>NC_083821.1:9080801-10528897 GCF_015708825.2 Lethenteron reissneri
ACAAGTTTCTCTTAATTTTGCACCTTTCCATCATACAGTGAGGGAAAAAGTATTTGATCCCCTGCTGATTTTGTACATTTGCCCACTGACAAGAAATGATCAGTCTATACTTTTAATGGTAGGTTTATTTGAACAGTGAGAGACAGAATAACAACAACAAAATCCAGAAAAACGCATGTCAAAAATGTTATAAATTGATTTGCATTTTAATGAGGTAAATAAGTATTTGACCCCCTCTCAATCAGAAAGATTTCTGGCTCCTAGGTGTCTTTTATACAGGTAACGAGCTGAGATTAGGAGCACACTCTTAAAGGGAGTGCTTCTAATCTCAGCTTGTTACCTGTATAAAAGACACCAAAGACACCTGTTCACAGAAGCAATCAAGCAATCAGATTCCAAACTCTCCACCATGGCCAAGACCAAAGAAGACCTACACAAAGCTTAGTGAAAAGGTGACAACAGTTGGTGCGATTCTTCGCAAATGGAAGAAACACAAAATAACTGTCAATCTCCCTCAGCCTGGGGCTCCATGCAAGATCTCACCTCGTGGAGTTGCAATGATCATGAGAACTGTGAGGAATCAGCCCAGAACTACACGGGAGGATCTTGTCAATGATCTGCAGCGCCCGCAAGAAGTACATATACATGCCCGTGTGAACTTTGCCAATGAATATCTGAATGATTCAGAGGACAACTGGGTGAAAGTGTTGTGGTCAGATGAGATCAAAATTGAGCTCTTTGGCATAAACTCAACTCGCCGTGTTTGGAGGAGGAGGAATGCTGCCTATGACCCCAAGAACACCATCCCCACCGTCAAACATGGAGGTGGAAACATTATGCTTTGTGAGTATTTTTCTACTAAGGGGACAGGACAACTTTACCGCATCAAAGGGACGATGGACGGGACCATGTACCGTCAAATCTTGGGTGAGAACCTCCTTCCCTCAGCCAGGGCATTGAAAATGGGTCGTGGATGGGTATTCCAGCATGACAATGACCCAAAACACACGGCCAAGGCAACAAAGAAGTGGCTCAAGAAGAGGTACGTTAAGGTCCTGGAGTGGCCTAGCAAGTTTCCAGACCTTAATCCCATGGAAAATCTGTGGAGGGAGCTGAAGGCTCGAGTTGACAAACGTCAGCCTCGAAATCTTAATGACTTGGAGAAGATCTGCAAAGAGGAGTGGGACAAAAATCCCTCCTGAGATGTGTGCACACCTGTGGCCAACTACAATAAACGTCTGACCTCTGTGATTGCCAACAAGGGTTTTGCCACAAAGTACTAAGTCATGTTTTGCAGAGGGGTCAAATACTTATTTCCCTCATTAAAATGCAAATCAATTTATACCATTTTTGACATGCGTTTTCTGGATTTTTGTTGTTGTTATTCTGTCTCTCACTGTTCAAATAAACCTACCATTAAAATTATAAATTGATTATTTCTTTGTCAGTGGGCAAACGTACAAAATCAGCAGGGGATCAAATTCTTTTATCCCTCACTGTATCTAAAAATCTTAAATCATGTATTTGTGGTAATTTATATGCATACAAACATTCTCAATTTTATTCAAGACTTTCAACTCTTTTCTCAGCATTTGATATATGTAATGTAAAACATATCATTGGATGTCTTTTAATTGCTCATGCTCGTGTAAAATATCCGACTTATGCTGGCTGATTCAATTGATTTCACTGCTTGCTCAGAGCTGCCAATGGAGATGAACATTACCCATTCAAATCTAGAATTACCCATTGCTCTGACTCCTTACGTCAGATTTACATAGACTATGTTTCCACTCTTGGATGGAATGTCCAGCTAACGCCGAATGCATGAAGCAAGTTTTTGAGCATTTTTTTCATACAGAATTGGCAGGATTGATGACTGTACTATACTGACGAGTCCTAACGAGGATTAAAAGGTCGGCAGTTGTGTCTATTTCACTGCTGCCATTTGGGATGGCTACATTTTATCTGGTTCCAAATGACAAAATGGCCACATGTTCAGTTCTTTTGAGCTTGTGGTCTGGATTAGGCTCAGTGCCATATAACACGGCAATAGTGCTCCAAAAGAAAGTTTACGGCTCCGTCAATGGTCAATTGACCAATAACCCTGCGTGCCTCCGAACTCACTCACTCACCCATCCATCTACATGTATTCAAGCCTTGAGTGCCTCCCTACCAAAAAACCCACGCACCCACACTCACCTACCTCGTTTTTTTCATGCATTGAACAAATGGTTGGCGACCTTCAAACCTCCCATGCCACATTAATCTGCAAAGGAAACCAGAATTGCATAACTGCTGTTGTTATGCAATGACTGAAGCAGGCATGGCACTGATTAAAGGAAGACGTTGTCGAGAGCCTTGAGCTTGACAGTTAAATAAAGGGCATAGGGGGAATACTCTGCATGGGGTCTTATTTCGTGTGCGGCAGTCGAGGTGAATCATTGTCTCAGTGAAATACAATTTCAATAAATCAAAGATTAAATGTTGACTTAAAACTTTCGTAACAGAAGAAATTAATATTATTTTGTTCTTTTGGTCAAGTCACATCGATAGAAAAAAATATAATAAAAGTAAATAAAAACTACGACGTTTCGATCACAACACAAGCGATCATCTTCAGGACGAAAAAGGGGGAAGGTCGCTGAAGGCAACTGTTTTTAAATATTTCAAAAATGAGCGTGGTTACAAGCATTCTGGTGTCAGAACGATGTGGGCGGGCACAATTGCCCTGGGGTCAGAGAGTACTAAGGTGAAGCATGGAAGGTGCAAAGAACAATACAATGCCGCAAAAGCGTCCTGGTGTCAGAACAAAGTGGGGCGGGGCATATGTGCCCTGGGGTCAGAGAGCACTAAGGTGAAGCACAGAAGGTGACTAGAAAGGATTCGAAGGTGAAAGAAAACATGCAACAAATTATGACTTAAAGTAATTGATGACGTCTTTACAATGATTGCTGAGTTTTGTACCCATCCTCTCGGTTGAAATTGTGTCTGTGTCTGTATATATGGATGGCTTCATGACGAATATTTGTTGATAGCCAGTGGCTTGCAAAGTACCATTGCCTTAGAGACTCAATTTTGCGTGAGCCAGCCGCATTGAAATAATGATTAGCCATGGCAAAAGTGTTGGTCCGACCGCGTTTCAAATCTGCCTTATGCTCATGAACATGTTCCGAGACATGTCGCTTAGTTTCCCCAATATAACTGCTGTCGCAGATACAGCTTAGTTTGTAGACGCCGGGATAGTCACTTTTATTATTATATTTTTTCCCTATCTACGTGACTTTACCGAAAGGACCCAAAGAATATGAACATCAAAGGTTAAAGGACATAATTTGATTTAAGCTTGGCCGTGGCAGAAATGACTTTCGCGGCACACTACACATGCAATGGTCTGACCTTTTCAACTGTACAAAATGTCTTCAATTATGACTTCATTCCACATTGTGGGAGGGAGGAGGGACACATCCGTTTAACAAGAACGTTCTTATTATTGGCCTAATGGGATTTCACATCGGCGAAGTTCATTTGCTACCCGTAAAAAAAAAAATGCTAATTAACTAAAACAGTATAAAGGCTGCATAATATAAATATTTAATAAATTTGCTTTACTTTGATATTATTTTTTAAAGATATCATTGTACAATTACGCCTTTGCTAGTGAAGCACGTTTTATTGATGTGTACAGTAACAACGTGAATTCACAAATATTGCATGCCTGATGCAAAATGTCCTCTTGAACACATACGTAAATACATGAGGAAAAGTTTAACAATCATAGCAGTCATAAAAAATATAGGACTTCCCGTGGAATATAAAAAGGCAGACCTGAGAATGTCCAGTTAAGTTATGATGGATGCTATATACTTGTCGCTGAAATTGCTGCTACAGTGACAATCTGGCATTATAAAAGCGGGAATGGCTTTTCAGATCACCATGAATCTTTTGCTGTGTTTGAAAATGACCCAATATGAATCACGGTAACACGCTCATTGTGACAGGCACAAAGAACATTTACAGTATGTTGCAATGTGGTCAGGGTCAGGGAAGATTCCTATTGTAGGCACAAGTAGGAAAGCACAGTTACAGCCACAAAACAGTTTCTCAAGGGGACGATGGATGCACTGCATTGCAGTTGAATATGATATCAAATAATTCCCCCAAAAAATAATCAGAAAAAAACTGCGCAAAAACACATCGAGATGTGGATAGTTTTGGCACGAACGAGACTGCGGTCAATGTGAAATAAATAAAATGTGTGTTCGGTAGGTATGGGATTATTTGTTGATTGATTTTTGTTGCTTGTCATTAATGGTAATAGTAAAAAACGTGAATAAAAAACCGTCTACGATATATGTATGTCTGACTTGCTGTATATATAGCTGGCTATAGGTTTTATTTAACCAGTTAACTGATTATGAGTCTAGAATGAATTTCAGAAAAAAATCATGAAGAAGGTTGTACATTTAGGTATGAAGAAAATAGGAGAAAAATAAATAATGTACAAGTTCGGGAAACAACTGAAGACTGATTTTTTATAGAAGCATTATAAATGCGACAGTTATTGAAGGTGGGCCAGGGATCAAAATGATGTAAGGAGAGGCAAACAAGAAACAGACTGAGTGATTTTGGAAAAAACTTATTTTAATTCACAAGTATATTAGTAACAATACGATTTACGTACAACACAGATTATATCAAAGGGTGTTGACACCAGCACAAACACAATACTAATTTCAGTGCAATAGAAACCTGTCTAAACCGCATGTTTCAATAAACTCTACAACCCTGTAGTCCTCCTAAACTCCGATACCCCTGTAGAAGAAGAAAGATGAGGGAGGAGAGGGGGGTGCCTAAATGTCCTCATGAATGATCTTAAGAATCAATGCCCACTGGAAGAGAGGTAGTGAAGGAATTCCATGTTTTGTGGCAAGCTTCCCCCATGCCCCTTAGTTTTGCAATGATATGCTCTCGAGGTGCTTTTGGGAAACTTAACCAAGTAATGAAAAGCAACATTCCAATGGGCGTACATAATGAGATTATCATACGTGTTATGATTTAGCAGCTAATAATTGTCATTTTATCATTTTACTTCCGTGGCAGCAGCAATAACACATTTTATGGCAGAGGCCGGTCTCCCCATAAGGACACCCACGTAATTTGACACAGTGTGTTACACATTATAGATCAGCAAAATAAGTATAGCCTGCGTCAACCCCTTTAGCCACGATTTGAACTGTCAACATTACAATGTTGACTCAACTGCTCTAACCAAATAACTGAGACAGAATACAATTACACACAGCATATCCACAGTTCTCTAGATAACTAGCATAGTTGTTCACAGCCAATACAAACATATTCGTGTTTTGTTCGATCATAATGTAGTTGTTATGGCACTTGTCATAAAAGCTCCAACACCTTGCAAAGATTGTTACGTTTACAAAGATCTATTTACAAGTGCAATGTATTCACCAATTTTTGACCGATACAGCTTTTCACGGTGGCCTAAGGTCTTTTCATGACTGGATTGAAACAAATTATGAACAACGACTACGTTTCTCGCAAAAAACGCTTTTGGGGACTCATCGGGAAGAGAGCTTAGAAATCGAGTGAACTCTTCCAAATACTGACAATGGCTCCTTCGTGACTTTTAAGCGTGTAATATAAATCAATATTTTAGAAGAAGAAACACAGAGACTGATGAAGTGTGCTGTGGGCTGTGCACTGATGGCTTAGACATTTCTTTTTTCACTGAGTGATTGTTCCAAGAGGCGTATTTCAAATTGAGTCCGAGGAAAGGGAATTACACCCCAGAGGTGAGAAATAACGTCAGGGAGGTGACCCTCTGGCATTAAGAGTCTTGGCATGTGGCAGAAGCTGTTGAAAAAACGTGAAGGCTCTCATTTATATTGCCTTGTTATCGCAGTAGCAACTTCCTGCTGACTTTTAGAAATACTGTACGCTCTTATATTTTCAGAATTGAAAATAACTGTAGATATCACGTAAAGGTATTTCTAACAGGATGATGTGTAGATTTTTTAAAAACTTTCACATGCAATTTACACGCGAAAATTTATCCGTTGAAGAAACTAAACTCTGCCATGAAACTGTGGAATTTTCCACGACTGTGGCCAGGGCCATTAAAATAAAAGTGATTGGGTGACACTAAACTAATTTGGTGGTTCAGAGAGAGTGGTGCTATTTCCGCATTCCCTATGATGTCCTGTGAAGAGGATTGTATTCAGTCTCCATAGGTCAACATATTATTGACTTCCCACGAAGTAGTACATCTTTTATTGACCAGGGTGGGATAGATAAAGCACCTTACCACAATAACTGCATGTCTTATGGTCTATTTCAAGAAAATATATATAATCGGCAACGTTTTGAGCCATGACCCTTCTTCATAGCACATGTTCTTTATATATATTTTTCAAGGTAATGTTGTTCATAAATGTGAGTTTTTTGTGTGTGTTAATTGTGCTTGTGCTCCACGGCCAATGCAGCATCTTCAAAGAATGTAGCTTTTTCAAATGCATACAGCAACTGTGTATCTCTTCACATGCTACCCAAAGGATATTTTCTTGTAGAAAATCTTGAAGTCGCACAGCAGCACAAAAGCAGCCACACCAAATCCTCTTAACACAGTTGCAACATTTCCGCTTATCCTTTCTGGCAAGCGAGGACGTGCTAAATCCAGGTGCAAGAGGACCCAAAGGGGTCACAGTGACATGCTTGTAGGGCTCAATAAGGATAAACTTGAAACCATATAATGCGACATAATAGTTGTATGACTGTGTGCACTGTGAACCAATGGACTATATATGGTGTCACGACCTCCTATATTCATGATATTTATTGCCATCATAGTTTGTGATGAACAAACGCAGTATTAGAGTGCAGCATGTCCATTTAGTAGTTCTGTAGAATGTAGATCACCACATAATTAAACAATGACTAGTTTGCCTTACAAAGTGCATTCACTTCATAATATCGATGTATGTACGTTGAACTTCTTTCGCACGGAAAAAAGCCAATCATGCTAATCGGAGGTGCAGGGGAAGGACAACAAACTAAACACAAAAGCACATGTAAGAGAAATCCTCTCGTATGCTGCCCTATTTTCTAGAACTCCGATTATCCAAAGCAGACATAGGGTCTGCCAAACCCCTATTATCCGCCAAAACCCCTATTATCCACTGGCCCTATTTTTCCTGCTATCCACGATTATCCGCAACGTTCCCCGCAAGTCTTTGTGGAATGGAATCCTATTATCAGCAATTATTTTCAGGGATAATAGTTAATTATGGAGCTTTCGTGACTGCAGGAATTATTCTTTGGTTCTTTCGGTTAAGTCACGTCTAAAGATAAAATAATAAATTAAAATAAAAGCATATTACGACGTTTCGATTGCAACACAAGCAATCATCATCAGGCAAAAAAAGAAATAGCAACAAAAATCTAACTAGAAAACTATAGACAGACATACAAGCAGACAGACATCACAAGGACACACAGAGAGAGGACACATATCGGCACAAAGAGAGGGGTCGTTTCTGTGACGGTCCCTTAAATATAGAGAGGGGGGCAGGGACGGAGAGAGGGAGGGGGCAGAGAAAATCAGCATATCAATGAGTGGACGGTAAAGTGCTGCTGCTGCGCGAGGTAAGATGACGACGTGGCACGGCACGCAAGCTTGTAAATTAGGAGAAAGGCACACTAAAATTAAATAACCTCGCAAAATATCGAAATGTGATGTAATACAACACAGAGAGTCGGTCAACACACAATTAACGCATAGCTTGGTTGATTACGTATCTCAAAGATTGCTAAGTTAGAATTTAAGTGTGAAACTTCCAAAGAGAGGACACAGGCAGAGAGAACAAATAGCCAGAGAGAGAAAAAAGATAAGCTTAAAACTTCCCCGTAGAAGTGGTTCAATCTTAATTATGGAGCTTTCGTGACTGCAGGAATTATTCTTTGGTTCTTTCGGTTAAGTCACGTCTAAAGATAAAATAATAAATTAAAATAAAAGCATATTACGACGTTTCGATTGCAACACAAGCAATCATCATCAGGCAAAAAAAGAAATAGCAACAAAAATCTAACTAGAAAACTATAGACAGACATACAAGCAGACAGACATCACAAGGACACACAGAGAGAGGACACATATCGGCACAAAGAGAGGGGTCGTTTTTGTGACGGTCCCTTAAATATAGAGAGGGGGGCAGGGACGGAGAGAGGGAGGGGGCAGAGAAAATTAGCATATCAATGAGTGGACGGTAAAGTGCTGCTGCTGCGCGAGTAAGATGACGACGTGGCGCGGCACGCAAGCTTGCAAATTAGGAGAAAGGCACACTAAAATTATATAACCTCGCAAAATATCGAAATGTGATGTAATACAACACAGAGAGTCGGTCAACACACAATTAACGCATAGCCTGGTTGATTACGTATCTCAAAGATTGCTAAGTTAGAATTTAAGTGTGAAACTTCCAAAGAGAGGACACAGGCAGAGAGAACAAATAGCCAGAGAGAGAAAAAAGATAAGCTTAAAACTTCCCCGTAGAAGTGGTTCAATCTTAATTATGGAGCTTTCGTGACTGCAGGAATTATTCTTTGGTTCTTTCGGTTAAGTCACGTCTAAAGATAAAATAATAAATTAAAATAAAAGCATATTACGACGTTTCGATTGCAACACAAGCAATCATCATCAGGCAAAAAAAGAAATAGCAACAAAAATCTAACTAGAAAACTATAGACAGACATACAAGCAGACAGACATCACAAGGACACACAGAGTGAGGACACATATCGGCACAAAGAGAGGGGTCGTTTCTGTGACGGTCCCTTAAATATAGAGAGGGGGGCAGGGACGGAGAGAGGGAGGGGGCAGAGAAAATTAGCATATCAATGAGTGGACGGTAAAGTGCTGCTGCTGCGCGAGTAAGATGACGACGTGGCACGGCACGCAAGCTTGTAAATTAGGAGAAAGGCACACTAAAATTAAATAACCTCGCAAAATATCGAAATGTGATGTAATACAACACAGAGAGTCGGTCAACACACAATTAACGCATAGCCAGGTTGATTACGTATCTCAAAGATTGCTAAGTTAGAATTTAAGTGTGAAACTTCCAAAGAGAGGACACAGGCAGAGAGAACAAGCTTGCGTGCCGTGCCACGTCGTCATCTTACTCGCGCAGCAGCAGAACTTTACCGTCCACTCATTGATATGCTGATTTTCTCTGCCCCCTCCCTCTCTCCGTCCCTGCCCCCCTCTCTATATTTAAGGGACCGTCACAGAAACGACCCCTCTCTTTGTGCCGATATGTGTCCTCTCTCTGTGTGTCCTTGTGATGTCTGTCTGCTTGTATGTCTGTCTATAGTTTTCTAGTTAGATTTTTGTTGCTATTTCTTTTTTTGCCTGATGATGATTGCTTGTGTTGCAATCGAAACGTCGTAATATGCTTTTATTTTAATTTATTATTTTATCTTTAGACGTGACTTAACCGAAAGAACCAAAGAATAAAGGGATAATAGTTGTGCAGAAAATGTATCCTGGTAACCACTGGGTCCTCTGTGATTTTTTCTTTACCCCACGAGTAAAGTTGCAGATAACCCCACGGATAATAGGATCCATGATACTGGTCCCCCATATCACTGTGGATAACGGTGAATGTTGATTTCAAGAGCATACTTTCAGAGGCATAGCGAACTTTCAAGACAGTGTTCCATTATTCACAATATATGACCATTGTATGTTGGTGTAGTGTAAGTGTATTAATGAACAACAAAAATCACTTTTGTCAATCTACTGCTCGATGGACCCCCAATAGTGTTTTTGGCTCTGGGGTTATTTTTGACCATTCATCAGCACACTGATCAGTGCAGCTTGGTGAGGAAGGGGCCACTTGCCAGGTTTAGATATCTTACACTAGCGATGTTATCCACAGCCGTGGTATCAAACTCAGATGGCCGCGATATATGGCACAGCACGATAACCATGGCACCATTGCTCCTCCTCTACGCCATGTACTGGAGACGAAGACTTGTTCAATAGAGTACAAAATGATTTATTTCATGGGCTTTACACACAAAAAATTGGTTTGAGGGATTTTTTTTTAATTACATATATGGACTTAAAAAAAAGAATTCCTCAAAGATCCCACACACAGCAGTTCACGAATGTCAGTAGAAATTAACATAAAGATACTGAATGATGAATAAAACATTGCAGACAAGTTTCAATGCACGATAGAATTACGATACAAAAGGCGAAGTGAACAATGACATAGCAGACTTCGTATAAGGCAGGTAGTCGTATCTATAGCGTATTAAATCATGAGAAGAATAATCGGGTGTCGTACATACAGATACTGGAATAACTTTCCAAAGAGGAAGTAAGCTGTGGCAGCCATTATCTATTATCCAAATGTGTGCAAGGTGTCAATAAAGCTTATAAATGGAATAAATCCGCTCTAGACGAGATCGTGTCTTTTGTCTTTTCTTTATTCGTTCCTCATTCACAGCTCCCTCACACACTGGGTTCCTCTTTCCCCCGTTACTCCGTTCCCCGAGCGTTGCGTCCGCTTGCTGCCTTGCTCCCTCACACTGCTGGTTGACAGTGTGTGTCGGAGACAGCCTCCGGCCTGCCACGTGGTCGCTGGCGTGCCGGTGACACAGACGTGGTTCCTCTTCAGCCCCTCTCCACACTGACCCGGAGCTGTCTCTCTCCACCCTTTATAACACCTGGCCCACGTGATACCACGCAGCCAATAATCAGCCTCGCCCCCTGGAACATTCTAGATGTTGCTATACAGCCACAGGCTACGCCCCTGGCTCGATGTCCCATTGGCTGCGGGCTGAGGCCGGCAGAGCCTATCACCATGGCCCAGTTACCCCCCAGGTGCCTCTTCATATTACATGAAGATGGTCACGCACACACAGAGGCACCTCCCGGGGTGATAAGACCCACCCAACAGTTTTGAATTATGATACAGGCATCCTTCAAAGAACACATGCCCCCCATAGCGCGAGTTCGTAGTTACATAATTCGTCTTTTAGTGGACACACTTCACACTTAAGCTATGCAGTTCACAGTTATGTGCTCAAGGACATTTATTTTTGAAATGACATGTTTAAAAAAAATGTAAACGGTAAAATGTTTATGCATAATACAGTTTTCTGGGTTAGATCGCCTAATGTAAAGTAACATTTTAAGGAACAAAAATGTAAGTAGTAAAACAAAATTTCCATATAAAATCTCGATCTGAAGGCGTCACTGTGCCGTGGCAGTGGTCAGCATCACGGCCTGGGCCGTTGTAGATCTGAGCAGAAGTGATCAATAAGCCCGGAAGTTATTCCTTATTGAGTCATTTTTATAAGTAGCAGTCTTTTGAATCTTAATTATGATTATTTGTTATTAAACTCGTTATTAAGTACGTTTTGTAATGTTAATATTATTATATCATTGCTCTTGGGTTCTTTCGATAAAGTCACGTAGCTATAAAATAAATAAAATGACGACGTTTCGGGTGCAACAAAAGCATCCGTCATCAGGTGGGAAAGCATGGTCTGCTACTGATGCAGATGAATGGTCTCCTGCTGAGGCAGATGTGGAGAGAAAAACCGGAGGACCCGGAGAAAAGTCTACGCGATCACTGGGAGAGAGAGAGCAACATGCAAACTCCAGATATACAGCAGGCGTCAGGATCGGGAGCGAACCCACGCCCTCCTCCATACCCGGCGAGGTAGTTAACATCTCGGCACCGCAACGCCTCGGCGAATTGTAATTGTGCCGAGAAGAGACGCGGGGCGACGTAGTTGTTGCCACTCTGTGCTACGATGTCACAAAAGCGACGGCTTTGATGTCATCGGCGCACGAGCAAAGCGAAAGCGTCAGCGACGATGAGAGCTGCCGCATCTTGTTTGGTCGCACGGCATCAACTAAAACGTCACGAACCAGCCCAGCTGCCCTTTTACAATCCTCGGATAATGTAACGGCCTTTAAAGTTACCCACACGCCCACCTGCACGCGAATACGTTTTTCTCCACGGAACGGCTTCTTCAATGTCCCGCCGCTCAAATTCGCAACAATGTTGGCACCTCGCTGGCCGCTCCTGGGTTCGCGCTCTACCGATCGCTTATTCCCCGCCTGCGAGCCAATTCCTGGCAATTCCACGTTCCCTTTGAAAGGGGGTGGTGCATTTATTTCCCCACAGGGAGTGGGTAATCGTTTTATCAAACCCAAACAATGGCGGGAGTGGAATCGAGGGGTCCTGTGGATGCCCAACCGGCAATTGAACTTGCGACCTTGCGGTGAGCCGATCGTTGTAACCACAGGTCCACCGTGTGGCCTTAGTTACTGTTCGTGGACAAGGCAGGTTCCAACCCACCCCCCACCCCCGCCAACCCGTGGGCATTCTATCCCCTGACAAATAATTCCTCTTCAAGGCGAAGAAGCTAACGGTTGAAAACTGTTCAACACGTTAGCCGTGTCCCGTCTTATCGATTTGTAAGGAGAGAGGAGGGGGAGGGGATTGGTCATGATAACTCTTGTAAAGTCGATCCAACGGCGATAGAATTTGGATGTAACGTTGTGTCGCTTGCCGAAGACTTGTTATACGAGATACCCGGAAAGGAAATAATCGCAGGGTTACTTGCCCAAAACTTTGCCAATTAAGACGACAAAGAAAACCGGCACTAAAAGTTATCGGCTTGCTCGGCCAAGGAGACAATGTCACGTGCGACGTCGCCCAGTTCGTGCACCTCGAAACGTAATGTTACGATCGCTAATTAAATACTTGGGCGGCCAAACGCCTGTTTTAAAAGGTTTGAAATGGGTGTTGCCCAAGGGTCATAAAGAAGTGGCCGGGGCTTGTGATGTTAATGTGAAAGATTAGCATGTAACTGTAGAAAAGAAGGAAAGTGGCCTCCTCAACGAGGGCACGGAAGTGGCTATGTTAATGTGAGAGATTAGCATGTAACTGTAGAAAAGAAGGAGAGCGGCCTCCTCGGCGAGGGATAGCAACCCAACGGGTGTAATCCAAAGGGCCTGTGAGTATGAGAGTGCAATCCAAAAGACATCTGAGCATGATAGTGCAAACCAAAGGCACGAGAGTGCAATGCAACGGACATGTGAGCATGAGAGATCTAAGAGAGAGGCATAGAGAGAGACACACAGAGAGTCGAAATAACAGCTGACATAGGCAGGTCGGATGCAAGGCCTTTTGGCGTCATCTGGTCCAACCCATGTGAGACTAGGCTCTAAGGAAGCTGTCTCGGGTGTGGACCAATCAATTTCAAGGACAGTGCATATATTATCAGAGTTATGTTTTTGTTTGCATTATGGCTGCAAGTATTGTGGTCTATGCAAACATGATTCCTTGTAAATAAAGGTGTCAGTTATGTTGCCAGATAGAAGGGTAAAAAACAATTATCATATTTTTTACTGGCAAATGAGGTTTCAATGGTGAGTTTAGTTTCGCTCAGGGAAGCTGTGCCCTAATATAGCAGACACGGTGTTTAACCTCCTAAGGGGGTTTTACATAGTTATAATCGTAGTAATAATTAAGTAAAATTGTACACAACAATTAAATCCTGTCTTGGTAGTTTTCTGTAAAATAAATGTATGCAAATACCTCAAAGCACATACAAAAGTATATAAAGAAAAGCACTAAGGGATAAGTAAAAACAAATATTTAAGGCAGCCTAGCAGGCCATTCGCTCTATAGCACAATAAATCTGGATTTATTGCACTGCAGTCCGATGACCATGTATGTCTGAAAGCCTACAACACCAGTTTATCCACGGTGGCTACCTATCCAAGCACTTATCCAGGCTCAAACCTGCTTAGCCTCTGAGATCTGATGAGATCGGACACGTTCCGGGCGAATTTGTTGCTGGCTTTTGGCATGCCGTGACACCGTCGTTCATTTGTTATTGCCTCCAATCCGCCGAGGGCAGAGCGCGGGATGGGTTCGTGCAATGAAACATTGCGCCTGAGAAGTTTGTATTTCTTCTGCTCTAGTGCCAACAGTGGTCCCCGGTGGTGGACCACCCTGTTATAAATTGTCATTATTGTTGCCTTCAAGAATGCAGCCGAGCTCAGCATGAGAACAACGGGAGATTATGAATATTGTTACATTTCCTGAAGTTAAAGGGTGTGCATCCTCTTATAACATTCCTCACTAAGTCCCAGACCGTTTATTTGCATACACTTTTACAAGTCCTGCTCTGTAAGGTCGAGTAAATACCGACGTCTTTTAAACGACTTGTTTCAAAGGAGGTCATTAATGTTACACAAATGCAATTGGGGAAAAAATAAAACATATAGATTTGATTTCAAGGAACTCGGCCAAATTAGGCACAAAATGGGTTGAAACATTGCGTCTATGGGAGACAGAAAACAGGAACATGTATTCTTCAATTGACATTACACATGATTAAAATCCCTCCTATGATGATATTATTTCCAAATTCGAGGTTAATCTTGATGACAATTCAATGAGTCAACCATAAAAATTATTTGTGTTTACGGAATGTCAATACAACAATATTCATCAGACCACTGTCAGTGATATGGATATAGGAATACGTACTCATAATAAAAAAAAAAATGAGCATACCTGCTCAAAATGGGATAGTAACTTGCTGATCCGCGCATACTGGACATCTCTGAAAAGAGCTTCATAGCTCATTGGATTCCTCTAGTCTAAATAAAGATTATAATTCTGATTCTGAATTGGTAGAAATTCCACATTCAGATGGTTGTGATCAGTCGATGCACACGAACACGTTTGTCTTCCAACAAAGAGGTACTTATTTTATTCACCTCAGAGTAATTATGGGATGGGTCGGTTACTAACCAATATGTAAACTCAACAATTAAGGCTCTTACCACAGCAGTGCTCTTTTTCACATACCATTAACTGTGATGTACTATATTAGCATTCAAATGCTATACCTGCACTGACCATCATGGGGAATAATGCTCAAAAACCACCGTGACCATTACGGTGTTGCGAAGCCTCCATCCAGCAGTGGATTTACAAAAGGGATGTATACATGTATTATGGAACAAATGTTATTGTCACTGTGGGTGCGAGCTCTTGACTTAGCGAACAGAAGGTTCTGAGACCATATACTAATTAGAGGTCGGATCAGCTTGTCATCCCATTGTGGTCAATAAATGAAGTACTACTTTGTTAGAAATGAAGAGTGATTATTGTAAGGAGAGATTGATGTGTAATCTCCACCATATACCGAAAGCCACCAATGGAGCGAAGTGCTGCCACTGTGTTTGTTTAATCAGTGAGACATTTTGACTTAAATTATTAATTCCCCATTGGGAATAATTAGATTTACCTGGCCACACACGATTCCGAAATCACATTTATCTTTGTTAACAGCAGTAACAGAAAACGAATAGACAGCGGTAGGCTTCAATTTATCTAAGCATTGGCAACTACACAAGCGCTAACAAGATCTATGTGACATGGAGTGACATTACCTATTGACTTATCGTTGACTAAAGACTCTCCCATACTGTTCTACAGACAGGAAGATTCACATAACATTTCCACTCAATAGAAGTGACAGTGACACTAATATGTGAATGGTCCAGGAATATGACACTGCAAGTCGCTTAACAGCACATTGCCGCCGTTATCAACGAATAATGAGAGAACAAGTGCAGCCGTCATTTACAATAACAATTTCCAAAAAGAGTAATCCCATTTTAAACAAGTGCCCTGCCCTTGTTATTCATTTGAATGGTTATAATAACAGAGAAAGTGTTTTCAATGTTAAGCAGAGATAGAGATAACAGTTAAATAATCAAGTTAATATCTTTCCAGGGTGGCTCTGTGGCAGAACACTGAAATTCAACTGGATGATTGCTTTGCTCAAAATTGGATTGAGGGTCAACTCTATAGGTCATAATCCTAAAAGGGTTAATAAAATAACTACCACTTAGTGGAAGGTCAATATTGGTAGCCTTATGCAGATACTCCTTGCATAGGACATGTAGAATTCCCAGCACAGGTTCAGAATTAAACAAATTATATGGTGATACTGCTGTTTCGGCAATGGTGCACAAGCAAAATTAACAAAAAATTAAACACAGTCGTCAACTACACTACCTTAAAATAAAAAAAAACAAAAGAAAATCGGTAACGTTTTGGGCAAAGGTCTTTCTTCATATCAAATAAACAAATAGGTCAGAGAGAGAGGGAGCAGATACGAGATGGAGACTGAAATTAATACATTGGGACCTGATTAGAATTACAATCTGTTCTCCTATAACGTGGTAATTGCATTCCTGAAGAACATCGCGTTATGGAAAAATTGCGCTATAATAAATAATATAGGGTAAAACACAGTCCGAAATAACACGAAAGATCCGTTTGAAGGCTGAACAAAGACTGAGGCACATGGGTAGCATCTTGTGTGATGCTACGTCGAGGCAGCCGTACAGCCACTTATTCCGACTCGTTATATCCTGTTTGCATGCGCATTATATAAAAAAAAATGTTTACCCTAATACATTCATCGCGTTATATCGAATTCGTATTATTTAAACAACAATTATAGGTGCATCTTGACTTAAAGCTTTCGTGACTGCAGGAATTCATATTCTTTGGTTCTTTCAGTAAAACCACGTAGATAGAAAAATAATGAAAATATCACGACGTTTCGATCGTAACACAAGCAATCGACATCAGGTGAAAAATAGCGAGAGAGCTGCTGAGCCAGGATGTTATAAAGGTTTGAGATGGGTGTAGCCCAAGGGTCATAAGCGACGCGGGCAGGGCAAGTGATGCAATTTGCATGTAAATGTAAGATCGGAGTGCTGAGCTACCTCCACGACGACGAAGCTGCGGAGGTGCCTATTGTATTGTGAAGAGATGCATGTCAATTACTTCACCTGGAATGGAACATTCTACAAACAAGTTGAAGATACTCCAATGGTTTCTCCCTTATCTCCAGTTGTAGCCGATGTTATCATGGAAAGAATTGAGACAGATGCCAACCAGGCATCCACCCTACCTGCTTCCTTTTGGAAGAGGTACATAGATGACAACATTCGTCATCTGGCCACATGGCCTACCAGCTCTGGACCAAGTCTTCAACCACATCAATTCCAAACACCCAGCCATCAAATTTACCATGGAGGTGGAAAAGGATGGCAAGTTACCATTCTTGGATGTTTGAATCAAAAAGAGACTAGATGGCTCAATGGGACACTGTCTACAGGAAAGCCACCCATATGGATACCTACCTAAAACCTGACTCCCACCACCATCCATCCCAGGAGAATTCCCTTATCAAAACTCTACACCATTGAGCGTGATGTATTTCTGACCATCACCACCTAGCCATTGAACTGGAACACGTACACCAAACTCTATATATGAATGGATATTCAGACTATACAATCCGTAAAGCTATCATCCCAACCGTTGGGAAAAAACCATCTGAGGAACAAATCAAACCCATGACCCTGCCATACATAGCAGGGGTCACCAAAAAGATTTCCAAAATCATGCGCAAACACAAGATCCAGGTTCTACTCAACACAGAACATAAAATTCGTGATCTGATCCCATCTGTGAAGGATGTGATCCCTGACATGCAATACCTCGGCGTCTACGAACTAAGCTGTGTCTGCGGCAGTAGTTACATTTGAAATAAACGACTGCAACGACGATTTGGACTGGTGCCTTCTTATTTGTTTATTACTCTTCCTCAGATGGACAGCTCTGCTCTCTCTCTTCTCCCGCGCGGCTGCATGGCTGCACCCTCGTTCCCACGCGGTTCGGTGTTCGCTCACGCCAACTCTCTCACAGCCTCTCCCGTGCGCCGCTAACAGGCGGCTCGCTGGGAGGAAGCCTCCGGCCCGCCATGTAGCCGCTGGCTTTCCAGAGGCGCGGGCGGGGCCCTGCTCTCTGACTCCGCACACTGCTCCCGAGCTCCCTCCCACTTCCCCTTATATCCCCTGGCCTACGTCATCAAGCCTAGCCTACAGCCACGCCCCCTCACGAACCTTCTAGATGGTTACTTCCCCAGAGCCTTTAAGCTCCGCCCCTAACTCTGGCTCGTCCCTCTAATTGGATGATGGTCCAAGCGGCGGAGCCTATCTCACCGATTGGCGATCGTCAGTGAACTCTCGTATTACACATTGGGGAAACTAAGCGACATGTCTCGGACCGTGTTCGTGAACATAAGGCAGATCTGAAACACGGCAGAACCAATACCTCAGCCGTGGCTGATCATTGTTTTAACGCGGTGGGCATACACGAAATAGATTTTTCCAAGACGAAGGTACTCTGCAAACCCACTGGCTGTCAGCAAAAATTCATTCATGAAGCCATTCAGATATATAAACACGGACACAATTTCAACCGAGAAGATGGGTACAAACTGAGCAATCATTGGAAGGACGTTATTAGCCAGGTGAATTCATAACTGGCTGTAATGTTTAGTAGTTATTTTCGACACTCTACTGTTACATTAACAGGTTAAATGTCTTTACATTAACAGGTTAAATGTCTTACTAACACAGCCACCGTTGCTCGTTTTCCTTGATGTGGCGGTGGTTCTACGATCTTACATTGACATGCTAATCTCTCACAATACAATGGCCACCTCCGCAGCTTCGTCATCGTGAAGGTAGCTCAGCACTCCGATCTTACATTTACATGCAAATTTCTTCACTAACCCCGCTCACTTCGCGTATGATCCTTGGGCTACACCCATCTGAAACCTTTATAACATCCTGCCTCAGCAGCTCTCTTGCTATGTTTTCACCTGATGACGATTGCTTGTGTTGTGATCGAAATGTCGTGATTTTTTTTTCTATCTACGTGGCTTTACCGAAAGACCCAAAGAATATAAAAATAATTATAGTTGAACAGAATGGATATAAAATTTGTCTTCTGATAACGATTGGTTCAGGATTATCAATGAGAAAGAATACAATTTAACAGCTTTGCATTTATTTATTTCAGTGAGTGCACAAAAATGAATTACATTGGCTGACTGGTTTGCATCACAATATGTTTCTAAGGTCTGTTGAGTTTCTAGTCTCCCATCTTCTTGTTGCATTTTCTTACATGCAGTTTGACGTTCTATATGTGCTACATACGTGGTGTCCTCCTGTGTGTCCCCTCGCTCTATGTTTCAACCCATTTCCACCTGATGATGAGCACTTGTGTTGCGTTCGAAACGTCGTGATTTATTTTAATTTAATTTTATTTATTTCAATTTTATTTATACATACGTGATTTTACCGAAAAAAAAACAATGAGTACATGAAAGACGTTTAACTGCTAAGACATCTGAAACTACCACATATGTTAGATATCACAAGCCTTGGATAACACAATTCCATTCAATGAGAACAAAGTAACGAGCTGTGGTATGCACCACCATATCCACCACCTCTCAACCAGCATTTCCACATTAATTATAATCACACTGACACGTGATCACATGACATAGGTACAGCACTAATTGATTCACTATACTCAGATATTACAATTCAAATGTC
Organism: Lethenteron reissneri; assembly: GCF_015708825.2. NCBI lineage: Eukaryota > Metazoa > Chordata > Hyperoartia > Petromyzontiformes > Petromyzontidae > Lethenteron > Lethenteron reissneri. Next base: position 9,100,363 of record NC_083821.1, read on the forward strand.
TCCATACTTATAATATGGTAATATCTCCAATATTAGACAACCATTGGAGGAGTTATGCATTTCTTTAGAACTGCTTTTTGTGTTTAGTTAGTTGTCCTTCAATCACCACCTCCAATTAGCACGGTTGATTACGTACGGAGCGCTGCCCTATGCTCATGTGACCATAGGGCAGTACTGTTCACAGTCCTGAACAAGTAATGGCAATTACACATTTCCACAATGCAGATCAGTCTCTTTATAGGACAATCACTACTGCCTTGCCACAGAGTGGTAGTTCTTTTATAGACCTCAGAGACATTAGTATAGGTTGAGTTGACCCGCAGCCAGGATTTGAATTTACCACATTCCAATTTCCAGTTGAGCATTCTAAGCACAACCCTCTGCAGCCGGTGCGATATATTACAACCGATGGGCATATATGATTTAACATGATATAATAATGAATTAAAGTGTATAGCTAAATATATAACTGAGCATATCAAAATTATATTATATATGGGGCTAAAAGGTACCTCAATATCAAAACGCCTGTAGGCAATTAATTCGAGCATTTGAGAAAAAATGAACACGACAAAGAATGAATAGCGGTCTTAATGGCAAGCATGGCGACCAGCAAATACAGGTTTATTGAACTTGCTTTCATGCTCTCCAGTATAACTTAATTGAAGCCACACATTCCAATAATACACTAGAAAATAGTCTAACTGGACATGAAATAAACGTATATCATTGCCAATCACAATACAATGAATGCAAGCGTTATAAATAATTATAATTCCCTTCGTTTATCCAGAAGAGCCTCATCGACGACTCAAACCTTTTCAAGAGGGCCCTGCATTGGGATAGGGCTAAGCATGCTGTACGGCAAACTAACAGCATGGAGTCCTCGCAACAACAACTAACCCTGTGTATTGTACAGAAGGCAAATGTGCATCCCTGCAATCGTTTGCTCACATTAATGCTGGCGGAAGAGCCTCCACCAGAGGATTTGGTCGTCTACTCCTCCACATTGATCAGGCGTGCCAACTGAATGCTTGCACTGTACCTATTTATACTGCTGATAGGATAGAGGCGCTCACACAACTGCCACGCCGGAAGTTTGAATTGAACCATCTACCCCTGGATTGCAAGTCCGGTGTGATAACCAATTTGTAGCACTTCCGAACTCGCAGGGAATATTTGTTCAGTTCGGTGGAAGCACATAATTTTTTTTATAATGAGGTTCTAAGTGAGCTCGGGAGGTGACATGCACACAACGATGAACGTGAGGACTTCTCCAGGGTAGGTCCCCTTTTATTCTCCAACTAGAAATCTGCACTTCAGGGAGAATGTCACGCTCAGCTCCCAGCCCATGTGTCACAGCAAATGCGCGGCCTCTCGCTCTGACACCGATGACTTCACGCCAGCACAAGTGCGGGGCAACGGATTGCGCTTGCGTGCTGAGGGGGGGAGGTGATCATTGCAATGCCTTTGCAAATCAAATGTTTAAGTCCTGACCAAGTAAACTTACCGAGGAATGCAACTGATTCTACTCTGATGTTACTTTTTAATGGGGGAGGGCGGTTATCTCAGACCCATACTCAACACCCTGTATGTTGCGTAATTAGACGTATATATGTAAGACTGTAAAGGCATTACAGTAGTCTGTAGCATATATGTGTGAGTGTTATTGCACAGACCAACAGATACAACGTGCGTCCTCTAAGCTGTGTGCTGTGTAATGTGCAGTCCAAAAATCCTGCTGAACCTCCGAGGTCTGACGTTACTGGGTGCATTTAGAATAAGGGGGTTGTTAGGGCAGAGTCATGTTGAACATTACCAATGAGGTGGCCATGTGACACATTGGTTTAATGTTTCGTCAGAGAATTGACCTCCTCGTCTCTAAAATGTTCCTTTAAACTCAAGGCCATTATCCATAATAAAACAGGGTTTTCAAGTTTAGCAAGTCGTCGGTCTAAATCCAGTTACCAATCGCTGCAAAAAATATGATATTGAATTTGCATCATTACCGCTCAAGATTCCAAGCATGAAAAAGAAAGTAGTTGGTTTGGTTCTCTTGTGACAAACACTTTTCTGGACATATATACGATGTGTCCCTCGTGTGAATATAAACGCGTATTGAGAAAACTTCAGCATTAGTTACGTAATGTCATCTTCCAGGGTCATCTTGCAGGGCCATCCTCCGACACAATGTATTGCACTGTTCGTTGTGAAAGTTCCATTTTATAATGTGTCTCATGGCATGATTCTAACAGGACAATTATAATTGTATGAAAAAAACAAAAAAGTAGCGTAGGAAAACGACTCTCAAGTATCTCAATTTTCAAATGAGCAACTAGTGTGGCACTCATTTCTGCCAGTAGTTATTGTGCCATTGGTGAATATTCAACATTTCTTCATCGTTCATTACTTGACATCGTGTCTCACACACATGTAAAACAAGTCCCGACGTGCCAAAGGAATTAAGAAGCACAAGTGAACAGTGTGCTTCACATACGTAGCACATATGGACATAGAGTAACGTATAATCGGAACATTCTCCACATATGAATGCCACTCAGTATAAAGGACACATTACCTACTATAATCACCTATAAATGTCTGTCCGTCCCGCGCGTGACGTCACTCCACATGAGGCCCACCCCCCGCGTGACGTCACTCCACATGAGGCCCACCCCCCTAATTAATATTCATGAGTGGGGGGATGGAAGGTCGAGCCAAATGAAATAATGTATTATGCAAAGTCGCTTCAAATATGACGTTTTTTTTACAGAAAGTGACGGTAAAAAATAAATCTACGCAGCACAGTGCAACATCCGTGCGTGACGTCACTGCAAAAGAGCCCCCCCCCCCTCATTAATATTCATGCCCACGAGGAAATTTACACGAACGCACAAGGTCGCGCACTTCACATGCCGCAGCCCTCCCCTCATTAATAATCATGAGCGGGTGACGTCACTCCACATGCCGCACCCCTCCACAATAACCATGAGGGGGTGACGTCACTACACATGCCGCACCCCTACCCAATAACCATTAGCGGGTGACGTTACGCCACATGGAGCAACCTCCCTCATTAATAATTATGAGCTGAACAATTGTTGTATTGATAATTTCAGATTTACTGCAATATACACCCGTCCTTGGATGGGCAAAAAAACTAGTAAAGTGTAAAAACCATCTTCCTTAAGTATTGAATGCAGATGAATTTAATTCCTCTACGTGCAGAAAACACAAATGACTTTTGTTTAGTTAATTTTCTACCATTTCAGCAACACAATTTGAATCTGGAGAAAACCCACTCCCAAAGGCCCTCTGCTATGGAAATGCCAGTGCCGGCGTGGAGAGTGGAATGTTAAACAACTTAAGTCAATGCAAATGTACAAATGCAAAGCTCTATATGTCACACAAGCAGTACAGTCAATTGTCATTGACAGACAAGAGTGCACACTACTTACGGGCCTTCTCCTAATAGCATAAAAAATGTCAGCACATTGCAGACTGCATAATCCATTGAACTTGAGTCAGTTGCACCGACTGCAGAATGTCACCAATTACTGTGCACGCATTTCATAGGTGGGTGTCCGTGGTATTCCCTCATTTATTGATATGTGATAGTCATACATCAGGCATTATTGAGTCTCTTAAGAGTAGGCTTAGACATATACAATATGTATCTCTTAAGTTTCTTTTTTACCAAACAAATATTTTTCACCACACGCAATTATATGTTGATTTTAACTGGTGAGTGATTTTTAACTGGTGAGTGAGCAATTCGGGGTGGCAGCACTGTTTGCCTTTTATTATGCCAATCAGCCGCGGCTTCCGTAACAAAGGCTCGCTGTGGGCTGCTTCGCGCCGGCGGTTCCCGAGCACACCGCCACGCCAATCAGCTGCCCCCCCCCCTCTGGCTTCCCCTTAGTTCATAGTTGTGGACCCCTGTCTGCCTTGTCGATACGTGTGTGTGGGGTTGCGTTTCAACCGTGGTGGCTGGACAGCCCCCGCCGTGACCATGCAATCTCAACCCAGGTCATAGCGCCGCGGTACGAAGTAGCATTAGGGGAGGTCGCCCAATTCCCTGGCCGCAGGAAACCGTGAAGATTATCCCTATGAGGGCTTTTGGGTAAAAACCGGCCAGCCAGGTGACCTCCCCTCAGAGCTATATGGGGGGTTAATGCATGAGGGAGTGTTTATGTCGGGGGTGGTGAGGGGGAAGCGGGGTCGGCCCCGTCGCTTGGTGGTGACGAGGTAGTAGATGGGGCGCCCGCCGAGCGGCTTCGCGGTGCCGGTATCACATCCCCGGTGACTGATTGGCTGCGCAATGTTTTTGTGGAATGGTGGCGCTGGGTGCGATCTAACCCCAAAAAACTGCATTATGGATGAAATTGGTCGCGAAAACCTGTGTATTAAACTGGCTGTGATTAGCGACAACAAAAACTGGCAGGTGAAATAAGAGAAAAATTGTTTCCTGAAATTTCCCAAGAACACTCGAATTCCGCGAGTGTGAAAATAACATTTATGTGAGTATGTTTAAAATATTTGTATTGTGTAAACTTTATTTGGCACACATGCATAGCAATATAAGTCGATCATTCAAGTTGCACGTGGCCAAAAACTTCCATTCGGAGCTTCATGTATGCAAACAGATTATATTTTTATTTTTCCAAAACACTTCCAATTCCGCTTTGGTGTTATGTGACTTAAAGCTGCCTAGGAAATGCTATAGTGACTGTTATATTACAGCTTTCATGTGAAGTGATGTTTTTTTCCTCTTCAGATAACCCTTTGGCCTTTTTATGGAACTCCTGTTTAGAAATAGCCACATCTATATGGTTCCTGGCAAAAGCTGTCTCCAGAAACACATTTGGTGCCTGGGTAAGTGTAGGTAAAGCAATTTTGAAGATACATTGCAGCACGGGAACATTCCCCTCATATTTGTAATTGTGTATCAATATACGAGTACTATGTATACTCCATACATCAAATTGAGAAAACAGTACATGCAGCATACACTGTATATATTATTTTACTGAAATATTCGGATCCATTCTTGTTTTGTTTTACAGAATGCTACTTATGAAGTGTCTCGACCCATTATTTACCTAATCACCATCATCAATTCAGAACCAAAAGTGGAAAGCGAATGATGGTAAAGTTAAAGGACTGCAGGTCGTGAGCAGGTTTAAGACACAGGCGGCTAATGAGTGCAGGCATTTAGCAGTACGGTAGGGGAGGCAATTTGCATTGTGCACAAGGTCAGCAAGGAAATAATATTTGCAGAGACGTGAGTAGCACAGATAGGTCAACAAAAAGGTGAAAGGATTAGAGACCTGTAGACAGAAAGGGAGGTAACAGGGCAACTGAGAGATGGAGGCAAGAGAGGTCAAACGGGAAATTGATGCCAATCTTTATTACGGATGGTTACAGACGTTTAACACAAAAGTGGATGATGCACTGATATTTATCAAAGTAACGAATGGAGTGTCTTTATTACCTCCAGACACATTTAATGGTTTAAGTTCTTTTTTTTAGAATGCATACATTTTAAATGTTTTTTTTCCATATGATGACTTGAGCTATACCACAATTGTGACCATAGATCCATTGCCGAGCGTATGCGAGCCTTTTTGGACTGGACCATCTAGACCAGGGGTCGGCAACTGGTGGCTTTGGAAACGCATGAATGTCTTTAAGGACTGCTCCGTGACGTTATTTAGTAAGGATCTTCTCATATTCACATTGCATTGCGGCTCTTGAAATATAGAGGGTTGTTTTACAGAATACGAAAAAAAAAATGCTATTCTTGTTATTTTGGTTACCAACCCCTGGTCTAGAAAAATTCAGATGGGCAATTAGCTCTCAGGACATCCTAACCTGTGTAGTGTAATAGCCAGCAACGGTAACTGCGGTGCACGAACAGTACACATGCCGGCGAGCATACACATGGGTGTGTCGGCAGGGCGGAGGAACTGGGGCAAGGGTAATGGAAGACCCCATCTGGAAGCCCCTGGAACCTGCAAGTGAATTCAAGAAGGGAGGCGCGGCCTGGGCGGAGCCAGGCCGCGCTGGGTAGCATAAAAGCAGCTGAGAGCAGGAACTCAGGGCTGCCGGTTCTGGGAGTGGACTCGTCTCGTCGTCGCTATCGTCTTCGCCACCTTCGTCGCTGTCATCTTCGCTAGATATTGTGCGGCCGGATAGTTGTTGGCCGTCTCGGTCGGCACCATTGGTGTTACACGGTCAGGGTTGTGTTAAGGCTACGTTAGACGACTAGGGAGAGTGCGAGGGCGAACCTGTGAACTTGTGAAGGCGTTAATAAAGAAGGTGCTCCTGAAAAACCTTTTCTCCCATGCCGTTGACACTACACATGTATATAACTGTTTAATATTTAAATACATATACTGTGATTGACTGGAAAGACTCAATAATGTACAACTGCATTGAAGCACACATGCAGTGAAGTTTATATGTTACATTATCATATAATTTCTATGGAATCTTATCCCGATCGTGCTATTATCTTCACATATTGATACAAATAATCCACTCAAATCTCGCGCAGAGCTGTGCACCCCCTCATATTGGAGAATGGCCCAAGGAAGTGGATATCATAGAGCTACATCTGAAATCCCTTCACAAGTGACCTTTAGTCTACACGTAATAAGGGACAACACTTTTCCACAATATCTGCATATAAGATTGAAGTTTGGCGCATGACATAACAGTCAACCCGATATTTTAATTCTCAGTGCTGGAATTGAACCAAATTACAGTAAGTGCACAACCAAATTGTATGTGATGGGATATTTTTGGTGCAGTCATTGGTGACTGGGCTGAGAGCATCAACTCACTACACTTGAGGACCCAGTTTAATAACAGGCAGGTGCCTGGACCCAGGACCTCAGTGGTGCCAGCTAACCAATTGTATTATCATGACTACAGCTAAATTACACGGGGAAATCTTACAAGCAGGATTCTCTTTAAAAAGTGTCTAAATACTCGGTTACAAAAAAAAAATGCATAATCGCACGGAGTGAAATGCACACAAACCTACACATGGAAACCTTCCATAGAAAGGGTAAGGGAATTTCACTGAACGGGAAACTAGGGGAAAATGTATCATCACAGATCATTACCCTGCTAGAATACTGCACTCTAGGTGGAAAGGAGTTGCAGTAACCCGGGAATAAGGCTTCACTGGACAGCTGTTGAGGTTAACGAATTCCGTGCAACTCCCTCGCCAAAAGTCTCCATACACAGCTTATTCATAAATATTGTCACGTGGGATTTGGACACATGGAAGGAATTCACCTCTGGTGGATACAGCAATCATAAATATGCCTTAAATAATAAATCAATTAATCGAGAGCAGCAGTGATAAGTAGCCGATTTCATAAAATGCATCTCTGATTTTTACACGTTTTTATATGAATGTTCCTTCAAAATGTTAAATAAATAAAAATACTTCCCTGGTGAAAAAAATATTTACGGGGTGCTCACCTTTGTATATACCCCTGAGTTTATTGATGAAATTCCAAATTCCTATGACAGGGCCGAGTAAATTCCACAGGACAACCACTGTTCACTTTATCCAAATGCTTATTAAATTTACCTTGGGGGGAGATGAAAGGCTGAGTCACCATCCTAGTTGGGACTTGAGAACTCTCATCCTTACATTCTTGAGTTTGCATCTAGAGAAATGCATCTGTAACTGGACACATTGTCTAGAAATGTTTACTGCAAATACTCTTTGGTTCTTTCGGTAAAGTCACGTAGATATAAAAATAACTAATAGATCACGACATTTCGATCGCAACACGAGCAATCGTCTTCACGTGAAAAAATACAGCAGGCGGACTGCTGAGGCAGGAAGAAAGGTAGCGATAGAGCTACTGTAGCCAAAGATTGCTAATTTTGCATCTATATTCTCAGTTGAAGTTATTAGTTATATATGTTTTATTTACGTGACTTTACCGAAAGAACCAAAGAATATGAATTCCTTTAGTCACGAAAGCTTTAAATCAAGATGGAACCGCCTATACGGGGAGGTTTTCCTCACAACTCAGACATGACTTCAACCGAAAAGATGGATGCAAATTTAGCAGTCTTTCGAAGGACGTTGATCAACCAGGTAAAGTGTTAACTGTTGTGTTGGCCGACTCTCTAAGTTGCATTACATTTCTAAGTTTGATATTTTTTTCTCTCTCTCACCCTGTTCCCTCTTTGAATTTCACCCCACCCTCTCGCCCGTTACGGCAGCCCCTCTCCCTCCCCTCCCACCCCCCTCGGGTTAGCCGAGGTATGCTCGCTCTGCGATCTTACATTTGCTTGCAAATTCCATCTCTAGCCCCGCCCACTTACCCTTGGGTTGTACCCACCTCAAACGTATATAACCTTTGGCTACAGTAGTTATCTCGCTATATTTCTTCGTGCCTCAGCAGTTCACCTGCTGTATTTTTTCACCTGAAGACGATTGCTTGTGTTGCTATTAAAACGTCGTGATCTCTTTTTTTATATATGTGACTACCGAAATAACCAAAGAATATGAATTCCAGCAGTCACGAAAGCTTCAAATCAAGATTTAATGCAAATGTTATTTATAACAGTATCTGCCTCATTGTTTTTAATCATGATTAACTTTTAAATATTTTTCTATAGATATGCTTATTTATTTACGTATGCTTTTGACTTTTACACATTAACTTTATTGTGTAATTGTATCTCGTATTTTCCCCCTTTTAACCCAGATTCTCCTTGGTAAAAATATATATAATAAGAGACGTTTAGTCTCTACAGCTTTGCATATTGTTGAAAATGAAGTGTTTGTTTTCCGTGAGGCGCGTAGTCTAACTACATTTCAGTCAGTCACAATTGTCTCTGGTGTCAAACGTGGCCACTCTATGGGAGGGAAATCATTACAACGTTTTGCCCCAAAGGAATCGGGGCATCTTTCCTGCACAATCCTGTTATCGGAATGATATTAAGCCGTGTGTACAGCATAGACCATCACAAATATGCCACATTTATCGTTTAGAGGTGTTGTAGCGGTTTCCCTCGAGGTTTCCTGCAAACGTTAAGTCAGAAATGTATATTTTAACACTCGTACCAATAAAGCACAGAGTTTGGGTGACATTGGTTTACTCAAAACTAAAAGATCACAAACTCAAATCATCGTGGCAGAAAAATTCAGCCCATCATCCTTCCAAGGTCAATGAAATAAATACCACTTTGTGGGAAGTCTCCAGTGCTTGTTCAATATACATGAATGTGCATTATTCACCAGCAGTTTGGGGCTGCCATCAGACATGAGGACCGACCCAACGCAGAGAGACACGCTGACTTTGGGTTTGGCTGTTTCAAACGTTACATTGAATAATTGCATTTTATTTGCAGTGATTGTTTTTTCTCTATCTCTCTCTCTCTCGATGTAAATTCTAATCCGTTCCAGATTATCTCTCACTACTTTTCATGGTTATTTAATTCATGATGTATATTTTTAGTTGCAGAAAATTCACTTATTTTGTATTTATTTTCTAACCACGTATGTTTATTTTTGTTATTTACCCAGTCATTGATTAAAGCTTTCCCTTGAAAATCCCATTTTTGTAACGTCACTACACTCACACCAGACTACAACTCCAATTCTCTTTATACTACCTATTAAATACGATTGGCAAAATACAAATAAATATAAAATCATTAAAGTTATGGGTTGCTCTTTATATGCGCCTCAGAGGTACAACTCAGTATAATATCTTCCTTTTTTTATGTTCTTGTTAATTTAAAGCAATGCCTTTAAAAATACAAACAAGCAAACATTAGATATTAGCCTTTGAGACTTAGGCAAAGCATATAAAACGAAATAAATGATATATATGTATTTATAAAATGGGTTATGGATATCAACTTTTAAAGTCAAATAGTGTTTATTTACATGATTTGGTAATGCAGGTGACGTTTTAGGCAATGTCCCTTCTTCATGGCACAGGGAGAAAAGCCATTACCTTCAACGTCACCTCATACATTTTTCCTTTCAAGGTAATGTCATTGACAAATGTGTCGAGTTTTTTTTAATTTGTGATTGTGCACCCCGGCCAACGAAGCGTCACCAAAACACGTATTAAATAAGCTGATAATATCATGCCTTACTCTTGCTTTATCATTTCATTAATTGAAGTCAAACCATGAATCATTGTTTTGCACCCGTTTCACATTTTCAGCATGTACATAACTATTTACTGTGTACATAGACTTGGAAATATAGTCCTCACTATCAATCACTAGGTGCTGATGTAAAAATTTCATACCGTGCCATTTCATTTCAATATAAATCATGTGACTGCTGCATGCTAAGCGGCATGATGCAAAAGGCTACACAATAATATTTCCTTACATCTCTCTTGACTGTTTCTGCTTATATTCATAGAAATATCCAATTTTGCTTAGAAAACAAATGCTCACATGTGATGCGTCAATAGAATACAACGACTGTGTTTATAATTCAAAGGTAGCATTGCACCAACATGGGCGAGAATTACTTGTTGGATGGATGCATACTAACCAAATATTTCCCTTTCAATTATAATGCCTTAGTAGTTAAAAACAACTACTTTATCAGCAGCATATAAAAAAAATGAGACTTGCCCATGAGGTCACTGGAAAATGAACTCTACGCTGAGCATTAATATAATTAATGCATTGCGATGCTTATACACAACTGCAGTTCGTTATGTGCCGCTAAGTTATGATCCCATCCTGCTCTTTGCAGTGAGCCTGTTAATCCACAATGGATGGTGTACGTTATACTACATGGTATGTGCTAGTTTATTGGTAGATGGTAAACACTCACTTCGTGGGATACACGAACGCAACACTGGTCAACACACTTTTTCTGGCATAATATATTTCAACGGTTTTAAGGTAATTTTGGGGTGCTGATTCAAAATCTGGCATCAGTTTTTGTCTATCACATCAGGTTTTTGAGATATCAAATATAGCATTTTCAATAAAACCAGCAAATTTATGCGCATATACGAATAGCTAAACAGACATCCATACAAGAATAAGATAAGATACAATATACAATAATGATGAAACAAACATTTAATGAGCCGTAGCACAAAGTTGTGAGAGTGACTGCATATCAATGTGAGTGAATGCATATTACCATGTAAGAATTGAATTGTGAAGATAATAAAAATATGTACAAAAAGGTCATTCACAATAGTGATGTTACATCTGCATAAACGACCTCTTCTTTGACGATCTCCGATGTACAGCTTATGGAATGTCTCTCATCAAGGACCAGCAGTAATCTGCCATCATGTTTGAGTCCCATCGGCTTTGGTAACGTTCTTCCATAACTTTAATGTCTTGATGAAAGCGTTCACCTTGCTCTTCGCTCACGTGACCCATGTTCTCTGGAAACTGGGCCAAGTGACCATGTAAGTAGTGAACCTTGATGCTCATTCGACATCCAAGTGTTTGGAAACTCAAGAGCAGCTCCTCCACACTCTCTCGATAGTTGTCCGCTTTCCTGTTCCCAAGGAAATTCCGCACCACATCAGAGAATGCATTCCAAGCTCTAGCCTCTGCCGCAGTCATTGTTGTAACAAAGTGTGGATCCCTGATGAGTGATCTTATTTGAGGGCCATCAAATATTCCTGACTTTTTCTTCTCGGCACTGAGACTTGAAAAGGTTGAACATATATAGCTGAAGCAGTCTCCAGTGTGATCAAGAGCTTTGACGAATTGCTTCATTAACCAAAGTTTTATGTGCAGTGGGGGAAATACAATTTTATTAATATCAACCAGAGGCTCATTCTTGATGTTCTTGTCACCAGGCGTCAAACTGATTCTTGGTGGCCAGTTCTTTTAACCCAGTGTTCTAATGTAGCCCTATTGTCCCAGTAGCACAGGAAACAAGGGTATTTGTTGTGACCTCCTTGCTGACCCAGCAGAAAATTAACCATTTTCAAATCAACACAAATTAGCCATCCATGAACATGGTATTCCAATCTATCCAGAACAATCTTGATGTTGGCATACTCTTCATTCATTTTTACAGTGTCCTATTGTGATTCAACCATACATATTTCTGTTGTGAAGTAACACAGATTTCAAACTCCTTTTACCACTGTTAATAAAAAGTCTCCATTCATTTGAATCATATGCGGGCAGTCCCATATTGAGAAGAAGCCCTTCAACATCATTACAATAAATAAGTTGACCATCTGAATGGAAGTACTTTCGCAGTGCTGCTTCTCTGTAACGATAAAAGGAGACACTAGTGCCAGGTAAGAGTAGTCCTTTCTCTTTCAGCCTGGAAGCCAACAATGCAGCAAACTGCTTTGGCAAATACAAATCTCTTACAAGATCATTCAATTCAGGCTGACTAAACAGAGACATTTTATCACAATCTGCATCAGATGGCGTATATTCGCTCTGAGCATCATCATCATCATCATCTGTAGAAGCAGGTAAACTGAGGGATTCAACAACAATCTCTGGTAGCTCAGTAAATACAGGCACAGGTATTTCCTCATAGTACTCAACTGGTCGTCTGGCAGATGGGATATCTGGGTATTGTAAGTGTTGTTTGTTTTTCTTATTGAAACCTTTTACATTGACAAGGCAGAAGTAGCAGTTATCCAAATGGTTTGTAGGTTTTCTCCAAGCCATTGGCACACCAAACTTTAGCTTAGCATGTTTTCTTTTAGACCATGATCGCAATGCTTCAACACAGGTTTTACACACCTTGTGAGGAGCCCAATTTTTGTCTTGGTCTCCAAGTCGTACTTTAAAGTAGGCAAGATAAACCTTCTTGACAAAGGTATTGATGTTGCGCCTTTAATCCTGAAAAGTGAAGCTGCCACAGATGTAGCAGAAGATATCTGGGTCATTACTGCATTTCCTTCTTTCGGATGTTGTAGCCATTGTTAGATCACGCCCTGTAGAAGAAAAATATTAATTAAATGTGGATATCTACATACAATTATATTATAAACACACTATCCTAAAAATACAGCACCATATTTTAACACTAAAGCAGTCACTGACTCGCAACAACTTGCAATCATAAGTGACAGAGTTAATTTCGGGTAAAATCAATGAAAATGGGTATGCCGATAACATAAAAATGAGATGTGATAGAGCAAATCTGAGATCAGATTTGGAATCAGCACCCTGACCAGTGTAATACATATTTTTTGGGTTAGATCGCGTAAATATATAAATGTGTCGTTAAACTCGTCACCACCCGACACAGCCAGTTGATAAGGTTTGTCAGGTAAATAGATTCGCTTCCAAGCAGCACTAAGTCAACTAATACATTGTTTAAATGCATGCCTATACAGATCACCATACTTATGTAATGCGAGCGTAAGCGGGGTTTCGCTGCTCGACTCTGGGCCAATCATGCGACCCAGGGTTTTGGGGAGCGGGACCCAGTATGGGGGCATATGTGAAGGTCTCTGCTCACCTCCGGTCCAATCGGATGCGAGGTGAGCAGGGGTGGAACCTAAGGGCGGAGCCAGCAAGGCGCTATGAGGAGGTCGGATCTGGAAGGTTCGGTGAAGGGCGTGGTGAGAGGGAGGAGACAGGATCACGTGGTGAAGGAATATAGGTGGGATCCAGGAAGGGCTCTGGGTCAGTTGGTGGAGTCACGAAGCTGGACCACGTTGGGTGGCCGGAGGGTATCCGCGCCATAAGCCACGTGGCTGGAGGAGCTTCGACCACACCGTCGGCTAGCGGTGTGCGGGAGCGGGGGGAGCGGTGTGACTGACGGGAGAGCGCGTGCGAGGAGTAGCTCGTCCGCTGTCGGGACCAGAGGAGTGCAAGCGTCAACGGGAATAAAGAGAGACGGAGACCAAGCAGTGTGTCGGCGAAGTCTTTTATTACACTTACAATGGCGATTACCGTTGAACAGACAATAACAGGTGCTGCTATTTCAGGGTATGCCATGGACAGGAGGGACAAGAACAGTGGGTTTGCATAATTCGCATGCACAATGTAGAGTTGATAACCAAAACGGCAATGGATCCACACTATCATTTATATGCATTAATTAAATCCCCCCCACCCCCCACTCCACTCAAGAAAGGTTCACAAGTGATGTAATCACATCTACCCCTCTATTTAATAAACGAAACAAGATTATTTCTCCACAAATCTGGCTGTCACCTGATGAAGCTAGTTGTAATTACTGGCTAAACGTCGTACTTAGATTGTACATATTGTGGCTTTGCTATCCAACACACCGGTGTGCTGTACTAGTAACGAATTGGCATGTTATGTTTACGTGACAAGCCTTACTAATTGGCTGTGTTGGGTGGTGGTGGGTTTAACGACACATTTATATATTTACGCGATCTAACCCAAATTTCTTTATTATGGATTATAATTGTTGTACAGTACTTGTCCATTTATTATTTGAGTGCATGTCACCAATTATTCTAATTTCACAGTTGTACTAATAGACTGCATCTGTACCAATGTAGTCTTGTTTTTTTCTGAAAATGAAACACCTTGGTTATTGCTCATGTTTTCCAACGAGAGTTGAAAGCATGACCGCATAAACTCCGTTCGTCTATCTGTCTGTAGCGGGGGGAGGGGGGGGGTCATGCCGACTCTCGTAAAATCACTTTAAAGGATCTGTGTAAAGTTTCGTTGCTATCAGGGACCTACCCTGGATCAAACTGGACACACTGAACAAACAATTAACTAGAATCCGTTCATTAGTTTTCTCATCAGTAATTATATTGACCTCTGACATTGGGTGATGTCTCACACCATGGTAATTGACGTCACACACCCTGGCTTTAAATTGCAATATACATTCATTTATTTTAATATTAATTTCAAACGTAAACGCAGTTGAGTTCCAGTACCCACGGGGTCAGTCCTAACTTGCCTGATTTGTCTGTCCGGCTCTCTGTGCCTCCAAATTGTCTTATCTTTAAGGTTATTTATAATTGATAAAGGCGCTTTACACAAAAATAACAGTGGTACATATGAACGTAATGGTGAAGACGATGTGAATAAAATAGATGAGAGGAAGTAATGGGTGAACGCGTGATGTGTGAATTAGGTAAAAGCAAAATTGATGAGAGAAAATGGTGATGAATGGATTGGATGTGTAGGGGTTATTACGGGAGGAACAGCGGACAACAAACACAGGGCTGTCGGCACTCACATACACGGGTGGTCACACCGACGTCCGCATCAGTTATTGCCCACGCCCCAGCCCTCGGAGGCGATCCCTATAAAAGGTGGAACCCAAAGAGCTCGAGGGGAGTTCGACACGAAGCTGACCAGTGAAGATCCAAGACTCGGAGATTAGGCCCTGGGACTCCCCGGTCTCGCCGTCCTTATAAGGGCCGAGCCGGGTAAGCCAGTGGCGCGGCCCAGGAGCTTCCAGACCGCTGCCCTTGTCAGGGCAAGGCTGGTTAGCTGGTGCCGAGATCTGTGCTTGCCAGGGCCAGATCAGTCAGCCTCCCGTAGCCCAGTAGAGGAGGACTGGGGGACAGGACAGAGGGCTTAGTACTAGGGTGGGTTTCCCATAGTACGGGTGAAGGGGCCGATACCCCTTCAACTATTGTATCTGTCCCGGAGTTAATAAACAGTGTGTCTCAACTTCGACATCGTCTCCTCTGCTACTTACTACATCTGGTGTCAGAAGTGGGGTCCAAGCATGGATACGAGACGGAAGACTCGTGCCCAAGACCCAGGAGAGGATGACGACGAGGGAGGGGCAGTGCAAGACATCGCCGCCGACGTACCTGCACAACTGCTGCCGGCTCCGGCATCGGCGGGGCCGTCGGAGAGGGCCGGGACGTCGACTGACGAGTTGGCGTTGGCTCACTCGCGGCTGGCGGAGCTCTTGTATGCAGCGGCCGCTATGCTGGAACAAATAACTCGCCTGGGGCCGGGAGGAGCGACGCGGCGGGAAGATGAACAACGCCCGCCAGAAACTCCCGCCTTTACAACAGCGGGGCGACTCGAAAATCCCGCCACGAAGACAGTAGAGGCGGAGGGAGGAGTCCCAGCTCGTCACGCGGGAGACGGTGCCCAGCCAGCAGCCGCCACGTCATCGGCGGAGGCGGGTCGCGGTGGCAGCCTATCAGGGGTTGAAACGTCACCACCAGCTGACGCCAGCACCGACCATACAGTACGGGGACGCGCTACGGATGCTGCAAGAGACGCTGCAAGAGGATCGGAGACGGAGCCGACATTCCAGCAACGCCTGCCGGCCCTGCAGGTATTTGTTGCAAGCGACGGCGATTGGGGGGGGTTCCAGCGCCGGTTCTTGGCCCACCAAGAGATGGCAGGCTGGTCGGACAACGAGGCGCTGTGTGCTCTCCCGGCGTTATTGGACGGCGACGCCCTGGGCACCCTCACTGCTGCACCCAAGTCGGCACGCTCCACCATTCAGTCGGCGCTGCAGCTGCTGGCCACCGTTTATGGGCCGCCTTCTGATTGTCGCCAGCTCTTCTATGAGCGGCAGAAGGGTGACAAGGAATCGCCACTCGCTTATCGCACGGCCCTGCTGTCATTGGCGAAAGACGCTTTCCCGCGCATGGATGAAGAGGGGATCGATGCGATGGTGGCCGAGAAAATTTTGCTGCTGGCTGACGATCTGGACTTCACCATCCTAGCGCAGGACGATGCGGATATGTCATCACTGCGGGCTGCAAGGCACATTCACGCCAATCTCATCTCCCAGCGGAGGAAGGCGAACAAAGCTGCTGCACGACACACCGTGGCGGCGACCTCTTCCGAAATGGAGGGAGCCTTCGCTGCGGATCGTTCTGCAGGATGGCGATCTGCCGAGCGTCCAGCTCGTGACGTCCCAAGCCACCGAGACCAGCCCAAGTCCTCTGGAACGCTCGTCGTCTGCTATAATTGTGGCCTCCGGGGTCACGTGGCGTCCGGATGCCGGGCTCCTCGACAGCGCGGTGCGAGACCTGGAGCTGCGGACGGCCCTCTTCACAAGCCTTCGCAACATCCTCGGGCA
This sequence comes from Lethenteron reissneri, assembly GCF_015708825.2. Taxonomy (NCBI): domain Eukaryota; kingdom Metazoa; phylum Chordata; class Hyperoartia; order Petromyzontiformes; family Petromyzontidae; genus Lethenteron; species Lethenteron reissneri. Next base: position 9,117,374 of record NC_083821.1, read on the forward strand.
AGTCATGGCACCCCACATGTTCGGCCTGCACACACACCTACTTTCCTATCACATGGTCTGGCACACAATTCTCGGGGGTTGGGTGCTGGTGCGTCGGGTCGCGGCATGTCGGGGAGGGCGCTCCAACCGGGCCAATGGTCCGAGTTGGCTCACCGAGTTGTGGCTGCATCGGCGGGGTCGTCCGTTGTCGCGGGACATATTGACGGGGTGGAGGTACGGTTATTGGTCGATACGGGAGCTTCGGCAACTATCATTTCGGATTTGATTTATAATATTCTGCCCGTTCAGAGTCGCCCGTTGCTCCCTGTCGATATACCGTTTTACGCTGCAAATGGGGGCTCGTTGGGTATTATCGGTCAAATTCGAGCGCAAATTTCCATAGGGGACATTAAACTATCTGGGCCGGTGTTCGTCTCTTCCTCGCTGGCTATTCCGTGCCTGTTGGGGACAGACTTTTTGGCCAAATTGCCCATCAAAATTCTGATTGACCAGCAATGCATCGAGCTTCCATCAGGCCGACGCATGACGTTCCTACCTGCCACCCCTCCCGTGCGTGTTGCCTGTGCTACGGTACAGGCACTTGTTGCTCGGACGGTGCGTGTACCCCCGGGGGCACAGATGTTGGTACCCCTGCGCTTGCGCCGTCCGTTCGATAAAGGGGTCTCTGACCGAGGCGTTATTTTGGGACCATCTAGAGCCGGGGTGAGTGGGCCAGATCTGGTAACGGCCCAGACTATTGTTAAAGGGGATGGGGACCCGTTTATCGCGGTCCTCAATGTCGGGACACGGACGGCAGTGGTTTCGCAAGGTACCGTGTTCGCACATGCGGTTCCGGTACCTGCGGAAACGCCGATCGTTGGCCAGGTGGCCACCGATTCTCATACGCGATTAGCCTCAGACGCTGACGAGGGTTGGCTGGATGCGTTGTGTGCTGAGTCACCTGACCTGTCCGACGCACAACGTGCTAAATTACGCGCCTTATTGCGAGAATTTTCCGATGTCTTCAGTAAACACAAATACGATATCGGATGTACCAAATTGCTACGCCACCATATTGACACCGGTGACAACGCTCCTATCCGCCAGAATCCTTTTCGGTTAAGTCCCGCCGAAAAGGATCATGTCAAATCGGCTGTAGATGACATGTTGAAATCGGACATAATTTCTCCCTCAACCAGCCCTTGGGGTGCACCCATAGTGTTGGTTAAAAAGCACGACGGGTCCCTAAGGTTCTGCGTTGATTTCCGGCGATTAAATAAGATCTCGGTGGCCGATGCTTATCCGCTTCCTCGAATGGACGAATCGCTGGATGCCCTCGCGGGATCGCGATTCTTTTCCACTTTGGATTTGCTCTCAGGATTTTGGCAACTTCCCTTGGACGACGAATCTAGACCCAAAACTGCTTTCCGAACGCCGCACGGCCTCTTCCAATTCAATCGCTTACCCATGGGATTACACTCTGCTCCCGCGACGTTCCAGCGCCTGATGGAATTGGTCCTCGCTGGCTTGCAATGGGAGGTGTGTTTGATTTACCTGGATGACGTTATCGTATTCAGTAAGACGTTCGAGGAACACCTTGATAGGCTTCGGGCCGTTTTTCTCAAGATGCGCGCTGCGAATTTGAAATTCAAGCCACAAAAGTGCCATTTGCTGCGCGAATCTGTTAAATATTTGGGTCACATCGTCGGCCGGTCAGGTATCTCAACCGATCCCGCCAAAACGCGTTGTGTCAGCTCCTGGCCTACCCCAACCTCGGTGGGGGAGGTTAGAAGCTTCATCGGCTTTGCTTCATATTACCGTCGGTTTGTTGCGGACTTTGCTTCCATCGCTAAGCCACTACATGCCTTGACGTCAAAAGGGGTCAAATTTCATTGGGGGCCGGTGGAGAACGCCGCTTTTGTCTCTCTTCGGGATGCCCTGGTGGGGGCCCCGCCGTTAAGCTACCCCGATTTTTCCATGCCGTTCGTGCTCGACACGGACGCAAGCAATACCGGGATTGGAGGCGTGCTGTCACAAATTGTGGGTGGCGTGGAGCGCGTTGTGGCTTATGGTAGTAGAGTACTGTCCCCGGCCGAGCAGCGGTACTGCGTCACCCGCCGCGAACTGTTGGCTATCGTGTTCTTTATCCAACAGTACCGGCCATATCTGTACGGCCGGCATTTCACCGTCCGTACAGATCATGCGGCATTGCAGTATGCCCTACGAATTAACCAGCCATCGGGGCAGTTGTCCCGATGGCTCGAGATCATGCAGGATTTCGATTTTGAAACAACTTACCGGAAGGGGATTCGCCACACCAATGCCGATGCCCTATCACGCCTGCCGATCGCCCCGGATTGCACTTGTTTCTTGGGTTCGGGCCGTTGCAAATCGGCAAGTGACGGTCAGGATCGGGTTCTTGCGGCCGCAGTTGATTCTCCTTCGGACGCTGGTCCTATTTCGGAGGGTGGGAGTGATTCCCTACTTGGCTTGTCGAGTGCTGAGTGGGGCCGCCTCCAAATGGAGGATGCGACCCTCCTGGCACTACGACGTCGCGCGGAAGGATCGGGTCCAGGGAAGTCGGGCGTTGACTCATGGGGGTGGTGCCAGGGCGTACTCATGCATTGGGACGCGACAATCCGCCGTCACAGGCTGGTGGTGCCTTCCACGTTGAGGGGTAGGGCTGTATGGGCTGCTCATGAACGGCTCCTGCACCTGGGTACCCTCAAAACACTTGCCACGCTCCAGCTTAATTACTTTTGGCCGGGCATGGCAAGAGACGTGGACGATCTGCTGCGGTCCTGTACCCAGTGTGCACAACGGAAGCCGCCGGCGAAGGGAGCCAGTCCACCGCTCCAGTCCATTTCGGTCACCCGGGTTAACGAGCTGGTCGCCCTTGATATTTTGGGACCGTTTCCTTCCACGCCGAGGGGTAATAAGTACCTGCTGGTTGGCGTGGAATATTTCACGCGATGGCCTATGGCTTGGCCCCTCGCCAACCAGTCCGCAGCGGCCGTTGCGGAGGCTTTTGTTCAGGGCTACGTCCTCGACAAGGGCGCTCCGGAACGGTTGTTGACCGATCAGGGAAAAAATTTCACTAGTACCCTCTTACACGAGGTATGTGGCCTTCTGGGTACGAAGAAAGTTCGTACCTCGCCTTACCACCCACAGACGGATGGGATGGTGGAACGCTTGCATAGGACTCTTACGTCCATGCTATCCCACCAGGTATCTGAGTCCCAGAACGATTGGGATCTACGGATCGGGGGAGTCCTGGCGGCATACAGGATGGCTCCTCACGCGGCGACCGGTTTCTCGCCATTTTTTTTGATGTATGGTCGCGAGGTTGACCCGCCTGTCGCGACTCAGCTGGCGATTGCCGCGCCTCATGCTAAGTCGAAAATCGCCGACCATGTTAAATTCAACATCCTTCGCTTGGCGGAGGCACGGCAGGCGGCCATGCAAAACTCTGACTCCCGCCAAAAACAAAACGAGAGGTTGCGGTCGCGCCGGACTCACACGCACGAATGGCACCCGGGCGACCGAGCATGGTTGCACTGCCCCCAGGTGCCATTGGCCACCTCGGCTAAGTTGTTGCGACCATGGAGGGGCCCCGTTGAAATTGTGCAGGTTGTGCGGCCTCAATGTGTGCGAATTAAGTGGGGGAAGCGTCGGTGGTTTGTACACCCTTCACGGTTAAAGCCATTTTTTGCTCCGCACGCTTCCTCCCACGAAAATGGCCGAACATGTGGGGAGTCCTCTGACTCCGGGGGGGCGGGATCGATGCCAGCCTCTGATCCACTAATGACTGTCCCGTCTTCAGGAGCCCCAGGACTGAAGCCCTCTGGGCTGCCAGCCTCCCCCGTGGGGGGCGGCGCTGGCACGTCCGGGAAATCGGACGACCAGGCACCTGCTGATGCGACACCTGCCACCGACTCTACCAAGCCGGCCCCTTGTGACGGGCCCGCTGCACGGACTCGCGCCAAAACGCGCCGGTTGTTATGATTAGCTTACCGCGCGTGTTCCGTTGCTGCGGAACCCGCTCATTGTATATATGTTTTTTTGGTTGTATGTGTGTGAAATAACGATGACCACGCTATCTGCTTGTTGCTTGCCGTCCATGTAAGTGTGTGCGCTGCTGCGTGGTGTTGTCATCTTGATGGTATAGTTAATTATTAACGTGGGAGCGTCGGGTACCCTGTACTGCACCATCTCGTGGGTTACCGTGCGCGATGGGCTTAATTGGAAAAAAAGAGAAAAAAAAAATGTTTTTTTTTGGGCTGTATTGTGCCGCGAGGTGCGGTGTGCGATGCTGTCGTTGCATGACAGAGAATAATTGTGTTGCGGTTGCACAGTTGCGTCGGGATTGATGGTGTGTTGGTCGCCTGCAGATTTGCTTGCTATTGTGTTTCGATGTACGCGTGTGATCGCGATATGCTGATTGCATGTGCTGGTATACCGTTCTGTATATGTATTGCGGTTCTGCGTGAGGGTTTTTTTTTTGTTATATAGGGAACCATCGGTTGATGTTACGCTTGTTCTTGTTATTGTTACTGTTACGAGGCACACGTGTATTGACGGTGTTAATCTTTATTCTTGGGGGTTGAGGGATTGTTGCAGCCGGGACGGCTGCGAGCTGTACAGGGGGGGGTGATGTAGGGGTTATTACGGGAGGAACAGCGGACAACAAACACAGGGCTGTCGGCACTCACATACACGGGTGGTCACACCGACGTCCGCATCAGTTATTGCCCACGCCCCAGCCCTCGGAGGCGATCCCTATAAAAGGTGGAACCCAAAGAGCTCGAGGGGAGTTCGACACGAAGCTGACCAGTGAAGATCCAAGACTCGGAGATTAGGCCCTGGGACTCCCCGGTCTCGCCGTCCTTATAAGGGCCGAGCCGGGTAAGCCAGTGGCGCGGCCCAGGAGCTTCCAGACCGCTGCCCTTGTCAGGGCAAGGCTGGTTAGCTGGTGCCGAGATCTGTGCTTGCCAGGGCCAGATCAGTCAGCCTCCCGTAGCCCAGTAGAGGAGGACTGGGGGACAGGACAGAGGGCTTAGTACTAGGGTGGGTTTCCCATAGTACGGGTGAAGGGGCCGATACCCCTTCAACTATTGTATCTGTCCCGGAGTTAATAAACAGTGTGTCTCAACTTCGACATCGTCTCCTCTGCTACTTACTACAGATGTATGGGGAATGAGTGATAGTCATGGAGAGAGATTGTGAAGGAGCAGGAACGGTGGTCGTGGTTATAGGGGAGTGGATTAGGGGGTCGTGGGAGGGGAAGTTCGTTCCGGTGAAGGAGGGAGGGAAGAGTCTGGGAGAAACCAGGATAGACCCAAGTCACTCTTCATTGACAGCCATGATCTATTCACTATTGGATTAAGACCAATCTGATATCTCTGATTTGTGTTTGTCGGCTGATTAATCAATTCTTCTCTCTCAGCATAATTCCATGGATGCACCGCTCCACGCTTTCATAATATTCACCATGATCTATAAATCAAAATTTGCTTCAATAAGATCAACATTACGTCTCTCACCTGCATATGTTCTCTGATTCCGCGAATGTTTATTTCTGTCTATGTATAATTCAAAATATGCACGTTTCTGCGAACACTATCTTTCACACTTTGCATTGCTCTGATATATATGTCATACATAGCAATAAATATTCATTCATGAAAACTGTTTTTAAGAATATATGCGTCGAGTTTCCTGACTGGCTGCTCACTCGACTCTGCTAAATATAGATGGAAAACTCAATTCTTTATAACTGCCTGTTGTTGTGTTTAGTTTGTTGTCCTTCCCCCGCACCTCCGATTAAAATGGTAGGCTGCGTATGGCGCGAAATAAGTTCACCACACGTGAGTGGCTGCGGGCCATTACCACCTAACTCGCTGAGTAAGCGGGATTTTCCAAGTAACAAATAAACATCGACGTGAATTAAAACGGCGGAAGAAACTCGGAAGACACATTTTAGCAACACCCAGTAGGTAGGGGTAACAAAGACAGAATTCTGACAGAGTTACATAAATAAATTAATCCCTACATTTTCTATTTATACTCCTATGAACGTAATTATGTCACTAAAATATTGTTTAAATTCCGGAAAACAATATTACAATCCCACTTTATTAATTTCAGTGGTCGGACTACAGGATTGTGAGGAAAGTGTGAAAATTGCAGCTGTCTCTTATTTTCCGTTGCGAAGTAACAGGTTATCTCCTCGTATGTTAACATATACTGAGCACAAAGTGGTTTAGAAAATATTACAGAAGCTATACATAGGCATGCACCTTCTTGCTTGTTTTGTATCCAGATACTAATTATAATTCTATTTATAACGCACTTTTCACAACACTCAGCATTACAACTACTCATGAAACTAAAAACTAAGAAACGGTAAATGAAAGAAGTAAATACTGACTGCAGGAATCCTATCTCTTTGGTTCTTTGGTCATTTACGTAAAGTCACGTAGGTATAAAGAAAAAGTCACGTAGGTATAAAATAAAATAGGTCACGAAAGCATGTTTTCCCTCCTGATGATGGACCCCTGTGTTGTGCCCGAAACGTCGTGATTTATTTTATTTTATACCGACGTGACTTTACCGAAAGAACCAAAGAGTACTAAACCCAATTTAATACGTAGGCTTTCGCGACAAATATAATCCATAATAGAGGTTTTTTTTGGGTTAGATCGCATAAATATATTAATGTATGGTTAAAACCCTCCACCACGTTCTGTTTACGTGACAACCCTTACTAGTTGGCTGTGTCGGGTGGTGGTGGGTTTTAAGGACACATTATGGATAAAACCCATTTGCCAAACTAGCTTAAAGTAAAAAAAACACAAGTTCAAAGACACTTTTAAGACAATCTTTTTAAAAAATTCCCACACACGCAGAGATTCTGAAATCTCGTAGGAGTGAACTCCAGAGTTCGGGGAGAACATGGGCAGAAGCTGTAGATCAAACCCTTGGCCTGGCAACCCAGATACAATCCGCATCTCCGGATCTTTGAGGCCTCGTGGGTGGCCCTGGACAGGGGTGATCCTGCAGTTGACAATTGAAATATCTACAGTTAAAACCCCACGTACGAGTCAAAAATAAGTCACTATATCACTCTGGGGTCCATTAAATAAGCACTGCTTTGTTAAAAGTCCTGGTAATGTGGAATAATGTTGAATCTCCACCGTGCCACAGGGCCACTGACACAGATAAGCACCACCCCAGATCTTGGTTTTGTTGGGACAAACCTTTCCGTGTTAAATTTGACACGAAATATATTAACTGGCAGCACAAAGCTGATCTTAGTGTATTCTAGCATAAACATTTTGAAATTATGTCTATATTTCTATGCTATTACTGAAAAGTGTCTTTAAAGTCAAGAATAAAATAATACAGAGCTTGCCTATTTCACATGCAGCGGCCAAGCTTTGGTCTGGATTTTAAACCTAAAAACCGTATTTGAAAATTGATGTAATTGAATGAGTGCAAATATAAGTGTGTTGTTGAGGATTTGGCTTTTCGAACGTAGTGTGGGAAGAGCACTGTGTTGAGAACCTGGTAAGACGAATTTGATTCCTAACCATGGCTAATGTCAGTGGCAACGGATTCCTGCACTGATCCTGGGCCACCCTCTTTACCAACATGTATCTTTGTTGAACTTCGTTCACACCATACATAGCCAACCGTGTTAGTATGACCAGTACAGTCACACAAACCTTCACAGCCGACAGACTGGGGATGCTTTCAATCGGCAGTAGATTGGCAAATGACTGTAAATATATATGATCTATGTATAATTCGTTCATCTTAATTGGCCAGCCATTGTACTTAGTTTTAATGTCACATCCACTTATTTAATACCACGGTCAGCATTCATACAATGGCTGGTCAAATACCACGATTGAATTCCCCTATCTGCAAAAATGTCCAAATGCTATAGCAGAACACTGCAATTTATTCCAGTAGAGTTTAAGGTATCTGAAAGTAAACTCATTTATCTTGAAAGAGATATATTTGTTTACATGGCATGTGTAAACCTTCTCTTTGCCAGATACAAGTTCAATAGTGCATTGTAATTACTGGGTTCACTGATGTGCTATGGATTAAATTATTGGCTACTTATGTTCATTCTTTAAGTAAGCCCGTAAAACAAAGAGACATTCAAATGGCTTGTGTTGTTGAGGTTAATATTTGTATTTTCAGGTGAGGATGCTGTTTTATACACTTATTAGGAGGCCAATTCACTTTGAAAAAAATCATGAAAAAATGAAGAAGAATCATCTGTAACTATTATGAATAATAGTTATATTGAGTTTGTATATTGCAGTTTCATTTATCCAACTGCATCGTACAATGTTGCAAAACGTGGAGGTGTGTATATCCACCGACCCTCACCTGGATAATGTTAGATTCCAGGCTTGCTTCAGCACTGCCAAACAAGGACATTATTTAAATATTACATTAAACTGTGATGTGAAGAAAAACCTTTTTACTTTCATGTGGAGAGACAGATATAGAAAAGAGGCATATTGTCTGCTGAGTATTTGTCACTTATATTCTCCAAAATGATGCAAATTATTAGCTTTTTGTCAAGTATTAATCTGGGTGCATTGTTATCGTGGCCTTTAAAAAAAAGTATTGCTACTGTCTGAATAGGTGTATCCAGTTTCCAAAAGGTAAAGTTTAACCACTGTCATTATTTAAAAAAGTTGTAATTATTTGATTGAGCCGTAATATAAAAATATTGTTTAACGTAGGTATATTCCATAATGTGAAATTTGAGCAACTTATAAATTGCATTTTTGCTGATTAAAGCGTCTATAAGGCAAAGTGTCACCATATTCAAGTGAGTCAACGGAAACAAAATCCCACAATGCTATGCCATGGCCAGATTCTCCAGATCAAAACTCCTTTTGAAATTCACTAAAATGGTTCTAGTTCCATCAACCCTCTGAGGGGTAATTGGCTGTAAACTACAAACCAGGAAGTGAACTTAACAGCACTCTAGCTGCCTATAGATTTTTAGCATGCTCTCAACATTTCATAACTGCCAACTGATACGAGAAAACCAATACAGCATTGCACATCCTCCTATGCCAACTACTTGTATTTCTTTCACATAATGAGGTCATGTATTATTAATCTCAATTGAGCACATGCAATTGAGCACATGCAATTGAATGCATATATTCTTTACAAATCCCTACGGGTCTTATGCTTAGACAGCATTAGCTTAGCGATGAACAGTGCTTGGCAGATGCTTCCCATATGGATTGCTGGAAATGCAGGATACATAAATAAGAATAATGAATACATGAACATAGAGAACGCCGTTAATAGTTATTGTAAGCTGGAACGAAGGCACTTTGAAGAGTTAAAGTCCAGACGCGATGGTCGGTCTGTTTATGTGTTGCTCGTAACCGAGGTGAATTTCTGCACGCACTGCAATTTTGTCAATGCAGAGCCAAAAGTGGGCCTCCGCACACCGTGGCAAATTGTTCTTACATGATCGGGGTTCTTTGAACATTCTTTACGAGGCTGGTCAGTGTGTACTGGAAAAGAAAGGGAGGAAAGACACACGACCGCAGAAGGAAGAAAAAAACAGCCCTTTGTTTGTGCAAAGGTGGTCACCCATCCAAGCACTATTCAGGCTCAAGTCTGCTTAGCTTCTGAGATCTAACGAGATTGAGTGCATGTCATGTAATATAGTTAGAAAAAGCATATCAATCATTATTATTATTACATGAGTGGTTCACACAACGCCTAACCCAACATTGCCTCGTGATTACTATAAAGGAATACCACTCCCTTAACAGAATCGCTGGACCTTTGGAATTATGGAGTCACGGTGAATGTACGTGTTGTGTATCCGAACTGTGCAAAGGGTGGCAAGGTGGCCAAAGTGATAATGTTCGCTCCTCAAAGCAAGGAGGGCCCGAGATCTATTTCTGACTCGGGTGCCTTTCTGTGTGAAGTTTGTATGTTCCCATATCTACTATAACCACCCAGGAATATCTGTCCTTAACGCTCGTGACGTCAATCCACATCGACCAGCCCCCCTCATTACTATTCATGAGCAGGTGACGTCCTCCAAATGGACACCCCCACCATCCATTAATAATCATGAGCGACTGACGTCACTCAATATGAATTACCCCCCCCTTCACTAATAATCAATAGCACGTGACGTCACTCCACATCGAACAGCCCCCATCATTAATAATAATTAACAGGTAACGTCCTCCAAATGGACCCCCCCCCCCCCCATACCTACTATAATCACCCAGAAATGTCTGTCCTTAACGCTCGTGACGTCACTCCACGTCGACCAGCCACCCTCATTAATAATCATGAACAGGTTACGTCCTCCACATGGACCCCACCTCATTAATAATCATGAGCAGGTGACGTCACTCCACATGGAGCACCATCCCCCCTCATTAATAATCATGAGCAGGTGACGTCACTCCACACCGAACAGCCCCCCCCCCCATTAATAATCATTATAAGGGGACGTCCTCCAAATGGACAACCCCCCCCCCCCATTCATAATAATTAGCGGCTGATGTCACTCCACATGAGGGGCCGAGGTGCCTCCTCCCCCCTTCTCGGCGTCAACTTACAAGCCTCACTACAAAGGCAAAACCCTCACGTCACACGATCTCCGTAACGCTATTGAGACATCAAAGTAAAAGGACGCCATGATGAACAAGTGATTATAATCTTAAAATGAAATAGGTCTGTGTCACTGTGCACTTACAAATTGCACACACATTAATGTAATGAATATCACGTAACAGTCTGCTTTTCGCTTGCAATACACCCGTCCTTGGACAGGCAAAAGGCTAGTTTACCTATGTTTTTATTTTCGCATGTATAATAAAGGACTCGATCACTGTGTCTGTCTTCGTTGTCCTTTATTCGGGTTCTTTACACTTGTCCCACACGGCTCTCTCTCAGAGACTCCCCCGCTTGGCAGCCCGATGCTGCCGTCGCTCCCGTAGCCTCTCACTCCACTCTGACGCAGCCCCGCTGCTGATCTCCTCGTGCAGGTCTCCGGCTGCCCTCACTGCAGCCTCAACCGGCTCCCCGTTCCTCCGTGCTCGGTCACCGCTGGCCGACGGTGCCGAGTCTTATCCTGGGTGTGTAGCGATCTCGCCAGCCTCCAACCGCCGCCCTGCGTGGCCTCACTCTATATCTTTCCCCAACTCTCCCCCTTCTCTTCCGGTTTCTCCCCCTTAAGACTTGATCCCTCTCCCCCACGTGACCTAACTCCTCCCCCCGTGACGTCACATCCGCGAGGCCGTTTACGCCCGCATTACACATGTAAGGTGTTAACCGAGCTATTAAACTCTTTTTCAGAAGCGACCTGGCCACAACTGATAGTTCAACGAAGTGGCTTATCATGTGGAAATTTAAACAAATATACAGGCTTCAGGGTTGGGCTCGAATCTACGACCTCCTGTATTCTCGGCGAGATAGTTAACATCTCATCACCGCGAGCTATTAAACATGTCTCCCCCTGTTCTGCATGGGCTTCCTCTGGGTTGTTCGGTTTATTCCCATATATTAAAAAACATACATTATAACTGGTATTAGCCAAAGATCCCCATTGCTGACACAATCTCTGTACATTTACTCAATAGGATTACATGTAGCAACATCGCCTATACTGCAAAACACTTGGAACGTTCCTTCTGAAAAATAGTCTTAAAACTCATTAGGGATTTTTCTGGGTAAAATAAAAACAGATAAAATTGTTATTTAAAAAGACGTAATCTGAGTTAAATTAATGGGAATCAACAAATAGAGATTTTGAATCCCCATTGAACTGAATTGGGATTAGATCCAGTGATCTCTATCAACATTTATTGAATGGACAGTTTACCATTCATTAATTGCAATGCATATTATTTACTCTCCAATTCTAATGTGTGATTCTTGCGGCAACAAAACAAATAACCAATCGATGGCACACTTGAAAAAATCTACCATTGAAAGCATCATAACCAAGTTAAGTATGGTCACTATATGACATGCAAACCCTGTAACATACCTAAGAACAGTAGCATCCCAGGATTCTACTGTTCGTCCTGCAGGAATCCTCCAGCACTATTGTGGTGGGTAATTGTCGGGTGTAATACGCCGCCACCACTACGGTTAAATATGTGCCTCCAGTCAGGGCCCAACAGGGGGCAATAGCGGGTCCGGTCTGTACAAAGTAGGACTCGTGGGTCAGGCAATCTGGGGGGCGGTTAGGAACCAGAGGGGGACACCCCAGGCCCCCAGTGGGGGCTGGGGGATTGCACAACAATCTAGGTCCCTCCAGAAGGTTCCAGAGAATAGGCGTGGCCAGGGGCAGAGTGACCCTGGGAGCCCCATGAAAGCTGGACTCCAGAGCAGCTTGGGCAGTCAGCATCAAGCCAAAGACCCAAGAGCAAGCCTGAAGATAGGACCCTGGACCCCAAGCTCCGCCATCCTTCTAAGGGCCGGAGCTCAGTGAGGCCAGTGGTCAGAAGGCTAGGACCCTGAGGATCCCTGGACCTGACGTCCTTATCAGGGCCGGGTCTGAGTGGGCCAGTGGTCGGGACCCAATGACCTTGGCTGGGTCGTGTCAGCCTCCCCGAGGTCCCATTAGCCGGGGGGCTTAGAGTCGGTGGTCCCAATGGCTAGGACACGTTAGCTCGAAGGCTGTACCTCCTGAGGTTGTTGGGTAGAAGGGGCCATTACCCCTTCGTGTTAGGGACCTTCTGTGTTATTGTTAAATAAATACGTGTTGCCTTCTAAGAAGACTTCATCTCTATACAACCCACTACACTATTATAAATCAAACTGTGCATATGTATTTACTGCTAGATATATAGCAGATTGTTAATCAATGTATGCATCTAATACCCAGTACCTGTGTCGTGTGCTAATTCAAAAACACTAGTAGGAGGCACACTCTCTCTCTCTTGTATTCTGGCCTTCACAGCCATAGGGGATAACTACACACCGGGTCAGGACAGCCAACATGTTTCCTGACCCACAGCTCGAAGAGGGGAAGACCATGATGATGGCAGCACGACGAGTTCCACTCCAGACCACAGCAGCCCGACTGAGTCGGAGCTCGCCTTTTATCCTCCCCAGCGTGGCCAGGCTCCACCCTCCGGGGTATACCCACATGTCCCACTGGTAGACCGGGCTGCTACCCATAATCCTACTCTCTACCAGTCCCCAGTTGTACGCATTCCAGTGACTCATTCTTTGTCACTACACCTGTATAGATATAACATCAGCCGAGAGACAATTGAGATGAACTATAGTTAGGATGCTCAACTTACACCCATTAGGTTGTATATCTCAATCATGGTTATAGCTCAGCTCAGCACATCATCCCTTCAGGGTCGATACAATTAGAACCACAAAAGTCAGCATCCTAAGGAGAGACTGGCCTCTGCCATTCGAATGTGGAATTTTCACTACTGACTCAGGGCCATCAGTATAGTTGCGATAAGTGACACCCTATACCTGTTGCTTATTTAGGCAGATATCTTTTGGATTTTCAAGTCATTCTGAAAAGCAACATATTTAATTAATATAACGTTGCATATTATGTTTAATTTTTCAAGTCAACAATTGCTAACATCGCACAACAGTATGGCTCATTCATCACCGTTCTGGGAAAGTTCCACTGCATTTAATTAAAAGTGATGGTAAATCAGTTTCTCACTGAGCCTGATGCACACACACACACACATGCGTTCCTAATGGAAAATACTAACACATGGTGTAATCAGAGAGGTGTGACTGCAATGCATTGATTATGTATGATACATCATCCAAATGTACAACGAAATAAAATGATGCTCCGCCATTTAATTGGCGACACAATTAGAATTGTTAACATTTTCTCTGAATCTATGGAGAATAACCAGGATCTTCGTTGGCTTCAGGGTTATTGCACTGCAACCCAATAACAATTAAATCCAAAGTGGATTAATTATTACAATTTTAACGGAGCTTCATTGAAATGAGTAAAGCAAATGAGATTTTTTTTATTGAAGCCATTTGCATCTGCACATTTTTTGGTTTACTTGTGCAAATTTAAATTTCACCAATTTTAGGACACATGCGTTCAAATCCGTCATTCTATCACATTCAGCTGCACACAATCTCCACATGGACCAAATTCACGTCGTAGTTCGTGTCTGCACTTTTGCAGAATTACGTGCGTTATGCAGAAGTTCTGCAAAACCAATTCCGTCAAATAAAAAAAACAGCTTGCCTAACCATTTTCGCAAAAAAAAAATTAACTGGTAGAGGGCCGAGGAGAATCTAAACCGTGAGTGTCGACATCAGCTGCCCACAGACCAAGCTGACCAATAAGAATCTGGTTATTCTTACACCTGAACACACGAGGTGTGTATGTTTAACTTCTTTCGCACCGCACGTAGCCAAATGTAATAATTGGAGGTGTGGGGGAAGGACAACAAACTAAACACAAAACACATATCTAAATAAATTATTTTTCAATCTGGATTTAAAAGTGCATAGCTCCAGTAGCTTCCTAATATCGGAAGGAAGAGTGTGCCAGACGGCCGCAGAAGCACATCTGACAGCGTGTGATGCAGTGACCATCTTTGTTCAATGGTTAGCCAAAATCTGTTGCTGCGAGGATGACCGGAGTTTGCGTGATGGTTTATGCTCCTCGTGTGTGACAACTGCCCCGCTCTCCACTGAGGTCAGCTATTGGGGCGGTTATATGGCCGAGCGTGTGTTTGTCGATTGTTGCAAAGTTTACAGTTCGATTCAAGTGGCCGCCCTGGTTATTACTGCGGTGTGAATTAACGATTCAAATACCACGTCCTGTCTGCTTAACAGTGGGCATTAAACATTACGTGACGTAATGTTGTGTGTGGTTGCTTAATGGCCCAAATTTGATGCTTTAAAAATTCCGCAAATTACTCAATTTGGATTATACATAGCAATCATCATCCCCTTACATACAAATACTTTTCAGCACCCTCCTGACAAAAGTTAGGAGACTTTCTTATATTAACATGTGCAATGATAATGAATTTGGGAGTGCG
Source organism: Lethenteron reissneri (assembly GCF_015708825.2). Taxonomy (NCBI): domain Eukaryota; kingdom Metazoa; phylum Chordata; class Hyperoartia; order Petromyzontiformes; family Petromyzontidae; genus Lethenteron; species Lethenteron reissneri. The sequence goes on from NC_083821.1 coordinate 9,132,436, forward strand.
AAGCCAAATATGGCTAAAGTTACGGTAACCTAAATATATTGAAGATGATTATGATGACAATAATTATGGCAGTGTTTCAGGCAACAAAGGTAAGAATCATTTTAAACGTTTATGATGACAGACATAGATTATGCAAAACAAAGGAAATAATTAAAATGGCTAACGAGGACAATGATGACGATCATAAAATTTAATGATTAGTGATAACGGTAACAATGATGCTATTGCTGCAACTACTCAATCCACCAACCCACATCAACCATTATCCGACGCCGATCCACCAAACCTCACCTCCAAGGTGCACACGACACCAGGTGCTCATTGAAAGATCGAGGAGGCCCAGGACTGGTTCAGATATCACTTGTCAATGACGTCGCCCTTTGTCCAAGATTAAAACTCGCAGTGCACTAACCACTGTGCCACCATTCCTGCTGCTCAAACGAGCGAGGACCATGGTTTTTGTTGTTCAACTGCAGTTGACTTACCACAACGTGGTAGTCAGCCGTCTCATTGCGAGCATGGGGCTCTTTTCATAGCGCCAACCCAAAGATGCCAACCTTGTTGTGATGCTACATGTTGCGCTGCTCGCCTTGGTGTATGTATGTATGTTTAACTTCTTTCCTAGCGTACGTAATTATACAGGCTTTCATTGTAACTAAAAATTAAACTATTGTCTCGTTGGAATACTCTGCAGTTATTATTCGCTTTTATCATAGTTTTAAATTTTTGTGGAATTTCGAGAGTAGTCATCGACATTTTATGATCTGCCTTCTTTTTTGCTGAGATTCGTTTTTAATCTATATTTGTGAGTGTAGTTTTCTATTTTGTATGTACAACGCTTTGGGATGCTTGTATATCAAAGACGCTTTATAAAATAGAGGTTATTATTGTTATCATATTATTACGTAGCCAGCCGTTTTAATCGGTGTACTCCATAGCTGAGCACTGCTCCCCCGTTTGTCTCGCTGCATACACCTATGGGGAATTGTAACTGGCGCTAAAATCAACTCCACAGTCATGGTTAGTCGCACTCTCCCATATCATACCAGCACGCCTAAACCATCAAGCAGCAACAACATTGGAATGCGTTAGCTACCAACGCCACGCAGACCTCAATAACCGTCTAACAAAGTGCCTGGTATTTGAGAAAGCCATTCCAGAACGTGGCAGAAACGCAACCGCATGCCAGGCAGCATCGTTGACTGGCGGTGGACCAATTAGCAGAACGCAAAATATCATTGCAAATAAGCTCCTCGTTGAGGATCTCTCCACTGCCACCCAGCCATCAGAAGGCCGACTGCACTGCAAGCATTGGGCTGCCTTACATCCATCGTGTCCGAACCGGCCACAGCAGGTGCAATCCGCACCTCTGACGAGCACGGTTGGTTACGTGCGGTGCGAAAGAAGTTAAACGTCCATATGCCTTCTCCACAATTGTGAAAATAAAATAATCGCCACAAATGCGATTTGCGGTACACCACAACAAACAGCGGAGGCACGTTGCACGAATGGTTCACGCTGGATTCACAACCTGAACATTGATTTAGTAGTTGTTACTCAATACACTTCAATGCGAGAGAAGACGTTTCGACAAGTGTAGTAGACGGATATATATATTTACTAGCTGTACTACCCGGCTTCGCCCGGGACTTGTATCTACCACGGCCGGCCGCCTTTGTCTCCCCAGTGGCGATGTTAATACGCTACAGCAGTTACTCGTTTGAGGCAGAGTCGACCTAGGGGAGGTTCAAATAATCGTCACCGGTGGTGGCCGTGAGCGGGAATCGAACTGGGTTCGCCGGGTTGGTAGCGCAGCGTAGCGTTAAGCACTACACCCACCGCTCCTCACACACCACACACGCACAGACACACACACAGACACACACACAGACACACGCAGACACACACAGACAGAGACACACAGACACACAGACAGCACGCTAACCACTACACTACCGCTCCCCACACACCACACACGCACACACACAGACACACACACAGACACACACACAGACACACACACACACACACAGACACACACACACAGACACAGGCAGCACGCTAAGCACTACACTACCGTTCCCCCTACACAACACACGCGTGCGCGTCCATAGGTACACATACACGCGCTTGCTGCAGACACACACGACTTTCAGGGTGCGTACGGCAGTAAACGACTGAAATAATAAAGCGGCAATGCTGTGTAAGGAACGCCTTAGACCCGCATTACACATTTGTGTAATGCGAGCGTAAACACACAAACACACACAAACACATACACAATACACACACACATACATGCAGACACACAGACAGACACATAACACACATACATACACACACATACAAACACAGAAACACATACACACACATACATAGACACACACATACATACACACAAACACATCCACAGACGTACATACACACATACATACAGGCACGCAGACATACACATAAACACATACAAAAAAACCCACATACATACACACACACATACATACACACAAACACATGCACACACATACATACACACATGCATACAGACACACAGACATACACATAAACACATACACACATACACATGACCCGGCTTCGCCCGGGACTTGGATCCACCACGCCCGGCCGCCTTTGTCTCCCCAGTGCCGATGTTAATACGCAACACCAGTTACTCGTTTGAGGCTGAGTGGACCTAGGGGAGGTTCAAATAATCGTCACCGGTGGTGGCCGTGAGCGGGAATCGAACTCGGTTCGCCGGGTTGGTAGCGCAGCGTAGCGTTAAGCACTACACCCACCGCTCCTCACACACCACACACGCACAGACACACACACAGACACACACACAGACACACGCAGACACACACAGACAGACACAGACAGACACACACACACACAGACACACAGACAGCACGCTAAGCACTACACTATCGCTCCCCACACACCACACACGCACACACACAGACACACACACAGACACACACACACAGACACAGACAGCACGCTAAGCACTACACTACCGTTCCCCCTACACAACACACGCGCGCGCGTCCATAGGAACACATACACGCGCTTGCTGCAGACACACACGACTTTCAGGGTGCGCACGGCAGTAAACGACTGCAATAATAAAGCGGCAATGCTGCGCGAGGAACGCCTTAGACCTGCAACACATTTGTGTAATGCGAGCGTAAACACACAAACACATACAAACACATACATACACACACATACACACAAACACATACACACACATACACACACATACACACACACAGACATACACATACACACAAACACACACATACATGCACACAAACACATACACAATACACACACATACATGCAGACACACAGACAGACACATAACACACATACATACACACACATACATACACAGAAACACATACACACACATACATACACACACACATACATACACACAAACACATGCACACACGTACATACACACATACATAGAGACACGCAGACATACACATAAAGACATACAAAAAAACCCACATACATACACACACACATACACACAAACACATACATACACATACATACACACATACATAGAGACACACAGACATACACATAAACACACATACACATGACCCGGCTTCGCCCGGGACTTGGATCCACGATGCCCGGCCGCCTTTGTCTCCCCAGTGACGATGTTCACACACGACAACAGTTACGCGTTTGAGGCTGAGTGGACCTAGGGGAGGGCCAGGTCCGTTTCAAATAATCGTCAGCGGTGGTGGGCGTGAGTTGGAATCGAACTGGGGTCGCTCAAGCAGCTTAATGACTGTTTGTACAAAGAACATATAAAGAATCGATTATAATAACCAGGCAAGAGTCCACATTATAGACTGCCAGTACACGCACTCAGCTTCATAAGCAGGCTAGAGTGTACATGATAGAGTGGCAGTACGCTCACCGAGCTTAATAAGCAGGCTACAGTGTACATGATAGACTGGCAGTACGCTCACCCAGCTTAATGAGTATTTGTACAGTGAACATTAAAGTAATCGATTGTTGGCGCGTTGGGTTTAAAAGTAATATTAATAGAACACATTGTGGTGGGGGTGTAGTGAAGAGTAGGAAAAACTTTGATGAATTTACCTCAGAGTGGCGTGGTGGGTGTCGAGGCCTAGTAGCGTGCAAAGCCTGCGGCCTCGCCTAAAATTGTCGGCTTGGAAGAGGCAGGGTACGGGTGGCGTGCCTTCCCCCCCCCTCAGCGCTCCAACAATACTGTGTAATGGCTATTATTTAATTAAATACGGAGCTTATGAAAGTGGCGAAGGCGTGGCTAGCCGTTGGCAGGGGCAACCGCCGTCCAATGAAACTGCAGCCTTTGGCGAAGGCGTCGCTAGCCATTGCCAGGTCCAATGAAAGCGGCGAAGGCGTGGCTAGCCGTTGCCAGGGGCAACCGTCGTCCAATGAAAGTGCGTATGGGCCGAAATCCACACACACACACACAGACAGACATGAACGATTTTATATATATAGATTGATGCAATAGAGCAGTGGTTCTTAACTTTTACTGCAGCCTGCACCCCATCGGTTCTCAATCGTAAAATAAATAAATGTTAATACATAAATAGGTTTCTTGAAACAAAGTAGTTGTGCTTACGTACACATGCTAAATTTGTGTGTGTTTTTTTATTTACCTTCTAAAAAAATCTGGGGGTGTCTCATACTCCCAGGGGCCGTGCACCCCAGGTTAAGAACCACTGCTATAGAAAAATAGGGGTGGAACAGTGGTACAGTGGTCAGCGCAGTCTGCTATGAACCTGACGATCTGAGTTTAATGCCCAGTCATGACTAAAATCAACGGTGAGTGATATCTGAACTTACTATTGTACTGGACATCTGTGAAAAAGAGCTTAATCGCTGTTTTAAATCATTACTCATAATAGTATTATTATCCAACAGCAGAAGTGTATGCTGTGAATTTCAATTACATCTGTGTAGGTGTATGTATTTATGTATTGGTGCATCTGCCTTCATCAGTGCTCGCTAACAGTACTTTCATACCACAACAGTGTGTTCAGGATATACAGGGGATAATTGTGTTTGTGTATCTGCCAGTTATCTCAGTGAGTCAACCCATAGCACCTGGATCTGTTCTGTGGCATCTTGTCAGCGAGCATTTTACAGTTTGCATGTCCTTAAAGTGCACAGAGCCTGGCACAAATGTCGTAGTGATGTTATTGCCTGTTCTGCCCCACGGCAGATATGGGGGTGTGTTTACACAGGAAATTCCTGATATGATGGTGTTGGTCACGTGACCAGGAAGTTACAAGATAAGGGTCTTGAAGCCACGAGGCCAGGCAGGTGTGTCAGCCATTACAAAGAATACAAAACGGAGGCACAATTAGCGTCTCAGTGAAGACGGGTGCATCTGTTGTGGGACTTTAAGAAGCATTGTATGTAATTTCGTTTATGTTCTTATAATGCTGTAAATGCTGTCATAATGTTAGGATTGCCGTTATAATGCTGTAAATGCCTTTATAAAGCTGTTAAATTGTTACTTTCATTATTGTGAAAGTTAGTTGTAGTCGGATAAGTAGAGCCAGACTTGTGCCCATGTAACTTTAATGTGTTCTTGAGAGCAAGGATGAAGAAGTATCTTCTTCATCCTTGAAGAAGATACAAAGTGACCTTATTTAACATAGTAGCTTATTCTCTTGTTGTATAGCTATTCGGTGCTAATGTAGGTGCCTGGTCCATCCAGAACCTATTGTTGAGTTTCATGTTATCTAATACAATGTTATGATGCTGGAGTGTTCATTAATTTTATTGATATTGCAAGTATTAACATATGATGTATTTTGTGCTGTGTTTTTCCATCAGTTTTAACTCGTTTTATTAACTAAATACGTTGGAGTTGGATATTCACCCTGGCTCTGAAGGTTTATTGAATGCCAGGTTAACTACTCGGATAGTGGTGCAACGCAGCGCACAGCAAATCGGAGACATCACTGCTTAGTGGTGAACGGTGGTTGTTATTATGATTTTTTTTATTTGTCTAAGTGGCACTGTGGCTCACATCTTTAGTCAGAGTTTGACTCGGCATATCATCACTGGGCCATCAAGGAGGGAGTCGCGGCGCTTGCGGAGTTGCTCCGCGGTTGTGGTACCACAATTATGTGGCAAAGAGACGCTTCAGGGTTGGTGCTTTCCAGCAGTGTCATTCAGTGGCGGCTCCTGCAAAATCTTTCAGGGGGGGCAAATGTCTGGATGATTGATAAGGATAAGGTCCACCCATGCAATGGATAAATTAACAGCTTAAGCATGTAAAGGCAACTTCACTTCTTTAATATTAATGAAAAATAAAGTGACTCTTACAATACATCTTGTTTGTTTCTATACTCACTATTAAAACAAACCACTCAAGTTTATTTTATTAAAGATTCCACTAGGTGGCCACAAATTATATTGTTGGATGAAACGTGCTTACGTATGATGACGTAAGCACGTATGATGACGTAAGCACGTTAGGGCGAGCCCTCCCGGAAGCCATAGAGAATGCATTGGAGCGCCCCCCGGTCGAAAAAAAACATCTTTGAATGTAAGTCTATGGGGCCACTCGGGGCGATTCTCAGCCGGAGTGAAATCGCCCAAAAAGAGGCGGTACTCCACAGAACGTGACATGACGCTGATTAGACTATATCCAGAGGCTGCAGTGACGGCTAGCGTGACTCTGTGGTTCAATGACATTGGTGGTGCGTCGCCCAATCGCCCTAATGAAGAAACCGCCCCTGGTGTAATTTGAAATCAGGGGTGAACTACCTGTTTAGAATTTCGCTGCAATGGATAATTTTTCTATTGCAAATATGCACAACCATGGTCACCGCACTCATTTGCTCTTCTTTCTTTTTAATTTTATATGGGTTTTTATTTTGTCGGCTATATATATAAAACAGTTGTTTCAGGGCCTACACGTTCACATTGACTGTATTCAGAATCTAATGTGCATGATTATGACGTTTGCATTTGTTTTTATTAACCAACTATGTAACAATGTTGCCATCACATAAGCCATACTACAATGCAAATATGCGCTGTTCAATAACTCTTCCATTGGTTGACAATTAATCAAATATTGTCAGGGAATAGTCCTGAAAATTTTAATCACAAACTCTTGCTTAACTTAAACAGGTATCTTTTATTTGACACTAGATTCTCATCTTCCATGCTCTGTAGAGATCGGTTCACTGTGTATCAATTCATAATTCTCAGCCAGTGTCTATCCACTGCTGGATGAAGCCCTCCATATGCTGTCACATCTATCATGGTCCATCCATGCCACAATTCATCACATTCCTGCACATGAACACCTCACTCTCTCATCGTGATGGTTTTACTCTCAAATAAATGATCTCCTTTGGCTGACACACAATCAGCAATCTTGTCCATCGGCCATAATTAATTCCAAAATATGTTCTACCAAACGTCACTTACTTTCCTTAACCATCAATAACCCAATAAACATCCAACCTTTATGGTTGGAACTGTTGGACAAACATTGGCCTAACGTTCAATGTTGACTGGGATGATGTCTGTCATGTGCACCTGTTCAATGTGACCATGTGTTTCTGTCTCGGTGTTACTTCAGGCATGCATCGCTCCACACTTCTGTTCAACTGTGTTCGTCAAGGTCTGTTTTTTTCTGACTCATATGTCAAAGCGGGAGGCATTAACTGATGGTCCACTTCCTTAATTTGGCACATGAGTATGTTACTTTTCATTTTCAAATTCAGTTTTTCTAAATCTCTCAATCATGATCTTGTTCACTGCTTTCATCACACGGATTTTCAATATACATGGTGAGTTGTTTCCCAGTTGCATCCATCCATTTTGTTGAACAAAGTTGTTGCATGTGACTTTTGCTTTGCTCATACTGTATCTACCTTGAGCCCAACCTTTTAACTGTTTGCTAAGTTCTTCATTCGCCTCCTCGAGTTCGTTCTCATTGGTTACTAACATGATTATGTCATCAGAAAATAGTATGCTGTGAAAGATGTTTCGATATAAAGCTTTCGTGACTGCAGGGATTCATCTTCTTGATTCTTTCGGTAAAGTCACGTAGAAGGGAAGTAATAAAATAATAAAAATAAAACATAATAAAATAATTCTCACGACGTTTCGGCCACAACGCAAGCAGCTGTCCACAGGTGGAGAACAGGTCCGTCAAGTAGACAAAGTCTGAATGGCACGCTCCAGGCTTGGAGCGACTATTTATGCTGGGATGGAGGAGAGAAGAGCGTCTTGACAAAATAATTTGCATATCAAGAGGAATTTAGCATATTTATGGGAAATGCAGATATGCGATTAGCACTACTTGTGAAATGCGTAGGAGGTTTGGCGAGGGGTTTAAAGTCATTATTCCCATGCATTATGCAGGATTAGCAGAATCAAAGGGAGGGAGTAAGGTCAGAATTAATAAAGGGAAGGAATGTTAATAATATGGTGTCGCATCAACTAATATGCTTATTGACTATACCTTGTCATATTACACTATTTTTATTCTACCCACTCAACTGTATAGCACACTGCTATATATTCACTATAAAATTACGATACTATATATTACCTTATATATTGTATTAAACATTACACTTTAATACTATGTATTATTATATAATATGTTATACACTATACCATAAACCGTCGCGTGAAAGGTACTAAGAGGAAGCAACGAAATATGTCAATGGGAGAATGGTGGTAGGAAGCTTGCAGCGGAGCAAAGAATCCACTCCCTGCGGAGTGCATATCAAGTGGAATTTAGCATATTTATGGGAAATGCAGATATGCGATTAGGAAGATTGGCGAGGGGTTTAAAGTCATTATGCCCATGCATTATGCAGGATTAGCAGTATCAAAGGGAGGGAGTAAGGTTAGAATTAATAAAGGGAAATAATGTTAATAATATGGCGCTGCAGCAACGAATATGTTTTTAGACTATACATTGTAATATTACACTATGTATTATTCTACCCACCCAACTGTATACTACACTGCTGTATATTCACCATACAATTACAATACTATATATTACCTTATACATTGTATTAAACATTACACTTTAATACTATTTATTATTATACAATATGCTATACACTATACCACTGACAGTCGCATGAAAGGCACCAAGAGGAAGCAACGAAATATGTCAATGGGAGAGTGGTGACAGGAAGCCCACAGCGGAGCAAAGAACCCACTCCCCGCGGAGAATACAGGATATAGAGTCAATGTCAGCGAGTAGAACGCGGTCCGAAATTCACCGTAAACGTGGTCACAATCAGTTAAGATCCGAAATGGTTTATTACGTCCTTCCAATGATTGCTAAGCCGGAATCCATCTTCTCGGTTGAAATTGTCTCTGTGTTTGTATATGTGGATCGCCTCATGAACGAATCTCTCATGGTAGCCAATTGGCTTGCAGAGAACCTCTGTCTTGGAGAAGTCAATATCATGTGAACCCACTGAATTATAACAGTGATCTGCCACAGCTAAGGTGTTTGTCCTACCGTGTTTCAAGTCTGCTTTATGTTCACGGATGCGGTCCGAGACATGTCGTTTGGTTTCTCCAATGTAACTGCTACCACAGAGGCAACCTAGTTTGTAGACGCCAGGGTACTGTATGTCTGGAACCACATCTTTTACAGACGGGACCAGATCACTGATTTTATGTACTGTGTTGAATCAGACCTGGATCTTGTGTTTAATCAGGATTTTGGAGATCTTTTTTGTGACCCCAGCAATGTAGGGTAAGGTGATGGTCTTGAGAGGCTCCTCAACAGGATCCTTCTTGATGGTTGGAGTGATGGCTTTGCGGATTGTGTAGTCGGAGTAACCATTAGCCTTAATAGCTTGGCGTACATGTTTGAGTTCACTGGCAATGTGTTCATGGTCGGAAATGCATTGGGCCCTATGGTATAGAGTCTTGATGAGGGAATTCTTCTGGGATGGATGGTGGTGGGAATGCGGTTTTAGATACGCATCCGTATGGGTGGCTTTCCTGTAGACAGAATGGCTCATTGAACCATCAGGTCTCCTTTTAATTAGGACATCCAAAAAGGGTAGCTTGCCATTTTTTTCGACTTCCATGGTGAATCTGATGGCTGGGTGTATGGAATTGATGTGGTCGAGAAATTGGTCTAGAGCAGGCCGGTCATGTGGCCAGATGACAAAAGTGTCATCTACGTACCTCTTCCATAAGGTCGGGCGTAGAGTGGCAGACTGGATGGCGTCAGTCTCAAATTTCTCCATGAAGACGTTGGATACAACCGGAGATAGGGGGGAGCCCATTGGGGTGCCCTCAGTTTGCTTGTAGAAAGTTCCATTCCAGGTGAAGTATGTATTGGTTAAGCAGTGTCTCACCAGGGGGGGTACCCCAGCGTTCAGTCCTTGATAAACCAAGTCTTCAATGATTGTGATGGTGTCAGGTACAGGAACTTTGGTGAATAAGGAAACCACATCAAAACTGACAAGCAGGTCGTCTGGGGACAGGGAAATCCCCTTGATTTTCGATACCAGGTCAGTAGAGTTTAGTACCGCAGAGGTAGTTTTTCCAGTGAAAGGCCGTAGGATTTCAGACAAAAAACGAGCCAGTTTGTATGTGGGGGAGTTGATCGTAGAGACAATGGGACGAAGAGGTGTATCTTCTTTATGTATCTTTGGTAAGCCGTATAATCTTGGTGGCCTGGCTGCAGAAGGTTTCAACGAGAACTGTTTGGTCTGATCAATTAATGCGGTTGAATCAGAAATGATTAGGTTGGTTTTAGAGACGAGGCTGTTGGTGGGGTCTCTTTTTATTTTTGTATAGCTGCCATCGTTGAGTAGTTCTTGAATTTTGTTGTTGTATTCTATTTTGTCCATGATGACCGTGGCATTGCCTTTGTCGGCTGAGAGGATAACAATGTCATCCCTCTTTTTTAATTGAGCTAATTCAAAACGCTCATCTTTGCTGATGTTGCTAGCTGGCATCTTAGCGTTTTTGATGGTTGCAGAGATTTCAGATCTTGCTACATCTGCAAAGATGTGACTCGGCCCTTGAGAGCTACATCTACTCTAGCAATTATATCATTAACTGACTGGTATGTGTCTAGGTGTGACTGCAAAGTTTAAAACGGATTTCAGACCTTCAGAAATAGAACTGTTACTGCGATTAATTACGACTTTGTTAACGTCTAGTTTTTCAATGTGTGGGTCCGGTCTCTTGTTTGAAAGGCGGTTGAATTTGGAAATCAAGTTGTCCTTACATTGGGTCGACATAGCAGCAGCTGAAGAGGCAGTCATTTTGTCTACATGTTCCCAATCCGATGTGGACATTGTTGCACTCAAAGATAAGTGTGATTTGTAGAGTGTCTTGTCTAACTGATCTAGATCGGTGCGCGTAAGTCTGATTTACCATGAGAGATTCTTTCATGAGGCGATCCACATATACAAACACAAAGACAATTTCAACTGAGAAGATGGATTCCGGCTTAGCAATCATTGGAAGGACGTAATAAACTATTTCGGATCTTAACTGATTGTGTCCACGTTTACGGTGACTTTCGGACCGTGTTCCACTTGCTGACATTGACTATATATCCTGTATTCTCCGCGGGGAGTGGGTTCTTTGCTCCGCTGCGGGCTTCCTTTCACCACTCTCCCATTGACATATTTCGTTGCTTCCTCTTGGTGCCTTTCACGCGACGGTCAGTGGTATAGTGTATAGCATATTGTATAATAATAAATAGTATTAAAGTTAAATTAGGCATTGGAGTGAGGAATTTATGATAACGTTTATGAGACTTTTCAGCTTGACGCGACCTGGTGGACAACTATTAAAAAAAATAACCAATGTTTGAAAGGATAAGGGGAGGAGCACAAAATGGAGGAATTTGAAGTTAAATTGAAATATCGGAGAAATCCTCCAATGTCATAAATATCTCTGTCCTCTGGAAATTCAACACGGGAAACGATGACAGGCTGGGGCGACATTCCATTTGCTTGTTCATATGGCCAATAAATGATGTGCTATGAAGAAGGGTCATTGCCTAAAACGTTACCTATTATGTTTCATTTTAAGGTGTTGACGAATGTGTTGACTATACATAGATATAAACATTTTCCTCACTTTTAAATCTAGTTGAGGAAGTGGGAGGCGAATGTAGATTGATTCTCACCTGACTGTAATCCATAGAAAAGTACAATGATGAAGTGAATGTCACCACCGTGAATAATGATACAACCACATTCGAATGGGAAGTGCACTAAAAGTTTGGGGCAGAACAAAATTAACAGAAAGCAAGACTTAAGAAGAAACGCCAAAAAACACGATTAAGAAAAGGCGTTATATGAAAAAGGATTAAGATGTCAAGCAAAATATAGATTACACAACTTTACAAACCATTTGTAAAAAAATATATAAATCACACCACAAAACACAAGTGATTGATGATGTCACAATAAGCAAATGGGAGCTTGAAAGCCAAATACATAACTTTTATTAATGGTAAATCACAAATAATATTGGTTAGAAAACAACATTGAACCATGAAGCACGAAAGAGACAGTATCATAAAACACCAGCTGAAGGGAGCAAGGTTTGGCGATGCACAACTTTAACCCAGTGCTTTGTAGGGAAGGATTCGTTAATCACACACACGTGTGAAACTTCCACATCCCATGGATTGCAAGGAGACAACCGAAATTTGCAGTCCAGCAAAATGTTGTGAATTCATCACCGCGCAGCATTATTTGCCTTACCCTGTGTCATGTGCATGGGTTGTCTCAAGTCTGTCTGGTTTTCTTCCACATAAATATAAACGATAAAAAAATGGAAAAACGCTTTGACACAAGACCCTACTTAAACGAATGTCTAAACCATCACTTGCTTCCGGGATGAATTAATTATAATTAACAACAATATGACCTCACTGAGTCTCAAAACTCTTTTCCAGCAAAGTGTTCACAGTCAGGGGGGGGGGGGGGCGGTGTTGCCACGTGCAAATATAATTGAGGAATTTGCAGGTATTTTTTCGGCATTGCGATGTCTGGCCAATATAGACCAGTTTACATGGTATGGATGTGTTGCTGTTGTTTAGCAATGGGAGGTAACTGGAGAACCCAGAGGAAATACATGCAGAACAGAGGGAGAACACACAAACTCCACAGAGAAAAGTTACCTGGGTCAGGAATCGAATCCAGGCCCTTCTTGCCTTGAGGCACAGTATTACAGTATCACCGTACCATAATTACATACAGTAGAACATCTTAACGACGGTGATTGGTTTCACGAAACTGGTCATGAAGTGATTTGGTCGTTAAGCGAGTATAGGAAATATATGTTAAAGGCTTAATTCGTGAGAATTTTTTACCCAAAAAATAATTTATAATATTTAAACAATGGATATTAATACATAAATACACTAACAACATTATACAAAGATAATATTCAAATCAACATGTTTAACACGTAGGCTTTCGCGACCAATATCATCCATAATAGAGGTTTTTGGGTTAGATCGTGTAAATATTTAAATGTGTCGTTAAAACCCGCCACCATCCGACACAGACAACAGTGAGAGAGAAAAGTATTTGATCCCCTGCTGATTTTGTACATTTGCCGACTAACAAAGAAATAATCAATCTATAATTTTAATCGTATGTTTATTTGAACAGTGAGAGACAGAATAACAACAAACAGATCCAGAAAAACGCATGTCAAAAATGTTATAAATTGATTTGCATTTTAATTAGGGAAATAAGTATTTGACACCCTCTCAATCAGAAAGATTTCTGGCTCCCAGGTGTCTTGTAAACAGGTAACGAGCTGAGATTAGGAGCACACTCTTAAAGGGAGTGCTCCTAATCCCAGCATGTTACCTGTATAAAAGACACCTGTTCACAGAAGCAATCAATCAATCAAATTCCAAACTCTCCACCATGGCCAAGACCAAAGAGCTCTCCAAGGATGTCAGAGACAAGATTGTAGACCTACACAAGGCTGGAATAGGCTACACGACCATTGCCAATCAGCTTAGTGAAAAGGTGACAACAGTTGGTGCGATTATTCGCAAATTGAAGAAACACAAAAGAACTGTCAATCTCCGTCAGCCTGGGGCTACATGCAAGATCTCACCTCGTGGAGTTGCAATGATCAGAACTACACGGCAGGATCTTGTCAATGATCTCAAGGCAGCTGGGACCATAGCAAGAAAACAGTTAGTAACACACTACGCCGTGAAGTACTGAAATCCTGCAGCGCCCGCAAGGTCCCCCTGCTCAAGAAAGTACATATACATGCCCGTCTGAACTTTTCCAATGAATATCTGAATGATTCAGAGGACAACTGGGTGAAAGTGTTGTGGTCAGATGAGATCAAAATTGAGCTCTTTGGCATCAACTCAACTCGCCGTGTTTGGAGGAGGAGGAATGCTGCCTATGACCCCAAGAACACCATCCCCACGGTCAAACATGGAGGTGGAAACATGTTTTGGGGGTGTTTTTCTATACTCTTAGTTTTTTCGGTAAAGTCACGTAGGTAAAAAAGTGAAATTAAAATTAATAAAAATAAAATAATAAAAATCACGACGTTTCGGAGGCAACACAAGCTTCCGTCTTCAGGTGAAACCGTCACAGCAAAATAACTGTATCAAGTGAGGAGAAGTCCCAAGAGGCACGACCTTATTTACTGGTTAAGGGGGGAGGAGCCAAGATGGGCCGCGGGAGAGGAGGAGTTGTGAGATGGTCAGTACTGCTGCTGGAACTGAGCCTTTGTAGGGTAGATGGCAGAAGTAGATAAGCCAGCTAGGATTAAGCCGCCTTTTGTTATGCTGCTGGGTGGGTAAAATTAATTCACTACCCAGGTGGTGTTAATCAGAGATGCAATGAGCCAATTAATGGAAACGCTGGGGATGTTTACACTCGGTAAAGTAAAATAGTGCCTGTCAGATAAGATGGTCCAAAAATGTGTAGTTAAATCTTTTTTGCATGGTTAATAACATCTTTCCAATGATTACTAAGTTTGTACCCATCATCACGGTTTAAATTATGTCTGTGTTTGTATATCTGAATGGCTTCATGTACAAACCTTTGATGGTAGCCGGAGGGTTTGCAGAGCACCTTAGTCTCGGAAAAAACAATATCATGAGAACCCACCGCGTTGTAGCACGGCGGAAGACTCAATTTTGTCGTGTTTCAAATCTGACTTGTGCTCGCGGACACGATCAGAGACATGATGCTTCGTTTCGCCAATGTAACAATCACCACAGCTGCAACTCAGTTTATAGATTCCAGGGTATTGCAAGTCAGGGATGACATCCTTCACAGATGGAATTAGATCACGGATTTTATGTACTGTACTGAATCGGACTTGGATCTTATGTTTGTTTATAATTTTGGAGATCTTCTTGGTCACGCCAGCTATGTATGGTAACGTGATAGTTTTGATCGGAGTTTCAAGTGGCTGTTTCTGTGTGGTGGGAGAAACAGCTTGGTGGATGGTGCGGTCAGAGTATCTGTTCATCCTGAGGGCCCGATGTACATGTTTTAATTCATTGGCCAGGTGATGTTGGTCAGAAATGCCATGAGCTCTGTGGTATAGAGTTTTGAAATGGGTGGTGGTGGGAATCAGGTTTCAAGTAGGAATCTGTGTGGGTGGCTTTCCTGTAGACATAATGTCCCAAGGATCTGTCAGGTCTCCTCTCAAACAGAATATCTAAGAATGGTAGTTTGTCATCTTTCTCCACTTCCATGGTCAATCTGATGGATGGGTGCCTGGAATTGATGTGGTCCAAGAAGTGGTTCAATGCTGGGAGGCCATGTGGCCAAATGACGAAACTGTCATCTACATTTCGATTTAAAGCTTTCGTGACTGCAGGGATTCATCTTCTTGGTTCGTTCGGTAAAGTCACATAGAAGGGAAGTAATAAAATAATAAAAATAAAACATAATAACATAATTCTCACGACGTTTCGGCCACAACGCAAGCAGCCGTCTTCAGGTGAAGAACATGAAACGTCGTGAGAATTATGTTATTATGTTTTATTTTTATTATTTTATTACTTCCCTTCTACGTGACTTTACCGAAAGAACCAAGAAGATGTCATCTACATACCTCTTCCACAGGGAAGGACACATTAATAAGTTGGCTATCACTGGTGACAAGGGAGAGCCCATGGGGTACCCTCATTCTGTTTGTAGAAGGTGCCATTCCAGGTGAGGCAATGCCTAAACAGCGCATGTACATACGAATTCAATCCATGTTGGATCAAGTTCTCAATTATTGGTAGGGTGTCAGGCACTGGGACTTTGGTAAACAAATATACTACATCAAAACTGACGAGGATATCATCAGGAGATAGTACCATGTCCTTGACCATAGAGACTAATTGGGTTGAGTTGGGTACTGCCGAAGAGGTCTTGCCTGTGAAGGGAAGCAGAGTATCTGATAGAAAACGGGCTAGTTTGTAGGTAGGAGAGTTGATCGTTGACACGATGGGTCGTAGCAGGGTGCCTTCTTTATGGATCTTGGGAAGACCACAGAGTCTGGGAGGTCTAGCCGCCGAGGGTTTTAGAGAGGGACGTTTAGTTTGTTTCTATTAGGGAAGTCGAACTCGTGATGATCTTGTTGGTTTTTGTCGTAGGCTGTTAGTAGGATCGCTTTTAATTTTGGAGTAACTCCCACCATTAAGTAGGTCCAGTATTTTGTTGTTGTATGATTCTTTATCCATGATGACCGTGGCATTGCCCTTGTCTGCCGAGAGGATGACTATATAATCTCTCTTTTTTAGGTTCGCGAGTTCAGAGCGTTCGTTTTTGCTAATGTTACTAGTGGGTTTCTTAGCATTCTTAAGAATAGTGGCTATTTCAGCTCTTGCTACATCCGCATGGATGTGTCCTATGCCTCTGAGGGCAACATCAACCTGAGAAATGACATCCTCTACTGGTATATATTTAGGGGTGACAGCGAAATTTAGTCCGTTTCTACCAAAAACAAATAAAATAACAAGAGCATTGAAACTGCCCAAGTAATTAATACGATCAAAATAGCGTACATTGCGGGAGTAACTGATAAACTAGCCAGATGTTTGGAAAAACAAAACATCCGAGTCAGATTTGGCACGGTACATAAAATACAGAATCTAATATCTGGTACAAAAGATGTATTACCGAAGCTATCAACAGAAGGTGTGTACAGGATTAACAGCACGTGTGGTCAATGTTATGTTTGGCAAACAGGACGAATGATCAGCATGAGACTTAAAGAACTGAGAAATATTAAATTATCCCAAATGCAACTGTCAGCAGTAGCAGAACAATGAGGACACTCAATTGATTTTGATGTTGAAGTTTTGTGCAAAACTAGCTACTTCTGTCTTGATTTGAAGCTGTCGTGACTGCAGGAATCCATACTATTTTGTTATTTCGGTAAAGTCACGTAGGTAGGTTCAGCAGTTCAACTGCTGGATTAATTTTTTTCTGCCTGAGGACGACCGCTTGTGTTGCAATCGAAACGTCATAATATACTATTTTCATTTTGTTTAATTTTTCTACCTATGTGACTTTACCGAACGAACCAAAGAGTATGGATTCCTGCAGTCATGAAAGCTTCAAATAAAAAAATAATAATTAACTTTTTCTTGACTTAAAGCTTTCATTACTGCAGGAATTCATACTCTTTGGGTCTTTCGGTAAAGCCATGTAGATTAAAAAAAAATATATATATATTACAACGTTTCAATCGCAACACGAGCAATCATCACCACGTGAATAAATACAGCAGGAGAACTGTTGAGGCAGGGAAAATATAGCAGGAGAGCTGCTGAAGCAAGCAGTTATACAGGTTTGAGATGGGTGCAACCCAAGCATAAGTGGGCGGGGCTAGCGATGGAATTTGCATGTAAATGTAAGATCAGAGAGCTGATATACCCTAGGACTATGAAGCTGCGGAGGTGGCCATTGTATTTCGAGAGATTAGCATGTTAATCTGTTAATGTGAAATTAGCATGCCAATGTAATAAAAACGAGCGCTACCGAAGCTGTGGGGGTGTTCTTATTTTTCTATCTACGTGGCTTTACCAAAAGACCCAAAGAGTAATTAACATATTATTTATTTTACTCGACACCAAGCAAGGTTCAGAATTGCACAATTGGAAGGTCGTGAGTTCAAGTGTAACTCAGGGTTTGACTTAGCCAATCATTCTTCTGTAATTGATACAATGATAACCAAATTGTAGGAAGTCAAGGGTGGACCTTCTTTAAATAGACTGGCCATCATCATGGGATCATCGAATACCCTACGTGATCAGGGCTGTTTACAGATATGTAGTAACTTATGACGTCACTACCATGTTGAGTCTGTACACACACATGAAGTCACTATATTGGGTATGTATGAATGACGTCACGGCCAGGTTGGGGAGTGTGGAGGCTGTCAATCACTGCCACGTGGGTTGTATCAGGCCGTGCCACTCTGTGTGAACCCGGCTGGACACGTGACTGGATCAAGGTGGGGGCGGGGGCCCCAGGGGGACCTTGGGGGTCACGTGGCCAGGAGCAGAGCCTTATTAAGGGTTCAAGAAGGTTGGCGTGGCCTGGGTGTGGCCTGGCCACGCTGAGGCGCATTATAGGGGGCCCCGCAACGCGTGCGGGGCTGCTCGGGTCTGGGATGAAGACGCCTCATGAAGAAGTGAAGAGAAGCCTCAAGTCATTGTGGCAAAGCAGTAGCCCTCCTGGCTTGGCCATGCCAGTTGTTACCTGAGTATCGAGTGTTAGCGAGGTTAGGTTGGTGGTCACCACCTTATGTGTAGTGTCTTAACAGTTGTGTTAATAAAGAGTGTTGCCTCTATACGAGAGTGTGTGCGCCTCTTTCGAACTATTACATTTGGTGTTGGAAGTGGTAATTGCTAGGTTTGACTTACCTAGAATGAGGCAAGATGCTCACACGTCGTAGGCAACCTACCAGGCACTCCTCGGGAGAAGATGACGACGACGTAAATTTCATTCCACTGACAGCCCCGGGGATGGCAGCCCCGGAGGGTCCCACAGACGCTTCGCCGCCAGCGAACCAGCACTGCGCGGTTCGGGTGGCAGACTCATTGCCGTCCGAGGATCATCAGGTGGCCAGCATCCACCTCGCTGAGTTGCTGGGCGCCGCGGTGGAGTTGGTCGCCAAGCTCGACGTCGGGGAGCCATCGAAACAGGAGATTTTGGCCGGAGCCATGTCGCAACGGCGTTGTTGCTGCCGCCGTCCAAACGCGCAAATCTCCCACCATGCCGCCCGATGGAGCGGCAATCGTTTTGGCGGGAACGCACAGCGAGGAGGCCACCGTTTCCCCCCTCCCGCCAGCCATGCCACGGGACATCCCTGCGCTGCATCGCCGGCTCCCGTTTGTGCGCAAATTCATGGCGGCTGGCGGGGATTAGGAGGTGTTTAAACGCCGCTTCTCCGCGAGCTGTACTTTGGCGGGGTGGACGGAGGAAGAGACTTTGAAGGCAATCTCCACCTCTCTTGATGACGACGCTTTAGCGTAGTTTTATGCTATCCCACCAGCGTGGCGGTCCATGCTGTCACTGGCGTTCAAGGAGATGGATGCTGTTTACGACCCGCCGTCCAATGTTCAAAACAGGTTCGTGGAACGACGGCGGGGGGAAAACGAGATGCCCCTCGCCTTCAGAAGCGCTCTTTTGTCCCTGACTCAGGCGGCGTTCCCGAAAATTGAGGCGTGGGCATCAATTCTTTAGTGTTGGACAGACTGTTGGGGCTGGCGAACGAATTGAATGTCACTCCAACTGCCTCCGAGGAGGATGATCCGACATCCTCATGATCGCACGCTGTATACAGTCTCACCTCGGCTTGAAGAGATCCACGGGGCTCGTGGCGTGTGCTGCACCTGCGGACAGGCACTAGGGGTCAGAGGAAGATGAGCCCACCCCAGTTTGTGCTGCCGTTGATGGCGGCGGAGGACGGGGACATGCTGTAGATCGGCAAAGAAGACGCGACCAGCCTCCAAGAAACTTCCCTCGTCTGGGCTCCAGTTGCATTGTCTGCTACAATTGCGGGTGGCCAGGACACGTCGCGTTGGAGTGCCGGGCGCCGCACCGAGAATGCTTTGGGCCACCACCCTAATCTTCTTGGCTGCCATCGACTGCCCCCAGGTGAGTCGCGGTGCACCACACATTCGGCTCCTGTTCCCACCTCACCCATCTTATGATCGCATAGACCCGCGTACTGTTGTCGCTCGTCCTCGTCGGGTTGTGGCGCGTAAGGGATCCTTTGCTTTGGGTGAGAGTTGGCCTTTCGAGCCTGACCAGTGGTCGCAATTAGCCCATCGAGTTGTCGCCGTGCCCGCCGGGTCATCCACAGTCGTCGGCACCATACAGAGCATAGATGTGCTGATCCTTATTGACACTGGCACTTCTGCCACCATGATTTCCGAGTTAATATTCAATATATTGCCAGGGCATTGCCGTTCGTTGCATCCCATTTACGTCCCCTACTTTGCTGCTAACGGGGGTTCACTTGGTAATTTTGGGACAGATAGTGGCAGAGGTGTCCACCAATGTTATTTACGACATTACATTAGAAGGGCCCATTTTAATTTTCTGAGTCTTTAGCGTTGCCGTGTTTGTGGTGGACTGACTTCTTTGGGAAGATGCCCCTCAAAATCCTCACAGATCGGGGGTGTTTGAAATTGCCCTCAGGGAGGCGGATTGTGTTTTTATTGTCACCCGCTAAATTGAACAAGGTCGAGTCGTCTGTACACGTGCTTTTTACCAACACAGTCACGATTCCCCCAGGAGAGCAGATGCTCGTCCACCTGCGGTTGCGTAAGCCGCTCGATCGTGAGTCCACCGCGGGGGGAATCGTATTGGCACCGTCTAACAAAGCAGCCCGGGGAATGGCGCTTGTGTGAGCACAGACGCTAGTGTCAAGGGATCGTCAGCCAGTGCCACGGGGTTTGTGTCAGGCCGTGGCACTCTGTGTGAACCCGGACAGACACGTGACCGGATCAAGTTGGGGGCCGTAGGCCCCAGGGGGACCTTGGGGTCACGTGGCCAGGAGCAGAGCCTTGTCGAGTGTTCGAGAAGGTGGGCATGGCCTGGGTGTGGCCTGGTCATGTTGAGGCGCATATAAGGGGGGCTCACACCACGTGCTGGGCTGTTCGGGTCCGGGATGAAGACGCCTCGTGAAGAAGTGAAGAGAAGCCTCAAGTTGTCGTGGCCAAGCAGTAGCCCTCCTGGCTTGGCCACGCCAGTTGTTACCCGAGTGTTGAGTGTTAGCGAGGTTAGGTGATGTGTAGTGTGTTAACAGTTGTGTGAATAAATAGTGTTTGCCTCTATACGAGAGTGTGTGCACCTCTATCGAACCATTACAGATAAACTAAACTCTCAAACTATTTTTATTTTACTGGGCAAGTCCCACTGAGGTATATAAAACATTTTCAGAAGCAACAAATGATACCTCAACGAAACGTCTTATCAAATGGACATTAATCTTCGTCAAATACTCTAAACGCATGTTTCTAAATGTCGAGGGATAAACCAGAGGACCCGAAGAAAAATCCACGCGACCACGGGGCAGAACATTCAAACTCCAAATATACAGCAGGCATCAGGGGCGGGATCGGATCTACGACCTCCTGTATACCAGGCGAGGTGGTTAACATCTCACCACCATGGCGGAGATTTGCGTAGCATTCTTCATTGCATGATGTAGAATGAAGGCACCGATGTTATTTACGAGTTTTTATTATTTTTATTATTGCAGACTAGTTTTATCTCAAATGAAATAATGAGTTGTTGGTTTGAACATTGCGGTGGCGCTGCCTTGGCACTCTGTCATTGCAAACATAATCCCATTATCCACCTTGACACCTTACATGGTAATTGGTATTAGAATACCAATGTAATGTGCGTTATTATGACATAGCAAATAATTTGTGGTGAAACGAATGCATGTTTTAATCAGCACACGAAAAATGTGCGGAGCTTTATTGCCTAATTCAATGCAGTGTTAATGCATCCGATTTTATGTACAATTACGCAAACTTATAGTTTACATCTTTAAAAAAACGTTACAGGCATGCACATTTAATACTTATGAATGTTGACTTCAAAATAAAAAAGTACACGTTCGTAGCCTAATTAATTAAATTGTAGTTATGGTAATAGCTCATGTAAAGTATGTAAATAAATGTCATATATTCCCTGGCACGTGGTATCGTTAATAAAAATCATGTTATATTTTACGTTCAAATACTATGCATATCTCAGTTTTATTTGTGAATGATGCTGGGGTTTTTTTCAGACATGGGTTCATGAATGTGTCACAATGATGCTGCAATCACACTGCAATCATACTGCAATCCCATTGAAATCACACTGGGTTGCATTCAAGGTTTGATTCTAAGTCAGAACTCGGTCTCCATTTTTAAATAAACATGGAATATTGTAACTTTATTGTTGACCCTGAACTCATGATGGACATTTCAGATTCCTATGGTGGAAAACGGTTTCTTAGACAAACATGTAATAATTTCCACAACTTGGTATTGTACTAATTTCATATTTTATAGACTCCAGAAAATGAAAGGCTGAATTGACTCCTGACCATAATATGACCTCTCTATATCCCGCTTGAGAAAAGTGCTGTAACCGCAGCATGGCCTGTCAGCACCTGTGATACATTTCTTAAATGTATTATGATTGCATAAACCCTCGTAGAATCTTCTACGAGGGTTCTGCATCGCTTTCTTTGTCCGTACGCCATGAATGATGGGCTTTGTATGGGAAGAAACCCAGAGAGCCCGGAGGAAAACGCACTCAATGCACACATGGTGGCATTCAGCACTGCCATCTCTAGCCCTACATCTCCAACACCTGGCAAATCCTCGCATTCGTTCATCTGAGTATTAAACAGGCTCAAATCGACTGAGATTTCACAATATGGTGAGATCGCATGCGTTCGGAATAATTTGATCATAGGCGTGTAACGATTCAATGCAACATAGTAGCACTCCGGTTATTCAGGGTATTATGGGGGCCATTACGGATCCAGTTATCCATGGTAGATATCCGGGGTTTTACTTGGTTATGCAGGGTTCGGCCCCAGATAAACTCAGATAACTGAAGTTATCTTTCCGGTGAACTGGAAGAATGATCCATGCTCAGCCAATAATAAATAACCGAATGCTCGGATAACTGAACCACGGATCACTGGAGGTCGACAGTAATTGATTACACTGGTCTACAGCCAAAGTGTTTCTGAAATAAATATAGTCCAATTTTACTACTTCTGGGTCACTGAGAATCAAAATGATGCTTCAAATTGTTGATTGGCTCTAGTTTTCAAGATATGCTACTGGGTCAGTATATACGACCCTTGACTTGGGAATGGCTGAGGATAAGTGAGTTATAAAGGGAAGGGATCTCAATTTAAACCAGAAATGACTAAAATTAAATTTTGACTGGATCTATGAATACATCTATGACTGAGTTTCGACAGTACTTGCTTTTAGAGCAAAACAATGAATGATGCAATCTGAACCTGGTTATGCATCATACATGATATGAATTGCATCATGGTATTCCTAGAAATCATGGATGATGCAATAATAACGAAGCTTACATCCCTCTGCTGAACAAATTGCCCTATATCAGCTCGAGAAATCATACAGTGGCATGCTCTCATATTTGTCAATATTTGATTTTGCAAAAGGACATATTTCTGTTTAGCCAAAGTGAGCAGAGATGCCCCGTACTTGTTTGAACAAAGCAGATAACTGCTGCTATGTTTGTGGTGAAGTGACTTTTGCATCACAAAAGCGCAGTATAACCACTATGGTTAAGCCTATCAATTTTATTTTGGCTCCAAAATTGGAGATCAGGACAAGATGTGGGTCCCACACATATGCTGCAACAATTGTGCAACAAATCTTCGCCAGTGGTTGAACAGGAAAAGTAAATATATGCCTTTTGCAGTGGCAATGATTTGAAGAGAGCCAGTAGACCATATCAGCAATTGTTACATCTGCATGGCGCCTCCAGTTGGGAAAGGTGTGTCAAAAAATAAAAAGTGGACTGTGCATTATCCAAACATTCCATCAGCTATGCACCCAGCACCCCACGGAGAAAAACTGCCGGTTCCTGATGCACCAAAATCATTCTCACAAGTCAGATGAGGAAAAGGAAGAGGATGAAACTTCTGGTCCTGAACCATCAAGGTCACATGACCCTGGATGTTCCACATATCCTCCTCCTCTGAACCACAGCTAATAACACAAGGTGAACTGAAAGACATTGTCAGGGATTTGGAACTACCCAAGGGAAAGGCAAAGCTGTTGGGCTCCAGACTGCAGCAGTGAAATCTCCTGGCAGGTGATGTTAGGGTTTCCATGTTTCATGACCGTCAAATGGATCTTGTCACATTCTTCTTCATGGAAGGTGATCTTGTAGCCTGCAACAACATCGATGGTGTGATTGCAGCCCTCAACATTATTTATGATCCAGATGAGTGGAGACTTCATTGATTCATCGAAGATGAGTCTTAAAACTGTTCTGCTGCATAATGGCAATGTTTTGCCATCAATTCCAGTTATTCATGCAGTTCATATGAAGGAAATCTATGACAACATGAAACAACTTTTGAGGTGCACAAACTATGACCAACATCAGTGGCAGCTTTGTGACAATTTGAAGGTTGTTGCTCTTTTGCTTGATCTGCAGACTGGATACACAAATTCTAGATTTGAAGCTTTCGTGACTGCAAGGATTCATATTCTTAGGTTTTTTCGGTAAAGTCACGTAGGTAAAACATTAAAATTAATAAAAGTAAAATAAAATAAAAATCACGACGTTTCGGAGGCAACACAAGCTTCCTTCTTCAGGTGGAACCGTCACAGCCACGACAGCTGTATCAAGTAAACTAGCTGTACTACCCGGCTTCGCCCGGGACTTGTATCCACCACGGCCGGCCGCCTTTGTCTCCCCAGTGGCGATGTTAATACGCCACACCAGTTACTCGTTTTGAGGCTGAGTCCCTCCCTCACCACTCTCCCTCCCTCACCACTCTCCCTCCCTCACCACTCTCCCTCCCTCACCACTCTCCCTCCCTCAGCGCTCTCCCTCCCTCACCACTCTCCCTCCCTCACCACTCTCCCTCCCTCACCACTCTCCCTCCCTCACCACTATCCCTCCCTCACCACTATCCCTCCCTCACCACTCTCCCTCCCTCAGCACTCTCCCTCCCTCACCGCTCTCCCTCCCTCACCGCTCTCCCTCCCTCACCGCTCTCCCTCCCTCACCACTCTCCCTCCCTCACCACTCTCCCTCCCTCACCGCTCTCCCTCCCTCACCACTCTCCCTCCCTCACCGCTCTCCCTCCCTCACCGCTCTCCCTCCCTCACCGCTCTCCCTCCCTCACCGCTCTCCCTCCCTCAGCACTCTCCCTCCCTCACCGCTCTCCCTCCCTCAGCACTCTCCCTCCCTCACCGCTCTCCCTCCTTCACCGCTCTCCCTCCCTCACCACTCTCCCTCCCTCACCACTCTCCCTCCCTCACCACTCTCCCTCCCTCACCACTCTCCCTCCCTCACCACTCTCCCTCCCTCACCACTCTCCCTCCCTCACCACTCTCCCTCCCTCACCACTCTCCCTCCCTCACCACTGACGCCCAGCCGCCTTTGTCTCCCCAGTGGCGATGTTAATAGGCCACACTAGTTACTCGTTTGAGGCTGAGTCGACCTAGGGGAGGTTCAAATAATCGTCAGCGGTGGTGGCCGTGAGCGGGAATCGAACTGGGTTCGCCGGGTTGGTAGCGCAGCGTAGCGTTAACCACTACACCCACCGCTCCTCACACACCACACACGCACAGACACACACACAGACACACACACATAGACACACGCAGACACACACACACACACAGACACACAGACACACACAGACAGACACACACACACACAGACACACACACACAGACACACACACACAGACACAGACAGCACGCTAAGCACTACACTACCGTTCCCCCTACACAACACACGCGCGCGTCCATAGGTACACATACACGCGCTTGCTGCAGACAGACGACTGTCAGGGTGCGTAGGGCAGTAAACGACTGAAAATATAAAGCGGCAATGCTGCGCGAGGAACGCCTTAGACCTGCAACACATTTGTGTAATGCGAGCGTAAACACACAAACACACACATACATACACACATACACACACATACACACATACATACACACAGACATACACATACACACAAACACACACATACAAACACACAAACACATACACAATACACACACACATACATGCATACACACAGACAGACACATAAGACACATACATACACACACATACATACACAGAAACACATAAACACACATACATAGACACACACATACATACACACAAACACATCCACACACGTACATACACACATACATACAGACACGCAGACATACACATAAACACATACAAAAAAACGCACATACATACACACACATGCATACACACAAAACATACAGACACATACATACACACATACATACAGACACGCAGACATACACATAAACACATACAAAAAAACGCACATACATACACACACATACATACACACAAAACATACAGACACATACATACACACATACATACAGACACACAGACATACACATAAACACATACACACATAGTCATGATCCGGCTTTGCCCGGGACTTGGATCCACCACGCCCGGCCGCCTTTGTCTCCCCAGTGGCGATGTTAATACGCCACACCAGTTACTCGTTTTGAGGCTGAGTCCCTCCCTCGCCACTCTCCCTCCCTCGCCACTCTGCCTCCCTCGCCACTCTGTAGAGGACGTGAAATTTGTATGAATTTACCTCAGAGTGGCGTGTTGGGTGTCGAGGCCTAGCACCGTGCAGAGCCTCCCGCCTTGCCTGATTTTCCCACCCGGCGAACGCTGGGTACGGGTGCCGGTCCCCCCCCCCCCCCCCCCCCGCGCTATTAAAAATGGCGTCCACCCCGCGGCAAAAAGTTGCTACTCGTTGCCAGGGGCAACCGCCGTCCAATGAAAGCGGCGAAGGCGTTGCTAGCCGTTGCCAGGGGCAACCGCCGTCCAATGAAAGTGCGTATGGTCCGAAATCCACACACACATACACAGACAGACAGACATGCACGATTTTATATATATAGATGAGAGATTGCAAGAGCTACCACTCCATATATATAATGGTTGGAGAGGGGGGAAGGGCCAAGTACAGCACACTTTTTATTCATATGGTAAGGTGAGGCTTAAGAGGGTGAGCCTTTGTTATGGAAAGGTACGGTTTGTGCCTAAATCTGGCCCACATAACAAACAGTGTGAAAAGGAGAAAACAACTAAACATGGTAAAACAAGCCTGGCTGTCTATCAATAACCTGTAATAGTTGTCTGTCAAATAAGATTGGCCAAGTAAGTGTAGTTAAATCTTTTTTGCATGGTTAATCACATCTTTCAAATGATTACTCAGTTTGTAACCATCATCACGGTTGAAATTATATCTGTGTTTGTATATTTGTATGGCTTCGTGTACAAACCTTTGATGGTAGCCAGGAAGTTTGCAGAGAACCTTGGTCTCGGAAAAAAAAAAGTGGGCTCTCATAATAGTGTCAGCATCCACCATTTGTTGAATGAAGGGAGATTTGTTACCACCCTTTCACATCAAGCTGGGTCTGATGAAGAACTTTTTCAAAGCCATGGAGAAAACACAAGCAGCTTTCAAGTACCTCCCTGGAAAATTTTCAAGGTTAAGTGAAGCTAAGATAAAGGAAGGTGTCTTGTTGATCCTCAGATTCGTGAACTTTTTCGAGATGATGCAGTTGACAGTGCACTACGTGGCAAGGAAAAGACGGCATGGAATGTCTTCCAGTTAGTGACAACACCTTTTCTCGGAAAGAACAAGGCAGACAACTACAGGAAGTTGATGGAAAACCTCCTCAATGCATAGATTCCAAAGAACACAGGATGAGATGTTACTATCCTTTGTGCAAGCACTTCCAAGAGTTCATGAACATTGAGCCTGGTGAAATTTGGGGAGCGCATCGTCAGTAGTGACCCTTTGGTTCCTAGGGTGTTTCGGCCTTTCATACTATACACCCTCCCCAAAGGCGGCCAGCGACAGGGTGATCAATCCTACGCTTGCGTCCCATTCCCAATTAGTCATAGGAGTTGCCTTGTTGTTGGTAGCCAACATCCCATGGGACTATGCATGGCAGGGGCGTCCTCCTCCCTGAGTCAAGCATTGTTGACTGCATACCTCCTGGCCCTCTCACTTTGGGGCCCAGCTGGGGTCTTTCCTCTTCATCCAGAGCCACTGACTGCTGCCTTCTGCCGCCTCCGATACAGCTTTGATTGCCGAACGCTGGCTCTGGCCCTTAATTCCCAGGTCTCTAAGCAGTCTGGTTGTAGATGTTGCCACAAAACCTCTGCAGCCCACCTCCACTGGTCGGACTTCTGTGTTCCAGCCATGATGCCGTGCTTCGGCAGCTAGATCGGCATAGCGCAGATGTTTTCGCTCATAAGCCTCATCTACTGAGTCCTCCCAGGGTACTGTGAGCTCAATGATGAAGACCTTCTTGAGCGAACGGGACCAGAGCACCATGTCAGGTCTTAGGGTGGTGGTTGCGATCTCCGGAGGAAACACAAGTTGCCGGCCAATGTCAGCTAGCATTTTCCAGTCGCGGGCCAAGCGCAGCTGGTCTCGCTCTATTGGTGTAGAGCCGCTCTTCGGTGGTTTAGCCCCTTCGCGGACAAAGGTCGTCCGTAAGGGGTGTGATGCTGCTGGGGGTGGTAGGGAGTTGGTGGCAGCTCGCTTGTCCTCCAGGGCGGACGCAAGGTTTTTAAGGACTTGGTTGTGACGCCAAGTGTAGCGTCCTTGGGTGAGGCTTGTTTTACACCCTGTGAGAATGTGCCATACAAAAGTATTGGTTGCAATATGTCACTAAAGATACATTTTTTGCACTCTCATCTAGATGTTTCCCACCGAACTGCGGAGCAGTGAGCGACGAGCATGGCAAGCGATTTAACCAGGACATTGCAACAATGGAGAAACGCAATCAGGGCAAATGGAGCACATCAATGCTTTCAGGCTATTGCTGGACAGTGACAAGAGATGCTCCATTTAATGAATACAAGAGACAAGCCAAAAAGTGCCAAGTAGACACTAAATAAGGACTAAACTACGTACTTATAGATAGATGATCGTTTTTTGCTTTTTGTTTCATAATAAAATGTATTTATATAACCCTTTTGCTGATTTTTTAAGTGTTACATGGACAGAACAGGTGACATGTTATCATGTAAATCAACCATAAACAAATGAAAAGTCCTAGGTTTACAATTTATAAGTAAAACTCTACTATCTGCACAATATACATAAACGTAAAATGGAAAAACGTAAATATCTTGAGAACAGTAGCCAATGAGTTGTTTTAATTGTTATATTTGAGTTCAGCACATCAAAATCCATAATATACAGCACATTTAATCTCTGAAGCAGACGTCTAAAAAAATTGTAGAACAGTGTAATTTTTTGTCTCATATTTGCCATCTCGTTTGTACTGTTTATACTACTGTGTACATATTCCCGGTTATACTGCATGGTATATTTCTACTCTTTGGGTATTTTGGTCAAGTCACGTAGTTAGAAATGAAATAAAACAAATAGCGGCGTTTCGATTGCAACACAAGCGACCTTCATCAGGTGGCACCAATACAGCAGGACAACCGCTGACATAGGGAGTGTCCCATGCAGACACAACAGGTGGAGTCAGCATCAAGCTGTATTGGGTCCTGGAAAGCCAGGGTGTAATAGTATCTCGGCGTCCACTGGAAGGTAGCTTCACAATAACTGTTAGCGTTCCACCAACCCCTCGGTGCCACGACAGTGCAGGATTGCAGGCGTGTGCCACCACCGCCCATAGATGTGAGTGCAATGAATGCCAACAAATTATAATGCCTCTTCATTTTCAATGCTGCATTTCCCCAGTTACGTTGCAGAACATTATCAAAAGAAAGGCATTTACTGTGACAAAAGTGTTGAAGACCCTGTGGACAGCATTGATAAAAGTGGGATGTAATGCCCCCACCGTCATAACTCATATTTGTAAGATTTCTCGCAATTACCTAGCAGCCATGATATTATTTTACTTGAATATATGCAAGGTACAGGTTTCTTTGTTGCTGATCTGAAAATAGTTGAAAACATATCTACACCTAATTTTCAGTAATGTGAATTTCATGTGTGCTATCAATCCCAATGTGCAAATTGTGACTGCCACAACAAGAAATGCATTTTAAAGTAAAATGTTGCATCTCAGTGGTAATTCTTGGCAAAGTGTTATAAATGAATCGCAAAAACTTTGTTTCAAAGAAACAAAAAAATCCCTCTCACTTTCTTAGGGAACATTACAAATGCATAAAACCCTCACAAGGTAATTGATTGTAAAGCCATGACTATGTAGGCTGCAATATTTATCATTTTATATGTAAAGCCTGTCAGTCCACTGCTGAATGAAGGCCTTTGTGTCATGTCGGTCATGGGAGTTGTTTGACCATAATTCACCAAGGTAGTTAGCGTGGGTTCTAATTGCAGAACCGCACTTCGCCAGCGGCCCGCCGGACACCGCGCCTGCTTCCGCCCATTTGCGCAATTGACGCCATTTTCTTATTGAGTGATTTCCATTTTTCCAACAACGATGTCCAACAGCAGCGCCCGCATGGCTCTCAGCCCCGACGTTGATGACAGCAGCGCCGTGTTGCTCATCTCCGGTGGCGACGAGGTCATGTTGATCGACAACTATGATGAAGAAGACGCCGACAGCCCCGAGCAACGGCCCAAGAAGCGTGGCCGTAAGACAGCCGACGTTTGGGAGCTCTTCACCGAGGCCAGCCATCCGCACAAGGCCAAGTCGAACATGTGCAAGCACTGCAAGACGCACATCAATTATCACAAGAAGATTGAGTCGGTCAAGGTGCACCTGAACAGGTGCTCGCCCTTCCGCAAACTCATGAACGGCATTGAGGACGCGGACCGGCCGGATTGGTACAAGCGCAACGCCAAGCTGATGTCCTCGCAGTAGTCATCGTCTACCACCCCATCCAGGAGTCTCAGCATGAGCTGGTAGAGCTCGATGAGGGAGTTCGGGCTGCCTGCCATGTCCAAGGAGGAGAAGGTCCAGTTCCAGCAGAATATCGCCATGCACTTCTATGCTACAGGGACGTCGTTTCAGCGTGTCGACGATATGCCCGCATTCTATGACTACCCCGTGCCCGACGGCCCCAAATACGATAGCAGCACCGATGAGGAAGCAGCCTAAGCCTATCAGAGTTTCGTATTCATTAAACCAGGTTTTAATTCCCCGAAATAAGGTTTAATTGTATTAAAGAAAAAAACGATGCCTACCGCTGGAAAAATCGGGTTTTTTCCACCCATGCTAATCAGAGGGTTGGTGAATATAGTGCCTAGGCCCAGTTTAAATATCGCTCGCCACTTTATATTGACCATGGCCGGCTATCAAACTCAGATAACTAGCTTTCGTGTGAGGTGTGCTCCCTTGTACATGTGCACCATTGGCCTAATATTTGGCATGTGGCTGAGACCCCTGCACCAAAGTTGGTCCAACGTTATCCCAACGGGTCATATTTACTGGGTAACTACCACACCACCACCACCAGCCCCTCTCTCCACTGCAATACTGTAAAACTTACACTATATAGTGCTAAAATGCTATTGCTGGTCTTTGAATTTTGACGTGTCCACAGGATACAAGGCATGTAATGGCAGGATGGGATAATAAACTTGTACATTTAAGTTAAAACGTGAAAATAAAGTGTCATTGTTTTGCGATCCGGAAAGGGCAGTTACGATTGGTGGGGCACATGTGAGGGCTGACGAAGAGGGACAGGGCCACCGAGGGGGCAACCGTTGGAGTGGCTCCCAGATGCCAGCGGCCAGGGGGCAAGGCCTGAAGCCAGACTGTGGGATTCTGTAAGAGAGGACATCAAGTCCATTGGTCCAGAACAGATGTCTCGCTTGTCTGAACCACCCGATGTGAGGTTTCCAACATCTTTATGTAGCGCGGTTGGTTACGTACGGTGCAAAAAAAGCTCAGCATACATGTGTAATAAAGGTCGCGGAGGCAACTTCTGGAATCAGTGTTGTTTATTAGCTTTCTTCCACAGCTCTCATCGTAAGGGCTCCTCTACTATCTGGCTCATTCACGCTGTTGGCAGACAGTGTGAGAGGGAGGGATAGAGAGTGAGAGAGATGACTGTCGCGGCCACGTGGCAGGCTCTGGACCCCGCGCTCCCGCGTGGCTTCCTCCTTCGTTCTAGCTCTGACCACGTGTTGCCCGTCTCCACCCCTTTTAATCCCTGGTCACGTGGTGCCTCTCAGCCAGTCCTGGGTAACCTCTCTGGAATCTTCCAGATCCCATCCTACGGTCCCAGGACCATGCCCCTAACTCGTCCCCCCATTGGCTGTGGCTGAAGCCAGCAGAGTCAATCATCTTCTTCCAGGTGTAACCTTCGCATTACGTCAGGGCCACGCCCCTACTCCTCTCCCCATTGATTATGGGCCTGGACTGGTAGAGTCAATCATTATCAATGAGGTGTGACCACTTAATCACCCAGGTGTACCCTCACATTACACATGCATACCGTGAATTGTGTGATAACCATTTTTCTCCAATGAGCACAGTTGGTTACGTATGGTGCAAAAAAAGCAATATAAATATATCGGTGCTACTTCAGTTCTGCTTCCTTTGTTGGTACCAATTTCTGCTCTGGCCCATTAACTGTTTGAGGCTTTATTATTATTTAAAGCAGGTAAATGCCTCTTCTTCTTGGTTATTTCGATAAAGTCACGTAGAATGGAAATAATAAAATAATAAAAATAAAACATAATAAAATAATTCTCACGACGTTTCGGCCACAACGCAAGCAGCCGTCCTCAGGTGGAGAACAGGTCTAAATTTAGATTTAAAGCTTTCGTGACTGCAGGGATTCATCTTCTTGGTTCTTTCGGTAAAGTCACGTAGAAGGGAAGTAATAAAATAATAAAAATAAAACATAATAAAATAAAATAATTCTCACGACGTTTCGGCTACAACGCAAGCAGCCGTCTTCAGGTGAAGAATGAGACACTACCAAGCTAGGAGCTTATATATAAGCTGCGTTGGAGGTGGAAGAGCGCCTTAACAAAAATAATGTGCATATGAAGAGGAATTTAGCATATTCATGGCAAATGCGTAGGAGGTGGGCGGGGGGGTTTCAAAGTCATATTATGCCCATGCATTATGCAGGATCAGCAGCACCAAGGGGGGGTGCAGGGATTAGCAGTAACAAAGGAAATGAATGTTAATGATATGTAGCTGCAGTTACTCAACAACCACGTAGAAAACTAAAGTATAAACTACATAAAAAACTAAAGTATAAACTGCATAGCACCATCAGTATACTTACTATACTCTACAATAAGCTGAGTTACTAACAGCAAGTAATACATTACAATTCTACGTCGTAAAAATTCTATAATATGCTTCCATCTAAACTTTATTCTCTTACATCACACGAGCATATACCGTACTATATACTGCCATAGATAAACCCAACATTAAATTATATACTGTATTGCTGTAAACCAACCTATACCTTATACATTTTAATATAACACTACTAGCTGTACTACCCGGCTTCGCCCGGGACTTGTATCTACCACGGCCGGCCGCCTTTGTCTCCCCAGTGGCGATGTTAATACGCTACAGCAGTTACTCGTTTGAGGCAGAGTCGACCTAGGGGAGGTTCAAATAATCGTCACCGGTGGTGGCCGTGAGCGGGAATCGAACTGGGTTCGCCGGGTTGGTAGCGCAGCGTAGCGTTAAGCACTACACCCACCGCTCCTCACACACCACACACGCACAGACACACACACAGACACACACACAGACACACGCAGACACACACAGACAGAGACACACACACACACAGACAGCACGCTAACCACTACACTACCGCTCCCCACACAGCACACACGCACACACACAGACACACACACAGACACACACACACAGACACACACACACAGACACAGGCAGCACGCTAAGCACTACACTACCGTTCCCCCTACACAACACACGCGCGCGCGTCCATAGGTACACATACACGCGCTTGCTGCAGACACACACGACTTTCAGGGTGCGTAAGGCAGTAAGCGACTGAAATAATAAAGCGGCAATGCTGTGCGAGGAACGCCTTAGGCCAGCAACACATTTGTGTAATGCGAGCGTAAACACACACACACATACACACAAACACATACACACACATACACACACATACATACACACAGACATACACATACACACAAACACACACATACATGCACACAAACACATACACAATACACACACACATACATGCAGACACACAGACAGACACATAACACACATACATACACACACATACATACACAGAAACACATACACACACATACATAGACACACACATACATACACACAAACACATGCACACACGTACATACACACATACATAGAGACACGCAGACATACACATAAAGACATACAAAAAAACCCACATACATACACACACACATACACACAAACACATACATACATACACACATACATAGAGACACACAGACATACACATAAACACAAACACACATACACATGACCCGGACTTGGATCCACGATGCCCGGCCGCCTTTGTCTCCCCAGTGACGATGTTCACACACGACAGCAGTTACGCGTTTGAGGCTGAGTGGACCTAGGGGAGGGCCAGGTCCGTTTCAAATAATCGTCAGCGGTGGTGGGCGTGAGTTGGAATCGAACTGGAGTCGCTCAAGCAGCTTAATGACTGTTTGTACAAAGAACATATAAAGAATCGATTATAATAACCAGGCAAGAGTCGACATTATAGACTGCCAGTACACGCACTCAGCTTCATAAGCAGGCTAGAGTGTACATGATAGAGTGGCAGTACGCTCACCGAGCTTAATAAGCAGGCTACAGTGTACATGATAGACTGGCAGTACGCTCACCCAGCTTAATGAGTATTTGTACAGTGAACATTAAAGTAATCGATTGTTGGCGCGTTGGGTTTAAAAGTAATATTAATAGCACACATTGTGGTGGGGGTGTAGTGAAGAGTAGGAAAAACTTTGATAAATTTACCTCAGAGTGGCGTGGTGGGTGTCGAGGCCTAGTAGCGTGCAAAGCCTGCGGCCTCGCCTAAAATTGTCGGCTTGGAAGAGGCAGGGTACGGGTGGCGTTCCTTCCCCCCCCCCCTAGCGCTCCAACAATACTGTGTAATGGGTATTATTTAATTAAATACGGAGCTTATGAAAGTGGCGAAGGCGTGGCTAGCCGTTGGCAGGGGCAACCGCCGTCCAATGAAACTGCAGCCCTTGGCGAAGGCGTGGCTAGCCGTTGCCAGGTCCAATGAAAGCGGCGAAGGCGTGGCTAGCCGTTGCCAGGGGCAACCGCCGTCCAATGAAAGTGCGTATGGGCCAAAGTCCACACACACACACACAGACAGACAGACAGACATGAACGATTTTATATATATAGATGTATTATTCTACACACCCTAATGTGTATCGAAATGGTTTATTACGTCCTTCCAATGATTGCTAAGCCAGAATCCATCTTCTCGGTTAAAATTGTCTCTGTGTTTGTATATGTGGATCGCCTCATGAACGAATCTCTCATGATAGCCAGATGGCTTGCAGAGAACCTCTGTCTTGGAGAAGTCAATATCATGTGAGCCCACTGAGTTGTAACAGTGATCTGCCACGGCTGAGGTGTTTGTCCTACCGTGTTTCAGGTCAGCTTTATGTTCACGGATGCGGTCCGAGACATGTCGTTTGGTTTCCCCAATGTAACTGCTACCACAGAGGCAACTTAGTTTGTAGACGCCAGGGTACTGTATGTCTGGAACCACATCTTTTACAGACGGTACCAGATCACGGATTTTATGTACTGTGTTGAATCGGACCTGGATCTTTTGTTTAATCAGGATTTTGGAGATCTTTTTTGTGACCCCAGCAATGTAGGGTAAGGTGATGGTCTTGAAAGGCTCCTCAACAGGATCCTTCTTGATGGTTGGAGTGATGGCTTTGCGGATTGTGTAGTCGGAGTAACCATTAGCCTTAAGAGCTTGGCGTACGTGTTTGAGTTCACTGGCAATGTGTTCATGGTCGGAGATGCATTGGGCTCTATGATATAGAGTCTTGATGAGGGAATTCTTCTGGGATGGATGGTGGTGGGAATCCGGTTTTAGATAAGCATCCGTATGGGTGGCTTTCCTGTAGACAGAGTGGCTCATTGAACCACCAGGTCTCCTTTTGATTAGGACATCCAAAAAGGGTAGCTTGCCATCTTTTTCGACTTCCATGGTGAATCTGATGGCTGGGTGTATGGAGTTGATGTGGTCGAGAAATTGGTCTAGAGCAGCACGGCCATGTGGCCAGATGACAAAAGTGTCGTCTACGTACCTCTTCCATAAGGTCGGGCGTAGAGTGGCAGTCTGGATGGCGTCCGTCTCAAATTTCTCCATGAAGATGTTGGCTACAACCGGAGATAGGGGGGAGCCCATTGGGGTGCCCTCAGTTTGCTTGTAGAAAGTTTCATTCCAGGTGAAGTATGTATTGGTTAAGCAGTGTCTCACCAGGGGGGGTACCCCAGCATTCAGTCCATGATGAACCAAGTCTTCAATGATTGCGATGGTGTCAGGTACAGGAACCTTGGTGAATAAGAAACCACATCAAAACTGACAAGCAGGTCGTCTGGGGACAGGGCAATCCCCTTGATTGTCGATACCAGGTCATTAGAGTTTAGTACCGCAGAGGTGGTTTTTCCAGTGAAAGGCCGTAGGATTTCAGACAAAAAACGAGCCAATTTATAGGTGAAACCTTCTGCAGCCAGGCCACCAATATTATACGGCTTGCCAAAGATACATAAAGAAGATACACCTCTTCGTCCCATTGTCTCTACTATCAACTCCCCCACCTATAAATTGGCTCGTTTTTTGGCAAATCGGACGGATGTAATGAAAATCACCAGTGGCAAGGGACGTGTTTCATTCCTGTAGACATATACCCTGTAATCTACCTACCAATGTGCATTCTGGGTCAATGTTACCTTGTAGTATTTGTTTAATCACGGTAAGCTTGAACAAATTTTGCTTAACGGAATATTAACAGTTTAGCAGTGTGCTGCATGGTATTTTAAAGCAATGACAACTGCATAACCAAGCTCTACAGACAAGGATCATTATTGGCTTCCAATACAGTAATGCAGTACACTCTTCATCAACCCTGGGGGTGGGGGTGATAGGCTGCGTTGCTTTTGAATTAGATATACCTATTCTGGACATTATTTCACCACATTTTGTGGGAGATTAAACTTTGCACCATGTTACGTTTGTGGAGGGGTTGCTTTTGTGTTAAAATACCCATTCTGCCACTCCTCATTCAGCAGTTGCGAGGTCAGGGAGGAATCGCACCAATCACACTTCATGCGCATGGCTTGTGTGGGGAGAGGTGACGAGGCGTGGTGGCTCATTCCACTCTAATCTACGTGCGTGTTTGCCACCTACGATCCACATATTTTCGTGTAACATTTGCACCCAATTCAGAGCACCTTTATCGTTTAAAACAGGGCAAAGAACATACAAAGATGAATAGGTGATGAAGATTGTGAAGTCGTAGAATTACTTTCTTTTAACCAGGTGAGAACTCAAGAGACCATGAGTAAGTCTCATATGCAAGAGTGGTATTCCTCTTTAATATTTTTCTCAGTGCAATATCGTGATTTTTGTAATTATTACTGTAACTTGAAATGTGGTGTTTCTCAGGGAAACTTACCATTGCCGTTTTTATGCCTTATTTGCAATATTTGATTTAATCATAATCCTCACTTTAGTAAAATATTTAAAAGATAATTGTTTAATATACACTACATTACGTGACTTGTTGATATTTTTTCTTTATTATGATTTCTTTTTAATTCTATGTTTTATT
Organism: Lethenteron reissneri; assembly: GCF_015708825.2. Lineage (NCBI taxonomy): Eukaryota > Metazoa > Chordata > Hyperoartia > Petromyzontiformes > Petromyzontidae > Lethenteron > Lethenteron reissneri. Next base: position 9,170,530 of record NC_083821.1, read on the forward strand.
GTGACCTGTTATGTTCGTTATGTTTGCCAGGGAACTGATGCTTTTGTTGGTTAAACCCGATTCAAGAGCTTCTTAGATCACAGGGTACTTCAACATAAACTGAACTGAACTGAAGAAGAGGGCAATTATTGCTATGTATAATTCCCAATTTGTGGATAATTTTCTAATTTAGCATCTTTGGACCATGACACCAGCAAAAATGGCCTCCTTTTCTGAATGATATCACAGGATATTTAGCATCAACAGTGCAGTGTGGAAGAAGTTCAACATACATACATGCATATGAAACATACGCCACTTATGTTACGATTATAATCGTAGTATTAATTATCATTAATAATTATTACAACTGAAGTGATAATAATTAACGCAGCCGCTGGATTCAAACCGTGAACCTTTGCAACAAGTGGATGAACGCACTTCCTCTATGCCATGTCACCGCCCGGTTGATGATGATTTTCATGATGACGATGAAGACCAACAATTTGTTGCTACTATCACTGTTTGCTGCTGGTGATGATGTTGCTTCTTCTGCTGCTGGTGATGATTGTGATGGCGAAGTAGAGGTGGTCTTTCCAAGAAAAACCTCAGAGTCCTCAGGCTGTTTTTTTGTCTTTTGCATGCAGCAATCTATCTACAGCTTGTTTAAGGCTTCCCCATGCCATCACCCTTCCTCTGAGAGATTGCATATCATTATTTTAAAATGATACCTCAACCACCACCAGCAAACAAATGGTATATTTATTGTCACAAACGTTAAAAGGGGTTGTTTTCTGGCCTTGTAGACTATCCTTCAGTTCATGAAGACATGTAAATACATATGCCAAAATTGCAAGCCTTGCCAACCACAGGTCATCCATGAAAGGTCATGAAACTCAAACTTAAAGTCACTAAGAAAAGAGTTCCACGAAAGAGCCATTTCACATCAGTATACAGACACCTTTCACGGTCGCTCCCAATTCCGTTGCATAGAAAACGATTGCGAATTAAGTCTTCGTGCTTTGACGGAAATGACCACCTTCACTGCCCGATCTAAAACGACCTCAAGGTTGGCAGGCAATGTTTTCGATTGCTGGAGCCTGACAGTGTTTACTGCAGTGCGTGAATTTGTCAGTGTGTGCCACTTTTCTTACTTTTGCCAGACCATCTCCTGACTTGCCCGTCATGGCTCAAGACCCATACATGCACACGCCAATACAATTTTTCCATGCGTGGCGAGATGTTACCTCACTCGCCTGGTATACACGAGGTCGTGTGTTCAATCCCGACCCTGACGCCTGTATATTTAGAGTTTGCATGTTTCTCCCCCTGTTTGTGCGTATTTTTCTGGTTTTTCCCTCCACATTTCGAAAAATGCGTTTAGATTATTTGGCCGCTGTAAATGTCCACATGATAGCCACTTCATTGAGCTATCATTTGTGGCCAGATCGCTTCTGAAGAATAGCTATATAGCTCAGTGGGCCTTGTCTGGTAAAAATAAATATCTATGTAGTTTGCATTGGTTTTAAAGTTAGCCAGTTTCTTAAACATTCCTTCTGCCATTGAACGACTTTACAGAGCTTTACAATATGAAACATCTTCCTTAATTGCCATATCTGCTTCAAACCTTACATATGCAAGAAGTTGAGGAAAATTGTTATATCTACTCTCATCCAGTTGCAATGAAAAAGTACTTATTTTCTCGATACTTTGAAAATGTTTTTTTTTTAGAAGCCATATCTGCAATTATTCTTAAAACTGTGTTGTTCAACAAATGAACAACGTTCTTGCAGCTTTCACTCGAACCGATGAAGCAACATCTTTTGCAGCAGGAAGCACGAGGCTCACCTATTACATTTGCATTCTCCCGTCTGAGTAATCCTTGCTATCGCTCTATATGAGGCTTCCATAGCCCTTGTATGAAAACCACTGATAGTGGTTATTGTTTCCAATACAGGGTTGAAACTGGCTGAATTTCATGAAAAAAATGAAATAAAGAGAATTGTCTTTGTTTACCACAGCAGCAGGGGTTGGGAAAAAAATTGGAGGTCCTTTTCCCGCATTTTGTCAAGCAATGATGTGCTCATTTGATTTAGATGATAAAGTAAAAGTAATTATTAGGCTAAGTATTAGACGGTTTGGACCAATATATGGTTTATTTAAACACTTGTAATTATATTCACTGGGACCAGGGGGGGTTGAGGGGGGGTATGAATAGGGGGGCCCGTGGCACGAGTTCCCTGTACCCCACCTTAATACGGTGCTGAGAGTATCATGTTTTTTTTGCGTGTGTGCTTTTATAAATGGTTGTAATAAATAGTGAAATCATCAGAGCAAAGCGATGAGGATGAAAGCTCAAGAATATAACGAAATGTAATATCACAGCAGTTTATGATTTGGTGTAAAAATGTGTAACTGGTAAGGGTCCATTTCTCATTCTGAATCTCATCGTGCATTATCAACGCTGGATTATAGATTAGTATTCATTACGTTAAAACGTGAAAATTATAACAGCTTATGCTTGCATTGCTGGAACCAAAATTAATTACCGAGTGGCATATCATTTTTCAAAAGAAAATGGTTTCTTAGCTAAGAAGTTGATTTGTATTCAGATGTTAGACCTGGCAGCATGTTTTCCTGTGCTTATGTGTTACTCTGTGGAATAATAATGTTCATTTAAATACTGGCAGATGTACTTTTTTCTTTGTCTAAAAGATCAGAGACAAAACACATCAGCCTGTGAAACAACAAACACACACACACATTGCGCTTCCAAAAATATGCTTGGGTGCATTTAACCACACTGATACCAACAAAGTCAACATATTATTTTGGTCAGGTATGTTTATAAGATGTATTTCTTTTTATAGATCTCAAGCCAACGGAAAACATTCAAAATTCTCAAGCATGCAACAAGGCAATAACTAATCAATTAAATTACAGTTTTATGCTCGTGATAAGTACAGTGAATCATGCATGAGAGAATGTGTTACTTTCATAACATGTAAATAAGGTGAGTTCATGTGACTTCTGCAGCCACTAGAGACATTATTTTCACCACACCACGGAAGATTTTCATCTCTTACAAGCTGGTCTCTGCCATGGAATGTGACAATTCCACGATTGTCTCAGGGCCTTCAACAAGGGGATGGGCACTGCTCATTTCAGTAGAAATTTGACTCTATTGCAATATCATTATTTAGATTTTTGTTCTTATTAGTTGTAACTCAACATAACACGTGATATGAGGGAAAGGAATGAGATAAATGGAACAAATTATGCAAGTCAAAATAACTTGTAGTCGCCAAGTTATCTTATCACCAGCCAAATTCCCGCAGAGCAGTATAATTATGCTTTTCAGTAATTCAATTTAGATACTGCATTAGAACTGTAAAAACAAAACATTTCCTGAGCACCCTAACTTATTTTCTCACAAGGGATATTGCACCCTACAAGTGGCAGCACCTACGTTGTGGAATGATGAGCATTCACATATAACGGTATAATATCTACAAAGCTTGACGATCCTAATTAAAAGGAGCTTAGTGTAATTTGTCAAGATTTGTTGTGTTGGTGACAATCGAGTCTGTTTCCTCCTCATAGTGTGCTTCCTTTATTTAAGGAGAATTAGTATTTAAAACATTAAAGACATATTTTGTATTAACAATTATATTTAGATTTGCAATCGTTATCGTTTGTAGGCAGCCATGCGTGAACCAAACTATAACTTTATTAATAACTTATGGACTTCAAGTAAATCATGTGAACTGGACCCACTTAGTGGTTATCATTTGGATAAACTGGCCCTGCCATTTACTGGAGATGAGCACTGTTCCATCTTTTAAGAAAGACTTTCATTCTTGCTTTTTAATAACTTCACGTAAACTGTTGACCTTTTAATGTAGTGCTGCTTTTAAAATCGAACGAAAGCACGATTTATAACAAAATAAATGCGGAACATTTCCAGCACATTGAGTTAATTATTTGCTGCAAGTGGTAGCTGTGCACATGCACATTCCGAACCTCATAAACACTGCATGGCTCTTACATAAAGAGAAATGTGGTACATGCATGTGTCGTGACTGACTTGAAGACGTTACTTCTTAGAGGCAATTGTTTAGTTAAACATCGAGGACACTGTACACTTTATACAATACACAGCCTACACTGTTATACACTCTCTGTCTCTCACTTATACGCAACTCTACACTGGTTGCTAGCCTACACACAATGCTAGCCGTCTGACACTGTTGGTGGAGAACCGAGACAGCCAACTACGTCAAGCAGCGCAATTATCAAGTGGAGACGACAGCGACGAAAGCACGAGACGATAGCGGCGATGGCGACGATATTTAACAGCAACGACGACAGGGATCCCACTCCAAATGACAACCCCGAACATCCACTCGGGATCCCCTTTTATTCCTGTTAGCATGGCCTCGCTCCGCCCATGTCACGTGCCCCTTCTGGAACCGACAAGCGGGCTCTCGACGTGTCCCTTCTGTAACCTTCACCCTAGATCACTCTCGGGTCTATCACGTGGCCTGTTGTCAGTCAGGGCTGCTACAAGCTGCAGATCCCCTTCCGTGCCAGCAGCCAGCGCTATTCTACGTAGTGACCAATTCTATGTCACTACACATGCACCCGTGCACACATTTCGCCATTGCATTACACAACACTGTTAGCTTCATATTACTCTCCCGAGAAATTCACTGCTCAGTGTGAGAATATTAAATAAAGTTTATTGAAATCGTGGGATATTTCGCCAATCTTAGATATCAAGTGCAAAACATGCTTTTGGCTGCAAGGATACACACGTGAGATGTCCACACTCCTCACGGACACCAACACTCGATGCTTTTGCCAACATCCACCACAACACAGTGGTGGCGATGAAGACACGCAACAATTTGGAACCTATAGCAATGAAGGCGCGTCTGCATTTCTACTCCTATGATGCTGTTGATGTTGAAAAAAAGCACCAAGCCTTGGTGTTTGTGAGGCGTGTGAACATCTTCGTAGGCAAAGCCTGTTTTGAAGTTGACATCTAAGCAGAACTGAACATCCTATGATTTCAATGTAGCCTATCCGAGCTTATAGTAGCTGCCTTGAGGCAATGTTTAATTCACTGCTCACCCTTTTTGTGGGTGTCTTGGCTGTAAGGTGATCTTGATGGTGAGCAACAATAAAGGCAGCCCCACAATGCACTAGGCCAAATAATGAAAGGAAAAGTGTTGTAAAATGAGCAAAAGCGCACCTTCATTGCCTACTGCTGTACCGCTGTGTTGGTGTTTCTGAGGCATCTGAACTTCTTGTATGTGTAGGGGTGATACGCGCTGGCAGTAGGGATCGTGGGGCAGCGCGTGGTGATTGGCTGTGTAGTGGTTACGCGCGCTGTTAGTGATGGATCGTGTGGCAGCGCGTGGTGATTGGTTGTGTGCGCTGACACGAGATGGAAAAAGGGATCGTGTGGCAGCGCGTGGTGATTGGTCAACTAGGGAGTTGGTGACCAGTGAAGACGGAAGACGGAGGAGGAAGAGATAGGGCCCTGAGACCCCTAGTCCCGCTGTCCTTGTAAGGGCAGGGACCCTGTGTGGCTCAGAGGCGGGACCTTGGGACCCGGGGCCGGACAGTCCGTGTGAGGGCCGGGCCACGGGACCCAGTGGTCGTGACCCATACCCAAGCTGGGGTGGGTCTGTAGGTTCCCCTGGAAGCTACGGGGCTGGAGAGCCCGTGTGTGTGTAGCCGGGTGGAACGTGTAGCGTGAGCTGTAGTGACCACACGTGTCGGGTGGAACGTGTAGCGTGAGCTGTAGTGACCACACGTGTCGGGTGGAACGTGTAGCGTGAACTGTAGTGACCACACGTGTCGGGTGGAATGTGTAGCGTGAGCTGTAGTGACCACACGTGTTGTTGTGGCAAAGACAAGTGTTAATAAAGTGTGCTACCCGTCAAGTGGTCTCCCGCCGTAATTTACAATATTACATATGTATGTTGAACTATATCCACACCGCATGTAGCCAACCATGCTAATTGGAGGTATGAGGGAAGGACAACAAACTAAGCTGTTCTAGAGAAATTAGTTTGCAATCTAGATTTAAAAGATCTTAGATGTGTAGTGTCAGTGATTCGGAGACAAGGTTTGTAGGAGGCACCTTTATTTAACACGTTCACAGTCTCGTCCACACACTCTCCACAGTCACTTAGCCTAGCCTGTACACAACACTAGCCGTCTAACACTGACAGCGATGATTGAGACAGCCAACTACTATCCTGCAGCGAAATATCGAGTGAAGACGTCAGCAACGACGGTGACGAGACGACAGCAACAACGAGACGAGTCCACTCCCAGAACCGGCAGCCTCGAGCTCTCGCTCTTAGCTCCTTTTATCCTACAAGCGTGGCCTGGCCCCGCCCTGACTGCGCCTCCCTTCTAGAACCCACTAGCAGGTTCCAGGTACCTCCAGGCGGGGTCTTCCATGACCCTTGCCCTAGTTCCTTCGCTCTGCCAACACACCCGTGGACACCCTCACCGGCGTGTGTGCTGTCTGTCCACCAAGTTACCGCTGCTGTCCACCAGCCGGCGCTATTACACTACATATGTACGTCCTTGCAGGTAAAGCCTTTTTTGCAGTTAAAGTTTATTCAGCTGAAGTCCACTCACCGTAATTCCTATCAAGCTATGACCATTTAAAACTAACCTTAGTAAATGTGTGGCTCTTTGGCTCAACTAGCCCATTGATATGGGAATGTGGGGTTTATACCACTGGTTTAGGGCCTGCCAATGGAGATGAGCACTGCTTCGTGTACACTTGGATATATGGACACTTTGCCTTACTTCGTCTATGTAATACAACGAAGCATTTTTTTTCCACAAGAACAATCATTCACAGTCCTTTGCTAGTCACTGTGTCAGTCACGGGGATGATTTTGTTTCTGTTAACATCATTACTTCACTACATTGGTCAGTGCAGGCTGGTGAATGAGTGGGGCATAGAACTAGTTGAGGTATTACTCACCCACTGATGTGAGCTGTGACTAAGAAGCAAACCTAGGTCGCTCAGTTCACAGTGCAGTACTCTAAACGGTAATTGCAACATAAACAGTTTTTTTGGATTGACTTTTGGATTGTATAAAATGCAATCTCACTTCGGCACCGCATCACACCCACGCTTTGATGTGTCCACGATTTAAAGGGAAACTAAAGGAAATTAACCACCGACTCTATACAACATGGCTCAATTGCAGGCAAATCCTATCTGTTTGCACGTCACCTAAACTCCAAATACAGGATCCACATTGTGTTATCATCCAGTGGTCGTGTATATTTTATTCATCTGTATATATTTTAAATATTTAAGATGTATAATAAAACATTTCCATTGCACTGTGCAACCCTTTGCATCTTTAAAAGTGCATGTTATTTTTGGTAGAAATATAATACATCTAGTCGTATATGTATCGTATTTTATTTTGTCCTTATTTCTTCTTGTGCTGCGCCAGGGAATCAGCATGGCATTTAAATCAATGACCAGAATCTTAATTCCGCCCCAACCCACCCAGCAGTATAAGTTCACCACAATTACTCGATCGGCAGGTCCGAGTGTGGTGCGGCAAAGAGACTGTACAAAGACAATGATCCCCTGTATAGACTTAACAGACTTTTGGGGCAAGTGTGAGCACCTTTGAAGGCTGGTACGGCACACGAGGGGGTGGGTGGCCAGCACCACGCCCAGCCGTCTTTACTTCCCTAATGGCGATGTTTACACAACCGCACCAGGTACTCATTTGAGGCTGAGTCGACATGGGGAAGCCCAGGAATGGTTCAAATAATCGTCACTGGTGGTGGCCGTGAGCGGGAATCGAACCCAGGTGGCCGGGTTTGTAATGCAGGGAGGGTACGTCCACTTCCCCAAAGACGTCTGGTCAATGTGGAAGAGTAGACCCAAACACCCTCGAGAGGGGCTGTCTACAGTTCCCTGCAGTGGAGAACCTTCCATCAACAGTGACATGAGCAACCCATTTTATGGCTTTACCTTTACATATATGTTAATATATTTAGATGTCATCGGTTGCAGTATTCAATTGTCATTGGGCCTAATGTAAATACATTTAAATGCATAAACCTTTTCTCAAACAATCTTCCCATTATTTGAAAATAACCACCACACCTCCAGTATTAGTGTAAATTATTAATATTTTCATAATCATTATCACTAACGTCACAAAGAAGTAAAATATAGTGGAAATTATGATTCTGTGTCAGATCAAATAATAGAAAAAATGAAATATGTGCATTACACCGAAACAAGTGAAATACAACAAAATTGTATAATTATATATAAACAGTGAGGTAATTGAAGCACGGCCGCGTGAAAAGCTAGTGTTTTTACTTTTTTTTATAAACAAATGCCAGTTTGTAACTTTTTTCGTAATTACCATGCCATGCTCTATTATAATTGTCAGGCAACCATAATTGCATTCGTGAAACTGCAACCAAACTTCCCTGCGAGGTGATGGTGGGTAGAATCCAGGAATTTCATAACAGAATACAAATCCACACATCTATTGTTATTTGCTCGTGGACTCAAAAGCAAGAGACGTCTCTTTGTCTCAACATAGTACTGCATATACAACACATTTATTGCAGGAATCAGTTTGTGCTCGGATGCTCGGTGGATTATTACATCTCAAGATTGTGAGAGGTGGTGGTAGCTTTGAGAGCCCTTCATCCAACAGTGGACATACCATGCCTGTAATATATGGACTTAAAATGGTTTAAAGGTGAAGCTGCGAACGCATAATATTACCGCTGCTTGACAAAGCAGTCCAACATGTACGTCACTAACATACTATCTATGCAGAGTTTTCTGGGCAAACATAATTTTTTATAAGACTTTCGTGGACAAGTAAATTAAATCAATGTTACACATATTACAATTGATACGATGTCAATGATATCAATATTACATGTATTAATAGAGCTGGACAATTCCAGTATGAATCGCATTCAATGCATGAGTCCACCTTGGACAATTATACAGTATTCACAATTTTTTTGAGGGCAGTTCCAAATGTGGCACATTAGGAATGGATCACTTTTTTAATTATATCCTTGTGCAGCAAGGGAGTAAAGTGTGGTTCTGTGAAAGTCCTGATGTGCTGTGCAGTACATCAATGTATGTGTGTACAGCAGCATGTTATGACTGAGTTGGGCCTGTAGGTGGCTGGGAGGGTTATTGAATAACCAGCCACATGGTTCATGGCGACTCGGAAGAATTGCTGTGTGTGACACACGTGCTGGTGAATTTTCCAGGTAAATGAACTAAAGGTTGTTTTGATCGTTATATAAATGTTCTAAACTTGTTCTAGACTTTAAGCGTGGCTTAACCTGAAGGTCGCGTCACGAACACAGACAATGGAGATGAGAGCTGCACAGCATTGTTTTGGACGAAGAGGCATTTGCCTAATTAGTTTACTTCGTGAAAATTGTGCAAAAACGTGAACACACTTCCCATGAATCAGGCCCCTCGCCTGAAATATGTCCTCATCCAATTTTTTTTCCATATTTGCATTCAAGCTAAACACAACATCAAAAGTTGATCGACAGGCGACCGCGCTGGTCAGCCAAATATCACAGATAGGATAAAAGCCCTGTGCGTTGAGCCATTATTATGGTTACATATGGTTGGGCTTATCCTCCATGTGCCTCATGAATGGAATCCAACTGTTGAACCTCTGGCTGGATAATACACTCTTGGAACCTACTTGGAATTATTGGATGAGTGAAAAAAATACTGTAATAATAATAATGATGATGAAAAAGGCAAGCCATGAACTCAGATTGCACAACATCAAGGAAATGTTTTTTGTTTGTTTCTGCTTCAAGAGCACAATCCATGAATACACCACGGATGAGAAATTCAGGGCATGCATGTGCTTCGATGGCCTGAAGCAACACGCCCATTTTAATTCTAGTACAAATATGAATGGCCATCTGCCAGATTGTTGAATTGGGGTCAGTAAACCCTGGCTCACTAAATTACCAGTGCTAATTTTCTGACTGGCTGTTTTGAGTTCATTTAGCAGCAAGAATTAAACACCGAAACGAATCAAAACAGGTCTACGTGCGAATTGCAGTGTTGCAGCTTACACTACACAAATTACTTTTGTCAAGATATCACAAAAATATATTATTTTAGTCTTTCAGTTTTTTATGTTCATATCCCATTCAGGATTTGTTTTTGTTTTTCTCAAAAAACGCTGTATAGTTTTTTTACGTCTATATTTTGCACTTGGACAGAAGCAACTACAGACAAGCGGGGAAGCAGCTTGGCCCAGCGCCAAAATAATTGCCCAAGACCCTGGTAAGCCTGGAGATGGCGATCTCGACACCCGCAGTGGAGGCCAATCAGTTTGAAGGACAATGCATACATTATTAACCAATAATTGTTTAATTGTTGTTTGCATGATTTACCACAAATATATGTGGTTAATAATGACTTAATCACTTGCAACAAGTGTCTATTTGGTGTTTCAACATCTTAACACATGTGTTATTCCCAGGGAATTTCATGAATATGTGTGATCCACCAACCTCGTGCCTCAAGTTCTTCATTAGCCACTTAACACCCTGCCCAATTATCCACTCCAAAGGATAAGGAAGCAACGTGCGTTCGATTTGACATTTCGCAGTGAGAAAACCGAAGCTCGCAGCTGTTTCGCAGACATGGACGGCGCCGTAAGAGGACATGGTAAATCCCGTGGCAGAATAAATCATACATGTCAATTCCAGAAATAATTAAAAAATATCTTAATGTCCAGGGCAGCCAATGGTCGTCAGTGGACGAGCCAACAGCCAACAATGCCACTAATGGGCTTTTTCAATTGACAAATCGTGTCAGTGATCGAGCTATGATATTTTAATATGTGTGTCTAACTGATTAAGCAGTGATTGCACTATGACATTTCTAATACGTGTGTCTGTGTGATCGAGCAGTGATTGAGCTATAATATTTGAACACTTGCGACTGATCGAGTAGTGATCGAGCTTTGACATTTTTAATGTGTGTCTATGTGATCGAACAGTGATCGAGCTTTCGGATCATATCGCTTTTGAAAAATCGGTATCGTTTCTGATGATTCCCATTCCAGTATTCCTTATTTTGGCAAAACACACCCTAAAAGACCTTATTTAGGCAAAGCTACGCCCAATTCGTCCATAAATGGGCCTGAAAATGTAACATACTTTATCATTTATTTTGTCGCAGGATTCATTATGCCCTGATACAGTGCCTGAATTGTGAGATCTTGGTAGCTAAGCAGGATTGAGTATGGATGATGTTTGGTTGGGTGGGGCTATGCAGTGGGCAGCAGCCAACGTTTTACTGTACTGAACTCTTACGCTCCCGCATAAATGATTCCTGGATTCACCAACCTGCACTGAGCACTGCTCAGTGCAGGTTGGTTAACAATGCTGCTCAGTGAGCAGCATTGTTAAATATGGTTAAGTAACCCACACGACCCGCACAACGGTATTGCCTTCATTCAGCAGTGGATGGACAAAGCGCATGGACACACACACATATTAGTTCTCCCAGCATTACAGAGGAGAAAGGGCAATTGCAAAATTATCTCTATGCATTTTCGATTTTCTTGGCTGCAAGCTTTTTCCCATTGCATTCATGCAGCTGTCTGTGATGACTTTGAATTATCCTATCCTCATTAACAGGGTAGGGTTTGTATTCAGTGAATGAGCAGCTCATATGCAATGAGGATCACCGTACCACACACATCCATGCCTTTTGACCTCAGGTCCTAACATGATCCTATTATTCTTGGTAAATTGTCCGCACATTTGCCGTCTGTGTAAAATTATGACTGAACAAGGTAGCACGGCTGGCTTGCAAGAACGATGCAGCCGTGCTATAATCCAATAGCTATTCACACCCACTCCAAGGTGAGCATTTCATGGGTTGAGGCCATATAACATTGTTTATACCTCCACTGATGACATTATGAAGTCAACTTGAACATTTTAAAATAGCAATATAAAGTCTAGGTCGCTTCGCAGGTTTTCTCTAATTAAGGCAAGAGTAGGCCATAAATAACACGAGGAATACTATGCACTGCATGCATTTGCTATAATATTTTAACATCAACGAACTTTTCTCTTAGCAGCAGTTGCTCGTTCATCCAATATACGCTATAGTTTATCAGCCTTAACAATAGGAATGTTTTAATTTCCATCTGGCAGTGCTTCATTCACCTTAGCAATTAACATATATGTAGATCACATTAAGCCAACTGTCACCCATAAATACTGTAGTACTGTACGTATGGCAGCTTTTATACCATAACAAAGATAAAGGAGTCACAATGGCGAATGTCACTGATGCCAACACACCATGCCTTCACAAACATGCCCGCTGACCTCTGGGTGCCCACACCAAAGCCCATCTCTGTAACCAGGCCTCGTCCACCCTGCATTAGATTGTGTGTTTGTGGTATCCATGAGAACAACATCTTCCTGACACGTTCTACAACATATTTCTGCCACATTCTAGTCCAATCTCTCGCGTTGGTTCTGTTCGCTTTCATGACATTTCTAGAATTATTCTGTGTAGTCGCTTTGTTTGAGCGTAGCTCGCTGACCCATAAAAGGACCACAGCCATTACTCCTGCCTCGATGCAGTATTTTTTTACACTGAAACCCAAACCACAGGTAGAAATAACAGATAATAGAAGGGCATTCCACAATTGCCTGTTATTCAATTAAAGCGTGTCACCTTGGACTGTGTAGTCAGAACAAACTGGACCAGCAACAGTGATTGTGTCTAATGGTCCTGTGCCCATATGTATGCATCCATGACACTTGATGCAGGCAGGATGTCAGATACTCATACGCATCTTCCCTCAGCACTCAACCATTGCCATGCATATTTTAATTATTTACAAGCGGCTGACTGTGCAGCTTCATGGTCATATCCCAAACACCAAGTATGCATGCATCTTATATCCAATATATTTTTTTAACCCAAATGTTCTTATGGCGTGCGCCAATGTAACAATTTGCATTGGTTCTCTTTTTATGTTGCATTGAGTACCTTGTTGCTGAAATTACGCACTTTTCCTATGTCGAGTGTTTACATTGAAACAGGGTTGCTGCCACGGTGTTATGACGGTGATGAGAAACGGGGCTCCTGTCATCGGACTGTGAAGCCACAGGAGCAGAAGTGAAGGTTGAGGTGAGAGAAGTACAGAGGGGCCTGTGAGAAGGAGGTCAAGAGGTGCATTGCCTTAGCAGGCCAGGTTTTTCATTCGCTATAAAAACCACTTTGCAAGAGGAGAAAAATATATCTCGGTGTAAAGAAAATTATATTTGAAGCAGATGTGCTACAAGTAACTTCCCTTATACGTGATAATGGTGGGCGCGCAAATCACGGATCCAATTATCTGAGAGGTTATCCGTGATGTTACTCTTCCATAATCCATGTTTTTTTCTGTTATATCACTTAAATATATGCGTCGTTAAACCCTCCACCACCAGACACAGCCAATTAGTAAGGGTTGTCACGTAAACAGAACATGCAAATTCGTTACTAATACAGCAACACCGGTGTATTGGAGAACCAAGCCACATTTACAATCTGAGTATGACGTTTCGCCAGTAATTACAACTAGCTTCATCAGGCAACAGCCAGATTTGTGGAGAAGTCCACCTGTTTCGTTAATTTTAACGACACATTTATATATTTATGCGATCTAACCCAAAAACCTGTATAATGGATGATATTGGTCGCGAAAGCCTGCGTGTTAAACCGATGTTCCCCTTATCTACTGGGGGATAAAAAAAAGGCGGATATCTCAGAATAATATATTATTTTTTTCCGCTCAAATCCTTATATTAACAGAAAAATAGTGGATCACTTCAGTAGCTAAACAGCATTTATGCTTTAACCGACATCTCCGGTTCATCTCTTTGCTTCTGCTTCTCTCTATCTACATGGTTGTACTGTACATGTCCCTGCAGCTTTCTTTCCTTTTGTATCTGTGTGTACAGTACCTGTATCTTCATGTGCATCTGTGTCTCTGTATGTCACCGTCTGTTTTTCCTTGTCTCTGTCTGTCTCCGTGTCTTTCTATGTCTCTTTGTGTTTCCGTGTCTCTCACTCTGAGTATCCATGCCCCTATGTGTATGTATCTATGTCTGTGTGTCTCTTTGTCTTTGTGTGTGTCCCCATATCTGTGTGTGTGTCTCCGTGTCTCTGAATATATTTGTGTCTGTGTTTGTCTATATTATCTTACGATAACAATAAGTGCCGACATGCCCTTGCTTGGATCAGGGGATATTTTTTTGTTATAAAAAATATTGTAAATGACCCACAGACATTTGAATGCATTTCCCACTCAGCTTCTCTAATCCACGAACAAAATGTGTATAACAGGAGTCGTGGAAAATGTCTTCGAAAATATCACGTAATTATTATTAGAATAGCGCCCTGAATAATAGGAGTAGGTAACATGATTCACTCACTCCTGATGGTAAATATATTTTTGACAATTTCAGTTGAATTTTTTTCATTTTTTGCACATAGCATTTGAATAACAGCAACAATAACGCAATAACTGTAATGTTGAGCTTGGAAAAGCATGATGTGTTTCTTGTTTGTGTGGCTTTTGCATCTCTACACGTGAGCATATTCTTAAAACTGACAACGATATGGTTATAACTGGACAGCAGGCTGGTGCAGTTGTAACACAACAATAAGGGCCTGGGTTCGATTTCTCACTCGAGTGTTTTTCTGAGTGTTATTGCCCTATTGTTGTGTTCTGTCCCTCTGTCCCCTTCCCCCGTTCGTCAATGTATATAGTGTATAAATATTGTACATACTGCTTGTTGATATTTATTTGTTGAGGCGCGCTAGGGGACTTTGTTCTGTTTTGGGGGGGGGGGGAGTTGACAGCCGGGATGGCTGGGTTTTAAGAAGGGAGGGGGGGGGGGTGATTTAGTGACATCGCTGGATGTCACCATGCTGTGGGTGCAGTACTGGCCCTAGAGGGGCACGGTGTGCGTGAAGTGAAATCGCTGGATGGCACAATGCTGTAAGTGCAGTGCCGGCCCTAGAGAGCGTGCGTGTGCCAACCTAAGAGAGATGTCGGGTGAGGCCATGGCACTGTGGTTGACCTGAGAGGACACGTGACTGGTTTGAATGACAGGAGGGCCCCAAGAGGGGGCTAGGGGGGTCACGTGATTGGAACCCAGGTTCTTCCCGATGGTTCTGGATGGGGGGTATGGCCAAGGGCGGAGCCGGCCACGCCGCAGAGAATATAAGCCGAATCCCGAGAAGGATCGGGGTTATCTGTCCCGGGGAATAAACCCTTCGTCTATGATCTCCGTTTAACGAGTCTTCCAGCACGTGTACCCGGGCAGTATATTGTTGGTCACGATTCCGTAGTGAATAGTTACTCAAGTAACCAGTCGTTGTGTTGTTAAGGGTGAAGTTACCCCGTTGTGTTTGAACTAAATAAAGGCGCTGCCTCCAAGTCTAAGAGTGCGACTCAGTTGAACCCACAACAGATGTAACAAGACGTAACATATATTTAAATACATCCTTCACGTGAATAAATCATGTTCAACGCCTGTCAAATACAAATAAAGTCACAACATAATGACTGATCTTGAAGAACATTCCATGTAATTTGAAATGAATAATGAAAGCAGTAAAAAAATCAAATTATCCTTGAAGAACTTTAATTTATCCTCCATACAGTTATACTCTTTTAGAGTTACAAATAGTTACACTCCTTTTATTACAAGTAAACCCGCTTGGCAACCAATGCAATTTAAAAGGATGGAGTATTTGTTGTGGAAATGAATGAACGGATTTTAAATTCATTATTCTGCAATGTCTATATAAATACAGAAATGTAATTATATTTCATTATTTGTTTGTATATATGTGTGTATTTCAGAATATATATTTTTCGGTACAAATTGAGGATTTAGGATTGTATTGTTGGTAAAATGTGCGTTCCAAACATTGCCAGTGGGCCAATTACATTAGGAATTTTATATTATATTGTCGAACTGTATTTCATTACACATTTTCTCTCCATGTAACAATGGATCAGTAGTGCCTAATTGCTCTCTGCTTATTATTTATTTGTTTAGTATTGATGTATTTTTTAAATATAGTAATTTTTAAATGCTAATCCATTTTGTCATGACAAAAACGTGTTGCTGTAGAGCATTTCCAATATGTGTGAATGTTTTTGTAAGGACACAAAAGAAAGATAGGCAATTCGTATATTACGTACAATCTAACAACTATGGCAACCTCACAATATTATGAACTGCAAACTATACTCTGTAGAAAAAATACTCAACACATTCGTCAGTAACATCCACGAGTGGCAGAATAACTGATTAAAGGTGCAGAAGATTATATAATTTATCTTCATTAAACATTTTAATAAATTACTGTAAGTAAAATGATCATTGGCCATTTTTCAGTGTACTCCTCTACTTAAAACAATGATGCACTTATTTAGATTATGAATTTATTGTGAGGAATATCTATTAAAATTATCTTGATGTACGACCAACCCTATCTCTCAGTTTATGGATTACAAATATGTGTGCCGCTACAATTAGCTACAGGATTTGCTCATGAATGAAGAAACTGTTCACCTCAATCTACGAAATGTATAAGTAACTGGTAAAAATACATTTCTGGATATATTTTTTGTAAATTATAGTATGTTATACTTTTAAAAATGAAACATACGACATTAATCAGAATATCACAATGTGATGCTTTCATTAACAGTACCTCTGTATTCCTGTCAGAAAAAAAGATAACAATACAATGCAAAAAATCGATTTCTGCATAATTATCCTGCTATAAAGTACATTGCCACTATTTAAATGACGCATAATTAGTTACGTCAACAAAATAAAGTGTATTGTGTTGTAAAAGCACAATCACACATAAACATCCCATTTCCCAGATCCATAACTGTTGAAACATTTTACAATGAGTTTGGAGACTGGGTTTACACTGCGTAGTTAAAGTAGTTAATTCAAGTGTAGAGGCGTACCGCGAGGGACGAGCACTGGAAAGCGTGAGTTTGTGGAAAGGTCGTGCAAGGGCATGCATGATGCAACCTTGTGTAGGACTCTCTGTGAGTGGGGGCAATTGGGGGCGAGAACAGGTGTGCGTGCGAGAAGACGGGGTTGGCGCCGTGGAGATGGGGGTGATAAGGATTAGCTAGTGCAAGGGGCGCCATGGAGATGGCAGCTTAAGTGGGAGCACGTGCGAATGAGGAGGGATATATAAGGAGGAGTGTGCTTGAGCTCTGGGTCGCCGTCTTTGGGAGAGAGAGGAACGAGAGGCTCCGTGGACGCCATCCCAGCCGCTGCCGAAGAGGACTCGAGATGTTCTCACCTTGTCGCCGGGCGGTGTTGGGTGATCCCCCGCCTGGGGCAGACGTGTGGGTAGTCAAGGGGGGGTCGTACTGGGGCGTAGATAATGAAGGGATGTCCGCTTAAAGGACAGAGTTCCTACGTTTGCCGTAACGGGTGTAAGCGTCGAGTGCAGAGAGTGTAAACACGCAGTGAGTGTACAGTGGACAGTGTGTGTATGAGTGAATAAACGGCAAGCAGCCTTAAGTAAGAATCTTCGTCTCCGTCTGGTTCTACAATTCTCCTTGGTGTCAAGAAGTCCTATTCTACACGAGTAAAGGTGCACCTCTGCAACAGCTTGCTCACACAATGGTTTAGCAGAATGACCTCCAAGAGAGAGCTCTAGAGAGCCCCAGTACCCTCTGGCTCAGTGTTTTTCATTGCAAGGCCCACTGACCACTGGCAGCCCCTGATGGCTTTTAGTGTGGCCTCTGACTTGCGGCCCACATTGAAGTCTTATTTTGCGGCCCACATTGAAGTCTTATCTGCTAAAGTGACCCCCCTGGTGGCTACTCGTAAGACAATTTAGAAGAGGTGGATGTACCCACACCACACATAACCTGCAAATAGACTATGGTGCCCCCATTCATACTGCTTGCCTGTTTTCGACTACTGGCACCAGGATATCTGATTTAACCATCCACCTTTGAACTGAAAACTCAGAGCAGAAAACGATTACACCACAGCAGCATCCGCAGGTTTATCGCATATAGATATTGCTTTAGCACTAGTTAAAAAATGATTATCGGTGTGTCATCCCTATGGTATCGGGCACCACCGTGGTGAGATGTTAACTACCTTGCCTGGTATATAGGTCGTGGGTTCGATCCCAACCCGACGCCTGTATATTTGGAGTTTGCACGTTCTCCCCGTGGTAATGTGGAATGTTCTCCAGGTCCTCTGGTTTCCCCCTCATTTAGAAACATGTGCTAAGAGTATCTGGCTGCTATACATAGCCACGTGAAAAGCCACTTCGTTGGGATATAATTAATGGCCAGGTCACATATATATGTAACAAACTCCTTAAACATATTTTTTTTAAAACAACGGTTTTATTTAAAAGTGCACTATAAAGTAAATAACTAGATTGGACAACGGGAAGTGGACGACAACTTTATTACAAGAGACATGTGGTGCCTGCTTCTTGGGCGAGGCGATTTCAGAGTTTGGGGACCGCGGCGTTTTCGACCTACACAAATAAATATTTAATTAATAATCCGTCCATACAAAATATTCATTGCTTTAAAAGAGCCAATTAATTGATGCCGATTTTGATACAGGCATGCATTGTCACCGGATCTGAGTACGTGCGCAAAATTTGGAATTCATTGGACAACAGAAAGTAGACACTTTTGATTACAAGATTTGACCATGACAAACACAAGTGAAGTTAAATGTAACCGTTGAACAAAAGCTATGTAGATCAGAGGGCCTTACTTGGGAAAATAAAAAAAATATATAGTTTTATTGGTAAAGTGACTTGCACTTTTTCAGAAGGCAGTGGTGATCATTTAATTGACTGGCCCCACCATAGGAACGAGGAATTTCTGCTTATGGACCACCAAGTGAAAATAAGAAACACCTAATGGAAATACTTTGTATTTTTTAAAATAGTTTTTAATAGTAACCAGAACACAGTAACCAGTACTGTAGCTTTCTTTTGGCTGCTGCCTTTTGACTTAGAACCCCAACAATGTTTTGGATCCGGTTTGAATTGAAATATGCAAAAATGTTTGATAATGGTAACTGGGCATTTCAAAGTATCTTACCATTGTCATGGTATATTGTTCAGAGCACCCTGTATAGAAAACAATAATACTTTGTAATAATCCTTTGTCAACCATGCTGGTTGTTGAAGGGAGAGGAAGGTTTGGCAATAGCAGATCAAGTTCAAATATCACTTACCACTGATATTACCCTTTAAATATGTGTGGGATATCAATTGTAAAGATGTCTCACACATCATTTGCTGAAAGAATAAGGTTTAGTGAGCACTGGTTTATGCATGTTTAGCCAAGGGCCATTTTTGAAATACCTGCGCCTCATTTCTTGTGCCTCTCATAAGCTGGCACATTTCCAATGATTTCAAACGGTAGATGGGATTTTGAAGATACGTTTTTTCAATCAGAAAAAATGCATTTTATTGCTTGCTGGATGCCTCGCTAAGGCTAATGCACCATGTCAGGATTGAGGTAGCACCTTTGGGACACTGAATTTCAAGCGTCAGGGTTGACATGTGAAAAATAAGTGTTGTTTTCCTCACTGCAGATGTCCTCCGACTTTTATAGCCTCCGTTTGGTTATAGCCGACTGAGCAAAGGGAAGAAAAAAATCAGTTCTTTGTACTTGATTGTGTCACACTGCCTTGGGAGTATAAAAAGACACAGAGCAGAAATTAATATCTGCCCATGCAGGTGATACTCCTCTAAGCCACAGAGGACATTTAACTCCCCATTGTTTAAGCTGTAACCAAACATAAGAATGAATGGGCTCATGATTGTATTAACTTGATTAATAATTCGTTACGAGTAAAAATTTTGGTCAGGGATCAACTTAGCTCATTTTCTCTCCATCGACTCGCCACAGTCTACCCTTCCCCTCTCATTTCACTTTGCTCCCCTCCATGAATTCTCTGCTCCAGAAACCACAGGTTTCAGTTAATGTTACCTGCCCAATTTTGAAAGGTCTGGGAAAGAGCCCTCGCTGAACGAAAAATTTGGAAGGTGGGCAATCGGCGGTGCAAGCATGTCCGAGCATGATTTAAGAATCGACGTGTGCATGTAGTCAAGCAGCGATGTCTCATTTGGCAGTCGTGCGATAAACATTGACACCTCTGCCACAAACATACATGAAATACTGTTCCCCTGTCTCTTTTTCCCAGGATGCCCATGTACAACTGTTCTGACGTAATCTTAATATGCAATGTCACGTAGATGCTATATTAACCCAAATTGTGTTGTCGCAAAACAGTAACGCTTGTGATATGAAGAAACTGAATTGGGTCAATGGAATGTGCAATTTCTCCAACAGCTCAGGGCTGCTAGCAAGAGAAGGACGCTGTCCCATTGTGTACAATCTCATTGGTCCTTGAAAGATGAGCAGGGTTGAGCCTAGCAAGGGCTTACCAGGTGTTATAGGTATGGGGCTGTGAGGTGTGCCTGGGAGATGGCAGTCCTGAATGTCATCCCCGATAGGGGTTTCTCCAGATACTTCGGTTTATTTCTACGGATCAAACATTCATTAATGGTATTGGCCACACATCCCAATGCAGGAACTGTGTGTAAAAAAAGCCTTGAAACTTTCCTGGCTAAGCAATTGGCATCATCATAACTACTTTGTTATTCAGCACAGAGCGAGAATAATGTAGTCATTTTATTTACACGCCATTCTATGTCGTGATAAATGACAATTGGTCATGCACAACCATAGCAACTGAATATACCATCATATTTTGACTCAGGGAGGCATCACCTGAAGTATTGAGACTCTTTTGGTCAGGAGGGTGCTGCTTCATACATTTGAGTAACTATTCATGGCATCTACCACACGATTAACTGAGCCTAATGTAAGTTAATTTCACACGATGTAAAAATTATTAATGGAAACAAAAAAGGATTCCTGTCCCTATCATGCTACCCTCATCACATTGTTTACATAATATTGGTCACTGCAACCACTTTCCCTCAAGCTAAAGGGGTACAGTTTGAGTTCATTAGCGACCACTTATTTGATAACAATTAAAAGCGTATGTGCAGCTTTAATTTGTAGTACGCTTTGGTCAAATAAAAACAAAATAAATTCAAGTGAATCCCCACTCAAATTAGTGCCTTGGTAGTGACCCAAAAATCAAGTGTGGAAATTCCATATTCATATGACAGGGGCCAGTCTATATAGCCTTGCTGCTGTTGGGGGGGGAGGAACAAACACCGTTGTGTTTGCACAGGGCGACTGCACATCGCAACGTGAACCTGATGACTTCACGTTTTAGTTCATGTTTACGTGTAATTTGTAAACCAAAATAGTGGCGATTTTCTTTTCTCGTGTGGGACAATTTTCGGAAGCATTACGGTAGAACATTCATGTATGTGTAATGCGGGCGTAAACGGCCCTCCGGAGGTGACGTCATGAGGGGAGGAGTTAGGTCACGTGGGGGGAGAGGGGTTAAGCTATAGAGGGAGGGGAACCGGAAGAGGATGGGGAGTGACGGGGGACCAGGAACGAGAGAGGCCACGAAGGGCGAACACGGAGGGTGGCGAGATCGCCACGAACACAAGGGAGCGGGGATCGGCACCGTTGGCCAGCGGTGACCGACCCGAAGCAGCGAGGAGGCTGCAGTCAGCAGCGGGGCTGCATACAGAGTCAGCAGCGGGTCTGCACACGGAGTAGCAGCCAAGAGGGTCTGCACATAGAGTAAGCAGCGAGGTTCTGCATAGAGAGTAAGCAGCGAGTCTGCAGGGAGAGGACGGAGGTTACAATAGAGAAAGGAGAGAGTCTGCGGGGAGAGGAAGGAGGCTACAATAGAGTAAGCAGCCGGGGGCTACAAATACAGTGTCTATAAGAGAGTGCCGTGTGGGAGAAGACAAGAACCCAATAAAGGACACGAAGTCAGAGAGAAGCGTCTGAGTCCTTTTATTACACTGGAGTCAGAAGTGAAACGGCATGGCGAAACAATTGAGGAAAAAGAATATTCCATCTCCGGCGTCGGCTTCATCTTCCGACGACGACGATAATCCTCCTGCAGTCGGCTTGACTTCGGCAGAGGAAGAGATCCGTGAAGGTCCGGGTGTCGAGGAGGTTGCCGCGTCGTCGGACCCATCTGCTCCAAAGGACGCTGATTTAAGATGGACCCAGATGGCGGAGCAACTGGCAACTCTCAAAAACGTCATCACACAGTTGTGTGACCTTGTAACGCCAAGGGCGGCGTTGGAAGCTGATGGTGGTGATCGGCAGGAGCCCGGGTCGTCTTCGATGGCGCCGCCATCGGCCACGCGGCGCGAAGACGCCATCTTGGGCGTGGCGCACCACGGAAAGCGGGAAGCCGCCATTTTGGGACCGCCGCGACGGTCGTCCGCCATCTTGTCGACACCGCGTTGCGACGCCTTGTTGAATTTACCACCGGAGGAGTCAGCGGCGGAAGGAAGCAAGCCAAGGAGTCGCAGTCGTCACCTAACAACCGTCAAAGAATTCTCCATCGGGGGCGATTGGAGTGCGTTCGCCTGTAGATTTTTGGCGGCGGTACGTACAGCAAGGTGAACGGACGCTGAGGCACTGGAGGTGCTTCCGACTCTTCTTGACGATGAGTCCGTTCGTTTTTTTCTCTCCATAAAAGCTGCGAAGAAGAAGACTCTGCGAGGGGTGTTCGACGAAATGGCGGACGCGTACGAGCCACCGGATGACGCCCATCGCCGATTCGTGCAACGGCAACGCGCACCTGAGGAGTCACCAGTGGCGTATAGGGGCGCCGTGTTGGAACTTGCTATGGCCGCTTACCCGGAGACGGAGCCTGACCTGCTGGAACCTCTCATCCTGGGGAAGATGTTGGAGTTGTCCCGAGATCTTGGCATTCCTATGCCGGCGTGCGGTCACGAAAAGCTCACGTCCCGGACCGCGGCCAAGTGTCTGGACGCCCAGTTTAATCTCCGCCGCTGGAAACAGGTCACGGCGTGGACGGGCGGTCCTGTCGTCGATGGGGGTGCCGTAGGGTGGGACCCTACAAAGGCCGTGTACGTGCCGGATGGGAGCGGCCAGAAGGAGTTGTCGGCTGCCTCTGCTCCGTGGCCGGCCCGAAGCGGGCCGGGGCCGCGGGCTGCGCCGCCGGTGCGGCCGCGTCGGGACGGGGTGCCCGCTGCGCGCCGCTCCGACGTCGAGTGCTTCCGCTGTGGCCGTCGGGGCCATTATGCCAGGGACTGCTGGGCCCGTGTTCCGGGTCCGCCCTAGCAGGAGGCCTCGGCAGCGGACGCTCCAAAGAAAGATCCTCCAGCACAGGCAAGTCGGTGCGCACCAGACACCCGGCAAGGCCCGACACCTCACTCATCGCCGTTGTTGTGTGACGCGGATGTTGTTAAATACGGGAGGCCAGTATCTGCGCCTTGTCGCTCGATAACGCAGTGGCGCAAGCTGGCTCGGCGGGTTGTCGCGGCCGCTACCGGTTCGTCCACTGTACCTGGGTCGATCCAAGGGGTGGACGTACGTATTTTGGTGGATTCCGGTGCGTCCGCGACCATTATTTCGGATGTGATATTCCATCTTTTGAACATCCCACCGGGGGCCGTGAGGCCGGCTTACGCTTCCTGCATCGCTGCAAACGGGGGTAGTATGGGCATCGTGGGCCAGGTGGACGCTAACATTTCTATCGGGGGAGTCTCGGCCTCGGGCGTTGTGTTAATTTCGAGGTCCCTGGCGGTTCCTTGCCTGTTGGGTACTGATTTTTTGGCTAAGATGCCCATTCTAATTCGAATCAATGAAAATTGCATTGAACTACCGGGGGGCCGGAAATTGGCATTTTTACAGTCCGCCTGGGGGCGACCGGCTCCTGTTGCCCAGGTGCAGGCGTTATCGGAAGTTTCGGTTGATATTCCACCTGGCTCGCAGATGCTCATTCCCTTACGAGATCGGAAGCCGGTTCCGGGTCGGCAGGGTGCTTTTGGGATTTTGCTGTCGCCATCCGCCGCTGTTACGGGCGGATTGGCGCTAGTGGGGGCGCAAACTATTGTCCGTCCAGATCAGCAGCCGTTTTTGCAGGTGCTAAATGCGAGTACTGAAAGCGTGTGTGTGCCGGCTGGTACCGTTGTGGCACATGCCACTACGGCGTTTACGGCTCAGAGTGATCTGCCGGACGGAGGGCTGGTGGGTGGTGTTTCACACGATGGAGGGGTGGATGATCGTTGGATCGCTGAATTATGTGGGGAAAATTCGGCCCTTTCCGCCGAGCAGCGTTGTGCGATTCATAAATTATTATCGAGTTATTCGGATGTGTTTAGCTCCGACGATTTGGACTTGGGACGCACCTCGCTGCTTTATCATCATATCGACACAGGGGACGCTGCCCCTATCCGCTTGAACTCGCGTCGGATGAGTCCGGCTGAGCGTGAGCATGTTCGAGGGGCAGTGGATGACATGTTGAAAGCGGATATTATATCTCCGTCTAATAGCCCGTGGGGCGCGCCTGTTGTGTTGGTTAAAAAGAAGGATGGTAAATTGCGATTTTGTGTGGATTTTCGGAAGTTGAATAAAGTGTCGGTGGCAGATGCGTATCCCCTGCCGCGTATGGACGATTCTCTCGACGCCTTGTCAGGGACTAAGTTTTTTTCAACGCTAGATCTCTCTTCGGGCTTCTGGCAGCTCCCCCTTGACGAGCCCTCGCGAGAAAAGACTGCTTTCCGTACGCCGCAGGGGTTGTTCCAATTTAACTGTCTTCCGATGGGGTTGAATGCGGCCCCTGCCACTTTTCAGAGGTTGATGGAGTTGGTATTAACGGGGTTGCAGTGGGAGACATGTCTGATTTATTTAGATGATATTATTGTCTTCAGCCGCACATTTGATGAGCATTTACTGCGGTTGGAGGCTGTATTCACCAGAATGCGTTCTGCTAATTTGAAATTCAAGCCAAAGAAATGTCACCTACTGCAACACTCCGTTCGATACTTGGGACATATTGTTAGTGCGGACGGGGTGGCCACGGATCCGGAGAAAACTGCGTGTGTCCGTGATTGGGCAACCCCGGCCACGGTGGGTGATGTGCGTCGGTTTTTGGGGTTCGCCTCGTATTATCGGAGGTTTGTTCCGAATTTTGCTACTATCGCGAGGCCTTTGCATCTCCTTACTGGGAAGGGACACAAATTTGCTTGGGGACCGCCGGAGGAGGCGGCGTTTCGGAGCCTGCGCGATTTACTGGCTACTGCACCGACGTTGGATTATCCGGATTTTGAACATCCTTTCATTCTGGATACTGATGCAAGTGACACTGGTATTGGGGCGGTGTTGTCCCAGTCGAAAGGTGGAGTTGAGCGCGTGGTGGCGTATGGGAGTCGGGTTTTGTCTCCCGCGGAAACCCGCTACTGCGTCACTCGCAGGGAACTTTTGGCCATTGTTTTTTTTCTCCGCCAATTTCGACCGTATCTGTACGGTCGGTCGTTTATTGTCCGCACGGACCATGCGGCCTTGCAGTATGCTCTTAAGATGGACCAGCCATCCGGACAATTGGCGAGGTGGCTGGACACGCTGCAAGAATTTTCCTTCCAAATTCACCATCGGAAGGGTGTGCGTCACGCTAATGCGGACGCACTTTCCAGGTTGCCGCAACAATCCCCTTGTGCGTGTGCGTCGGGGACGCATAGGTGTGGACCGATTCAGCTCCCCCCTCAGCCTGTCGCGCTGGCGGTGGATGTTCTTGAAACTCCGCCTACACCGGGACCGGTTGATGGGGGACCGGCTGATGGGATTTTGCGTCTCCCGCGGTCTGTGTGGATTCGGGAGCAAATGTTGGACGATTCCTTGGTGACGTTACGAAAACAAATGGAGAAGGCAAGTAAGGGGCTCGGTGCGGGGGGTGTACCGGAAACTGCTCTCCGAGATGGGTTGCTGATGTGGAGGGAAGGGATACAGGAACACTGGCATCTCGTTGTACCTGCGTCATTGCGGTACGAATTGATTAGATCTCTGCATTGTGACACACTTTTACATCTGGGGGTGCAGAAAACCCTATTGACGCTGCAGCGAGACTATTATTGGCACGGCATGACGACAGATGTCGTCGGTCACGTTCGCGCGTGTCCCGATTGTGCCCGCCGTAAGCCGCCTAAACATCCATATGTTCCGCCGATACAATCGATTCAAGTATCTCGGGTTAATGAGCTGGTGGCGTTAGATATTTTGGGACCCTTTCCGCTATCCGCTAAGGGAAATAAGTATTTACTGGTGGGGGTGGAGTACCTCTCCCGCTGGCCGATGGCCTGGCCTTTGCCTGACCAGTCAGCGGCGTCTATCACTGACGCCTTTCTATTTGGGTATGTGATGGACAAGGGGGCGCCGGAGAGGCTCCTTACAGATCAAGGGCGTAACTTTTCGTCCAAATTGTTGGGGGAGGTGTGTGCGGCTCTTGGAACTAAAAAGATACGGACATCCCCCTACCACCCACAAACGGATGGTATGGTGGAACGGTTGAATCGGACTCTGTCCGCCATGCTGTGCCATACAGTCGGGGAAAATCAATCTGATTGGGATTTGCATATCCCTGGGGTGCTTTCGGCGTATCGCATGACGCCGCACGCGGCTACTGGATACTCGCCGTTCTTTCTTATGTATGGCCGTTAAAATGTGCCGCCGATCAATGAGCAGTTGGGAACCGGTGCGAGGGGACCTGTTAAGCCTCTTCCTGAGTATATTTAGGACAACGTTCGCCGTGTCACTGAGGCGAGGGAAAGAGCCCGCATGGCTACGGCTAAAGCCCAGGCCAGGAATGAGCGGTGTGCCCGACGTTCAAAGGGGGAGTGCCCCTGGAAAACGGGGGACCTGGCCTGGCTTCATTGCCCACAGGTGCGGCCAGGTACCTCCCCTAAATTACATAAACCATGGCAAGGACCGGTCCGCCTCATTGAGGTTCCCAACCCACAGTCGGCGCGTGTTCGGGTTGGTTCGCGGCGCTGGTTCGTGCATACATCCCGGTTGAAGCCGTACATTGCCCCGCGACCGGATGCGTCATCTCCCGAGGTTGCCTTGCCGGGGTCTGTTGCTGCCGACTCGCCCTTGCCTGTGCCTGCTGACCTTGCAAAAGCGCCTGTCGTACCGTTTACAGACAAGCCGGCCGTGACGCCGCACGAAGGAGGACGTTCCGCTCGTGGGATGCCGACCGGAGCCGCAGAACCTACGGGACCTGCAGCTCATCCTATCCCTCCGCGGACGCGATTACGGGACGTCTCTGAACGCGACCGGGACAGTGGCGGGCCTCCAATGGCAACGGACGAACTTGCTCCCGTCGCCCTTAAAACCCTGCCACGTTCCCGCTCGGCGGGTGGGCTGCCGACCGTCCGGGACGGCCCGGCTACCCGTACTCGCTCAAAATCCCTCACGTTTCGTTAAATTGTGTTGTGTTGTGTTCTTGTTATATTGTTGTTGCATGCTTCGTGTCTTTTTACATGTTGGTCCTTTACACCCGCATTGCTTGTCAAGTTGCATTTCAGCCGAGGTCGGCTGGATTTTCTTTATGGGGGAGGGTGATGTAATGCGGGCGTAAACGGCCCTCCGGAGGTGACGTCATGAGGGGAGGAGTTAGGTCACGTGGGGGGAGAGGGGTTAAGCTATAGAGGGAGGGGAACCGGAAGAGGATGGGGAGTGACGGGGGACCAGGAACGAGAGAGGCCACGAAGGGCGAACACGGAGGGTGGCGAGATCGCCACGAACACAAGGGAGCGAGGATCGGCACCGTTGGCCAGTGGTGACCGACCCGAAGCAGCGAGGAGGCTGCAGTCAGCAGCGGGGCTGCATACAGAGTCAGCAGCGGGTCTGCACACGGAGTAGCAGCCAAGAGGGTCTGCACATAGAGTAAGCAGCGAGGTTCTGCATAGAGAGTAAGCAGCGAGTCTGCAGGGAGAGGACGGAGGTTACAATAGAGAAAGGAGAGAGTCTGCGGGGAGAGGAAGGAGGCTACAATAGAGTAAGCAGCCGGGGGCTACAAATACAGTGTCTATAAGAGAGTGCCGTGTGGGAGAAGACAAGAACCCAATAAAGGACACGAAGTCAGAGAGAAGCGTCTGAGTCCTTTTATTACATATGTTTCGATGTATTTTTTTCTGAAAATTCTGAAAAGGTACAGAACATTCTGCCAACTAGTATATGTAATGAGGAAAAACGGAATATACTGAAGCAATCCTGCTGTTTGGAAAAACAACTATTACCGAATATTAACTGTAGATTGTCACCATCATTATCCATTGTGTATTCACTGTTGGACAAAATCTTTCCCATGCCATCATCATCCTTCCCAATCCCGCAATGTAACATTTACCACATGAACTGATCTAATCATTCAATCTTTATGGTAGTCAATTATTCAATCTTCATGGTCGTCATCTTCTAAAGGCAAATTCTTCGAACCCAAAAGTTACATTATCGCATACGGTTGGCTGCTCAGGTTGTATTTCTCCTTCACATACTTCTAAATGTATTGTTTCTCCACTTAACAATTTAATCCATAAGTGATAGCAAGTGGCAGCCTCTTCTGGGTAAGTAAATGTTAAGAATTTGGGGTGTGCCTGCTGTGCTTTTTTTTTTACTGTTCCCTCTATTATTTGTCATTCACTGTGTTTGTAGGTAATATCTTATAATAGTATTTGTACTTGTTGTGTCCTTATATTAGGGCCTGTATGTATAATGGACTTCTTTCACATCATATGTAGCTAACCGTACTAATCGGAGATGCAGGGGAAGGACAATAAACTATCCACAAAAAGCAGTTCTTTACGCTGCAATGCATCGCACGCTTTCAATTGTGCTGCTGCAGCCGTTATGAACGAAGTTAGTTTTCAATCTAGATTTAAAAGTGCAGAACTTTAGTGGCTTCCTAATATCGGAAGGAAGAGCGTTCCAAACGGCCGCAGAAGCACAATTGAAAGCGTGTGATGCATTGAAGCGTCTTTATTCGATGGCTAGCCAAAAGCCGCTGCTGTGAGGATGACCGGAGTTCGTGTGATCATTTATGCTCATTGACAAAGATTAGCTGGATATTATGGTTCACTTGTGGCAAGCACTTTGTGTGTGTAATTAATACAACTTAGTAACGTATTCGTCCAGCAACCAGCCTGTTTAAGATATCAACCTGCTGACAACCTGTTGGTGTCCCCGATCCCCCTTACCACCTTGACCACTGAGTGTCTTCCGAGCTCTTCCCTGGGATACACGTGGACTCTTCCTTTTGGCCTTGTTGCTATATACAGTAGACGATTATCCGGGGGGGAAGGGGGCATTCTTTTTTTCATAAACGCTGGATAATCACATCATTATTAAAAATAGCTTATTATTGCACATTCTTGTATAACGCATTCTTAGGTGTTGTGTATGTTTTTTTTGTGTTTAAAATGTGTTTACTATATGAAATTGGCAGAAATAAACATACAAATAGACAAAAATAAATATCGTCCTTTAAAAGTTATTGTATTTACTTTACCATACTTACCACTCCAAACTTGAAGACTATGCATGGGGTAATGTACGCAGTACTACTACTCTTGTTTCAACACAACCATGTGTTTGCCAATCACCGGACTGGTGCAGAATTTAGACTGGTAAATTACACCCAACTTTTCGCTAGATTGCACTGTATCTTTGCTCTTTTTATTACTGTAGTTATTAATAATATAAACGCCCAACTTTATTTGTGATGAACGCTGCACTTACCGTTGTTTTCATGCAGGGGGCGCTGCAAACCTACGCACACAGTGTATGAACGACGGAGGCTCAGGGACAGACGTTTACGTTGGAATCGATCTACAGACGGCGGTCTTCTAGCATGGCCAGCTCTATTTTGCCTTATCTCAATCCCGCAATCCCAAACAGGTGAAAGTCCGCATGGAAACGAACCCCTAACAAGGACATCTACTTAACGACAATAAAAATGTAATACGAAATGTTGTTTTGAAATTAAGTTTTCCAGATGTAAAATGATATTAATAATATTAACGCCCAACTTTATCTGTGATGAACATGATGAACGCTTGAGAGAGAGAGAACGAGGCGATTCGGTGTTGATTCCCAAATTGATTCCCAGAATGGACTTGCCATACAACACCTACTTGTGCACTTCCCTTCAAGCCATCAAGTACATCTATAAAATACATCTTCAAGGGATTCGATTGCGCCAACATTGCTCTCACTTCGAATGGACAGCCGGAACTGCGCTACGATGAAATACCCAATTTCATCAATTGCTGGTACGTGAGCGCTCCAGAGCCGATGTGACGGCTCCTCGAGTCGAATATGTACAATCGCTCGCACACGGTGATGAGACTGCCAGTCCATTTGCCCAACCAACAAACGATAATGTTTTAAGCTGGACTCGAGCAGGAAGCTCTGCTAGCAGCACAGACTGGTCGCACAAAGCTGGAATCGTGGTTCTTGCTGAACGGAAGCTATCAAGACACACGTCAGTGGCTCTATATGGACATCCTGCAGCACTCCATCTGCGTTCGAGGCAACTGGCAGAAGCGGCAGAGAGGAGCCCCGCATGTACAAGGTCAGCGTCAAAGATGAAGAACGTTTCTATCTTTGAATGCTGCTGTTGCATATTCGAGGTGCGAACAGCTTTGAGTCACTGCGGACCGTCGACGGAGTGGTGTGCGAGAGCATCAAGGCAGCAGCTTCAGCTCGAGGTCTTCTTGATTCGTACGACGAGTGGGATCGCTGCTTTATGGATGCCGGCACCTACATGATGCCAAAGCATTGCGCGAGATGTTTGCTTTCATCTGCTGCTTTTCTCAGCCCGCATCACCTCTCAAGCTGTGGGAGGACCACAAATTGGACTTAACTCTCGATTACATGTGAAGAGATGCCGACCAGATCGCGATCAACAAAGTACTTCACGACATCAACAGCATTCTGCAGCAGCACGGATTCTCTTGCAAAGCAATTAGCTTGCCAACACCAAAGGGAAACCCACTGGAAGAAGATGTGTATGACCAAGTTGAGGAAGCAAATGAGGGCACACAATGTCTTGCGATGCTCAACGAGAAGCAGCTTGACGTGTTCAACAAGATCATCATGGCTGTCGATGACGAGAATATGATGAACCAATGCTTCTATCTCGATGGTCCCAGAGGTTCGTGCAAGACCTTCCTCTACACAACTCTCATGGCGTACATCCGGGGTCGAGGACATTGTACTGCCATTTGCAACGACAGGAATCGCCGGAAAAATGCTCAAAGGAGGACCTACTGTTCACAGTGGATTAAAGCTTCCAGTTCAGTCACTTCCATGCGGCCTGCATCACCACAAGCCGAGTTCTGCCCAAAGCTTGGCTCATCATCATCGATGAAATGACTATGCTGCCGAAGAACGGACTTTGCTGCATTAACAAGCTCTTGCGCGAAGTGATGGGCAATACTAAACCATTTGGAGGCAAAGTATTCCTTATAGGCGGCGACTTCCGACAGATTCTTCCCATTGTGCCGCGAGGAATGCGAACAGACATCGTTGAGTGCTGTGTCAAGGCAAGCCGGTAGTAGAAGAACTTCACACAGCTCATGCTTACGACAAACATGCGCAGCGAGGGACAAAATGTGCACAACGAATGGCTGCTTAAAGTTGGAACAGGCAGCTTGCCCCAAGTGATGGGAATCTTCGAAGAGGGCACAATTCAAATCCCGGAGCAGATGGTGGCAACGGAGGATCTCATCGAATCCATCTTCAGCAGCATTGAAGATATGTCTATAGACGACCTTTTGAAGCGAGTCATTGTCGCACCGACCAATGCACAGACACTCGAAATGAACTGCCATCTATTACAGCGCCGATTCAGTCAAGAGCGAATATCCCAGTGACACAATACATTTTCCAGTCGAGTTTCTCAACGACCAGACGCCATTGAGAATTCCACCACACATCCTGCTGCTGAAAAAGGGTGTCATCATCATGCTTCTGCGGAATCTTGACCCAAAGAATGGCACGTGACTTATTGTCGAAGAGCTCGCGAGAATTTCATCAAGCGCGGATTATTTCCGAGTGTAATCGAGGCGTTTCGGTGTTGATTCCAGAATCGACATGGCTCCCACCGACACGACTCTACCATTTGTTTTGCGATGACGACAATTTCCCATTATCCCGCATACGCTATCACAATCAACAAGTCGCAGGGACAGACGTTCGATTACGTTGGAATCGATCTGCAGATGGCGGTCTACTCGCACGGCTAGCTCTATGTCGCCTTATCTCGATCCCGCAATTCTAAACAGGTGAAATACCGCATCTAACCGAACCCCCAGCAATGACATCTACTTAACGACGAGAGAAAATTCACACGAAATGTTTTTTTCAATTAAGTCTTCCAGATGTAAAATGATATAAGCTTTTAATGATGAAATACAATTATCTAATTCAAAACATAATAAAATTCAGAGTTGCTTCATTTCAAAATTTAAAAACGGAGCATCGGGTGCTTGTGTAACGGGTTCCGGAGACACTTGTAGAGGTAACTTCTTTATTACAATCCAACACTCCAACACTCCAACTCTCCAACTCTCCAACAGTCCTGATACTCTGTTACAGCCTAGGTACACAGCCTAGGTACACAGCCTAGATACACTACTCTGGCTACGCTCTGGAACTCGCCCTCACAAGGTCGTAGAGTCGGGAGTTCCAGAGTCCCACCACTGGCCCTCACAGCGTCCCAGGGTTCTCAGATGGCTGATCTTGGGTCTTGGTTCTTGAGCTACAAACTGGCCCTGATCGTCCAGGGAGCTCCCCTTTTATGCCTAGTCCCCAACGAGGGGTGGGGCCGTGTGCGCCCCCAGATATCCCACAGAGCACATACAGCCCCTCCCCCTCCCCCCCCCGGTGGTGGCGCCAAGGGGCTTAAGCACCTGGGCCGCCCGGGAACCCAACGCCTGGCGCCAAGGGGCTTAAGCGTCTGGGCCGCCTGGAAACCCAGCGCCCGGCGCCAAGGGGCCCAAGCGCCTGGGCCGCCCAGGATCCCAGAACCCCCAAGCAGCCCCTCCCCTCCCATGTCACTACACTTGCGTGAATACGTCGTTTGTGTGTAAATTTTGTGACTTTCCTGGCCGAAGGCCATAAATGGTTTTGAGGGGCACCGCAGGTCCCCCCAAACAACCTAGTTAGTCATAAAAACATTATAGATTTGAAGTTTTCGTGAGTGCAAGGATCCATACTTTTTGTTTTTTTCGGTAAAATCACGTAGGTAAAAAATATAAAATAAATTAAAATGAAAACAAACATTAAATCACGACGTTTCAGAAGCAACACAAGCAACAGTCATCAGGTGTAGACTGCTCCAGCAAAATTACTGAGGCGTATGAAGAGAGTTATTAAGAGACAACCTGTTTTATATAGGGTGTTAAGGGAGGGGGGAGGAGTCAAGGGGTGGGGGTGGGGTATGTGGCAGGCCGTGTGGACGGTCGGGCACAGGATTAACATGAGTTAAGCTGATAGATAACCATCTGTGTTCTTTTGTGATGTCAGGGGAGGGGAGTTTGTGCATGAGTGCAGTGCCTGCACGACGAGTGATGGTGATGAATCAGGCTGGGAGTAAAATACCTGGAAGAAATGGATATGGCTGTAAAATTATAAGGCAGCTAAAGTTTGACTTGGTGGATGACATCTTTCCAATGATTGCTTAATTTAAAACCATCCTCTCGGTTGAAGTTGTGTCTATGTTTGTATATCTGGATGGCTTCATGGACAAATCTTTGGTAGTATCCGGGAGGTTTGCAGAGTACTTTGGTATCAGAGAAAACAATATCATGAGAACCAGCTCTGTTGAAACAATGATTAGCTATGAATTCTTCGGCCGTAGCTCCAATGGCCAAGTTAGTGGCACTGATCTCCCTCAGCAATCCTTAGCTGACCGTAAAATCTCCATATATTCCTATGGTGATTTGCCCATACAATGACCACTATTTACTTTACACAAAGTGGTACTCATTGTATTAGAGGCATGTGATTTGCTGACTGAATATTGAACTTGCCTCTTTCCCATTGCAAAGTCATGCAATGTAGCCAGAGCCACCTAACCAGAAAAGCAAATGTTACATGTAAATGTCTGTACCTAATTCAACCATAATTGTTTATTGAACAGTCTTACTGCTGAAGTTCATGTGTAATTATTTTCAACTGCACAATCATGGCGCAGGTCTCTCAAACTGCCTATTTGCTCATTACACTTGACAGCGTTCCCTCATTATGCAAATCTCTTCAAACAGTAAGCGAAATATTTGCTTTTCTATGAGTGGACAAACGGTCCACCCCATCCCTCTCATCCCATCACGAATCCTTTTCGAGGTGGGGGGGAGACAGGTCGGCTCAATTATCAACAACAACAAAATAAAGTTGAGAGATAAACAGTAGACTCTGTGTTATGTTTTGTCCTCTGGAGAAGTCCAGGACTCGACAATGGTTGAATTAAAGAGGTTTGTGAAACAGCAACATTTTATTTAAAAAGCCCTCTTCAGTAGTGATCAGATATACAGTGAGGGAAAAATGTATTTGATCCCTGCTGATTTTGTACGTTTGCCCACTGAAAAAGAAATAATCAGACTATAATTTTAATGGTAGGTTTATTTGAACAGTGAGAGACAGAATAACAACAACAAAATCCAGAAAAACGCATGTCAAAAATGTTTGAACTTAATTTGCATTTTAATGAGGGAAATAAGTATTTTACTCCTCTGCAAAACATGACTTAGTACTTGGTGGCAAAACCCTTGTTGGCAATCACAGAGGTCAGACGTTTCTTGTAGTTGGCCACTAGGTTTGCACACATCTCAGGAGGGATTTTGTCTCACTCCTCTTTGCAGATCTTCTCCAAATCATTAAGGTTTCGAGGCTGACGTTTGGCAACTCGAACCTTCAGCTCCCTCCACAGATTTTCTATGGGATTAAGGTCTGGAGACTGGCTAGGCCACTCCAGGACCTTAATGTGCTTCTTCTTCTTGAGCCACTCCTTTGTTGCCTTGGCCGTGTGTTTTGGGTCATTGTCATGCTGGAATACCCACCCACGACCCATTTTCAATGCCCTGGCTGAGGGAAGGAGGTTCTCACCCAAGATTTGACGGTACATGGCCCCGTCCATCGTCCCTTTGATGCGGTGAAGTTGCCATGTCCTCTTAGCAGAAAAACACTCCCAAAGCATAATGTTTCCACCTCCATGTTTGACGGTGGGGATGGTGTTCTTGGGGTCATAGGCAGCATTCCTCCTTCTCCAAACACGGCGAGTTGAGTTGATGTCAAAGAGCTCCATTTTGGTCTCATCTGACCACAACACTTTCACCCAGTTGTCCTCTGAATCATTCAGATGTTCATTGGCAAACTTCAGACGGGCATGTATATGCGCTTTCTTGAGCAGGGGGACCTTGCGGGCGCTGCAGGATTTCAGTCCTTCACGGCGTAGTGTGTTACCAACTGTTTTCTTGGTGACTATGGTCCTAGCTGCCTTGAGATCATTGACAAGATCCTACCGAGTAGTAATGGGCTGATTCCTCACCGTTCTCATGATCATTGCAACTCCACGAGGTGAGATCTTGCATGGAGCCCCAGGCCGAGGGAGATTGACAGTTCTTTTGTATTTCTTCCATTTCCAAATAATCGCACCAACTGTTGTCACCTTCTCACCAAGCTGCTTGGCGATGGTCTTGTATCCCATTCCAGCCATGTGTAGGTCTACAATCTTATCCCTGACATCCTTGGAGAGCTCTTTGGTCTTGGTCCATGGTGGAGAGTTTGGAATCTGATTGATTGATTGCTTCTGTGAACAGGTGTCTTTTGTACAGGTGTAATGCGGGCGTAAACGACCTCCCGGAGGTGACGTCATGAGGGGAGGAGTTAAGTCACGTGGGGGAGAGGGGTCAGGTCTATAGAGGGAGAGAAACCCACAGTCGGCA
Organism: Lethenteron reissneri; assembly: GCF_015708825.2. NCBI lineage: Eukaryota > Metazoa > Chordata > Hyperoartia > Petromyzontiformes > Petromyzontidae > Lethenteron > Lethenteron reissneri. The sequence continues at coordinate 9,206,573 of NC_083821.1, forward strand.
CGTGTTCGGGTTGGTTCGCGGCGCTGGTTCGTACATACATCTCGGTTGAAGCCATACGTTGCCCCGCGACCTGATGCGTCATCTCCTGAGGTTGCCTTGCCGGGGTCTGTTGCTGCCGACTCGCCCTTGCCTGTGCCTGCTGACCTTGCAAGAGCGCCTGTCGTACCCCTTACAGACAAGCCGGCCGTGACGCCGCAGGAGGAAGGACGTCCCGCTCGCGGGATGCCAACCAGGGCCGCGGAATCTACGGGACCTGCAGCCCTTCTTACCCCGCCACGGACGCGATTACGGGATGCCTCTGAACGGGACCGGGACGGTGGCAGGCCTCCAATGGCGATGGACGAACTTGCTCCTGTCGCCCTTAAAACCCTGCCACGTTCCCGCTCGGCGGGTGGGCTGCCGACCGTCCGGGACGGCCCGGCTACCCGTACTCGCTCGAAATCCCTCACATTTCGTTAACTTGTGTTGTGTTCTTGTTATATTGTTGTTGTATGCTTCGTGTCCTTTAACGTGTTGGTCTTTTACACCCGCATTGCTGTTAAGTTGTAGTTCAGCCGAGGTCGGCTGGATTTTCTCTACGGGGGAGGGTGGTGTAATGCGGGCGTAAACGACCTCCCGGAGGTGACGTCATGAGGGGAGGAGTTAAGTCACGTGGGGGAGAGGGGTCAGGTCTATAGAGGGAGAGAAACCGGAAGAGGAGAGGGAGTGACGGGAGACTAGGAACGAGTGAGGCCACGTAGGGCAAGAGCGGAGGGTGGCGAGATCGCCACGGACACGGAGAACGAGGTTCGGCACCGTCGGCCAACGGTGACCGACCCGGAGCAGCGAGGAGGCTGCAGTTGGCAGCGGGGGTCTGCATACGGAGTTGGCAGCGGGGGTCTGCATACGGAGTTGGCAGCGGGGGTCTGCATACGGGGTTGGCAGCAAGTCTGCATACGGAGTTGGCAGCGGGGGTCTGCACACGGAGTTAGCAGCGAGTCTGCAAGGAGAGGAAGGAGGCTAAAATAGCGATAGCAGCCGGGGGCTGCAAGTAGAGTGTCTCTAAGAGAGTGCCGTGAGGGAAAAGACAAGAACCCAAATAAAGGACACGGAGTCAGAGAGAAGCGTCCGAGTCTTTTATTACACTGGAGTCAGAAGTGTAACGGCATGGCGAAACAACTGAGAAAAAGGAATATTCCGTCTCCGGCGTCGGCTTCATCTTCCGACGACGACGATCTTCCTCCTGAAGTCGGCCTGACTCTGGCAGAGGAAGAGATCCATGATGGAACGAGTGCGGGTCCGGGAGTCCAAGAGGTCGCCGTGTCGACGGACCCGTCTGCTCCAAAGGACATGGATTCAAGATGGACCCAGATGGCGGAGCAACTTGTAACTCTTAAGAACGTTATTACGCAGTTGTGTGACCTTGTCACGCCGAGGGCGGCGTCGGGAGGAGATGTTGGTGGTCCACAGGAGCCCGGGTCGTCTTCGATGGCGCCGCCATCGGCCACGCGGCACGAAGACGCCATCTTGGGCGTGGCGCACGACGAAAAGCGGGAAGCCGCCATTTTGGGACCGCCGCGACGGTCAGCCGCCATCTTGTCGACACCGCATTGCGACGCCATGTTGAATTTGCCACCGGAGGAGTCAGCGGCTGAAGGAAGCAAGCCAAGGAGTCGCAGTCGTCACCTAACAACTGTCAAGGAATTCTCCATCGGAGGCGATTGGAGTGCGTTCGCCTGTAGATTTCTGGCAGCGGTACGCACAGCGAGGTGGACGGACGCCGAGGCACTGGAGGTGCTTCCGACTCTTCTTGATGATGAGTCCGTTCGTTTTTTTCGCTCTATAAAAGCCGCGAAGAAGAAGACTCTGCGAGGGGTGTTCGACGAAATGGCGGACGCGTACGAGCCGCCGGATGACGCCCATCGCCGGTTCGTGCAACGACAACGCGCACCCGATGAGTCACCGGTAGCGTATAGGGGCGCGGTGTTGGAACTTGCTATGGCCGCTTACCCGGAGACGGAGCCTGACCTGCTGGAACCTCTCATCCTGGGGAAAATGTTGGAGTTGTCCCGGGATCTCGGTATTCCTATGCCGGTGTGCGGTCACGAAAAGCTCACGTCCCGGGCCGCGGCCAAGTGTCTGGACGCCCAGTTTAACCTTCGCCGCTGGAAACAAGTTACGGCGTGGACAGGTGGTCCTGTCGTCGAGGGGGGTGCCTTAGGGTGGGACCCTAAAAAGGCCGTGTACGTGCCGGATGGGAGCAGCCAGCAGGAGCTGTCAGCTGCCTCTGCTCCGTGGCCGGCCCGGGGTGGGCCGGGGCCGCGGGCTGCGCCGCCGGTACGGCCGCGTCGGGACGGGGTGCCCGCTGCGCGCCGCAACGAGATCGAATGCTTCCGCTGCGGGCGTCGGGGCCATTATGCCAGGGATTGCTGGGCCCGCGTTCCGGGTCCGCCCCAGCAGGAGGCCTCGACAGCGGACGCTCCCAAGAAAGATTCTACAGCACAGGCAAGTCGGTGCGCACCAGACACCCGGCAAGGCCTGACACCTCACTCATCGCCGTTGTTGTGCGACGCGGATGTTGTTAAATACGGGAGGCCATTATCTGCGCCTTGTCGCTCGGTAACGCAGTGGCGCAAGCTGGCTCGGCGGGTTGTCGCGGCCGCTACCGGTTCGTCCACTGTACCCGGTTCGATCCAGGGGGTGGACGTACGTATTTTGGTGGATTCCGGTGCGTCCGCGACCATCATTTCGGACGTGATATTCCACATTTTGAACATCCAACCGGGGGCCGTGAGGCCGGCTTACGCTTCCTGCGTCGCTGCGAACGGGGGTAGCATGGGCATCGTGGGCCAGGTGGACGCTAACATATCTATCGGGGGAGTGTCGGCCTCGGGAATTGTGTTAATTTCGAGGTCCCTTGCGGTTCCTTGCCTGTTGGGTACTGATTTTTTGGCCAAAATGCCCATTCTAATTCGAATCAATGAAAACTGCATTGAATTACCGGGGGGCCGTAAAATTGCATTTTTACCGTCCGCCTGGGGGCGACCTGCTCCTGTCGCCCAGGTGCAGGCGTTATCGGAAGTTTCTGTTGATATTCCTCCTGGTTCGCAGATGCTCATTCCTGTACGAAATCGGAAGCCGGTGCCTGGTCGGCAGGGAGCTTTTGGGGTTTTGCTGTCGCCGTCCGCCGCTATTACGGGCGGATCGGCGCTGGTGGGGGCGCAAACTATTGTCCGGCCAGATCAGCGGCCGTTTTTGCAGGTGCTTAACGCGAGTACTGAAAGCGTGTGTGTGCCGGCTGGTACCGTTGTGGCACATGCCACTACGGCGTTTACGGCTCAGAGTGATCTGCCCAGCGGGGGGCTGGTGGGTGGTGTTTCACACGATGGAGCGGTGGATGATCGTTGGATCGCTGAATTGTGTGGGGAGAATTCAGCCCTTTCCGGCGAACAGCGTTGTGCGATTCATAAATTATTATCGAGTTATTCGGATGTGTTTAGCTCCGACGATTTGGACTTGGGACGCACCTCGCTGCTTTATCATCATATCGACACAGGGGACGCTGCCCCTATTCGCTTAAACTCGCGTCGGATGAGTCCGGCTGAGCGAGAGCATGTTCGAAGGGCAGTGGATGACATGTTGAAAGCGGACATAATATCTCCGTCTAACAGCCCGTGGGGCGCGCCTGTTGTGTTGGTTAAAAAGGATGGCAAATTGCGATTTTGTGTTGATTTTCGTAAGTTGAATAAAGTGTCGGTAGCAGATGCGTATCCCCTGCCGCGTATGGACGATTCTCTCGACGCCTTGTCGGGGGCCAAGTTCTTTTCAACGCTAGATCTCTCTTCGGGCTTCTGGCAGCTCCCCCTTGACGAGCCCTCGCGAGAAAAGACTGCTTTCCGTACGCCGCAGGGGTTATTCCAATTTAACTGTCTTCCGATGGGGTTGAATGCGGCCCCTGCCACTTTTCAGAGGTTGATGGAGTTGGTATTAACGGGGTTGCAGTGGGAGACATGTCTGATATATTTAGACGATATTATCGTCTTCAGCCGCACATTTGATGAGCATTTACTGCGCTTGGAGGCTGTATTCACCAGAATGCGTTCTGCTAATTTGAAATTCAAGCCAAAGAAATGTCACCTACTGCAACACTCCGTTCGATACTTGGGGCATATTGTTAGTGCGGACGGGGTGGCCACGGATCCGGAGAAGACAGCGTGTGTCCGTGATTGGCCAACCCCGGCCACGGTGGGTGATGTGCGTCGGTTTTTGGGGTTCGCCTCTTATTATCGGAGGTTTGTTCCGAATTTTGCTACGATCGCGAGGCCTTTGCATCTCCTTACGGTGAAAAGACACAAATTTGCTTGGGGACCGCCGGAGGAGGCGGCGTTTCGAAGCCTGCGCGATCTATTGGCTACTGCACCGACGTTGGATTATCCGGATTTTGAACATCCCTTCATTCTGGATACGGATGCGAGTGACACTGGTATTGGGGCGGTGTTGTCTCAATCAAAAGGTGGAGTTGAACGCGTGGTGGCATATGGTAGTCGGGTTTTGTCTCCCGCGGAAACCCGCTACTGCGTCATTCGCAGGGAACTTTTGGCCACTGTTTTTTTTCTCCGCCAATTTCGACCGTATCTGTACGGTAGGTCGTTTATTGTCCGCACGGACCATGCGGCCTTGCAATATGCTCTTAAGATGGACCAGCCATCCGGACAATTGGCGAGGTGGCTGGACACGCTGCAAGAATTTTCCTTCCAAATTCACCATCGGAAGGGTGTGCGTCACGCTAATGCGGACGCACTTTCCAGGTTGCCGCAACAATCCCCTTGCGCGTGTGTGTCGGGGACGCATAGGTGTGGACCGATTCAGCTCCCCCCTCAGCCTGTCGCGCTGGCGGTTGATGTGCCTGAAGCTCCGCTTAAGCCGGGACCGGTTAATGGGGGACCGGCTGATGGGATTTTGCGTCTCCCGATGTCTGTGTGGATTCGGGAGCAAATGTTGGATGAGTCCTTGGTAACGTTACGAAAGCGACCGGAGAAGGCAAGTAGGGGACTCGGTGCGGGTGGTGTACCGGAAACCGCTCTCCGAGATGGGTTGCTGATGTGGAGGGAAGGGATACAGGAACGCTGGCGTCTTGTTGTACCGGCATCATTGCGGTACGAATTGATTAGGACTCTGCATTGTGACACACTTTTACATCTGGGGGTGCAGAAGACCCTATTGACGCTGCAGCGAGATTACTATTGGCACGGCATGACGACAGATGTCGTCGGTCACGTTCGCGCGTGTCCCGATTGTGCCCGCCGGAAGCCACCTAAACATCCATATGTGCCGCCGATACAATCTATTCAGGTATCTCGAGTTAATGAATTGGTGGCGTTAGATATTTTGGGACCCTTTCTGCCATCCGCTAGGGGCAATAAGTATTTGCTGGTAGGGGTGGAGTACCTCTCCCGCTGGCCGATGGCCTGGCCTTTGCCTGACCAGTCAGCGGCGTCTATCACAGACGCCTTTCTATTTGGGTATGTTATGGACAAGGGGGCGCCGGAGAGGCTCCTTACAGACCAAGGCCGGAATTTTTCGTCTAAATTGTTGGGGGAGGTGTGTGCGGCTCTTGGAACTAAAACGATACGGACATCCCCCTACCACCCACAAACGGATGGTATGGTGGAACGGTTAAATCGGACCCTGTCCGCCATGCTGTGCCATACGGTCAGTGAAAAACAATCAGATTGGGATTTGCATATCCCTGGGGTGCTTTCGGCGTATCGCATGACGCCGCACGCGGCTACTGGATATTCGCCGTTCTTTCTCATGTACGGCCGTGAAAACGTGCCGCCGATTAATGAGCAGTTGGGAACCGGAGCGAGGGGACCTGCTAAACCTCTTCCTGATTATATTCAGGATAACGTTCGCCGTGTCACTGAGGCGAGGGAAGGAGCCCGCATGGCTATGGCCAAAGCCCAGGCCCGGAACGAGCGGTGTGCTCGACGTTCAAAGGGGGTGTGCCCCTGGAAAACGGGGGACCTGGCCTGGCTTCATTGCCCACAGGTGCGGCCAGGTACCTCTCCTAAATTACATAAACCATGGCAAGGACTGGTCCGCCTCATTGAGGTTCCCAACCCACAGTCGGCACGTGTTCGGGTTAGTTCGCGGCGCTGGTTCGTACATACATCTCGGTTGAAGCCATACGTTGCCCCGCGACCTGATGCGTCATCTCCTGAGGTTGCCTTGCCAGGGTCTGTTGCTGCCGACTCGCCCTTGCCTGTGCCTGCTGACCTTGCAAGAGTGCCTGTCGTACCCCTTACAGACAAGCCGGCCGTGACGCCGCAGGAGGAAGGACGTCCCGCTCGCGGGATGCCGACCAGGGCCGCGGAATCTACGGGACCTGCAGCCCTTCTTACCCCGCCACGGACGCGATTACGGGACGCCTCTGAACGGGACCGGGACGGTGGCAGGCCTCCAATGGCGATGGACGAACTTGCTCCTGTTGCCCTTAAAACCCTGCCACGTTCCCGCTCGGCGGGTGGGCTGCCGACCGTCCGGGACGGCCCGGCTACCCGTACTCGCTCGAAATCCCTCACATTTCGTTAACTTGTGTTGTGTTCTTGTTATATTGTTGTTGTATGCTTCGTGTCCTTTAACGTGTTGGTCTTTTACACCCGCATTGCTGTTAAGTTGTAGTTCAGCCGAGGTCGGCTGGATTTTCTCTACCGGGGAGGGTGGTGTAATGCGGGCGTAAACGACCTCCCGGAGGATGACGTCATGAGGGGAGGAGTTAAGTCACGTGGGGGAGAGGGGTCAGGTCTATAGAGGGAGAGAAACCAGAAGAGGAGAGGGAGTGACGGGAGACTAGGAACGAGTGAGGCCACGTAGGGCGAGAGCAGAGGGTGGCGAGATCGCCACGGACACGGAGAACGAGGTTCGGCACCGTCGGCCAACGGTGACCGACCCGGAGCAGCGAGGAGGCTGCAGTTGGCAGCGGGGGTCTGCATACGGAGTTGGCAGCGGGGGTCTGCATACGGAGTTGGCAGCGGGGGTCTGCATACGGGGTTGGCAGCGAGTCTGCATACGGAGTTGGCAGCGGGGGTCTGCACACGGAGTTAGCAGCGAGTCTGCAAGGAGAGGAAGGAGGCTAAAATAGCGATAGCAGCCGGGGGCTGCAAGTAGAGTGTCTCTAAGAGAGTGCCGTGAGGGAAAAGACAAGAACCCAAATAAAGGACACGGAGTCAGAGAGAAGCGTCCGAGTATTTTATTACACAGGTAACAAGCTGCGATTATGAGCACTCCCTTTAAGAGTGTGCTCCTAATCTCATCTCGTTACCTGTATAAAAGACACCTGGGAGCCAGAAATCTTTCTGATTGAGAGGGGGTCAAATACTTATTTCCCTCATTAAAATGCAAATCAATTTATAATATTTTGACATGCGTTTTTCTGGATTTTGTTGTTGTTATTCTGTCTCTCACTGTTCAAATAAACCTACCATTAAAATGATAGACTGATCATTTTTTTGTCAGTGGGCAAACGTACAAAATCAGCAGGGGATCCAATACTTTGTTCCCTCACTGTACCTTCCACGTCACAACACCACAGGTGAATTCCACGGTCCAAAAGAAAGTCCAAATCTCAATTATGGATAACAGCCGCTTACCATATTAAAGATTTAACATACATATTATTTAACAAACATTTAACAAGAATTTTTTTTTAAAATCTAACAAAAAACATCTGCCCAAAATATTTGTAGCACCTCATACAGCCCCTTATATTACTACATAAAATAGACAATACATACAGCGACTCCTCTACTTATGAATGAGTTAGGGTCCAGATGTCTGTTCGTAAGTCGATTATTTCGTAACCCACATAGTGTCCTGGTGGGGGATTGCCTGGCACATTGGGTTTTAATCCGAAGCGCCCCTAGAGGGAGAGTCCTACGGTTTCCTGGTACCTGGAGATTGGCCGACCCCCACAGGACAGGTTACATTGCGGTGCCCCTAAATTGGCTTAAAATGGTATGGGCGCAGAAGAAAAAGGTTCACAGGGCCAACCGCAATAAGTTATTCACGACATTGGGAGAGGCTGAGGGTGGAATATTAGGCAAAAGATCAGACCCGTAGACTAGAACTACTGGGCATGGGAGAACCACGGGTGGGTGGTGCAGCAGCACCCCCCCTTGGCAGAATAAATAAAAAGGAGCTGCAGCACAGGTAAGCACCCGATTGGCTGTGTGGTACGACGTCACCCTGGGCCTTTGAAGTTTAGAGCATAAAAAAGGAGCCCCAGGGGATGATTTCACTCTCTTGGCTTCAACCTCCACGTGGTCAAGACCCTTTCCCTGACGTCCTGCCTCTTCGAACCGCTCACAGCATCCGTGTGATGCCAGCGAGTGCTGCTGTGAGACAGTGATAGGTCAAGCCAATTAGCAATGTCCGTCAGAGAGGGCGCTGGCACGGGGGGGGGGGGGGGCGATCACCCCATCGGCGGGGAGCCCGGCGAGAGGCAGCCGACGAGGAGGAAGGGGGAGTGGAGGGGGTGGACATCGCACCCTGCCCGCTCGCCGGGGGCGGGTAGGCGGGCGTCGGCCCCCACACATGTTGTACAGCATGTTCACTTAACACGGGGAATGACTTTAAACATTGTATAATCTTCTGTAGATGTTGATGCCACTGGTTCTTCATGGTATGCCAATGTAGATGCCACCACCACCATCTATTGCGCTGAGTGGTTCACTTTACGACTCTCGTTCTGGAGAGGCAACTGAACATATGGACAGGTTTGTTCGTATCTGTAAAAGTTTGTAAGTCGAATGTTCACAAGTAGAGCAGTCCCCGTACTTATACAATTAATAACACATTAACAATACGTCAATTTGTGAAATCATATTTTACTAACAATGAACATTTGAAAAAATTATTGTGTCTCATCCCAAAGTATCTGTGCCCCTCACAACATTAGCTCAATGTTAAAATTAAGCTCTAAGTCAGCCATTTTGTGCCTTCCCAATGAAGAGCGAAACGCGATACCAAATGTTATAAACTATTACAAACTTCTATTTTCATCACAAAATATTAATCATCTTCCAACTTCGTTATATCTATTGATTCGAGTTGGATTAATCAAAATAAATAGGGAATTAACACTCGTAATACTAAGTCAAATAACTCACAAGGAGCGACGCCGTCTCATCAGATTTCCCATGCAAAAACAGCAAACAATATAATACAACTAAAAAATAAGTGAACATTTCGTACCTGCAATAACGATCAGAGATACCCTCCACGTTACAAGACCGCAGTTGAGTTCCTCTGTTAATGGGATTGAGTGTCAGTGTTAGTATGTTATATATTGAAGTCAACTTTAATATCAAAGTCTGAATTGTGCATATGTTTCTTATCACAATAACTCAATCAACAGTAACATTACCGAGTTCCTGTCACTGGATTGACATTCAAGTAATATCAATTTAAGTTATTTTTATTGGAGCTAATGTAGAATGTAGCTTACCAGTCCAGAAGATAGCCCCCACATCTTAATTTGGGGGGGGGGGGGGGTACTGGTACTGATACTCTACCGTGCACGTGGGGGCTCGGGATCCAATCTCTGATCACCATTTGCCTGATCTTAAATCATGATAATAAAACGCACCTGGCTCAGCATTGCGACCAGCAAAGTGCACGATTATCCGTGTGATTCATCACAGGCGAGCTCACACCTGCGACACTTGCGATTTCATATTGAGACAAGGTCAAGCGTTTTAATTATCAAACGAGTATTGGAGCAGGCCTCATCCCCAGTAACTGACCTGAGCTACCAGTCTATGCATAGGGTAAATTGTTGTTCACTTTTCAGAAGAATAAAAATTGCTACACATTTTATCTTACGCATTTTATCTTGCTCCTGGGGGGGGGGGGGGGGTGATATAGGAGCACAGCAATATTGCACCATTTGTAATTATTCTTAACAGCATCAATTAGATGTGTTGCTTTCACACGGGAGGGAGACTACATTGTTCACATCAATTGATTGCACGGTAATGGATGAGAAAACTGAGCAATTAAGGGTTTCCTAACCTGCGCTGTTTTCAGAATTCACTTGAGGCTTCCCCATGCCACAGCCTCAAATTAATACAATGCAGCCCTACCGAAGAAAAGTTACTCTTTTGACACGACATGCACTAACCTTTACCTATACAAATTATTTTATTCTATCTCCCGTGACAGTTAACGCGAGTCTCTTTCTTTGAGATGTAAGATTTTTCAATTTAAAATGACTCTAAAATGGCAACAATCTGAAGATTGAATAATTATATTTTTTCACCATTCGTTTCGGTGCAGGGGTGGCCTTGCACAGATGCCGTATTCTATTCGTCTGCTACAAGCAAAGGTGTAGATCAGACTTTCGACAGGACCTATACCTCCTCCCCATTTCCTCTCCGTCACGCGAGCTTCCCACTTGGCTGGGGCAACGGGGGGCCCTCTAATCCTCTTATTTTCTCTCCCTTTCATGTGTGTTCTGCTGCTCCAGAATGGATGACCGAGGATTATTTGTATCATGTTACCTGAACTTTTCAGCGCGGTATGTCGGGCTCGCGCTTTTTGTTATAATAAATACATAATAATGATTCAAAAAAATTACGTGTATCTAATAAAATTCATATCCCATAAAACGGAAAAAAAACAGGACCTACACCTCGTTTAAATCGACCATCGAGAGGAGATCGTTTTAGGTTATTATTCATGCCTCACAATCATGAAGAATCTTTTTGATGGTGGGCAGATCTGGATAAGACTGCATGACCGGGAATTTGAGCCATGGCGTGCGTCAGGGATGCATGATATCTGACCAAAAAATAATTTAAAATATTGTTTGACCACGTCATATAAGAAGATTTCCATGGCCCTACCACAGTAGCATTTCCAACTTGTATAGCTACAATGGGAGGCTGATCAATTCCAGGGTGATGTCTAGGGATGTCTCCCTACTCATCAATCGCATTATGTATGCTGTTTTATTGGGAATTATTGTTCACTGGTGAGTTGGAGACTGTGCTACTGAACCTGAAACATGCTGCTAAGACATGGGGCCTTTCTATCAGCTCTCCTAAAACAAAGTAATCGCCTGGGCACTTTGCTTGTAGAGAGGTTGGGCAGTCTTCCCACGACCCACTTTTGGTTTAGCAGCAGAGGTCTCCCTATGAATCATTTGGGGAGAATTTATTTTTCGTCATTGTGTGCATAATGCTGCGTGAAGGTTCGCTGGCTTGCCACTCTATAAAAAGTTACGCGTCTTCTCTACAACAGTTATGCCCACAACCTTATATGCTTGCGAGACATTGCCCCTTTTAAAGAGACACCTATGCTGGCTTGTAGCTAGGCCTTGGCAAGGGAAGGTAAAAGTTAAAAGGTAAAAACAACGAGCCTACCTTTTACTCTACCCTTTACCCTTACCCCATACAAATTACCCGATTACAGGGTAATTACTAGGGAACTACTACACATGAACAAGGTTTATCACGGCAAATGCTAGGTAGAGCGCTTTATTCATATAGAATACACTCGATGATTCCAATTTTACACGCTTGTTGTCGTTGTTGTCATTGTTGCTGTTGTTGTTGTCGTTGTTGTATCCTCAAATCTTGTGACAAAATTTTAACCCACTTCCTAATGTGGTATCGACTGCAAACTTGGTATACTTATGTCATACTGATGACAATACTATATTATATCATTAAAAATATATATTTTTAAACATTATTTTTTATATGTTATGTTTTGGCTTAGGTCTAATTGTCTACGCTCAACTGACGTTGGCTGTAATTGGCCACAGTCCCTTACGTTGTAGCAAGCTTCGGGGCCACTTCCTGGAGTCGTGGAGTTCTGCCATTACTAGTACGTTTAATAAAAGCGTGTTTTTAAAACAAGTTTGTTTTTAGTGGTAAACAAGGTACCGTATTTACCGGGTAACACTTCACGCTACCTTTACCCTACCGGATAATTCTTCCGAACTACCTTTACCCTTTAACCCTTGACCTTACCCCTTGGCATGTCGACACCTTTACCCTTTACTGTTACCCTTTTACCCGGTAAAAATGGTAAATTACCTTACCTTGCCGAGGCCTACTTGTAGCCCTTAGACTGGTCGGCCTACGTGATATTCCACATATCTATCCATTGCATGCCCAGGCAGCTTTATATTTGGATACAGTGGCACATGTGACTGAGGAGATAGGCTGATGTGGTGCAGGAGGATCTGTGGATTTGTGAATTGGTCGACGACTGGTACCTGCAGTATAAAAAATACCCTAGTGGGTAATCTGAGGTAATCAACTTCTCATGCACCAACAAGGGAGTGTTGGGCAGCTAAAACACAGTGAGGTTGGCAGAAGTGGGTCATGCAAATAGTATATCTGTGAGTCATTAAGTCGGTTAATCCATAACACATGGGCTTGTCCCGTGACCAAAGAGTGTCCCTAATTTGGTGTAATAGCATTTAAAAGTAACCTTCCTGTTCCTGAATGCGGAATGCTGAAGTTACTCTTGGAGTAGTTGCACATTGGTTTTTTTTCTTCCCGAGGGCCATTCATTAACACGAGTTTTCCGTAAGAGACCCAGAGATGTTTATTGGAATCTAGTGAACGATAGAAACATAAAAAACATTACGTTCAACAAATTAAAAGAAGGCCCTGCAACTATGTCATTTCATGTTACCACCTCACTGTGCGAAAATTTAATTATGAGGAAGACAATATGGCACCCGTTTGCGAGTGAGTGCTCATTGTGCCCGGATTGACAAGATTAATCGGGGCGCTGAACAATAATCTGAAGGTGACCAAGCTGCTATTGTGAAATACCAATGAGTAATGCATCGCAGTGCCTTCAACCAAACTGTGGATGCCTAATGGCTGAAAGCCATTATTCAGGACTGTTTATCAAAATTGCTCGAGTTGTCACGATAAACGCTCCGCACAATTGCTTTGTCCGGCGTAACAATATCTTGGGCTAAGCTGTAATGCAACAGCAATTCATCATACTTTGTATCGGCGAGAGGCACAATGCAGAAACTATGTATGGCGGATGGTCGTATCCTCGCGGCTTCTCCCGCTAATGGAAAACTATTCAGTTTCGTTATTTATTTACATACAACCATTTCTCTATCCCCTTTTCTGCACCATGCATCCAGCTGTTAAAACAGTCGCACTGCTGTAGGTCTATTTGTATTGGACCAATGTACAGTAGCCCTACATATGATGAATTCCCTTTCATGTAAAGATGCTTTATAACCGCATTGACATAGTACTGGAGTTGTAGTTAGAGGTGTAGTGGTTCAATGCGCGTATTCGATAACGGCTGCATGTCCGCGCTCAGCAGCCAGGAGAGGTGGTTGGCGAGCATCGCCATGGGAATGTGGATAGCAGCCAGGGTCAGGATGACTGTTGGGGTAATTAAAGGGGGAGGTGGACCGAAATTGAAGAGACCGGTACCTGTCAATCATAGAGGGATCTTTCGGTCGGAATGTTCTGGAAAGGATCGCGAGGGATATATAAGATGGGAAAACGAGCCCGAGGGGCAGTATGATGAAGACTGAAGAAAAGACAAGCTGAAGCCATACCCACCCAGGCTAACTAGTGTATTCCTGGGTCTGAGTAGTCCTGTGTGGACCTGCGTAGGCTAGGATCGGGTTGCTGAGGGCGTTAGTGCAGTCCGTATGTCGGCATGCTTAATGCCACGGCGCTGAAACAGCGAGACACGGCAGCCAAGAGGGGTGAAGAAAGGAGTATAGAGAATAGGATAGGGACGCGGCGAGTGAGGGAGCGAACGGTGGTGTCAGCAAATCGCAACCCATTCATGCAGGTTGTCAATGCGGGGCACGAGCCCATTGTCATTTAAGAGCGAACCACGTTGGCACACGCGACGACAGTGTCAGGTTCAGACTTGGAGGTGTGCATGGCAACGGGATTAGAGGATGCACTGCCATCGTGTGATGAGGAGCCCGAATAGTTGCGGAGTTTGTACGAGCAGAATCACGATCTGACACCCGAGCGTCTCCATAAACTATTTTTGGAATTTAGAGATGTTTTCAGTTCGGGAAAATATGACATTGGTCGGACATCCCTGTTGCGGCATCACATCGATATGAGGAACGCACCCCCAATTCGGCTAAATTTTCATAGAATGAGCCCACTGGAAACATACTGCATTCGGCAAACTGTGGATGAAATGCTGAAACAGGAGATCGGCTCTCCCTCCACCAGTCCATGGGGTGGGTGCTCCCATCATGCTGGGTAAAAAACGCAATGGCTCCCTGCGATTTTGCGTAAATTTTTGAAAACTTAATACGATTTTGGTTTTGGATGCGTACCCGCTTCCACGTATTGATGACTCGTTGGACGGCCCTGTCTGGTGCAAAATTCTTCTCGACCCTCGATCTCTTATTGGGCTTTTGGCAATTGCCCCTAGACGAGGAATCCAAGCTGAAAATAGCCTTCTGAACACCGCAAGGGTTGTTTCATTTCAACGTGCTCCCGATGGGACTCCACTCCGCGCCGGCCACTTTCAACATCTAATAGAGCTCATATTGTCCGGATTGCAGTGGGAATCGTGTTTGATATATCTAGCCGACGTCATTGTTTTCAGTAACAAAAATTGACGAGCATCTGCAGCGATTGCGTGCCGTATTTGGCCGAGTGGGGGATACCAAATTGAAATTTAAGCCCCAAAAGTGCCACTTGCTGAAAACATCTGTTAAATATTTTGGCCATGATGTTAGCACATCGGGAGTCGCCACTGATCTGGACAAAATGAGCTATGTACGCACGTGGCCAGTCCCGAAAACAGTGTCAGAGGTACATAGCTTCGTGGGTTTTGTGTCGTACTACCGCCGATTTGTCAAAAATATTGCAACAATCGCAAGGCCGCTGCATACCTTGACCGCTAAGGGCCAGAAGGTCCTGTGGGGTGAAGAGGAACAGCTTTCATTTGAGATGCTTCGGGCGCATTAGCAAACGCACCGCCACTCAGATACCGAGATTATTGCAGGATGTTTACCCTCAACACCGATGCCAGTGACACTGGCATAGGCGCCGTCTTGTCGCAAACGGTGGACGGTGTTGAGAAGGTTGTCGCATATGGCAACCGCGTGTTGCCTCCTGCAGAGCAACGATATTGCGTAACACGCAGGGAGCTGCTGGCCATCGTGCACTTTGTACAACTGTACCGGCCGCCCTTGTACGGCAGGAATTTATTGGTCCGCACTGACTACGCACCACTGCAATACTGCTTGCAGGTTGACCAGCCCTCAGGCCAAATGGCCCGTTGGCTCGAAATCCTTCAAGGATTTTTTTTTATAGTCCAACACAGGAAGGGGACGCATCATGTCAACGTAGACACGTTGTCACAATTGCCGCAGCCATCAGGCTCCTGTAGGTATGGAGAGGGCTCATTACGGTGCAGTTCACCACTGCAGGCAGCTTCGGCGATGGTCACCGCAGCCGATTCGGTCCCAACTGATGGGTTGCTCGCACTGGAGAACGACATATTGGGCCTTGCTTTGGCCGATTGGAGACGCCTGCAAGTGGAGGATTCCTCCTTGACCAGGATGAGGCTTTGGACTTCTCACTCTAAAGGTTCAGAGGATCGCCCTTTCCTTCGGCTTGTCGATGGACTCCTCTTGCGATGGGATGTCGAACTGCAGAAGTTCTGCATTCTCGTGCCCTTGAGTCTGCGGGGTAAGCTCATTCATGATATGCACATAAAACTGATGCATCTGGGTGAAAAAAAGACCGCATTGACCTTGTACAAATATTTTTATTGGCCAGGCATGCAAAACGACATGCATCAATTTGTTAAATATTACCACGAGTGCACACGACGGAAGGCGCCTGCGCAGCCATACTGGGTGCCATTACAATCCATACAGGTCTCCCGAGTTAACGAGATTGTTTCCCTGGATATTTTGGGTCCGTTTCCCATTACCCTGAGAGGCCACAAATACTTGCTCGTAGGAGTCGAGTACCTCACCCGGTGGCCTATGGCGTGGCCATTGGTGGACCAATCTGCGGTTTCAATCACCGAGGTTTTCCTGCAGGGATAGTTCCTGGATAAAGGCGCACCAGAGCAACTGCTCACCGACCAGGGCAATAATTTTCCTCCCGGTTGCTTAAGGAGGTGTGCGATTAACTAGGGACGAAAAAGATTTGGATGTCCCCGTACCACCTGCAAACCGACGGGATAGTTGAACGCCTGCATAGGACACTGACGTCTATGCTATGCCCAAAAGGTGAACACAGTGCAGAACGATTGGGACCTGCACATTCCGGGTGCCCTAGCCACTTACAGATTGGCCCCACATGCCTTGACGGGGTATTCACCATTTTATTTAATGTACGGACGAGAGCCCGAGGCCCCTGCCTTGGTGAAGTTGGGCATGCATGCGCCGGAGAAGACGTCGGCCATACCTGTCCCCATGCAGGTGACGTTAGACCGACTGAATGAGGTGAGAGAGGTCTCACTGGGTAACACGGTGCAACGGCAGGCAATCAACGAGCGCCTGCATGCCACATGGTCTCCGCGGGAGCCCTGGCAAGTGGGGGACAAGGCCTGGCTGCATTGCCCCATGGTGCCAATGGGCAGATCGCCAAAGCTCCATCGGCCCTGGCAGGGTCCCGTCGAGATTGTGGAAACTCGACGGGACCAGAGTGGATGTATTCACTTTGGCCAGCGCCAATGGCACCTTCACCCATCGTGCCTTAAGAAATTTGTACCTCCATATGATGCATCATCCCCCATCCTGAAGCGGCCTATATTGGATGTGTCCGACGAGCCTGTGGTACGGTCGCATGTGGACGCGCCTCAGCAGTCTGCTCCTTGTGTGCCTGCAGGATCGCTACAATTAGCATGAGACGAGCTGGCTGGCAGGATCTTGGAATGGGAGTCGGTCGGCCAGCCGTGACCTTGGGATGCACCCCGGGGCACATGGAAGCGGGGTGCCAGCGCGCCGGTGAATGACCACCATCACGAGGGGAAAGTCACAACAAGGACGAGACCCGGCTTTTTGTCAAATATTGTCTGTTCCCCCCCTTGCCCAAAGTTGACCCAATCAGGGGTGACGGACCGGCAGCTGGAACCCGCTCCCGGGGAACGGGCTTTCGTTGAGGGCACTGAGGGAGCGTTCCACGGCACATACACCTATTATTGTGGTGGAACGTTGTTACTGCTGTTGTTATTGTTGTTGGTTTATACCCGGGCCACTGATTGTGTTATATTGTGAATATGTTTTGTTTTTGTTACCCCGTGCCACTAATCGCGCGTTGCTTTGGTTATGTGTAAGCTGGGACGGCTAGCTTTTTCATCACGGGGGTGGGGGTGGGGGGGGGCGATGTAGTGGTTCAACGTGTGCGTATTCGATAACGGCTGCATGTCCGTGCTCGGCAGCCAGGAGAGGCGGTTGACGAGCGTCGCCATGGGAACATCAACAGCAGCCAGGGTCGGGATGACCGTTGGAGTAATTAAGGGGGGAGGTGGACCGAAATTGAAGAGACCGGTACCTGTCAATCATAGAGGGATCTTCCGGTCGGAGTGTTCTGGAAAGGGTCGCGAGGGATATATAAGACTGGCAAACGAGCCCGAGGGGCAGTATGATGAAGACAGAAGACAAGACAAGCTGAATCCGGACCCGCCCAGGCTAGCTAGAGTATTCCTGGGTGGGAGTAGTCCTGTGTATACCTGCATAGGCTTGGATAGGGTCGCTAGGGGTGTAAGTGCAGTCCGTACATCGGCATGCTTGACCCCCCGGAGCTGCCGTGGTATCAACCCGCTGAGACAGCAAGACACGGCAGCCGAGAGGGGTGAAGAAAGGAATGTAGAGAGTAGGATAGGGACGCGATGAGTGAGGGAGCAAACGAGCGACTGACGGCGGATTCTCGGCAAGCAAGACAAGAAGTCGTCTGCCTCAATTTACAACACTACAGAGAGATTAATATCGTAGTTTAATCAAGAACTCACTCTGATATTCATATTTTTTAACAAGAGAGTCTCATGCAGCCAGTAAGGAAATGTAATTCAGACGGAAGGTAAAATGTAAAAAAAGATCTGAATCATTAATTGTTACAAAACAAATCGATCTTATATACAAACAAAAAATAAATAGCAAAGCAAGAGTTGCTCACTTCAATGTGCAATCACACAATATTCTGCCAAAAATTATTGATTCTGAGAAGCATTCTAACAAAGACATCACTTATTCCGGGAAAGAATACAATTTCCAAAAATACATAGTAAATGATAATTATGGATACGGAAACTCAAGAACATTCTTTATTTGACAAGAGATTTGGAAAAGTAAGCATTCCGTACAGGGAAAACTTCCACGCAGTTTCTTCCCATACATTTATATTTTTATTATTCACTCAGTCAAAACAACAAAAACCTATCATTATATTTAGACAGGTAGCATTTTTGGCTCTGCAATTGACTCAATTGAATGGTTGCAAGTTAAAATCCTAATGGGAGATCTGCTTGCACATCCTCCTCCCTGAGGTCAACAAAAAGAGCTCCACATTGTGGAAAGTCAACAGTAGTCCTGTATATGGGTTCACCTCCAGGATGCGAATGATTCCAAATTCCCATTATTTACCCACGAAAGCCTCGCTGAGTCTCAGGACCATTTCCTTCGAGAAGGTTTTGAATTTGGGTCTTCAGCCAATAACGTTACTCAGTGTTTGGCTTCGTGTGGGAGGGAACTAGAGAGCTCGGAGAAAATGTGCGCACACAACTGCTGGCCACGTTGTAGCCTCACTTATAACAACCACCTGATAACCTCGGATGGTCAGCAATCCAAGTGGTATCCAACCTTCTGACCCGTTCCTACTGGACATTTGTAAAGAAGAGCTTTATAACGCACTGGATTCCTCCATTAAAAATACATATTCAGATTCTGTGCATGAATAATAACACTGGTCAACACACTTTTTCTGGAATAAGGTTATCCAACGGATTTTGGGGTGCTGATTCCAAATCTGGCATCAGTTTTTGTCTATCACATCAGGTTTTTGAGATATCAAATATTGCATTTTCAATAAAAACAGCAAATTTATGCTCATATACGAATAGCTCAACAGACATCCATACAAGAATAAGATAAGATACAATATACAATAATATTGAAACAAACATTTAATGAGCAGTAGCACAAAGTTGTGAGAGTGACTGCATATCAATGTGAGTGAATGCATATTACCATGTAAGAATTGAATTGTGAAGATAATAAACATATGTACAAAAAGGTCATTCACAATAGTGATGTTACATCTGCATAAACGACCTATTCTTTGACGATCTCCGATGTACAGCTTGTGGAATGTCTCTCATCAAGGACCAACAGTAATCTTCATTCATGTTTGAGTCCCATCGGCCTTGGTAATGTTCTTCCATAACTTTAATGTCTTGATGAAAGCGTTCACTTTGCTCTTCGCTCACGTGACTCATGTTCTCTGGAAACTGGGCCAAGTGACTATGTAAGTAGTGAACCTTGATGCTCATTCTACATCCAAGTGCTTGGAAACTCAAGAGCAGCTCCTCCACAATCTCTCGATAGTTATCTGCTTTCCTGTTGCCAAGGAAATTCTGCACCACATCAGAGAATTCATTCCAAGCTCTAGCCTCTGCCGCAGTCATTGTTGTAACAAAGTGTGGATCCCTGATGAGTGTTCTTATTTGAGGGCCATCAAATATTCCTGCCTTTTTCTTCTCGGCACTGAGACTTGAAAAGGTTGAACATATATAGCTGAAGCAGTCTCCAGTGTGATCAAGAGCTTTGACGAATTGCTTCATTAATCCAAGTTTTATGTGCAGTGGGGGAAATACAATTTGATTCATATCAACCAGAGTCTCATTCTTGATGTTCTTGTCACCAGGCATGAAACTTATTCTTGGTGGCCAGTTCTTTTTAATCCAGTGTTCTAATGTAGCCCTACTGTCCCAGTAGCACAGGAAACAAGGGTATTTGGTGTACCTCCTTGCTGACCCAGCAGAAAATTAACCATTTTCAAATAAACACAAATTAGCCATCCATGAACATGGTCTTCCAATCTATCCAGAAGAATCTTGATGTTGGTATACTCTTCATTCATTGCAGCCTGGAAGCCAACAATTCAGCAGACTGCTTTGGCAAATACAAATCTCTTACAAGATCATTAAATTCAGGCTGACTAAACAGAAACATTTGATCAAAATCTGCATCAGATGGCGTATATTCGATCTGAGCATCATCATCATCATCTGTAGAAGCAGGAAAACTGAGGGATTCAACATCAATCTCTGGTAGCTCAGTAAATACAGGCACAGGTATATCCTCACAGTGCTCAACTGGTCGTCCGGCAGATGGGATATCTGGGTATTGTAAGTGTTGTTTGTTTTTCTTATTGAAACCTTTTACATTGACAAGGCAGCAGTAGCAGTTATCCAAATGGTTTGTAGGTTCTCTCCAAACCATTAGCACACCAGACTTCAGCTTAGCATTCTTTCCTTTAGAGTTTAGACGATGATCGCAAAGATTCAACACAGGTTTTACACACTTTGTGTGGAGCCCAATGTTTGTCTTCGTCTCCAAGTCATACTTTAAAGTAGGCAAGATAAATCTTCTTGACAAAGGTATTGATGTTGCGCCTTTGATCCTGCAAAGTGAAGCTGCCACAGATGTAGCAGAACATATCTTGGTCATTACTGCATTTCCTTCTTTCGGATGTTGTAGCCATTGTTAGATCACGCCCTGCAGAAGAAAAATATTAAATAAATATGGATATCTACTTAAAATTATATCATAAACACACTATCCTAAAAATACAGCACCATATTTTAACACTAAAGCAGTCACTGACTCGCAACAACTTGCAATCATAAGTGACTGAGTTAATTTCGGGTAAAATCAATGAAAATGGGGTATGCCGATAGCATAAAAATGAGATGTGATAGAGCAAATCTGAGATCAGATTTGGAATCAGCACCCTGAAATTAGTCTAAAACAGCTGCAAAAGTCCAGGCCAGATTTTTTTGTTGTTGACCAGTGTTATGCCTATACGAGTGATACGTCTCATTGCGTGCAGCAGAAACTCATCTCCGTCGGTGGCTCAAAGACACGAGAACGTGTCAATTCCACATTCTTGTGGCAATGTTCATTTCTCCGGAGGGCAACCACTGCTGGCCTCCCACAAAAAAAAATCGATTTGACTTTTTCCACATCCTCGGAGGGTTGGTGGAAAATGTCAACACATGAATTTTGGTTAAGATTGTTCCAACTGGGAGATGAGTGCCCTGTTTATGCAATACCATTGCCATAAAATATGCAACATATATAAATGCATTATACAGCTACATGGGTATAAAACTATATATTGTGTAATACAGTCCAATAACAATCCACGCTCCAATGATGGGTCTCGGTAAAATATATATTCCTGTAAATTAATTGTAATGCTTTCGTATCATACATGGTGAGAAGTATTCCAAGGCCAAATTCTTGTAATAAAACAACCAGTTATTTTTTCTATTAAATAATTCAACAGACTGAGAAAATATACCTCCGAAAAAAATGTCCACCGTGTTGGCTCAACAATTTCAACCTTTATTTGTTCCCCGTTAAACTATATTTACAAAATCCAAAAGCAAAGAGTGGGTTTAAACGCACACACACACACAACATCCGAGGCTTTGCTGCACTACGGCAAGATTCCATTTCAAATGGCACGCTGGTGTCGTTTTTATTATTGCCTGATCCGAAATGCGCACGCGACATATTCGGTATAAAGTACGGTAAATTCAAAGAGTATCCACGCTCTAATAAGTTGCAATGCTTTGTTTTTCTCCATCATAGACTTGAAGCCAATAATACACGTATATATATTTATATTTTTAACACTACAGGCTGTGTTAGTGTCACGCCTTCTAATCCGGCACTTTAGAAGATCATGGTTTGGTGGATCGCAGAGATTCTCAAAGCCGCTGGGCCAAGGTGGCCAGGAGATGGCACCGGTCGATTTGGTTCGTGAATCTATTGGTGTAGACTTGTGCATGGGTGCCGCGAGATGTTAACTACCTCACCTGGTATGCATGAGGTCGTGGGTTCGATGCAAAACTCCAAATATACGTCTGTATATTTGGGGTCTGCATGTTCTCCACGAGGTGTCGTGGTTTTTTTCAAATCTGGGTCCTATCATTCGTGGCCAGGTTGCTTCTCAAAAAGGGCTATTTAGCTCAATGGGCCTCATCAGGTAAAAATAAATAAAGAAATAGCTAAATTGATAGTATGCCTCAGAGTTTTTCCAGATATTCCTGCTTTCACACACAGACCACATATAAAAACAACTCTTTCTAAATGGATTGGTCAAACATCCCGAAGCAAGGATCTCTCTAAGAAAATAGTCCTGAAGCACTCGGAGGATTTCATTTGCAAATAATAACATTGAGATAGACTGTAACGGGCACATCATGAGGGATGGCGATGGCATCGGAAGGCCTTCATCCAACAGTGGATAGACAATGGCTGATAATGAAGATTATTATCATTGCATGATTATAATTTTACAGAGAGTTTGGTTTTAATATAATACAGACAACGTAGTTTTTACTACTTGTACACTTCAATCACGTGTAATAGAAATGCTTTTTCTATACTCTGAATTGTATAAACACCACTATCCACTCAATCAAATGATATACCTCTTCAATCCTGCAACGTGTACACACATATCGCTTGCTCATTGCAAGGTGAGACTTAAATATGAATACAATTTCTGCACGGCAATGCCCACCCTGGCGAAGCTTCCCTCACCATTGTCACCGTGAGCTGTATTTCTCTTTCTGTTGTATTCCCCTTGATCTGTGCCGGTTCAATTATTTGCTAAACCTGAGGGTATCAGTCGCTGCTTTGCTCATAACAAATCTATTCCACAGGGAAGAGAAATACAATTCAACGGAATCTTCAACACGAGAGAAAATGGACAAATAAATATCAACTAACATACAGTGAGGGAAAAAGGAATTTGATCCCCTGCTGATTTTGTATGTTTTCCCACTGACAAAGAAATGATCAGTCTATAATTTTAATGGTAGGTTTATTTGAACTGGGAGAGACAGAATAACAACAACAAATCCAGAAAAAACGCATGTCAAATTTTTTTTTATTCATTTGCATTTTAATGAGGGAACTAAGTATTTGACCCCCTCTCAATCAGAAAGATTTCTGGCTCCCAGGTGTCTTTTATACAGGTAACGAGCTGAGATTAGGAGCACACTCTTAAAGGGAGTACTCCTAATCTCAGTTTGTTACCTGTAAAAAAGACACCTGTTCACAGAAGCATTCAATCAATCAGATTCCAAACTCTCCACCATGCCAAAACCAAAGAGCTCTCCAAGGATGTCAGGGACAAGATTGTAGACCTACACAAGGCTGGAATGGGCTACAAGACCATCGCCAAGCAGTTTGGTGAGAAGGTGACAACAGTTGGTGCGACTATTCGCAAATGGAAGAAACACAAAATAACTGTCAATCTCCCTCGGCCTGGGGCTCTCACCTCGTAGAGTTGCAATGATCATGAGAACAGTGAGGAATCAGCCCAGAACTACACAGGAGGATATTGTCAATGATCTCAAGGCAGCTGGGACCATAGTGACCAAGAAAACAGTTTGATAACATACTACGCCGTGAAGGACTGAAATCCTGCAGCACCCGCAAGGTCCCCCTGCTCAAGAAAGCACATATACATGCTCGTCTGAAGTTTGCCAATGAACATCTGAATGATTCAGAAGACAACTGGGTGAAAGTGTTGTGGTCAGATGAGACCAAAATTGAGCTTTTTGGCATCAACTCAACTCGCCGTGTTTGGAGGAGGAGGAATGCTACCTATGACCCCAAGAACACCATCCCCACCGTCAAACATGGAGGTGGAAACATTATGCTTTGGGGGTGCTTTTCTGCTAAGGGGACAGGATAACTTCACTGCATCAAAGGGACGATGGATGGGGCCATGTACCAGCAAATCTTGGGTGAGAATCTCCTTCCCTCAGCCAGGGCATTGAAAATGGGTCGTGGATGGGTATTCCAGCATGACAATGACCCAAAACACACGGCCAAGGCAACAAAGGAGTGGCTCAAGAAGAAGCACATTAAGGTCCTGGAGTGGCCTAGCCAGTCTTCAGACCTTAATCCCATAAAAAAATCTGTGGAGGGAGCTGAAGGTTCGAGTTGCCAAACGTCAGCCTCGAAACCTTAATGACATGGAGAAGATCTGCAAAGAGGAGTGGGACAACATCCCTCCTGAGATGTGTGACAACCTGGTGGCCAACTACAAGAAACGTCTGACCTCTGTAATTTCCAACAAGGGTTTTGCCACCAAGTACTAAGTCATGCTTTGCAGAGGGGTCAAATACTTATTTCCCTCATTAAAATGCAAATCAATTTATAACATTTTTAACATGCGTTTTTCTGGATTTTGTTGTTGTTATTCTGTCTCTCACTGTTCAAATAAACCTACCATTAAAATTATAGACTGATCATTTATTTGTCAGTGAGCAAACGTACAAAGTCAGCAGGGGATCAAATACTTGTTTTCCCTCACCGTATATTGCCCTGTTCAAGATCAGAAGCCAATTCGGACACCACTATACTGAATGCTAAGCCTCAGATTTAACGTTGTGCTGCTCTGTGCAAAGCCTCTCAATGGACGTCTCAATGCCACAGTGGGAAAGTCCACTTCCATGACAGTGCATGAGAAACAGCGTCGAGTGTTTCCTCTTCAAATGTGCCGGCTTCGAATCCGCATAATAGACCATTTATGCATCGCATGCATCACTTATTCAATGGCGGCATTTAACAGGGTAAGAGATGGGGCTTCGTCTGGCTCAGCTCAAGCCTGGGTGCGTCTCCATGCTCTAACAAGCACGGCATGGTGCTCATCTCCATTCGCAGCCTTGGCCAGAAAAGAAAATTGCACATTTCTGGAGCTTTCTATGTATCCATGTATGCTGCACTTCTTTCGCACCATATGTAACCAACTGCGCTAATCGGAGGTGCGGGGGAAGGACAACAGATTAAGTAAAACAAACTAGTTTTCAAGAAAATAAGTTTTGAATCTAGATTTTATAGTGCACAGCTCCAGTAGTTTCCTAATATTGGCAGGAAGAGCATTCCAAACGGCCGCAGAAGTGTACCTGAAAGCACTCGATGCAGTGACCGTCTTTGTTCTATGGCTATCCAAAATCCGATGCTGCGAGGATGACCAGAATGCACGTGATGGTTTATGTTCCTTTATACGACCACTCCGTATGGCAACCACTGTTGACTTTGCATAAAGTCATTGTCATTTGATCAACTCTGAAGGGAGAATGATGAGCTCAATCTGCCCACGACCAGGATTTGCATTAGCAACCTTCCGAATTTGAGTCGAAAATTATTATTCAAATATGTAAATTATGAGGGCATCCATCAAAATAGAACCATTAGTTTTGGCCGGAAAACAAATAGATTCATCAAAACAAAAGGATGTGCATTGCATGTGTAGTGGTGGTATTGACGTGCGCCGGCAGTGATGGATCACGGGGCGCGGGGTTGGGCACGCGATGTGGGCGTGGCATGGACGCGCGCGCCGGTGGTGAGGCGCGCTCACACAAGCTGGGAAAAGAGGATCGTAGCGAGTGTGCAGTGATTGGTCAGATAAGTGGGTACTCTCAGCGACGTCCGCAGGAGGGGTATAAAGGGGGACGTGCGAGAGCACTCGTGGTCAGTGTTAACCAGTTGAAGACCGAAGACGGGGTGGAGGAGGTAGGGGCCCTGTGTGGCTCGGAGCCGAGACTGGGGGGACCGTAGTCCGACGCCCGTGTGGGTCGGGACGGTGGTACCCAGAGCCGAGACGGGCACCCCGGCTGGGTGTGTCCCGGAAGGCTACAGGGCGTAAGAGCCCGTGTCAGTACAGCTGAGTGGGTGTTGGTCACCCGTGTAGCTGAGTGGGTGTTAGTCACCCGTGTAGCTGAGTGGGTGTTGGTCACCCGTGTAGCTGAGTGGGTGTTAGTCACCCGTGTAGCTGAGTGGGTGTTGGTCACCCGTGTAGCTGAGTGGGTGTTAGTCACCCGTGTAGCTGAGTGGGTGTTGGTCACCCGTGTAGCTGAGTGGGTGTTGGTCACCCGTGTAGCTAAGTGGGTGTTGGTCACCCGTGTAACGAAGTTGTAGCTGAGTGGGTGTCCGTCACCCGTGTAGCTAAGTGGGTGTTGGTCACCCGTGTAACGAAGTAGGGTGTTAGTCATCCGTGTAACTACAAGTTGGCGAAAATAAAGAGTGTGCTACCCGTGAAGTCGTCTCCTGCCGAGTTACTACTTTACAACTGGCGTCAGAAGTAAACCTGTCTTCAAGGAGAATGGACACAAGGAAGACTTCTCGTTCCCACGTGCAAGACCGGGGAGACGACGACGTACCGGTGACACCACCCTCGGGAGGAGAGGACGAGGAGTTGCCGCCGATGCAGCACTTCGCGGAAATGGCCGATGCTCCGCCCGCCTCCGACACCAGCCTGCAGGACGCACACTCCCGCCTGGCGGAGTTGCTGCTCGCCGCCGCTGCGATCTTGGCGGAGATCTCCGTTCCAGTGGCCGGTGGAACGCCTGCGGGGTTGGAAGAGGCGGCGCGGCTGGAGGGTTCCCGCCATAAGGCGTTTCGCGCCAAAAGTTTGGGAGTTGGCGCCATTTTTGAGGGTCCGCCTCCGGTTGGCGGGAAACGCGGACACCACGTGGCCAGAGGTCTCCACACAGCGCAGCCCGCGTCATCGGCGAGCGCCGGAGCTCTCCATTTTGCGCCTGCAGAGGGAGCCGACATTTTCTACAACCACAGCGGCGCGCGGGAAAATCGTTCCAACGACGACGACGACGATCGAGTTCTCCAGCAACGATTGCCCGCGCTGTCGGTGTTCAAGGCGGACGGGGGCGACTGGGGAGCCTTCCAGCGACGGTTCATCGCGCATCAAGAAATGTCGGGGTGGTCCGACACCACTGCCCTGCGCGCGCTGCCAGCGATGCTCGACGACGACGCGCTTGCGGCCTTCACGTCTGCCCCGAGGTCGTCCCGCTCAACGCTCCAGGCCGCGCTGCACCTGTTGGCCAAGGTGTTCGGGCCGCCCTCGACCTGTCGCCACCAGTTCTACGATCGGCGGAAGGTGGTTGGAGAAACAACGCTCGCCTATCGCACGGCGCTGCTCGCCCTGGCGGATTCAGCTTTTCCCCGCATGGACAAGGAGGGGAAGGACGCCATGGTGACGGAGCAGCTGCTGGCGCTGGCTCACGGATTGGGAGTTCCCATTAATACGGCGGACGAGATGGACATCTGCTCCCTGGGGATTGCCACGAGTATCCACGCTTACGAGGTCCTACAGCGGAAGCCGACGGTCGTCTGCGCATCGGTGGAGAACGGGGCACCGGCCGCCACGATCATCGGACCTCAGCCTGCTGTGCCTCGGGAGGAGGCCTTCGCTGGTTCGAGGCCGGGGGAGTGGAGAACGGGAGGTCGTTCGCCCACACGCTCCTCCCGCAAGCTGGAGCAACCGAAACCTACGACGTCCCTCGTCGTCTGCTACAACTGCGGCCTTCGGGGCCACGTCGCGTCCGGGTGCCGGGCCCCGCGTCAACGCACCGCGGGACCACGTCCGGACGACGACCAGGGACTCAAGACATCCCAACTGAACCCGGCAAGTCGCGGCACCTCACACGTTCGGTCCACACGCACGGCACGTTCGGGTCGCCGCTTAGCGGTGGGGGGACCGTGTATGGGCGCCGGGGGTTCGGTTCGGCGAGAGGGGTCCGCGTACGGCCCGAAGGCAGTCGAGTGGTCCGAATTGGCCCACAGGATTGTGGCTGCGTCGGCCGGGTCGTCCGTGGTAACGGGGTACATTGACGGGGTTGAGGTCCGGGTGCTCGTGGACACGGGTGCGTCGGCCACTATTATTTCGGACCTTATTTATAATATTCTTCCCGTACAATGTCGACCACTTCTGCCGGTGGACGTACCATTTTACGCGGCAAACGGGGGATCTTTGGGAATCATCGGCCAGATTCGGGCGAATATTTGTATTGGCGACATTAAATTGGCGGGTCCTATTTTTGTATCATCATCGTTGGCCGTTCCTTGTTTACTAGGCACGGACTTTCTGTCTAAAATGCCCATAAAAATTCTCATAGACCAGGCCTGCATTGAGCTTCCGTCGGGTCGGCGGGTTGAGTTTTTGAAGAGTCCAAATAAGATACGCACGGCTTGTGCGACGGTGCAGGCGCTGGCAACCCGGACTGTACGGGTGCCCCCGGGATCGCAAATGTTGGTACCCCTTCGGTTGAGAAAACCCCTTGGGGCGGATGCGGGGGCGCAGGGAGTTCTATTGGGGCCGTCTAACAGGGCTAAAGGGGACCTCGGCTTAGCGGTGGCCCAGACCATGGTGAGGGGGGACAGTGAGCCGTTCGTTGTGGTCCTGAATACGGGGTCGCGGCCGGCCGTGATTACGCAAGGGAACGGTGCTCGCTCACGCCGCGCCGCTACCCGTCGAGGAACAGCTCGTTGCTCACGCCGATTCACATGTCGATACGCATCCCCAAAGTGAGGAGGGGACGGAGTGGTTGGACGCGTTGTGTGCCGGGTCCAGTACCTTGTCCAGTGTGCAGTTGGGTGCATTGAGGGGCTTGCTGCTCGAGTTCGCTGACGTGTTTAGCAGGCACAAGTACGACATTGGCTGCACAGACCTGTTGCGCCACCACATAGAGACTGGGGACGCGGCCCCTATTCGACAGAATCCCTTCCGGCTCAGTCCAGCCGAGAAGGAGCATGTGCAGTCGGCAGTAAATGACATGTTGGCGGCCGACATCATTGCGCCCTCTTCCAGTCCGTGGGGTGCTCCTATCGTCTTGGTTAAAAAACAGGATGGATCCCTGCGGTTCTGTGTTGATTTCCGCCGCCTAAACAAAATATCAATGGCCGATGCGTATCCGCTCCCCAGGATGGATGAGTCGCTGGATGCCTTGGCAGGAGCACAGTTTTTTTCGACGCTCGATTTGCTTTCGGGATTTTGGCAATTGCCCC
Source organism: Lethenteron reissneri (assembly GCF_015708825.2). Lineage (NCBI taxonomy): Eukaryota > Metazoa > Chordata > Hyperoartia > Petromyzontiformes > Petromyzontidae > Lethenteron > Lethenteron reissneri. The sequence continues at coordinate 9,235,653 of NC_083821.1, forward strand.
TCGATGACGAATCAAAACCTAAAACCGCTTTCCGGACACCGGGAGGCCTATTTGAGTTCAACCGATTGCCCATGGGTTTACATTCCGCTCCTGCCACGTTCCAGAGGCTCATGGAATTGGTTTTGTCAGGCCTTCAATGGGACACCTGTTTGATTTACCTCGATGATATCATCGTTTTCAGCCGAACTTTTGAGGAGCACCTCCAGCGACTGAGGGCAGTGTTTCTCAGGATGCGTTCCGCGAAGCTTAAATTTAAACCGGCTAAATGTTTTCTGCTTCGGGAATCGGTCAGGTATTTGGGCCATATCGTTAGCCGTTCGGGGATCTCGACGGACCCTGCTAAGACGCAATGCGTCGGCTCATGGCCAACACCGACCTCTGTTACTGAAGTCCGCAGCTTCATAGGATTTGCCTCCTATTACCGTCGTTTTGTCAAACAGTTTGCCACCATAGCCAGGCCCCTGCACGCCTTGACGGCTAAAGGGGTGCGGTTTCACTGGGGGCCGGAGGAGGAGGCCGCGTTCTGCTCCCTTCGTGACGCCTTGGTGCAGGCTCCCCCCTTGTGTTACCCCGATTTCACGCAACCGTTTGTGCTCGACACGGATGCCAGTAACACGGGTATCGGGGGAGTGCTCTCACAGGTGGTCGGGGGGGTCGAACGGGTGGTCGCCTACGGTAGCAGGGTTCTGTCCCCCGCGGAACAACGCTACTGCGTGACACGGCGTGAATTGCTGGCGATTGTGTTTTTTATACAGCAATTCAGGCCGTATCTGTATGGCCGTCACTTTACGGTTCGCACGGACCATGCGGCTCTCCAATACGCTATGCGGGTGGCGCAGCCATCCGGCCAATTGTCCCGATGGTTGGAGGTCCTTCAGGACTACCAATTCACGACGATTTACCGCAAGGGGTTGCGCCACTCGAATGCGGATGCATTGTCACGGTTGCCGACGCGTACGGAATGCGCATGTCAGTTGGGATCGGCGCGGTGTAAACCTTCTGTCAATGTCCCCGCGGAAGTGGTGCTAGCCGCCACGGATACTACGGGGGTCGACGCCCCCACGGGGAGGGACTCGCTGTTAGCATTGCCTCTCATCGAGTGGGGCCGTCTGCAAATGGCCGACAGCTCCCTACTCGCGCTACGTCGGAAGGTTAACGTTCCCGAGGGCGGGGAAACGCGGGTCGGTTCCTGGGTGTGCAGACAGGGCCTCTTGATGAAGTGGGACTCCATGTCCCGGCGTCACATGCTTGTGGTGCCGGTTGCTGTACGGGGGAAGGTCGTCCTGGCTGCCCATGAACGACTCATGCATCTGGGGTTTCACAAAACGCTCGCCCTCATTCAGCGAGACTACTATTGGCCTGGGATGGGCAGTGACGTGGCGAACATTCTTAAGGGGTGTGTAGGGTGCGCTAAAAGAAAACCGCCACCAATAGCGGCTAATCCACCGCTTCAATCCATTCAAGTTTCGCGCACGAACGAATTGGTCGCGCTAGACATCTTGGGGCCCTTTCCCACTACACCTCGGGGAAATAAGTTCCTGCTGGTTGGCGTAGAGTACTTCACCCGCTGGCCCATGGCGTGGCCACTCGCCAACCAGTCGGCTGCGGCAGTGGCGGACGCCTTTGTCCAAGGTTATGTTTTGGACAAAGGCGCCCCCGAACGCTTGCTGACGGATCAAGGGAAAAACTTTTCGAGTTTTTTGTTGCGCGAGGTGTGCGACCTGTTGGGTACAAAGAAAGTACGTACCTCCCCGTACCACCCGCAGACTGACGGTATGGTTGAACATCTGAACAGGACGATTACGTCTATGCTGTGCCAACAGGTATGCGACGACCAGGTGGATTGGGACTTACAGGTACCGGGGGTACTAGCGGCCTATCGGATGGCACCCCATGCGGCGACGGGGTTTTCTCCATTTTTTCTGATGTATGGGCGGGAGGCTGATCCGGCCATGGACGTCCAACTGGGGATTTCACAGCCACGTGCGAAATCAAAATTGGCAGACCACATTAAGTTTAACATCGCCAAATTGGCTGAGGCGCGAGAGGCTGCGAGATTGAATTCACGCTCTCGGCAGATCGCGAACGAGCGATTGCATGAACGGAAGGTGCATACGCACAATTGGGAACCGGGCGATAAGGCCTGGCTGCATTGTCCACACGCACCGTTGGCTACGTCCCCCAAACTGTTGAGACCATGGAGGGGACCGGTGGAAATTGTGCGGGTTGCACGACCCCAGAGTATACAGATTAAATGGGGAAAACGCCGTTGGTACGTGCACCCCTCCCGACTGAAACCCTACGCGGCGCCGCGTGACCCCGGGTTGTGCCGTGACGACCGAGCGTGTGATGTGACCGTCGACTCGGGGAGGGATGTGTCGCAGGTTGATCCTCACGTGTCTCCACCTGACCCACCCCCAGGTGTCTCGGACCTGACGGCTGTTGACCGTCGGGAACCGGAACCCCGCGGCTCGCGCGGAGCCCCGATGCCTGGCCCATGCCTTCCTGAACGGCCGGCGCCACCGGATGGCCAACTGCGTCCTGTGCCGTACGACGGTCCGGCAAGGCGGACTCGGGCAAGGACGCAACACTTTTCATGAAAAAAAAAAGGAAAAAAAAATGTTTTTCTTTTTTTTTGTTAAAGCCCGACTTCGTTGCCGGCTTCCCCCTCTGCCGGGGTAATGTCCCGTTCAAGGGACGCTCGGACATTGGGACGCTGCATGAGTCGGAGAGAAAAGAAGAGAAAATGATTAAAGAATTTTTTTTTATTGTTACTCTTTCCGCATACACAGTATCGTTGCCATTCGCCGGATTGTGCATGTTGTTCTTGTTGCGGGTGTGGCGGTTGCTGGGTTTTGCGGATTGCGGTGTTCATGTTGTGTTGTTAGGGTTTGTGTTATGTTACGGGGCACACGTGGGGGTGAAGGGGTGTTGTATGTTTTATTAGCAGCCGGGTCGGCTGCGAGCTATGTGGTAGGGGGTGATGTAGTGGTGGTATTGACGTGCGCCGGCAGTGATGGATCACAGGGCGCGGGGTTGGGCACGCGATGTGGGCGTGGCATGGACGCGCGCGCCGGTGGTGAGGCGCGCTCACACAAGCTGGGAAAAGAGGATCGTAGCGAGTGTGCAGTGATTGGTCAGATAAGTGGGTACTCTCAGCGACGTCCGCAGGAGGGGTATAAAGGGGGACGCGCGAGAGCACTCGTGGTCAGTGTTAACCAGTTGAAGACCGAAGACGGGGTGGAGGAGGTAGGGGCCCTGTGTGGCTCGGAGCCGAGACTGGGGGGACCGTAGTCCGACGCCCGTGTGGGTCGGGACGGTGGTACCCAGAGCCGAGACGGGCACCCCGGCTGGGTGTGTCCCGGAAGGCTACAGGGCGTAAGAGCCCGTGTCAGTACAGCTGAGTGGGTGTTGGTCACCCGTGTAGCTGAGTGGGTGTTAGTCACCCGTGTAGCTGAGTGGGTGTTGGTCACCCGTGTAGCTGAGTGGGTGTTAGTCACCCGTGTAGCTGAGTGGGTGTTGGTCACCCGTGTAGCTGAGTGGGTGTTAGTCACCCGTGTAGCTGAGTGGGTGTTGGTCACCTGTGTAGCTGAGTGGGTGTTGGTCACCCGTGTAGCTAAGTGGGTGTTGGTCACCCGTGTAACGAAGTTGTAGCTGAGTGGGTGTCCGTCACCTGTGTAGCTAAGTGGGTGTTGGTCACCCGTGTAACGAAGTAGGGTGTTAGTCATCCGTGTAACTACAAGTTGGCGAAAATAAAGAGTGTGCTACCCGTGAAGTCGTCTCCTGCCGAGTTACTACTTTACACATGTGCAAAAGTGTTATCCAGATCACCATCTCTAAAGAACTGAATGTGTGGAAATATTTTTGTTAAGAACCACCAAACCACCTGAGAGAATGTAGTCATCCCAAATGGTAGCAGTCAAACAGAGACAAATTGTAGACTGGTTTCCTCCTCATTTAGGACTTATTAGTACCGTACAGTTATGCACGTTCGTTGTATCTTTTGGGATGGCCACATTTCCTGTATTGTTTGCGTTGGTGTCCACACATTCAGTTATTTTGAGCCAGTGGTCTGGATAAGGCTGAAATATTCTTTACATGCACCTTTGTGTGTTGTTAAATGTAGTCGGGGCTCTGCCACAGTGACAACAGATATAGATACATTTGACTGGACACAAAAACATTGGAGCATTTCCATTCAACATGTACACAGTGTCTTGTTAGGGTACAAATAAAATATGAAATTCCTACAAAACTTACATTCAGAGTTCACAATTGACTTCCAGTTTCTCAATTTTGGTAAACATGGCTATCACCATAATCACCGCCAAAGTGATCGTCATGTCTGTGGTCCCTCACTACACCAACCCACATTGACCATCAAGGTGAAGTATGGTCAACACAACTCCCCTGATTGACGCAATGTGGAGAGGGCTTCACCCAGCAGTGGATTGACAAAGGGCCATAAATGAATGTATTATCACGGTTGACTACGTACGTTGCGAAAGAGGGTCAACGTAAGAACACAAAACATAAGGGATTGACACGCCTCCATCAGAGCAAAGTTACCATTAGTTTGTGATTGTACGCCACCGCAAATGCAGTAGCTTAATTTTGCATTAATGTTAGGCAACGCATTGAGATACAATGCGGACTTAAATAGCATCTAAATGCAACAGCAGCTCAAGAAGCTCGACAGAAAGAGTGGAAATGTTTATGCTTATTTAATGCGATGCAGCCTAAAGCACTTTCTGGGTTAAGCGAGGTTAATTGCATAGTTTGGTTCACGGGGAACACACACACAATATATATAAACACTGGCACCTCATAGGGCATAATCAATTCAACGTACTTTTGAATCACAACAATTCCCTTTTGATTCCTCACAAGCGTGCAAGTTAATGTACGGTGTGACTTTCCCTGTCGCCCTTGTGTGCACTACAAGGTACATAAAACAGGGGTTCGTAAAAAAAACACACGGATGTGTGATATGCAAGTACAACTGTATCCCCAATTCATTTTTATTCAATAAAAGCCATTCGCGTGGGTTTTTATTACGCTTGTAAAAAAGTTTTCGTGAAGAAATGCTGTTTTGGCGAACATGACACAATGCTCAGCAACGAATGGAAATAGGCTGCCTCGGGGGCTAGATGTGTTCAACACAATGCATCAGGCCGAAATGAAGTCATTACAATGGAATTGTTGCTTCATCACATGATATTGATTTTTTTTCTCGTGATTTACTATTTATTTTAGTTAATTTCAAATGCACACGTTATTTTGCGACGTGTTGTAAGTATTATGTGCAATGTAACAACTTTATTTTTTTTACAATATGAAATGAAGAGAGTATAAATGTAAATAAATACATCCGTCATGCTTAATCCACCAATGAATCAGAACATTAAAAATGTGTATTTATCCTGGAGAAATCCGATGATCTGTGAAGCTCTTTTTCACAGATGTCCACAGTTGTCCAATGGATGAGGGCCTCCCCATGCCATGTTACTCATGATATATATTTTTGTACCATACTTCACCATGATTGTCAATGCGGGATGATGAAGAGGGAGGGAGCGCGACTGATTTTGGTATCACTCACCACAAGTGCCCATTTCACTGAAATCAAACTTGGGTCATTGGGTTGATTGTGCAGCATGCCAAACACCACGACCACCACTCCTCCGCTTTGAGAATACATTACATGGAAAAACGTGCACTATAGTGCTGTGCGTGGTGACATATGATTGTGATTACCACACATTGGGAGCAGGAACACACTGGGATGGTTGCGAGCTATAAGACTCCTAGCTTGAAGGTGCAGTCACCTAACTGCCCTTACCTGCTGTGATACAACAGTAGTATAACAGTACTACAGCAGGTAAAAACTGCAGTCGAGTCCATGTGCCTTCCTAATCAAATGGGCAACCAAGGGTTGCTCACACTGACATGTCCGTGGGTTTGAGTATTATTATCGCCAAGACATTCTAACTTTTCTACCACAACCGAAACATTAATTAATTATAAGTAATTGGACAAATATCCTAATGCAGGATCTGTCATAAATAATGTAGTCTAGATAATCAGTGAAACCGTAGCTGTATAAATGCATTCATATTTATATCTTTATTTAGTAATCCCTATACATCTTAAACATTTCATTGAAACATAACCCTCATGAAGATCGTTATATTTTTTTGGGGGGGGGGGGATTTACATGACGTTCCCAAGTATGAGCAGAAGCCCATCAAAAAAATGTATGCTTATTTAAAAAAATATTTTTACCCCAAAGATTATAGAAAATTTTGTATATTCTTGGGTCCTTCGGTAAAGTCACGTAGATAGGTTATTTTTTTGTTATTTTTTGTTATTTTATTTTAACTTATCTACGTGACTTTACCGAAATAACCAATAATATGAATTCCTGCAGTCACGAAATCTTTAAGTCAAGGTAATTTTTTAATCCATTTTTTTGACATACAGCAAGAACATACATTCTCTAATTATTTTGGTGTAACTAGCTCATAATGAATATGGCTTGCGATGCTAAAACGCACATCTGTGAAAGACTCATCTCGTACGCAACGCTTATACAGGAAATGATGCCAATGCAATGATGGTCGATGCGATCGTATCGTAGTTGTACACACCATTAATGCATGGGATATCCCCGAGAGAGAGGCATATTGTCATGGAGTAGCAAGCAGCAAATGTAACTGTTACAGTTAACCATGAAAATGTAGCATATCCTGTCTTGTCAAAAAACAGTCAAGTCAAAAGTGCCTTCATGAACAAATGGACATTGCGGTCTGATCATATTTGTTGGCGCTCATAGATTGGTGCAAGGCAAGTTGCATTCAACATAGCCCAAGAAAGGGCAATACTAATTGCAGACAACACAAAGATATCTATTGGGTCCATTTTGCAAGTATCAAAAATGATGAAAAACAAGAATAGGTTTAACCATGCTGGCAACAAAACAGGTTTTAAGTGTTCCAACACGAAACAGATACATTTTTCAAGGCATCAAGTCTGCAATGACTACACACACTTGTGGCAAAACATGCAAACAAACATACTCTGATAAATAATGTTTGCATTGTCTTTGAAACGGATTGGCCGACATAAGAGACAGCCTTCATTATGGCCTTGTCACGCCAGTGTTAGACCAGAGAACGCCAAAAGGCGATCAGTATCAGAGCATGTTTGTGTGCATGTTTTGCCACAAGTATGTGTGTGGTTAATGCATACTGATGCCTTGCAAAAGGTATTCATTTGGTGTTTTAACATCTTAACGAACACTTTTATTGCCAGAAAGAGTAAAACCTATTCTTATTTTTCAACACAAAGATGGTTAGTATAATGAGTATCTAGGTCACCGGGTAGTAGGCAACAAATTTAAATGCCTAGATGAGCAAATAAATTAAACGATTGTCACCATTTAAATAATTTATTAAATATTCCCATATTCTAGCTTAGTATCATGCGTTCATTAAAAGTGGGGGAGTGAGAGGGTTCAGAAAGCACAGGGAAATAACATTTTTGGAATCCAAAATAAATTGTTCAGGAACAAGAAACATCTAAAGACACAGATGGAGAACTGAAGATTTAATAGACATAATTCTGAAAAACTATTCGGGATATTACAAAAAACCAAATCAGAGAACACGACAATTGAATACGTCTTGGCATGCGATGTGAGCATGAAAGCAGCAAAAAAGGAGATTGCTATTTCACTAAATGTAGCTCTGAGGGAGAGAGGTGGAACCATAACTCATGATCGAGAAATATTATTTTTAAAAATTAGTGGAGGAATTGTATGCAGCACTCAATTGCAACGACATGCATATAGCCCAGGAATCAGCAACATGCAGATGAAGAGGAAGTTCCAAACGTCATATGTGAAGAAGTAAACCCTGCCCTTTGCAGTATTAAAAAGGGGAAATCTCCCGGATCAAATGGTATAACTGCAGACAAAAAACACATGAAATAAAGATGTGGATGAAAGCAGGTTGGAGTGCTTTTTGAAAACTGAAAATGATAATGAAAAGTAAAATACCAGTGTGCCTCGAGAATAATGTATATATATATTTTTATCAATGCATACTAGTAGGTATGACATACGTTTCAGAAACATGGTCATTAAGAAGACAAAAAACAGACAAAAGTATTAGTGTGCGTAAATGAGCATGGGGGGAGATGGATTTTTTTAATGTATTCAGAGACAGAAAGAGGAACGCATGAGTTAGAGAACGTAAGGAGGTTAAGAATGTCGTTTAGATGAAATGGGCTTGGGCACGACACACTACTGGAAGGGAGGACGGCCAATAGCAATGATGGAGTAGCATCCAAGAGATGGAACGTGACAGAGAGGATGCTCATCGAGATGGAGCAATGGAAGCAGCTCGTATGCAGGTGCTGGGTCGAGTGTTTTGCATCACGGAACCGTGAGAGATTGCTACAGGTTAGGGGAGTCATTCATCCAGCAGTGGATTATTTGTGGTCGATGATAATGATGAAGGCAGAGACTAGAATTACCAGGACCTTGACAGTTCGCGATTGCCTGGGAAGGATATTCAATGGTGGATTGATCATGATGGCTGTGATGAATATAAAAAAAACTAGGATGAGAACACCGTTTAGCTGTAATCGTATACGAATTTAGCATTTATGATATGAGTAAACAAGAATGGTAGATAATGTAGAATGATTTGACTTACAAATTAGCAATGAAGTGCATGCGTTGCTGGCTTCTACAAAGTGCAAAGTATTGTGGCAATAGAGTTTGGTTAAATAATATAGATAGACTGAATTAGTAACACAATCAGGGGCGGTTTCTTCATTAGGGCGTTGGGCGACGCACCACCAATGTCATTCAACCACAGAGTTATGCTAGCCGTTATTGTGCCTCTGGATATAGTCCAATCAGCGTCATGTCACGTTCTGTGGAGTACCGCCTCTTTTTGGGCGATTTCAATCTGGCTGAGAATCGCCCAGAGTGTTCCCATAGACTTACATTCAAAGATGTTTTTTTTCGAACGGCGGGCGCTCCAATGCATTCTCTATGGCTTCCGGGAGGGCTCGCACTAACGTGCTTACGTCATCATACGTAAGCACGTTTCAGTCAACAATATTATTTGTCGCCACCTAGTGGAATCTTTAATAAAAGAAACGGAGTGGATTGTAATAATAGTGAGTATAGAAACAAACAAGATGTATTGTAAGAGTCATTTTATTTTTCATTAATATTAAAGAAGTGAAGTTGCCTTTACATGCTTAAGCTGTTAATTTATCCATTGCATGGGTGGACCTTATCCTTATCAATCATCCAGACATTTGCCCACCCTGAGAGATTTTGCAGGAGCCGCCACTGAACACAATGACTGGTAAATGTTACATTCTGTGGCAGCTATAATAACCTCTGAACTCGGTAAAGTTGAAGAGAATCGGCAATGAATTATGGAATTGCTTGTAAACCCGCAACATTGATGAACACCAAGCTTAGAGCAAGTGAAAAATATCAGGTAAAATACTAGTTATTCCGGCAGCTTGACTTTTCAATTCAGTAAGGCAACAACTTTATTACTGTGACATTTTGAAGACGCTGCAAATTTAAACATAGATAACAAACCACACTGACATTCAATCAGAGTGAATAAACATTTAAAATGTCCCAATGTATAATTCACAACTTTCATATAAACGTATTGCAGTTGCACGTTAACATTTAAGTATACTGGTGAGTGTAAATATATTATTCATTACATTATGTTTTAATTGATATCAGGTTTTTTTTGTACAGTATGAACTATATTTTCAATATAAATTGTCTTTGTTTACAACATGAATGGTAAGTTATGAAATGCTTATAGTATGAAATGGTAAGTTACGAAGGCTGGGAACGCATCCTCATAGTACTCATGTTATTCAATATACGACGTGGCAATGGAAAATGTTGAACCTCTTTTGCACCGTACGTAGCCAACCGTGCTTATCAATATACGAAGCTCCAGGAACGCATCTACTTTGTATACCGAGGTATTACCGTAGTAGTAATTATAATTGTGACGTGTAGTGCTCGGCGTTCGGGTGAGGAGCTCGTTTATCCGGGAGAGCCTCAGAGTCAAGCCGCTGCTCCTCCGGATCGAGAGGAGCCAGTTGAGGTGGTTCGGGCACCTGGTAAGGATGCCCCCCGGTAGACTCCCCCTGGAAGTCTACTGGGCAGCAGCAGCACGGCCCACTGAGCGAAGACCCCGGGGCCAGCCCAGGACACGCTGGCGGGACTATGTCGCTCGGCTGGCCTGGGAACGCCTAGGAACCTCAGGAAGAGCTAGAGTCTGTGTATAGTAGTGTATAGTAGTGTAGTGTATAGCAGTGTATATGTAGTATGAATTCCTGCAGTCACGAAAACTTTAAGTCAAGATGTATATGTAGTGTTCAACACGGAGGCACACACTCTGGACTGAGAAGCAACGCTTTTATTTAACAACTTTCCTAGCGGGTAACACTGAACGTAACTCGGGTTCTATAGTAGGTGATGTGTGACTACCGATGTGAGTAGCGAGTTAACTCTCGACGAAGACCCGGAGACGACGAGACGCGGGACCGAGGCTTGATTCCACAGACGAGCCAAGAACATATTCTTAGGCTTTTTCGGTAAAGTCACGTAGGTAAAACATTACAAACTGAGTAATCATTGGAAATATGTGATTAACCATGCAAAAAAGATTTAACTACACTTAGTTGGCCAATCTTATTTGACAGACTATTACAGGTTTACCATGTTTAGTGGTTGTCTCCTTGTCACAGTTTGAGTCACAAACCGTACCTCTCCATAACAAAGGCTCACCCTCTTAAGCCTCACCTTACCATATGAATAAAAAGTGTGCTTTACTTGCCCCCCCCCCCTCTCCAACCATTATATAAACGGAGTGGTAGCTCCTGCAATCTCTCATTTACTTGATACAGCTGTCGTGGCTGTGACGGTTCCACCTGAAGACGGAAGCTTGTGTTGCCTCCAAAACGTCGTGATTTTTTTATTTATTTTACTTTTATTAATTTTAATGTTTTACCTACGTGACTTTACCGAAAAAACCTAAGAATATGAATCCTTGCAGTCACGAAAGCTTCAAATCTAGAGCCAAGAACACTCTCGGGTCTTCCCCTTTATGCTGCTGGGCGTGGCCTCACCCCGCCTTCGGCCACGCCCCCTTCAAGACCTTTCCCGAAGGATCTCGACCGAGCATCACGTGCCCCACTCTGGCTACCACGTCCTCCCTTGCCATCTCTCAGGCCATCACCACGACTATGCCCCCTCGGGCTGGCTGACGTGCCCTACTTTGGTGCTGGAGAGAGGCTCCAGGACGTACAGTTGTACTCCTGTAACAGTAGCTGGTGCGAACACCCTAGTGACACCATTTACGTCACTACACATAGTGCTGGAATTTGTCCCAAGGGAAAGGTGGGTCTGGAACCTTTCTACTCAATACGCTGCCGCCGCGACCCTCAACAGGACAATTGGACTGAGAAACGAACGAACGAATAATGCTGTGCGCGATATTCGCTCATTCTCGCAGAGAGAGGGAACAGACTCGCGATTCCCTAGGAGGAGCCACGAGATGCGCGAGAAGGCAGCAGCCACGCGGTGAGCCGGCGGCAATCTCCGCCAAAGCTCTGCGGTCAAATAGCGCTTAATTTGTACAAGGGAACCAGAGCGCTCGGAATAAAAAAATCCACGCGTGCCACGGAGCAACGCTCTGAGCCATCGAGACGGAAACGGTGGGACTCCACGTTTTGCTGTACCGCCTTATCCTGGTACCGCCTTATCCTGGCACCTCCTCAAGTGAATTCAGATCGTCCCTTTTGTATCATTTGTCGTTGTAACGTCCTGACCCGCCCCGACTGGACATCTGTATTAATAAGTGCTCTGTCGCTCATCGGATTCCTCCAGTAGAAATACACATTCTGATATTTACGAGTTTCACAACATGTGCGCAATCCGCCGACCCTCGCTGCCTCCATAAATTCCAGATTGCAAGTGTGAGCAACCAACGCTTATCCATAAATAACCTGCATTATGGATGATAATGGACGCGAAAGCCTACGTGTTAAACCAACGCTGAGCTAGTAGTGATGGTACCACACCACGCTGGGTATTCAGTTTACGCTGAGTGAGAGGCCCAGGTCAAGTATAAGAGAAGGCCGCAAAGGTACAGATGCTGATATCCAACGGTGGTGAGCATGGTCAGGATTTGACCAGGAATTATGAGAATGTAGCACAGTCCGCACACAAAAAACACACGTTTAGGCCGATGGGAACTCGTTTATATTAACGAGCGCTGAATAAGGCCGGCAAGGCACACAAGGTAGTTATTTGATCATGATTACAAACGTTTCACGCTGCAGGAGATACTAATTTAAGGCTGAGTCAACCAATATGACATCCGGGACAGGTCCAGATAGTCAGATACTGACTGCCAATGGTGTTATCCATGACTGGGAATCAATTTCATGGCCAGTTCTAGGCGCAGTTCGCACCAACATTCCTACACACACAGAACATATTGGCACATAAAACTTGAATATGAGATGCAATTATTGCCCTGGTATTCTTGCTGTTGATAGACCTGTGTAGAGCTATGAGGGTGTCCTCATTGGCTAAACCGATGTAAGAGAATAATTGGTATGCGCAAGATGACGTGACATATCACGTGTATGTGTTTCAATGTGTTTATGGGTTCACGTGTTTGTGTGCTCACCATTAACTATTGTGCAAGGATTGTATGCAAAATAAGAAGAGTGTGTGTGTGTTTGTGGACATGTGCATATGGGAGCGGTGGTGTAGCGGTTAGCACGCTTCGCTACAAACCAGGTGACCCGGGTTCATTTCCCACTCACGGACAATAACGGTGACGATTATTTGAACCGGTCCTGGGCCTCCCCTAGGTCAACTCAGCCTCAAATGAGTACCTGGAGTGGTGTGTATACATCGCCACTGGGGAGACAAAGGCGGCCGGGCGTGGTGCTAACCACCCACCCCCTCGTGTGCCGTGCTGGTCTTCATAGGTGCTCACTGACAGCACTTGCCCCAACAGTCTGTTCAGGCTATACGGGGGTTCTTCTTTTTTATGGGAGACAAAACGGTCGGGAATGGTGTCACTCACTGCCCCATGTCATGTTGGCCTTAATAGATGATATAACGGCATTTGTCTGCCAGCCTATGAGGTGAAATGGAGAATACATATTTGTTAAATGCAAATAAATTCATATTTTATTAATGAAGTGGAACATGGTAATGCTGTCAAATTATTTTACAAATGAAACGTCTCTGATAATTAAGGTTTCAAATTGGTATGGCAGAATTAAAGTTTCCGTGCTTATATTGTTTTTTTTTTACATTAAGGTGACTGTATTTGTTCATATAACAAACTGTTGATGTTTAAACTTGATTTGAAGCTTTCGTGACTGCAGGAATTACTTTTTGGTTATTTCGGTAAAGTCACGTAGAAAGAAAATAATTTATGTTGATGTTGAGATCGAAATCTGAGAAAATATTCACAATTTGAGAGTAAAATATCAATATACAGCAAACGTGTTCAATCGTATTACTATGTATAATAAAGCCGGTGTACCAACATTAGTTGGTGCATGTGGATGGATGTGTATAGGTGTCCGGTTTGACAGCAGAGGTCTCGCTCAAAATCAGTGAAGCGGCATTATCTTTGTGTGGACTACCTGGTCTGTCGCTCCACACGAAGCTTCAGGTTTTCTCTACCTCTATAATGTCCTCCCAGCTCTATGCTTGCGAAAGTGGACCCGCCTGATGGAACATCTGCGCCGGTTATACACATTCAGGCTGGGCTGGCGACGGTCCATCCTGGGTTTAACCGGACTGGATTATGTGAGGAGTTCACAAATTCTTGGAAGGACACATTTCCATTGGTGATTTCCTCCAGCAGGCAACGCTGCGTTGGCTGGGTCATGTAGCCCGCATGCCAAGCCCACCGCATGCCCAAACGGCTTTCGTTTGGCCGGGCAGAGGGGGCTAAAGAGATGCAGCATGGGCTAGAGAAGAGATGGACTGATGCCGTACAGAAGGATATGAAGCTGAGTGGAGTTGCCGATGACTAGTACCAGCCGTGTCAATATTGGCCTCTTTGGAGGAGGCTCGTGAACGACACTTCTGGGCAGTTGGAGGAAGTCACTCTCCAACAACAGCAGAGGGAAGAGGAGCCACGCTCACAACGACGAGTGGAGCGGCTCAAATGCAGCAGTTTGGCACATTATGGGGAACAGGTGGTGCATCTGCTATTCATGTTAGTCAACCCATGGTATCTTAGTCTGTCCCGTAACCTCCTGCCAATGAGCCTTCGACACCTCATGTGGCCTTAATGTGCACACAGCCTGGCACAAGCACTGTGGTGACGTCACCATAACTTCATGGCGAACGACTATTGTTGTTTCGGTGTCGTGGTGAACGCGCTGCACGACAAACCCGCCTACCCAAGTTCGATTCCCACTCATGACCGATACGAGTGACGAATATCTGGCCCGGTCCTGGGCCTCCCCTAGGTCGGCTCAGCCTTAAATGAATACCGAGTGCGAAATGTAAACATCGTCATCTTTTTATTTTATTTTATCGCCACTATGGAGACAAGGGCAGCCGGGTGTGGTGCTGGTCACCCAACCCCTCGTGTGCCGTTCCAGCCTTCATAGGTGCTCGCTAACAGCTCCAATCCCAAGTCTGCTGAAGGCTATACTGGGGATTCTTTGTCTCAGTATTAAGTACGTGCAATTTATCGGTATGTACGAAAGTAAATACTGCTTTGTCACTTCGCCCAGGTGATGGCAGCAGAGGACCGTTGCATGAATGTTCCAGACAGAATTTTACTCTGCCTCAATAAATGCCCCATTGTGATGTGCAATTGCCTCTCTCCTCGAGAGGCACAAACCGAAGAAGCCCGTCCATCAAATCGGCATTAATTTTTAATTTAAAGTTAATGTATTGCATCGGGACCTCTATTTTTTTGAAACACTCCCCAGAAAAAAAACGTGTACCAGTGGGTAAACATTATTAGAACAAGGCGCCCATATATTACAGATTTGCTCCTTAGCAATAACTATCGTACGTCTCGCTGCCAAGCAAGCACAGATGCATTGAAACCACATTGTGCACACACACACACACCAATTGCACAGCAGCATCACAACGTATCGCTCTTATATGGGATAATATTGTTTATAATACCCTGGTGTGCACAATGACGTGTCATTATTATTACGCCGTGTTTCTCGACTATAACGCACGGTGACAAATTTATAAGGGCACGGGGTGACCAATATGGGCTGAATTGGTCTGTAATAAGGTAGGCACTGATAAGGGGTTGACAGCTTTGTTGATGGCTTAATCGTTGTCCATAAGTTTAGTGCATAGTTGCTTTGTAGCATTTTATGTATAAAATAAATTAATATATAACCGTCTGTACGTTTTATTGCAATGTTAATAAAAGGCTGTCCGCGACCACACAACATGAAACGTTGTCATTGAGGAGAGTTCTGTTTATGAGCTGGTACAGTCGGTCGGTGTTGCACACCCACGCGCACACATCCACCCTTTATCTCGAGAGGGATGATGCTAATAACACCACACTGGCATCAGCTATGATCAATCCACTGCTGGATGAAGGGCTCAACAAGCCGTTGCTATATCTCACGATTCTGCAATGTCTTCATCCACCTAACACCTGTACACAAGCTGATCATCTCCCTCCATCTCCTCAATGGACATTCTCTTGAATGAATTCCAACAAATAATTAATCTTGAAAGATGCCACCATCCCTTCTATAGATGTGTGCTGCACAACCTCACTCCACAGTTAGAATGATGTATATAATGTTAAATCTATATCGCAGCTTTATTATATCCTATATATCACATTTCAACGTGATATATATTAAGATTGGTTTAAATTAGGATACCATACGACTCTTAAAAATAATTCATGCCTCAAGTTTCCTGGCTGGCTGCTGGCTGAGATCCTCTCCACCCTGACCAGTCTTTTGTTCGTGGCTGCTGCGAGCCGTTTCCACCAAAACTAACTGGGTAACTGGCTACATGGCATTTTCCGTGTAAGAAATAAACATTGCATTGAACTTAAATGGTGGAAGAAGTTCAGAAGGCATCATAATAATAGTGACACCAAAGAGTTGGGAGTAACGAGTACCAAAGACTGACAAGGTTCATTAAAAATTGCTCTCACTTCACAATTTGTGCTCCTATTAATGCAAGTTTCACCAGACTATTATTTAAATTCTCGAGAATATATATAAACACCTAAATACGTATTATCTTGCCATTTTATTACGTAAAACAAGCGGATTGCGTTTAGTGTTGCTAGCACAGGATTGCGAGAAGAGTGTGAAAATTACAGCAGTCTCTTATTTTTCATTGGCATGACCAGTATGATTCCAATGAATGCAATATATTTTGAATCAAAGCAACGTCTAAACGACACCACATCTCAGAATAATGCTATGCGCAGAGAGTAGACGTGTGTTCGTATCGAGAGATTGCAGGGAAGAGATGGATGTTATGTATTTAGGTGGAAACGGGGGCCAACAGCAAAGAAGAAGTGACTCCATTCACTGGTGGGGGGGGACGACACGGGCAGGGAGAGTTAGGTCGGGGAGAGTCCACGATGGACATTGAAGAAGGATGATCTTGTGGTTGAAGGACTGAATGGTGAGCCAGTGGAAGTGAACTGAGAACTGAGGTGATGATATGATCTTGTTTAAAGGCATAGGTGGCGACTCGTACCACAGCATTCCGTTTTAAGGTGAGGGATTTGTAGAGATTATAGAGACGGTTGCATTTGTCGAGGCGAAAGGTGATGAGGACGTGGATAAAGGACTCAGATACACAGTAGCCAATGTCAGAGATCTTGCGCAGGTGAAGGCAAGGACGTCCTGCGGAGCTGATGGCACCCAGGTTGAAGGCGCTCTCTTGGCAAGTTTGATGTGAATGCTTAGGAGGAGGAGTAGTCAAGAGCAGTTGGAGCATGTATTTTGAAAATGTATTTTGTTTTTACAAAGAGTAGGATTTGTACACGTTATAACTCATCCAAAAATAAGAATGCATCAAGGGAACTTTGAAATAACAGTGAGGATAGGCGTGTTGTCATTGAAGATGCACAGCCAAATGTGATCTTTCGAAGGAGAACTTATATGAAGAAATGAAGACAGCCTAGGCTAGAACCATATTGAGCCCGATATGTAAGGGTTTATTATTTTATATATACCCCTTGAATGGAGAAGCACAATTAATGATTGATATGTCATTTATGAGTAAAACTCCAATTAGCATGGCTGGAAACATACGGTGCGGTAGAAGTTCAACATACATGTATACAAAACGGAGGAGTTTTCTTTAGACAATTACACATCCTTGTCAAAGGTTGCAGTGAGGGACAGGGTCATTAATGAGTCACACTTTTGCAGTGAGGAGGCCATTGATTATGCACAAGAGGGCAGATTCCGTGGGATAACTGAAGCAGAGACCAAATCGGACGGGACAATGTAGATCCTCGAGAGAGGAGAGAGCTTTCTGGAGAGAAGAGAGGTCCGAAATGTGGGAAAATTATGTCCCCTTCCGATAAGTTTTCCTAGGAAAGAGAAGCTTACATCGGTGCGGGTATGAGCATAATTATTTTGGTCCATTGGTGGGACCCATTTTGTTATGGATAGTGGCGACACCGGCAATTTTAATGATGAAAGGGTCAGTGGCAGAGACAGATGAAGACATTGACGAAGGCGACAATGTTGGGAACCTGAGTTGATTAGACAACGGGAATGAACCCACTTTCCGGTGCAGTTAAAGGGATTGTAAAGTGGATGAATTTCTAGTCCAAAGCCACTCTTGAAAATGTTCATTGGTAGTTAAATATTGTGTTAGACTTTTGAGCAGCGAATCAAAAATAATGATTTGCAACTTGGCAGATAGTATCATCAACATTATACAGAGTTAATATGCAGGTGCATTTTGTTTAGTGAGAAAACTATTTTCAGCTTTTCACATTATACGAAGTGAGAAACATCACATTTTCTCCAATGTTTTTTGCAAAATGTGTTTGAGATAAATAACTCGGGAGCTGATACAAGGCCACGCTGGTGAGATGTTAATTCCCTCACCTGTTATATAGGAGGGCGTGGGTTCGATCCCAACCTTGACGCTTGTATATTTGTAGTTTGCATGTTCTCCCCGTAGTCACGTGGATTTTTTTCGGGGGTCATCTGGTTTTTCCCCTCCACATTTAGAAACCATGCATTTAGAGTATTTGGCTGCTATAAATTTCCATCTGATAAGCCACTTCGTTGAGCTATCGTTTGTGGCTATGTCGCTACTGACAATGAGTTATATAGCCTCAGTAGTTGTTACCTGGTAAAATAAAAATAAAACTTTAGTTTAAATAGTTCAGTTTAGGGCCAGCCCATCTATGTATTAAGTTATGTGAAACAAAGATCCAGGTGGTACTGGAAAAAAAAATCATTTACAATTAGAATTTTGGTCTAGGATCAACTCAGCCCCTCTGGGGCCGATAATAAATAGTATCCACTTCTGGGAAGATAAGAGTGTTGGTCTCATGGAGAAACTGATTCCTGCATTAGGAATGTGGAAATATTTTTTACCGCTGTCTAAGCATCGCTAACAAAGATAAGCGCTGCACAATGCTCGTTTGGGTGTAAAAATGCTTCGTATTTTTTGTGACGGGTTAAAAGATCAGCATGAATACTTTACACATCACAATTAATGCAAGCGATCAAATGAATGTTCAATTGAATCCACAACATTTAGAAGAATTAAATAATGGACATTATATGTGTAAGCCTATGAATATATGTGTTCACAGGTCATTGTGAGATTATTTGTGTGAATATATTAGTTTTTTTCTACAGGAGTCCGTGAACCTCAATTAAATGGACGATTTAGTATGAACCCTATGGATTTTTTCGTACAGTTTCATTCCCATACTGAGTTTTCAAAAAAAATCTGAGATCATGAATGTTTATTTTCCCATTACTATCCATGCCATTGTCCAACGCAACTTTAAATAAATATGTTTTGAAGTCACTTTTAATACGTTTGGGGGGACACCGACGAGGTCTATTTACAGGACAATGCACCGACGAGACGGAGTGATGAAATCAGCCGTTGTGCAGGCACTGTGTGGATTGTTACAACGCAGTATCAATGAGAGGTTGTGGCGGCTTGCGGAGGCCTTCATTGACGATGACGATTATCATCATCATCATCATCATCTAATTCTCAGCCCATACATCAGTGCAGATGAACGCTCATTAATAATATGACATACCTAAATGAGTTCTGACGAAAGTTTCTGAAACTTGAATTTTTAAGTAATATAAATGAAAAAAAATCTTGCAAAAAGGAATACCATTTGTAAGCATTTCCAATTAGTGCATTAATAAAATATTAACTAAACTAGGGCACTGTTTTGTTTTGCAAGAAAATGGATTTGAAGCTTCAAAATATAGTAGTTTTATTATTTTGCTGTCAATTGCATTGTTTTACGTTTAAATCAGCGAAAATGCACGCCATTAAAGCAGCACAAATGTTAACTTGTTTACGTTAATCCCATGGAAATTTATTAGAAAAAATGAAATTGGCTCGACATAAAATAAAATAAAAACTCCTTTTACACAATGTGCTGGGTATTGTTTATGACATCATAAACAGCACAGAAGCAAATGTGTAGCAAATAACTTTTATCATTTTTATTCGTCTGCCAGCGTTCTGGCATGGAATACAACGTCATTTGGAGTTTATTCCTTTCTTTCTCTGCGGCCAGTCCATCTGTCCATCTTTGTGTCCCAATTACGTATCGGCTGCAATGTCTGGTGAATAAAATCCATCCGTGATATAAAATGGGAAAAAAGTGTGAAAGGCATGGGAGAATTTGGAGAAGTTTCAGTGCTTTCTGGTCCTGATAAGATTTATATGATGACTTGCTTAATGTATTGACCAAAATATATATGCATTGTCAGAGTGACACCACTTTGACAAGTTATAAAAGTATGACATGTTTTCATAGCATTGGGACTCTGACAGGCAACTCGACTCAATTAATTAAAATGCCAGGTCGGATGTCAACTCGGCCCATCATCCCTCTGGGGGTTGATATGATCGGTAACACTATGTAGGAGTTCAGCAGCAGTGACCATATGGAGACAATGGTCCTCTGCAATAGATGGAGTAGAATTTCCACAAGTATAATAACAGCTATACTGACTTCCACCATAGGAATGTGGAATTTCCACCACTGGTTGAGGGTCACCTAGAAAAATTAGTACATACCAATGTTTATTTTAGTAAGGAGAAATGTGGGATCAGTTCCACGTAGCTATTTTGGCCATAAACTCCACCACTTTTTGGTGAATGATTGCCGATTTCCTGGAAAAATTATGCAGTTTGCCATTCATCTGTGGCCAATTTTATAGACATACAGAACCATTACTGAAAAACAAATGGGAATATCTAAAAGGGATCAGGGTTAGATTGTAACCAAAAATTACAGAGAATTGTCTGCAAACATATTGATGACGATTAATGCATATTGCTGCTGCAGATGTGATGATCATGACAATGATGTTCTTGTTGTGACTGCCACTGATATTGCTTCTTCTGTTGATGTTAAGCATGAAGGTACATTTAAAACAGCTTTTTGTATGTGGGAGCATAATGTAGTACCCAGGGACAACTCATCCTTAAAAGAGGAAAACACTCAAATTTCCAAAACAAATGTATCTAATAATTAATTGCTAGGCCACAATTATATCCTCCCTTATCTATGCTTGTGAGATGTGGAGCCCTCTAAATTGTGAATAATGCCAACATTTCACAAAAGTACAAAAAATTCCACATTAGGTCCGTTTATCTTTCAAACTTCATATGAAACACAGCTATATTTTTCTACGCGATATGTTTTTACTCGTAATTCGAAACTTAACACATTCGTCAATAACATTGCCTTAAAAAGAAAAAAACTTAGAATGGGAAAGTGTTGTTTGTTTTACTTATGTGAATGGTGTTTATTGTGCTTGTGCACTACTACTAATACATTATTAGCAAACAATATGGTGTTGCTCATAACGCAAAGTGGGTTTAATCTGCTTTAGCATCAAACTACATAAATAGGCAATAACTGTAATTCGCTGATAATGTGAATCACTTAAATCAATTAATACACTGCCCTCCATATGAGTGAAAACCAATCAACATCTGTGCTGTAAGTTTTGGGGGCTTGCATTCTGTAATTTAGTTTTTTAAATCTTCAAGTTAAAAGCATACACCTGTCTAACGTTGCATGTTTATCTACGCTTGTGCCACGTTTCAGTCTTCTAGCCTATCTAAAATAGCATGAGAAAATGTGCCAATCTTTAAGTCACGATTGTCTCTAAACATTCAACATTCTTGGTAGTAATGTGTGTCTTTAGTAATGCAGTCTTGTCTAAAGCCGTGATTGAAACTGAAGACGATACTTGATGATCCGTTGGGAGAATAAAACCGTCTTAGCAACGCTTGTTTTTACAGAGTGATGAACAAGCCTGCGTACAACTGTAGTGCCATAGATGGGCCACACTTACCAGCAGTGGTGGACAGGGCCCATCTGCAGGTAGCTCGGACCCCCAGGGGAGGGGCCACTGTGCCAGCCCAAGAGGGGAGGGGCTGCTGGGGGCTCTAGGATCATAGACAGCTAAGCCCTCGGCGCCAGGCCCTAGGATCCCAGGCAACCCAGACAGCTAAGCCCCTTGGTGCCACCAACGGGGAACTGTGTGTGCTCTGTGGGCTATCTGGGGGCACACACAACCCCACCCCTCGATGGGCAAGAGGCATAAAAGGGCCGCTCCCTGGCCGATCGGGGCAAGTCGCAGCTCAAGCCCCAAGACCAGTCAGCTTACGACCCTGGACCCACTCGTCCCGCTTGTCCTTGTAAGGGCCAGAACGCTGTGCGGGCCAGTGGTGGGACTCTGGGACTCCTGGCTCTACGTCCTTGAAAGGGCAAGTTCCGAGGAAGCCAGAGTCTAGACCCGCACCTTGGCTGGGTCGGGTCAGGTAGCCTCCCCTAGGGTAATTGTAGCCGGAGGACCCCAGAGCATAGCTAGAGTCAGGTATGCTAAGAGTAGGCTGTGTCGCTAGGCTGTGTCGCTAGGCTGTGTACCTAGGCTGTGTACCTAGGCTGTGTACCTAGGCTGTAACAGAGTATCAGGACTATTGGAGTGTTGTATTATAATAAAGAAGTTACCTCTACAAGTGTCTCCGGAACCCATTACATTTGGTGTCAGAAGTGGGGTCCTCCAGCTACAATTACCCTAGGGGAGGCTACCTGACCCGACCCAGCCAAGGTGCGGCTCTAGACTCTGGTGTCCTCGGAACTCGCCCTTACAAAGATGTAGAGCGGGAGTCCCAGAGTCCCACCACTGGCCCGCACAGCGTCCCGGCCCTTACAAGGACAAGCGGGACGAGGAGGTCCAGGGTCCTAAGCTGGCTGGTCTTGGGGCTTGAGCTGCGACTGGCCCCGATCGGCCAGGGAGCGGCCCTTTTATGCCTCTTGCCCATCGAGGGGTGGGTTGTGTGTGCCCCCAGATAGCCCACAGAGCACACACAGCCCCTCGTTGGTGGCGCCAAGGGGATTAGCGGTCTGGGTTGCCTGGGATCCTAGGGCCTGGCGCCGAGTGCTTAGCTGTATAGGATCCTAGAGCCCCCAGCAGCCCCTCCCCTCTTGGGCTGGCACAGTGGACCCTCCCCTGGGGGTCCGAGCTACCTGCAGATGGGCCCTGTCCACCACTGCTGGTAAGTGTGGCCCATCTATGGCACTACACAACTATAACAACATATTTGGTGGTGCTGCTGCTGCTGCGTTGGCAGTGGTGCACAAACACAATTAACAAAAATAATACAACACATTCACCTATGGCACTGTGGTTTTAAAATAGGAAAATTGTACACATGGCTCTTCTTCATAGCGCATATAAATAGCTTTTCTACATAAAACAGAGGTCATTTGGATTTCCCACAAACTCCGACAGCTGAATTAGGTCATAAACTCGAAATATATGATTCAAGTAGTCACATGTCTATCCACTCTTTATAAGGTGATGCGTAAACCACAGACCAGGCAGCGCCATTTCGTTAAAAAAAATTATTTAATATAGCTAGACATATATCTTACAAATGGCAAAACACTAATTATAATAAAAAAATCAATTGGAAAAGTTTCACCAAGCTTATACTATAATTGTTCTGAAATTCCATTATGTATGTAGATCCATATACATAATATAATACCACGGCAATTAGAATAACATGGTCCCATTTTCAAAGATGTGTGTGCTATCAAAATATTTTGGCCATTAATCCTGTTTCGGCAAAGGTGCAGCACCGCAATTGGACATGTTCGTGCCACTGCTGGTGGAAGGCGTCTCCACTCAAGGGAGCTCGAGAAGGCATTTGGCCTACTCTTGGCCAGAAGTCTTGGAAAAAGTACCCACACTTTACTCCAACCACACGTGACCTGCCGACCCGCCGATCGACTAATTGTGGTGTGCCTAGTCATACCACTGGGCGGACAGAGATGGTGAGATTGAATAAACTTGCGGCATTGTTTCAACTGCCACATTGGGAGAATGAATCGAACTGGCGATGTTTATTGCAAGTCCAGTCTGCTAACCATTCTTCCAGCTAAAAGCACAGCAGCATCTAATTCCTCTTTCATGCAGGTATATTTCATTATAGCATTTACAAGATCTGTGCTGGATGCAATTGCTAGGCTGCTATCCCTAAAAAAACAATCTGTACACACTGGGAAACAGATGGACACATGATGGGTAAGATCATATTGCCATGTAGAGCCAGTTAAAAAATATATGAGGTTGAAGCTAAAATCTGAAATGTTATGGTGCAAGTGTTAACACTGACTTTGTGAGTGCTGAACCATCCATAACCTGACTCTGAGTGGCTTTAGAGGCAATTTCTTGTTTTGACGAATAATATATTCTCAGCAATGCTGTTGTATATTTCATGCCATGCTACATGCGGTTCCAAAGAAATTTAATTATTGCTTGAAGACCACGTAAGGTTTGTGTGCAAAGTTGCATTTGCAAGGAGAGGACCTGCAACGTGATGTTCACGTTGAGGTTTGGAGCACAGGTCATGGGGCAGCATTCTCTGCACACTGTTCCTGAGTGGCCGAGACTTTGTGGTGGTTCAAAATAAACGCTCATATCGGAGCCTTTGTTGAATGCGTCATTCGAAATGCCTTCAATCACGAAGACGTCGCCCACCTGTGGATATCAACTATGCAGACAGCCCGAAGGACAACTCCCTCATTCAGGGATAATTTAAAGAAGTGCATTAATGGTGGCCAAGGAAAAGGTTGATGGCATTGATTCTACCAACTCTTGCAATTGCTTCCTTCCTTCTGATTGATCTTTGTGAGGTCAATGCCTAAACCCCAGGGCCCACTATTACAGTATGATTGTGTGCAATCATAAACCAATAAAATTCACAGTTTATGTCAACAACACCGCCTTATATTAGAATAGCATGTAAAACATCTACAGTAGGCTAGAAGAGGCAGTACATACTTATTTAACGTATAATCAAGGCTTAATGTCTTACTTTATGTTTTTTTTCGAAATGCTGCTTTGCTGGGAATTTGGGTGGAAGGCACTAAGGCTTGGCACTAACACTCAAACAAAGTGTGCAGAGCCATCATAATCTGAGTACTGTCTTCAAGAACATCATCTGGCTACTAAACTCTAAGCTCTATTCAAGCACCCCCCCCACCACCGCACACACAGCACCACAATGCCGCAGTATCACGTGGACCAAATAAGGCGAGATGGATGTGGTGTGTTAAAGTAATTCTCGGAATAGCATCCTGGACCATTCCACACGAAATTAAGCACTCGTTATAAGGTATTGTTAAAGACAAAAGGTCGTGATATATTTCGGCTCATAAATGCCTGCGAGGTTTGGACTCAAGGACACAAGGTTATCAGTACTCAATAAACGGGCTTAAGCGTGGCTTAGTGGCAATATTTCTGGCACTTTGAGTGAGCGCAGATCTCTGCCACACTCTGCACATGTACAAGGGTGACATGTGGCAGGAGGAGATGGCAGTGAGGCTTGAGGCTGTCATGTTAAATCCCCTCTGCAATGGCAGGTCTGCAAGGCAAACATGAGCTTATGTAAACAAGGAGCGGTTGTACAAGTTTCCCCTGCACGGTGCAAACATTCAGTGTCTGTGCCCTATGCAATGTGCAAAAATGCATAGGTAACATTTCGCTCCTAGCTGGTGTAGCTGAGCACATAAGGGGTAATATCAATCCCGCATATCGCTAGCGTGAGTGTTGAACATGTACGAATGTTATTGCAATAATGGGAAACTTTTAATAGTCCCATTTTCTAGGTCAGTGCTATATTGGTAACACACAGCTTATCGAATGGGGTATGATCTTTCTTATGCTTTTATGTATGTTGCATTTCTTTTTCACCATACGTCGCCAACCATGCTAAATTGAGGTGCGGGGAAAGGACAACACACAAAACAGAAAAAGCAGTTATTCGTGTTTGACACGTAGGCTTTTGCGACCAATATCATCCATAATATAGGTTTTTGGGTTAGATTGTGTAAATATGAATGTGTCTTTAAACCCGCCACCACGCGACACAGCCAAATAGTAAGGTTTGTCACGTAAACAGAACATGCCAATTCGTTACCAGTACAGCACACCGGTGTGTTGGAGAGCAAATCCACAACATTTACAATCTGAGCACGACGTTTCACCAGTAATTACTACTAGCATCATCAGGCGGACAGCCAGTTCTTCGTGTATGGCTGGATGCAAAATAACTGAGAAATCGATGTCCAGATCATTTAACCAGCCAAATGGCTTCAGTTGATGTGTGATGGATGTCTTCGTTGAATGTTTGCAGTGGTTCACTGTTGTCCCTGCTAGTCAGGTAGATACATGGCAGATATATCATATGATCAAAGATGCCGACCACCATCATCCCACAACCACACAGCAGAAGAACTAAATAATCACCACAGTTATGCCCCAGCCACTCCATTATTGCCCGGAGATAGTACTGATGAAGCTTCCAGAATTATGAAAATCCTCTCATACTATAGCTACTATGCACGCCAAAGACTCATCTTTATATGTAGTGCGCATGTAATATATAGAGGCATGCAATTGTACAGACAGACTAGCTGTACTACCCGGCTTCGCCCGGGACTTGTATCCACCACGCCCGGCCGCCTTTGTCTCCCCAGTGGCGATGTTAATACGCCACACCAGTTACTCGTTTTGCGCTGAGTCCCTCCCTCACCACTCTCCCTCCCTTACCACTCTCCCTCCCTCAGCACTCTCCCTCCCTCACGACTCTCCCTCCCTCACCACTCACGCACGGCCGCCTTTGTCTCCCCAGTGGCGATGTTAATACGCCACACCAGTTACTCGTTTGAGGCTGAGTCGACCTAGGGGAGGTTCAAATAATCGTCACCGGTGGTGGCCGTGAGCGGGAATGGAACTCGGTTCGTCGGGTTTGTAGCGCAGCGTAGCGTTAACCACTACACCCACCGCTCCTCACACACCACACACGCACAGACACACACACAGACACACGCAGACACACACAGACAGACACACACACACAGACACACAGACAGCACGCTAACCACTACACTACCGCTCCCCACACACCACACACGCACACACACAGACACACACACAGACACACACACACAGACACACACACACAGACACAGACAGCACGCTAAGCACTACACTACCGTTCCCCCTACACAACACACGCGCGCGCATCCATAGGTACACATACACGCGCTTGCTGCAGACACACACGACTTTCAGGGTGCGTACGGCAGTAAACGACTGAAAAAAGAAAGCGGCAATGCTGGGCGAGGAACGCCTTAGACCTGCAACACATTTGTGTAATGCGAGCGTAAACATACAAACACATACAAACACATACACACACATACATACACACACATACACACAAACACATACACACACATACATACACACAGACATACACATACACACAAACACACACATACATACACACAAAAACATAGACAATACACACACACATACATGCAGACACACAGACAGACACATAACACACATACATACACGCAGATACATACACAGAAACACATACACACAATACATAGACACACACATACATACACACAAACACATCCACAGACATACATACAGACACGCAGACATACACATAAACACATACAAAAAACGCACATACATACACACACACATACATACACACAAACACATACACACACATACATACACACATGCATACAGACACACAGACATACACATAAACACATACACACATACACATGACCCGGCCTCGCCCGGGACTTGGATCCACCACGCCCGGCCGCCTTTGTCTCCCCAGTGCCGATGTTAATACGCCACACCAGTTACTCGTTTGAGGCTGAGTCGACCTAGGGGAGGTTCAAATAATCTTGACCGGGGGTGGCCATGAGCAGGAATCGAACTCGGTTCGCCGGGTTGGTAGCGCAGCGTAGCGTTAACCACTACACCCACCGCTCCTCACACACGACACACGCACAGATACACACACAGACACACACACACAGACACACACACGCAGACACACACAGACAGACACAGACAGACACACACACACACAGACACACAGACAGCACGCTAAGCACTACACTACCGCTCCCCACACACCACACACGCACACACACAGACACACACACAGACACACACACACAGACACAGGCAGCACGCTAAGCACTACACTACCGTTCCCCCTACACAACACACGCGCGCGCGTCCATAGGTACACATACACGCGCTTGCTGCAGACACACACGACTTTCAGGGTGCATACGGCAGTAAACGACTGAAATAATAAAGCGGCAATGCTGTGTAAGGAACGCCTTAGACCCGCATTATACATTTGTGTAATGCGAGCGTAAACACACAAACACACACAAACACATACACAATACACACACACATACATGCAGACACACAGACAGACACATAACACACATACATACACACACATACAAACACAGAAACACATACACACACATACATAGACACACACATACATACACACAAACACATCCACAGACGTACATACACACATACATACAGGCACGCAGACATACACATAAACACATACAAAAAAACCCATATACATACACACACACATACATACACACAAACACATGCACACACATACATACACACATGCATACAGACACACAGACATACACATAAACACATACACATGACCCGGCTTCGCCCGGGACTTGGATCCACCACGGCGGCAAAACCGACATACATACACACACAGACATACACACAAACACATACACACACATACATACACACATGCATACAGACACACAGACATACACATAAACACATACACATGGCCCGGCTTCGCCCGGGACTTGGATCTACCACGCCCGGCCGCCTTTGTCTCCCAAGTGCCGATGTTAATACGCCACACCAGTTACTCGTTTGAGGCTGAGTGGACCTAGGGGAGGTTCAAATAATCGTCACCGGTGGTGGCCGTGAGCGGGAATGGAACTGGGTTCGCCGGGTTGGTAGCGCAGCGTAGCGTTAAGCACTACACCCACCGCTCCTCACACACCACACACGCACAGACACACACACAGACACACGCAGACACACACAGACAGACACAGACAGACACACACACACACAGACACACAGACAGCACGCTAAGCACTACACTACCGCTCCCCACACACCACACACGCACACACACAGACACACACACAGACACATGCAGACAGACACACACACACACAGACACAGACAGCACGCTAAGCACTACACTACCGTTCCCCCTACACAACACACGCGCGCGCGTCCATAGGTACACATACACGCGCTTGCTGCAGACACACACGACTTTCAGGGTGCGTAAGGCAGTAAACGACTGAAATAATAAAGCGGCAATGCTGTGCGAGGAACGCCTTAGACCAGCAACACATTTGTGTAATGCGAGCGTAAACACACAAACACATACAAACACATACACACACATACATACACACACATACACACAAACACATACACACAGACATACACATACACACAAACACACACATACATGCACACAAACACATACACAATACACACACACATACATGCAGACACAGACAGACACATAACACACATACATACACACACATACACACACATACATAGACACACACATACATAGACACACACATACATACACACAAACACATGCACACACGTACATACACACATACATAGAGACACGCAGACATACACATAAAGACATAAAAAAAACCCACATACATACAGACACACATACACACAAACACATACATACACATACATACACACATACATAGAGACACACAGACATACACATAAACACAAACACACATACACATGACCCGGCTTCGCCCGGGACTTGGATCCACGATGCCCCGCCACCTTTGTCTCCCCAGTGACGATGTTCACACACGACAGCAGTTACGCTTTTGAGGCTGAGTGGACCTAGGGGAGGGCCAGGTCCGTTTCAAATAATCGTCAGCGGTGGTGGGCGTGAGTTGGAATCGAACTGGGGTCGCTCAAGCAGCTTAATGACTGTTTGTACAAAGAACATATAAAGAATCGATTATAATAACCAGGCAAGAGTCCACATTATAGACTGCCAGTACACGCACTCAGCTTCATAAGCAGGCTAGAGTGTACATGATAGAGTGGCAGTACGCTCACCGAGCTTAATAAGCAGGCTACAGTGTACATGATAGACTGGCAGTACGCTCACCCAGCTTAATGAGTATTTGTACAGTGAACATTAAAGTAATCGATTGTTGGCGCGTTGGGTTTAAAAGTAATATTAATAGCACACATTGTGGTGGGGGTCTAGTGAAGAGTAGGAAAAACTTTGATGAATTTACCTCAGAGTGGCGTGGTGGGTGTCGAGGCCTAGTAGCGTGCAAAGCCTGCGGCCTCGCCTAAAATTGTCGGCTTGGAAGAGGCAGGGTACGGGTGGCGTTCCTTCCCCCCCCCCTAGCGCTCCAACAATACTGTGTAATGGCTATTATTTAATTAAATACGGAGCTTATGAAAGTGGCGAAGGCGTGGCTAGCCGTTGGCAGGGGCAACCGCCGTCCAATGAAACTGCAGCCCTTGGCGAAGGCGTGGCTAGCCGTTGCCAGGTCCAATGAAAGCGGCGAAGGCGTGGCTAGCCGTTGCCAGGGGCAACCGCCGTCCAATGAAAGTGCGTATGGGCCAAAGTCCACAAACACACACACAGACAGACAGACATGAACGATTTTATATATATAGATTATGTGAAATTGATGGATTTGGTATTGTGAATAGAGTGCAAGACTCACGTCGTAAAGTTGCGAGTTCAAATTCTGGTTGGAGATCAATTCGGCCTATCAGCCCTCAAGGGTAATTAAAATGAGCCACCACTTTGTGGGAAGTCAACAGTGATTGCCCTGTGTAGATATTGGCCACTGCCATTGAAATATGGATTTCCACCATAGGCATAGGGCCTCAAAATGAGATTAGCACCTCTTGTATGCACATGGAAAACATGTTGACTTTGAATCACATTAATAATGAAGGTTAAAGTGAAGTAATTAGGTCTACTGAATAACCAGTGCTCATTCTTGCTAGCGAAACCTCAGTTCCGAGCGGAGGAGCAACATTTTAAATGTGGGGATCAGTGTTTCCGCATGATAAAAGCCATCGATCTCCCACGAAGTGGTAACTATTTTAGCTGCCATGGGGATACTGGATTCTCCACATTATGATACTCACTTTCTTCCCGTTGATAACTTTATAATTTAATTAAATAAATACATGTTTATATGGCACTTTTCACAATATACAGATACATAATATATATATACACAGCAATAATAGTGTAAATTAATATTTTACAAGAATAGTGAACGTAAGATGATGAATTCCCTTATTGACACGGGGCACACGTTTGACGTGTGCCTTACTTTCTGAAACGTCTGACGCTCTGGAGAATACATTAATTTCATAGTCTGATTCGATCTCTCAGTCGAGATTTTGACCTCACAACTTTCAAATTGTGAGTCGAGCTTTTTTGTTTAACCCCAGCCTTTCTCAAATGCATTATATAATGATAAAATATGACTCTTAACAATAACATATCTATTAACCTGCCCTGGTATCTTGGGTAGTGAAATGTGAATGCAGGCTCGTGTGTGTGTCAGCTATAACGTATGGTCTGCCTAGACACGTCTCAGCAGCTCAGTGGCTCGAGACTGTACTTCGTGAGGTCTTTGAAGCATCGCTGCAAGATGTAGTGAGGAAGCCCTAACTGTTTGTGTTGGCATGAAGCCAGCAAAGCGTTAAAATGGCACCAGGATAAAAAAAGGGGCATCATCAATTATTTAAAGTTGAGCTGTCCACACGTTAAGAGATCGATGAAGCAACAAGTTCAGTTTAGCTTTGGAAAAATATAAAGAAGTCATATGTGGGATACAGGAGCATGTTTAGTAATAGCTATTTTAAAGCAACATCATAAGGATAACAATATTTATGTAACAGTGTTCTAAAATCCATCATTAGATGGCTTTCAAAAAAGTGTATTTTTTATCATGGTAAATATATCCAAATAGAGTGGCCTCCCCTAGAGTCCTATATTCGACATCTAAATCAGTGGGAGGCGGAGGGAGGGGGGAGGAGGAGCAACAACAACAACGTTGGACATCACGGCGAGCAATAACCAGTACAACCGCCTACACGAATCGTAGCTTCACAAACCATTGGCGGAATACAGTATTCACCAGAGGTGTGGACTCGAGTCATGTGACTTGGACTCGAGTCAGACTCGAGTCATGAATTTGATGACTTCAGACTCGACTTGGACTTGCATAACAATGACTTTGTCCCACCTCTGGACTATTCACTCTTGACATATATTCCATCACAAATGAATGCTTTCAGATTGAGCTCCACCGTCACTGTGAACCTGAGCCAGTACAGCTCTGATGTTAACTCGCGGTATGTTTGTGTCTGCACGAGGAAGTTGACAGACGTTATATGGAGCTGTCATTAAGATGCTTTGTTCATCGGCATTGATAACTTTTCCTGTGAAAATAAAATACCATTATATATTGCATTAGCAGGGTGATTTTTAAGTTGTGCCCAGGATTATTACAGCTTATGCTACGTTTCAGAAGTTATGTAAGCTATTTTCAATGTTTCGTCATTTAAACACAACACAGTGCCGTGTGATTACTTGATTACTCCCGAAACAATGTGATTTACTGATTATTCACGCAATTATTATTTTTGCAAATTTAAATATACAAGGTAAATTTATTTTATCAATAAGAAAACTGTATTTCTTAAATAAACACCGGGAAGAATTTATATTTAAATACAATTCCTGACCCAGTGAATATAATTTCACATTGAAATGGTAAGTGCAAGTCTCTCCATAGGAACAACCACTGTTGACTTTTCCACAAAGTAGCTATCATTTTATTAGCTCCAGGGAGATGATGGGCTGAGTCAACTCTTGACCAGAATTTTAACTCGCAGCTTACTGATTGCAAGCTGCATACTCTAATTGGTCAAGGAAGTAGCCACGCAGTGAGACGAGTCAAATCCCCCCCACCCCCCAAGCTCTGCGGTCCTCTATATATGAAGGTGATATCAGCCAATTAATGCGTGCTTATACGTGGGAGGAAACCAGAGTGCCCAGAGAAAACACACGCGTGCAATAGGACAACTCTCGATCGCATACTGTACTGCCTTCTTCTGGCGAGCCAGGGTGAGGCTTCTCGAAGGTGGTTCCACAACATTTGTACAATCCACCAACCCCTGCCCCCGCAGTGCTGGATTTAAAGGCGAGCGCCACCACCGGCCGACTAATTAGTTACTTTCTGAATTCGCGTTCACTGTCCCGGATCCAGTGGGGATCGGCTTTATCAGTCGGCAACTGCATTTTGTGTGCCCGTCAAATGACTGGATGCTGCGGTTACTTATTTGAAATCCCTTTGACCTCAGAGGATTGATACGCTGAGTCAAACCCTGACCAGACAATTAAACCCCCAACATTCCAATTGGGAATCAGGCGTATTAAAGTCAGTATCACCCGGCCTGACGCGAAAAAATATTCACCGACAAACACTGTTATTGTCTCATGGATAAACTGAGCCGTGCTATAGCAATGTGTGGCGTTTGCACGACTATCTCAGAGCAGTCAACAGACGTGAACATCCACGGCACACTCCTTTGAAAAGTACTGACGTTCGACACTATGCTTGCCAGCATTACAAGGCTGGGTCAGCATGATTGAATGCACAATTTAGAAAGAAAAGAAGAAAAGTCCACATCAATAAACAAGTATATCTAATTTGCATATGCGTAGCATGTCAATTAAGATGTTTTATGTTGCATAAAAGTGTAAACAAAATAAATGTGTACAAGATACATAATGAAAAACCTGTTTTGTGAACATTACCAATGAATGGTAATATTGATAAAAATTACTATTCAAAGGATTATACATGAGTAATGTAATATTTATAAGCAATTAAAATAGTTTGGTAGGATGCAATAAACATTTACAAAAATGTTAAGACTATGAATAAATAACAATTTAAGTATTATATCATAATTGAATCCCCAATAATGGTGAACATGAACGTGTAACTTATATTCGATTGACAACACTTTGTTTAAATTATAATTCACTTTATATCCATTGCTAAACTTAAAGACATATTGCACTTTGTTCAAAATAAAGACATTTCAACGAAGTCAAATACTTTATATCTGCTTCAGAGACCGTGACATGAAAGGCGTAAATTCCACATTCCTATGACAAGAACTATACATTATAATGCAACTGTATCAGAGGAAATTAAAAAAATTACAGGTATTTCATGGTGGAAAAAAATTCCAATTATGGACAAGACAAGAGATATTGTGATATTCTGGGCTCAGAATCTGCAAATCCAATGCTCCCGAATCCGTCGGCATGGTTAAAATAAATTCGCAACCAATCCTGTGAGCCATGGACAATGGATGGAGTTTAATTCTCCTGCCAAAAAAACTGCCATTTTAGATTAAGATTATGTGACCACATGGGGATAGAAAGAACATTTTGCACCAAAAACATCACATTATTTTGACCTGAGGACCAGAACAACTGGAATGTATTTTACACATTTTGAAAGGGACAATGATAAGCACATTATTAGCAGAAACCCATTATTGTTGAAATGTCATGCCACTAGCAAGAATGGGTGGTCGGACACCATTATGAAATAAAATTATATTGGACTTCTATATATGTATATAAAAATGGATTTCGTATGGCATGATGTAATTACAAATTAATGACATTGTGAATTGAACATGTACAAAAAAACGCATTGAATACTGATACATT
The DNA here is from genome assembly GCF_015708825.2 of Lethenteron reissneri. Taxonomy (NCBI): domain Eukaryota; kingdom Metazoa; phylum Chordata; class Hyperoartia; order Petromyzontiformes; family Petromyzontidae; genus Lethenteron; species Lethenteron reissneri. Next base: position 9,270,235 of record NC_083821.1, read on the forward strand.
GTAATGCTGCATCTGATTCATAATTCGCATCAGCCATGCTTTAGCTGCTGCTCAGCTGTCGCCATCACTGATGCTCTCACGATACAGCAATTCATCGAGCTCCTGTGTACGAGCAAATATCATAGAGATATCTCCACGGTGTGTTTTCCTGTTGGGTACATTCCCTTCATTGCCTGCAACTCCATTGTCAGTCTTGACTATCGGGCCAATTGTCCTTCATCGCGATGGGTCCTGCTGCCATTGACGTGGTTAGCAACACCATCTATGTGCAGGAAACTGCGATGGATACTCATCATCCACTTCCTCAAGCACATAAACTATAAGTTAAACTGTCTTTTTTTACCATGTAAGGCCCATGAAACCCACTTCTGTAAGGCCCACTTCTTTTTCAGAAGCGACCTGGCCACAAATGATAGCTCAACGAAGTGGATTATTGTGTGGACATTTATATAGCAGCTACATACTCTAAATTCATGTTGATTCTAAATGTGGAGGGAAAAAAACCAGAGGACCCAGAGAAAAATCCACACGACCACAGGGAGAGAGACACGCAAACTCCAAATATACAGGGCTTCGTCATGGTCGGGATCGAACCCATGACCTCTTGTATACCACGCGAGGTAGTTAACATATCGCTACTGCGGCGCCTCATCACCAACGCCGAGTTTCCATCGTCAAACAGCATCCTCGGCGGTGACTGAAAATGGAAAACGGTCAGGGTCAGGGGACTTGGGCTTTTTCGGACGACTCACGTTGCCCAGGCAGACACCTCGGCCGATCGCACCAGAGCCCTGCGTGCCATCATGATCATCATCAACGACAATGACTATACCATGGGACTGGAGCCAACCTCGGGGCAGACCACGGTTACCATGGATGTGCACTGTCGAGTTTAACGTCAAACACCGCCGTCTTGGTCTGTGCTCAGCATGGTGGCGCGCTCAGGAAAATATGACATAAATTTAATTATATTGTATACCTACGTGACTTTACCGAAAGAACCAAATAGTATGGATTCCTGCAGTCACGAAAACTTCAAATCTATAGAGAATTATAGGCTGCCGTGGTATTTACGTTGGCAGCAGATGGCAGTTGCAGTAAAAAAACATTGTTGCGATGTAGAGTACTACGTTCCAATGTGCGATGCTCCCCTCCTTCACCAACCCCGGGCTAACCAGTGTGGTGAAGTAAGGGGAATTAACCCCAACGACCCACAAAGCATGGGGACAACCTTATACCGCAGCGGATTGACTAAAAGGCTGTACGTGTACACGTGAGCTTTTCTTACAAGCAGTGCACGCCTGCAATGCTAAACTAAACCATACACTCAATTTTGTTTTACCATTTTTATTTTACTGGGTAAGGCCCAATGAGCTATGTAGTTCTTTTTCAGAAGCGACTTGGCCACCAATGATAGCTCTGCGAAGTGGCTTATCATGTGGACATGTATAGCAGTCAAACACTCTAAAACCATGTTTCTAAATGTGGAGGGAAAGACTGGAGGACCTGGAGAAAATCCACGCGACCACAGGGAGAAGAAGCCAAATCCAAATATACGGCAGGCGTCAGGGTCGGGATCGAACCCACGAGCCTCCTGCACACCAGGCGAGGTAGTTAACATCTCGTCACCGTGGTAACCAATGCAGTGTGTTATGTGGGAAGCGGTGGAGAAGTGGTTCGCACACTGTGCTACAAACCCGGCGACCCAACTTCGATTACCCTTCAAGGCCAATAACAGTACCACATATATATATGGTGCTCGTGAAAACAAGAATTCGGGAGACAAAGGCAGCTGGGTGCAGTGCTGGCCACCCCACCCCCTCGTCTGCCTTGTTGGCGTTCATAGTTCCTTGCTAACAGCGCTTTCCCAACAGTCTGTTTACGGCTACATGGGGGAGGGGGGTATTTGTATTTGTTGAGTGGGCCTGTCAAAGCATGGCTATCACAGTATCACACTGAAAAGTTATACAAGAGAGTACACAAAGCATTTTAGTATTCTGCAATGTCTGTGTGGGATATTTTCCAATGTGGATGTTCTCCGGGGTCTCCCCAGTCGCGAAAAATTATTCAAAAGGAACTGCCAAACATCCCAAGAATGATGGTTCTGTGAAAAGAGCATTGATATGCAGTTAAAGCTTCTCTGGCTTAAGGAATGTTATTATATATAGTGCTTTACCAGATAAAATACCATTTTATATGTTGTTGTCGTTGCACAGCAATAACAGTTCTCGAATTCAAAACTACACTTTCGTATGAATGGGATATTAAGTGTATATAAATGAAATATATCGTAACAATTGTATGTATATTTGAAACACATTTTTTCTAAATATTTAACGGCCAGTATTGTGTCACTTACCACTCGTTTGCATGATTAATTTTCCACGCTTATTTCACTCAATCTTAATAATACATTGAAATAATTGCACACAATGAATCCATTTGTTCTCCAAGATATAACAATGGAAGCGTTTTTTTCGTGAATATTTTAATATGCTCATGAAAAATGCCAAACCGTCTCTTTAACACACACACCCTCGCTTGTTGTAAGGCCATTGCAAGCTCCTCTTCAAAAATAGGCAGCCTAACCGAATCAGTGTGCTATGCCGCATTTAATCACACGTGCAAGGTTGCTTGAACTTAATTACTGCTATCTGACATAATAATTTAAACCTGAAAATGACACACAGAATTGCTCTAAAATATGAATTCTTCATGAGATATGTTAAATATTAAAATTGCTTCTGCTTGTGGGGTGGGTGGTAATTAACACGATATAAATCATGTATTATTCAATGAAAACGTGGTACAAACCAAAGTTTGGTTATTTCTACTGTTGGTTACGTAAATAAGAGGGGAGCAGGCAGCGCAGATTCACATTAAAGTAAATTACATTTAGCTGAAGTGAAATGAAATCCAATTATCCTTTCCTTCGATAAAGAGCACATTCGGCTTTTGAACATTAATTTTTAAACATGCATTTATATCATTATATATTTTCAACATAAGCAAAGTATGCTTTGGGAACCATCATCATCAGCAGCACCATATTCTATTTCTCCACATATGCCACATTGCGACCTGGGATGAGATGCTCAGCCGAATTAGGAGAAAGGAAAGTAACCACATCATTGGAGTACAGAAGTAATATTTGACGCAATGTCCAATATTTGATTGTACAATTTCGCACACGAGCATGCAGTGAATGTTCCATGAAGAACATCTCAGAAATTGCCCAGTAGTCACACAGAGACAGTCACTTATATTTTTGGTAATATAGTTGCAGGCATTTTTCAAATTTGGTATTTGAACTTCAGAATTATATTATCACATAGAGCCCTCTCATGCATCTTCTTCACTGTGGTGGACTGCTATGGTATGTTGGCATTTCAGTGAGGGTGCACATGCTTTAAAACATTTGGTGCATGCAGTCCACTCCATATGAGATCATAAATTGAAGTGGCAAACAGAACTGCTATGGAGTAGCATCGTTGGCTAAACCAGAGCCTTCCGTTACAGATGGTGACAAATGGTGGATGCTCTGAGTCTACTTTAATAGAAGGCGATCATAATTTCGTGAAGCATATTAAAATGTTTCAACATATGTGGGTGGTTCCTTTAACTTTACATTTTTGTTATCGTCTGTTCATGATGCATGTATGCATGTTGAACTTCTTTCGCACCGTAAGTAGCCAACTGTGCTAGTTGGAGGTGCTGGGGAAGAACAACACAGTTAACACAAAAAGTAGTTATTAAATGTGTTTTCAATCTAGTTTTAAAAGTGCATAGCTGAAGTGACTTCCTAATATCGGAAGGAAGAGCATTCCAGACGGCCACAGAAACGCGTCTGAAAGCGCGTGATGCAGTGAAGGAATCGAATAATGTCCGGTGTGTTCGGGCGCTGCTCGTATACACTGGTAGCTGCAGATTAGTGGTAATAAATGTCACATTCCAAAGGTGGGTGGTGCCATTCTCTATCCAGAAAATAAGCAACGTTGTATAACACTACGTTGTAAAGTCACATAGGTAGAAACATTTTTAACACTGTGTTAAAAAAATACATGTTGTTCCTGGGTAATAAGTGTTATTTTCTAATTGCTTATGCCTGAAAAGTACAGAAAATGGCTTTTATCCCGCACAAACTTTGCTTTGTGACAAGGACAATGATAGTTTTGAAATGTAGATTCAGTGCTGAGTAAACTTGGATTAACTTCTAGAACATTCTGGAACTTTCCAGTAATATAAATATTAGTATAAATACAGGGGCCTTAAACCCACCAGTTCAGTTTAGTTCCAGCTGCCTAAGTGGATACATATCTGCATTTTTTCTGAGATGGCATTAAGAGGTTGCAAGCATCCGGCAGACGCATTTTACTATGTCTGCGGCCAATTTATCAAGACAAGAGCGAAAAAGTACTCTGTGGAAGCATCTGCGAAGATGTGTGAGGCCTACAAGGCATATTTCGGCATGCCTGTCAGGGATTAAGACAAACCCTGGGGACCTCATTTCACCTGCGAACAATGCAAAAAAACTCTGGAAGGTAAGATGGACAAATGTTGCTCGGAATTTTACGTCATAAAATTTGTTAGGAATGTTTTAATTGTAAAAGTTTTAAATTTTAAAATGTTTTGCAATGTTATTGAAAAAATATAGCATGTATGAAAAATGTTGCGAGAATCTCTTACACATTCGTCATGGGTGAAATAAATGTATTTTTGTCGGATGGTACAGATGGGAAAAGAGAGCCATGAAGTTTGCTATCCCAAGAATTTGGCGGGAACCCACTGACCATTCAAGCAACTGCTACTTCTGCATGGTGGGCCCTTACAAACGTCGGACTGTCAAGAATGCACCTGCTCTCACGGATTTGGACCTTCCTTTATCCATCACCCTGGTGCCACACTGCCATGAACTCCCCGTACCCACTCCTCCGGAGAGAGAGCAGCCATCTTTAGAAGAGAGCAGCAAGTCAGAGAGCGAGGAAGACGTTGTAGATCCACATGACAATTTCAGAGGTGGAGCTGAGGAGAGAAACCCATACTAGCCCAACCAAAAAGACCTCAAAGACTTGATCAGAGATCTTGGTCTCACCAACTCCAATGTCGAGCTTTGACGTTTAGGCTCAAGCAGTGGAACTTGTTGGATGAAAGTGTGCAAGTCACAGATTGGTGGAAGCGTCACCAACCTTTTTGCAGCTTCTTCACCCGTCAAGATGGGCTCTGCTTCTGCCACAATGTGACCAGTCTGTTGGAGGCAATCGGAATTGCCTCTAACCAGAATGAGTGGCAAGTTTCCCTGCTATCTTTGCCTTTGGGACAGCAGGGACACCAAGGTGCACTACCACAGGCGGGACTGGCCACAGTGGACCGAGTTTTATGTGGGGAGGAACAACGTCAAGTGGGAGACACTGGTGGACCCCTGGAAGATGCTGATGCAACCACTGCCCATCAAATTGGGCCTTATGAAATAAATTTTCAGAGCTGTAGATAAGGAGTCGGCATCCTTCAAGTACCTTCAAGACTTCTTCCCTAAGCTGTCTGAGGCAAAGGTCAAAGCCGGTGTCTTTGTTGCAATGAATTTCCCAAGAAGCTGACTTAAAAGGAGAAAGCAGCTTGGAACAGCTTTGTCGCAGTGGTTTGGGGCTTCCTGGGCAATTACAAGGCCGAAAACTATGTAGAACTGGTTGAGACTCTGGTGAAGAACTATGGCACCATGGACTATAGGATTTCCCTCAAAGTCCATATCCTTGATGCTCATCTTGGTAAATTCAAGGAGTACATGGGAGCGTACTCAGAGGAGCAAGGCGAGCGCTTCGACCAGGATATACTGGACTTTGAACGCCGCTACCAAGGACATTATAAGAACATGATCAGAGACTACATTTGGGGGCTGATTCGTAAAAGTGATTTACAGGATATCGTAAATCTCGAATAACTCCTCACTTCTACATCTTTTGAAGTAACTTTTGTATTACGTTAGTATAAATGCTTTATGTGAACGAAAATACACATATTCGCTCGTTTTCTCATTGAAAATAGGTCAATTTTAAAATATCATTGTCCTGGTCACAAAAGCAAAGTTTGTGGGGAATAATAGCCATTTTTAATATTTTAGGCATAAGCAATTAAAAAATAACACTTACTACCCAGGGAAAAAAATTGTGTTTCATAGTGTAATCACAAGGGTTGAGTCAGCCGAGTCGGCCCCTGGCCGGCATTTGATTTTTGCCACATTCCAATTGTGACGGCCACTCGAAGGCCTCACTTGGAACAACAACAAAATAGTTTGGCCTTTAGCGGGCCCTGAAATGATTATAAAGTTGGTGGAAAAAAAAGATATACAACATGTAAATATTTAAATCCACTGTTGGAGGAATGCTACCTGATACTTTTCAGTCAAGGGGGTTATTTGACTTTACCGAAAAAACCTAAGAATATGGCCAGTGCAGGTTTGTGAAAGGTGGGCCCAGGACCATTTGTTTTTCACAGTGCAGTGCACCAACCGCTGTGCCACCACTCCACACCAATAGTTTACGTATGGAGCATTTGCGTAGCGTGCAAGTAAAGTGCTTTAACCACATCAGTTGGCGAATATATCACAGGAAAAAATTTCGTTAAGTAAATGTTATATCTTTCAAGGAGTTCTGTATATAGGCATACACTGCCAGATTAACACATTGGCTTTCGCGACCAATATTATCCATAATAGGGTTTTTTTGGGTTAGATCGCGTAAATATGATTGTGTCATTAAACCCGCCACCACCCGAAACAGCCAACTCTGGTTGTCGCCTGATGATGCTGGTTGTAATTACAGGAGAAACATCATACTCGAATTGTAGATGGTGTGGGTTTACTTTCCAACACACAGGTGTGCTGAACTAGTAACTATTTGGCACGTTTTGTTTATGTGATAACCCTTACTAATTGGTTGTGTCAGGTGGTGGTGGGTTTAACTACACATTTATATTTACACGATCTAACCCAACAAACCTCTATTATGGATACACTGGCACTCTAAAATGTCAGACTTAGACTGATAATTATTTGTGTAAATGCACAGTGATTACAGCCCGGCTGATTATTAACATCTATTATTTTGGAAGAAAAAACATTCTTCATTCCACAGAAAGAAGTGAGTCATGAAGATCTTCGATGCAAATGTTCTCCCATGAATGAACTGGGGAAAAGAACCATGTTTAGTTTAAAGTCAAGGTGCCATTTTGATCTAAAAAAATAACTACCAGGAAAACGTACTGTTATTATCTAATATATATCTATTTTGTTCAACACTTATGTATCGTACTAGTGTCATTCAAAACCATATAGATTAATTCTGGTATACTGCAGAGGCAGTGGAAGTTAAACATTTGTTTAAAGCCATAATCTTCCAAAGAATCCATGAGCAAGACCAACAATTGGTACCACCTAAGGTAGCAAAACTTTATTAGCCTATATTTATTTATATGGCGAAAAACATTTAAACTTTTTAATTAACAAACCCCTCATTTCAATTGGTTATCACAAAAATGCAATGTTATTGGCCACATAAAGTAATTGAAGCCACTAAAGCTTTGTCACCTCAGGCGATACTTACAATTGAAATATCTGATATTGGCTCATGGACTACGAGAGGTTAGATAGCCCCACAGCGTGGATTAGAAGGCATGGCAACAACATAAAAGTGAATGCTGATAAATCCACAGTCTACACGTGGACAGTCTGGTGTTCACCAGCACACGAACTTGGACACTTGTGCGCTTCTGCAGCTGTCTATAACCAAGAAGAATCCCTGCAGTCACGACAGCTTTAAATCGAAATTTAATCGCCACTACGGGGTGGGATTCCACAAAACTTTAAGATCTTTCAGCAAGCTCCGGGATAAGAAGGCTCAGCTAATCGAGTCTCTCACCTTTCTGAAGAGATGCCGCGACTCTAAGGTAATACCAATCGCATTTACAGTAACCTCTGCTGCTGTAACTTCTTCTAATGCTAAACGAATTCTGTCTAGAACTAGCTTAGCTCTTATCTCAGAGAAAATCAGACTTACGCACACCGAACTAGATCAGTTAGACAAGACACTCTACAAATCACACTTATCTTTGACTGCCACAATGTCCACATCGGATTGGGAACATGTAGACAAAATGACTGCCTCTTCAGCTGCCGCTATGTCGACCAAATGTAAGGACAATTTGATTTCCAAATTTAACTGCCTGTCGAACAAGAGACCGGACCCACATATTGAAAAGCGAGACATTAACAAAGTCGTAATTAATCGCAGTAACAGTTCTATTTCGGATGGTCTGAAATCCGTTTTAGCTAAATGACTAAACTTTGCAGTCACACCTAGACACATACCAGTTAATGATATCATTGCCTGAGTAGATGTGGCTCTCAAGGGCCTGAGTCACATCGCTGCAGACGTAGCAAGATCTGAAATCGCTGCAACCCTCAAAAACGCAATGATGCCAGCTAGCAATATCAGTAAAGATGAGCGTTTTGAATTAGCTCAATTAAAAAAGAGGAATGACATTGTCATCCTCTCAGCCGACAAAGGTAATGCCACTGTCATCATGGACAAAATAGAATACAACAATAAAATTCAAGAACTACTCAACGATGGTAGCTATACAAAATAAAAAGAGACCCCACCAACAGCCTCGTCATTAAAACCAACAAAATCATTTCTGATTCAACCGCATTATTTGATCAAACCAAACAGTTCTCGTTGAAACCTTCTGCAGCCAGGCCACCAATATTATATGGCTTGCCAAAGATACATAAAGAAGATACACCTCTTCGTCCCATTGTCTCTACTATCAACCCCCCCACTTACAAACTGGCTCGTTTTTTGTCTGAAATCCTGCGGCCTTTCACTGGAAAAATCACCTCTGCGGTACTAAACTATACTGATCTGGTATCGACAATCAAGGGAATTTCCCTGTCCCCAGACGACCTGCTTGTCAGTTTTGATGTATCTGACACCATCGCAATCATTGAAGACTTGGTTCATCAAGGACTGGATACTGGGGTACCTCCCCTGGTGAGACACTGCTTAACCAACACATACTTCACCTGGAATGGAACTTTCTACAAACAAACTGAGGGCACCCCAATGGGCCCCCCCCCCTATCTCCGGTTGTAGCCAACGTTTTCATGGAAAAAATTGAGACTGACGCCATCCAGACTGCCACTCTACGCCCGACCTTATGGAAGAGGTACGTAGATGACACTTTTGTCATCTTGCCACACGGCCGGCCTGCTCTAGACCAATTCCTCGACCACATCAATTCCATACACCCAGCCATCAGATTCACCATGGAAATCGAAAAAGATGGCAAGCTACCATTTTTGGATGTCCTAATTAAAAGGAGACCTGATGGTTCAATGAGCCACTCTGTCTACAGGAAAGCCACCCATACGGATGCTTACCTAAAACCGGATTCCCACCACCATCCATCCCAGAAGAATTCCCTCATCAAGACTCTATACCATAGAGCCCAATGCATCTCCGACCAGGAACACATTGCCAGTGAACTCAAACACGTACGCCAAGCTCGTAAGGCTAATGGTTACTCTGACTACACAATCCGCAAAGCCATCACTCCAACCATCAAGAAGGATCCTGTTGAGGAGCCTTTCAAAACCATCACCTTACCCTACATTGCTGGGGTCACAAAAAAGATCTCCAAAATCCTGGTAAAACACAAGATCCAGGTCCGATTCAACACAGTACATAAAATCCATGATCTGGTCCCGTCTGTAAAATACGTGGTTCCAGACATACAGTACCCTGGCGTCTACAAACTAAGTTTCCTCTGTGGTAGCAGCTACATTGGAGAAACCAAACGACATGTCTCGGACCGCATCCGTGAACATAAAGCAGACTTGAAACACGGTAAGACAAACACCTCAGCCGTGGCAGATCACTGTTACAATTCAGTGGGCTCACATGATATTGAAGTTCTCTGCAAGCCAACTGGCTATCATGAGAGATTCGTTCATGAGGCGATCCACATATACAAACACAGAGATAATTTCAACCGAGAAGATGGATTCTGACTCAGCAATCATTGGAAGGACATAATAAACCATTTCGGATCTTAACTGTTTGTGTTCACGTTTACGGTGACTTTCAGACCGCAGTCCACTCACTGATATTGACTATATATCTTGTATTCTCCGCAGGGAATGGATTCTTTGCTCCGCTGCAAGCTTCCTATCACTACTCTCCCATTGACATATTTCGTTGCTTCCTCTTAGTACCTTTCACGCGACGGTCAATGATATAGTGTATAGCATATTGTATAATAACAAATAGTATAAAAGTGTAATGTTTAATACAATGTATAAGGTAATATATAGTATCGTAATTGTATAGGGAATATACAGCAGTGTGGTATACAGTTGGGTGGGTAGAATAATACATAGTGTAATATTACAATGTATAGTCTATAAGCATATAAGTTGCTGCGGCGCCATATTATTAACATTCCTTCCCTTTATTAATTCTATCCTTACTCCCTCCCTTTGATACTGCTAATCCTACATAATGCATGGGCATAATGACTTTAAACCCCTCGCCAAACCTCCTACGCATTTCACAAGTAGTACTAATCGCATATCTGCATTTCCCATAAATATGCTAAATTCCTCTTGATATGCAAATTTTTTGTCAAGACGCTCTTCGCCTCTCCATCCCAGCTTAAATAGTCGCTCGAAGCCTGGGGCGTGCCATTCAGACTCTGTCTTCTCGACAGACCTGTTCTCCACCTGAGGACGGCTGCTTGCGTTGTGGGCGAAACGTCGTGAGGATTATTTTATTACGTTTTATTTGTATTTTATTTTATTATTTCCATTCTACGTGACTTTACCGTAAGAACCAAGAAGATGAGCCCCCTTCCTTCTAATATTAGGACGCCACTGGAGCTATGGTACTTTCAAATCATCTAGGTTGAAAACTAATTTCTTTAGAGCTGCTTTTAGCGTGTAGTTTGTTGTTACTCCTCCCGCACACCTCTAATTATAATGAATAACATACATTTTGGTTATTACAATTTTGAACATTTTACCCAAAAAGTTGTTATTTTGGGAAAGAGTGTACTAAATGCAATTAGATTTCATCTCTATCACAGGAGTACTATTCAAATGCTCCAGGAACATCACCGTTCAGCTGGTGTATATAGTACATAGGAATGCTATAATGTCATTTGTAGAGGAATATGCTTGAAATCCAGTGGTTTGTTTAGAACTGATAATCATTAGTAGGCCCTAACACGCATTGACAATAGTTTATGTATGATACCTAATTAAGTAGTTTTCACACACACACAATCGTCCTGATGTGTCTCAATTATAAATTCGATATTGGCACAGTCTGCATGCAAGCTGGGTTTGGCGTGATATAGAGGCGTAAAGCTGGAATTTGTAAGATTAGAGGCGTCATCTTCCAGTCCTATTTCCAAGCTCTCGGAGGCTGTGTGCACGTGTTTTTTGTCGAACTCACAGGATTAATGTTTAATTGAAAAATTCATAAGAAATGCCAAAAACTCAAGATACAAAACAACGCAATGAGGAAGGATTATCCAAACTGTGGTGTACTGCTTAAGGGAGGCCTTCACACTTTAACTTATATTGTACACAATATACAGCATTTTCCTGATGATAAAATGTACTTTTTTCCATTGTATATTAAAGCAAAAGTTGGGTGTGCATCTTATTATCCACAAGTTTTTTTTTTATCTATTGCAATGTATGACTACATAGAGGACAGAAGACACCACCAGCCAGCCATTCAGATTAATCTTCCAGAATACATCTCTCTCCCATTTTTAATCGGCACTTCATTGTCATGTATTCTCCCGATTATGATACATTTTATTTACAACATCAAATCAGTTTTTTTTTCAAATTTTTGTGTTACATCCTTCATTCTCACATTTTATTTTCCGTAAAGTTTTTGTATGCATCCCAAATTATGGGGTGCATCTTACACTACACTCCGTACGATCCGAAAATGGCATTGTACGTGATCTAGCCAGGTGGCGTTGCGGTTGGAGTCTTTGCTCACGTTCACAAAGCGTGTGTCTTCAAGTCGTCGGCAGTAGTTGACCAACTGCGGTCAATTAAACGTTTGTCACTTTGTGGGAAGCCGGTAGTCTTCCGATGAACTCGAGACGTCATTTCATCCAGAGCCATTTGGAGCTGAGCACTGGGCAGGAATAGGGGGATAGGGTACAGATGGAGGGGGCAAGTTGGGGAGGGGTGAGAGTGGTTGGCGGGGGGGGGGGGTCTGTGGAGTTGGGATTTGGAGGCCCCCTGGAAAACATGATATGAGAAATGAATCCTCTTATGCTCTGATGCTGCCATTGGAAAATATATATATATGTTTTTCCTCACTGACTCTCGGGGCCAAAAGGTATCACCTCATGCTCATCATTCATTCAAGCAGCGAGCCACTTGTTAATATTTTACGTGTGTTTTGTTGGTATCTATATAAACTCACGGAAATACTGATGAAAAAAATTAACATGTCCGATCCACGTTGGCGAATATTCCTCAAATGGTTATTTTTTAAATAAATAAAAACATGTGACCATGTCCATTGGCTGTTTTGTGGAATACATGAATCTGGCCTGAAGTTTCTCCTTGATCAAACACAAGTGGTTTCAGAGCTGGTGCCACGGAGGCAAGATGTTAATTACCTCGCCTGAATATTTAGAGTTTTTATGTTCTCCCCGTGGATTTTTCTCCGGGTCCTCCGGGTTTTCCCTTGAGATTTAGAAACACGCGTTTAGAGTATTTGGCTGCGATAAATTTCCACGAGATAAGCCACTTCGTTGAGCTATTATTTGTGGCCAGGTCGTTTCTGAGAAAATAGCTATATAGCTTTGTGGGCCCGGCCTTACCTGGTAAAATAAAATGTTTTTAGTGATAGTTGGTTATTTTACATTGCGATGACAGGGGCTACTACTATCCTACCGGACACGCAGGGGCAGCTGGGAGCCATTTCCCCTATCGTTATACAACAATCATCGTGAATTTGTGACACCGTGGCAGTAATTGTATTGACTTTTCATTCATGATATTCATTGAACTTCTGCCTGGGATTTGAACTGATTGTGAGTCAAGTGCTCTGCCACACTGCCACATACTGGGGAATTTATTTTAGAAAAAAAATAAGTATTTTTCTAACAACAAAAATGGAACAATTCTGAATTTGTATCGTGATACTGTATTGTACAGTAGTGCATAAGCAACATTTTGAGAGAGAAAAACTAATTATTTAATAATACTGTGGTCCTAAAAGGATATATATAACAGGACGCGTTTCAAACAATGGCCCTTCTTCATAGGACATAGATGCATACGAATAGTATACTCAGATTAGCATCATATCCGGATTTGTCCAGCATCTCGAGTTAAAATTACTGAAGCCAATTACCAACCAGAAATGAACCGAGTTCGTTATATTTTTTGTCAATAATACTGCCGGCGTCGTCCAGATTGAAGTCGTGAATGGTAGTGATCGCAACTGGCGAACGGCACATGGCTGATAATTGTGTTGTTGTCAAAAGGGTGAAGTAAAAGAAGATCAAAAGTAATGTATTCTGGGCCCCAAGAACACCACAAACAGTGCAATCCAATCACGCCCCTCGTTAACACGGAGTCGCACTATTGACGGCCCCTCAGCATCAGTCTAATGATAGTGCGATGTGGGACGCGGAAGGGAGAGATCGCAACAACCCGCAATGGTGCGGCAACTTGAAAATAATGAGTGAAACCGAGCGAACGTGCTGTCTGTCCCCAGTGTGCCGGGCAGGGGGATAGGAATGGTACAATTGGGTGGCACGTGTTTACTTACTGTGCCGTGTGGCCACACGTACACGTCCTGTCAACGTCAGAGAGGGTTTCTCCACCACGCGTTTTGCACCGGTTGTCGGAGCAAAGGGCAACCAACGCATATGCATGACGACACACTGAATTCTATGTATCGTGTGTATTTGGAATTTACACATTTATTTACACATTTACTTTGAAAAATATGTTAATCCAGGCGTCCGGTGTTGTTACTTTACTCACAATCGACAAGGTTGCATGTTCAAATCCTGGTGAGGGGAAAATGTAAGGCTAATATTCCTATGAGGTGGATTAAAAGAAGCACACCTTTAAGGAAAAATTCACAATGGTCCATAATTTGGAAATACTGGCCATTCCACAGATGGCTACGTACGGTGCGGAAAAAGTTCAACATATATACATTACCATGATAGAGTATATTCAATTTCCATAACGAGGTCAGGGCCACCAACAAAGGGAGCAGTGGCTATTGTGCACTTGATCAGGGAGACACTTTGGGCTGAATTCATGTCGATATTTTGAGGTGCACTTCACCACGTTTTTGGGTTGAATGGCAACCGTTTTGCACGAAAGCAGCTCCATTTCACCAGGATCCAATCACTTTAGAGCCCATTTCCCTGGGGCAGCAGTGAACACTGGCGTCTGTACTGTACTAATGGGTCCTAATAATGGTGAAACTAGAATACAGTTGTCTCTTCTTGGTTCTTTCGGTATACCGAAAGAACCAAGAAGATGAATCCCTGCAGTCACGAAAGCTTTAAATCGACAGTTGTCTCTGTTTCACTGCTGCCTCTTCAGTGGGTCACATTTGTTCCACTTATTGATGGTGACTTAAGACAAGATGACCAAAGTGTAGTTCTGCAGGAACTGGCGGTTTTGCATTGATTCGCACCTCCGATGAGCACAGTTGTCTCCGTAAGGTGTGAAAAAAGTTCAGCATACATACATAGTGCATAGGCTGAGAGCTTTTAAACATGCGGTGCACGTTTTTATATTTGTTGCTCATGTTCACACACTATAACAAGTGCTCATTAAAGGATGAGTCCACCTAGCAGAGGCCCAGAACAGGATCCAGATATTCCTCTTCGATGTTGGCCGTGAGTGGGAAGCTAGCTCGGGTCACTGGGTTTGTTGTGAAGTGCGCTAATTGCAAACCATAACACTACCAAAGACAAAGATCCCCATGTATAGCCTGAAAGACTGTAGGGGCAAGTGCTGTTAACGAGCACCTATGGAGGCCGGCATGGCACACGAGGAGGTGGGTGGCCAGCACCACGCCCAGCCGCCTTTGTCTTCCCAGTTTTACACATCGCACCAGGTACATCTTGACTTCAGTGTGATGATTGATATTAATTTACAACCCTTTTGCCAATCCACTGCTGGATGAAAGCCTGTCCACGCCATGTTGGTCATGGGGGCTGATTGACCATACTTCACTCTGGTCAGTGAGGGGGGCGGTTGCCCAGAAACTGGCTCACATGCCACTTCTCCACTGATATTTATCCGGGAATCAAAAACTCAGGTAGCAGGTTCATCGTACATTGTGCTACCCGCTGCACTATCACTCCCCTCAAATATGCAAAATATAGAAAATATACAAACTTGTCCTGCCATATAGCGACCCAGGTCACTCTTGCAATTGAGGCTATCCCGGTCCCTTGAGTTATCACCCGGTTAAATAAACTTGACTTGATATGTATACATATACAAATATTACATGTGAGAATAGGTTCCCGTTTTTTTCTTAGCAACAAACAGGTGTTAAGATGTTAAGCACCAAACTGAAACCTTTTACAAGGAATCATGTCTGCATTAACCACAATACTTGTGGTCAGAATGCAAAAAAAAAACATACTCTGATAATATATGCATTGTCTTTGAAACTGATTGGTCCACATCAGAGACAGCTTTCTCTTGAGCCTAGTCTCAAAACGGTGTTTGGCGTCGTATGTTTTGTTTGTTTTTTGTTTGCATTCTGACCACAAGCATTGTGGTTAATACAGACATGATTCCTCGTAAAAAGATTTCAATTTTGTTGCCAGAAAAAAGTGGAAAACCTATTATTATATTTTGGAACGGGCAAAGGAGGTCTCATGATGTAGATGCTCACCCCGAGCTCTCATTACTCTGATAGTGCATTGTCTTTGAGCTGTACGCCTTTTAGCGTCCTCTGTTTTAACATCGTTTGAGACGAGGTGTGGACCAATCAGTTTCAAGGACAATGCATATATTATTAGTATGTTTTTTGTTTGCATTCAGACCACAAGTATTGTGGTAAATGCAGACATGATTCCTCGTAAAAAGGTTTCAGTTGTCTTGCCAGAAAAAAGGGGAAAACCCTATTAGTATAGGTGTTAAGATGTTAAAACACCAAACTGAAACCTTTTACAATGAATCATGTTTGTATTAACCACGATACTTGTGGTCAGAATGAAAACAAAAAACATACTCTGATAATATATGCCTATTACATATGTTTCATAAGTCTAAATGAGCATTGGGTGATGCTTACCTCTTGTTGAAAGTTCTGAGTCAGAAATATAATCTTCACATGCTTATGACAGGACGCAGTACTAAGTTTACCAACCTAAGAGGTTGTAAGGATCTTCCTATTTTGACTCGGGTATACATGAGGGCAACTGGAGGGAACGATAAATAAATTGCATGCAAATGTGTGCATCATTTGTATTTCCTGTTATTAATATCCATACTGGGCGAAGACCCCGGGGTCGACCCAGGACACGCTGGCGGGACGATGTCGTTCAGCTGACTTGGGAATTCTCCTGGAAGAGCTAGAGTCTGTGTATAGAAAGGCCATAGCCATGGAGTCAACATTAGGGGGTGCCAAATCTTCCAGGGGGTCTGGGGGTCCTCCCCCAGAAAAAAAAATCTCAATTTGAAAACTCATTTACTGCCTAAAATATTAAAAAATCACTAACACATAGGATGGACTTTTTTATTAATGTTTTACAATAATGTCTAATAGTGTATTGTATTACATTGCTGTTTTTTCTTTTTTTTACCTTTTCTTGTTTCATTGTACGTAATATAAACAGAAATCTATTTTATAGCAATATATTGGGGGGGGGGGGGGATTTTGAGCATATTTGAATATTAGGGGGGATGTGTCCCTCCCAATATATATTATAATTACGGCCTTGGTGTATCGTAGTATCGTGAAGAGTGGTAGTGTAGCGGTTAGCGCGCTGCGCTACATGCCAGGCGACCCGGGTTCAACACCAATGACGATTATCTCAACCGGTCCTGGGCCTCCCCTAGGTCGACTCAACCTTCAGTTAGTACCTTGTGCGGTGTGTATACATCGCCACTAGGGAGACAAAGGCAGCCGGGCGTGGTGTTGGCCACCCAACTCCTTTTGTGCCGTGCCGGCCTTTATAGGTGCTCGCTAACAGCACTTTCCCCTTAGAGTCTGTTAAGGCTATACGGGGGATCTTTGTCTTTGATAGTGTATAGCAGTGTATAGTGCTGGAGTCTGTCGCCAGGGAAAGGGAGGTCTGGACCACCCTATTCAACATGCTGCCGCCGCGACCCTCACCAGGACAAGCGGACTGAGACACGAACAAACGACTAAAGGGGAGGGACGTCTCAGGACCAGTTTAGATATAAATCACAACTGATGTTAGCCGTGTCACTGTTTATTGCGCGTTGTGAAAACCACTCGCTAAAGAAATGTAATTTCCCACTTTTAGTGTATGTTATCAGCAAAACATGTTTGAATATCATAATAATAACACTACACTTTGGTTATTTGTGAATATTTGCTGACCTTTCTAGTTTATTGGCAGTGGGGGGGGGGCATTGAAGTCAATAGCAGAGTTAAATTAATATCGTTATTAATCGTGTACATATCAGCATCCGGTCAGCATCAGCGTGCAGATAATTCTAGAAATTGAACGGCAGCTACGATAACCAAATTGAGAGTTCAGAACATATTTTGCGTTGTAAATGTATTTAACAGATGTTTGATTAAATACATAGGGATAATTGGTTAACTAAACGTGTGCGGGTGGAGCAGTGCAGGTTATCGAGTCAGGGGCTGCGAATAAATTAACTTGGTGGGTGCTCTCACCAGCAGTTTAAATTCCCACGACTGGCGATGACCACAGCGGCTCTGCTGCGTGCGTGGCATGGCGGAAACAGCTGTTAGTGCATACCGACTGGTGGAATTGGAAGACTTCAATCACGGATCAAAGGGCGATGCAGGTGAGAGAGAGAAAAGAAAAGCAAGTACGGTGCAGGATAAAGTGTCAGACAGTCGACGGGGGGGGGGGGGGGGGGGGGGCTTGGCAGTGGACTTGAACAGAGTGGAGGTATCCGCAGTGCAGATGATTGGGGGGGAAGAGGTAGTAGACATTTCTCGGCAGCAGAGGGAAAAAAAAGTTACCCTTCATTGAGTGAATGTGTAAACAAAGACATTGATTGCTGGAGCAGATGGCAAGGGGGGAAGGCAATATTATGGAGGATCTGAAAGATGGTACAAATGATCTGGTAGTTGATCCCAGATGAGATCCTAATGAGTGCAATGTGGGTTGAAGCAACATTATAAATAATTTTAGTCCTTGACAAAAATGGTATCATCAGAATTTGGTAAATTGTGCGTCAAACTCATTGAGGTAATGTGGTATTCCACATTTTATCCAGCAAATGAGATATTTGAAATGACCACAGTATGCAACGGTTTTAGCTAATTAAATCCTAAATGTATATTGTAAAAGCACTTAACTTACATAATTGGTTAAATGAATGGGAAAGGGCTTCCTGCATGAACGCCATAGACAATTCAATTTCCAAGAGCTCATTAGTGGCGGGCGCTCCCTTAAGATTATCCGATTGGCTGAAAGCACTCCTCTTAGGCAGTCACATGTCTCCCACATCTGGCTGCGAGCCCAGTTAGAGCATTCTCAAGTGCTATGATAATAAACGCGTCTTTATATGCCGTAATATAATAGCACCGCTTGCGTGTACATAAAAATCCACTTCAAATATTGTTGTTGCACTTGCAGTAGCTTCCGTTGCGTTGTGATGTTCGCCGTCATGGCTCCCCGTGTGCAGTATCAGGACATTACAAAGTTAATCCTGGACAGTTTTCAGACTCGTATGTGTTCAAGCAATTGTGGAAGTTAATTTGGGGATGTAAGAGTTTGAGGCCCATAAAGCCCCAATGTGGTTTGAAATGTTTCAGGTGACTGGGTTTCTGGTCATAACACGGGCATATCAGCCAATCCTTTAATGGCAGGTTTTGTGGCTTTTTCACTGTGTGTGTATACACACACGTGTCTATGCTTGTGGGGAGCGGTAGCGTAGCGGTTAGCGCGCTGCACTACGAACCCGATTCCCGCTCATGGCCAACAACAGTGACGAATATATTAACTCGATGAGGCCTCCCATAGGTCTACTCAGCCTCAAATGAGTACCTGGTGTGGTGTGTAAACATTACCACTGGGGATACAAAGGCGGCTGGGCGTTGTGAAGTTCACCCACCCCTTTGTGTGCCGTGCCAGCCTTCATAGGTGCTCGCTAATAGCACTTGCCTCAACAGTCTGTTCGGGCTATACGGGGGATCTTTGTCTATGCTTGAGAGTTATACTGCAGTGGTTTGTGAACTACAATACGATCCTGACAACCTGGGTTTGTTTCCCAGTCATGGATTACATTACTAGGAACTGGTTTCCAAACCTAGGTTTTACTCAGCTTCAAATGAGTACCGTGTGAACGTGGCAATCAAGAGTGGCCAGGAGTTGTGATGGCAACACCAGCATATCAATAAAGCACTCGCACCCCCTACGTTCGAGAATTATAAGAGGATAACCTTGTTTTATGAATGGGGCATGGTAGTGTAATGTTAGCACACTTTGCTACTATTCTAGCTAGTACGGTTACATTCTTGGCATTGGACAAGGCCAGTGGCAACATGTTCACACTGTATAATCATTGCTATTCAAACGAAGAAAATTACATTTAATTATTTCAAATAGCTTAAACGTCCATAAAACAAGATGTTTTACTAGTCGGCACCACCTGAGGTGGCATAGCTCTCGTGGTTCCAATTTATTAATGTGGTCACCTCCGATTTAGTGCGGTTGGATGTGCGAAAAACGTTCAACATACATACCAGTGAATTACACGGTAACCGTTTTAAATGAGTGGAGTTATCAGGTAGATCGCACTTATTAGACGTACAAATAAATGTGTAAAACTAAAGTTTTTGCCACCTTGGGTGGTGCTGGTATCCGCTGTGGTGCATGGACCACTGTTCAACAAGCGTGGTGCTTTGCTCAACTTCGTTGTTTTTGCGTTTTACAGCGGTGGAAATTCCACAGGGGGGATTGTCTCTTCCTCGGAGAGCCAGTGTTGACTTCCCACGAAACGGAAGCATGATGCAGAATACGTACGAAATGAAAACAGATCGTCGTCATGTTTCCCAGCATAAGAAAGGAAGACACACACAATGTTTCACTCTTTCACAAACGAACGTATGCCAATGTTATCAAAGGGTTCCATAAGTGTAGGGTGTTTTTTTTAAAGCTTCTGAAATGTTGCTGAGCAAACGCGGGTATAGAGACAATGCATTATCTGATGGGAATAATGTTCGTCTTATTGGGGAAGCAAAATATCAGTGAAGGCTATCAGGATGTGTGTTTTAGTCGGCTGTCAAAAGAGCGTTAATCCATTAAAGCATTAAAAAGAGAGAAAAGCGTGTAAACAACCAAATGTTATTCAATTGCAGTAATACATTTGTAATTATGGGTAAGCATTGGAACAATGCGGCACACATTACCAATGGTGAGCCCGAGCATGATGTGGAAATTCACATTTCCGGGGGCAGGGGCCAGCATATCAATGGAATCACCGTCCATAATAATGATGGCATTTGTTCGTCCAACAAAGCTTCACTGAGGCCTGGACTTTCAGTCACAGCTCGGATCAGGCTTGTATCTGGCTGAAAGAAACTGGCTTAAAGCCATGCATGCTGAACATGACCTGAGCCAAGATATAACCAAGCTACTTGTGCATCTTTGAAAGCAACTTAGTGGCTCAAGCCTGAGTAAGCTGTCTTAGAGGCCAAGCCAAAGGCAGACCGTAACTAAGACGACAGCCCCGAGTCTAAAAAACTAAGCTCGGAGTAACTGGGGAAAATGTGCACCTCATGTATGTGGCAACCTCCTTGCTGTGCTACCATCTTCTGTGAGAGTGATACATTGGAGAGCTCTGGACATCTGCACATTTTTTTCTATGATGATGAATTCGTATGTCACTATTCTATCCTGCCTCCAGTCCCACCATGACAATAAATATTATGAAGTACAATTCAGCGAACATTAGACTAAATAGTGTTTATTCTTACATCTATAGCATTTGTCCCATTTTTGCAGTCTTAATTGCATTGTTTTTTTTGTCAGTTTTTTTCAGTAGTGTTTACCTCCTAAATAACATTTGTAACAGTAGCATCAACATTTTCAATCATTTTTCTTCACACATACACAATCCGATGCATGTGTAGGGGTTATTACGGGAGAAAAGGCAGGACGAGAAACACAGGGGTGTCTGCACCCACACACACGGGTGGCTACATCAACGTCCGCATCCGTTAACCACTGGGGGGGCCATGGGGGCTCTGTGATCCCCCATAACCCCGCCCCTTCGAGGGGATCTCTATAAAAGGCGGGGAGCCAGAGAGCTCGGGGCCAGTTTGACAAGAAGCTGACCAGTGAAGTCTGAAGACTGGCAGATTAGGCCCTGGGACTCCCCTGTCTCGCTGCCCTTGTCAGGGCCGAGCTGGGTAAGCCAGCGGCGCGGCCCAAGAGCTTCCGGACCTCTGCCCTTGTAAGGGCAAGGCCGGCTTAGCTGGTGCCGGGATCTGTGCTTACCAGGGCCAGATCAGACAGCCTCCCGTAGCCCATTAGAGGAGGACTGGGGAACAGGACTAGGGGACTTAGTACTAGGGTGGTTTCTCAGCTAGTACGGGTGAAGGGGCCGTTACCCCTTCAACTATTGTGTCTGTCCCTGAGTTAATAAAAACAGTGTGCCTCATCTCCGTCGTCCGTCTCCCTGCAATTCACTACATCT
This sequence comes from Lethenteron reissneri, assembly GCF_015708825.2. Taxonomy (NCBI): domain Eukaryota; kingdom Metazoa; phylum Chordata; class Hyperoartia; order Petromyzontiformes; family Petromyzontidae; genus Lethenteron; species Lethenteron reissneri. Next base: position 9,292,184 of record NC_083821.1, read on the forward strand.
ATGTATTGTGCGTAGAGTCGTCTTCTTCTTTCGTATGGCTGATGTAGATGCAGAGCATCAACTACAATATGACATGCAGGTGGTCAAGCCAGATAACCGCGTCAGGAGTGGCCGAGTGTATCGCTGTGACGTCTCTTTCATAGTGGAAGATGGCAGCCGTCACACAGCACACTCTGTTAAGTGAGAAATCACGACAAATGCCATCAACGTGGGGACCAAATATCGATATTACAGTCTTCAAAACAACAACACAAGTGAGCAGAGGAACTGATTTTAATCAAATTATGCACCCCTTTCATGCCAACTGATCATGTCGACTATGAGTATTACAATGACTGGCAAACAAGGCTCGAGAGTGAAATGGTGAAAGGTGCATCCCTGCGGTTACTCGCTCACGCCACGAAGGGGCCATCAATTAGTACGTAAGCAAAAATCTGTCAAAACTTGACCCTCCCCCACCTCCCTGGACGCACGCGTACTTTTAACCCCTCCCCCCCCCCACCTGCGTATGTATGCTTGAAGCACCCCCCCCCCCCCGAATCCTATAGAACGGCCAATATTTAATCCACGCAGAAACGATCAATGACTAATAATATTAACGTGTTTAAGCAAACAGATAGTCCACCGCCGGCTGCATTATTATTATTGAGGCGTACGTACATTGTTAGTAGAACCCCCATACGCAAGCGTACGCATTTGGGTTATAACCCCTCCCCCCTCCACGCGTACGTACTAAATCGATGGCCCCTAACGGCGGAAGGGCCTCCACTCGAGGGAGTTCTAGAAAGCTCCTCTAGATGGTTTTGGGCCTGCCACAACCAGCCTTGCCAGTCACCTTGGAGAGAGATGGGAGTACAGTAATCCCTTGCCAACCACAAGGGTTATGTTACGGAAAACCCATGCAGTTGGTAAACCTAAGACCTTCTGGGGAACATGGAGTAAGGGGGACCGAGGTCGCGAGTGAACCCATTAAATCCCTTATACATATGTGTTTACGTTCACTCAAATTAACCAATGAATGCAGCACACCAAATACAGATAATTTAAGTGGCATTTAAGGCATGTTTAATTGAGGAAAGTACAGTCAATTAAATTGCATTTATCTTTGATGATGATTAGGGAGGGAGGTGGATTGTTATTAAATTACACGTTGCATGCCACTCAGTGTTATTTAAGCACAAAACGTTGATAAGCAAAATCACAGAAATAAAATTTACAATTATTTTGTGAGATGGAGCGTGAATCTGACCGATCGCGGAGGTAGCAATATGGAAAAGAGAGAGGATTGGTGCTTGTTACAGACCCAAAGGGTTACCTCGCATCTCACGAGGGTCTCTGAGACAACGTGGGGTGGATGCTACGCGGTAGCGGAAATTTCACGACTCTGTGCGACAACTCGGTACGATTCGCGTGTATCATTCAAACCGAGATGCTCGCGGTTGGTAAACAGGTATACAGAAAAGCCACTCCGCGCATACTCAAACATCCCGGTTGGTAAACAGGTATACAGAAGTCAATTTGCGCATATTCAAATCTCGTGGTTGGTACATTCGTGGTTGGCAAGGAATTATTGTACCTACATTTTACCTCTCCACACAATCCTACCGATTTGACGAACTCTGCTGTACCCATTTATACCGCTAGGTGGACAGGGGCCGGTGGGGGGGGGTTTAAGAAACGTTGCCATTGTTTCAACGGTCATGCCGGGAGAACTGAACCCGGCGATGTCTGAACTGCAATTTCAATGTGCTAAACATTACACCACAGTAGCAACCCGAAGGCCTAGACGAGAGGTCGGCAACCTGCGGCTCTTGAGCCGCATGCGGCTCATTAAGGACCACTTCATGACCTTATTTATGAAGGACCACCGTTTCATATTCACATTGTGGCTCTTGAAATATATTTTTTTTACCAAGGTCAATAAAGATGTATCTTATTATTGTGTTGATTGCAGACCCCTTGCATAGAGTGTGTTTTAAAATACCTTTAATAATACCAATACTCAAAATCAAGAGGATCATCCCTGCCAATGCCATTGCTACCAACAAATCTGATAATCACTTCCTTCCTCCTGTCATATATTGCAACTGTTGCATCGTCAATGACTGTCCTCCAAGTTATGCTCTTGCAATATTATCTCATCTGGCTTTGGGTCTTCCTTATTGTCCATGAATTGCTTACACATTTTATACATCGTATAAAGAGTAGACATTGGCCTTGTAAAAATTGTGCTTACAATGCCTGCACTGCAGGTGTAATAAAGTAACGAGCTTGACAAAGACTGAACTGACCTTCACACTGCAGTGTCCATTAAAGACGATGTATTGGCGTCATATTCCCACACTGCATGTGCTTATGCTTATTCTAACTGCCCATGCATGCAAAGCTACCTTATAAAATTTCTTGCACCATTGGAGGCAATGCTGACATAAACCACATTAAGCGGAATGCATTATTATATATCGTTAGGCGTCAACAAGATGGCCGCTCAGCAGCTGTGCCTTTTTTATATGCTCGCCTGAGTGTTTTAAGGTTTAATCTTTAGGCATACTGATTCGGTCGCTTTTCATTGTCGAGTTCAGTTTTCCTAAAGCACTTCAGCCTACCCTCACTGCCAACCATTAATATTCTAATACGTTTTTCAGTTGTGCTCCTTCAACGATATTCAGTTGTTTATCAAACTTGCTGTCATCTACATTTGTCATACCTGTTGTATGGAACTTGTTATTTCTTATATTTATATTGAGCTCAACTATGCAGCTTTCTCATTCATTTTCAATTACTTCCTGCAGTTAATTTCAATTGAACAATAAAATGACTTTATTATCATCGGTAAATTTGAGATAATTCATACATGTGTACTTCGATGACGATCTGTAGTTCGTGTCTTCTTTATTATTTATTTCTCGTCGACCGGACAGCTCCGCATTCTCTTCACACCGACCCCGCTCCACTCTCGTTCCGCACGCTCGATGTTGTCGCTCCGCGCACAGCTCGCTCACGCTGCCCGCCCGCTCCCGCGCGCCTCTGGCAGACGGCGCGCAAGGAAATGGCCTCCGGCTCACCACGTGGCCTGCTGGCGTGCCAGAGGTGCGAGACGTGGTCTCGCCTCTATACTCCACACACTGACCCCGAGCTGCTTCCTGCTTCCCCTTATAACCCTTCACCCACGTCACCAAGCCCCGCCTATAGCCACGCCCCCTCACGAACCTTATAGATGGTTACCCACAAGAACCATTGAGCTCCGCCCTTGAACTTGGCGCATCATCGAGGGGCAGCTGCCGATTCACCGATCGTCGGAATTAGCGCCGTAGCCTACTCCCGCGGCCAATTCGTGTGGACAGCCCTCCTCGTAGCCCGTAAAGGCGGTAGTGGCATGGGACAAAACCATACCGGCCGGGACCACAACGCCTTACGGGTCCCCGCTCAAAACTTGCAAGAATGGGGCCTGACCATTCTGGACAATTGTCTGAGCAGCAAAACAAGAAAAGCTCTTGGCCACGGTGTTAGGCGGGGACAAGGTACGGCGATGGACGACCCAATGGGGACGGCAAAAAAATATTTTCTGCCCTTCTGGCAATTCCAAGCAGCCCTGATGAACAAGAATTTTAACGGGCATCCTACAAAGAAAGTCGGTGACTGTGAAATCAAAAACTGTCCTCGACACGGCTACGTTACCGATGGCGAAATGGACCTCCACCTGCCCAATGATACCCATACTCCCTCCATTAGCAGCAATACACGCATCGAAAGCCGGCAGCACCCGTGAAGCAGGAATAGACAGGAGGTGGACGATGACGTCGGAAATAATAGTCGCCGACGCCCCTGTGTCCACCAAAATCCGAACATCTGCCCCCTGTATAGTGCCCTGCACCGTGGAGGACCCTGCCGAAGCCGCGACGAGAAGGCACGCCAATTTCCTCCATTGAGTAATTGTATCGCACGAGTCGCAACCCGAGGGAACATTACGCATGCCGGAAGATGCATGAGGTGTCGATATATGCCGGGTGTCTGACGCGTGCCGACTTGCCTTGCCGGAGTTACGGTCCGTTCATGGAGGCGACGCCGAAGATGGAGTCACGGAAGGAGGTGGAGGACGGAGACGACTCCGACAGTCGCGTGCGAAGTGGCCCATCTGGCCACACTTGAAGCACACCTACCCAGCCCGCCGGGCGGCACCATCGCCGTCCGGCGGGCGGCGTCGAGGCTTTGTCCCGACGCACCACCGGCCGCCATCGCAGCACCCAGCGAGGTATGGCAGCGGCCAAGTCTTCGTCTCCCACGTCGTCCGGAATGTGGACAACGCGAGATGGCGCCCATCCAATCGGCACACCATCCTTGGCAGGGTCTCCCGTCCAGGCGGCCATCTGCGCCCAACGGCGAAAGTTGTCCTTGGCGTCAGCGGCCCGTGGCCGCACACTGGCAGCGAGATACCCATTTCCTTGGATAACTCCAGCATCCTCGCTAGAATGAGATGGTCAAGTGTGTCGGGCGTGGAGTCGGGGTAGGCGGCCAACGCGAGCACCAACAGCGTGCCACTATAGGCAAGGGGAGACTCGTTGTTTCCGCGGCAACGATGCATGAACTTCCTCTGAGTGTCAGACGGTGGTTCGCAAACTTTCACCATCTCGGCGAACGCATCCTTCAACGTTTTCTTATTTCCCGAGGGGATAGAGTGGAACACCGCTAACAATACATCATCAAGTAGTGTAGGCAAGGCATCCAACGCCTCCTCCTCCATCCACCGCACTGAACGAAAAGCGGATTCGAAACCGCCAAGTAAAAACACTCCAGTCGCTGCCCACGACGAATTCTTTAATGTTGGGAAGGCGATGGCTGCGCCTCGCGCTGTTATCCTTGGACGATGCCGCCTCTGTCAGCCGCTCGCCACGCAGCTCCGCCAAAATAGCGGGCTGAGAGCGCGCACCCGCAGCCATGCCAAAAATGGTGGCTTCGCGACACGTGGCAGCCGTCGCGGCCGTAATGGCGGACGGACCCTTCCGAGACCTGCCATGGCGGCTGAAGTTGGCACAAGGGGACCATCCAAGACCCCCCGAAGGGAGTCCTGCTCGTCTTCGCTCGGCAGCGGTACCTGCAGCCCACCCGGCGCCGCGGATGAGGCGACCAGCGTGACGAGGTTGTGCAGAACCATGTGGAGAGAATCGATCTGCTCCGCCACCCGCCGCCAGCCATTGTCCACGGCCGGAGGCGTAGACGGCTCCGCTACGACGTCCTTGGCAGGCACCTTGCCCGAGGCAGCAGCGGTTGCAGTGACCGGGTCCGCCGCACCCGGAGTCGATAAGTCTTGGTTGAGCGAGTCATCATCAGTCATCTGAGGACGGCGCAGGTGGTTTCTTTTTCTTGAGATGCTTGTACATCGTCGCAGCGCCTGCTTTGTCTGATTTCAAGAGTCACTCTGACACCACTTGTAATAAAGCACTTCGACGACGATCTGTAGTTCGTGTCTTCTTTATTATTTATTTCTCGTCGGCCAGATAGCTCCGCGTTCTCTTCGCACCGACCCCGCTCCACTCTCGCTCCGTGCACAGCTCACTCACACTCCCCTCTCAGCTCCCGCACGCCACTGGCAGACGGCGCGCAAGGAGAAGGCCTCCGGCTCGCCACATGGCCGCTGGCGTGCCGGAGGCGCGAGACGTGGTCTCGCCTCTAGACTCCACACACTGACCCTGAGCTGCTTCCTGCTTCCCCTTATAACCCTTCACTCACGTCACCAAGCGCCGCCTATAGCCATGCCCCCTCACGAACCTTCTATATGGTTACCCACAAGAACCCTTGAGCTCCACCCTTGAACTTGGTGCATCCATCTGATTGGCTGATGGCTGAACCGACGGAGCCTATTCCACTGATCGGCGACTGCTGGAGAACTCTCGTCTACAATTATCTTCATGGCTTTATTTCTCGAGTGATATTTGAAAACATTTTCTGAAGTCATGTATAACTTTACCTGCAATCGCTTTCTGTGTATTTTGCTATTTTGTAAAAAAAAGTACAATACAGCCTTTCCATCTTTGGCAAACATAAAAAACCCTATTTATAAATACTTAATTAAAATTTTAGGCCTTCGTTTTTAGAGTTTGGATTATTTAATCAATGTCTAATTAGTCAAGAGCCATTTCATAATCTAATTGTATTTGATGTTCATTTGTCGTGACCAGAACATCAAATTTACGATTAAAAACAGTGGGTTTGGGGAGAACAAACGAGTGATGGGCATATAAAACAAAAGCAAATTTCATCAATGGGTCTATTAAAGTAAATTTCTCCGCATTGCATGTAAAAGTATGCAACTCGAAGCAATAATCTAAAGTTTATTTTGCCAACATTTGTGTACACTGCAAAACAAATAGGATCCACATTTAGTTATGAAGCCAAAGAGAAAAAAAATCAAAGCACATTATTAGGGGAGCAAAGAGGAAGGCCTTTTAAAGAGTAGTGAAATACAATTCATAGTCAGTCTCCCTGCCCATAGAACAATGGAGTGAGGTCCATGGATATTGGTTTCCCTGAAGCAGTACCTGAAATATCGTAGACCATCGTTGACTTAAGGCAAAGTGGTACTGATTTTTATCAACCCTAGAGTATCGATTTAAAGCTTTCGTGACTGCAGGGATTCATCTTCTTGGTTCTTTCGGTAAAGTCACGTAGAAGGGAAATAATAAAATAATAAAAATAAAACATAATAAAATAATTCTCACGACTCTATCTCCCCGACAGACCTGGTCTTCACCTGAGGACGGCTGCTTGCGTTGTGGCCGAAACGTCGTGAGAATTATTTTATTATGTTTTATTTTTTATTATTTTATTACTTCCCTTCTACGTGACTTTACCGAAAGAACCAAGAAGATGAACCCTAGAGTAGTAGTAGTGGTAGTGATGATTCTTCGAGTCAATACCCAATCTGGATGTGAAGTATGACTTGTTCGTGAGTTCCTCTAGCCACATCTTCACCCAGTTATTATAATTATCATTATTATACAAAAAATGTTTGAATGCTTAACTGTCTGCTACCGGGAAACTATTTAAACCCCAATGATTGTCACTACTTTGAAAAATGTGAGAAAAACCAGGCTCAGTATGACATGTCCCATCGCTATTTTTTTGTTTATATTATAAATCAGTGTTTTTTTTAATGACCATTACAATTACAGCTGTCAGCACGATACAATAAGTGGCACTTTGCCATAAGGCAACGCTGGTCTTTGACGTTTCCAGCATTGGTTTAGGGAAACTAAGAGCCACGGTGACTCTCATAAAGGATATCTCCCTCTGGGGTTAGAAAGGTCACACACCCTGACTGTAATAATGCCCAACCACCTTTTTGCAGCGGCCACGTCACCTCATATTTTCGATCTGGCAGTACAAATTTTTCTACATATACAGCGTAGCAGTTGGTTGTCCTTGCTTGTATTTAACTGGGTAAGATACAACCAACGTGTATCATATTCCTTACAACAAAGACCTAAATCTTTATTTGATATGGCTGATGTAGATGCAGAGCAACACCTGCAATTTCACATTCAGGTGTTCAAGCCAGACAAACGTGTCAGGAGCAGCGGAGTGTATTATTTCTGTTATGTCTCCTTCGTATTTGTGGATCGGGCATTGTGACGTTATATGTTGTGCAGTCTGTCCTCAATGACCACATTTGCGCACTGGAGAATTTTTTATTTTAAATTGTTCATCAGGTATCCGCATCTGCCTCAAAAAATATATTTAAGTGGAAACGCATCAATTTATTTTATATACCTGCTGTAAATATTGGATAAGTGAGGTGGGCATGGGTGGACTAAAGAGATGATCGTGCTGAGATCTGGGGCTCGCATCCAGACAGCTGCCTGTGGTTAAACTGGGCTCAGAAGTATTGGGACTTTCTAGTTTCAGACTGGTCACTACTGTTTTGCACAGAGACCCATAGACTCAAATAGAGACACACAGGATCATGTTTACTGAGTTGTGATTAAACTGGCTTCTCAAGTGTTGGAAATTTCTCGTCTCAGACTGGTTACCACTTAATTAAGCATGTGGCATCTGATGGAATAGATTCATGGATTACATACAACAGGTAAGTACAGGGCAGTAGATAGATGTAGTGTAGCTAGTTCACATATGTTGGAGTCTATTGCATGTGGCTAAACTAATGTGTGAACAGTATTCCAGTGGGAGTTTTTTTTTTGGGGGGTGGGGAGTTCCCCCTTCCATTTAAATATATATATTTTGAGTCAATATTTGTTAACACATATTTATCCGTTTATATGTTTTATTTAGGGAAAGCCTTCCAGCTAGTCCAAAACATGTGCCTTACTCAAGGCTGGTGCCAAGAGGTTTTACCGTATAATTTATGCCTATTTCACCCAGTGGTTGATTGTAAATTGCATAGAACCACATTACCCTGAATGTGCCCGACCTAGTCAGATCTCGGAAGCTACACAGGGTGGACATTGGTTGCCTGTAGACTCGAGCTGCATGGTATAGAAGAGATAGCAGGAGAGCAACTGATTGTTGACTATCTGTGTGGATGTCGGAGTTTTATTTCCTTTTCCTTTTTCTTACTTTCTTTTTCTGTGGGTGTTGCTGAGAGTTTCACAGCACAATGATCTAGGCAACATTCCCCAATTCCTGCCTCAAAAGGAATAGATTAGAGGCAGGTTCCACATAGACAACATCTTATCTTATTAATCTAGATTTGTCTCGGCCTTGCTGTGCGTTGCGTTGCACCACTATCCGAGTAGATAACCTCACATTCAATAAACCTTCAGAGCCAGGGTGAACATCCAACTCCAAATGTATTTAATCAATTGAACGAGGTAAAACTGATGGAAAAACACAGCACAAAATACAGCATCTGTTAATACTTGGAAATATCAATACAATGCATGGACACTACAGCATCATAACGTTGTTTTAGATAACATGAAACTCAACAATAGATCCTGGATGAACCAGGCACCTACATTAGTAATGAATAGCTATACAAGAGAATTAGCTACTGTGTTAAATAACGATGTATCGTGTAATCACCATACTGCAGCCTAAATGCACAGCACTGCACAAAACACTGAATTGAATTTACATGGGTACAAGTTTGACTCGACTTATTCAATTATAAGTAACATTCACAATAATACAATTGGCAGGCTTCGTTATTAACTAGGCCTCATATTTATCATAACAATTGAACGGCATTATAAATGCATTTACAGCATTATAACGGCCATTCTAACATTAAACCATGATTCCCAGTATTATAAGAACATAAACGAACTTACAGCAATGCTTCTTAAAGTCCCAGAATGAACAGATGCACCTGTCTTCACTGAGACGCTATTTGTGCCTCCATTTTGTACTCTGTGTAATGGCTGACACCCTGCCGTGTGGCTTAGAGAATGTCAAATCGTAACTTCCTGGTCACGTGACCAAACTCAACATCAATCCAGGAAATTTCTGTGTATGCACACCCCCACACCTGCCGTGAGGCAGAACAAGATCTATATAGTGCCTTATATCCCAAGGTGCTTTACAGCAATCATATAATTGTATGATATGACGATAGCGGTTGAGATAAAGAGTGCTGTAGTTAAAGTGACAGGAACACAGGTGGGATTGGTTAAGGAGGGGTTGGGGTAGTGATAGGGGTTGGCATAGTGATAGGGGTTGGGGTAGTGATAGGGGTTGGGGTAGTGATAGTGTGTGGGGTAATGATAGGGGTTTGAGTAATGATAGGGGTTTGGGTAGTGACAGGGGTTGGGGTAGTGATAGGGGTTGGGGTAGTGATAGTGTGTGGGGTAATGATAGGGGTTTGAGTAATGATAGGGGTTTGAATAGTGATAGGTAGTAGGCCTGCTCATAGCTGGTGGGCAGGGATGGAGTAGCAATTGTAGACACACCACCTGATCCCTGGAAAATAGACTCAGTGGTTACACACCTATCATATGCCTAGCAATACAACGATAGACAGTCCATAGTGCCAGGTATATAATACTACAGACAATGCATAGAAATGGCATCAATTATGGGAAGCTCACATTGTCGTATCGTGTTCTGCCCTGAAATTTCATCTTGTCAAGATGTTACAATCTGTTGTCTTATGAATGGCAATTTCCTAATAATTGTCGATGGAATCTAACCGTTCTAGATTTCAAGACAGACGCTTGTGTTGTGGCCGAAACGTCGTGATTTTATTTAGTTGTTTTCATTTTAATTTATTTTATTTTTTACCTACGTGACTTTACCAAAAAAACCAAAGAGTATGGAGTCTAACCGCTCAACGAGCTCCATGAAATAGTCATACTGTATTGTACATTTCAATCACTGGGATACTGAGATACTACCATACAATTCCTGCAAAATGACTCTCCAATGGTAATAACTCAATCGTATTTCATTAGTGCCTTGATAGTATATTGGAAATTATATTCTATAACAAACCAATGTCACTTTTTTAGTGACACATGGAACGGTAGGAATTTATTTTCAATGGAAAGTGATAATGAAATGTATGTAACAATGGTGTATTATCTCCTTAAACAAATAATTGTGTTGATCTACTAAATTCTCCAAACCTAGACTGAATTTGTTTTAAATCTAAATGTTGTATAACTGTTTACTGCTGCTATAAGAACTTAATAACTACAATATTCTGTATGAATCCCTATGCAAAACCTCACGAGTGTTTTTTTAGCACTGAAAATTTATTTTCGCTATCTTAAAAAAATAATGGGTAACCCACACATAGGAGGGTTAATTTGATGAGCAACTCCCCTTTTTGCAGATGATCATAAGCCTTTTTGCAATGCAGACAGGAAATATGGTGGATAATTGGGAATACTTGGGGTTTGCATGGAGTTTGCGTGGCTCCTACAGCTCCTGTGGATAATAGGAGTCACGGGTTATAGGGTCGCGAATAAGAGGAATTGTACTATATATTTCCTCCATTGGCACAGAGACACCAACTAATTTAAACATGATGACGCTTTGGCTTTTCTTGAATAACAGGTGTGCATAATAACAAACGAAAGTCAACACGCTTCAAACGTTCTAGATTTGAAGCTTTCGTGACTGCAAGGATTCATACTCTTAGTTCTTTCGGTAAAGTCACGTAGGTAAAAAATGAAATTAAAATTCATAAAAATAAAACTAAATAAAACCCTGGAGTCTATAAACTGAGTTGCAGCTGTGGTGACTGTTACATTGGGGAAACGAAACGTCATGTCTTTGATCGTGTCCACGAGCACAAGTCAGATTTGAAACATGGCAAAATTGAGTCGTCCGCCGTTGCCGATCATTGCTACAACTCGGTGGGCTCTCATGAGATTGTTTTCTCCGAGACTAAGGTGCTCTGCAAGCCTTCTGGCTACCATCAAAGGTTTGTACACGAAGCCATTCAGATATACAAACACAGACATAATTTCAACCGTGATGATGGGTACAAACTTAGTAATCATTGGAAAGATGTTATCAACCATGCAAAAAAGATTTAATTACATATTTTTGGACCATCTTATCCGACAGGCACTATTTTACTTCACCGAGTGTTAACATCCCTAACGTTTAAGAGTACTCTTTATTGTTAGCCAACACTGGTATAAAATGGGCATTTCCGCTCCTTTTATATTATGTACATCCACAGTTACTTGCGCTACACGTCCCTGACCATGAGCCCATTCATCCCACAGTGACTTGCGCACAAACAGCATAACAAAGAGCGGCTTAATCGTATCTAATTCATTCACCCACCCAGCAGTATAACAAAAGCAGTTATTGACCACTTCACAACTCCTCCTCCCCCGCTGCCCTTCCTGGCTCCTCCCCCCTTAACCACTATATAAGGTACAGATATTTTGCTGTGACGGTTTCACCTGAAGACGGAAGCTTGTGTTGCCTCCGAAACGTCGTGATTTTTATTGTTTTATTTTTATTAATTTTAATTTCATTTTTTACCTACGTGACTTAAGAGTATGCTTCAAACGTGTTCATTTCCAGTTATTCTTTCCACATCAGGCGAGCAAGTGCTGTAGGACAGTAATTATATCACAACTGGGAGGTCGATCATTCAAATCAGTGTATGGAGCGAGAGATACCAATAACCCAAGGTCTTTAGAAACGGGGTATCGCATAGGAAGACGCGAGATTGATGACAGTTGACCGGGACCGATGGCTATGTTTATGTGCAACACTGGGACCAAAACGGCTGAACCCAACTGACCGAATAACAGATTAATTCAAATCTTATTTGGGGGTTGGCTCAATCCATAATCTCTCCATCGCTAATTAAAACAAGTAAAACTTTGGCCGAAGTCAAAAATGGATTTTACTATGGAGAGACGAGCTTCTTTCATATGATTGTGGAATTTTCATCACTGACGAAAGACGGTCACTGCATCGCCTGATTTTAGATACGCTTGTGCAGCCGTTTGGAACACTCTTCCTTCCGATATTAGGAAGCCACTGGAGCTATGCACTTTAAAAAAATCTAGATTGACAAACTAATTTCTTTAAAAAAAATTTGTTTAGTTTTCTGTCCTTCCCCCGCATGGTTGGCTACGTACAGTACGAAAGAAGTTCAACATACGTACATACATGAGAGACCCCCAATAGAGATGAATGCTGGCCCAAAGCTTATTTTAGTAGGGACACTCTGACATGTCGAGTAGTGAATCCTCAACGGAAGGTCGTAGGGCAAATCGAGATGGAATATGTCATCACGTTGGATTAGTCAACACCTCTACTTAATAAACTCGGCATTGTCTTTACTTGCTGAGCGAGCTTCATTTCCAAACCTGTTTTGTGCACCGCTCCATCACCCCTTGTTAATGCTGCAAGGCAAGCCACTACTACCAAATGCCTCGAGGCATCATTCACGAGCCTCCTCCACAGAGGACCGATTTTGACACAGCTGCCACAAGCCCAAGGCGAGTATACAGATGCGTACGTATGTACGTACATACAAAAGACAAAGATACCCAGTATAGCGTTTGCAGAGTGATGGGGCAAGTGCGGTTAGTGAGCACCTATGAAGACCGGCACGGTAAACGAGAGGGTGGGTGTCCACCATCATCATTCCCAGCCGCCGTTGTCTCTCTAGTGGCAATGTTTACACATTGCAAGAGGTACTCATTTGAGGCTGAGTCAACCTAGGGGAGCCTCATGACCTTTCCAGATAATTGTCACTGATGTTGGCCGTGAGTAGGAATTTTACTCAGTTAACCGGGTTCAAAGTGCAGCACGCTAACCCCTACAAGACTGCTCCCCTCAAATACAAATATCTCCCGTATAGCCTTTCACATACTTTTTGGGATAAGTGTTGTTAGTGTGCACCTATTAAGACCGGAACAACACAAGAGGGGATGGGTGGCCAGCACCACACTCGACCGCCTTTGTCTCCCCAGTGTCGATGTTTTTACACGGTGCCAGGTAATCATTTGAGGCTGAGTCGACCTAGGGGAGGCCCAAGACCGGTTCAGAATCGAACTGGGGTCGCCGGGTTCGTAGCCCATTGCGCTAACTACTGCGCCACCGCTCCCACACACGTACACATAGGCGCGCGTGTGCCTATACTTTTATAGCCTACGATGCTCAGGCTATCGCACATCAATTGTCTCCATTACAAATAAAGCACCTCTGCCCCACGGACTCTGGCTTATCACTGAGCTCACAGTCAATCACATTTACTCGTAGGATTTATGCATAGCTTTGCATCTAATTACGTGTCATATTCATGACACATTAATTTTTAATTGCGATTCCAGCCATGCAGCATGCGACCAGCAACCACTGGTGAATTTTACAGATTGCATTCACAGATATTGCCTTTTTTAATTGCTTGCGTTCACTACTTTAATAGCTTGTGTTCACTCGCTAAATATACTCATATGTACGTTGCAGTTTTATATAAATAAATTAATGTAATGTGTATGTTGTCACATTGCCTGCAACTTGGTTCAGTATGAGCAAAGTACGAAGAAAGTGGTTGTTTTATACCATTACGGTAGCATCTTTATATTATGATGGATAGCACTATGGTTAGAGTGCTTGACTGATGACAGCAAGAAAGTATGCCAATTCATCATCCCTGTGGGAGAGATAAAGTGAGAACCATGTTTTTACCGACGTCAAGAGTGCTTGTCCAGCAATAGACTGGCCTTTGCCTTTGCCAATTTCCTCTACTGGCTCAGGCGTAGAGATGGAGGTGAGCATCGCCTAATGCTTGTTGGATAAGGTAGACATGTTGACATTTATTTGAGATTCCATTGCAATAAACATCTAATTTCTCAGGAATGGTCCAATGGTGAATTATTCAAACACATAATACGACAGCAAGATATTGCATGGAAGTACAACATCCACATTCAGCTTTCAAAAGGACCCTGTGATCGTAACGTGTCATCTCGTGTATGTATGTGTTTTTGTGTGTATGCGAGTATGTTGTAGGGAGCACACCTGGGGAGCAGTAGCGCAGTAGTTAGCACGCTGCACTAAAAACATGGCCATGGTCACCAACAGTACGATTATCTGAACCGGTCCTGGGCCTCCCCTATGTCTACTCAGCCTCAAATGAGTATCCGATGTGGACTATAAACAATTCTGCTAGAGAGACAAAGGCGGTCCGGCGTGGTGCTGAACACCCACCCCCTTATCTTATGTGCGACCTTCATAGGTGCTCACTAACAGCACTTTCCCCAAGAGTATGTTCAGACTATATCGGGGGATCATTGTCTTGGGGGCACAGGTAGTGTATCTGCCAGTAATATCAGTCAACCCATGACACCTGGGTCAGTCCCATGACCTCCTGTCAGCAAGTCAGCAAACCTTCTACACCTCACGTGGCCTCAGAGTGCACCTAGCCTGGCACAAGCGCCATGGTGACGTCATTGCCACTTAGTGATGAATGGCAGCTGTTGTTTTGGGGAGCAGTGGTATGGTGATAAGTGTCACATGGGGGTAATGGATCAGCATTCACGTCGACAACCCCGCCTGTGTTAACTACTGATTCTGATCCACCCCCATCTACGTTGAAGACTGCAAAAGCCACCACACAAACTGAGAATATGCAGATCCAGGTGCTGATGGGGATCAGCGAGGGACGACCTCACCATCATCCACAATGCCAAGCAGTGTGGCACATTCTACTCGGCCAGATGGGGAGCGTGGGTAAGTTGACTTGATTGCCATCTACAGCTGGCAATGCGTCAAGTCTTTGACGACCTTTCCGCATAGCCAGCACGGACATCACATTGGTCTTTAGCTTCCATTCATCAGAAGGTCAACGAAAATCGGGTGGAATTTCCACAAGGTGTACGGGGAGAAACAGAGTGAGGTCCCGGAATGAAGACTCTTCATTATGCCGTCACGACATGCGCCGATTTTGGGAATGCCACCTGCAAAGCAGCATAGCCGCCCCACATGGTGACCGTCCAGTCTAAATTATGTGCCTCGACCGGATCGGACACTGACCTGCCACCATAAACTTCTCAAAAAAAATCTCAAAAAGACAACCACGAAGGTCAGAACTCACAATAACTTGCTTGCAAAGTTAGTTGGCTCATCCGGTACTCCAACTCTACAGATGTCATCACTCGCAATCTTGTACTCAATGACAGAATTACCGCGTGCCTGTTCATCATTGTTCGTTGCACACAGAGCTTGTTAACTTGCAGTTCCATTCGACAATGGGCATCATCTTAGAAACGATTCAACCAACTTTGCTCCCTTGGCTGCCAGTTCTGAGCAACAGTGCCCCTCCACACATCTGTTAGGAGGCGGTGACTGGCAAGCTGCTGGAGAAGATTCGTGCCAACCCAAGTCTGCCACTATGTTGATCTCTTCAGCTCGCCTGCTGGTCCGTCTGTCAGAGTGGCACCCTCTGTGGACCAACATTCCATGCCAGGACATGTCAGCAAAGTTATCATGGCATGAAAAGTGGCTCTTATCCTCAACAGGAAACCAATCCTCACGGATAACTCTACGATCTGCCCACCAGATATATATTGGGTGCTACGACTGGGCCCTGCTCAACAACTGCCATTGTGGTCAAGGCTTCCTGTTGCTTGACAAGCCTGCACGAGTGGGGTTCACATAACAAGCCAAACCGAAGCTATGGTGTTAGACAGACGATGACACATATCGTTGAAAACTGTATCTTCGTCTGAGGACAATGCCACATTTGCCAAGTAATAAAGCTGACGCCTGGCTTGGCGCGAATGCACGTGCTAAATAAATGAATACGCACCCTATGATCCTGGTGACCTAAATTTTATTAAAATGATTGAATAATGTCAGTGGCGCATCGTGTATAAGTATGCTCTGATTCTCCTCCATGTTCACTAAGCCTTACATGAGTACCTATCACAGTGAAAGCAATATCACTGTGTTTTATCAATGGCGGCCAAGTGAAGGACTGGCTACACTACCCTCATGTGTGTCAGACGAACGTTAAAAGCTCTCTGAGGCTACAATAGCGAACTTTCCTATCTTTGCGTGTGCATGAGTGTTTTAGATATAGTTTGGGGAGCGGTAGTGTACCGTTATGGCGCAGTGCTACGAATTTATGCTCATAGCAAACACGAGTAGTGATTATTTGAACCAGTCGTGCGCATCTCCTAGGTTGACTCAGCTTCAAATGAGTAACTGGTTTAATGTGTTGACATCTTCACTGAGGAGATAAATGTGGCCAGACTAGGTGGTGGCCAACCACCTCTTCATGTGCCATGCCAGCCTTCATAGGTGTTCTCGCTAACAGCATTTGCGCCAACACTCTATTAAAATATATTGGATTATTTTGAGTTTCAACTGATATACAGCAAATACAGAAAGAAATACACTGTCTTCCTCAATGCTCGCTGGGGTTAAATGCACTTTGGATTTCCTCGATGTCAAATCATCACAAAACAGGTGGTTGGCATTTGGGTAATTTTGAATTGGAGTCCAGTATTCTGTGGTGGATCAATGCTCTGATATATTTTTTATTGTAATTATATTATACAATGTATATTCATAATACAGTTGTCTATTGAAATAGTCCCTTATCCCTTTGCAATTTAGAATGTTTCGTACCATCGGCTCAGGGTGCCAATGTAAGTGAATTATACCCCACTCCTCTAACTCTCCACGTTCACATAAAATGTTTTAGTCCATCAGTCTCTCGACCTTCCAGATTAAAGTGATTAAGCAACATGTGTTTAAGGAAGCTAAGCTCTGGACTGGTTTTAACTTTGTGGGGCATATAACCAGTCAGATATTTTAAACAGAGTTTATTTTTTTGCCAGATGTTGTTATAAATAACATTCTACAAACGACCTGTTCAATATAGTGTGATTGATAATTATATCTTGGTCACCTCATTTTTTCCAAAATGAAAAGACCACCAAATATTTGTTTCCCTTCTTAAATGAGCAATGGAGCAGTCCTCGTTTTCAGTGGCAGCCGTGATCCACAATACCTTGGTGTGGTCCAGCTATCGATAGGATGACAACTTTCGACTTCCCACATCTTAATATGTATTTAATTGAGCTTGGAATGATGGTGGGCTAAGTCACATTTTTCACGAGCGATTTGAACTCACAACCTTTTGACTAAGTTAACCGCTCTACCTGCAGTGCAGCATGGCCTCATTAATGTGCATTGATCAAAAGTCAAGTGAAAGGCAAAGTGTGGCCATGCACAAATGAGATACGCATTTTCCAGCAGCAGAAATTCCAGGTTGCCAAGTTTTGGCTCATTCAACTGTTGAGGTGGAAAATTGGGTTTCACATTTGACTACAGAGCACACAACACATTTCAAAGGTCATATTTGTAGGAGACAATGACTTATCAGACGGATCCTTCGCCCCCCACACTATCAGCAAGCCGTCTTGTTGCATCGCCAATATCAAATATCCACTCACTGGGTGCCCACCTAAATAAATACAATTTTCTCTCGACTCTACCGAATCCAAGTAATGGTCTCCATTCCGACCTGCTCATTGGCTGCTTATGAAGCTCCCCGAGGGAACCTCCTCTCAGGGGGATAATTATTTGATGATAGGACCACGATAAGCATTCAGGCTGGGATGCCCACCGGCGTACATTACTACACTGGCCTCAAATGAGCCGCAATAAACCACGGTGGGGACCCCCAGAGGCCTCACTGAGACCCAGTGAGCTACAAGTCGCATCAAAGTCAGCTGAGGTTTAGAAAACGGATTGCTCAGTTGGCTGGGAACTGGTCCAACACTCGATGCTGGGCGGTAACAGAGCACAAGTAAGTTTCGTAAATGTAATCAGATTACCAATTGCTAGTGTCGAGAATCTTGTATTTTTTAAGTGAGTTTTTCGATTACTGGTTTAGCATGTACTAGTGAATTAGTAATGTTGAATACATGTTTTTACAAGCTAAACAAAATATTCCAAAAGCAAAAACAATCAAAGGCAGGCGGGGAAGGGGGGGGTGGAAATTATTCTGTCAGCAGCTTAGGCTAATGCAAAGAGAAGAGTAGACAATGAAAAGAGATAGGACTACAAAGTCTACAATAATCACATATATACTTTATCACTGTTGAAAAAGGACACAACCAGGAGGACATCCACCACAGATGTGGAGTGATGAAATCAGTTTACGTGCAGCTGCTGGATAGATCGGTGTATCGCGAGGTCGTGAGAGGCAGTGGCAGTTCGGGGAGGCCTTCATTCAGAAGTGGATTAATCATGGCTGCTGATGACAAAAATAATGATAATGATGTCACCACCATCACCAATCTGCACTGACCAGTACGTACAGATCGACATTGAACAATAATTACTCATTGTCTTGCAGACTGTCTTGAAATCATTGCCATTTCTGTATCAGATATGATCCACATTGCCTGTGGGAAGTCGCGGTTTGCAAGATGTAAACTACCTTGCCGAGTATACAGGAGGGCATAGGTTCTATACCGACCCTGACGCCTGTATATTTGGAGTTTGCATGTCTCTCTCACCGTGGTCGCGTGGATTTTTCTCAGTGTCCTCCGTTTTTTTTCCGTCCAGAGTTAGAAACATGGGTTTAAAGTGTTTGGCTGCTGTACATTTATACATGATAATCCACTCATTGGGCTATCGTTTGTGGCCAGGTCGCTGCTGAAAAACAGTCTATATATATAGCTCAGTGGGCCTTGCCTGGTCAAGTATAAACGGGTGATAGTTTAATTTAGATCTATGCCGTCACCACAGTAGCGCGAAAATAGGAGGTATTTCAGCCATTGGATCTTTAATGAGATTCTTGTTTCTTTGACGTCTGCGATGCCCTCCATTGGAGCCACCGCTTTGCCTCTGGAGTGATGATGGATTCCAGAAGGGGCCTCTGGCTGTTGTACATGAACAGTCGGCCCGATTTTCGCCTGGATGGTGGCAAGCGGTCAAGGTCTCCATGGGTTTGGGTCGCGTTCGTGGGAGTCTGTTTGGGTTCTCGCGTGGAATTCTAGCGTTTCATTTGACGCACACTTGGGTAAATTTGTCTAACCTTGTGGGGGATAATGCTGCTGATTATGTATAAATAAATGTGCTGCTTATGATGATGTATACAAGAAAATGACAAAAATAGCTCTATTACCTGCATTATCCCTACGAAAAATTTGTTACAGTTTTTCATACAAGCCCTATAATTAGGGAAACAGATAAATACACTGACATTGTTTTCAAAAGAGTTCAATGAATAATGCATGATGAATGAGAGAAATACATTTAAATTAACCATAAAAACATGGGTGATAAATTATGTCATTTGTATAAATTGACAGCTATTATGAACATTCATATTTTGTTCGGTCATATCAGTGTGAAACACACACTGTTTTGCATATATTGTGCAGTTATTTATTACATTACCTTTCGCATTTGATTATTTCTTTCAGATTTTTATGAGATCATTCATTTTCAGTTAGGCTGAGATTAACCTAAAGTGGTCTAATCCAGTATCTCCCAAGTTGTGCTTTGGGTTGCACTGTCATCCATTAATTCCTCGATTTTAAAGCATCAACATTATATGAATACATCGCCACACAATTGTAATACAAATATGTGGGGGGCGCAGCAGCACATCAATTTAGCGTACTGTTCTATTCTATTTAAAGACTTAATATGAAAACGTTTACAAATTCAAATGCAAATGTGTTCAAAGTCTTTAATACGAGTACAGTACTCACATATTTAACCCCACAATCTCTGTCTGTGAGATATGTAAAGTTATGCTACTAAACTTTACACTAATAAATTATATTTCCGGCATTAATAAACGTTAACCTTTATGAAAGAGTTAACTAACAACACAATATGCATTGAGCTTCGCTGTATTGCTGATGTTTTAGTAATGAAATTGAATTGTTTTTAATTCTCAATCAGTTTCAGAACTTTCACCAGAAAATTTTCCATCGGTTTGTTAGGATAATGTCTTTTTGAATTAATGTGCTCTTTGCTTACGATTGGCGGAAACCAGAGTGCTGAGAGGACACTCAGCGTATTTATAATAATCATCAGTCGATAACCCACAAAGATGGGTTCATGTGTGCTGGCCACCTCACCCAAATGGTTTTGAAGGTTCACAAATCTCTATGTAATATATGAACTATTGCCTCCAAATATGTGGTTTGCACAACAGATGTGCTTTCCAGGCCCATAATACAAAATAATAATAATCCATGATCCAATGTTATTGTTTCTCTCGCATCATTTCCATATGTTCTAAAATAAACAATTGGAACAATAGTACGTTAATATTTATCAAAAGTGATATCAAAAGGGCGCTACGTGGCAGATGTAAACTATCTCGCCTGGCATTCCAATTGTTTCACACTCGAAATGAAGGACGTGGGCAAGTGCTCCAAATCGAGGGCAAGCACATTTATTTATTGTGGTTAATAGCAATCTTGTGAAGAACAGCACAGTCACTCTGTAAAATGCAACAGCACGTGTTACAACAGCATTTCTTCCGAGTCGCCATTAACCATGTGGCTGGTGTATCCGCGTGCGGTTATTCATTAACAGATTTCTCTTAAACACAATTCTACAATATTAATTTGGAGCTTTCGTGACTGCAGGGATTACTCTTTGGTTCTTTCGGTAAAGTCACGTATAAAGATAGAATAATAAATTAAATAATAGTATACTACGACGTTTCGATTGCAACACAAGCAATCATCATCAGGTATAAAAGAAATAGCAACAAAAATCTAACCAGAAAACTATAGACAGACATATAAGCAGACAGATATCACAAAGATACACAGAGAGAGAACACGTATCGGCACAATTCTACTACTGATAAACCATCTTTGTCTTTGACAATCACATTTGCACATCACTATTCGAATATTCCTTTAATCCTAAGCTGTATGTCCATCTGTACCATCCACTTATATCGGTATCTTACACCCATTATATGTACTGTATGTTTGCAGTATACGTACTGTATGTCACCATTGTATAGCTTACTACTTTACATGTGTTCTATTCTCAATAGCATTGCAAGTAGTCATACTCTGAGTACATGCACATGGTTATAGACTAAACAGTATTAGAGTTAGATAATTACAATGACAGAAAGTAATTACAGTGCGTCATCCCTTTACAATGCACAGTGCTATAACGCCTCTAATTGCATATACCACAAACGAACAATTCAAAGCCAAGCTTAAAGTCTAGAACAAGTCTAGAACATTTATATAACGATCAAAAACAACCTTTGGGTCCTTTACCTGTAAAATGCAACAGCACGTGTGTTACACGCAGCATTTCTTCCGAGTCGCCATTAACCATGTGGCTGGTTTACACGTGCGGTTATTCATTAACCCTGCCAGCCACCTACAGGCCCAACTCAGTCATCACATGCTGCTGTACACACATGCATTGATGCACTCCACAGCACATCAGGACTTTCACAGAACCACACTTTACTCCCTTGCTGCACAAGGATATAATTAAAAGAGTGATCCATTCCTAATGTGCCACACAATTGTAAAAAATGTTAAGCCTCTACCAAACAAGTTTACAATGTTTTAAAAATGGGACTGTGGTGTTTCAATCTATCTCGTTCTTTCGCATCAACCGATCTCATAGTTTCATCTAAGTGATGGTCATCCTATAAGACCTGTACTTTCCTTTGACTTCAAATTATCATTGCCCCTTCTTCATTATGTTCACTTCTTGATTCCAATTACTTTCAATAACTTTCAAAAACGGTATTAAAAAACAACATTAAAACAAAGACAGTTAATATGTTGATAATAAAAAAATATCGTACGTTCGAAAATGACAAGTCATAAAGTTTCCACATGCCCATAGCACAAACCCTGCATGCTCTGCATTCTCTAGTACAAATGGAGAGTAATTATGAGAATTTACAATTTAAAAAAATTAGATTGAAATGGCTCCAAAATATATAATACCAGTTTCATTCGATATGTATTTAGAGCTGTATAATCAGGACAAAACAGACCTCTCTATATTATATTTGCTTATCCAGTGAATTCCTTATTACATTTTGACATGATCACAAAATATAGCAAAATGCATCCTTTGTAGCAGACTAAATATTACAACTTGGAATGGAAATATAATCCTGAGCTTCTGATTTCTCAAAAAGGGCATGATACTGCCAATAAAACAGGCATATTGTGTTCTGCACCCATTGTAACAAAATATTTTCCTTTGAAAAGCTCTACATTGTGCATTGTCTAACAAGGTCAGTCTCTTTTAAGTTGTACAATTCAAACGTGTTCATACACATCAATTTCTAATCACGGTGTTTCATTTATTTTCTTTGTTGCTTTTATTGGCAATGGCATTGGAGCTGTGTGGCATTTCAGAATTCGCAGCATGATATGCATTTATAAGTACATGTTATCTTATCTTGTTTTAAGCTGAGCAGCGGTGCGGTGGTTAACACCATGCACCATGAACTTGGTGACTTACGTTTTATTCACAGCCTTGGCACACAATGGTAAGCAATATCATACTGATCCTGAACCTTGCACTGACCAATTATGGTTAAACAAGCCCCATGACTGGCATGATTTGGAGAGACCTTCAACAGCAGTGCATTGGCCAAGGGCTGAATATTACAATTATTCCAATCCCTTGGCTCCCCGTTCTGGCGAATATTCTGCTACCAAAGAACTGCAGAGGCATGCAGACTGCAAGGGAGTTTACATGTTGTCTTGCCAACAACAACCTTCCCATCAACGGATACCTCAATATTGTAACCTCACCACCGACTCAAGTTCTAAATCCCCTCCCCAAAACCCTCTTCTGGGATAGTGCTGCTGTCAGCATCCGAGACTCTCACCCACATCTGGAAGAATGCTGCTGGTGAACAGAGTGGGACGACACGAACGTCCAAAATAAATAGCTGCTCATTCGAGACCAAAACATGCACCTCCTTGGCTTCAACATTCCTCCTTGAAGATACCGGTGGAACCATCAACCGTATCAGAACATCAACAGACCGCTGCGTACATCTCCCATACGAATGGAGAATTTAAGGCACAAACCAAACTCTGGCCATGCAACCCAAACTAAGCACCGTATAGTAAACCGCTGCAGTCTACGCTCCTGCAAGGAGGTAATAGCAAAACTACACAAACTGTCTTCCTCAAGCCTTCACATGTCTAGCAAACCTCGACATTGGCATTTAGCTCCTGAATAAATTGCCATCATACACACAAACAAGGTTTTGCCTCCTCTCAAGCACGGGCTTTCTCTGGGTACTCCCACATGGATAATCACTCATCAATTGGCCGAAAAGAAACTTCATAAATAGAGGACCACAGAGCTTGGCCAATTTCGTGGCTGCTATCCAGCTTGTGTGTAGTTTCTCGCACCTCTGAGTCGTTCTCCGTCTTTGAGAGTGAACTTAAAACTGTGCACGCTTTAAGTCAAAATTATAATAATGGTTATTACAGTTTTCCTATTAAAGTGCTGGACTAAAGGCGTGCGCCACAATGCCCAGCTATAGACTGTAGATGCATGGTGATGTTGATAATAGGGATGGATCAGAGCATTTTGCATTGGGATGTTTGGCCGATGCCTTTTTAAACAACGCACTTTTTGCTTCATGTTGGGAGGAAACCAGGGAGTTCAGAAAACCACCCAGAATATTTGTCAATGGATAACCCACAAAAGTTCACACAGATGGGCTCAAGAGTGCCTTTGAATGTATTCCTCAGCCCTCTTAATTCAATTCAATTGGCTTCTAGTTCATTAACGCGTCCTGTGCAAAGTCACCGTCCTCTGTTACACAGCACACACATACCTCATATTGAAAGTCACCGTCCTCTGTTACACAGCACATACACACGTACAGAGGCGTAGCGAGGGGGGGGGGGTACATATGTCCCCGGGCGCCAAGGTAAAGGGGTGCCAAAATGAGGCTTACAACGTTACATTATAACTTATTGCGGCGGGCGCGGCAGCCTGAAACTACTGCACAAATCTACACCTCAACCTAAAAGTTTATATATGCCGCTACACACAGCCTACATTTCATGTAATTACATTTTGGTACGCGCGCCTATTAAGAACTTACATGGAAGAACGTCCCAAACAACAGACAGGCGCAGTCTTTCAGGCTTAGTCACTGGCCTGTTTTTTGGTGGCAGAAACTACGACGACCACCGCTCCAGGCGGCTGCAGCAGCCGGAGCAGCCCACGCACGTTCAATTACATCATCATGGTTTAAACGCCGACTAGCGAACGGAGAGGAAGTGAATCGTTCGTGGCTATTATATTCACCAATCAATAAAGCTGCTTACTGTTTTTGTTGTCTATTATTTACATCATCGAGTTCAAACTCACGAGCTTCGTTTGAGTTAACAAACGGTTTCAACAAGTTGAGAAAGCCATAAAAACTAAATTCTCATGAAAACAATCCTAGCCACCGCACAGATTTTACTGCATGGAAGGAAGCCGAACGACAGATAATTAAGGGTACTGGAATTGACGCAGTGGTTCAAGCTCAGATTCATTTGGAAAAACAACGTTGGCGAGATATATTGCAAAGAATACTCACTTGTATTAAGTTTCTGGTTTCACAAAATTTGGCACTACGTGGCCATGAGGAAAATTTGAATGCGGATGAGGATAAAAATATTGGAAAAATTATCGCACTGATCAAACTCGTTGCGCAGTATGACCCATTGTTAGCAAAACACGTACAGCACGCAGGAGAAAATCCGGGATCAGTTTCTTATTTGTCACCGGAAATCCAGAATGAATTTATCCACATACTTGCGTCGACTGTAAAGAACCAATTGTTGAGTGATATCAGGAAAAACAAGTACTACGGTATCTTACTTGACTCAACTCCTGATCTAGGACATCGGGAACAGCTTTCTCAGGTCATAAGATTTGTGGATGTGGATTTTCAAACTAAAAAAGTAACTATCAAATATTTTTTTTAGGTTATATCGATATACATGCAAAAGATGCAGCAAGCCTAGGAAGAGTCATCGTCGAAAGACTAAAATCTGACAACATACCTCTAGCCGACTGTCGGGCACAATGTTATGACAATGCTGCTGTGATGACTGGGCATATATCCGGCCTTCAACAACGAATATGTGACAAAAATCACAGAGCATTGTTTGTCAACTGTGACAACCACAGCTTACACTTATAGCAGGAGTACACTCAGCTAAACAGGATCCACATTTCGTCACATTTTTTGGAACAGTTGAAAGTATATATTTGTTTTTCTCTCGTTCAACAATTCATTGGGAAGAGTTAAAAAAAGCTGTGCCCATCACAGTAAAGCGGGAGTCTGAAACATGCTGGAGTGCACGATCAGAAGCTGTTAAAGCTATCTATGAAGGACTGGATGACCTAGTAGGGCTGCTAGACACATTATCGAAGGACGTAACTAGACGCCTGAAACCAGAAGCGATGCAGAACAGTTACAGGCATGCGTATTACATTTTAACTTCATAGTTTTATTACATTTCTAGAATGTCATTCTTGGAAAAATGTATCGTGTTCAGAAGCGCTTACAGGAATTTTTGGAAAACGGGGCATAGATACAACAGGATCCTACTATGAACTTCAAGGAAGCAGCAACTCGATCTTGAATCTTTGGAGCATGAATTTGTCAAGCTTCGTGATTATTTGAGCCAAGTTGCTGTAGAAAACGCCAAAACAAGATGCACAGCCTGGGGGATAAATGTGGACAGAAGAAGATGCCAGGAAAACTGGCAAGAGATGCAGGACTTTCAGCAGAAGAAGAAATTGTGCGCGTTATGAAGAGCGTACTTTATCGACTTCAACAGGACATGTCAACACGGTTTTTACGACTAAAAGACCTGAACACAAAATATGGATTTCTGCTGGACGTCAAAGCTCTTCTATCCGACACAGATGTCGAGTCAATTCGCCGAAATTGCAGATTTTGGAAATTTCTATGACACCGACATCAATGGCCACGAACTTTTCACAGAAATTGGAGATTGCAAAATGCTGCTCAGTAACCGGAATGAAGTTCTACCAGAAACTTCTTTGGATCTTCTTAGTTTTATTGTGTTTTATGGAGACGACATTTCCGAATTTGCGAATTTCACTTCAAATTTTATTAACAATAGCAGTTTCAATTGCAAGCTGTGAGCGGTCGTTCAGCAAATTGAAACTTATTTTGTCGTATTTGCGTGCTTCAATGTGACAAGATCGTCTCAGCGATCTTGCTCTTCTTAGCGTTGAAAGAGAAACATTGGAAAAAACAGATTTTGATTACGTGATTGACCAGTTTGCGACAGTGATATCAAGAAAAATGTATCTTTTGTAGACTATGTCAACCAGTCTACGACAGTGACTGAGTGAGCCATGTAATATAATTTCTATAAATTTGCTTCTTTAAATACAATGTTTCATTAAAATTTAAATTGTTATTCCTTATTCGATGTAATAGGAAAATGTGATTAAACGGGGGGGGGGGGGGCGCCAATTTTATAGTTTGTCCCCGGGCGCAAAATATCCTAGCTACGCCTCTGCACACGTACTGGTGCTAAGTCACCGTCCTGTTGCACAGCACACACATACGTCCGATGCTAAGTCACCGTCCTCTGTTACACAGCACACACACACACGTACTACGGAAAGTCACGGAAAGTCACCGTACACTGCACACACACAGACACGTATTGCGTCGACCGGCATATTTAGCCTCGGCCGTCTCACCACATGCCCCCTCTTGCAACCCCCGATCGGCCTCGCGTGGGCTCCTCCTCATCGAACCCCGCGTCTCTCGTGCCAGGCGAGGGGACTGTCGCTTCTCCGACGCAGCTCCAGCTGTCTGAAATTCAGTCCCTCCTCTCTCACCGCACCGCACGTCGGCGTCGTCCTTCTGTCAAGAGTCTCAAGCATTTTCTCGTTCCTTAATGAACCCTCCCACACCTTTGAGTGTCCTATTTAAGCTCAATTTGTGCACATTGTCGTGTGTTTTGCCCTCTTCATACATTCGTTCTGCTTTAACATCTTCATGGCGTGTTTTTAGGTAACATTCTATGGCATTAAATCGTACTTCCCTTTGACTTGTAGTGATTTTAACCTTAATGTTGGGTAACTCTACGTAAAGGACTCGTAAATTATACAAATTTACTTTTGATTGCTGGAAATACAACATTCTATATAACTTCTCCATAATTAGTATTCATGGAGAAGCGATTGAAAATGTTGCAGCCAAATATGTGGTTTGGATAGCAGTAAAAAAAACTGATCAAAGGTGAAGCAGAAAAGAAAAAAGCGTCTTCAACAACTCCGTAGCCAAAAAAACAATATAACCTTTTCATGGCAGGTCAACTATGATGGTCACATGCCAAGCAGATTGATGGAGACATTATGGATGCCATCAGCACTGTTAAATGTGATGAGTTTTATTGCATTGATCAGCTTGTAATTCCGTAGGTTGCTATGGTTGTGCTGTACAGGTCTCCAATGTGTTTCCGCATTGTGCAGTACAATGTCTGACATTTCGCTCCCGAGAGCTCGGAGCTTCTGCCGGAACTAACCAGGTTCTTTCTCACTCCACTCACTGTGTTTACTCTTCAGGACCAGTGGTCACATGATATCACATATGTACATATTACCAGTGCAACTTTCAAAGCTAAAAATTCCTGATTAGGAAAATATGTCACTGAGTTTAAAAGTAAGTATTACAACATGTCTGCATCCTTGTATGTTGCAACAATAGTAAACTGATCGTTACATTGCACTAAAAAAATCGAAAACCTAACTGATATTTCGAACCTTTAACAGTAACTCACCAGGTCATTTCCATTTGATATTTCAACCCAGACACAGCATTCCTATGTGTGCCAATAAATGTGAAAATAAAAAAAAACAAAAAGTTGGAGGGTGGAAATCAATGAGAACTTTACTCGGTAAGCTATGAACATTCGTGTTTTGTATCTCCCTCATTTTTACGTTTCTGCTGAGTCACGCATTGGACCAATCATACTACTACAGCACAAAGTCAATATGCATAGAGTGGAATTCACTTTTTTAAGGGAATATTCATCATGCCAGCTTGCTGACTTGGCGAAACTATGAGGTCCGTGTGTGGCCTTCAGGCGTGGCCCCATTAACACAAGCCACACGATTCATTACTGATGCGGTGGACACAGTAAAGCAAGCTAATTACTGCAATTTAATTATTACAACAATTAATTTTTTTACTGCATATCGATAGCTGAATGTCAGAAAGTAGAACGCCTTGCCAAGTCCTAAACTATATTTTTTATCAGGGTCATACTTAGGATGTTTTGTGATTTTTTTTATAGGGAGACGATAGCTAAACGCGTACAGTTCTTATTTTTCAGTTACGTGCGTGAACGGTACAGCTCGGGCCATCTGACATCGGTGACGAGCTACAGCTTTGAAAACAAAACAAAACTCATCGTAATTTTACACGAAATGTAATGCCACCGTATGTACTGTATGTATGCATGTTTGTTGAACTTATTTCGCACTGTACGTCGCCAACCGTGCTAATCGGAGGTGCGATTAGTGATGTCACTAATCTGTAGTGACTTCACTAACGAAGCCTCAGACTTATGCTGGCTAATTGAGGACAGACATATTAGGCATGTATCTCCAATATAAGAAATATTTGATTTCGGATTTGTCTCCTCGAGTGGTATTTTGTCCATGCGAGGAACATGAGAGTGTCCAGATAAAATCAATGCGTATGAGTTAAATTGCATTGAGAATCGGCTCAAACAAGTCAGTAACATACTCTGTCCTCTTCTTGGTTCTTTCGGTAAAGTCACGTAGAATGGAAGTAATAAAATAATAAAAATAAAACATAATAACATAATTCTCACGACGTGTTCGGCTACAACACAACGTTGTAGTCGAAACGTCGTGAGAATTATTTTATTATTTTTATTTTTTATTTTATTATGTTTTATTTTTATTATTTTATTACTTCCCTTCTACGTGACTTTACCGAAAAAACCAAGAAGATGAATCCCTGCAGTCACGAAAGCTTTAAATCAAAATTTATACTCTGTCCTATAGCCACCATTGAACACGAAATTTCAAGGAAATTTGACACGTGTTAGATGAAGGTCATGTTGTACATAAGTGCACCAATGCCCAGGTGTGATCTACATGTAAATTGTAAAACTTTAATATATTTTGAATTCAGCCATTCACTCATGTTCATGTTGTAATTGTGCCAACCATTGCTTGCGTAAATGTAGCCACAGGGTTCTCTTATGGAACTAAACCATTATTCTTTGGTTCTTTCGGTAAAGTCACGAAGATATATTTTTAAATAAAGTGACTAAAAATATCACGACGTTTCGATCGCAACACAAGCGGTCGTCATCAGGAAAAGGGGTTATCCTCGAAAGGCTTTATGAAGGTTTGGAGATGGGCGGAGCCGAAGTGTATCAGCAGCACCAGGAGCATGGGCGGGGCAGCAATGTCAATGCAGCAACAATCCCAAAGCGGCAAAGGGTCGCCAATAAATCACTGCACCACACAGCACACTTCTGACGGTGGAGGTTGATTGACAAAAAAACACAAGTCAAGTCATGACCCAAAGTGGTTGATGACATATTTCCAATGATTTCTGAGTCTATAACCTTCTTCTCGGTTGAAATTGTGTCTGTGTCTATATATATGTATGGCTTCATGAACGATTTTTTGTTGATAGCCAGTAGGCTTGCAAAGTACCATCGTCTTATATAATCAATTTCGCGTGAGCCAGCCGCATTAAATAATGATCTGCCACAGCAGAAGTACTTGTCCTACCGTGTTTCAAATCTGCCTTATGTTCACGAATTCGGTCCGAGACATATAACTGCTGCCGCAGATACAGCTTAGTTTGTAGACGCCGGCATATTGCATGTCAGGAATCTTGTCCTTCACAGATGGAATCAGATCACTAATTTTATGTACTGTGTTAAATTGTTCATGATTTTGGAAATCTGTTTGGTTACCCCTGCTATGTACAGTGAGGGAAACAAGTATTTGATCCCCTGCTGATTTTGTACGTTTGCCCACTGACAAGAAATGATCAATCTATAATTTTAATGGTAGGTTTATTTGAACAGTGAGAGAGAATAACATCAACAAAATCCAGAAAAACGCATGTCAAAAATGTTATAAATTGATTTGCATTATGAGGGAAATAAGTATTTGACCCCTCTGCAAAAAATGACTTAGTACTTGGTGGCAAAACCCTTGTTGGCAATCACAGAGTCAAACGTTTCTTGTAGTTGGCCACCAGGTTTGCACACATCTCAGGAGGGATTTTGTCCCACTCCTCTTTGCAGATCTTCTCAAGTCATTAAGGTTTCGAGGCTGACGTTTGGCAACTCGAACCTTCAGCTCCCTCCACAGATTTTCTATGGGATTAAGGTCTGAAGACTGGCTAGGCCACTCCAGGAGCTTAATGTGCTTCTTCTTGAGCCACTCCTTCGTTGCCTTGGCCGTGTGTTTTGGGTCATTGTCATTGCTGGAATACCCATCCACGACCCATTTTCAATTGCCCTGGCTGAAGGAAGGAGGTTCTTACCCAAGTTTTGACGGTACATGGCCCCAGTCCATCGTCCCTTTGATGCGGTGAAGTTGTCCTGTCCCCTTATCAGAAAAACACCCCCAAAGCATAATGTTTCCACCTCCATGTTTGACGGTGGGGATGGTATTCTTGGGGTCATAGGCAGCATTCCTCCTCCTCCAAACACGGCGAGTTGAGTTGATGCCAAAGAGATCCATCTTGGTCTCATCTAACCACAACACTTTCACCCAGTTGTCCTCTGAATCATTCAGAAGTTCATTGGCAAACTCAGACGGGCATGTATATGTGCTTTCTTCAGCAGGGGGACCTTGCGGGCGCTGCAGGATTTCAGTCTTTCACGGCGTAGTGTGTTACCAACTGTTTTCTTGGTGACAATGGTTCCAGCTGCCTTTAGATCATTGACAAGATCATCCCGTGTAGTTCTGGGCTGATTCCTCACCATTCTCACGATCATTGCAACTCCACGAGGTGAGATCTTGCATGGAGCCCCATGCCGAGGGAGATTGACAGTTCTTTTGTATTTCTTCAATTTGTGAATAATCGTACCAACTGTTGTCACCTTCTCACCAAGCTGCTTGACGATGGTCTTGTAGCCCATTCCAGCCTTGTGTAGGTCTACAATCTTGTCCCTCACATCCTTGGAGAGTTCTTTGGTCTTGGCCATGGTGGAGAGTTTGGAATCTGATTGATTGATTGCTTCTGTGAACAGGTGTCTTTTATACATGTAACAAGCTGAGATTAGGAGCACTCCCTTTAAGAGTGTGCTCCTAATTCAGCTCTTTACCTGTGTAATAATCCTCCCGGAGACGGCTTCGGAATCAGTCCTTTATTTCCACTTCCAATACACTTGCTCACTCACTCTCCGTTGCTGGCAGACAACGGAGAGAGGACAGACTACACACTGAGTCCTCTCCGCGCACGTGGCAACCCCCAGCCCCCGTCCACGCGTGACCCTGCTCCTGTTAGTTTCAGTCTGCTCGCGATCGCTCTCTCTCACTCGCTCTTAACACCTTCGTCACGTGGTTCCCCCAGCCAATCGTTCATAGACAGCTTTGACCATTCTCGATGGTTCCCTGTCAATCCCGGGACTACGCCCCTCATCCGGCTCCCCATTTGCTGGGACCCCGAATGGCTGGGCCAATCACTCCTGATGACCTGTCGTGATGATGCATGGGCCATGGTCCCTATCTCAACCCTTATTGGCTACAAGCAGGACCGGCAAGCCCATTCCCACGTGAACCCTCTATGGCTGTTATTACACCTGTATAAAAGACACCTAGGAGCCAGAAATCTTTCTGATGGAGAGGGGGTCAAATACTTTTTTCCCTCACTGTATGGCAGGGTGATGGTTATGCTTGGATCCTCAGATGGCTCCGTCCTCACGTTTGGGGTGATGGCTTTGCGGATCGTGTAGTCAAAATATCCATTCGCCTTGAGAGCTTGGTGTACGTGTTTGAGTTCACTGGTTAGGTGTTCATGGTTGGAGAAACATTGAGCTTGATGATGTAGGGTTTTGATGAGGAAATTCTTCTGGGATAGATGGTGGTGGGAATCAGGTTTTAGGTAGGCGTCAGTATGGATTACTTTCCTGACGACAGAATGGCTCATTGAGCCATCTGGTCTCTTTTTTATTAGGACATCCAAGAGTATGAATTCCTGCCGTCACGAAAGTTTTAATTACAAATTTTAACCATTATTATTTTAACAGGTGATGCCCATTGAGCTTTCTAGCTCTTTTTCAACAGCAACCTGGCCACAAATGATAGCTCAACAAAGTCGCTTTTTATCGCGTGGAAATTTATAGCAGCCAAATTCTCTAAACGCATGTTGATTCTAAATATGGAGGGAAAAAAGTGGACTTGGAAAAAAAATCCAGGCGACCATGGGGAGAACATGCAAACTTCAAGCATACAGCAGTCATCAGGGTCGGGATCGAACCCACGACCTTCTGAATACCAGGAGAGGTAGTTAACGTCTCGCCACCTTGTACATACAGAGTCCATCCACATGGGAGTCGCACGTTAGAGTTTAATCATCCTCCTCTGCTGCCCCTAGAGTATAAGCACCTGCCAGCCCCTGCAATCCATGCAGGCTCAAGGGCTTCCTTTTTCCCTCTGCCTACAAAATAACTGCGTGCACTGTTTCTGAGCAGCGTCTCGAGTTGCGATCGCATTTAGGGGCTATACGAATACAAACTGTGCTTTATTGTATCGATTGTTTCCTCTGCATGATCCACCAATCCCCGCGCTGGATTACAGATGTTGTCCATCACGTTACCAATGAAGTTACGAACGTTGAGGCTGCTAATGATGGAGACGAGTATTATATATATATACATATAAGACATGTGCTTTAATATGTGCAAAGAATGTCTAAACCTGTACTAGAGCTCGAATAAAATAACATTCGCAAAATTGCCATTTTTGGGTGGCCATAAACCATAAAAAGTGGGAATGAAATACATTTGCCATGAATTATACAGCACGTGGTTATATCAAATCAATGCATTTCTTGCAGTCATTTGAAGAAAAAAACCCGTCTGCATGGACAAAGATGCTGCTATCAATCACCGGGGTTATGAATTCTTTAAAAATAACCCTCCTACTGCAGTTCCTGTATCTTTCATCCATTTAGCAAATAACACCTCGTCCATCATGCTGTCGTGCATTATATACCGGGTTCTATAACTACATTCAGAGCACAGGCTTGGTTTGAATGGACCACAACTTAAGTCTAAAATGAAGGCGGACACAAACTGTATATCTAAAACATGATGTTGTAAGGTGCCCAGCACGCGGCTCAGGGGGACTTTAATGTGTCACAGCAATGAGCTAGCACGGTTGAAACCCTGGGCAACAATTACGTTTTTAGTTAACCGTGATTTAACTGGGTTCTCAAGTGCAGTGATTAAAACAGGTTCATAGGGCATTGTCACCAAATTGCTCCGCAAATAATCGTTACACTTCGTTGTTTGCGTATGCTGATTTACTTCAGGTGGAGCATTTGACAATCGTACCAGGCATATAAAAAGGTGTGCTATCTGGTATGGATAATGAAGCCTATTCAAGAGACTTCAGAAGAAGTGAAGGTCATTTTCTGGCTCAGATACACAAATACAAAGATCCCCGTATCGCCTTAACAGACTGTAGGGACAAGTACTGTTAGCGAGCACCTATGAAGGCCGGAACGGCACATGAGGTGAGTGGCCAGCATCATGCCCAGCCCGCCTTTGTCTCCGCAATGGCGATATTTACACACCGTGTCAGGTACTCATTTGAGGCTGAATCGACCTAGGGGACGCCCGGGACTGGTTCAGATAATTGTAACTGGTGGTGGCTGTGAGTGGGCATCAAACTCGGGTCGCCAGGTTCGTATATCGCTCCCCTTTACCCATGGCCCTGTATACCACACATGCATATGTAGTGTCCTCCTTCCTCCCGGCGTGTGTGTGCATGTGGTGTGCGGCGCACACAGTTCAGTCGGAGACGAGATAGTTGCAGGAGGCACCGTCTCTATTTATTATGTTGTTCACACCACCAACTCCGGCCTCCTCTCTCACGACCACGCTGCCGTACAGCCCAGCCCAGACACGACCCTGTCTGCATTGCACCAATGGTGTCGCCCGAGACAGCCAACTACTGTCCGGCCGCGCAATGATCGGGCGAAATCGGCAGTGACGAAGGCGGCGACAACGACGACGAGACGAGTCCACTCCCAGAACCGGTAGCCTGGAGCTCTCGCTCTCCACTGCTTATATTTCCCCTCGGCGCGGCTTCGCTCCACCCTAGCCGTGCCTCCATTCTCGAACCCACAAGAGGGTTTCAGGTGCCTCCCTATGAGATCTACCGTGACCCTTGCCCCAGTTCCTCTGCCCTGCCGGCTCAACGGTGTGTGCGTTAAGTGTCCACCACAGTTGCTTCTTCTGGACAGCAGTCGGCGCTGTGTCACTACACATACATACAAACAAGCATGCACACACACTTCTTCTCTGTACGAAAGACAAGGACCATTACTGCCAGGCATCTTCTTTCTATAGCAGCCACTACCCCTGCCAGTGCCATTCCACCGCACATTCACAACGTTCAATATATACCTACATTTCAAAGACAATTACAGGCACCTTTTTCACTCAGCTCTTTAATGGCTCTCGTGTGACGCCTAGCTTAATTGGTTTCACACCTCGGCATCATGTTGAAACATTGCGTGCGTGACGCATTTTCATTTGTATTTTTTTCACTTATGCCATTTATTTTATTAACATTATATGTAAACATTGCCACACTCGCTAAAACAAAGATACAGTTCATCCTTTTTTTGTAAACCGTAGCCCTGTAGATCATAGGGACAGGTGCTGTTAGCGACAATCCAATGCAGCACACGACCAAAGAGGTGATGCCCAGCCACCATTATTTCACCAGTGTTTTATAATTACATGGTGTTTCAAACAGATGGACCCGATTTTAAATCGCTATATTTCTGCAACCACGAACCGCCCATGAATGAAACTCTTACCACTTGAAAGGGCGGGACATATAGTTTCAAATGATTACCGCTAGATGCCTCTCGCAGTGCACAAACAGCCCCTAGCTTCAGTCATTCGCAATATGGCGACCCCACAACACAAGGCATTTTGCATTCTGTAGTTCAGCAAGACTGAATCCGCAATTGCTGTGCAGAGTGCATTTCAACGGTGTTTTGGCATTGATCCGCCAATATAAAAAAGCATGGTGGCACAAAAGACCGTGGTTTTGTGCCACCATTAGCAACTAATCTGGATGACCTCAAAAACAGAATCATGGCAGCGGTGACTTCAGTGGCAGAAGACACTTTGAGAGGCGTTTGGGATGAATTAAACTATCGTCTCGATGTTGTCCGTACAGTAGGTGGAAGGCACATAAAGCATTTATAAAATGGTGTGTAAAACTTGATAACTCATTAAACCGTTTATAACTTTTTGTGGAATTGTAACATGTTGCCATCGTGAAATATACTGCTTTGAAATTGGGTCCATCTCTTTTAAACACCTACAAATATTAGAGCTAACTTACGGTCAATTAATAAAAAGAGATACTTTTTGTTTTCAAATAATATGCAGGAAAGGTGTGCATCTGTCAGATACGGTCTACATTCAAAAATTACAATTATAAAGATGAATAGTGGTTTGCTTGAAAGTATTCAAGATTACAAATATAGAATTAGAAGGAAAACAAAATATTTTTAAGAGTTACGAGTCTGTGTAACCGATGTGGTTTAATGTGAATGCTTTCCACATCAGGACATCTTAGTTCATACTCGAAATGACATTTAATATACAGTACAGGGGGCTTCAAATACATTTTAACACGTCTGAGAATTTGGAGCAATACCACAAGAAATGTGCCTCCGGGCTCTGGAGACCACCTGGAAAAGATTTCAGGTATGTGTTGACAATGATGACAAACCAGTGTATTATGCGTTACTTTTCCATTAAAAACGATAGTCCCATATAAGTGTTAACATATTTTGAAGCACCCTTGTGTATATATATACATTATACAGAGGTTTGTCTGCAGCAGAGTGTGGAAGCTTCCTCTTCTAAGATCCATGACGATACTCAACTCAATGCTAATTAATACAAAATATATATGGTCGTCAATAACACTGTGGCCTTAAGGGATATATATATAAAAATTAGATAAAAAATTAAACATTGATTTTTGAATAAAAAAATTCTGATATATATTTTGCATGCTATAAAGAAGGTCCATTGCCCAAAAATGTCAACTTTACGGCAGTGTTGTTGATGAATGTGTTGAGTTTTGTTATTGCTGTACACCAATGGCAACGCAGCAGCGTTGCCATTGGTGTAGATTGCGTTGCTAAATTTGTAATGTATCGTAAGCAGCAAACTAAAACAAATTCTATTATTAAATATGGAACCACAAATAAATCAAGATACATTTCAGATTTTTTCGTGTGATAAATGTGTAATGCGAGCGTAATGGGGTTTCGCTGCTCGGCTCTGGGCCAATCATACGGCCCGGGGTATTCGGGGCGGGGCCCAGTATGGGGGCGTATATGAAGGTCCGCTGCCCACCTCTGGTCTAATCGGATGCGAGGAGAGCAGGGGCGGAGCCTAAGGGCGGAGCCAGCGGGATGCTATGCTGAGGTCGGGATCTGGAAGGTTCGGTGAAGGGCGTGGTGAGAAGGTGGAGACAGAATCACGTGGTGAGGGGAATATAGGTGGGATCCGGAAGGGGCTCCAGGCCAGTTGGTGTAGTCACGGAGCAGGACCACGTTGGGTGGCTGAAAGGTACCTGCGCCATCAGCCACGGGGCTGGAGACACTTCCAGCACACTGTCAGCCAAAGGTGTGCGGGAGCGGTTCGACTGACAAAAGGGGCGCGCGGGGCACGCGCGAGGAGCAGCCGGTCCGCTGTCGGGACCAGCAGAGTGCGAGCGTTAAACGAGAATAAAGAGAGAGAGAGACGGAGACCCAGCAGTGTGTCGGCGAAGTTCTTTATTACAAATGCATCACTGATACTTCATTTGTTTTGTTACTGTGCTGGATTTAACATAGAAGCTAGAAACAAATGAAAGAGCAGCATGCCTCAGCGATCAGAATATTGCTGACGTGCGATGGAGCCGAGAAACTAAACCTAACCACATTACAGTAAACTTATTTTTCATTACATATACTGCATCATTGTGAAGGTGCAGCCCTATACTCACTTGCTTGTGCCACTGTTGGTGAAAGGTATGCAGGAGGTCGAGGGTTCGATCCCCGACTCTGACACCTCCATATTTGGAGTTTGCACGTTTTCCCCGTGGTCGTGTGGAGTTTTTCTCTGGGTCCTCTAGTTTTTCCCTCCACATTTTAAAATATGCATTGAGATTATTTAGATTACTTTGGTTGTATAAATGTCCAAATGATGAGCCAATTTGTTGAGCTATTATTTGTGACCAGGTTGCTTCTGAAGTCAATACCTCAATGGGTTTTGCCTGGTAGGATGGATATGGTTTAGTTTTCTTTGTATGTGTTTGGATGATTTTTTTTACTTTTCTTGTACTTTGCACTACTACCATATTTCTGTACCCTTTGTTATAACGTTCTTACCGCGTACTCCTACTGGACATGTGAAAAAAGAGCTTTATAGTTAATCGGATTCCTCCAGTGTAAATACGGATTCTGATTCCCACTTGAGGGAGCTCTAAAAAGTAATCTAGATACTCTGTGGCCTATATCTCCACTCTGGTCAGACCTCTTGGAAGAGGTGGTTGACTTTTGGAATTTTCTTCCAATCGTCTCTTGTCCCCAAGCTCTTGTGACCTTGGCTAAATTATAGAAATGTGTGAACTCTTCGAATTTCAACATTTATTTTATGGTGCTGTTTGTTTGAAGATGCCGCAGTGGCGATATTGTAACTACTTCATGTGGTATACAGGTAGTCGTGGGTTCGATTCGAATCGTGATGCTCGTATATTTGGAGTTTTCATGTTCTCCCCGTGGTGGTGTGGATTTTTCTCCGCGTCCTTTGGTTTTTCCCTCCATATATAAAATCATGCGTTTAGAGTAGTTTGCTGTTATAAATTTCCACTTGATAAACCACTTCGTTGTGCTATCAATTGTAGCCATATAGCTTGTAGTAGTTTATGACCGTTTGATGTTTTGGGCCTGTACCCTATTTTTGGCATATTTTGCTGAATTTGAGAGCGGCAGGAGCACCCACACTTCACTTCGCCACATTCAACCTGCCAATCAACTAACTGTGTTGCACCCAATTCATTCTGCTGGGTAGACAGAGGCCGCGGAGTTAAGGAACTTGTGCATTATTTCAACTGCTGCGCCATGAGATGTAACCAATTACCTCTGGAATAGAAATCCAAAGTGCTAACAATGACACCACTGCAGCATCCTTACCTCTGCTGTATATCAAATGAATATTCTAGCACACATCAAGACGTGACATTTAGAAAGAAAAAAAAGTTTCAGATTTACCAATCACAGAGGTCAGACGTTTCTTGTAGTTGGCCACCAGCTTTGCACACATCTCAGGAGGGATTTTGTCCCACTCCTCTTTGCAGATTTTCTACAAGTCATTAAGGTTTCGAGGCTGACGTTTGGCAACTCGAATCTTCAACTCCCTCCACAGATTTTATATGGGATGAAGGTTTGGAGACTGGCTAGGCCACTCCAGGACCTTAATGTGCTTCTTCTTGAGCCACTTCTTTGTTGCCTTGGCCGTGTGTTTTGGGTCATTGTCATGCTGGAATACCCATCCATTTTCAATGCCCTGGCTGAGGGAAGGAGGTTCTCACCCAATATTTGACGGTACATGGCCCCGTCCATATTCCCA
The DNA here is from genome assembly GCF_015708825.2 of Lethenteron reissneri. NCBI lineage: Eukaryota > Metazoa > Chordata > Hyperoartia > Petromyzontiformes > Petromyzontidae > Lethenteron > Lethenteron reissneri. The sequence continues at coordinate 9,331,555 of NC_083821.1, forward strand.
TTGATGTGGTGAAGTTATCCTGTCCCCTTAGCAGAAAAACAGCCCCAAAGCATATTGTTTCCACCTCCTTGTTTGACGGTAGGGATGGTGTTCTTGGGGTCATAGGCAGCATTCCTCCTCCTCCAAACACGGCGAGTTGAGTTGATGCCAAAAAGCTCCATTTTGGTCTCATCTGACCACAACACTTTCACCCAGTTGTCCTCTGAATCATTCAGATGTTCATTGGCAAACTTCAGACGGGCATGTATATGTGCTTTCTCGAGCAGGGGGACCTTGCGGGCGCTGCAGGATTTCAGTCCTTCACGGCGTAGTGTGTTACCAACTGTTTTCTTGGTGACTATGGTCCCAGCTGCCTTGAGATCATTGACAAGATCCTCCCGTGTAGTTCTGGGCTGATTCCTCACCGTTCTCATGATCATTGCAACTCCACGAGGTGAGATCTTGCATGGAGCCCCAGGCCGAGGGAGATTGACAGTTCTTTTGTGTTTCTTCAATTTTCTTGGTTTTTTCAAGAAGATGAATCCCTGCAGTCACGAAAGCTTTAAATCGAAATTTCTTCAATTTGTGAATAATCGTACCAACTGTTGTCACCTTCTCACCAAGCTGCTTGGCGATGGTCTTGTAGCCCATTCCAGCCTTGTGTAGGTCTACAATCTTGTCCCTGACATCCTTGGAGAGCTCTTTGGTCTTGGCCATGGTGGAGAGTTTGTAATCTGATTGATTGATTTCTTCTGTGAACAGGTGTCTTTTACACAGGTAACAAGCTGAGATTAGGAGCACTCCCTTTAATAGTATGCTCCTATTCTCAGCTCTTTACCTGTATAAAAGACACCTGGGAGCCAATAATCTTTCTGATTGAGAGGGGGTCAAATACTTATTTCCCTCATTAAAATGCAAATCAAGTCATAACATTTTTTACATGCGTTTTTCTGGATTTTGTTGTTGTTATTCTGTCTCTCACTGTTCAAATAAACCTACCATTAAAATTATAGACTGGTCATTTCTTTGTCAGAGTGCAAACGTACAAAATCAGCAGGGGATCAAATACTTTTTCCCCTCATTGTACAATATAAAATGGAAAATAAATATACAGTGTATGCTCTGGTTTATTAAATCGTGTGTATGTTCCATTAGTGTCTTTAAACACCTCTGATGTACCTGGCTTTTTTTACATATTTTTTTCTGGCATAACACAATGTCGTATTTCTGCAGTATACTTTCTCAAGATAGAAAGCCAATGAAAAAACATCTGTGAAGCAAGGACACTTTTTTTTACCAGAATATAAACCTACCTTGTTAATGAATGTGATATAGCCAAGATGCCTATGTTTATCTGGCCAGGCAGCATTGCAGCAGAGTGTCTGACTCAAAATCAGTTGGGGGTCAATTTGGACTGTTATCCCTTTGGAGTAATCTCCCTGATTGGTTTTCAGGTTGCACTGCGCGCCACTCGACACGATGTCTGACGTTTTATTCTACGTGCTGGGATCATTGTCAGGAACCGAACGGAGCAGTTCGTGTACTCCGTGCTCCATTTCATTCCTGAAGAAGATCCCACACAGCACCTGAAGCGAAACATCGGACGTTGTGCCGGACAACACGTGATACATGCTGAAAACACATCAGAGAGTCATGCAGCACAACTTTGAACACCTATGCGGTAGTAGCAGTAGTATTGGAAACCAACAGTATTCATCCTATGGACAGACTGATCCCTGCCATAAGAATGTTAAACTTCAACCAATGGCTCAGAACCTGAAACAGAGAAGAGTTGCTGTCCAATACTTAATATGAGAAGAACAGCATATTAAGGTGAGTTACATGACAATACGTAAAGTTAACTTTTTCATGAAGCGACAGATTTTCATAATGACGTTAACACCGCACAGGGCAACACTTTATGATATTATTTCACTGCAGGCTGATTGCCAATGTAATGTTCTCTAAAGTGGGCTCATGAATGAAATAAAAGTGCTGGCATCTCATTATGCAAAACGCAATCTCCACAATCCCTGAGGGGGGTGGAGGGGAGTTATGTCTCCTGATGCTGAGAGCAAGATGGAAAGCCACTCCCAGTGATGGCACATTAATGCAAGCGTCTGCTAGGTTTGACACTTGACACAAAGACAGATAAAGATCCCCCATGAAGCCTTAACATACTGTTGGGGGCAAGTGCTGTTTAGCGATAACCTATGAAGGCTATAATTACACATCATACCAGGTACTAATTGGAGGTTGAATCGACCTAGGGGAGGCCCAGGACCAGTATCGATCATCGTTACTGGTGTTGGCCGTGAGCGGGAATCGAATTCGGGTCGCCGGGTTCGTAGCTCAGCGCCCTAACCACTACACCATCGCTCCCCATTGGACACACATGACACTGAACACACGTGCACTTATTATGCCCGAGGCATCATTTGTGACACTGAACACACGTGCACTTATTATGCCCGAGGCATCATTTGTGCAGCACTAACAGTAAGTATGCATTTTTTTAGAATAGGGTTAACCCCTTAAGTACTTATAGTCCATAAACACAATGCACATCTAATGCATATAATAATAAATAGTGCAAATAACAAGCATGGAAGAGTATGTGACAAATACACTCAAGATGGGTCCTCTTGAGACCACTCTAGTGGAGGCCCTTCTGCCAGCAGTGGGGTGAGCAAGCAATTGCAGGGCTGCACCTTCACCTGCATCCACAACAAAGTTCATGCAGGCACTGGAAATTGATGGACATTACACATTCCTATGGAGTGGACGAGTATATATCTCGAGGACAAGCACTTTTGACTCCCTCCCAAAGTAATATGCATTTTATGAGCCATACATAAGAGTTCAGCTGAATTTAACCATGACCAGGATTTGAAATATTAGCCTTATTGTACTGTGAAATGGGTGTCTCTATATATGTTGGACTTATATCGCACCGTACATAGCCAACCGTGCTAATCGGATCTGTAGGAGAAGGACAACAAACTAAACACAAAAAGCAGTTCTAGGCTGGACCACGGATATGAATGGGTGGTAATTTGAAAGAAATATTAACAAAAATAAAATAAATTAAAATACGTACTAAACTTTTAGGGTCAAATTGTTATAATGTATGTATGCACGTTAAGCTACTTTCGCACCATACGTAGCCGACCTAGGAGCAGTGGCACGTGATGTGAATTGTTCCACGTCCCCTCCCACCCTTGTTCCCTAAATGTACTGACCAGCATGGTGAAATACGATTAAACAACTCCCGTGATCGACAACAGCAGGTGGAGTAACAAATGTCTGTACTCTACAAGTGTAGTGTTCTTCACGAAGGCACACACTTGACTTTGAGGCAACACGTTTATTACACAGCCCCAACAGTGCTAACTATATAAACGTACACACGCCAACTAGACCCAAACAAGGTAGCTACATAACCGGGTCAGTCAGGATGTTACTGACTGACGATGCCGAGCGGACACCGAAGGTCGGAGAGACGTAGCGCCGAGGGTTGATTCCAGAGAACTACCAACGAACGCTCTCGGGACTACCCCTTTATGCTCCTGAGCGTGGCCTCGCCCCACCATCGGCCACGCCCCCTTCGGGATTTTTCCCAAAAGATCCCGACCGAGCATCACGTGTCCCTCAAGCCCCCTTCGCTACCCTGTCCCGGTCACCTGCCCTCTCGGATTCACCCAGACTACCCCGTCCTCACTTGACCTCTCTCAGGCCATCACCAGGACAATGCCCCCTCGGGCCTGCTCGCATGCCGTACTTTGGCCCCCGGAGAGAGGTTCCAGACGCACAGTAGGACTCTTGTGACAGTGGCTGGCGCTAGCACCATAGTGACACCATTAACGTCGCTACACAAGTATACGGAGTATTAATTAAACCATTGCATATACAGTAAATGTACACAGTAAGCTTGTCCAAAACTAACATGCCAATGTGTCAGTCTCCAACACACCGGTGTGCTGTGCTAGTAACGAATTTGCATGTTCTATTAACGTGACAAATCTTACTAATTAGCTGTGCCAGGTGGTGGCGGGTTTAACGACACATTTATATTTACGCGATCTAAGGGGCCATCCATAAATGACGTCACGCACCTGGGGGGGGGGGCAGACATTTATGACGATGTGTGACGAGGGGGGGGGGGTTGAGAAATGTGACGTCATGTAAAAATGCGCAACTTTAAATAAATATAGACATGTTCTAGTTAATGAAATATACTTTTTTTAGAAATGTTTTTTCCTCTAACATCAGAGTGGAGCGCCACATTAAATACGCACTACAATGACAATAGTTTAAAGCGATTTGAAGCATGTTTTATTAAAAAAATGGAAATATGGTTCTGGGGGGGGGGGGGGGGCAGAGCTTTGTGACGTCATATTTGAGGGGGGGTCTGACTTTTGTGACGCCGTGTGATGAGGGGGGGGGGGGTCAAAAATCGTCCAAAATCGCGTGACGTAATTTATGGACGGCCCCTAACCCAAAAAACCTCTGTTATGATTTATATTAAGCTTGACTACAGAGTGCTTAAATAAAAATGCGGCTGGGTGCTGTTGGTGCTTTGGGCTCTCAAATATACCCTCGGAAAGTTACACGTTAAGATTTGTTGTGAGTCAACTCTTTCCCAGATCCCTGCATGGTCGACAAAAACGAAGACTACATGTTTGGAAGATAAAAGTGGCTTGACCTCTGGTAAGATTAACCCCCACCACCACCGTTTTCTGACTGCGGAATTCCCACCACTGGCTCAGGACCACCAAATACCACAGTGCCACAACATTTCTCGTTGGAGTAGAAGTTGCAATGGACATACGATGACAATTCTTAATCACTCGTTACAGTTGTTGCAAACTGGTGAGTTTCCAACAACTGTAGTAACTTAGACATTGAGGTTAACGAGTTCATTAATATTTCTTCTTGAGAAACATGGTGTCAAAGGTGCAGCTCTCAGGGTGTGTATCAAGGGCCTTTTGAAACGATTTAAATCAATCAGTTGAGGACTATGTATAATCGGTGCATAGAGAGTTTGGAAAATATATGAATATATATTTTTATGTTAAGCATTCCACTTTATTAATTCCACAAACAGTTGCACTAAGTGCATATGATTAATGTGTTTAATTACTAGATGAAGATTTGGTTTCTCCCATTGTGAGTTAATTAGGAATGTATTCATTTTATTTGATTGATATCCACGTGTAATAAATGACTCTGTCAGGCGATGCTGGTCTCCGTCGTCTTTTATTTAGGTTCTTCTCTGCACTCCCTGTTGTATGTGTTGGGTTATGAAATTTTGATAAAAATAATAAAAATTAATAATTTTCCGAAAAATGCGCAAATCGCATTAATTATGATAGTGTGTGTATTAACATGCATAAATTATGATAATGCGTGTAATTATATGCATAAATTATGATAATCGTAGAGATAATCGTAGTAATTTATGCGGATGCTTGCGATTATGTTAACGTGAGCTGTTGTGATAATTAGGCTCAGCTTCGTTTATCCAGAGTTATATCAATCAGGATAACACGATTATCATCGATTAAACGTTTACCGATTATCTTAGTGTGTTATGATATTTTAGGTCACCAGTTTCAGATCTCATCACAGGATACAGTTATCAAGAATAAGATAGTTTTGCCTGGACTTGGAAAGAAGCACTCGAACAGTTGGTGTGAAGCAATTTATTCTAACAAGCATGTGACATTCTATCATGCAGGTCAAACATGCGTCAATAATTCATGAATAACCAAACTCTTATACATTTGCGATATTATGCATTCGATTAATATGAATAACTAAAATTCTTATGCAATTACGATATTATGCATTTGACTAAAATGAATGAATAAACTCTTATGCATTTGCGATACTATGCAATTAACGAAAATGAATGACTAAAACATTTCTTATTCATGTAACTCGACGGCAGCAACTGCTTTGCACGATCAGTTGATATTGAACGCACCACCTCGAAATGGCAACCCTTTTTGAAACGCAAAGACAATAATTTTTTTTTAAGTCTTATTCGTGTGCGTGCTGTGTGTGCGTTGTCCCCTCGTAATATTAATTGTGTCGTTAGCTTGTGTGGTGTAGGAGGATACAAACAGCGGCCAGTTTTCTCTGGGTGGGGCGTGGCCGCATCGAGTCGTGCTGCTCCCTCGCTCGGCGTGTCGCTCGGCTTGTGCGCTCTCTCTCTCTACTGCTAGATGACGAGTTGGCACGATGCTGTCCTTGAAGATGCTCGGTCGCTCGTGTCGCTCGGTGGCGCTGGGTGGCGCTCGCGCTCTCTTGGTGGCAGCCCCCGGCTTCTCCACTGCTCGATTGATTGTTGAGTCGGCACGATGCTCGCCGTCGCTCTGGACGTCTTGTGTGTTCACACTGGTCGTTGGTCGGTGTGCCCTCAGGCACACGGCGCATTCGATGGCGCTGTCCTCTCCCTCACAGCCGTTTGACCAGGCTTTCTCCACTGCTTCGCGCTCTCTGCTTTGCACGCTTAGTCGACGCTTGGCGATCTCCGCCCTTTTACAGGTTGATTGCTTGTCGTCACTCGTCACTCTCTCTGCTCCGTGCTTCCTTTGTTCGGGCAGCTGCCAGCTTCACTCGCACTTAACTTCGTTCTGCGAGAAGCGACACCGGCTATCGGCATCGATGTTTCGTGTCCTCACGACGCTCCGCCAGCCGGAGCACGGCTGAAAACCCAGCCCCGACCCAGGTTGAACTCAGACTTCTGCGACTCGAACGACTCCTCCTCGTTCCATCACTTCTCGAGGCACAACCGCCCCAGCTCTCTTGCGAGCCCCCCATCGCAACGCTGCGTCGCAGGCCGAGTTGCGAGACCGAGCGCGCCTCGGACAGACTGCTCTCAGACTGTCACTTTAACGATGTCTCGTCGTTCCATCTCTTCTCGAGGCACGACTGCCACAGCTCCCTTGCGTGCCCCGTCGCAACAGTGAGCTCGACTCGGACCAGACTGCTCTCAGACTGTCACTTTAACGATGTCTCGTCGTTCCATCTCTTCTCGAGGCACGACTGCCACAGCTCCCTTGCGTGCCCCGTCGCAACGCTGAGCTCGACTCGGACTAGACTGTTCGTTCGCTGTGTGCCTGTCCGTGCCTAACTCAGAAAGTGACTCCCTTCTCTCTGCATTCCTTGCGAGCGGGCAACAAAAAACACAAACAGAGCGAGAAGAAGCAGACACCTGCGCGATCCCTCCTCGTGACCTTTTTCTAACCCTCCAAGCATTCCTGGGCCATCTGTTTGTGCTGCGGGGAGACAAAGGCGGCCGTGCTTAACTCAAACACGCGAGCACCCACTCCTCTCTCCGCGTCTCTTGCGAGAGAAAACAACCAATGTCAGCACAAACCCCCCCCTTTGTGACCTTTTTGCTCCCTCCTTGCTTGTCAGACCCCGCTGGAAGACAAAGGTGGCTGAGGAGATGTTTGCAATACATTTATGTGGTCCTGTGTGTTACATTTATTCTTGAATTATATTTTATGAGTTCCTTCGGTCTTAGTATCGTGGTTATCATTCGTCTATGTTTAATGAATATTCGTAATGCTCCTCGTCACATTATTATTTTGGGGCTTCGCCCAGTTTAGTTCTCCAGAGATTGGTGTTTATTCCGAGTTATATTTTAATGTCCTGAGGTTAATTGTAACTATGTTTTCACTTAAGCTTTCTGGAATTCGTACTCTTTAGTTTTTTTTTTTGGAAGGTCGTGTAGGTAGGAAACATATAATAATAGTAAAAATATGATTGTTTGTTGGTTAATTATCTTTGTTAAGTTTCTACTTTTCGGTGAGGAAAACGTTAAGAAAACGCGAAGTTTCAACCGTTATTTACTCTGCACCTTATCTGTACATCTCCAGATGTCTTGGGAGGTTTAGTCCATACATCTTTTTGTCCGTCTGGATGTCTATGACCTCTTCGTGACCGAATTCCTATCATTTCAACCGCCCTCCATGTCTCATGGACTCCCGGTGTGCCCGTGAGGAGAAGTGAGCCGTCCTCATTATAAAAAATATATATATATAGATATAATAAAAACAAAACAAAAAATTTTCTTAATTATTCTTAATATTAATAACGGAAAACAGGGCATAGATACAACACCCCCACCGGCCTCTTTCTCGGACCAGTGCTCTTTCGTGTGCGCCCTGCGCACGCTCTCTCTCTCTCACCCGGACCAGTCCTGTCTCACGTGCGACCCGCGTACGCTCTCTCTCCCTCTCCCGGACCAGTCCTGTCTCGCGTGCGCCCCGCGTACGCTCTCTCTCTCTTTTGCCCGCACACTCCCCCGTTAACTCCCCTATTCCCGCACTCCGCACACTGCTGAACGACGGTGTGCAGAGGTTCTTCGGGCACGTGGCCGATGGCGTGGATCTCTCTCTCAACACCCAACGTGGCTCAGACTCTTAACTTCCCCGACTGCCCCGATCTATTCCGGGCTCCCACTTATATACATTCCCCCCACGTGACCCTGACTCCTCCCCTTCCGGAACCTCAGATCCGGCCTTCCCATACTACCCCGCTGGCTCCGCCCCCATTCACCTCACCTCCCATTGGAGCAGAGGTGAACGGTGGCCCCTCCCACACGCCCCGAAGACCAGGCTCTGCACCCCAATACCCCGGGCCGTGTGATTGGACCCGAGCCCAGCAACAACCCCATTTACGCTCGCATTACACATGGATTGAAATACATTTTCTCGTTGTCTGATATGCCCCGGAATGTTCTTCAGAGTAAGAGGTCTAATTAGATTGTTCCCATTATATGCAGGGATGGTTGTGGCAGTTATATTGTTCAATATAATAAGATAACAATCGGTAGGATCCAAGATCAAGACGTGCATATGTTTTTTTTTGCTTACTCAACATTTCAATGTTTAACTCCAATTGTACTCTCTATACAAATTCAGGAGGGTGCTACCATACCACAAGCGGTCCCCACTTTTACCACACAATGCGTTCCTGGAAATACCGTTTGGATCATAGTAAATCGAACCATACTTTTCTATAGACAGTAGAAACAGTAGAAACATGAATTGTGTTTTATTTCCTTTAACCGGCCATATTTAAACAGGGTTTAATAGGTAAAAGTCCACGAAAGCACATGAGAATAACACAATAATAACAAAAGTTCCATGCAAAGTCATGTCGGAAACCAGACCGACTGTTCAAATGCGTCCAGAGTCGTGTCGGAAGTTGCGTCGTAAATCAAGTTTCAGCGTCGTGAATCGATCCACCGGACTTGGAATCCAGAGGTAACCAGTTCGATTCCATCTCTAGGTGCAGTAGTTACATGTTTCGATTTAAAGCTTTCGTGACTGCAGGGATTCATCTTCTTGGTTCTTTCGGTAAAGTCACGTAGAAGGGAAGTAATAAAATAATAAAAATAAAACATAATAAAATAAAATAATTCTCACGACGTTTCGGCTACAACGCAAGCAGCCGTCTATCGTTGATTGTTAAATTTGAATCATAGTCCCTATGATCACTCTTATATTGTTTTTATAGCTTTATTTTGGTGATTTTGAAAACGTTTTGGTTTAGCCATGTTTGTTTGTTGTAGTACAGAGTTAGCCTGATAACTTTAATTTACATGTCTTATGGTTGTTATTGTTTGACTTGCATCCCACTGGGATTTTTGCACACATCGTTGAAATACGGTGTTTTTTCTGGAAGACTTTGCTGTTTTTTCCAGGATTGTTCTGTTGTGTGTAGTCACTTTAAGATGTTTCTTGTTCATGTTTTTGTTTTGTTGTGGTTGCACCCAAGTCAAAGCCGCATGGCTCACAGGGTTATACCTCATAAATAAATGAAACTGAAACATTACTGGCCAAGTTTATTAAATCCCCCCACCCCCTCCTGCCAAAGTTGTAAATAGGCTCACACCACAGTCGATCGGCAGTTAAAGTGCAGTGTGGTAAAGTGTGGGCTCTCCGACATTTCAACATGCTCTGATAGGCCGCCTGAGGCGCACACTCCCGGGGCGCGCTCCCAGCAGCCAGCAGCCTGCAGCCTTCCAACGATGTGACGGCCGTAGCATTTCTTTTGATGCTGTTTGGTGTGGCCCGTGAGAGATGGGTGGACCGGGGACCGGTTCAGATATCACTCTTCACCGGTGTTGGCTGCGACCCAGGACTTGAACTCGGGTTACCGGTTCACGGCGCCAGTGCGAGCATGATGGCCGCCTGAGGCGCGCGCTCCCAGGATGCGCTCCCAGCAGCGGCTGGCGGGGCCGTTTGTGAGGGAGCCGGGGGGGCCGAGGGAGGGAGCCGATGGAGCCGAGGGGGGGCCGACGGAGCCGGGGGGAAGACGACGGAGCCCGGGAGAGGCCGACGAAGCCGAGGGGGGAGCCGATGAAGCCGGGGGGGGGGGGAGCGACGAAGCCGGGGGGGGGGGAGCCGATGAAGCCGGGGGGGGGGGGGGAGCGACGAAGCCGGGGGGGGGGGGAGTGACGAAGCCGGGGGGGGGGGAGCGACGAAGCCGGGGGAGGGGGGGGGAGCGACGAAGCCGGGGGGGGGGGCGACGGAGCCGGGGGGGCCGTGATGGAAAAAAAAGATGGCCGCCTGAGGCGCGCGCTCCCAGCGGCTGGCGGGGCCGCTTGTGGTGGGCAAGAGGCACGAGCAGAGGGAGCCGACACTGAACTCACACATCATTCACTCACACTACTACTGACTCACTCACACATCATACACTCACTCACACTACTATTGACTCACTCACACATCATACACTCACTCACACTACTATTGACTCACTCACACATCATACACTCACTCACACTACTATTGACTCACTCACACATCATACACTCACTCACACTACTATTGACTCACTCACACATCATACACTCACTCACACTACTATTGACTCACTCACACCTCATACACTGACTCACTCATCATACGCTGACTCACACATCATACACTCACTCACACTACTACTGACTCACTCACACATCATACACTGACTCACTCATCATACGCTGACTCACACATCATATACTCACTCACATTACCACTGACTCACACACTACCACTGACTCACTCACACATCATACACTGGGAGTGTCATGCTGCCAGCTATGTCTGCAAGTTTGGTCGTATGTGCTATGGATATCGTTTATTGTTAAAATTTTATTCACAGTTCTTATGATTACTGTTGTTACATCGTTTTTTATAGCATTATTTTGGTTATTCGAAAACATATGGTTAATCTAATTTGTCTGATGGTTGTTATTGTTGACTTGCACTACATTGGGATTTTTGCACACAGCGTTTTAATACGTTTTTATTGAATATTTGCTGGTTTATTCCAGGATGTTTCTAATACATGAACTTGAGCTTGAAACGTCCGGCCAGTGTGTGAGGGTGGGTCTCATACCCTATGGAGGGGCTCTCTAGGGCCCTCTCTCTAGTGAAGGTGCTGTCGCAGCAGTGGCATGAATAAACAATTGCAGGGGTGCACCTTTACATAGCTTTTTTTTGTTATACCAATTCAAAGCGTGTCCCTGCTCTAACGAGCAATGTGGCGTCACTCACCCCCACTGTCTAGCACCGACCGGCAGTAAACATATGTATTCCACATTTACATGGCAAGGGGGCAAACACCACATAAGATGACCAATGTGGAATTTGTATTTTTTAGGCTGGGATTTGAACATGCAACCTTCCGAATGAGGGTCTAAGTGATGCACAGCCTGGCTAAGGATAGCTCAAGTGGTAATATTCGTAAAGGGCATTTAAAGATAAAGGAGACGTGTGCCTCCTCTCCCCACCTTTCGTTTTTTTTATTCAGTAATGACACCAGCAAGTTTGAAAAGCCTTTAAGGATTCTTACAATGCCACCGTGTCACTTAAGAGAGCCGCGCAGCATTACCTGAACGGCACAAAACTGGGAACACATGCATATTAATGAGATATAAATAACCAGGGGCTGTTGTCGACAGTGATTTTCAATTTTTTCAGCCAACCGTGTGCGACACATCCTGTTACAGTTTTTTTGCAGACCGCCGTGAAGGTCAAGGAAAGGCAAAATGCATTTGATTTTGTTTGGCAGACTTTCACTTGTGCGCACGCATATGTGATTGGTACAGATATGTAAAGGTGGCAACACCATTAGCACTCTGCACAATGATCCTGGCAAACAATGTTAAATGCAAGGTTTACTCACGAAAAGCCTCACTTGCGTCTCATTGTGCTTCTTCAGGAGGGTGCTGCAACGGATTCATGGGCAATATTAATGATGTTTTTATTTTTTTATTTAGGAGTAATCAAAGTCCCTGGAGAATACCATTCTATCTACAAGGGGATAGTCCTCAGAACTGCTATCTCCTTGGACACTTGACAGACTCCTGGCATACAACACCTGGCAAGCCCTCTGGCAGTCACCGATCCAAGTATGACTCAAGCTCAATGCAGCTTAGTTGCAAAAAAATGAAGAGTTCAGGTGCATTTAGAGTTATTTGGGTTGTGGGGAGTTAGCATTGGAAATTGGTCGGAGCCTTCCGAAATGGTTGAGGTGAAAATACTAAAGGCACAGCCCTGTAATAACTTGCTCCACTACAGCGAGCTCAAGAGAGCCTCCAAAAAAGGTATCTGTCCTACTCTTCCACGCTGGCCAGATGTATTGGTAGAGCTGGGGTACACCTAACAACAACAGCCGCCATTCGCCCCTAAGTGGCGGTGGCGTCACCACGGCGCTTGTACCAGGCAATGTGCACTTTAAGGCCACGTGAAATGTGCTGGCAGGAGGTCATGGGACAGACCCAGCAGATGCCATGGGTTGACTGACTGAGATGACTGGCCGACGCATCACATGTGACCCCCACTACTGTGCCAACTTGCTGTGATTTCGCTGCCCCCGGTGCTTCGCTCGTTGTTGAAAGCCCCATAGCTCACCCCACCACACGCTACCTGCAGATCAACTGACTGTGATGTACCCATATACACGGCTGGGTTGGGCTGAGGTAGGGGCAGGGTGTATTTAAGAAACGTGCTCCCATTGTTTCAACTCTCACGACGGGAGATTGAACCGGCGACCTCCCAGTTGCGCAGAACCGTTACAACGCCGCAGATCCGCAATTCATTTACACCCAGCATGAAGTGTGAACATCAGCAATTCGAAGAAAAAGAGGGTTTAGCCATGATGCTGATCACACAACCCTATGCCTACCAAGCTTCCATATATACGTGACAACAACACTCGCCCATACAGCTTATTAGACCTAACAGATGTTTGATTTGTGTTGTGTTTTGCAATTGACACATACCATAAAGGATCACGCTTCAATTTGCGAAACGTTCTGTAGCGCAGTGTGACGCATTACCCAGAGAGAGTTTGGAGTAAATTCTTCATATCGTGATATGATGCCGATAACACGAACATATATACGCATATAAAAGGTAATATACATGTATATAATATGTAAGGTCAGAACTTGATCCTGCTACCTGCAACTGGTTAACACTAAGTGATGAGCGGCAAACATTTAGCCCCCCCCCCCCCCCACCAAGAAGTGCCAATGGTTTAGGGTGGATAAGCACTTGGGTTGTGGAGTGGGACCCTGATGGAGAAAATTCCATCAAAGGTGGATGAGCTAATTCAGTTAATTAGTCAACCCCAGTGAGAGGGCAGATGGGGAAGGGGGGGGAGTCTTTAGCCACGGTAGGCAACCCGTCTATGAGAAAGAACTCCCCAATAAATAACCTGCAGAAAACCCACTTCCAGCCGTCCTGGGTTAATTCCACGCCACTGGATACTGGTGAACAAACATAGTGTGGTGAGGACACTGTGCAAGCCCCCCTCCCAACTACTCTAATCAATCCATGCGCACGCATCCATTGCATATATACGGCGCTGTTATGTCTCTCCACCATCTTTCAACAATAAAAAGTCCTTTAAGCAAGAGATGAGGAGAGAAGCAAGCAGGCCTGACGAAGCTGTGAGCTTGTAGGAAAAAAATCCACGCATGTACAGGCGGCTCAGGTGGGTCGTGCAGCATCTACGGGAGTGATTCATCTGCAGGGCAGCATGCCCAAGTGACTGGGCAACCCTATTAAGGGAGGCACTGCCCATGCCGATCCGGAGAAGTGCCTAGATATAATTAATAACCGCATAGAAATGTTAAGACGTTGTTTTTGAGCTGATGTATTTAAGGCAAACAGAGTATGTATATGTATTCATAATCAACGTTTTTGGGTTTAGATCGCGTTATTTATAAATGTGTCGTAACCCTCCACCACCCGACACGGCCAATCAGTAAAAAAGTGTCACGTTGACAAAAGACAAATAGTTCACTGCTTTAGCCCACCGGTGTGTTGAAGCCACAACATTTACAATTTGAGTACGACGTTTTGCTGGTAATTGATGCTGGATGCAATTACCAGCGAAACGTCGTACTCAAATTGTAAATGTTGTGGCTTCAACACACCGGTGGGCTAAAGCAGTGAACTATTAGTCTTTTGTCAACGTGACACTTTTTTACTGATTGGCCGTGTCGGGTGGTGGAGGGTTATGACACATTTATAAATAACGCGATCTAAACCCAAAAAACGTTGATTATGAATAACATTGGTCGCGAAAGCCTACGTGTTAAAATGTATATGTATGTTCAACTTATTTTGCACCGTACGTAGCCAACCGTGTTAATCAGAGTTGTGCGGAAGGACAACAAACTAAACACGAAAATTAGTTCTAAAGAAATTAGTTTTCAATATAGATTTCAAAGCCAATAGCCGCTGCAAGGATGATTGGAGTTCGCGTGATGCTTTATGCTCCTTGACGAGATCAGTAGCAAGGCATTGTGGTTCATTTGTCAAACAGTCTCCCAGCTCAAGTAATCATGGGGACACTGATTACCTGTGCGGCTGGTACCGAGCCAGTGGTGTAAATTCCACATTACTATGACTGGGGTCAGGGTCATGAGTTTCAGGCTCATGGCAGTCAGGCGGCTGTTGTATGACCGGGAGGAGCTACCCTGGAAGTCGCCGGCCCTCGCCCTGCTGAGGAATGCAGGGGGGTGCCTGGGGTACGGAAAGGAGCTCTTCCTGATGGACCTGAGCCTGGTCGACTACACGAGGCTGCCAGGTTATCACCAGAGCCTCTTGGACGCGTGGCGGAGCTTCGAGTGGAGCAGAACACCCGCACCCTACGACCTCGCGCAGTTCCTGAACGAGCCCTTGTTTTGCAACGGCCTTTTTCAGGGAATCAGAGGAGAGAGGACCCTGGCTCTACGCCTCACATCAGCAGGGCTGCGGACAGTCTTCCACCTCGTGCAGACCCACCAGCCCAAGTGGAAGACCGCAGCTGAGATCGCCAACACCGCAGGTCTCCACTCCATGCTCGCTGGGGAGAAGCTGCTGCGGGAAGTGCTCCGTGTCATGAAGGAGCTGCGCCTGAAGCTGGAGGCACCGGGGGATGGTGGCAGCCCTCGCCCCATCCTCCTCTTTCCCAGAGTTGTGCTTCTCCTGCGTGCAGCCCCCCGGCCACAGCGACTCTGGCAAGCTACTGAAGTTCCGAGGCTGCAGGAACGTGCCCCTCAAGAGTGCCCCAAACACAGCGCTCTACACGTGCTGCGTAAAGACGCTGCATTCCCGGGACCTGGCCGACCTACCAAACACAAAATTGAGAGACCATTTCTCTCCCCTCTTTGTGGCCGCCCCTCAGTGGAAACAAATGTACAAGTCTCCCGTAGCCAAACGCTGCGGTGACCTCCAGTAGAGGTTGGCACACTGCACGTTGTCATCGGCCGTGTGGCTCAGCCGAATCTCGCCAGGGGTAACAGACTTGTGCATTTCCTACGGTGCCAGGGAGGATCTGCCCCACCAGTACTTACACTGCCAATATTCCGCCTTTTGGGGGTCATCTACAGGAAACTGGGGATACCCTTCGACAACAGCAGCTTCGTATATGGCGTGCCTTACCTGGCTAACGAGCGCCATGACCTCGCCAACTTCACCCGTGCTCAGGCGAAGATGGAGGTGTACAGAGCGAGAAAAAGATGCTGGAAGGTGACACTGACGGCTGCTCTGTGCTTCCAGTGTTCAGAGGCCTGCTTAAGGCGCGGCTCCGGCTGGAGCACGCATACCACGCACATGTCGGTGATGTGCACGTCTTCTTCGAACGCTGGGAAGCCGGAGAAGCCCTCTGTACCACCGTGGACGGCACGCTCATGTTCACCTTCTGAAGCGCACTCTCGTCACTGTGGCGTGCGCGATGACCACCACAACCACGTGACTTTTCTTTCGTGTTGTGCGGAGTGTTTTTACCGCCACAGCGCATGGATTTGTAGCGTTTATTTTCAATTGTTTGCTGATGACTGTGTATTTCATATCGAAATCGCCTCCAGTGCTGTTGCTGCTGTCGGCAATAAAAGTTGTTTAAAAGTAAAAAAAGCATGACCATTGTTGACTTCTCACAAAGAAGTACCTTTTTTAATGACCTACAGGAATGACATTGGAACTCCAATGCCAGTTGAACGCTCTAACTGCAGCACCACCCAGCCATCTTAAGCGTGACACGCACAACCACGTGGTAAGTGCAGACTGCAACAAGTTACATTTATGTTGTGGCCTGTGCGTGTGCATTATTGTGTGGTTTGTGTGTGTGGGCATTATTTTAAGTAGCGTGCAAGAGTGTGCAGGCTACCGACAACCAGACCTGTCGTCATTACATGGTGCGTCGTACAAAAAAAGAATAATCTAAACCATTTTAGTAATTACTGCATTAATATGCACTGACACATGAACTGAATGTACACACGATTAAAAGTGTCCTGGGGGGAAATTAATCCGTGGAATAATTTTACAAAATTCAATATGCTAAGAAGCCTTTAGCCATAATTAGTCACACTTAATACAAACATAATCTATTACTAAATACAGTAGAGTTCATATTGTATTTGTCATTTATTTTATTTTAACCAGGTGAAAGCCAATTGAGACGACATGTATCTTTGTTCAGGGAAACCTTGGTTAAAATGCAATTACAATAATAAAGTCAAAATGATTAAGTTAAAATAATATGACAAATAATAAAAATGAAAAATAACATGCGAATAATGTACACGTAACATAACATACAGGTTAGATGAGGTAGAATAAGGATCATATGGTTTTGTACGAACATTTTCAAATGTATGTGAACGATGGAGTCATTCATTCAGCAACATTTCTAAACTGCCTTATCCGCAAGATGTCAACATTAGTTTTCAGAGATTAGCACATCACAATGTATACTAATGTCTACCAACAATGTATACTATTATCCTCAAGAAGACCAGGGAGGTAAGACTGAGATGGGTTGGGCATGTGTTGAGAAGAGACAAAGGCGACGTAACGAGAATGGCTATGATGACGCCACTGGTGCAGGGCAGAAGGATGAGAGGGGAAATCGAGGCTAGAATGGGATTATGCAGTGGAACGAGATATGAAGACAGTGGATGCGATAAGAGGCACAGGATAGAAGCACGTGGAGAAATGAATTGTGAACAGCTATCCTCGTTCAATAATGAGACTTCTGGCTTCGAAGAAGAAGATGATGGGTGAGGGATTGTAGCAGGTGCAATTATTGTTCGGTACAGGGGAACACCGGTCCGAGCATCCTGCTTTTGTTTCTGAGATCTGACAGAATCCAGCATATTCTGAGCGATTTGTGAAAGTGAGATGGAGGTTGCGTGTTGGCTGCAACTAATTCAACATCTGGCGAAAGGAAGGTGGAAATTTTGAGGCCAGTACAATCAATTGATCTTGAGCACTCATTTTGTACGTGGGCGATCTTTTTTCCATTATTAATTTTCTGCTGAAATCCACACTCACACAATTGGACACGATGCTCTTGTGACGGAGCGAGTTTAAAATTGCCCCACTCACTAGAAGGCTGCACTCTGTATTCGTAGTGTTGAGGACATTGTGGGTGTGGGTGATACAGGTGTACGTGGGGTAACCATGCCAATGCTACAACTGCAAAGGAAGGGGAAACTGGGTATAAGGTGAGGGAGAGGCACTTTGGAAGGAGAGGCAGGGAAGGAGAGAGGAGAAACAACCACCAGCTGTTTGACGACTCCAGCTGTGGTTTCTCTTTCGTAGGAGGCTTCCACCGATGGCTGAGATCTCTCACCAGGGCCAGGTCAGTCAAGCCACTCCACTGCAAGTGCCAGGGCCAAGTCAAACCACTCCACTACAAGTGCCAGGGCCAGGTCAAGCCACTCCACTACAAGTGCCAGGGCCAAGTCAAGCCACTTCAAAGAGTGAGTGCGCGGCTTAACAGAATTACAGTGACCAGGACTTAATTCCCAGGCCATAACCAGCATGGACGAGGTCCAGGCCACAGGACAATGGCAAGGCATGGGAGCAGGGGTGGAAGAAGGTGGACCTCTTGCCCTCTGAGTCGACCCACCGGGGGTCCATCTCGACAACAATGTGGTAGCTCATTAAACCGACAGCCGTGATGCTTTGATCCTGCATGACACTACGTTGTGAGGTCATCAAGACGGGACAATGAGGGGGAAAGTCCTCATCCTATACGGTACCCAGATGCCAGTGTCATTGGGATTAAGTGAGAGAGGTGCTTGAGCGTGTCTCTAGAGGGATACGCTCTGTATTGTGTTGATGGTGGTGAGTGAGTTGGGTCGTTGATTGAATGCTATTTTGTTCCGTTAATAGCAGTTTGCGTCGTGAGGTAGCGACTGCACATAGGCGTTGATGTAGAAACAAGTGAAGCGACTCTACCCTGCTGAAAGTGATAACCTATGTTCCGTTAAGTTCGTGGTCTCTGCTCATCAAGTGTAATGCATTGGATTTGTAAGTTGCTTGAGGTTATTAGCCTGAATGTGTGTGAATAGATTTTTCAGCCTAACAGTTATTTTGTTGATGTTACTCCTTCATACGGGTGTACTGCCAAACCCGGTCACTCGATCCCTCCATCACCTGGACAGGCACAGGGTCCTTTTGACTGACAACTTTGGTATTCAGAGATGATGTCCTCTCTATACTAGAACTTACAAAGGTTCGTCTTGGCGTTGCAAAGCACTCTGCTGGGTGCACACACCTATACCAGGGTAATGAAATGTAGCACTTGTGTGTTTGGGACCATCTTTGTTTAATTGAAAAAGTACAAGGTCATAACAAGCAAAGCTTAAACTTCACTTCTCGTCAAAATTGAGTTTCCATCATCTTATTAAAACGTCTCGTCTCATTCCTTTGATGATCGTGAGGCAGTGGTGGACATTCCGAATTTCTATGTCATGAGCTAGTCCATGAAACAACTACTTTTGACTACCTACCAAATGGTGCTATGCTATACCTTATTTATCTACTACGAAGTTAAGATGTGCCGAGTTGACCTTTAGTTATGCAATACATTGTTGAAGATGCACACACACGACGGTATTAACTTGGCTCAGTGGCCCCCTAACTTCAGGATAATTGTACACACAGTCCAGTGCTGGTGGTGGACATTCATATTTCGCATTGATTCATGTACCCATACAGATTGTTGAAAACGGACAAAAAAACGAGATGGACACTACAAACTGCCACAGTGGTGCAAGATGAACAGAATGTGAGAAGGTTGGGCAGCACACCGACACTTTTATAGATATGTACCGTAATTAAAGTGTCCAATGTACAATGCTGCACGTGTAGTGTATAATGTATGTACTGAAGCACACACCCATTGTTATCACCATCCTGGGAGAACTAAGAGATACACGATTGCATTCGTTCCCTTTTCATGCCCTCGGTGAAAAAACGGACAGGAGGCGACATCACAGGCACAATGAGATAGAGACTAGAAATTCGTATTAATAGTAAGACAAGAGTGTACATTTTAACCAAATAAATAATACAGATGGTTGGGTAAAGTACTCTTAGCAAATAGCTATTAAGGGGCAGCACAACACGTGACAGAGTGGTATGTTCCCAAGACTGTGCTTTGGTCACCTTTGTCTCCTCAGCACTGAAACCACACTCTCGGCTGAGCTGACCTAGGAGAGGCCTGGGCCAGATTTAGATACAAATTGTCACATCCAGCACTCTAAACAGAATTGAGGAGGCCACAGAAGAGATGCAGGTGTCACGGGTTAACAAAACATGTACCACCAGCAAAAGTACCGATAAACACTGCGCATTGCCAATTCACTGTTTTAACACAAATGTGGTCGGGGAGTAATTTAATCTTACTCAATAGAACAGAATATGTTACTAATCTTTGTTGATAGTACTCAGCCAATGGTGGCACTTGTCGTATATCCAGATCACATCAACTGTTGATTTCCAACAAAACTGTTTTATGGTTACTGATTCCTGAATGATTACGGACTAAATCCCAAAACATAAGAGTTATTGTGTCTCCCAGGTCAAACCAGCCTGAGGCTGTCTTCATCTCTCTTGGTGGTTCCGTGAACCAGTGGTAAAAATTTAGTAGCTTAAAGTCACCTGTGGGGGCACCATATCATCTCCAAATATTATCCGATGTGTGTTGTTTTTGTTTGGCATTGTATACCACTCACAAGCAGAAATGCTATAGAAAATGACGTAAATAAATCCTCATGGCTACTGCAGAACAGGGTTGTTATCCTCTCAGGCCAGTACATCACCAGCCAGCCTGGTAATCACTACTGAATGCTGACACACTGCATCACAATGTAGATGCACTGTTGGTGATGCTTGCAAGCCAATGCTTATCCAATGAGATCACGTGCATTATCAAAGTGATGGATACCACTTGCAAAGGTGGACATCATACAAGGTGCTAACAATGTGGCCCATCATCCCATATTTTTTAGCTAAAGTATATACCACTTTGTGGGATTGCAGCAGTGGCTGTTTAATGTACAGACTGGCTCCTGTGACAATGTAAAGTTCACCGCTTGCTTAGGAGATGAGAGTCACCATGATGATTACACTTTAATATGAAATAAATACATTCAAACTAATTCGATAAGCTCGTGTTATATTACACTAGGTATTATCTAGTTGTAATAAGTGTAGTGACATTGGGGATGACATTGTATGGTGCCGGCCCGGGAAGGCTGTGGCGTGCGATGCGCTTACGTCGCGGACAGCACCGTGTGGGTTGCTGCGTGAGGCCGGCTCTAGCACAGCACGGCGTGCGATGCACCGTAATCACGTACACCCCGTAGGTAGGTGTAGTACCAGCCCTAGCGGGGCTTGGTGAGCGCTGGGATAGCGCGGGCACCACGCATAGCGTCTAGTGCGGGCTCCCACAAGGGGGAGCGGAAAAGTGTCAGCCCAGGGACAGGGATGCCCTGGGCCATGGCACTCTGGTTGACCTTGTAGACACGTGATCTGGAGTGTCCACAGAGAAGGCCCCAGGTGGGGGGGGGCTAGGGGGTGATCACGTGTCCAGGGAGAGCTCTCGAGAGGGATCGAGAGGGAGCTAGAACGCTCGAGAAGGCGGGCGGGGCCGAGGGCGGAGCTGGCCCCGACCCGGGAGGATATAAGGTAGGTCCCTGAGAGGGACCGGAGTCGCTTCGTTCTACAATCTGGAAGCTCTACGTCTACAAGCTGGAAGCTCTATGTCCTACGAGGCATCAACACGTGGCCAGAGAACCGAGTAAAGGTCCGGTCCTTCATAGCTGTAACTCCTACGTCTAGTGTAGTTAGCTGGGTGGTCACCACCCCAGGCTGTATCTGGTAAAGAGACAGTTATCCCTTTGTATATACGTGTTACAATAAATGTGTTGCCTCTAAAGAACGTCTGCCACTCAGTTAGACTCACTACATAATTATTACAAGCTGCTTTAAAGGGAGTGCTACTCACATGATTAGTTCAGTCAAAGTCCATGAATGATAGCTCAACAAAGTGGCTTATCACGTGGAAATTTATAACAGCCAAATACTCAAAACGTGTGTTCTGGGTCTGGATCCAACGCACGTCCTCCTGTATACCAGGCGAGGTAGTTAACTCCTCGCCACCGTGGTGATCCCCTATCTAAATGTGTGGCCTTAAGCCACTGGTGGAAATTCAACTTTTACATTGGGTGGTGAGAGGTATTGCTGTTGTATAAACATAACTCGTGCGTCCGTGTGTGCAATGGACAAAATGATCTCGTTAATGAGGCTGATAGTCAAGTGTATTTCCAAAAGTGATAAACATTCAATTAAGGCGGAAGTTTTCGTGTGTGTGTGGCACACACCATGTCAGAGAGGCTAGCCAAGCTGTGAAAAAAATAAATAAAAGTATGATTGACATAACAGCTCATTAAGCTACAGCTCCACAAAATAAGCTAAGAGCATTGTTCAAATGACGCTGTTGTAACCTGTATGTTTATTTTTTTATTTTGAGGCAGGCGTGCTGAACACAACAGTTCCCCCTCCCCATCCTTACTAAACTGTGGTGCACGTACCTATACAAATGCAAACATTGTGGTAATTTAAATTATAGATTTTCCTTCAACAGTATCAGAAATACAAAAACAAATTAGCGTTGTTATGTTGTTGCTTAATTAAATGGAGGCACTTCCTGATTACGACACGACAATTACTTTTAATTGCCATGCGTGTTCAACACAAATGTATCCATTTCAGCCGAGCACACACTGATGTTCAACTCTGATTGCTCTCCTCCGAGCTAACAGTGAATATTCCACGTTACAATGGCATGGATCAAGATATGAATAGGGGGCAGCCAGCCTACGAAATGAAAACAAAATAACGTAATTTGCAATAGTAGATTGGCAGATGATGGCCTCGACTATGGTTTTCATCATCCTCTTCACATCAGACCGTTCACAGTTGTGGGAATTTAACTATCAACCATGTGAACTTATGTAAATTGGCACTCGTTTTGCCATGAAACATTTGATGTGTTAATATATTTGGCCAAATAGGTACTCTGGTTAGTGCTTGACTTGTAAGTGGATGTTTGCAAGTTTTAGTACGGATGAGGAGACTTTGCATAGACATGCAGTTGTGAAATTGTATTCATGAAAACACTGCCCTCTGAAAACATGTGAATCAGAAACCTAGACACCGACAATGCAAACTGAACCAAAGCTTAGTGGTGCACAAAGAAAATGATGCATACCACGAATTACATTGAGAGACATTAGGATGAGTACATAGATCGAGGAACAAATAAAAATCAGAGACATCGTATTAACTGTTAATATTGACTCACAGAACACATCGCTAGAAGGGATGATGGCTGATGGACCCGACTGTTGATGGATTGCCAACCAAAAGAGGGAACATGCCAGCGAGGACGACCACAATGGAGATGACGTGACGACACTCTTGCAGGTGCCGGAGTGAAATAGATTCTGGCATTGGAAGAGCAAGCGGTATGGTGACGACGTGGGGAGGCTTTTATTCAACAGTAGTTAGATCATGGCTGATGATGATGATAATGGAGACAATTCCATGTTTAACTTTATAATGTTGTATTCCATCTCGTTCATCAGTAGGTATTTTGTAGACGGTTACCAAAATTACAAAATGCAATGTTTTTCTTTTTCACTTTAGCAAATGCCAACTAACTTTTTGGCATGTATCCATGAATAATATCACAGCCAGACGCATTGCTTGATACCATTTTAATGAGTTATGACAAGACCGATGGTTACAACGTTTCATTTAATAAAACTAGGGCATTCATGTTAATCCAGCGTTTGATGTTCTGGCAGACACATTAACGAGACATTGAATGGTCCTGCATCCGCTGCGTGCTCCACATTGTTTATCATTAATTGTAGATGATAGCTTTTAAAGTATATTAAACATTTGTCAATTATTTACTCTCTACATGTAGGAAGATTTAACCCACATGTGTTGATAAATATGTTGTTATTTTAACTTACATTTATATAGCGCCTTTATCAAAGGCGCTTTACATGGTTTATGAGTGGTACATTAAGGGTAGCCAAAGGTGATACGGTGAATATGAATGGGTATGGGGAGGGAGGTTAGAGGGTACGGAAATTACGGGGGTACCTAGGAATGGAGGGAACGATGGGCCAGGGAGAAGAGGTGGGTCTTGAGGGAGTAGCGGAAACTCGACAGGGAGGGTGCTTGCTAAATGATGTGGAGGGGAAGTTTATTCCAGTGCAAGGGGCAAGGAGGGAAAAGGTGCAAAAGCAGTGATTTTGCACAAACAGAGGGTGGGACGGTTAGGAGTAGGGAATATTGAGAGCGGAGTGGGCGGGAGGGGACATCATACGAGACGAGAGAAGCGCGGTACGGTGGGGCAAGGTCGTGCTGAGTTGATTAAAAGTGTTATTTCCCTGTCACTGGTTTTTGAATCATCGTCTGGATTTTTACTGATTTTATCGTTAAAATATTATCATAACTTATACATGTCCTTTATTTAACCAGCTGCAAGAGAGAGTAGGTTAACCACAGTTGTGTAGAAATTATTGTTTCTAAAATCTTGCATTTTTTAAATGTTAGATTGGGAAAATGAACTCAAAACCCATTATAAATAGTTTCACATCAGGCTCGATCGACTCTGTGGCAGAACACTTAAATCACAATTGGAAGGACATGAGGTAAATTCCTGATCGGGGGTCAACTGGGCCTATAATCCTTACATGATTAATAAACTTAGTATCCCTTTGTAGAAAGTCAGTTTTTGGTGGGATGTTGCCGTGGAGTAATGTTTCGCATTCAGAATGTGCAATTCAGAGGTCGCTGGATCGATCTCACAGAGCAGCAGTTCAAACAATAGGACAAGTTTCTGAATCCACCCCACCGCAGCAGTCAGTCGATCGGCAGGTCTCTGTTTAAGTACTCCCGCCTCTTGCAAGAAGCCAGCCTGGTTAGCATAGAACGGTAGATGAAATATCTCCAACAGCTTCAACGTGTGCAGTCCCTTCTTCCAGCAGTGGAACAAGCTAGGCATTCCAGGTCTGTGTCTTTACCACCTTTACCTTGAGATGCTGCCACATGGTTATGCTATACAAATCTGCATTGTAATTGTACTGTAAAAAGATGATGGTTGGCCTGTGGAGAAGCTGGCCCTGGCCATTATGTCAGGCTCGTTTGAACACAGAACCAATTTGATTGTTATAATTCTAGAGTTAAACGCCTTTGCTGGAGTATTATTCATAGGACCACAGAGGAACACCTTAAAATGAAATATTGACTCTAAAAGAAATCCTATTATGAAAGTACATTTTCTCGTAGTTCTGGTGTTTCATCTGGAATACCTTTTTTAGGTTTCATGAGCACAAATGGTAAGTACCGTCATTTTTCACACAAATTACTCTTTCTCCACATGTTTGCTGTAAAAACGGTCGTTAATTTGTTTTAGCTTCGTTTTCTTTACTTTTGACTTAAACCTCTTGTGTATCGTGTTCAATACAAATTACTTTCTTGGCATTAAACCAATCTAAACACCTCATTGTCTAAAAATCAGTGTGCTCATAATAAGCCTGAACGGTTCTCAAGTATGATATTGAAATGCTTAAAAACTGGAATATAATATTGTTTAACACAGCGACTGAGCACAGGCCCAGAGGCCCAACACATCCAGCGGCCAGAAACAAAACAGCACCATAAAAGTTGATTTAGATGACAACACATTTCTTGAATTAATATTTTTTGGGTTAGATTGCATAAATATGCCGTTAAACCTGCCACCACCCGACAGCCAATATGTAAGGTTTGTCACTTAAACAAAACGTGCCAATTAATTACTATTTCTGCACACCAGTGTGTTGGAGTGTAAACCCACAACATGTACAATTTGAGTACGACATATCGCTGGTGATTACAACCAGCTTCATCAGGCGATTTACATAGAGTAAAGATGATGTCATCATGTGAGCCTATCAGATGCGAAGACGAAAAAAACCTTTATTATGGATAATATTAATAATATGGTTTCTCCCCTTTTTTCTGGCAACAAATCTGAAACCTTATTACAAGGAATCATGTGTGCATTAACCACAATACTTGTGGTCAAAATGCAAACAAAAACACTGATAATATATGTGTAGGACTCTTACTGACGCGACAACTTCTTTGTCTTTCTCGTTCCTTTTTATTCCTCATATAGTTCACACCTCCGACAGCATCGCTCAATGTTCCTCCATACTCTCCAATGCACAATCCTCCATCAGCCCCACTCGACGTCCCTCCGTTTGCTCGCTTCGCTCGCTCTCTCTCTCTCCACCAAGGTCCGTTACTCCGCTGCTTCACTATGCTGTACTCGCTCCGTCCCTGCTACTCAATCCGTACTCCCTATATCCACTGCTACCTTATACTATACTCTCTTACCCTATCCGTACTCCCTATATCTACTGCTACCTTATGCTATACTCTCTTATCCACTGCTACCTTATACTATATTCTCTGTTCCTCCGTCTCTGTCCCCGGCACCGTCTCCAGCTCCGACTCCAACACTCCCCAAGACTCCCGTCTCTCCATTACGTTGTGCCTTTATACCCAAACCAATCAGCCTCAATTAATTATCTCATCCCCCGCTTCGCTACTCGCCCCCAGGCCCCCAGCCTCACGTGACCATGTTATCGTCGTCAGCCCGGCGCCAGTCATCAGCCACTCACCCTCCTGACCAATCACCGGCCTGCGTCCTCAGTTACCCTTAACACCTGTGGCGTCTCTCAATGACCTCCCCCTTAATGGCACAACAAAAACAACTTTATCCTCCACTAGCTGTACTACCCGGCTTCGCCCGGGACTTGTATCTACCACGGCCGGCCGCCTTTGTCTCCCCAGTGGCGATGTTAATACGCTACAGTAGTTAAGTTACTCGTTTGAGGCAGAGTCGACCTAGGGGAGGTTCAAATAATCGTCACCGGTGGTGGCCGTGAGCGGGAATCGAACTGGGTTTGCCGGGTTGGTAGCGCAGCGTAGCGTTAAGCACTACACCCACCGCTCCTCACACACCACACACGCACAGACACACACACAGACACACACACAGACACACGCAGACACACACAGACAGAAACACACACACAGACAGCACGCTAACCACTACACTACCGCTCCCCACACACCACACACGCACACACACAGACACACACACAGACACACACACAGACACACACACACAGACACACACACACAGACACAGGCATCACGCTAAGCACTACACTACCGTTCCCCCTACACAACACACGCGCGCGTGTCCATTGCTGCAGACACACACGACTTTCAGGGTGCATACGGCAGTAAACGACTGAAATAATAAAGCGGCAATGCTGTGTAAGGAAAGCCTTAGACCCGCATTATACATTTGTGTAATGCGAGCGTAAACACACAAACACACACAAACACATACACAATACACACACACATACATGCAGACACACAGACAGACACATAACACACATACATACACACACATACAAACACAGAAACACATACACACACATACATAGACACACACATACATACACACAAACACATCCACAGACGTACATACACACATACATACAGGCACGCAGACATACACATAAACACATACAAAAAAACCCACATACATACACACACACATACATATACACAAACGCATGCACACACATACATACACACATGCATACAGACACACAGACATACACATAAACACATACACACATACACATGACCCGGCTTCGCCCGGGACTTGGATCCACCACGGCGGCAAAACCGACATACATACACACACAGACATACACACAAACACATACACACACATACATACACACATGCATACAGACACACAGACATACACATAAACACATACACATGACCCGGCTTCGCCCGGGACTTGGATCTACCACGCCCAGCCGCCTTTGTCTCCCAAGTGCCGATGGTAATACGCCACACCAGTTACTCGTTTGAGGCTGAGTGGACCTAGGGGAGGTTCAAATAATCGTCACCGGTGGTGGCCGTGAGCGGGAATGGAACTGGGTTCGCCGGGTTGGTAGCGCAGCGTAGCGTTAAGCACTACACCCACCGCTCCTCACACACCACACACGCACAGACACACACACAGACACACGCAGACACACACAGACAGACACAGACAGACACACACACACACAGACACACAGACAGCACGCTAAGCACTACACTACCGCTCCCCACACACCACACACGCACACACACAGACACACACACAGACACACGCAGACACACACAGACACAGACAGACACACACACACACAGACACAGACAGCACGCTAAGCACTACACTACCGTTCCCCCTACACAACACACGCGCGCGCGTCCATAGGTACACATACACGCGCTTGCTGCAGACACACACGACTTTCAGGGTGCGTAAGGCAGTAAACGACTGAAATAATAAAGCGGCAATGCTGTGCGAGGAACGCCTTAGACCAGCAACACATTTGTGTAATGCGAGCGTAAACACACAAACACATACAAACACATACACACACATACATACACACACATACACACAAACACATACACACAGACATACACACAAACACACACATACATGCACACAAACACATACACAATACACACACACATACATGCAGACACAGACAGACACATAACACACATACATACACACACATACACACACATACATAGACACACACATACATAGACACACACATACATACACACAAACACATGCACACACGTACATACACACATACATAGAGACACGCAGACATACACATAAAGACATAAAAAAAACCCACATACATACAGACACACATACACACAAACACATACATACACATACATACACACATACATAGAGACACACAGACATACACATAAACACAAACACACATACACATGACCCGGCTTCGCCCGGGACTTGGATCCACGATGCCCCGCCGCCTTTGTCTCCCCAGTGACGATGTTCACACACGACAGCAGTTACGCTTTTGAGGCTGAGTGGACCTAGGGGAGGGCCAGGTCCGTTTCAAATAATCGTCAGCGGTGGTGGGCGTGAGTTGGAATCGAACTGGGGTCGCTCAAGCAGCTTAATGACTGTTTGTACAAAGAACATATAAAGAATCGATTATAATAACCAGGCAAGAGTCCACATTATAGACTGCCAGTACACGCACTCAGCTTCATAAGCAGGCTAGAGTGTACATGATAGAGTGGCAGTACGCTCACCGAGCTTAATAAGCAGGCTACAGTGTACATGATAGACTGGCAGTACGCTCACCCAGCTTAATGAGTATTTGTACAGTGAACATTAAAGTAATCGATTGTTGGCGCGTTGGGTTTAAAAGTAATATTAATAGCACACATTGTGGTGGGGGTGTAGTGAAGAGTAGGAAAAACTTTGATGAATTTACCTCAGAGTGGCGTGGTGGGTGTCGAGGCCTAGTAGCGTGCAAAGCCTGCGGCCTCGCCTAAAATTGTCGGCTTGGAAGAGGCAGGGTACGGGTGGCGTTCCTTCCCCCCCCCCCTAGCGCTCCAACAATACTGTGTAATGGCTATTATTTAATTAAATACGGAGCTTATGAAAGTGGCGAAGGCGTGGCTAGCCGTTGGCAGGGGCAACCGCCGTCCAATGAAACTGCAGCCCTTGGCGAAGGCGTGGCTAGCCGTTGCCAGGTCCAATGAAAGCGGCGAAGGCGTGGCTAGCCGTTGCCAGGGGCAACCGCCGTCCAATGAAAGTGCGTATGGGCCAAAGTCCACACACACACACACAGACAGACAGACATGAACGATTTTATATATATAGATTGCCCCCACTGTACGCTGCTCGCTCGCATAGCAACAGAATGCGTGGCACGTAACATTTCAAGTCCTACATATGCAAAGCACCATGAGCTCTGCGAAGTAGCAACTTCGTGAGCAAAAATCGATGCAAACATGTATATTTCAATGATCAATTTGACTCTCCTCCCCTCCCATAACGAGTGTGCTACCGAAGGTTAATCTGCAACCTTGTTGCCGATTATTTTCGGTGAAACTGTTTAGATGATAGATTTTCCGCTGGTACCTCCCCGATTCGTTAATTGTTATATCGTCTCAACATCTGCATGCACAACAGTGGCCAATGGTATCTAAATGGCCCGGGGCTTCCCCTGGGTTAACTATCATATACAGCTCCAACTACCTAAACAACAACACTCTATAGCTCTTTTTCAGAAGCGACCTGGCCACAAATAAATATATCGGCGAAGTATTAAGCTGCTATACGTGGAAATGTATAGCAGCTATATACTCAAAACGCATGTCTCTAAATGCAGAGGTAAAAACCGGAGGACCTGGAGAAAAATCCACCGACCATGGGGGAAACATGGGGAGAACATGCAAACTCCAAATATACAAGCGTCAGGTCATGATCGAACCCACGGCTTCCGGCTTCCGGCATACCAGGCGAGGTTGTTACCATCTCTGCCCCAGATCATGTATGTATGTTGAACTTCTTTTGCACTGTACATAACCAACCGTGCTAATTGGCGAAGCCAGGAAGGACAACAAACTGAACTGTAAGGACAGCAACCTAAACACTATCATCAACAGACTCAAGATCATGAACAGATATGATCATTCTTGGGAGTACTGATTTTAGCAAAGAGACACTTTTGATGAACATGAACGAACTCCAATTTCGACTCGCACTATCATTCCTCACGTTCTTCTATTGAGCACTACCGTGCGGGAACTTATATATATAGGCATCAGGGTTGGGATCGAACCCATGACCTTCTGTATACCAGGCGAGGTAGTTAACATATCGCCACCGCAGCGCCCCATCATCTCGCCACTTCTAAAATGACTCTCACTTGTCGCTAAGACTGTAGTAATTATAACGTTGAGCTAGGGACTGTGTTTATAATTGGGGACCATGACACATAAAAACGAATAATTAAAACTATGTCAAAATGTGACACCCATTATCATATGGATTTAAACATTGGTATAGAAAATCGCGTGGGCGCTTTCTAAAATGGAATTTCGTTTTCAAGCAAGAGCAAAGCTTTGTACGTACACATGTTGAACGTATTTCGCACCGTACGTAGCAAACCGTGCTGATCGGAGGCGCTTTCTTGTGAGGATTGGGATGAATAATAATATGCACATTGAGGTCCGCGATCCACTCACGCTGCGAGCGGGGCTATACGTTCACTGCATTGCGAGTGACAATAGCTCAGTTCGCATCACGTCTGCAAGGTGTTGGGTGACACGATGGAGGTGGTGGCTCGCGTGCCGATGAGCCCTGCACCTGTTTAAACAAATGACTCAGAAGGCAATTCCCACACATTAGCATGGAATTCTCGCAACCATAAATACTTGAAGATGTTTGTGTTTCATTAACTCTGAAAAGGGCTCCGGTGCTTGGATTATAAATTTAAATGGTAATTACCGTGCACAAATATGCAAATGATGCATCATTATGGGCATACAAGGATAATAACATTTTTATATATAATGTACACAAATGTACACATTTTGCTATTAAACACGCATAACAGGCAAAGTTGTGAATATCTGTGTCTGTTCAAAATGTTTAGCGTACTTCCCGACATGCAACAAACTTGAAAATTGCCATGTGGGTACTTTCCAGACAGTACACCATGCAAAAATTATGAAAATACACTTTTTGGGAGGGGGGAGCTCAATAATGAATATATTTTTTGCATGGCAAGTGAGCTATGACGTCAAATCTGTCATGTAACCCGCGCATGCGGAAGCGTAACGCATTGTAGTGTAGTGGTTAGCGCGCAGCGCTATGAACCCGGCGACCCGAGTTTGATTCCCGCTCATGGCCACCTCCCATAGGTTGGTTCAGCCTCAAAACGAGTAACTGCTGTAGTGTGTGAACATCGCCACTGGAGAGACAAAGGCGGCCAGGCGTGGTGGATCCAAGTCCCGGGCGAAGCTGGGTAGTACAGCTCGTTATAATATATTTTGGGGGGGACACAATATATTGCGAAAAATAGGCTTGTGGTTATGGTTGTACTTTATTAATCCCTAATCTCTGCCATTACATACAATGAAACAATAAAATGTAAAAAAAAACAGAGCAATGTAATACAATACACTTTTGGACATTATTGTAAAAAAATTATAAAAAGTCCATCCTATGTGTTAGTGATTTTTTTTAAATATTTTAGGCAGGAAATGAGTAGATTTTTTTTTCTTGGGGGGGGGGGACCCTAGACCCCCTGGAATATTTGGTCCCTCCAGTCCTAATGTTGACTCCATGGCTCCAGCCTTGTTTTACTATAATATATATGCTATGAATCAATCATTTTAGAAGATGACGTTTGATTATAATCGATATTTCAGTTACTGTATATACGTAAATCCTTAAGCAAATGCGAATAATTATCGTCAGCTATCGTGTATCATAAACGGATGCCCTTTTTCACGCGTAGGCTTTCGTGACCAATACTGCGATTCATAATTGACTTTTTTCGCAGATCGTGCGACTATAAAACAGATGCCTGTCACTCCACATAAAAAAAAATTAAACCCTGTACAGTATTGTCAGGTGAATCATCCAATTTGGCTACTGAACTTATGTTATCCATCAACATCAGTTTAGGGAAGCAACATTTGGACTATGGGCATTTGTCGTTAAGTTAACTGACTATACGTTCCCTCCTTCCTCTTGATCTATCTTTGCAATATTTAACTATCTTGTTGTTGTGTAATTAGTTGTGTCCTCTCTTTGGCAATATGTAAATGTAGCTGAGCATCTCACCAGCCTGTGGTCACTTCCCGTGTTCAATAAACAAAGGGCATTCCTGACATTCTGCAGTTCATCTGTGATAATGTGGTCTCAATTTCATTTTAATTTGTCCACCGTCTGCTGGCATGTGGACTCGAAGAGGCGTTTGTCTCTCGTTTCTCTTTTCGGTCCCATGTTTACCGAACATCCCTCTGTCTCTCGCTGTCTGTTCCTCTCACGTTATCATTGCAGTCGCCCGTTGCCACAGCGTTGCGTGTTCTGCTCTCATGTAAAAAGTTGGTAAATCTCTTCATACATGTGGTCTACTTCTAAATGTCCATGGGTTCATTTTGGGTGATATAGATATATATTATTTTTTAACTCGTAGTGATTTCGAGTCTTAACATAGCTCAGCAACTCCACGTGAAATACCAGTACATCAATGACTAAAGTTCTATATTTCATATCTGTAAATATCCACTCCTCTGTAATTTCTGTCTTCTTTGTATATCTCTGTTACACATGCTCAAAGCGGTGTCGCAGTGACGAGAGGGGCACCACGGTGGCGAGATGTTAACTACCTCGCCTGGTATGCAAGAGCGTGGGTTCGATCCCGACCCCTCGGGGAGACTAAGGGGGAGCGAGGAGCAGAACAGTGGAGGGAAAGTATAGACGCACATTGGCCGCCAGTAAGTTGATGTCAAGGTTATTCGGTTATATCATCCCCCTCGCCTTCCCCACGTATCCGCCCCCCCACCGCGGTTTAATTGTTCATCCTCTTCCCGACGAGATGTCCCCACTTGGTTGGGGCAGGCGGCTCCTTTCCCCATGTTTCACCCCCCTCTGTACCCCTCTTTTATATGGTTCAGTTGCCGATCGACTTTTGCTCGCGAATTGTGACACCGGGTTGAGTGAGTCTTGCATCGCATTGTAACCTGTCCACGTCTTGTTGCAATAAAAAAAACGAATCCTGATTTTTTTAGACTAGCCACAATACAAACTCTCAACTACGTAGAATAAATAAGTGACTGGGTGTCCTAGAGGACAGTGTGCTGAACTCTCACCAGTAGAACACTCCCTCGTTATTCACTAACTTGCAAATCCGCGATTTTGGCTATCCACGAATCGCATATGGAACGCTACACAAATGCATCAAGATAGAGAGAGACAATGATGAGAGAGAAACTGATGCTAGAAAGTGATGCCAAAAAGTGATGAGATTTAATAATTTTATATTATTTTGTATTTACTTTATGTTTATTATAACCAACTTTTTTTCGTCTTGTTATGATAGATTTCATCTATTTAATATCTTATTTATGTAGTAATTTATCATTATGTGCTGTTCACGAGCACCTTCGGAACGTAACCCTTGCGAATAAAGAGGGGATACTGCACATGACCTATGCTCGGCCACTCGTGACTACGCGCATAACCATCACATTACATTTGGTTCCAACACTACATTTAGCTAAATTCCAGGTCGGAGAACTATACATATTAGTTTTCACCGCGATGAACACCGCAGCATGGTGGGTGGGAAAGTGGACAAGAAGTCACTTGAAGGGATCTTAAAGGTAGTGTTGCGATATACACTTGTGTGAGCTGTTCTCTTAACAGACGGCTGCACTTTTGTATTGGCATCATCGTATGATACTCCATCCTATGACGATGCTGATAGCACATTCAGGTGGAAAGTGGTTAATGAATTACTCTTCATAAAAACTTGTATTTAACTATAAATGTGGTGTCATGAGGAGATAAAGAGATATTGCATAAGCAGGCCATCTTTGGATATATTGAATCAACTATGCATGAATGTATAGGTCACAGAACTGGATAAAAAAAAAACTATTATAAAATAAACTTATAGACTTTAAATGTAGATGCATGCATGATACCATTTCTTGGCAGGATATTACACAGAAACATGGCACTTTGGAATGCAACATGACAAGACAGTGCTACGTGTTGTGATACAAATTTATATGCATTGTTACTGTGAAGACGAGATTGTGATGGGTTGGGCAAGTATATAGGATGAAAGAGGGTGGAGTGGACTCAGAGCTCACTAAACAAAACACCAGATAGTGGGATACTGGAAAATAAAACATGAGAAGATATTCACTATACAATAGCTGATGGATATATGAGAAGGAATGAAACAAGCAATGGAAAGGTATAGTCACATTAAATCAATTGGTCATGATGACCTCTTGCCCTTCACATGGTAATGGCAAATGTTTATCTTGTACAACATCTCCTGGGCTCCAATTGTGATATTGTTATGAGAATATTTAATATATGTGAGGTGGTATGACAGAACACATGACTCGGCTATTCTGACCATTTGTGGAGAAGTATGGTCACATAACCCCCTTCATCCAGCAGTGTACGGAAAAGGAATACAATTATTTGTATAAATTGGATTTGAACGAAGAGAACTGGAAGTTTTTCACTCACATAAGTAGGATTTACTTGCCACAATGAGTGGATCAATATTGCTTTGATAAATGCTTAATATAGCACCGATTTTGTTTGCTTATGTCATTTTTGAAAAACAATAAGAGGCCTAAATGCCTTTTGATCCTCTAAATTAATCTCACTCTTTCTCAACTACAAGACAGTGCAATGTTATGCTTAACTTTGCATATTTCAATTAAAGATAGGTCGTCAATCTCATCACAGAGAGATTACATGCCTTAAGACTGATAATTATAAATTCTAAATGGAAAACTACAATAGCAACACCGTGTGCACAAACCCTTTGTATTATAATATGACAGTTAATCTCCCTTAGGAAAATAAATGAAATTACCGTTTCTTTATTTTTTTGTGGAAAAAAAATTAAACACTATCAGCACACGTTTTTTTTACGTACAATGCAGTAATTAGGAAAGTGCAAATGTTTATCTACAACAGAAAAACATGTATTATGTTGGAAGCTTGCTTGTAGACGTTAAGGGAGACTTTAACACCCTGCGTAACACCCTGTGTAACTTTACTGTATTCATTGACTCACCAAAACCTATTACACTTTTACATGCAATTCCAAAGCACAAACACGCACATTTTCAAGCAAATAAATATTTGAGCAATGCCTTCAGCCGCTCGGGTAATATTTTCCAATGCTTTGCGAGATAAGTATTGGGGGGAGGAGGGGGGGGGGGGCAGTGGTGTGTGCACCGCACTCGGAACCTGGAGCCCCGATTTGACTTCACAGCCACGGCTAACGTCAGTGGCAAGTTACTTTACAACCTGACCCTGGGCAACCCGCGCATGCATCCTTCACCCGCCCGCAATGAAAAGCGTATTGAAGCGTGGTCAAGGAACTCCATGAACCCTCACAACATGGGGAGGTCTAGAACCAGCAGTGGGTTGACAATGGGGTGTTCATTGTTATATAATCATTTTCAACAACTCATTATGTACTACAATCTCTGACAATGTTACATTTGCATGCATATTACTACGGTATATCATGAATATTCCAGACTGCAGGTGGTAATGTGACACAATTAAGTAATAAGGCATCGGGATGAGTGTTGGCAATAAGAGCTTTAAGTATGTTTAATACCAGTCGTGATATTGCATGGCGGACTAATATAAAATAAGAATATATTGTGTGGTTTCTAATATCTTGCTGGGTGGTGCTGTGGTGACAGTGATTGACTTATGTTAGGAAGATCATAAGAGTTCTACTCCCAGATGGTAACATCATCATATTCGTCATCACCGCCATGAGTCATAATCATCCCTTAGTGTCGATAAAATAAGTAACAGGTTCTAGGAAGTCAGCATTATGAATGTATAT
This sequence comes from Lethenteron reissneri, assembly GCF_015708825.2. Classification (NCBI taxonomy): domain Eukaryota; kingdom Metazoa; phylum Chordata; class Hyperoartia; order Petromyzontiformes; family Petromyzontidae; genus Lethenteron; species Lethenteron reissneri. The sequence continues at coordinate 9,367,970 of NC_083821.1, forward strand.
TGAACTTATTTCGCACCACACGAAGCTAACCGTGCTAATCTGGTATGATTGTCCTCTGGAGTGACCGTTCCCCACCATGGCAATGTGGAATTTCCACCACCGGTTCAGAGCTGTCAATGGTGTAAAGTGCTGTCCTATGCTCAGTTAAGCATTGAGACAATGTGACTTTGATTTGAACATTTGGAGTTGACAATAGAGCCTTTTTTTCTAACCGTCCTGGACAGCATTAAAGAAATGGATCACCCACACTTCACCCCACCAAAAGTAGTATACCAGTGTTGCTGTCAGTCATACTGTGCAATGAATGAAAAAAGTATATATTAAAAAATTCCTGGAATCTTTTTTGGTCATTATACGAATTAAAAGTCAAAGTAATAATCTATTTTATTTTATTCATCAGACCCCTGTATAGTACATTACACTGGCAAACAGCCTACAGTGAAATAATCTCAACTGTAGTCCTGTGCAATGTTAGCATCATTAAGAGAAAATGTAGTTCAATTAAAATGTGGACTTTACATATTGCAGTTTAACTGTTTAACTTTAATATCTCCATGTCCTCATTAGGGCCACCACAATATAATATTTAACAGTACAATATTACATGTCGAGATTTGACAATCATTAGGAGATTAGTTTCCCACAACTTTGTAACTGTATTACACATATTTATTGTATTGTTTCTGTGCTTTGCTCTAATTAAAGTATGTAGGAAGAGCAGTTAAAATCTCTTCAAATACGGTTAATTAAACATTCCTACCAACAATTTTTTCCAAATATAGTAACTTTACAATCAATAATGCTCAAAATGTGCATTTTGCAAGTTAAACGAAAATAACTAAATAACCCAACAGTCCACTTTGCAAAAATAACAATGACGTCATATGAATGCCATGCTATTAATGGGTCCCACAATATTTAGCAAAACACTAATTGAATGGATAATATCTATTTATTTAAATAAATTTTGTCAGGAACGACAGTATTTACGAAAAATAAAATGAGCAATGCTAATCCCAACATAACGATACATTGAAACATGGATGATGTGATTACTGTGGATACGATATATACTACGATACATATTTAATGCGAGCATAAATGGGGTTGTTGCTGGGCTCTGGCCCAATCACATGGCCCGGGGTATTGGGGGGGCAGAGCCTGGTCTGCGGGGCGTATGGGAGGGGCCACTGTTCACCTCGGCTCCAATGGGAGGCGAGGTGAATGGGGGCGGAGCCTGCAGGGTAGTATGGGAAGGCCGGATCTGACGATCCGGAAGGGGAGGAGTCAGGGTCACGTGGGGGGAATGTATATAAGTGGGAGCCCAGAAGAGATCGGAGCAGTTGGGGTAGTTAAGAGGCTGAGCCACGTTGGGTGTTGAGAGGAGATCCGCGCCATCGGTCACGTGGCCGAAGGACCTCAGCACGCCGTCGGCCAGCGGTGTGCGGAGTGCAGGAGTGGAGGAGCTAACGGAGGAGCGTGCGCGGCACGCGAGAGGAGATGCTGGTCCCTTGTCAGGACCAGCGGGGTGTGAGGAAGAGTGGGTGAGCTGACGAGGGGGCGCGTGCGGGGCGCACGCGAGACAACGCTGGTCCGCGGAGGAGACCAGCGGGGTGCGGAGAAAGAACCTGAATAAAAGACCAACGGAGACCAGCAGTGCCTAACGGAGTCTTTTATTACACATATCATAGTATATATATCGTAGTTTCGCAGATACCGCGGCAACCCTACATCTAATATAATTTTTTATTTCTTGCTCGTTACCTGACGTTCTGAGCTTTTGGGCCTATGCCCAGCAACTTGGGTTAAAATATCTACCGTAATAAAGAGTGCTGGGCAGTACTTATCTTAATTTATATTCCTTCACAAACGGTGGATATTCCTCATTTTTTTGTGCGGGATTTAAAAGTGTCCAATTGCAGAAAAGATCTGCGACCGCAATGTCACCAAAAAGCCGGCCGTGGGAGCATTGCATTGTCAGGGAACAACCGCAGAATACGACGCCACAGCTTTGCAATTGTGTTATTATTTGTTAAAGAGACTTCTTTTTAAAATAATTCAGTAACCTCCATTGGTGTGATCTTGCAAAAAAATAAAATACAGAGTGAATGGATGAATCATTGTTCCGTTTGTATGGGGTAGAATGTTGCCTCCTTAGCAGGAGTGGGTTTTTTCTCCTGGTGCACCGGGTGCCCACCCTCCCCCTCCCATGTAACCACTCAATAATTAGCCATTAACACCGTAATATATTGAGGATCACAGAGTGTATTTTTCGGGCGGGGTAGAATTTGGCACGGAACACAGAGTGGCTGCCTTTCCCGCTTGTCTGTGGTGCCTTTTGCCTTTGAGTCTTCTTCTCTCTTTAAGACCGATCAGACACTGTGCAACGTGTTACAAGTTGACATTATTAGTCTTAGTAGTAGTATTATGACTCTAATACTAATGTCGGATGTGTTTTTTTCTTCGAGATGTTTATACTCGAGGACAGACAAATGAGCAGAGTCATCTGTGAAAGAGAGCTTCATAGCTCATCGGATTTATCCAGGATAAATAAAGATTCTGATTCAGTGGTGCCTTTGCCCAACTACACAATAGCCGGGCAGCAAACCGTTATTTGTTTGCAAGTACAAGTGAAATCTACTGATGAATTCAACTGGAATTAAACAGCAATACGTTGAAAGCGTGTATAATCGCGTGGATTGGCTGCACCGAGACAAAACGTACATTGATTCATCTCGGACTCTGGCCAATAAGCATGCACAACCTTAATCCTGCTCCCTTTATGGTAGAGCATATCGTCCGACTGTCACCTTTACTCTGACCACATGCCGGATTATCATCGTAGCAAAAGTAGCTACATATGCTACGGGCCTGGCACTTTCAATGGCCCTGCGCTCAATGCTTTCAAGTTATCAATTGCTGTTCAGTGATTGTGCACTTGCTCTATTACTATAGTACTATACTGCCTTCAACTTTTATGAACGACTGGGTATTTAAGGTTATCTAATTGTCGTATTACCTGGCTGTATAGCAAATGAAAAAAAATCAATATCTTTACTATGCAAGTAAAAAAATTACGTGTTTTAATATGTAGGTTTTTTTTATTTAGGGCCCCTTTATAACATATGCTACAGGCCCCGCACAAGCTTAATCCGGCACTGACTCTGACCAATTCACCGCTCACACCTAGTGTAAGTGTTCGTGCACAGCGGTGCAGCTGTCACTTTCTCTTGCCAATCACAAATGTTTCGTTCTAATGAACAGCAAGGTGCCCTTAATCTCGCGTGCATTTGTTTACTTCGAGAGCTGCTTGTGCTTGATGTTCACATTTCTGACCGTTTGCCATACCCACCTTCACCTCATTCCCTAGTGCGTCACATGTGCGACATTGTACTTGTAGTCCGTTAACGTTTTTTGGTAGCTGACAGGCATAGACTTTCAGTTTAACACGTAGGCTTTTGCGATCAATATCATCCATAATACTGTATAGTTTTTTAGATCGCTTAATTACGTGGATGCAGACAATAACAGGTACTGCTATTTTTTTGCACGCAAACGACAGGAGGTACAAGAACAATGTGCATGCATAATGCGTATGCATAATTTACGTTGATTACCGTGTGAATAACCCAACCGGCAATGGATACCCATTGTAATTTGTATGCATTCATTAATCCCCCCAACCCTCCACACATGAAGGGCTCACAAGTGACGTCATTACATCTACCCTTTTATTTAAGGAACAAAACAGGAAGATTTCTCCACAAATATGGCTGTCGCCTGATAAAGCTAGTTGTTATTACTGGCGAAACGTCGTACTCAGATTGTAAATGTTCTGGATTTGCTCTGCAACGCACCGATGTGCTGTCCTAGTAACGAATTGGCACGTTCTGTTTACATGACAAACATTACTAATTGCCTGTGTCAGGTGATGGCGGGTTTAACGACACATTTATATTTATGCAATCTAACCCAAAAAACGTATATTATAGACTTTTAGATATTCAACTTGTAATGTAATACTGAATCAAGTGTTACCCCAATGCATTATCCCCATGATAGGCTCTGAACGCATTCTCATCCAATGTCGACCTCTCAACACGAGTGACTTTGGATGGAGCCAAAGCAACTTCGCCCAGTTCTGTTATCGTCATCACGGGCACACATTTAGAATGCATACAGGGGTGTCACCAAGTTGCAGATTCGCCTTTCACAAAGTACTAGGGCACAGGCAATTAAGAACAACTAGCTGCTCTTCTAATGTGCCATTGTGCATTTGTTTTGCCACCATCTTTGATCACGCCTCTGAATCTAACGCTTGCATTTGTGCAATTTACTATAAGATCTTCCATCGAGTGGCAAAACAGGGGTAAATATTGCAGGATTATGGTCTGTTAAAACTGACATACGTTCAAAAGTGTCCTTAGACATTCAAAGAACCATACCTGAGCCTAGAACGGCAATGATCTGGCCACCCCCCCCCCTCCCCCAAAGAAAATCCCCCCCCCTCCACATCTGCTCTGCTGAGTCCAATGTGCCTGTCGACGTCCCTGGTAATGCCGTCCACAACGTCAGGATGTTGCAATGTATGATGTGAGGGAGAGTGTGGAATAAAAACATTTGATTAACAAAATAAATTCAAACCTCATACTTCTGCAGTCACTTCAATAGATCCCTCTCGAACGTCGCCTGACAATATTCCTCGTTATTTACAGTCACCGCAACGTATAATTAAGGCATGTAATATATTCTATGCACAGCACATACATATTCACTTTTATTTAAGGGGTTGTTATGAAAAATGTGATAGCCCACGTTTAAATAACAAATACTGATTTCATTGAAACGATTTTAAATAGGTGTATAGCATCATCTTCCTCAAAGATTGCCATGCAATAAGCCTACCATTCACTCAATTAACTAAAGTACTCTAAGACAATGTTTAAGTTGTCTGGACATTTACTTGTAAGAACAGATTAAATAACACAAAAAATACAATGCACGCACAATAATCATATCTACGTTGATTAATATCAATCCGTGATTACTGTCACTCCATGTGACATGCAAACAACATGGAAATGTTCCTCAGGATAATGTGACTCAAATATCATGTTTAATCACATTTCTGAGTGGCCATAAGCAAGCATTATAAAGATCTGCTCTGGATAGGACAATATTAAATATGTTTAGTGAGACAAATGTAGGCTTCTGAAAGTCAGAAATGCGGACTTGGATTGTTTAAGAAAAATTGATTCCCAAAATAAATATTTTCTATCTTGTAAAGAATATGATCCTTGGCAGGAAAATTTCATTACTTTGATTTATGTACTATAACACTCAAGTCAGTGTCACGATCAGAGAAATGTGACCAATTTAAATCAATATATTTAATCAATTCCTTTATTTAAACACAGGTGACATCGCATCAGAATAAAATGTTCATTTGATGGAGATACCCAACTAATTAATCATGTTGAAGTCAAGTCAGGGTGTCTCTATGCTTAAATACGCATTGGTTTTGGCCCATATATCATTTTGGCAGCAGAAAATACACATTCTCATAGTGGGGCCAGATATTGTACCACGACGATTGTTAAGTTCCCGCACGGCAGTGCTCACTAGAAGAACGTGAGGAATGATAGTGCGAGTCGAAATTGGAGTTCGTTCATGTTCATCAAAAGTGTCTCTTTGCTCAAATCAGTACTCCCAAGAATGATCATATCTGTTCATGATCTTGAGTCTGTTGATGATGGTGTTTAGGTTGCTGTCCTTACAGTTCAGTTTGTTGTCCTTCCTCGAATCGCCGATTAGCACGGTTGGCTATGTACAGTGCAAAAGAAGTTCAACATACATACATGATCTGGGGCACCGTGGCAGCGACATGTTAACAACCTCGCCTGGTATGCAGGAAGCCGTGGGTTCGATCATGACCCTGACGCTTGTATACTTGGAGTTTGCATGTTCTCCCCATGTTTCTCCCATGGTCGGTGGATTTTTCTCCAGGTCCTCCGGTTTTTACCTCCGCATTTAGAGACATGCGTTTTGAGTATATCGTTGCTATACATTTCCACGTATAGCAGCTACATACTTCGTCGAGATATTTATTTGTGGCCAGGTCGCTTCTGAAAAAGAGCTATTTAGCTCAGTGGGCCTTTCCTGGTAAAATAAAAAGTGTGAGTTTAGTTTAGAGTGAGTGCTGTTCATTCTTCACTTTCATATTTGACTTCCAACACTGTGTAGCTAATTTTAACAACATCATAGAAATTACAGGGTGAGTCAAACCTTGACTTGAATTTCTACACACAACTTGTGAATCTAGCACTCTAACGACACTGGCACAGAAAATGATTAAGTCTAACACTTCATTATAATTAATGCATATCAAAGTATGGCCATGACACGGGCAAATAATGGCCTATCATGAATGTTGTTACAGGGTATTATGATATTTACAGCGTAAGGAATATCTTGGTAATGATCTTACTGTGGCACGACTGTCTTGACTAGAACCTACATCGTACTATTACAAATGATCTTGAGGTGGAGGGTCCGTCTGAGTCCTTAACTCTTCCCTCATACGAGGGCTCGTCCACTCACCAGGCCCCGTAAGCTGAACCACCCAACTCAGTACCAATTTGTGGGAAGTCTGCAGCGGTAATCCTCTGGACATTGACTGTGGAATTTCCATCACTGACTCAGGGCTGCCAACAAAGATGACCATCGCCTAAAGCCCATTTGAGCACGGAGTCACTCAGAGTTTGACTTGAATATTTGAACAGCTACTCGTGTAATGACAGTGCGGAGCAATAGCGGGACAGTGTGGCTCCCCGGGGTCATGGTTACTAATGGACGAGCTAATGAGGATTAATGAGACGGGATCCAATGGCGGGAAAGTGTGAGAAGGGCAGTGAGCGGCAGGGCCAGGTGCGGTGAGGAAGAGGATTGAGGAATAGGGCGTGGCCGGACCAGGCGAGGATAAATAGCAGCGTGAGCAGAGGCTTGAGGCTGCTTGGTGTGGGGGAACTGCCGTCGTCGTCGCCTCGGATCGAGTCGTCTCTCCATCGTCTGCAAGTTGTCTTGAGACTGGAAGCTGTGCTGTCTCAGAATAGAGTTGCGTCACTACCCAAATGTACAGTCACTCGCGGCTACGTGCTGAGTTGTCATTGAACTTTATTCTTAATAAATATACAGAAGACAAGACGGTGTCTCTGAGAGCTACATTACACTAATATTGAACCAATGTAGCCATTTATACTGGTTTACAATCTACTGCTGGATGAAGACCTCCCGATGCCATATCGGTCATAGGCGTTTGTTCAGATATCACTCACCACTGATGTAAGCCATGACCTCTACAAAAACAAAAACTAAAATGAAAGAAATTGGCTGACTGAAAGAGCATGGTGGTACCTCTGGGGTCCCATTGTCAAATCTGACCTATAGAGAAGATGTTGGATCTCATTTGTCTCAAATGGATCCTGTACAAAACCAATTTCATCCCTTCATAATGCTCTATGGCAGTGCCCAAACCCGTGTCAACACTCGTGCCTAAGCACGTTGCACAAACAGTCTAATTGACCAAGGAAAGTTTCAACATTCATATATATATTTTTTATAATTATGAAGCTGTCCAACCAAAGTGTCACGTGGTACTGGTCACCCACCCCTTCGTATGCTGTCGGCTTTCACATGTGTCCGCTTACAGAACTTGCCCCAACAGTCTGTTAAGGCTATACGGGGATTTTTGTACGTGTTAATGCAGTTATGAGCATGGGTGCTTTGTGTATGAATGTGGGGACGTATGTATTTCTGTTTAACTTCTTTCCCACCATACATAGTCAACCGTGATAATCAGAGGTGCGGGGGAAGGACAATAAAATAAACTCAAAAAAGCAGTTCTAAATAAATTAGTTTTAAATCTAGATTTAAAAGTGCACAGCTCCAGTGGTTTCTGGAATATTGGAAGGAAGAGCGTTCCAGGCGGCCGCAGAAGTGCATCCGATAGCACACGATGCAGTGACCGTCTTTGTTTGATGGCTAGCCAAAAATCCGCTGCGAGGATGATCGTAGTCCACGTGATGATTTTGCTCCTTGACGAGATCAGTAAGGTATTGTGGTTTATTTGTGGCAAGCGCTTTGTGTTCCATTCACCGCCATCGATTCTAGCAATGCATCTGGATTCGAGAGGCTCTCGGAATGTACCACCGCCGTGCAACAATGGTTCACTGCACACAACCTAGCCCTTAATCCGAAAAAGTCAGTGGCCATCATGTTAGGTACCAAGCAACGTCTCAATTCAGCAGCACTCCCCACACACATACACATCTTCGGTCACAGCATAAAGTTCACCGACCACTTCAGCTACCTCGGTGTCATCCTAGATTCAACTTTATCCTTCGACCGTCAAACCAACCATATCATCAGCTCATGTAACTTTCACCTGAAGGCTCTTAGACACATACGTCCTCTCATCTCTACTGAAATTGCCAACACTTTGGCATGTTGCATAGTTGGGTCTCGCCTTGACTATTGTAACTCCGTCCTCGTCCGGACCTCCGCTGGCAACCTAAAGAAACTTCAAAGACTACAAAATAACCTAGCACGCGTCGTCATTGCCCACACTCATCCCCGCCTCGACTCACTCGCTTGTCTCCGTGCTCTCAACTGGCTCCCCATCGTCAGTAGGGTCACATACAAGACCGCCTGCCTCTGCTACAATGCCTTCATATCCGCCAGCCCGCCGTATCTTTCTTCATTATTGACAACTTGCAGCTCAGCACACAGCAGATGCCTTCGCAGCGCGACTCACGACCTCCTCTCGATACCAAGATCCAGGATGGTCATGTCTACGCGCCGCTTCTCGGTGGCAGCCCCAACAGTCTGGAACGATATCCCTCTGCACATTCGCAGCATCACCTCAATCGCCTCCTTCAAGAGACACTTAAAAACTCACCTCTACAATCATGCTTTTGAGCGACTCTGAGCTTGGCTCCGCGCCTCTGAGTTGCGGCCACTACGTCTGCAAATTTGCGCGCGTTACAAATTGTACTATTATTATTATTAATGAGTGCGACCTGATAATGGATCAGTTCGGCAACCGGAAGCCAATCCAGCGTGGTGAGAAATGGTTCATGTACTGCGCAAAAAAAGTCCTGTGACTATTGCACACATCAGTGGTTTCAGAACATTTTCTGAGCCCTCCTGTCCCGACTCGGCCTTTTAATGCATGCCTGGTGCAGTGTTCACACAATATCAGAAAAATCGTATCACTTTTTGGAGGCATCGGTTGGTGCAGGGGCGGTTTCTTCATTAGGGCGATTGGGCGACGCACCACCAATGTCATTCAACCACAGAGTCACGCTAGCCGTCACTGTGCCTCTGGATATAGTCCAATCAGCGTCATGCTACGTTCTGTGGAGTACTGCCTCTTTTTGGGCAATTTCCCTCCAGCTGAAAATCGCCCCGAGTGGCCCCATAGACTTACATTCAAAGATGTTTTTTTTCGAACGGGGGCGCTGCAATGCATTCTCTATGGCTTCCGGGAGGGCTCGCCCTAACGTGCTTACGTCATCATACGTGCTTACGTCATCATACGTAAGCACGTTTCATACAACAATATAATTTGTCGCCACCTAGTGGAATCTTTAATAAAATAAACTTGAGTGGTTTGTTTTAATAGTGAGTATAGAAACAAACAAGATGTATTGTAAGAGTCACTTTATTTTTCATTAATATTAAAGAAGTGAAGTTGCCTTTACATGCTTAAGCTGTTAATTTATCCATTGCATGGGTGGACCTTATCCTTATCAATCATCCAGACATTTGCCCCCCCTGAGAGATTTTGCAGGAGCCGCCACTGGGTTGGTGGATCACCTGGAGCTTGATGAAACTCCCAACCATCTGGGCTGCAGGATGGTCAGCATAATTACAGTATAGCAAAGGATATGTTTGTACATTTGAGTGTTATCCCATCTGAACATATGTTTTATCTGGCTACTCCAATGTTCTCCCACATACCAAATGCTCTTAAATGTGAAACTTGGGACTCAGTCGGGCTTTCCTAGGAATACGACATCTGCTGAACCATCTTTATATGTGTCATCATTAATATCATCTGCAGCAGCAACAGCAGCATCCATTTGTCAACACTTTAAGAATTCGTTCATCACAAAAATCTTTATTATTGTGTACTTGTTTTTTTGTCTACGTTTCCACTTTCATCTTATTATGTGCATGAGCCTCTGGCATATGGCAGACATTTCAGAGTAACAAAACTGCTGGAAAGTTAATGTAAAACTGCAGAGAAATTGTTGCAGTTCGGAGGCACTTAAGATGAATTTGGATTTAGAGTCCATCTTAGAATCTCTGCCCACTTTCAGTACAATTGAGGCATTCCCCAAAGTGGACACAATTGTGGAAACTCTTTCCACTTTGGGACATTCCAAAACTGTGCCGAGAGGAGTGGCAGAATGGTTCCGTTTTTTGTGGAATCAGTCGTGCATTCATTGTTTTTTTTTTCTGAATTCACGTGGAATTGGTAATTGTTCTAGTGCAAAAGTGGTGGAACGACAGCCAGCATAACTTGAAAATAATGCAGCGTAAAAAAGCTACATTAATGTTGAATATACTGAAGTGTTCTTTTTAATATGTTTAACACAGAGTTTAACACCATCGTTTCCATAATTGGTATTACCAATGTTACGAATTAAACATGCAAATGATGTTTCATGAAGACAATGTTTTCACATGTCACAAACAGAAGATATAACTTTACAATTATCATCTGCAATGTTCGACCTTTCTATGAAATCACGTGAATAATGTCATCAGCTTGTTACCATTTTTTTCATTTAAAAGTTTATAAAAATCTAAGATCCACCTGAAAAAATATATATATGGGGTGGCACGTCTACACTTGCGACCCTAAATTAGTGGTTGAAAATCAGCATTGTGATAGCTCGGGCTAATTCCTTCATAGGAAAACTGCTGTTGACTTCCTGTAAAGTGGTAGATATTTTGTTACCTATAGGGACGACATGCTGAGTCAACCAATAACGAGGATTTGAACTTGCAAATTTCAAATTCTTCATCTAAAGTGGTAATCACAGGATCATGTGGCTATCGAGTGTTTCGACCATACATGCCTAAATTACATTATAGTCTTTGGCTACTCTCATTGCAAACAAAAGATGAGAATAGTTCAAATTAACATAAAACAAATTACGTACTTATTTATTTTATTACTCTCTTCAGCTAAACTCAATTAAAAAGTTAAATTTCAATACCAGGTGCTACACTTTTTTTCATCTCTGGCATAGGTGTGAGAGCAACACATAGCTATGAAAGTGCCAAGACAAATCTTTGAATTACCCAGGATGTAGAAGGCACCTAACATGACCCAAACCCTGAGGCTGCATGGCCTTATTTTACTTGACATACAACGCCGAGAAGCTTCGGCGATGGCTGCTCTTACAAGGCCTAATAGCTTATCGACCAGAGGGCACAGTGGCCATTTTTCATGTGCTTTCCCAGGATTTTCCACATCCTAAATCAGGATCTGCCATAGGTCCGTGAGCGCAGTTGCTATAAGCGTTTAACAATATGCACCACGCTTCACGATTGGCAAAGCTGCTGAATTAATAAGAAAACTGCTGAATTGAGATGTTGTAACCGTAATTGAAATCCGTTCATTCGGTAATTATATTTTTACACTCTCTGCTGTAGATTATTTTTTCATTATCACTTGATAGCAATTGTAATGAGGCAGATGCAACATTATACGTAGTTTAGTCACTCCTGATGAATTGAAGGCACACCACAATTGTGTTGACTGTAAAAGCCATGAAATTTAATTATTGTTTTTTTTAATTGTGGGAACAAAATCACATTAAACCCATCGACCAATTGGCTCACTGGATTAATGTATGCCAGTAATGTTTGTTTAAACAAGGCAAATACCAGATTGGTTTCAAACGACACTGAGTTCAGTCAGTTAAAGCAATGCTAAAGGATAATTCATTTGGATTAATTAAATGTCATTTAATTTTGTAATTCACTCAAATTATTAAAAATGACTTACTGCTGTATTATTGACAATTCACTATCAATGGACAGGCAGGAATCTCACCTCAGAATTGGAAGGTCACGAGTGACCATTTCAGTTGCGGATCGACTGAGAAAATCATTTCTACACCTTCAATATTATTGAGAGGCCACTTTGTGGAACATAACAAAAGGGCTCTCCGATAAAAAAAATCGTGATTCTGTCACATGAATGTGAACATTCCAAGGGCTCAGCGCTAGCATAAGGTATGGATGGTACCATAAGCTTATCTTATCAAGGGAAGGATATTTGACTTGTACAACTTCGATGGAGTTAGTGTGCTTAGCACAAACTGTGTGTCAACTTTGCATTTTCTTTGGTGTATTTTGGTAAAATATACATTTGATACTAAGTTTTTCCCATTTTTTTCTTATAACAAAACGTATCATATTTTGGTACTGACAAAGGAGGTCCCATGATCTAGATGCTAACCCGAACTCTCATTACTCTGATGGTGCATTGTCTTTGGGGATGTACACCTTTTGGCGTCCTATAGTCTAACACCGTTTGAGACGAGGCTCAAAAGAAAGCTGTCTCTGGTGTGGACCAATCAGTTTCAAGGGCAATGCATCAGAGTATGTTTTTTGTTTGCATTCTGACCACAAGCATTGTGATTAATGCAGACATGATTCCTTGTAAAAGGTTTCAGTTTGGTGTTTTAACATCTTAACACCTGTTTTGTTTCCAGAAAAAAAGGGGAAAAACCTATTATCATATTTCGGAACTGGCAAAGGAGGTCCCAAATATATATTTATTTAACTAACAAATGTACAGCAGAATTAGTGCACTTATTCGTTTACATATTTACACAGAAATGAAATAATTTGATGACAGAATGATGCTTGCATCATTGTTATTCTTCTTAGAAAAAGAGTGGTACACTGACTTGAAGAACTACGGACCCATTAACCTCGTGCTGCACGTATATAATTTGTTCACAAAGATCGTTCGAAACAGAATAGCTAAAAAAAACAATCACCTAAGTTTTTCCTGCTATCGGACAACATACAAAGTATTAATCGGGTTCTGAAAAAGACGAATGAATGCATATGACCATGAAAATGGGATTGGGAAAAAAACAAAGGCATGAATATTAACTTGATAATAAAAAGTAACAAACCAATATGGCTCAAGAATAAAGCTTTAAACCTGTTATGACATATGGCCCAGAAACATGGTAATTAAAACATTTTTTAAAAATATAACAACAACCAAACATTGCACAAGGCAGGATGCCGAGATGCATGCTTGAAATTACATTGAGATACAGAATGTGGAACACATGGATAAGCGAACACACGCAGGTTAAAGACACCAATCAAACTGCTGTGGCCATCGAACAGAGATGATTACTGCATCACGCACGTTCAGATGCGCTTCTGCGTCCTTCCGGAATGCTCTTCCATTCGATATTAGGAAGCCACTGGAGTTATGCACTTTTAAATCTAGATTGAAAAATAATTTCTTTAGGACTGCTTCTTGTGTTCAACCGATAAGCACGATGGCTACATACAGTGCGAAAGAAGTCCACAATACATACATACGAGAAATATAAGTGGACTTGGGAAGGACGCGTAACGCGAAGGGATGATTGACTGATAGTCAAGATTAGTGACAGTGTGGCAGCCAATTAATGGATTGCATTGAGAGAATATCCACTGAGGAGATGCAGCGATAAAATAATCTCACTTGCAGTGTCTGCATCGCAAAATTGTGAGGAATAGCAGTAAACTTGGGCAAGCCTTCATCCAGCAGTGGATGTATCATGGCTAATGATCATTGACATGTGTAGGTCGACAAAAGTGTGATTAGCTACATCCCAAATGCCAAACTATAAACTGGCCTGCACCTACGCTTGCATTTTTTTTTACCTTTTTATAAATTGTATTGCAATTGTTACTTTGATGACACGTAATTTTACAAATAATCCATGTGAAAATCTCAGACACAAGTGCATACCCCCATGAGTTGTATGGTAACTTGCACAGAACGATTTTCACGTTGCTTCTGAAAATCCATCAAGGTGACCTTTTAATGAAACTTATTAGATAATTGTACCATGACAGCGAAATTGATATTTATTTTTATTCTCAGACCTGCAATTTAGCTGAATTAAGTGAAGACTAATTTCAAAAATTATGCTTTTGTAAACTAATTGATAACCAAATCTTGATTTAAAGCTTTCGTGACTGCAGGAATTCATATTATTTGGGTCTTTTGGTAAAGTCACATAGATAGACTGCTTCTACAGGGAGGGTTTCCACACAACTATTAGATCTTTCCTCCTGATGACGATCGATTGTGTTGTGATCGAAACGTCGTAGTTTTTTGCTGTAAATTTTTCTTATTTTCTTTGAACCTATCTCCGTGACTTTACCGAAAGACCCAAATAATATAATTGATAACCAGATTGAGTCCATTAACCTTCCACACTTGATGAACTAGTTTAATCTTGGTGGCCTGATTTTTTTTTACATTTTAATCCACTATAAGCAAAATGGCCACCTTGTGATGACATCTAAAATGTAAAAAAAAATATCAACACTAGAATTACCCTCGTTGTACGATGTGTAATGGACATCCCTCCATCTTAACACTGCTTTACTATTGGGAAAAAAATAAGCATAATGCTTTATTAATCTCCACTGCTTATTGAGAAACTTTGACTATGCTGAAAATTCCATCATTTGTAATTGAAAAGTTTAAGACGTTCGAAGATTAACGGTCCCTCCCATTTGGCCTGTTAGATGTGTAAAATACATTTTTTTCCCAAAGTGTCTCTAATTGAATACACTCAAAGATCTCCATTAGCTTCCCAAAGTCCCTGTGTCAGGTGTGCTCAAATTACACTAATGTGAATTTCATCGGTACACTCCCATTATATCAATTGCTTCTGTTGGTAGCAGATGCTGTGCGGAGAGGTAAAACGCCAAGGTACACCAACACTGTTGAGGCAGCCAAAGTGCTTATTAATTCCATTCACATGTCTTTCCGCTTACACATTAAATTACTACGCTGTTAAACGCATTGGATGTGTATGCGATGTTTCTGGCGACGTGGCACTGTTGCTAATATATACGAAACAAATATTCTTTGGTTCTTTTGGTAAATTCACGTAGTCACTACGTGTTCCTGCAGTCACAAAAGTTTTAAGTAAAACATATACCAAACTCACAATTGATAGTTCACGAGTTCAAATATCAGTCAAAGACTGACTTGACCTATCCAGTCCTTTGGGGGTGAATAACTTGAATAACATAGAATACCAGTTTGTGAGAAGTCAACAGTCGTCATCGTATAGAGAAGACGTCCCACTGCCTTTGGATCACGGGCATCTCTACAGCAGGCTCAAAGCCACTCTTCCACTCTGGTCAGAGGTCTTGGAAGATGTGGGCGTACCCACACTTTAATCCACCACACACGACCTATGGATTTATACTGCCGGGTGGACAGAGTGGGGGGTATAGAAAACGTTCCCATTGCTTCACCTAGCGCAGGGAGAGATCAAATCAGTATCCCTGGATTGCTAGTCAAGTGTGTGAACGTTTACTTCAAATGCGGCAAAAAAGCATCCACTTCCATTCCATATTTTCAGAGGAAAAAGTGCTTAAATGTTAATTCATTGGCATGTTAATGACAGTGGTCTACAATTTTTTAGATGTTAATTTTAGAACTTTCGTGACTGCAGTAAATGATTATTTGGTTCTTTCGGTTAGAAAGAACCAAATAATCAATTTTTAGATGTTGTTTGCTTCAGAGATGAAATGTGCTGTTTATTATGGATTTTGATGTGCTGAATTCAAACATGACAATTCAAACAACTGATTGGCTACTGTTCCCAAAATATTAACGTTTTTACATTTTACGTTTATATATACTGTGTAGATAGTAGAGTTTTACTCAGAAATTGTATTTTCATGTGTTTATGGTTGCTTTACATTATAACATGTCACCTGTCCTGTTCATGCAACACTTAAAAAATCAGCCAAAGGGTTATATATGTAAAAAAATTTTTTACATTTTATGTAAAAAATACATTTCACTGTCCAGCAATGGTCTGCAAGCATTGCTGGGCTCCATTTGCCCTGATAGTGTTTCTCCATTGTTGAAATGTCCTGGTGAAATCACTCGCCAAGCTCATCTATCACTGCTCCGCAGTTCGGTGAGAAAAAATCTTGATGAGAGTGCAAAAAATGTATCTTTAGTGACATGTTGCAACCAAAGTTTGTTTTATGTCTTGAGGTTTTCCACCAACTCCCTGTAGTTGTCTGCCTTGTTGTTTCCGAGAAAATGTATTGCTACTAGCTGCAAGGCTTTCCATGCGATCTTTTCTTTGCCACGCAGTGCAATGTCAAATGCATCATCTCGAAGAAGTTCACAAATCTGAGAACCAACAAAGACACCTTCCTTTATCTTAGCTTCACTTAACCTTGGAAATTTTACACTTAGGAATTTGAAGGCTGCTTGTATTTTGTCCATGGCTTTGACAAGATTCTTCATCAAACCCAGCTTGATGTGTAAGGGTGGTAACAAAATCTTCCTTCATTCAACAAGTGGTGGATGCTGAACACTTGATGTTGTGGGAATCTCTCACACGACTATCCCATTCGCAGAGAAAATAGCTGTACTTTGTGTATCCAGTCTGCAAACCAAGCAAGAGAACAACAACCTTCAAATCGCCACAAAGCTGCCACTGATGTTGGTCATAGTTTATGCACCTCAAAAGTTGTTTCATGTTGTCATAGGTTTCCTTCATATGGACTGCATGACCAACTGGAATTGATGGCAATTTCCATTATACAGAAAAATTGCTTTAAGACTCATCTTCGATTAATCAATGAACAGTCTCCACTCATATGGATCATGAATGATGTTGAGGGCTGCAATCACACCATCGATGTTGTTGCAGGCTACAAGATCACCTTCCATGAAGAAGAATGGGACAAGATCCTTTTGATGGTCACGGAACATGGAAACCCTAACATCACCTGCCAGGAGATTCCACTGCTGCAGTCTGGAGCCCAACAGCTCTGCCTTACTCTTGGGTAGTTCCAAATCCCTGACAAGGTCTTTCAATTCACCTTATGTTATGAGGTGTGGTTCAGAGGAGGAGGATTGGAGAAAATTTGGGTCATGTAACCTTGATGTTCAGGACCAGAAGTATCATCCTCTTCCTCGTCTGACTCAAGTAAGAATGATTCTGGTGCATCAGGAACTGGCAGTCATTCTCCGGGAGGTACTGGGTGTATAGCTGATAGAATGTTTTGGTAATGCATAGTCCACTTTTATTTTTGACACACCTTTCCAAACTGGAGGCGACATGCAGAAGTAGCAATTGCTGATATGATCTGTTGGCTCTCTCCAAATCATTAGCACTGCAAAAGGCATATATTTCCTTTTCCTGTTCAACCACTGGTGAAAATTTGTTGCACAAGTGTTGCAGCATGTGTGTGGGGCCCACATCTTGTCCTGTTCTCCAATTTTGCAGCCAAACTGAAGGTGATAGGCTTTCTTAACCATAGTGGTTATACTGTGCTTTTGTGATGAAAAAATCACTTCACCACAAACATAGCAGAAGTTACCTGCTTTGTTCACACACAAGTACGAGGCATCTCTGCAAACTTTGGCTCAACAGAAATGTATCGCTTTGCAAAATTAAACATTGACAATTAAGAGAGCACGACACTGCATGATTTCTAGAGTGGATATAGGGCAATTTCTTTAACAGAGGGATGTAAGCCTAGTTATGATTGCATCATCCATGACTTCTAGGAATAACATGATGCAATTCATATCATGTATGACACAATACCAGGTTGAGATTGCATCATTCATTGGTGTTCTTAAAAAACAAGTACTGTCCAAACCCAGTCATACATGTATTCATAGATGCAGTCAAAGATGTATTTTAGTAATTTCTGGTTTAAAATGAGATCCTCTTCCCTTTATGACTCACTTATCCTCCGCCATTCCCAAGTCAAGGGTCGTATATACTGACCCAGTAGCATATCTTGAAAACTAGAGCCAATCAACAATTTTAAGCACCATTTTCATTTCCAGTGACCCAAAATTATTAAAGTTGGACTATATTTATTTTGGAAGCATTTTGGCTGTAGACCATTGTAATAATTCACTTAAATAGCATAATTCATGGCAATTGCATCCGACAATGGTGCACAATTATTCCTGTATATATGAGGGCTAAATCGTATTTATGACAATTATTCATAGAATTAAACGCATGAGGAAATACAAATCAATAAACAAATAAATAATTTGTATTAACTACAACAGAAAGTTATGACAACAGTGCAATCAGTTCACGAAGTGACATCCCAGACTTATGTTAACCAGTAGCATGTGTTCAAGCAAGTAACTGTGGTCTATTTTTGCAATTTTCGAGCTTACTATCTTTTGATTGGATTTGCACATCTAAGGCTCATCATCATTATCATAATGAGCCCCGGACCAGAATAAAGCAAACCAGAGTCGGCGTGTTTAAACAAATGCTATTGGGAAAAATCCCTCATATATTTATAACACAAACGTGCAGACAGAGTAAACCATGTTAGGTTTTTTTTATTTATGGAGATATGGAAAGGGTATTGGCTTACTTTTTGTTATGACACAGAATACTCCACTACAACGCTCAGTGTGGTTTTGTACCACAAAGGGTTACATGTGTAGTGAGTGACTCCCGACACACGTCTTAGTAGAAGGCTTCTTGTTTATTAAGAGCACACAATGTGATACACCTAGTAACGCTGCTACACCCAGGCTGCTCTAACACGCGGCCCCTCTGTCCTGCACTACGCTGGCTGGTTGACGAGCATCGCGGCGAAGACGGAGCGGGTCCCGTAGAAGAACAGCCACGTGGTCGAAGACGAAGATGACGGCGAGCAGCGACGTACTCAGGACCCAGACCCCACGCTAACAGCCCCGAACCAAGGATTCAGTGCTCCTTATATCTCGCTCGGCGTGGCCAAGCTCCACTTCTGGCCACGCCCCGTTTTTAGAACCTGCTAGACCATTCGGGATGGTTCCCGGAGCTTCTCGACTGACACCGCCCTTGACCCTTACACCAGATACGTCCGTTTATGACAAGGAATTAAGTAATGGCACTATAACTGTAATTACCCTTACAGGCCGGCAGGTGTCACCCTGTCATTACACACACTGGCGGAGCCAGTGGGGGGGGGGGGGGGGGGGGGGGGTGACACGCCCCCCCCCCCCAATGATCTGATCAAAATCGGATCATTGGGATTCATTAGTAATAAATTGGCGTTTTGCGACCCCCACTGCCACTGTGTAGCATATTATTACGTGCCAGGGACTCTATGAGATGATAGGGCAATAGTCTGAGTTCATAATTGGCAATAAGTAACGGCAAAGCAGTTATAAGTGACTCACAGAATTGTGCACAGATGCGTATACAGCACACGACTTCCCTGAAGGCATTCACCTTCGGCGAGCGCGATGCCGATCACACACGGTTCGAATTCGACCCTCAATCAAAGGCTGTGCCATCACCGCACACGCATCGAATCAAAAGCAAGGGACAAGTCCTTACTTACTAACAACTCCTATCCTTTTCATTGCTGGAGGGGTTGCCCCCCCTGCCTGAAGATCCTGGCTCCGCCATTGATTACACATTTACGTATACACGACGACTTCTGCCGAGGACTTCACATCTGCATCATTATGCTCGGCTATTTGCCAACACACTATAATAGTGTTGATATTGTTTCCTTATTTGTTATGTAGTTTTATGAGGTCTCTTGCAATGCATCACATTTATAACTTTAAAGAAGCTTAGGCATGTTAAAATATTAGCAACCATAGTATTACTCTTTCATGAAAGTTGATTACACGTGTTACAAATTGCAGGCTTATATTTTAAAGAATGCTGTAGGACAATACGTAAATAAATACGGCTGGTCTTCAGCATTGTACACAAAATGTCATGGAAATGTGATGCATGCTAGATGGAGGTCAAATTGTGCATGAGTGGACTACTGCCCACGTGTAATGTAATCTATATGTAAATTGTAAAACTTACTTTAATACTTTTATTCCGCCATTCACTAACGTAAATTTTGTAATCGTGCCAACCACTATTTTAGTAAATGTGGCTACATGGTACTCTTAAAAAAACTAAACTAAAACATTTTTATTTTAATAGGTAAGGCCCACTGAGCCTGTACAGCTCTTTTTTGGAAGCTACTTGGCCACGAATGATAGCTTATCACGTATACATTTATTGCAGCCAAATACTCAGAAAACGTATCCTAGCTGAAGCCTTTAATCCCAGCAAAGACTATTAAAGGAACAGCAACATACAAAGAAAGATTATGCTTTAGCCATCTGCAGACTGCTTGTGAAACTCTTGTTTGCGAGTACAGTGTTTATCAGCACTTGGCAGGCTCACGGGTAGCCATGCATCAGGCAGCAAGACCTGGCTTGCTTTTTGTCTCCTCATTTCTGCTGTTGATCGCATTGCATCAAGCATGTATTTTAGGCTGAGTTGATCTAGGAATGACTGAAGCCATATCCAGATTCCAATTACCACTGCTATTGTGCATGCCCAGGATTTGGGCCTGGATGAGTCGAATCATATCATCTTGCACTGACCACTACAAATATATAAAAATCACCCTGCAGTCTGCTTATAAACTGTTTGGGCAAATACTGTTAATGAATACCTTATACGGCCAGCACAGGGCACCAGTAGGTGGACTTAGCTAACCATTAGGCCCCTCTACCTGTGACTCCCCAGTGCTCACATTTACACACTGCACCAGATAATAATTTTTGGCTGAGTTGACCTAGAGGAGATCCAGGATAAGTTTAGATATAATTTGCCGCTGATATTGGTTGATATTAGCACTGCACGAACCGCTGCACCATCTCATCAACACAAATATGCTCGCATGCAACAACTGCCATCACAACGTGGTGGTGCTATTACTGTCGTGCTTGTGCCAGGCTAGGTGCACATTGAGACCATATGGAGTGACAGAAGCTCGTCGCTGGCAGAACCGGGTGTTATGGTATACCAGATTTTTATGTTTGCCAGCTCGTACAAAAGATCCCCAGATTAAAAATGTAGCTTTATATGCTGTAGGAATAAGTACAACTAGTGAGCGCCTATTAAGACATGCAGTGATGATGAGGCCAACACCACATTTGGCTGGTTCAGTCTCCCCGGTCCTGTGGTTCACGCACTACACCAGATATGGGCAAAGCACGGCCCGTTGGGCTTTTAATCCGGCCCGCCGAACTTGTCCAAATATCATTAAATTAAATTTTACCTTCCTCCTGTAATGCCCCCATTTCACAATTAGATGGCGCACTTTGTGTAATTCAACAAAACAAACAAAACTTAACTCCGAGTTCTCTCCGAATTTCACGAGTCCGTTCTAGACCCCACAGTTTTTTTTTAAAATAGTTTTAAGCACAGAAAACATAATTAAAGTTTGAAAAATCATTAATTATACAAATTTTCAATAACTTCCTTCTTCACTTCGATTTAAATTTTCTTTAAAAACTTCTTCTCACCAACATTACCACTCATTACCACTTTATCCGAAGGCAAGTTTGTAAAATAATACATGGTACAGACAGCGGACATCTTGTGTCCGGAGATCAAAAGCAAATGTGAAAAAGTCAGTTTATCACGCAGGACTGTGATTCGCCGTGTGGAACTGATTGATACAAATATAGCCAGTCAATTAAACAAAAAGTCTGATTCCTTTGAATTATATTCACTAGCACTGGATGAAAGTACGGACGTAAAATACACTGCTCAGCTCCTCATTTTTATCCGAGGCATTGACGACATTTTTGCGATAACAGAGGAGTTTTTGACCATGGAGTCCCTGAAAGGAACAACGCGGGGAGAGGACTTGTATAACCAGGTATCTGCTGTCATCGAAAGAATGACGCTACCTCTGAGTAAATTTGTCAATGTCACAATGGATAGATCGCCAAATTTAACTGGAAAAAATGTTGGGCTGCTGAAAAGAATCCAGGATAACGTGAAAGAGGAAAACCCTGTCCAGGATCTTATTTTCCTTCACTGCATCATCCATCAGGCATCCCTGTGTAAGTCTGTATTGCAGCTTAATCATGTCGTGAATCCAGTCGTAAAACTTGTGAACTTTATACGAGCAAGGGGACTTCAGCACCGTCAGTTTATTACGTTCCTGGAGGAAACTGATGCGGATCATCACGACTTGCTGTACCACTCTCGTGTCCGCTGGTTAAGTTTGGGGAAAGTGTTACAACGAGTGTGGGAGCTGAAAGAGGACATCATCGCATTTTTGGAGTTGATGGGGAAATCTGACGAATTCCCTGAGCTAAGCGACAAGAACTGGCTTAGTGACTTTGCGTTTGCTGTGGACATATTTTCACACATGAATGAGCTGAATGTGAAACTGCAGGGGAAAGATCAGTTTGTTCACGACATGTACAAACATGTGAAAGCCTTCAAATCCAAGCTCACTTTGT
Source organism: Lethenteron reissneri (assembly GCF_015708825.2). NCBI lineage: Eukaryota > Metazoa > Chordata > Hyperoartia > Petromyzontiformes > Petromyzontidae > Lethenteron > Lethenteron reissneri. Next base: position 9,390,585 of record NC_083821.1, read on the forward strand.
TCTCTGGACAAATTGCGAACAAATCTTTCGCTCATTTCCCCACACTTGCCATGCAGGAAGAGGCACCGCGAAACGCAAAAAAGTACAGGCAAATCGCTTGAGGACCTGCACGGAGAATTCTGCCGTGGGTTCTCTGATTTCGAAAACATTGAACAGTCACTTAAGCTACTGTCCTGTCCCCTGTCACAAGACCCTGAAACAGCACCACAGGAGCTGCAGTTGGAACTAATAGATCTTCAGTCTGACTCCGTCCTAAAGGAGAATTTAAACTCTGTTAAACTGAATGACTTTTATGCTTCACTTAACAGAGCCACGTTTCCAAGGCTCCGGAGGACTGCACAGAAGATACTGACTTTGTTTGGCTCGACTTATGTGTGTGAGCAGACATTCAGCGTCATGAACGCCAACAAAGCCCGCCACAGATCAAAGTTAACGGATCATCAATTGCCACAACCAAAATAACTCCAGACTTGGATGCACTGGCAAAAATGGGAGATCAACACCATTGTTCCCACTGAAACTAAAAGTGATGATCTGTTGCTGCAGCGAGGTTGGAGCCAAATCTCCGACACACAGCCTGCGTGGCTGCTCTAACCTGTTAATGTAGATAATAAAAAAGTTCAAGTGAGGTAATTGGTTTGGGCGCAGGCCTCAGATGTTTTCATGATGTTTCATTAGTCATGTTACGACATGTTTTTGTATTGTTCATGTTCGTGCAATTTGTTAAATTTCCTTGCAAATAAATGGTTTGCTACCTGTTAATGGCCAAATCCTTTCATGTAATGAGTTTTACATGTCATTTATATTCGTTCACACAAACACTTCATCCATCTGTTCCTGGCCCGGCCCCTCTGTCAAATTTTAGAACCCATTGTGGCCCGCGAGTGAAAAAGATTGCCCACCCCTGCACTACACTCAAGTCAAACCAGTAAAAAAAAAAGAACAGGTTGGGACACCACATGCCACTGAGGCTGTGCACAAATATAAATATCCCCCGTATAGCCTTAACAGACTGTTGGGGTAAGTGTTGTTAGCGAGCACATATGGAAGCCGGCACGGCACACGAGGGGTGGGTTGAGTCGACCTAGGGGAGGCCCAGGACCAGTTCAGATAATCGTCACCCGTGTTGGCCGTTAAGCGGGAATCGAACTCAGGTCGCCAGGTTCGTAGTGCAGCATGCTAACCGCTACACTATCGCTCCCCTCTATGGCTGTGTGTGCACACAAGCCGATAGATCGTACTCAACCAAGTACATCACGTTGCAGAGGGACCATGTTGACTTCCAGGTCAACGCAATCTACCAACACATTTCTGAGCATGTCGTCCAGTGAATAAACCATCATTCTTAACATTCCCCTCGTCACACCCATTCCCATTTGTTGAAGTTGAGCACACTGAAATGCACGTCAGTGCTACACTTTGCCAAATATCTTGTACTCTGCGGGGGGTTGTCTTCAAGGACGACCTGGCCGAGACCATCAAACTTGCTTCGTGTAGGATCCAAAAGAGCAATAAATTCTGCAATCAATCATCCGCAGTTAATAATTAAACAAAGGAGGTGATAGATGGGTAGAGTACTTTAATATATGGACACTGAGTCTCGAGGCCTCTGCTTTTCTTTGCGTGTAATGGCAATGAGTTATAATTGCACGCTTATATGGTTATTCGAGTCTTTCCATGAGACAATTGTTATTGAGGGTCTCGCAAAAGTGGTGCTCATTTTATTGACTTCAGAGGGATGATGAGCTGAGACAACCCCCACTGACGACTTTCTGATTGCGAGCCTCTACCACAGTGCTCAGATTTGTTTTAATATAATTACTCAATTCATATTCAAGTACATTTTTAGGTATGTATGTTGATCTTTTTTTGCACCCTACGTAGCCAATCATGTTAATCGGAGGTGCGGGGGAAGGACAACCAACTAAACACAATAAGCAGTTGTAAATAAATATTCTGAGACGCTAATAATAGTATAAGGCAACACACGTTTATTCTACACTCTGTTCACACACGGGATAACTATAAAGGGATCAGAGCAGCCGGCATGTTGTCTGACCCACGACGCCGGAGACGAAGACGTAGCACGTTGGGTTTCATTCCACCGACAGACAGCCCTTATCCAGCCTCGGGACTTCTATTTCATACCCCCTGGCGTGACCTGGCTCCGCCCTCGGCCATGCCCCCCTATGGAACCTACCAGAAGGTTCTGGGCCACCATCCACGTGTCCCCTGCCTGACTCTGCCCTTGGCTATGCCCCCTTCTGGAACCCACCAGAAGGTTCTGGGCTATACCTCACGTGTTTCCTCGGTCAACCTTTGCCCCATATCCTTTACCCCTGCCTATCACGTGCTCTTCCAGTCGGCCGGGGTGCCACGTCCTCATATGCCCCCTTCTGCCAGCAGCCAGCGCCACGCACCCTAGTGACCCACTCCGTGGCATTGCATACTCTGCTGGCAGAATGGCTGCCACACCCTGCTCTTTCGGCAGGTCGGCCGTTACGCCCACAATCCCTCTCTCTGTCAGTAACCAGCCCTGCGCGCCGTAGTGACCCATTTTATATCACTACCATTCTATATTACATAACCAACCGTGCTACACTTTTGATTCTTGCTGAATCCAGCAGCTGATTCAAATAAACATGAGAAGGTTTTGGTTGGTTATGCTGGATAGCTCTCTGGTGTGATTTCAGGTTGTACCACGTGTTTGCCGGCATGATGTCTGTGCAGCGGAACATCAGACAATCGTGCCAAACAACCTGAAAATACAACGGAGAGCTATTTCCCCAAAATGAACTGTGGTATATCAATATAAAGAACAAATGAGTAACCTTAAAGCATGGCAAACATGTATGTTTTATGGACCTCAGCGTGGCTGGGCTCCGCTCCTAGCCACGCCCCCTTCGAGATCCTTCTCGAAGACTCTGGCCCCTACATCACATGTCCCTCTCACTCCCGTTTGGGCCCCCCTTGCCAGGTGGCTGGACGAGGTCATCCAGTCACGTGCCCTCTCGGGTTCACTCAGAGTACCATGTCCTCGCCGACCTCTCTCCCACAGTCACCAGGGCTATGCCGCCTAGAGAGCTTTTCTATGCCATCCTCACTCTGGCGTTAGAGACTTAATACATGCAATTCCTCTCTTCTCTCGGTACTGGCGCTACACTACTGTAACTCCATATACAATACATCTGCCGTTGCTGATCATTGTGATAACGCAGTGGGCTCATACGAAATTGACTTTTCCAAGACGAAGGTCCTCTGCAAACCCACCGGCTATTATCAGAGATTTGTTCATGAAGCCATCCAGATATATAAACACAGACACAACTTCAACCGAGAAGATGGGTACAAACTGAGCAATCATTGGAAGGACGTTATTAACTAGGTAAGTCTTACCTGACTGTGATGTTTCCATCCTATCTGCCTATGTCAGCTGTTATTTCGACTCTCTGTGTGTCTTTCTCTCTATCTTCGTGCATCTCTCTCCGATCTCTACTCCAGTGACCCAGGGGCTCCCGCGGGGTCCACTTTCTGCCCCGCCTCCTTCCCCCTCCCCCTTCTCTCTCCCCTACTGCCGAGGCCTATATAACCTCGTGCCACGGCAGATCTCTCGCCTACTTCAAAAGTTTTTTCTTGCTGTGGTTGTCCCATCTGATGATGATTGCTCGTGTTGCGATCGAAACGTTGTGATCTATTATTATTCTACCTACGTGACTTTACCAAAGAACCAAAGAGTATGGATCCCGACATATATTATCGGCTATAGCCAATGCTAAATATACACGCAGCTGCCATATGTATATGTTCGGCTATAGCCAAGGCTACATTTACACGTAGCTGTTCCGTGTCTTTGTTTTGTTAGCCTATGCAATTAGTTGCCTAGGCTTAGTTTCTCTCTGCATCCAACCACACAGGTGAGGAGTGTGTCTGGGGCTGAATTCCAGGCCAGGAATCTTAAGAATTTCCCAAGACTAGTCTGATGGGGCCACCTGTGTGCCAACATCCTTTGGCTATAGCTTGCTGAGACAGGCAGCTGAATGATGGTGTGGCTCCATATGCAAGTAAACAGTAAAGGGCCCATGCTTTCACCAAAGGAGGAGTCCATTCCATCATGCTAATGCGGTGCTATCACATTATCTGTGGGCAATTTATTCATGAAGGTTTACAATATATATAGAGACAATCTCACTATCGTGCGAGACTCGTCACAACTTGGCCTTATGGCTGACAAGGCTTCAGCCTTGCTGTCTTTCACACGGTATCAATAAACATAAGTGCTTCCGTGCAAGCAGGGGGTTTATTATTGATATGATTGCAACATAAATGCACAGTGTGGAGTTTTAGATATCCGGCTGTACAGCGCTCGCGGTTAGACAAATGCTCCATTCAATAAGAAGGTTTCAAGTTCAAGCCCTACTCAAAAACTGACTCGGCTCACTTTGTGAGGGGTCAACAGCAGTCATCATACAGGCGACTGCGAGTGGGTCAGGGGTAACCGAGCCAGTACCGTTGAGAACCTGGGTTTGACTCCAGGTTTCTGTCACCCGTGACTAAACCGCATACTCAAATGTAATGAGTTGATCATTTCAGCCAGGCCGCAAATACTTTATAATCGACTGTAAAAAAAATCCACTTAATTTATTTACATTTTTGCTCTATTTCCCACAAGCTACAGAGATAAAATAACCGTGTACCACTTTCTTGTTTCATGTTGTTAATTTGACTTACACAGTGTTGCGTTCTATTAGATCAATTCAAAAAGTAAAGGTGTTCTCCCGCGTATGAATGTACACTTTGGTGGCACGCATACCTCGTGGGTTGACCCCAAGCGAGAGGGGAATATTTCACATTGCCACAGTGGGGCCAGTTTCTGTAAAGAAAGCACGCACGCAACTGTTGATTTCCCACAAAGCGTTTCTTATTTTATGAAGCACAGAGTGCTGATGGGCTGAGTTAACTCCTGACCAAGATTTGAACACAAAACCTTCTGCATACAAGTTGAACGCTCGATCCACAACACTACATGGCTGGCTATTGTCTCATGATAGCAATCATTTCAAAAGTCCATCTCCCTTCATTGCCATACGATACGATAAATCTTGCCGTGTTTTACAATTACATTTAATACATTTTTTATATTACAGACATGGGTTCCTGCTTCACATTATATGTATATAACAAAAAGACAAAGATCATCCATATTGCCTTAACAGACTGTTGGGGCAAGTGCTGTTCATGAGCACCTATGAAGGCTGGCACGGTACACAATGGGGTGAGTGACCAGCACCATGCTTGGCTACCTTTGTCTCCATAGATGTCCGTCACTAGTTGCCGGTTTCATAGCGCAACACACTAAACACTTCACTACCACTCACCACTATATTATATAGTGTAATATACGATATATACAATCGTACACCATACTTTATTGGAAGGGATATAAATGTAACACACTGAATGGATTAATAACAACGTTCACACCTCAAACTGAAAATCTGCCGAATGAAAGTGGCTATGGCTGTGAAAATCCAATAAAGTGGACATTTGATTAATTATTTATGTTAATTACATTACTACGCTCTAGGCTTAATGTTACTATGCAACATCGTGACTGGAAATGTTAATGCAATACAATAAAGCACATTGTGCATTAATTAATTTGCAGATATATATATGTAAAATGTAGCCCCAGAGCATCTTAAATTAATCCAGAGGGTTGCCATGAGCCTAAGCCATTTGAGTTTCTGCCAATCCTGCTTTTCGATATTGTCCTGTAAAACTGCATTGTATACCCCTGAAGCCATCTGCTTCTACCTTACAAAGCAAATGCAGCTGTCAGGCTGTAACCTATGGCATAATTTCAATGGTTACCATTATCATTGTTGGCCAGGTTGTGCTGTGGTTAGAAGGTCGTGTGTCGAATCCAGACTCTGTCCGTTCGTCTTTGCAGCATCAATGAAATTAGTGTCACTTGGTGAAAGTCGACCGTGTTGTAGATTTCACGTAACAATGTTGCATATCCACCACTGGCTCAGGGCCTCTAACAGAGATTTGTATTGCCAATGTGCATCATGAGCAAGGAGAAGTTTTGATGATATTAGGAAGTGCCCAGAGGCGTAGCTAGGGGGGGGGGGGCAGGGGGTACATATGTCCCCGGGCGCCAAGGTAAAGGGGCGCCAAAAGGAGTCTTACAACGTTACATTATAACTTATTGCGGCGGGCGCGGCAGCCTGAAACTACTGCACAAATCTACACCTAAACCTAACAGTTTATATATCCCGCCACATACAGCCTACATGTCATGTAATTACATTTTGGTATGTGATTAGACGGGGGGGGGGGGGGGGGCGCTAATTGTATAGTTCGTCCCCGGGCGCAAAATATCCTAGCTACGCCACTGGCAGTGCACCATCACACACTCGAAAGCTATTGCCCTGATTGCGGAATCCAATTGTTAAATGGATTTGGTTGAGTGGGTCGTATAATGCAAAGCACTAAGGGACCGTCCATAAATGACGTCACGCGATTTTGGACGATTTTTACCCCCCCCCCCCGTCGTCACATGGCGTCACAAAAAGTCAGATTCCCACCCTCAAATATGACGTCACAAAGCTCTGCCCCCCCCCCCCCCCAAAAAAATGAAACATGCTTCAAATCGCTTTAAACTATTGTCATTGTAGTGCTTATTTATCGTGGCGCTGCATTCTGATGTTGTAGGAGAAAACATTTATTAAAAAAATGATATTTCATTAAGTAGAACGTGTTCTCTATATTTATTTAAAATTGCTCATTTTGATGTAACGTCACATTTCTCAAACCCGCCCCCCCCCTCATCACATATCGTCACACATGTCTGACTGACCCCCCCCCCCCTAGGTGCGTGACGTAATTTATAGACGGCCCCCAAATACATAAAACTAAATATTTATTTTTGCGATGTGGTAATCCATAATGAGTCTCAATATTCATTTGCAGGATGGTTTGCTTGAGGTGTTTAGTCAATTTCTTTGCGATTACCGGAGGACAAGGTATCCCTAGTGAAAACCGAAGTTCCAGGAGGAAATCCAGGTATACGAGTGGATAACGCTCGAATTTTTCACAGGTAGGTACGATACCTACTCACCATACTGCCTTACACAGACACCAGAGAACTGTCATAGCACGGAAGGGTCTCGCACACTTGGCCTACAGTGCTGAATTCACAGGCGTGTGCCACTGTGGCTTGGGTGTTGGCTGTGCCGCTGTATTCCAATTAAAATAGCTGTAATAAGGTCGGCGTGATAGCCTCATGGTTAGCGCATCTTCCAGGAAGTCAGTGTGAACAGAGTCAGTGGTTCAATTCCCTTAGTCACGCGGCAATTTCCACAAGGAATTCAATCTGCGCCATTTATTTTAAAGTGAACATTAAAGACCCATGATGTAACTTCACAAGATTAGGCCACAGTATGCTGATGTCGTACTGGAGCTCAAACACCAAACTTTTAAACTACCTGCCACTCAATCGTAAACACCATTACATTCCCGTATAGCTGCTTTTACTGGAGGTTTACAAAAGGAACGGTGAATCGCAATCGGCAATCTTTCTTTTTTTCAGAACATAAAGTTCCTCCTTCTCGATGCAGGCGCACCTCTTATAGTGCTGCCTCTTATAACGCTGTTTCCTTGTAACGCTCTTTGTCCTGGAGGAATATTTCCTGCGCGGTTCGAAATTCCTGCGCCAGAATATGCAGCGCGCAACGCTCCCACTTCTCTCCGAGCCGCCCACTCAACCAGCGAACGTTGCAAATTGGTGCCCTCGCCCCCTGCCCCCCAGTCTTGAAATGCTTCCCATGGAGCGCATGTTTATCTCTGGAGAAGCCGCGAGTGCTGACCATCAGGCAGCGTGTGAATACCCCGACACCTTAAAAGCGATCATCGACCAAAGCGACTACAGTATGAAAAAATAAGAATAGGTAAAAAATAAGAATAGGTAAAAAATAAGAATAAGTTAAAAAATAAGAAAAGGTAAAACCTATTCTTATTTTTTTTCATACTTTGATACTGGTAAAATGTTCCATTTTGTGACTGCAGTACATAACGCATTGTATTTTTTCATCTCAATATTACTAAAAAAGGTTATTGTTTTTATTTATAAACATTATTTAATACATTTATTGCGTGTACATTATCATTATTAACTCTATTAGTGATACCCCAATGAAGCTCTCATATATCGCTCATATATATAGTGCTATCGGTGATGCATCTCCATTGGAACCATCTTATAATGACCTCCCATAGCGCTGTTTTGTATAGCGCTCCGTTTACCAAGGATACATCATGAGTGATAGAAGAGGTATGCATGTCGTGCTTCACAGCAGACTGTGCATCGTTAAAGACCCCGTGCCATCGTTCGCAAGAGTATGCCATCGTGTGCTGGCGTCATGGTCACATTTATTCCTACATTTGAGAAATTACCTGCGAATTACTCAGTTGGATCATGGGACCTTGCTTGCCAGTATCAAAATATAAGAATAGGTTTTACCCTTTCTGGCAATAAAACAGGTATTAAGATGTTAAAACAGCAAACAGAAACCTTCTGCAAGGAATCATGTCTGTATTAACGAAATGTACTTGTGGTGAACATATATTACAAGGGCATGTTTTTGTTAGCATGTTCACAACAAGTATATGCGGTTAATGCAGACATAATTCCTTGCAAAAGGTTTCTGTTTGGTGTTTTAACATCTTAACATCTTAACATCGTGACTGCAGGAGTTCATATTCTTTGGGTCTTTCGGTAAAGTCACGTAGAACAACATTTTCAAAAAACTACGACGTTTCGATCGCAACACAAGCAATTGTCGTCTCCTGAGGACGATTGCTTGTGTTGCGATCGAAACGTCGTATTTTTTGTCAATTTTGTTCTACGTGACTTTACCGAAAGACCCAAAGAATATCTTAATACCTGTTTTAGGTTTAAATGGTTAAACCTATTATTATACTCAAATGGAGTTACACAGAACAACATTGCCCCTGGGTGCAAAACTTTGGCAGGACCATCTTGAAGAGCTACGGAATTCAGGGAGGCTTCTCCCGGGTAAAACGGCGTAATAATATTCCTACAAAATTCCTGCAGTTGTTGCCCATAGATTTTATCATGAGCATGTCCTCAAAAAATCTGAGATGGTTTATGTTTTTACCATTAGTACGCATGCCTTTGTTTCTCAAGTCTGGTTTTAAGATTGACTAAATTTACTTCCGATCTGGCCTCTCTATGCTGTGAATAAAGCGCCATTAAATGAACACCACCTGTTATATAGTGGCCAAATGTGTTACATTTTCAGAAGAAAAAAAATGCCGATGTCGCTGTGAATAACTTTGGGTCACAAAAAGAAAACAAAGCTAAGCAAACACATTTTTATAAATCACTGTGAGCAGAACGCAATGTGTTGGTGCACATTGCGAGTAAATTCTAGTTGCACATAAACAATTTAATTAAATTATGCAGCAGCAATGTAACGTTTAATGTTAAGTAATAAAATGGCAGTCTAAGATCACACATAGAGGATGCAGTGTTTTTTTTCAAATGATCAATTTTGTTAAATGTGAAGGCACATATTCATGAAGGTAAAACTCCAATATTACTCTGTGTTTTACAATAATCTTATTAGCACATTGCACAGCCTAAAATACGTTTTATATGTGACATTTGTATCTTGTTCATTACTTTCACTTTACTCCACACGTAATTTCACCTACTTTATTCATTCATTGCAGAATGAATATTGCACACACACAGTCAGTGCACATTTGAATTGTATTATGAAAATGAAGGCAGGTTTCATTACAGCAGCACGATCTTTTTTTGTGATAAAATATTTCCCATTAACAAACCTTAACATTGGTTGCAAAAATGTGGGTTTTCTTTCGAAGGAAATTAAATGCTTTCCTATTTATAAACAAAACATTTAGTCAAGCCATTTCCTTTACAAACCGAAGGCAACGTAATTGTGCCACAATGATCAGCAATTTTCCTCCACAAATCACACTTCTCTGCAGTAATGCTTCCTAAATCCCCAGGGATTACATGAGATTTCAGATATCTTTGCACGAGACTGTTGCTTTACAATGTTGGTCAAGCAATGAGCCCATAGGCTCTGGGGCTCAATGTAAAATATCACTTTGTTAATCTTGCTGGATCTATTATTTGCCAGTGACCCCAACAGAACCGATTTTTTTAACCTTTGCCAATGCTGACGTAAATCCGAATTAAAACGGAATGTCAGAATCTCAATCCACATTGTGCAATTAAGGAGTGTAATTAATGTGAATTGCATTAACACCTTTTAATGATGCTTTTAAACACAGCTTGGAACATTCTATATAATTTAAGTTCATGGCTGCAGAAAACCTTTAGAATTCTGGTGCCCATTTAACCACATTTAATGACACTGCATCCAGCCAAGTAGCCCTAGAGTTGGAAGGTTGACAGTTAAACTCATGCTTGGGAGTCAATTCAGGGAATCATTACTCTAGTGTCCACGAATTGAACAATGCTTCTGAGAAGCCAACAGTAGTTCTCTGAAGGAGAGACTGTTCCCGCCAAGCGAATTTGGAATTTCACAATTTAGCTCAGAGCAACCACTGGAGATGTGCACCTTCAGTATTCACGCGAGCATAGAGGTACTCAGCTTTACAAAGTGAAAATATCTTCTTGGTTCTTTCGGTAAAGTCACGTAGAATGGAAATAACAAAATGATAAAAATAAAACATAATAAAATAATTCTCACAACGTTTCGGCCACAACGCAAGCAGCCGTCCTCAGGTGGAGAGCAGGTCTGTCGACAAGACAGAGTCTGAATGACACACTCCAGGCTTGGAGCGACTATTTAAGCTGGGATGGAGGGGGGAAGGGCGCCTTGACAAAATAATTGCATATCAAGAGGAATTTAGCATAGTTATGGGAAATGCAGATGTGATCTCCACCTGAGGACGGCTGCTTGCATTGTGGCCGAAACGTCGTGAGAATTATTTTATTATGTTTTATATTTATTATTTTGTTATTTCCATTCTACGTGACTTTACCGAAAGAACCAAGAAGATGAATCCCTGCAGTCACGAAAGCTTTAAATCGAAAAGTGAAAATATATTTAGCGCATTGATCACAATGATGTCGGATGACTCTATCCCACTAACTGCAGTGTGTCCATGAAACATGAAACTAGTTATGGGTTTGGGTATTTATGAAGTGTATTCATTCGGGGATGGGAGGTGGGGCAAATAATCCAAATACAGTACGTATATATCAAAGCCATTTCAGCATATGCTTGGCATCCAAATTGTTAAAAACAATCCTAAATAAAAACAAATTGGAAATTATTTACAATAAAGATTGAAAGTATGTTGAAATACATCAATATATTTTTATTCATTCTAAAGTTAAGTCGAATATACAATTCCAATCATACACCGGATAAATGCAGAATTAACATTTGCTTAATGATGAACTTTAGTGTTATTTTCATTCACCTGTTACGCATGTGAAATATATGACAATGCAAGTAAGATGCAAAATCGATAATTGTACGTATATGTAATAGTCCTCATTCTGGGGTTAGGAATCCAAATATTACTATGTAGAATACAGGGGTCCGATCTTTCACAGTAATATGTGCAAGCGTATTCCTGAATTGTACAATTTAAGACATTTTAACAGCAAGAGCTCTAAACACTGGACCAGCATCATATTAGAACAAAGCCCAACAGATAAACATTCCCAGCTAACTTGATGGTTTGTACAACAACAGATGATACATCACAACCTGTACGTTTAAGTAGGAGAATCAGCTGTGTTGTATTCAGATGAGTTGTGCCAACTGCATTCAATTGCGCCATAAATAAATAAATGGCTTTGTATTCCCCGAAGGCGCTGTCATATGCTACCCCAATTTGAGTTATCTGTGGAGGCCGGTGAAGTATTTTCCCGTTGTCTCCAGAAGGTTATGGCTCCTCCGGTGTTATATACAAATGGTCGGGTGATCAATATGATATAAAATGGACAATATTGTGGTCAGCTTACGAATTGACTTAATGCTGCGAAGGCCAAGGGACATTGGGCTACACTCTGCTTCCGATGTCTCGTGAAGATATGTAAAATGTCAAAAGTAAAGGTGCAGGTCTGCAATGTATTATTCGTGCCACTGTCGGTAGAAGGGGCCTCAACTACAGAGAGACCATACCTTGGCTTTACTCTTCCATCCTGGAGTGACGTCTTCGAAAAGGTAGTAGCACCCACACTTTACTCTACCCTAGATGACCTGCAGATCGACAAACTGTGGCACACCCTATTTATACCGACGATTTAAGAGACCCTCTCATCATTGTTTCAACTGCTGCGCCAGGAGTTTTTTGAATGACAGCTTCCACCATGATTTAAATGGAACAAGGCCATTATATGCATGGAGTCAAATGATGGCATCATGAGCATGAGAATAATTTCAGAAAAATGTGGCCTGGCTCGTGACGAAAATGATTACCGGTGAATATATGTGAAAATAAAACGACTTTTTTTTGGTGATGCTGCATTGGCGGTGGTGCACAAGCACAAACAACAAAAAGCTCAACACACACACATCCATAACACCGCCTTAGCATGAAAAGCATGAGATAGGTGACATTTCGGGTGATGGCACTTCTTCCTAGCACAATGTGCTATGATGTGCTCTGAAGAAAGGCGATTGCCCATAAACATTACCTATTTTACACTTTACCTTTGAAGGCCACAGTGCTATTGACAAGCGTGGTGGTCTTTGAATATGGGCGATGATTAAGTTCAACAATGGTTATGATTATGATTCACGATAATTAGAATAAATGTTGAGATGAGACAAATTATCAATGAATAATGGATGATTATGCTGATGCTAATGATAAATTTCATACTGCAAACATTCATAGTGGAGTGGAGTTAATTGGCTGAAAGAACAGGACTCACCATCACGAACAATGATCCAATGATAGTTTATACGGGTCGCAGCAATATCATTTTTCATAAGATGGAATACGAATACAATTTTCACAATATGATTATCGTAAAATCAGTTTCTCACAACTGTAATTGTATGCCACATTTGTATTGTTTTGCTTTTGTGCATGGCTGTAATTTTTGAATAAATAAAGATTAATTAAAAGTTCCTCACTTGCGTCCCCCTCATTATACGCCTTATAATTGCAAATCTAGAATTTAAAATGTTTAAAAAAAGCTTAATCTGTCAGTAATGCTATAAATCAAATAAATACTTGGTTTTACTACAACGATGATGTCAGATAATCACCATGCCCGTCAATTCCCTCATTAAACATTTTGCAAAACCAATTTTTTTATATCAATAGTTATTTAATCATAGCCTCGCTGTGTTGGGTTTCATTTATGCACATTTCGTCAGGAAAAAAACAAAAAAAAACGAGTAATAATAATAACCTATGATATATCACAAAAATATAACACAACTATTGTGGATCTTATATCGTAAGATGTATCATAATATCACTATATCATCCTGAAATTAGCTTAACAAGATAATATTGGATAAGGATGATGCAATTTGGGAATATGGAGTGGATGATGATGATAATGATTCGTGGTGATGGGAATGGATTTTAAGAATACACGATTAACAATTAATTACTGGTGATGAATTCTCGACTCCAAGAATTCACAGCCGAGTTGTTTTTTAGGTGGAAAAAATTAACCCGTAAAAACAAAGTTTTTCACTATAAATCCTTTATATGCGTGGTGGCTAGAGTCCTCTCGTCCTCTGGCTTGAGATGGCTGCCACCTATGGGTCAGATGATTGCCTGCCACCATTAAGCAATTGGCAATTACATATTATTATTTTTTCCTAAAAAGTATAAAATTTTGGAATAAAATTTTCACGTAAATAAATTGTCACGCACAACGAGTCTGTGTGGAAAATGTCAGCTCGATTGGATCACGGGAAGTGGGTTAAAAAACGACTGAAAGATTTGCACGGTTGTAAGCGCGCAAGCAAGCAAGTGAACTTAATATAAAGGATTTCATAAAAATGAGTGCACCCACAATGTACCACATCATGAGCGACATTCAAGAAGTGGTAACATATATCTAAGATAACTATGGTGATCTATTATTTACCTAAGTGCCTCAACAAGTCAAGCTGAATTTGTACGAGATTGCAATTGACTTAACGGTTACAACTCTAGCCAAATTATTAATTTAGGTAAACCTAACATATTGCTCCTTTGTGATGTTTATCGTAAGTCCTTGAAAATAAGATTATCTTTTAAATTTTGCATCCTGGTGTTTCAATGTTCACCCCGAAACGGAACCAGTAGTGCTAATTTGTTCACAGTAACATCGTCGCTACAGGGGGGAATTGCCCAGCCATCAGCAGCAAAGGAAAGAGGCCCCGTGAAGAGCTCGAACAATAAAGCCACTAAAATGTAAAAACCGTAATGGCAATTTCTTACCTCGCGGCCATCTCAATTTCTTTCATAATACCAAGCCAAATTTACGACTATTATCAACTGAGTAGAGAGGCGCTCAATAAAATGTCGCTATACTCGACTCTTTGATCTTTGGCGCAAATGACCTCCACTTTTAAACATGCATATATACTGAATAATGCGTGGCCATTTCCCTCGCTGGATATTAAAAGTTAAGAGCTATAAACAAAACACTATGGGCAATGAAAATGGCACCATATCTGAAGTGTGCCGCACTTGTGACTGCACGCCTGTGCTGTCATCCTTCACCGAAATAACCCGTTCCAGGATTTGGAGGGAGAGAATAAAAATAAATAAACATCGACTCGGCCATTTCTTCTCCACGTTGTCAAATCTAAATAATTAACCCGTAAAAACAAAGTTTTTCACTATAAATACTTTATATGCGTGGCGGCTAGAGTCCACTCGTCCTCTGGCTTGAGATGGCTGCCACCTATGGGTCAGATGATTGCCTGCCACCATTAAGCAATTGGTAATTAAATATAATTTATTTTTTCCTAAAAAGTGTAACATTTTGGAGAAAAAAATTTCACGAAAATAAATTGTCACGCACAACGAGTCTGTGTGCAAAATGTCAGCTCGATTGGATCACGGGAAGTGGGTTAAAATACGACCGAAAGATTTGCACGGTCGTAAGCGCGCAAGCAAGTGAACTTAATATAAAGGATTTAAAAATGTGGGCCAATAACTTTAGTTCCATCATCTTTCGAGAGGATAATATATACCTGCGGTCATTGTAGTATGTATTTGACATGTTGAAGTAGAATGTTCAGCAGACTAGTGGACGGTAGATGCGCACAACTTTATTCAATGGTGGTTTTACTTGGCATTCAGTACTCTGGTAAAGTTAATAGTATATGCACAAGGGTATGGTAAAACTATTTTAACATTATTCTAGGGTTAGTGAATCGGCCTTGATGGGAATAGAAAGGAAAGGGTAGAGGTCAGAGAAATCCATTTGGTTCTGAAATGATTGATACTATGAACACCGTTAATATTTTATCTTATACAACTAACTTCTTTAGAACTGCTTTTTATGCTTAGTTTGCTGTCCTTCCCCCGCACCTCTGATTAGCAAGGTTGGCTACGTACAGTTCAAAAGAAGTTCAAAATACATACATCTATTTTATGCATTTATGTTTAGTGATTTGCTTTCCTTCCCTATACTTTGCACCGCTATCGTTTTTTTTAATATTGTTTGTTGTGGAAGCTAACCGCCCCCTACAGGACATCCGTGAAAAGAGCTTCATAGCTCATCGAATTTCTCCAGGATAGTTAAAGATTCTGATTCAGATTTCTTCTCTACGTAGGTATTTTGGCAAGAGCACAGTTGATGTTGAGTTTGAATAGTGCATTATGTAAATTAAATGTGGGTACGCACCTTAGACGACGTTTTATTGCTCATTTTGGCAACTTTATACATCTTGCCCGTGCCATAACCTTTTTGCGGACTCTCATTCTATACCGGGAGTGAAATATCGTTGCCTGTCAGAGGGACGACATCACGTTTCAAGTGAATGCGTTACAGCGCATGTGGTGAGGAGACGGTGGTGGACTTTGACAGCCGTAGATGTGGGAGACATGTGTGTGTGTTGTCGTTCGAATACTTGCGGCCATTAAATATGTATTTTTTTACGGTTGGCGGTGGGGGGGCGATGACCCTGTTGTTCTGCTCTCTCCAAACTCGCGGTTTGGTCCCAAAAGCTTCTTTTCACCTGGATGTTCTGGCCTCGTCGGATGAATGGGACGGAGAATCCAGGAAGCTATGCTGTCCATCAACACGTCCTGCGAGTGCAATCAAGGTCAGAGAGTTTGCGGAAAGGTGAGTGGGCCACACGAGCAGGTTGCGCCTTCACAAGAGCCTTGAGGCCTGTGAATGCTCTGATTGTACACAGCCACAGCCCCCCCAAATATCCTCCAGTGAAACTGATGATGATGATAGGATGAAGATAAGTAATTCATGGACAAATTAACTGGTCTGGCCTTGCTCAATGTTGCCCAGTGCAATGCAGCTGAATGACTCTTGTACACAACCGGTTGGGGGAAACATAATGTAGATGAGGGCCATTTGTACTGTCGACTTTATGTACTGCGCAGTAACATGAGTGTTGGTTGGTGGACAGTAAATATTAAGATATATATTAAAGGTAGAATTATTGTCCGTGTTATTGTACTGGTCAGAGAGCAGGACTTTAATACAGCAAGGGCAAAAAATACACTCTTGTAGGTACACGCAGAGGATGCGAGGAATGTATCATGGCAGGATAAGTTGAGTAACTTGGAAGTTGAGATGAGAGTAATACCCTGATTTACATCTCCCCATTTTACATCGTTTCGCGAATATTTCGTCACGCTATTAACACCACCACGTGATTTGTGTCACCTCAAGCCCACACTGACGTCGCCTTGTTTATCACCACCACCTACTACCCTGTAAATCGCTTTGCTTTGCGTCGTTTTGATATTCGTCTTCGCACCTTGAAGGAACGCATCCCCGACGTAAAGTTACGTATTACTGTTCTGGGCATTATATTCATTGTATATGTAAACGGAGAGAAGATGACGTACGTGATGGTTAGGGCATGTATGCAGACTTCTACTCTGGTGGGTAACTACTCTGGCATTAGAATTTTAACCCAGAAGTAAGTGACTGAAACAAATACTGAACTGTGGAATACTGGGATAACAGATCTTGGGTGTCAATTGTAAATTGTGAAAATGTTGTAGGGTCTGGCAGGAGGGAAGAGTTGATGGTGAGCTGCTAGAACATCCATGGCACTGGTCGTGATGACCACTTGAATCAGATTTGTAGTTCTAGCAATAAAGCCCCGCTTCCTTACTGGTGAAGAGAGTAGATATGGACGAAAAGTTTAAAACGACATCTTCTTCTTCCACGCGTGTGTCCCACTCATGTGGGGTCCACTGTCCTTGCCAACCTGCACATTGCCCTGTCCTGCGTCATTTCTCTTATCGCTCCTCGGGCCACCATGTCCGATCGCACCACATCGCCCACCTCTTCTCCTGCCTTCCTCTTGATCTATTTCCTTCCACTTGCATCACTTGCACCTTCTGACCCACATCATTTTCCTGCTGTCTCTCCACATGACCAAAACACCCCAGCCTTTTCTCTCTCATCTTCTCTGTAATTTCTACCACCTTGAGACTTTCTCTCACTTCGTAATTTCTCACCCTGTCCTTCCCCGTTAAACCCACCATCCACCGCAACATCCTCCCTCTTTCTTGTGCCCCAGCATTCGGCTCCATACGACATCACCGGCCTCACCACCGTCTTGTCCACCTTCAACCAAACTGGCATCCTCTTATCACACACCACACCAATCATCTCTTGGCATTTCAGCCAACCAGCCCTTGTTCTTGTTCTCATCTCTCCTTATAGTGTTGCTATGTAATTAACGGTTATCTGAACCTGTAATGTGCATATAAGCGTAAAATTGTCAGCAGTGAAAGAAAAAACAATCTGGTTTTACAACTATCGATAAAGGCGTGGAGAAGTTTATATAGCACACCATTGAATATTGATTCCCGCAAGGTCAAACGGACAGTTTCAATTCATATAAACACAATACAACAGTTTAACAAGTAGGCTTTCGTAACCAATATCATCCATAATAAAGGTTTTTGGGTTAGATCGCGTAAATAGAAAAATGTGTCATTAAAACTCACCACCAACCGAAACAGCCAACTAGTACGGGTTGTCACGTAAACAAAACATGCCAATTCGTCACTAGTACAGTACACCAGTGAGTTGGAGAGCCAAGCCACAACATTTACAACCTGAGTATAACGTTTCGCTAGTAATTACAACTAGCTTCATCAAGCAACAGCCAGATTTGTTGAGAAGTCTTACTGTTTCGTTCCTTATATACAGGCGTAGATGTGGTGACCAGGCAGCTGCACTCTTGCACAATGTGGGGGGGGGGGGGGGGATTACTGAGGCAACGTAAATTATGCATGGGCATTATGCGAGCCCTATATAAGGAACAAAACAGTAAGACTTCTCCACAAATCTGGCTGTCGTCTGATGAAGCTAGTTGTAATTACTGGCGAAACATCGTACTCAAATTGTAAATTTTGTGGCTTGACTCTCCAACACACCAGTGTGCTGTACTAATATAGCGCTGTAAATGGGCCCACCAGGGGCAGTAACTTGGACCGCATAAGTGTCGCTACATTCCACAGCCCCAAAGCAGGGGGGGCTGCGGGGTGTTTTATTATTCCCCGAGACCCCCCCCTGGAACTCTTTGGAAGGGAGGTGTGGCCAGGGGCTGACACACCTGGGGAGGTGTATAAAAGCCGGACCTCTGGACGGGCCCGGGGCCAGTTCAAGACTGAAGATCAGCTAGCTAGGACCCTGAGACTCACCTGACCCGCCGTCCTTGTAAGATCCGAGTCTGAGTGGGCCAGTGGTGCGACCCTAGAACCCTCGGGGCCCGACGTCCTTGTAAGGTTACCGGGACCGAGGGGGCCAGTGGTCGGGACCTGTACCTTGGCTGGGTCGGGTCAAAACAGCCTCCCCTAGGTCACGCCTAGCCGGAAGACCCAGAGACCGTGGCCCGAGTAGTAGGGCACGTCAGTCCAGAGGCGGTATCTCCTTAGGCAGCGGGTGAAGGAGCCGTAACCCCTTCAAGTGTTAAGGGTTCACTACGCACTGTATCATAGCCTTGTGTTAATAAATGTGTTGCCTCCAAACGTTCGTCTCCACCCTCGTGAAAGCCACACTACACTAATGACGAATTGGCATGTTCTGTTTACGTGACAACCCTTACTAGTTGCCTGTGTCGTGTGGTGGTGGGTTTTAACGACACATTTATATATTTACGTGATCTAACCCAAAAACCTATATTATGGACAATACAACAGGAATAAATGAAAGTTACCCAAACCAAACAAAGGTGCAAGCAATTTGCTTGAACTCGAGTTTTGTTTTAATGCACATCTTTACCTGCAATATTAGTAAGGTACAGTATTACATTAAATTATGTATAGTACATCAATATAAATACAATACTGCTGGCTGGATGCCAATACACAAGACAGTCCATGATATACGTTTTTTGGGGGAAATTGCATGAATATAAACGAGTCGTTAAAACCCGCCACCACCTTTATTGATAACACATTTATATTTACGCAATATGTACAAAAAAAACTCTATTATGGATATTGGTTGGGAAAGCCGACGTGTTAAAATGCATGAGAGTATTATGTATCATTCTACGAATGTGAATTTCATGAGTTTTTTTTGTAATTGATGTTAAAGTATCAATATGCTGATTGTCTTCCCCTTTGTTCATTCTTTTAAAAAGAGTGGCCTCTCTGAGAGCATATTGGAGTTGCATTGCGATAGTCCAATAATTGGGACCTCTTTACACGGAGGGCGACTGCTGTTGGTTAGTGGGTGGCAATTACATACGTACTGTACATACATAACGCCTTCTTTTCCATGCGATGCTCTAGTCCCAATAATGTTTGCAGCATCTTGGTTCGTGGTTACATATATACGCTCACAGTATAATAATTATAATGCCCTTTGTTAATCCAGAAAAGTCTAACCAAGCAATACAGCTTTTTAGAAGGGACCTCGGATATTGGGATGCTGGGCCAATGTCTCCTGTGAATGGTAAGTGGACAACAACAGATGTATCCAGAGGAGAGGGGGGGGGATGCCACAAAACAAGAGGATAACACTGAGCTCCGCACAGATGGAGACAATAAACTAGTTGCATTGCCATTTCCTTGCCACCTTACCGCCCAGAAGGCTTGGAAGTTTTACAAATTTGCTTGATTCACCAATGCTCACTGCCAAAAGCACTGGATCACAGGTTTGCGCCTCCACACTCGACTTAAAACCAAATGGTATTTTATCGTTGAATTCCAGAAAAATACTGTTAATTTCATTGGCCCATTTATGATTATGGAATGTGTCGACCCCCCAAAGAGATGTGTTAGTCAGGTGCTCTGTCACAGTACCACCCAGTTATAATAACATCCTTATGGTAGACGATTTTATTACTCACACTACAAGATAGTAAAAGAAAACGTCACGCTTTTATTTGAAAAATGTCCACTAGTCATTTATTAAATTTTTTACCATTTAAATCAGTAAGTCTTCAATCTCCAAAAAGCCAACGATTTCACTTTATGGTTTATTCAAAGGAAATTTTATTCAACCTTCACCTCAAAAGTTGTTGGGTGCTTGAGAGTGTGGAGGCAGATCGGAAAGGACATCACATAAATCATGAAAATATTCTACAGAGGATTTTTCCAAAACCCACAGATTGTTCTTCAAATATACAGCGTAGCATAGAGAACCAAACGCTGCGCCATATGCCCACATGTTTTTATGGATGCTTCAGAACACAAGGTAGAAAACTGCAGTTTCGCAGCAATAAGCAGGTTTCCCGAGTGCACACTACGTTTTATCTTTACAGTGTACAGAAAGATGCACGCGAGCTATTTAAACATTTATAATTTCTTAAAACCCAGGATTCATTTGCAGCTTACAATTATAATACTAATCCTAAAGAAATAGTCCTAGCCCCACATAACCCTAGCACTCAACCTGACAAACCCAAACCTAAAGCACGGTCCGAACACAACCTACGCCTAAAGCTAAACTCTAGCCTCAACCCAGCATAAACTCAACAATAATTATTACGTAAACTGAACATAAACTTAACGCTGACCCCAAACTCTGATCCTTATACAATCATAATATTACCTACAGTGAGGGGAAAAAGTATTTGATTCCCTGCTGATTTTGTACGTTTGCCCACTGACAAATACATTATCAGTCTATAATTTTAATGGTAGGTTTATTTGAACAGTGAGAGACAGAATAACAACAACAAAATCCAGAAATATGCATGTCAACATTTTTATAAATTGATTTGCATTTTAATGAGGGAAATAAGTATTTGACCCCTCTGCAAAACATGACTTAGTACTTGGTGGCAAAACCATTGTTGGCAATCACAGCGGTCAGACGTTTCTTGTAGTTGGCCACCAGGTTTGCACACATCTCAGGAAGGATTTTGTCCCACTCCTCTTTGCAGATCTTCTCCAAGTCATTAAGGTTTCGAGGCTGACGTTTGGCAACTCGAACCTTCAGCTCCCTCCACAGATTTTCTATGGGATAAAGGTCTGGAGACTGGCTAGGCCACTCCAGGACCTTAATGTGCTTCTTCTTGAGCCACTCCTTTGTTGCCTTGGCCATGTGTTTTGCGTCATTGTCATGCTGGAATACCCATCCACGACCCATTTTCAATGCCCTGGCTGAAGGACGGAGGTTCTCACCGAAGATTTGACGGTACATGGCCCCGTCCATCGTCCCTTTGATGAGGTGAAGTTGTCCTGTCCCCTTAGCAGAAAAACACCCCCAAAGCATAATGTTTCCACCTCCATGTTTGACGGTGGGGATGGTGTTCTTGGGGTCATAGGCAGCATTCCTCATCCTCCAAACACGGCGAGTTGAGTTGATGCCAAATAGCTCCATTTTGGTCTCATCTGACCACAACACTTTCACCCAGTTGTCCTCTGAATCATTCAGATGTTCATTGGCAAACTTCAGACGGGCATGTATATGTGCTTTCTTGAGCAGGGGGACCTTGCGGGCACTGCAGGATTTCAGTCCTTCACGGCGTACCAACTGTTTTCTTGGTGAGTATGGTCCCAGCTGCCTTGAGATCATTGACAAGATCCTCCCGTGTAGTTCTGGGCTGATTCCTCACCGTTCTCATGATCATTGCAACTCAACGAGGTGAGATCTTGCATGGAGCCCCAGGCCGAGGGAGATTGACAGTTCTTTTGTGTTTCTTCCATTTGCGAATAATCGTACCAACTGTTGTCACCTTCTCACCAAGCTGCTTGGCGATGGTCTTGTAGCCCATTCCAGTCTTGTGTAGGTCTACAATCTTGTCCCTGACATCCTTGGAGATCTCTTTGGTCTTGGCCATGGTGGAGAGTTTGGAATCTGATTGATTGATTGCTTCTGTTAACAGGTGTCTTTTATACAGGTAACAAGCTGAGATTACGAGCACACCCTTTAAGAGTGTGCTCGTAATCTCAGCTCGTTACCTGTATAAAAGACACCTGGGAGCCAGAAATATTTCTGATTGAGATGGGGTCAAATACTCATTTCCTTCATTAAAATGCAAATAAATTTATAACATTTTTGACATGCGTTTTTCTGGATTTTTGTGTTGTTATTCTGTCTCTCACTGTTCAAATAAACCTACCATTAAAATTATAGACTGATCATTTCTTTGTCAGTGGGCAAACGTACAAAATCAGCAGGGGATCAATTTTTTTTTCCCTCACTGTATGTCATATATAACTGCATGAAAAATCATCATTATCGATCATTATCTATTTGTTTGTGACTTTTGGATAGTCATTATTGCGTACTAAACATTTTTTTTTCAGCGTAAAAAAAATTCCCTATGCAAAATCCTTACATATTACCGTTGCTGAAATAAGACACATGGATTCAGCCTTTAATAAAACGGAAACCGATGTAGGGTTAGAGAGATGAGAATGGCATTCGCTCAGGCCAAGAATAAACATAACGTTTGGCAAAGACTGCAGTATTTATTCCATTTGAGATTACTTTAACCATTGGACTCTGTCAAACGGAAGTGGTTCTACTTATATTGAGTGGTCGTAACTTGTCGCTGGGTGAATCCTGTTCAACAGAATCAGAATATGTATTTATACTGGAGGAATCCGATGAGCTATGAAGCTCTTTTTTTTACAGATGTCCAGTATGGTAGTCTATTTCTAGACGAGACATTTGGCTAGCGTTATGGGCTCATGTCCATTTCAGAAAATACAAATGCAACTGCTTTGCGTTGAACCAGTTGCACACTCAATAAGGTGAAGTGCAATGTACATTAAGGAAGATATGGTCCACAGTTTGTCAAACTCTATTTAAGAGGTGAGGAATTTACCAAAAAATGTAATCATACAGTTAAGAAATTTATTTACAGCCCTTTAGTGAATGCACTGTTGGATGAAGGCCTCAGCCGCATCAAATTGGAGATAAGGATTGTTTAGCCATACATCACCTCACTTGTCAGTGCAGGTTGGTGAAGAAAGGGCCAAGAACTGGCTGAGACATCACTTGCTGATGTTAACTGTGGCCAGGAATCGAACTGAGGTCAGCCGATGCATTGTGCAGTGCACTACTCACTGCACCATAATCAGAGCAGTCATTTCAATATAATTAACAACAATAATCTTGTGTACATTTTACTACTTTATGGAAAAAGTCAAAATACTCTCAAACCCTAACAAGTTTCGGTGATACTCATCACCATTCGCTGTCTAAACGGGTGAAACAAATAGAATATTCCCATGGCAGAGACAAGCATATCCATAGATAAACCACTGTTGGCTAACTACAACGCAATACTAATTTGTTGACTACAGAGGGATGGGGGTATCTATTTATTGGAAGGGTATGTCCACGCATGAAATAAAACAAATAAGGTATTCTGAACAATACAAAAGCCTATTGACTTGCAAGTAACGTTCACGAAGAATAGTTAAAACCTCATGAAATGACAAACATGATTACTTTTAATAAATACACTGGCTGCAGATTCAAGAGATCATCAAGGCCATTTCACTTGATACCATCTCACCTTAACATTGCTTCCTTTATTTTACTAGATCCATCACCCTGCACGATCGACACACAACTTACAAAGTTTGCTTTAAAAATATTGGCGCCGTGCTGGCGAGGAGATCTCCTCTCCCTCGCCTGGTACTCGGGAGGTCTTGGGTTTGATCCGTACCCTGACGACGCCTGTATATTTGGGGTTTGTGTGTTCTCTCTCCCCGTGGTCATTTGCGTTTTTATCTGGGTCCTCCGGTTTTCCCCTCCACATTTAAAAACATGCATTTCAATTATTTGGCAACTGTACATTCCCAACTATAATGATATAAGGCACTTTGATGAGCTATAATGTGTTGCCTGGTCACTTGTGTAGTGGTGATTCGCGCTGGGGTAGGGATCGTGTGCCAGCGCGTAGTGATTGGCTGTGTATGTGGTGACGCGCGCTGACGGTGGAGGATCAGGGGTCAGCGCGGGGTCGTGGGTTACGTGGTGCTGATTGGCTGTGTGCCGGTGACGCGCTGAGAGGGAGTGATCGGGTGGCAGCGCGGTGTGATTGGTTGAGTAGTGTTAACACGCGCTGGGGAAAACGGATCGTAGAGATAGCGCGTCGTCATTGGTTAACTAAGGAGGGATGCTCACGTCGACGTCCGCATCAGCTCGGTCTCCCGTGAGCAGGGGCTATAAAAGGGGATGCACACAGGCGTAAGGGTAGTATGTAACCAGCGAAAAATGAAGACGGGGTTGAAGAGATAGGGCCCTGCGGTACCTAGTCCCGCTGTCCTAACGGGAACGGGACTCTGTGTAACCCAGAGGCAAGTGCATTGTGTGTAGCCATAGGCATAGGGTCTACACGAGTCGAATGCATGGTGTGTAGCCAGAGGCATAGGGTCTACACGAGTCGAATGCATGGTGTGTAGCCAGAGGCATAGGGTCTACACGAGTCAAGTGCATTATGTGTAGCCAGAGGCATAGGGTCTACACGAGTCAAGTGCATTGTGTGTAGCCAGAGGCATAGAGTCTACACGAGTTAAGTGGAGTGTATAGTCAGAAGAATAAAGACCACACGTTGTATTGTGACACGTCAAGATTTAATAAAAGTGTGTTACCCGTCAAGAAGTTCCTGCCGTCATTTCCCATACTTCAACTGGCGTCAGAAGTGAAACGGTCTTCCAAGCATGGATACAAGGAAGACCCGTCGGACCCACGGGATTGACCGCGGGGACAACCTTGACGACTCGGGCCAGCTGGCATCGGGGGGTGAGGACGAAGAATTGCCCACGCTGCAGGATCCGCCGACGGCGCCGGACGAGCGACAGGGGACCGATGCCGTGCTGCGCGAGGCGCACTCCCGTCTGGCGAAGCTGCTGCTCGCCGCCGCGTCCATCCTGGCGGAGATCAGCTCGTCGGGAGGAGCGGGGACGGCGGCGGACAGTCTACAGGGTCGCCCCGCAGATTCCCGCCAAAATGACTTGGCGATTCCAGCCATTTCATCTGCGCCGACTTTTGGCGGGAACGGACACCACCACGTGGCAGCGGTTCTCCAAGCGCGCCCGCTTACGTCACCAACGCGCGCTGCGGACCGCCATCAGACACCCGCCACTGGGGCCGCCATCTTACACACCGACGGGGCGGCGGAGAGGAACCACGAGGCGGAGGACGACTTCATCTTTCAACAGCGCCTTCCCACATTGTCAGCCTTCAAGGCGGAAGGCGGGGACTGGGGCCAATTTCAGCGCAGGTTTTTGGCGCATCAGGAGATGTCCGCCTGGTCCGACACTACGGCGCTGCGGGCACTGCCTGCCATGCTGGACGACAACGCGCTCGCGGCCTTCACGTCCGCACGCAGGTCGGACCGCTCCACGCTCAAGGATGCGCTGGCTCTCATGGCCAAGGTCTACGGTCCTCCCTCGGCGTGTCGCCATCATTTTTATGCAAGGCGGAAGGCGGACACGGAGACCGTGCTCGCCTATCGCACGGCGTTGCTGGCTCTCGCCGACGCCGCGTTCCCTCGTATGGACGAGGAGGGCAAAGATGCGATGGTTTTGGAGCAACTGCTCAAGTTGGCGCAGGACCTGGGGGTCCCCATCAACACGGCCGACGAGATCGATATTTCTTCCTTGCGGGTCGCTACAAGTATACAAGCGCACGAGGTCCTTCAACGTAAACAGGGGGTCGTCTGCAACGCTGCCGTGGCCTCAGCTCCGGGCCCGGTAGTCACCGAACCCCAAGTCGTCAGCCCACGAGAGGAGGCGTTCACCGCGGGACGATCGGGGGACTGGAGGTCGGGGGGTCATTCGCCTCTGCGATCGGCCCGCAAGCTGGAGCAACCGAGATCTCCGACGACCCTCATCACGTGTTATAACTGCGGCCTCCGGGGCCACGTGGCGTCCGGTTGCCGCGCCCCACGTCAGCGCGCCATGGGACCTCGGCTGGACGACGAACAAGGCCCCAAGTCATCCCTACAAACCCCGGCAAGTCGCGGCACCTCACATGCTCGGCCCGCATACTCGACACGCATGGGCCGTCGCGTTGCGGCGGAGGAGAGCCGGTTAGGGTTCGGGGATTCGGTTCGGCGAGGGGGGTTCGGCCGGGACCGGGGAGACATTAAATGGTCGGAGTTGGGGCACAGAATAGTGGCTGCCTCAGCGGGTTCATCCGTCGTTACGGGATCTATTGATGGGGTCGAGGTCAGGGTGTTAGTGGACACGGGGGCATCGGCGACTATTATATCGGACCTCATTTACAACATTCTCCCTGTACAATGTCGTCCGCTGCTTCCAGTGGATGTGCCATGTTACGCCGCTAATGGGGGATCGTTGGGCATTATCGGTCAGATTAGGGCGTCCATTTGCATTGGAGATATCAAATTGTCGGGACCCGTTTTCGTTTCGTCCTCCCTGGCGGTTCCTTGTCTATTGGGCACTGATTTTTTGGCAAAAATGCCCATCAAAATTCTCATTGATCAGCGTTGCATTGAACTACCATCGGGTTGCCGTATTTCATTTTTGACGAACCCTACTGAAATTCGGACGGCGTGCGCTACGATACAAGCGTTAGCAACACAGACCGTGCACGTGCCCCCGGGTTCACAAATGTTAATTCCCCTCCGGTTGCGGAAACCATGGGTGAGGGAGACCTCGGATCAAGGCATGCTTTTGGGTCCTTCTAATAGGGCTGTTGGAGGTCTCGATTTGTCGGTGGCTCACACTTTGGTTGGGGCTGAGAGGGATCCGTTTGTGATGGTTTTAAACGCTGGGTCGCGGCCGGCCGTCATTCAGCAGGGCACCGTGCTAGCTCACGCGGCACGGGTCCCTGCGGAAGAGCGGCTGGTTGCGCAGGCTGATCCGAGCCCCACGCAAAACGTTAAACCGAAGGAGGACCTCGAATGGGTCGATTCGCTGTGCGCGGACTCTGACGATTTGTCAGCGGTACAGTTGGGTGCGCTGCGCGGGTTGCTGATAGAATTTTCGGATGTGTTCAGTAAACATAAGTATGACATTGGGTGCACGGACCTGTTACGCCACCACATTGAAACGGGCGATGCGGCACCGGTCATGCTAAATCCCTTCCGACTGAGTCCTGCTGAGAAGGAACATGTTCAGTCGGCCGTTAACGATATGCTAGAAGCCGACATTATTTCGCCTTCTTCCAGTCCTTGGGGAGCACCTATTGTGCTCGTTAAAAAGCAGGACGGGTCCTTGCGATTTTGCGTAGATTTCCGCCGCCTGAATAAGATCTCTGTGGCCGACGCGTATCCGCTCCCCAGGATGGACGAGTCCCTCGATGCATTGTCCGGTGCGCGATACTTTTCGACTCTTGATTTATTATCCGGATTCTGGCAGTTGCCACTCGACGAAGAGTCTAAACCTAAGACAGCATTTCGGACTCCAGGGGGCCTGTTTCAGTTTAACCGGTTACCCATGGGACTTCACTCCTCTCCTGCGACGTTTCAGCGCCTTATGGAGTTGGTCTTGTCGGGCTTGCAATGGGATACGTGCTTGATTTACCTTGACGATGTCATTGTTTTCAGTAAAAGTTTGAGGAACACCTCCAGCGATTGAGAGGGGTGTTCTTGCGAATGCGATCGGCTAAATTAAAGTTTAAACCGGCCAAATGCCACCTTCTTCGTAAATCCGTTAGATACTTGGGTCACATTGTCGACTCTTCGGGGATTTCTACCGATCCCGCGAAGACGGACTGTGTCAGTTCATGGCCGACGCCCACGTCAGTTTCGGACGTGCGCAGTTTCATCGGTTTTGCTTCTTATTATCGCCGATTCGTTGAGCACTTCGCCACCATTGCAAAACCCTTGCACGCTCTAACGGCGAAAGGAGTGAAGTTCCGATGGGGACCGGAGGAGGAGGCTGCATTCTGCTCCCTCCGGAACGCCTTGGTGGGTGCCCCACCCTTGCGCTATCCTGACTTTGCGAGTCCCTTCTTGCTAGACACGGATGCTAGCAACACGGGCATTGGGGGGGTGCTGTCCCAAGTCGTTGGGGGGGTCGAACGGGTGGTCGCCTATGGTAGCAGGGTGTTGTCGCCGGCAGAGCAGCGCTACTGCATCACCCGTCGCGAGCTGCTTGCCATTGTTTTTTTCGTACAACAATTCAGACCATATCTCTATGGTCGTCACTTTACGGTCCGGACGGACCACGCGGCGCTCCAGTATTCATTGCGGCTCGCCCAGCCCTCGGGCCAATTGTCACGGTGGTTGGAAGTCCTCCAGGATTATCAGTTCACGACTACATACCGTAAGGGGTTGCGACACACAAATGCCGATGCTCTGTCGCGATTGTTGCCTTGTCACAAATGTGCGTGCTTATCGGGATCGGCGCGCTGTAAACCGCCAGTCACGGAAGGTGTGGGGGCATTGGTTGCGACCGCGGGCACACCAATTGGGGATGTTCCCGCTACCCCAGGGGGTCAGGACTCGCTGCTCTCACTGTCGCTGATTGAGTGGGGCCGTCTCCAAATGGCGGACAGCTCCCTGCTAGCATTGCGCCGCAGGACGGGGGGTTCCGAAGGGGACCAGGAACGGACTGGCTCCTACGTACTTAAGCAAGGCCTGTTAATGAGATGGGACAGTTTGTCCCGGCGGCACGCGATTGTGGTGCCTTCTGCTGTGAGAGGGAAAGTTGTCTTGGCCGCACACGAACGCCTCTTGCATTTGGGAGTAAACAAAACGCTTGCCCTGCTTCAGCGTGACTATTATTGGCCGGGGATGGGGAGTGACGTGGTGAATATTTTGAAGGGATGTGTTGAGTGCGCCAGACGGAAACCACCGCCCGTGGCAGCTAATCCACCGCTGCAATCTATTCAGGTCTCGCGCACTAACGAGCTCATTGCGCTCGATATTCTGGGGCCTTTTCCAGTCACGCCTAGGGGTAATAAGTACCTGTTGGTGGGGGTCGAATATTTTACCCGGTGGCCTATGGCGTGGCCACTCGCCAACCAGTCGGCGGCGGCTGTGACGGACGCCTTTGTCCAGGGCTACGTCCTGGACAAGGGGGCTCCCGAACGCTTGCTGACCGACCAAGGGAAAATTTTTTCAAGTAAATTGCTGCAAGAGGTGTGTGACCTGTTGGGTACTAAGAAGGTTCGTACCTCCCCGTACCACCCGCAGACGGACGGGATGGTGGAGAGACTCCACAGGACATTGACTTCTATGCTGTGCCAGCAGGTGTGTGAGGCACATGTTGATTGGGACCTGCAGGTCCCTGGGGTCCTCGCCGCGTATAGAATGGCCCCCCATGCAGCTACGGGATTTTCCCCGTTCTATCTGATGTACGGTCGGGAAGCCGACCCGCCCATGGAAACGCAGCTGGGCCTGCCCGCACCACGAACTAATTCGAAATTGGCAGAGCATATTAAATTTAATATTCATAAGCTGACGGAGGCAAGGGAGGCCGCACAGCTTAATTCGCGGGCTCGCCAAATTGCAAACGAGCGGTTGCGTGCACGGAAGGTGTCCGTGCACAACTGGGAACCAGGTGACAGGGCCTGGCTGCATTGCCCTCAGGCACCTTTGGCTACGTCGCCTAAATTGTTGAAGCCATGGCGGGGACCCGTGGAGGTCGTGCGGGTTGCACGCCCCCAGTGCGTTCAGATAAAATGGGGAAAGCGCCGTTGGTACGTCCACCCCTCCCGACTGAAACCGTTCTCGCCTCCATATGGCCTCCCCTTGTGTCGTGAGGGCCGAGCATGTGACGTGACCGACGACCCTAAGGGGGAAATGTCTTTGCCTGATCCTCACATGTCTCCGCCTGATCCGCTCCCAGGTGTCTCGGAACTGACAGCTGCCGACCACCGGCGGCCGGATCTGCGCGGCGCGGCCGGTCCTTCCAGGCCCGATCCGCGCCGTCTAGAGCTGCCGGAGCCACCGGACGGTCGTCAGCGTCCCGTCCCATACGACGGACCGGCCAGACGGACTCGCGCTAGGTCGCGCTACTTTTTATGACCTACCACGTGAGGAGTCGAGGCAGCCGGAGCGCCTCGTCACTGCGTTTAGTCACAGGGACACTTGGCGCGTTCGTTTTCTGGAGTTCGCTTTTATTGTGTTGTTCGTCGGGCTGTACATTGCTTCTTATTTAAGTGTTGCTGTTGTGTTGTTGTTGTTACGTTACGGGGCACACTGGGGGGTGGGGTTTTTTTTTATTGCGTTGACGTTGGGTTGTGTTGTTGGTTAGCAGCCGGGCCGGCTGCGAGCTATGTGGGAGGGGGTGATGTAGTGGTGATT
Source organism: Lethenteron reissneri (assembly GCF_015708825.2). Lineage (NCBI taxonomy): Eukaryota > Metazoa > Chordata > Hyperoartia > Petromyzontiformes > Petromyzontidae > Lethenteron > Lethenteron reissneri. The sequence continues at coordinate 9,421,487 of NC_083821.1, forward strand.
CGCGCTGGGGTAGGGATCGTGTGCCAGCGCGTAGTGATTGGCTGTGTATGTGGTGACGCGCGCTGATGGTGGAGGATCAGGGGTCAGCGCGGGGTCGTGGGTTACGTGGTGCTGATTGGCTGTGTGCCGGTGACACGCTGAGAGGGAGTGATCGGGTGGCAGCGCGGTGTGATTGGTTGAGTAGTGTTAACACGCGCTGGGGAAAACGGATCGTAGAGATAGCGCGTCGTCATTGGTTAACTAAGGAGCGATGCTCACGTCGACGTCCGCATCAGCTCCGTCTCCCGTGAGCAGGGGCTATAAAAGGGGATGCACACAGGCGTAAGGGTAGTATGTAACCAGCGAAGAATGAAGACGGGGTTGAAGAGATAGGGCCCTGCGGTACCTAGTCCCGCTGTCCTAACGGGACCGGGACTCTGTGTAACCCAGAGGCAAGTGCATTGTGTGTAGCCATAGGCATAGGGTCTACACGAGTCGAATGCATGGTGTGTAGCCAGAGGCATAGGGTCTACACGAGTCGAATGCATGGTGTGTAGCCAGAGGCATAGGGTCTACACGAGTCAAGTGCATTATGTGTAGCCAGAGGCATAGGGTCTACACGAGTCAAGTGCATTGTGTGTAGCCAGAGGCATAGAGTCTACACGAGTTAAGTGGAGTGTATAGTCAGAAGAATAGAGACCACACGTTGTATTGTGACACGTCAAGATTTAATAAAAGTGTGTTACCCGTCAAGAAGTTCCTGCCGTCATTTCCCATACTTCACTTGTATAAAAGAGCTTATAGCTCAGTGGGCTTAACCTGACAAATAATAGTGGGGTTATTTATTTATTTATGATTGCATCGCTTTTAGTCTTCCCCTTTGTCACTGACCTCTGGGTGCCACTCCAATGCCTGCCTCTGTAGCCTGTATTCCTCCATCCTGCATTCTCCTGATTACATATACGGTACATACGTGATGCTATACGACACTCGCCACAATATATTCCAAACCTTCGAGCTACCCTATTTACATGACATTCCTAAGCATCCTTCTGGATGAACCCCTATTAAGTGAACAAATTTGTTATCTATTTAATTAATTATTTTAGATTTTCAAGGAAAAAAATAAATCTATATGCAAATTCCCTCACCTGCTCAGGCAAACAACATGATATTTATATGGCTTTTTTACGTAGACTGGCGCAAAAATTAGAATAACCCAGAGCAAGATGCAACAACTTAAAATATACATATAAGTGTTGCAAGTTAAGGTCAAACCGCCAAACCAAATCTGTCAAAAACGGCACGCGAGGACCATCGCCACCCTGTGCTCAACTACAGGCAAAAGGCAACCGCCCAGACGACACGTCAGGATCGGTTAACGGTTTACATTTATTGTATTAAACATCGCCATGTCCACATAACAGTTATACGACTAAATAATGCACTATTTAGGAGGACACACGTTAAGCGCATAGAATGTGACCTATGGCAGAAAAACTGATATCGTTCAGGGTCCACGTAACCCACGGGTAACAAAGCATAAACCTTGAACTATGCATAGTGTTAATCTGCAATGGTGAAGTAACGTCCTTGGTGTCCTGATTAATTTATTGATTGGCGGGAGGCCGAGTGCCTGAACATGAACATGCAATTATTTGCACGAACGTCTATTTCATACGCCAGCGTTCATCCACAGCTCAAGCTGCCTCTAACCAATTCCTCACAACCCCTTCCAACAATCGGTGGTACATCCCTTCAGGATATTCAAATGTCATTGCACTGCCTTTTGGAATATCGTCAAGACATGCAATATTTATCATTTTAAATATAGAGCTTTGAAATATATTAAAGATGATAGGTAAAGGTGCAACCCTGCCATTGATTTCTCGCGCCACCGTTGACAGGTCCTCCATTATAGGGAGCTCATGAAAGTTCCTGTGATAGTGTATTGGGTCTACTCTTCCACGTTGGCCAGCCATCTTTGAAGAGGTGGGGGTACCAACATCTCACCCTCCCAATCGACTCACCGTGGATGTACCCGTTTATGCTGCCGGGTCAGGATGATTTAATAATCTTGCCCCATTGTCTAGAGCTGCCACGCCATGAAATCCAATAGAAGCAGCAACATCTGGATTGCAGGTCCAATGCGCTGACCAATAGACCAGAGTAGCATCTACATCAAAATAGAATGTGAGATAATTACAATCGTCTGTAAATGTGTATCTTGTTTTAAAAAAATAATCGTAATAATGAACAGCCCTTTTCAAACCTACTTCAAGATGAAGGCCTCTTTATTCCGTGTATCAGACGTGGTGGTTATTTGAAGATTGTTCACCGTGTTTGTTATGTTTCGTTGTTTGGGTGTAATTGTCCACGGTTTCTAACATTATGTCAAGCTTCGCTGATGGATATAAAGGACCGTGGTCCCTGGAGTTGGGGGCAACTTCCTGGAGTCGTTCAGAGAATCAGAATCAGAAACGGTTTTAATCGCCATGTAAGTTTGCACAAACAAGGAATTCACTATGGCGGGACGGTGCATACATTGAACAAGTAGGAATCTTAACTTATATAAAAGGTATACACTCTAACTATACTAACGTTACAAAGTATAAGTAATACCAAAGGGCTAAAATCTTTAAAATTATGAATAAGTAGACCTTATAAAATGCGAATGTAAAATGTTAATTAGCCGTATTAAACAATCTTAAAATACAAATAAGATTACACGTTATAAGTATGGAAAGGTGTAATTATGTAGATAAAATGTTATAGTAAGTGTAAAGCACTCGTGCATGCTGAAGCTTCTCTGCCTCTGGTCTGATTAAGGAGTGAGTCCAGGGTTGCTCTGGAGGGTCAAGACACAACAATCAAAGTGGCGACTAAGGGGGGGTGGACTTGTGCGGCATTATAAACTAAACATAACAGTGTTGCTCAGAGTATGAACCAGGAAAGATGTATCTTTTTCCAATGAAGTCCGTGAACGAGTCTGCGGTGGCTAGGTTAATAATTTATTATGCCAACTACTGCCCCACCATCGTTTATAATACATTGGTGATACTGCATAAGTAGTGGAGCACAAGCGAAACAACTAAATATGTTTCTCAATAAAATGTGTATAATAGGCAACATCTTGTGCAATCGCTATGAAGCAGGGCAATTGGCCGGAACATCGACAATTAGATATAAAAAAAAAAATTGAGTGAGTATTATTAATGTGTCGAGTTTTGTTCCATGTTATCCTGTATTATTTACTTCTAAAAGTATCCAGCCAGCTGGCGTGGTTGCAGTGTCCAATTCGAACTGAAAACCCGGATGGTGAGCACTGACCATTGTGACCAAAACAAAGCTATATTATTTTACCAGGTAGGGCCCACTGAGCTATATAGCTCTTTTTCAGAAGCGACCTGGCCACAAATGATAGCTCAATGCAGTAACGTATCAAGTGGACATTTATAGCAGCTAAATACTCGAAACGTACGTTGTTTGTAAATATGGAGGGAAGAACGGGGGAGAACATGCAAACTCCAAATATACAGCAGGTGTCAGGGTCGGGATCGAACCCACGACCTCCTGCATATCAGGCTAGGTAGGTAACATCTCGCCACCGGAGCTGCCCATATGATGCAGGGATATGTAATGGAAAATAAAAAAACCCAAAAAACAATTATCATACCGTGACCTATGAATCTACGAGGTGAAATCATTATCTGGCCTGCAGCATTAATGCTCAAAATGGGTGTCAGATAAGTTCGCCTGAGCAGCACCAAAGCAGGGTTAAGTGTGGCCAATTGGGAAAGAAAGCTCACTTTTTTAAGTGGGGTTGTCTTAGCGATAGCGTGGTAAGCTGCAAAATGGGATTTCGGGGATTACATATTCATCGGACCACAGTGACTGAAAAGGGAATGTCACAAAGAGCGCATGGGAGAGGGGATGTAAGGTGCAGATAAGGGTGGGTGAGTAATAGAAGGAAGCACGAATTGGGTGGGGGGAAAGGGGTGAGGGTGTTGGAGTGTGATGGGAGGTTTAGGGGGTTTAACGAAAGTGTTTTGATTGAACACCAAATGGGTTGTGACAAAAAAATGTACGGCGAAGGTATGCCCTGCAAAGCGTTATTGCCATTGCAGGAGACAACCTTGCAGTCGTGCAGTCAAAGCATGTGTATGTCATGAAGTCTGGGTGTGTGTCTGTGTGTAAATGGGGGTGGGGGTGTATAGAGGTTAGCGCGCTGCACTATGAAACTAGCGACCTGAGTTCGATTCCCGCTCATGGCTAACATCTGTGAGAATTATCTGAACTGGTCCTGGGCCTCCCCTAGGTTGACTCAGCCTCAAATGAGTACCTGGTGCAGCATGCAAAAACTGCCACTAGGGAGAGGAAGGCGGCCGGGCGTGATGCTGTCCACCCACCCCATTGTGTGTCGTGTGTAGGCCTTCATAGGTGCTCGCTAACAGCACTTGTTTTAACAGTTGTTTTAAGCCTCGATGGGAGATCATTGTCTTAGTCTTTGTGTGTAAATGGGGAGTGGTCGTTTAGTGGCTAGCATGCTGCGCTACAAACCCGGCAGTTCGAGTTAGATTCCTGCTCATGGCCAACACCAGCGACGATTATCTGAATCAGTCCTGGCGTTTCCCTAGTAGGTCGACTCAGTCTTAAACGAGTGCCTGGTGCAATGTGTAAACGTGATGATGCCCACCCACCCCCTTGTGTGCCGCACGAGCTTTCATGGGTGCTCGCGAACAGCACTTGCCCCAACAGTCTGTTAAGGCTAAACAGGAGATATTTCTGTGTGTATATAAGCCTCTACGCCTTCAGCCGTAGGCAAGCCACTGCATCTCCCTGCTCGAATAAGCATTGGGGCGGCACTCATCTCTATCAAAAAAACAACCTCTGCGGGTTTCTCCCAAACTGGTATTATATTTTATCGTCCCCAGAGAGATAGTGGGCTCAATTGAACGCTAAGGATATGTTGAATTTGGCAACCTTTCGATGGGATTTATGCTTTGCTTTCCCGCATGACACCATACATGAAACTGGTTGAACAATGAAATCAATAAAATTAATTGTGATATTCATTGGAAATGGTTTTGTTTTGTCTTGGACCTAAAACACTGGAATGCTATCATTGTACAATACTGGGTATTTAGATGTCGGTGCAGTGAAGTTTGTAAAATGTCTGAGAATTATTCTGATTTTTGTTGTTGTTGAAAAACGCTGGATATAGATAAAAGGTGAATGAAGATGATGAGTAGAAACAAATAACCAAGGCAAATCTAAATAAGCCATCATTCATGTATCTTGCCAAAATGCTTGTTATTTCATTTTTGCGTTGCATTCATTATGACGAAATGAACCAGAGATACTGTTTAATGAAATTAAACCAGATGGTATGTCGGTATAATTCCTTGCCTCATTAAATATGTCTCAAATCATATTGTCACAGTTCGCATGTATTTCAGTGTATACACTCTCGGATCATTAGGGAAATGCCATTGCTCTTGCAGGCATCTCAAGAGGTCATCACCGACATGCACTTCCTGCAATTTTCATATCACGGCTCTATGACACATTTCCCCACGATTGAATCGTAACGTAGCCAACACGGTGGAGTGTAACGTAGTATCGAAAAGGCTCGGTTATTACAACTCACTACTCTACCGGACGTCTGCCAAAAACATTACCAAGCTGCAGCGTGTGCAACCTTATTTGGCACGTGTCGTGATGGGTACCGCAAGATGTCCGTCCAGTGCAATGCGCTGCATTGGCTACCGGTTGCCAAACGAATACATTATAAGGTCGCACTGAGTACACACAAAGTGCTTGCCATAAAGGAAGCACAATATCTTGCTATTCTCGTCAAGGAACATAAACCATCACGTAAACTTTGGTCATCCTCATAGCGGCTTTTGGCTCACCATTGAACAAAGATGGTCACTGCATCGTGCGCGTTCCGATGCTTTTCTCTGACTATCTGGAACGCTCTTCCTTCCGATATTAGGAATCCACTGAAGCTGTGCACTTTTAAATCAAAATTGAAAACGAACTTCCTGATAACTTTTCGTGTTTAGTTTGTTTTCTTTTCCCAGCATATCTGAGCGCGGTTATCTTAAGTAGGGTGCAAAAGAAGTTCAACATACATGGATACACTTGATTTTTATGCAGCTCCCCGTGCTAATTGTATCCGATTTTTTTTTACAATTGTACGTAATTTCGCAATCTCACTGACATCCGATCACCCAGTATTATATGGTGATAGTATTTATTCTTAAAATCTATTCTTATTTTTCATCAGGTTATAAGAAGTTGCGGAAAAAAGACGATGGGAGGGAATTCCAAATTGGATAAGCTCGAAGAAAGGATGAATAGAAAAAGAGCAGTGTTGTGACCCGCAGTGTGGTGATTGACGGCCGTGTGAATGAGACGAAACAGTCAATTAAGCACTTTAAAACACACTCAATATTTCTTAAACCCTGCTACACATATGTATTATTTGTAAAAAAAAATATGCATGGAAGAACCCTATAATTAGATTTGTTGCACAATAATTGTTTCACACCATGAGTGTTCTCACTGCCAGCTGCACCCGCAATTAGTAATGGAAAAATCAAGTAAAATAAGTGGCGATTTAAAGCTTTCGTGACTGCAGGGATTCATCTTCTTGGTTCTTTCGGTAAAGTCACGTAGAAGGGAAGTAATAAAATAATAAAAATAAAACATAATAAAATAAAATAATTCTCACGACGTTTCGGCTACAACGCAAGCAGCCGTCTTCAGGTGAAGAATGAGACACTACCAAACTAGGAGCTTATATATAAGCTGCGTTGAAGGTGGAAGATCGCCTTAACAAAAAGAATGTGCATATGAAGAGGAATTTAGCATATTCATGGCAAATGCGTAGGCGTTGGGCGGGGGGGTTTCAAAGTCATATTATGCCCATGCATTATGCAGGATCAGCAGCACTAAGGGTGGGTGCAGGGATTAGCAGTAACAAAGGAAAGGAATGTTAATGATATGTAGCTGCAGTTACTCAACAACCACGTAGAAAACTAAAGTATAAACTACATAAAAAACTAAAGTATAAACTGCATAGCACCATCAGTATACTTACTATACTCTACAATAAGCTGAGTTACTAACAGCAAGTAATACATTACAATTCTACGTCGTAAAAATTCTATAATATGCTTCCATCTAAACTTTATTCTCTTACATCACACGAGCATATACCGTACTATATACTGCCATAGATAAACCCAACATTAAATTATAACTGTATTGCTGTAAACCAACCTATACCTTATACATTTTAATATAATACTATGTATTATTCTACACATCCTAATGTGTATCAAAATGGTTTATTACGTCCTTCCAATGATTGCTAAGCCAGAATCCATCTTCTCGATTAAAATTGTCTCTGTGTTTGTATATGTGGATCGCCTCATGAACGAATCTCTCATGATAGCCAGATGGCTTGCAGAGAACCTCTGTCTTGGAGAAGTCAATATCATGTGAGCCCACTGAGTTGTAACAGTGATCTGCCACGGCTGAGGTGTTTGTCCTACCGTGTTTCAGGTCAGCTTTATGTTCACGGATGCGGTCCGAGACATGTCGTTTGGTTTCCCCAATGTAACTGCTACCACAGAGGCAACTTAGTTTGTAGACGCCAGGGTACTGTATGTCTGGAACCACATCTTTTACAGACCGTACCAGATCACGGATTTTATGTACTGTGTTGAATCGGACCTGGATCTTGTGTTTAATCAGGATTTTGGAGATCTTTTTTGTGACCCCAGCAATGTAGGGTAAGGTGATGGTCTTGAAAGGCTCCTCAACAGGATCCTTCTTGATGGATGGAGTGATGGCTTTGCGGATTGTGTAGTCGGAGTAACCATTAGCCTTAAGAGCTTGGCGTACGTGTTTGAGTTCACTGGCAATGTGTTCATGGTCGGAGATGCATTGGGCTCTATGATATAGAGTCTTGATGAGGGAATTCTTCTGGGATGGATGGTGGTGGGAATCCGGTTTTAGATAAGCATCCGTATGGGTGGCTTTCCTGTAGACAGAGTGGCTCATTGAACCATCAGGTCTCCTTTTGATTAGGACATCCAAAAAGGGTAGCTTGCCATCTGTTTCGACTTCCATGGTGAATCTGATGGCTGGGTGTATGGAGTTGATGTGGTCGAGAAATTGGTCTAGAGCAGCACGGCCATGTGGCCAGATGACAAAAGTGTCGTCTACGTACCTCTTCCATAAGGTCGGGCGTAGAGTGGCAGTCTGGATGGCGTCCGTCTCAAATTTCTCCATGAAGATGTTGGCTACAACCGGAGATAGGGGGGAGCCCATTGGGGTGCCCTCAGTTTGCTTGTAGAAAGTTTCATTCCAGGTGAAGTATGTATTGGTTAAGCAGTGTCTCACCAGGGGGGTACCCCAGCATTCAGTCCATGATGAACCAAGTCTTCAATGATTGCGATGGTGTCAGGTACAGGGACCTTGGTGAATAAGGAAACCACATCAAAACTGACAAGCAGGTCGTCTGGGGACAGGGCAATCCCCTTGATTGTCGATACCAGGTCAGTAGAGTTTAGTACCGCAGAGGTGGTTTTTCCAGTGAAAGGCCGTAGGATTTCAGACAAAAAACGAGACAATTTATAGGTGGGGGAGTTGATAGTAGAGACAATGGGACGAAGAGGTGTATCTTCTATATGTATCTTTGGCAAGCCGTATAATCTTGGTGGCCTGGCTGCAGAAGGTTTCAACGAGAACTGTTTGGTCTGATCAAATAATGCGGTTGAATCAGAAATGATTTTGTTGGTTTTAGTGACGAGGCTGTTGGTGGGGTCTCTTTTTATTTTTGTATAGCTGCCATCGTTGAGTAGTTCTTGAATTTTGTTGTTGTATTCTATTTTGTCCATGATGACAGTGGCATTGCCTTTGTCGGCTGAGAGGATGACAATGTCATTCCTCTTTTTTAATTGAGCTAATTGAAAACGCTCATCTTTGCTGATGTTGCTAGCTGGCATCTTAGCGTTTTTGAGGGTTGCAGAGATTTCAGATCTTGCTACGTCTGCAGCGATGTGACTCAAGCCCTTGAGAGCTACATCTACTCGAGCAATTATATCATTAACTGGTATGTGTCTAGGTGTGACTGCAAAGTTTAGTCCTTTAGCTAAAACGGATTTCAGACCTTCAGAAATAGAACTGCTACTGCGATTAATTACGACTTTGTTAACATCTAGCTTTTCAATGTGTGGGTCCGGTTTCTTGTTTGAGAGGCGGTTGAATTTGGAAATCAAGTTGTCCTTACATTTAGTCGACATAGCGGCAGCTGAAGAGGCAGTCATTTTTTCTACATGTTCCCAATCAGATGTGGACATTGTTGCACTCAAAGATAAGTGTGATTTGTAGAGTGTCTTGTCTAACTGATCTAGTTCGGTGCGCGTAAGTCTGATTTTCTCTGAGATGAGAGCTAAGCTAGTTCTAGACAGAATTCGTTTCGCATTAGAAGAAGTTACAGCAGCAGATGTTAGTGTAAATGCGTTTGGTATTACCTTAGAGTCGCGGCATCTCTTCAGAAAGGTGAGAGACTCAATTAGCTGAGCCTTCTTATCACGGAGCTTGTTGAAGGATCTCAAAGTTATGTGGAAACCCTCCCCGTAGAGGCGGTTAAATTTCGAGTTAAAGCTTTCGTGACTGCAGGGATTCATCTTCTTGGTTCTTTCGGTAAAGTCACGTAGAAGGGAAGTAATAAAATAATAAAAATAAAACATAATAAAATAAAATAATTCTCACGACGTTTCGGCTACAACGCAAGCAGCCGTCTTCAGGTGAAGAATGAGACACTACCAAACTAGGAGCTTATATATAAGCTGCGTTGAAGGTGGAAGATCGCCTTAACAAAAAGAATGTGCATATGAAGAGGAATTTAGCATATTCATGGAAAATGCGTAGGCGTTGGGCGGGGGGGGGGTTTCAAAGTCATATTATGCCAATGCATTATGCAGGATCAGCAGCACTAAGGGTGGGTGCAGGGATTAGCAGTAACAAAGGAAAGGAATGTTAATGATATGTAGCTGCAGTTACTCAACAACCACGTAGAAAATTAAAGTATAAACTACATAAAAAACTAAAGTATAAACTGCATAGCACCATCAGTATACTTACTATACTCTACAATAAGCTGAGTTACTAACAGCAAGTAATACATTACAATTCTTCGGTAAAGTCACGTAGAAGGGAAGTAACAAAATAATAAAAATAAAACATAATAAAATACAATTCTCACGACGTATCGGCCACAACGCAAGCAGCCGTCCTCAGGTGAAGAACAGGTCCTCAACAAAACGCTAGTACGTAGCCTACAGTTTAATAAAGTGTGATTTTAACGGGTTGCAAAGTGCTCTTCTTGGAGGGCTTAACTACCTAATTTAACTAATTAGTGTTAATTGGACCATTTGAATTACTCTTATCGGTTCAGAAGGTGTTAGTCATTTTGGGAGACCTAGAAAACATGCTAGACTGTGGCTGCCAGGACCAGGGTTGAGAACCACTGCTGTGGAGGTGCAGCAGTGTATACTATGATGCTGGTTTATTTAGACTTCTTTTCTAAGCCATTCAAGATTAGCCATTGCACACACAATGTTCAGGTGCTCAATATGTGACTTTAGAAATTCCTCAGTCGCTGCTTATTTAAGAAATTGGAGGCAGCATAGAAATGTGCATAATGCACAGTTTCTTGTGGATTTCCAATTTGTGGCAGTAGGTTTTCAACTTTTCATTTCTTTAATAGTCATGTTACAAGAGTTCACCATAACTTTAGAGCAAAAGCATGTTCAAAAACACGACACAATATATCTGTAGCTTTAAAATGTTACTGGGATTGTTGCGGTAAAGAACGTGGAACCTTTAAAGAGCTTGTCGGTCACATGAATTATCATCTGCAGGAGGGCCTAGAGGTTATTTGTCCATTCGAGGGATGTGGCAGGAAGTTTACATTGAAGTCATCATTTACTTCCCATATATCTAGATATCACATGGGCTGGGGTGAAACAAATATTTATTCAGCTTACCTGAGTGATGCTGTAGAACAGCCTCATCTACATGAACAACAACCATATCTACATATAGAACATCCCACAGAAACTGATAACCTAGCTCAGGTAGGAGAGGAAGAGACATACACTGACAATTTAGCTCAGTTTTACTTAAGTTCACAGGCAAAACATCTTGTTCCAGTCTCAACGATCACAAACATGGTTAGTGCAAGATACTTCATATGCAAATGGTTTGCTTGTTGTACTTGATTATGATGTGGGATATTTAAGGCTGGGGCAGATAGCATGCATCATAGTAAAAAAATTAAAGCGAGGTGCTTTTTGTTCTCCAAGAAAATATGGCTAACATTGTACCTGATCTTGGTGTGTATGAAGTAGAATACCTTAGCCAGAGTAAAGTAATTTGTAAAAGCTCTTCTATGATTCATGACTACATGCATCTTACATTTTATCACAGAGGGAGGAAACTGCTTTTACCATTGAAGCACAAACCTGTAAACGATGGAAAGAGTGAAAGAGCTGTTGAAGGTGGCACTGCCATCCCTCTGTGAAGACACAACTGAAAGCCTACTACAAAGGCTGCATGAGATTGGGGTAGAGTGGAAAGATGATTTAACCCTGGTAAAAATAGAAGACCTGGAGGGAATTCTGAGACCAATTCAAGGTCGAAAGCTCCTTCAAGCATTCATAGCAGGTATGTTTTTTTTTAAGTATTGCAATGATGAAAAGTAACCTTTACAATTTTTTCAAATTTACTTAAATCATTTGCTCTGTTTTCGAATTAAATGGTTATGATTTCTCATATTGACACTATTAACTTCTTGGGTATGAACATTTGTTGAATGTGATGTGTGTTGTGTAGGTATGCAGTGATTCCCGCAGAAATTTGCATAGGCAAGGCGGTCTGAAACGGAAAAGCCTTCTGGAATATATATTTGGTGTATGTGGGTGTTTTATAAATATGAGGCAGAACCCCTTATGATTTCTAAAATGAATGTTTATTTAAACTTTATTTTTGTTTGTTTTAACTTCAGGACCATCAGCTGCTGTTGAATCTCCCTGCAGAGCTGGATTATGCAGATCACATGAGATGGAAACATCAGGAACCTGTGTTGGGGACGAATTTCAAATACCGTGGCACAAAATGCCACCTGCTCTGATCCAAGCTTTAACTGATCAAAAAAGGCCAACTCCAATGCTAGAAAATAAATGGTGAGAATAGTTGTGAATGGACTGCTAGCTGTGCAGAACAGACCTGGCAGAAAATATCTGAGGGAAGTAGCAAAGTAAATTGTACTTAAGTATCCAGCTTCAATTTCGATTTAAAGCTTTCGTGACTGCAGGGATTCATCTTCTTGGTTCTTTCGGTAAAGTCACGTAGAATGGAAATAATAAAATAATAACAATAAAACATAATAAAATAATTCTCACGATGTTTCGGCCACAACGCAAGCAGCCGTCCTCAGGTGAAGAACACCTGCGTTGTGGCCGAAATGTGAGAATTATTTGATAATGTTTTATTATTATTTTATTATTTCCATTCTACGTAACTTTATCCAGCTTCATTTCGCGATATGAGTGGAGACAATACAGTTGGATTTAGCTATGACTCTTTAATGCTGTAATTGGAAAACAGAGTTGAAAATTGCAAAAGACCATTAACAGAAAGGAGTCCAACTCAAAGTGTCAGTGGATGGAAAAAATAAGAAGTTATGTGACAGTTATGGCTGTGTCCAATGGCAGCCTGGAGTTTTACCTGCTAATGAAACAGAGCAGAGTCAGCTAGAGAAGCAAGCAGAGTTGCAGACTGCATTTTGTGAAAAGCCTCTCTCCGATACCAGCGTGAAGCAGCTAATAAGTGAGACTTACTACAGTCAACGTCTATCAATTAATACACAAGCGAAATGTGTTTCTGCTTTAAAAGAAACATGGCCTTATTTATTTTAGGTATCCCACCTCTTTGAGCATTTTGAAACTCTGATTGGGATTCCGATTCAAACTAAATTGGCAGAGGAGCTTTCCCAAAAAGGACCAACGATCGCAAAATTCATCCAACAAGCAAAAGCAGCCCCTCCAGATCACCTGAACACTGAAAATGATGACAACAGCAACACTGAATCACAACAATCACTGGGCCTGCTGATTCTTTTGGCAACCTACTTAGGTGACAACCCTACAGAACTGGTCGTTCTTAAAGAGGTGAATTATATATTTTGCATTTACTAACTGATTGAATAATGTGTCAAGTTATAAAATAGAATTGCCTGTTCTCAGTTATAGAAGTTATTTGTTTAAATTATGTAAATGGATTTAGTGCCCAGTTTTGGACTCTACTATATTGAAAACAGAGTCAAGGCAAATTGACTAACAACTAAAGGGAAATACCACTGATTTAATTTAGCTTTATGGCCTGATCAGCCAGAATATGATAGACCTCTACAATATGCATTTGAATCAGCTACAATCATGTACATTTTTTTGTATTTTTTTTTCTTAAAGGAAACTGAAACCACCAGTTCCATAGTGAAGGTAGACCTTCCATCCACTCCATGCATTGTTGCCCTTGGTAAGTCAATTTATAGAACATTTACCTCTTCTTTCATAAAACCTGATTAGCACTAATCTTAGACTACCAATGATTTAGGTAAGTAAATAGAACTAATGTTAATGTCTGTGACTGCTCTCCTAAGTGTTTTGCTCCAATGCAAATTGTATTTAACTATGTATTTAACTACAAATGAACATTTACATTTTCACAATTTCAAAAAATCAAGTGGAACATCTTTTCTACTTCAGGAAATCTGTTTAGTTAAATTACTGTAATTTTATGACTTTTGCTTTGTAATTGTATTTTTCAGGCGAAACGGTGCTGACTGCAGGCCACTTCATGGTTGCTGTAGATCAGATCATCGTGAATGACCACCTTCATTCTCCACTGACTGCCTTGAGCTTTTTCTTTGTTACTTATTACGTATTAAATATTCAGTATCCACATACTGCAACCCTTGCACTGGAATTCATTCAAAGGTAAGATTTAGACTACTCCACATATTTTGAAATAATGTATGGATTTTGTGGGGCTTGTGGTATGCTAGTGTAACCTAATTCATTATTTATGGTGGGTGATTTCTGCATTGGCTGTCAATAACAGGACTGGGTTCTGCGATTCTGATCATTAGTATGTGCTGTGAGGATGATGCACCTATTTTGCCATTTTCTATGAATATTTTAAGTTATAAGACGAAGAAAATATACCATCATGCTGAACACTTCCTTTTTTAAACGTTTTATCCAAATTATAATTAGTATTTTAATTACTATATGTCTATTTAGGTTCAGAAATAAAGTAATAGCGAGTACCTGCAAACTTATTCCACGTGTAATTAGATCTAGATTTGAAGCTTTCATGACTGCAGGAATCCATACTTTTTGGTTCTTTCGGTAAAGTCACGTAGATAGAAAAATTTAATAAAATTAAACAAAAAATATGATTTTTTTGCTTTATTTTTCTACCTCCGTAACTTGACAGAAAGAATCAAACAGTTTGTAATTAGATGTTTTAGAGGGCTAATTAATACTTGACGTTTTGTATTTTTGATGAAGCTCTTTGCAGAATAGACCCATGCAATTATTGACAGATTGTTGCTCTTTTTTAAATTGTTATACACTGTCATATGGTATACTGATAACTATGAAGTATTGAATGACTAGACAGATACTCAATTACATATGCAGTAGGTTCCAACATTATTAATTAAGTTGTTGATTGGTTCATAGTTTATTTGGTTCAATACTGACCAGAAATTCAGCTTGTTTCTGATTTTGCTTTTTTGCTTTTCCCTCCTAACATTTATCCTTTTATATTCTAGATGCCTTGTTGGAATTAATCCAGAACGAGGATCAAAAAAAGGAGCAGAAACGTGGAAAGAAAAGCCACAACATACACCCCCGAATCCTGAGACTCCTTTCGGATCTGAGAGACTTTGAAACCCCATGGAAGCTCTGAAGTCTCTGAAAACACTTTTGAAGACATCATATTTTTCATTCTTTTTTTTTCAGTTTACATTGTGTCTTTCATACTGTTAAAATATAACTAAACTGAAGATATGACATGGTATGGCAGCCATATTGTACACAAACATACACATACTGTATTACAGACACAATGTAAACTGATAAAAGACAAATATATAAAAGTACTCTAAAAGTTTATTCTACCCAGTGTATCACAATCTCCATACACTGATGAACTTTTAACCACTAATGCAAAGGAGAACTGCCTCATTGCTTTTGAGTTGGGACTCCTATCTTTTAATTTTAAAAGTGTTAAAAGAAAGTTGCTGAATGCAAAAACAGATACACGTAAACTCTTCAAACGTTTTAATTGATTATATCAAGAATAAATATCAAGAACTAAACCAGTTTCTTCCAGTACTTGCTGCAGTGTTTGATACTGGTGCTGGTACTGCAGCTTGGAAGCTGTAAAAACTCTTGGAAGTTACTTGCTGTTTTCTTCTTCTCATGTTTGTTCCAGATGATTGTACATTTCCTTAATATACAAAGTGTATCTGTTAAAGGCTAATGCAGAAACGTTTTTTATTGTTTTATTTTTAAGATCGTTTTATAAAATAGGGTATAATACTTTCACAATTCCATATTTTACAACATGTTCAAATGCATGTACTGACTATTTTTACAAGCCAATGTATGTAGATTTACAAATTAAAAAGAAAAGTCAATAAAGTCTTTCACACCACAAAAGCAGTTTTTTATTTGTTTAGTTTCTTGCCAGGAAGAGGTAATGGTGGAGAGCAGCAGACAAACTGCCCGTGTATAGGGTGAAACATTTCCATTTAAACTAAATCTAATTTGGGTTTGATTTGTTGTTTATAATGGACATATTTAAATATGGAGTGTCTTTAAAAATATAGAAATTTACAGTAAGATAACACAATAAAAAACATTTCGGTAAAATTACAGAAAGTTTTACTGGCAACTTTCTGCCAGAAAAGTTACTGTTAATTTACAGATCCCATTTTTTTACAGTCATGGGATATATTGTTTTTTTACTGAATAAAACTGTGTTTTTACGGAAAAATTACTGTAAAAAAAACACGGATGGTATTATGTAAAAATACAGTAATTACTGTAAATTTATGTACATATTTCCGTAAAAATGGGATTTAATCTTCCTTATAATTACGGTAAAATTCACTGGCAACTTTTCTGCCAGAAAAGTTACTGTAAATTTACGGAATTATTTTTTTACAGTGTGGAATAACTGTGTGATCGTTTTCTTGTTTCTTTCGGTAAAGTCACGTAGAAGGGAAGTAATAAAATAATAAAAATAAAACATAATAAAACAATTCTCACGACGTTTCGGCCACAACGCAAGCAGCCGTCTTCAGGTGAAGAATGAGACACTACCAAACTAGGAGCTTATATATAAGCTGCATTGGGGGTTGAAGAGCGCCTTAACAAAAAGAATGTGCATGTGAAGAGGGATTTAGCATATTCATGGAAAATGCGTAGGCGTTGGGCGGGGGGGTGTCAAAGTCATATTATGCCCATGCATTATGCAGGATCAGCAGCAACCAAGGGGGGTGCAGGGATTAGCAGTAACAAAGGAAAGGAATGTTAATGATATGTAGCTGCAGTTACTCAACAACCACGTAGAAAACTAAAGTATAAACTACATAAAAAACTAAAGTATAAACTGCATCGCACCATCAGTATACTTACTATACTCTATAATAAGCTGAGTTACTAACAGCAAGTAATACATTACAATTTTACCTCGTAAAAATTCTATAATATGCTTCCATCTAAACCTTATTCTCTTACATCACACGAGCATATACCGTACTATATACTGCCATAGATAAACCCAACATTAAATTATATACTGTATTGCTGTAAACCAACCTATATCTTATACATTTAATATCACACTATGTATTATTCTACACACCCTAATGTGTATCGAAATGGTTTATTACGTCCTTCCAATGATTGCTGAGCCAGAATCCATCTTCTCGGTTAAAGTTGTCTCTGTGTTTGTATATGTGGATCGCCTCATGAACGAATCTCTCATGATAGCCAGATGGCTTGCAGAGAACCTCTGTCTTGGAGAAGTCAATATCATGTGAGCCCACTGAGTTGTAACAGTGATCTGCCACGGCTGAGGTGTTAGTCCTACCGTGTTTCAGGTCAGCTTTATGTTCACGGATGCGGTCCGAGACATGTCGTTTGGTTTCCCCAATGTAACTGCTACCACAGAGGCAACTTAGTTTGTAGACGCCAGGGTACTGTATGTCTGGAACCACATCTTTTACAGACGGTACCAGATCACGGATTTTATGTACTGTGTTGAATCGGACCTGGATCTTGTGTTTAATCAGGATTTTGGAGATCTTTTTTGTGACCCCAGCAATGTAGGGTAAGGTGATGGTCTTGAAAGGCTCCTCAACAGGATCCTTCTTGATGGTTGGAGTGATGGCTTTGCGGATTGTATAGTCGGAGTAACCATTTGCCTTAAGAGCTTGGCGTACGTGTTTGAGTTCACTGGAAATGTCTTCATGGTCGGAGATGCATTGGGCTCTATGATATAGAGTCTTGATGAGGGAATTCTTCTGAGATGGATGGTGGTGGGAATCCGGTTTTAGATAAGCATCCGTGTGGGTGGCTTTCCTGTAGACAGAGTGGCTCATTGAACCATCAAGTCTCCTTTTGATTAGGACATCCAAAGGAGACTTGATGGTTCAATGAGCCACTCTGTCTACAGGAAAGCCACCCACACGGATGCTTATCTAAAACCGGATTCCCACCACCATCCATCTCAGAAGAATTCCCTCATCAAGACTCTATATCATAGAGCCCAATGCATCTCCGACCATGAACACATTTCCAGTGAACTCAAACACGTACGCCAAGCTCTTAAGGCAAATGGTTACTCCGACTATACAATCCGCAAAGCCATCACTCCAACCATCAAGAAGGATCCTGTTGAGGAGCCTTTCAAGACCATCACCTTACCCTACATTGCTGGGGTCACAAAAAAGATCTCCAAAATCCTGATTAAACACAAGATCCAGGTCCGATTCAACACAGTACATAAAATCCGTGATCTGGTACCGTCTGTAAAAGATGTGGTTCCAGACATACAGTACCCTGGCGTCTACAAACTAAGTTGCCTCTGTGGTAGCAGTTACATTGGGGAAACCAAACGACATGTCTCGGACCGCATCCGTGAACATAAAGCTGACCTGAAACACGGTAGGACTAACACCTCAGCCGTGGCAGATCACTGTTACAACTCAGTGGGCTCACATGATATTGACTTCTCCAAGACAGAGGTTCTCTGCAAGCCATCTGGCTATCATGAGAGATTCGTTCATGAGGCGATCCACATATACAAACACAGAGACAACTTTAACCGAGAAGATGGATTCTGGCTCAGCAATCATTGGAAGGACGTAATAAACCATTTCGATACACATTAGGGTGTGTAGAATAATACATAGTGTGATATTAAATGTATAAGATATAGGTTGGTTTACAGCAATACAGTATATAATTTAATGTTGGGTTTATCTATGGCAGTATATAGTACGGTATATGCTCGTGTGATGTAAGAGAATAAGGTTTAGATGGAAGCATATTATAGAATTTTTACGAGGTAAAATTGTAATGTATTACTTGCTGTTAGTAACTCAGCTTATTATAGAGTATAGTAAGTATACTGATGGTGCGATGCAGTTTATACTTTAGTTTTTTATGTAGTTTATACTTTAGTTTTCTACGTGGTTGTTGAGTAACTGCAGCTACATATCATTAACATTCCTTTCCTTTGTTACTGCTAATCCCTGCACCCCCCTTGGTTGCTGCTGATCCTGCATAATGCATGGGCATAATATGACTTTGACACCCCCCCGCCCAACGCCTACGCATTTTCCATGAATATGCTAAATCCCTCTTCACATGCACATTCTTTTTGTTAAGGCGCTCTTCAACCCCCAATGCAGCTTATATATAAGCTCCTAGTTTGGTAGTGTCTCATTCTTCACCTGAAGACGGCTGCTTGCGTTGTGGCCGAAACGTCGTGAGAATTGTTTTAATATGTTTTATTTTTATTATTTTATTACTTCCCTTCTACGTGACTTTACCGAAAGAAACAAGAAGATGAATCCCTGCAGTCACGAAAGCTTTAAATCGAAATGTGTGATCGTTTTTAGGCACACAGCTACTTATCAAGGCATCCAAATTTTTGGTGGTCACACTGGTATCTGGACATCTGTGGAAAATAGCTTTGTAGCTCATCGGATTCCTCCAGTATAAATCAAGATTTTGTTTCTGGTAGTTTTGCTGAGTGCAGAGAATTACCCTCATTACACTGCATCTCCGGTGTGGTGTTCAGGCAAGAAGGGAGGGCCCGTGGTGCCTGACCGGCCTAGTGGCTTCACCATTGACACACCCGATGCCAATGTACTACATTTCAGTGACGATGTTGGTCAAGACTGAATTGTGGCAATAATTTTGGCATAACACTACTATGTGGCTTAATGCTAAAAAAGTTGATCATTATGTTGGTAGCAATAACCTATATTTTATTGATAATCCCATCACATTACAAGTAATTATCTGTATTCTGACCACATTTGTAATATTCTAATATATTTTACTAGGGGTTGTTCGGGGGCGCCTGTGGCGCTCCTCACAACCATTTACGGCCTTCGGCCAGGAAAGTCACGAAAAAAATTGCACACGAACGACGCATTCACGCAAGCGCCCAATGCTCCGTTTTGAAGTTTTGAAATGAAACATCTTTGAATTGTATTATGTTTTGAATCAGATAATTGAATTTCTTCATTAAAAGCGTATATCATATTACATCTGGAAGGCTTAATTGAATAGGACATTTCATGTGAATTTTCTCTCGTCATTAAGTAGATGGCCTTGCTGGGGGTTTGGTTCGATGCGGACTTTCACCTGTTTGGGATTGCGGGATTGAGATAAGGCGATATAGAGCTGGCCGTGCGAGAAGACCGCCGTCTGCAGATCGATTCCAACGTAATCAAACGTCTGTCCCTGCGCCTCCATCGTTCATGCAGGGGGCGCGTAGGTTTGCAGCTCCCCCTGCATGAAAATGACGGAAAGTGCAGCGGTCATCACAGATAGATAAAGTTGTGCGCTTAGAAAAGAGTATCTTACAACCTAAATTGATTTGGCTCTCTATATCTTTTGCAAAACTGATAGAAGAAGATATTGAAAGTCAAAGTGCCTCAATCCTCAAATGTGCACTGGGCATTTCTCATTTCTCTTGGTCGCCCTTGGCCAGTGTTGGAATTGTGCATTCCTATTATGGGGGTCCCAGTTCAGTCTCTCCCAGAGAAAGATCCTGCAACTTCGAACTTTTTAATCCTTTCCCAATTCCTTTCCTATTCTGATAACTGACATGTGCATCATCGGAATTGGATGAAAAACTCAAACAAAATAATTTTATCGGTACCGAGACTCCCGCAATGCCATATGGGAGGGAGTGTGGCACAGTTTGGCGCCAGTTATCAGAGTGCGGTCATGTCGCTACGATTCTCTGCAGTGAGTACAATGTCTTTAAAAACAGCGGCACTATGCCTCTCTAAATCAAACTAACAATGAACTGCTTGCACATTCCTATATTCAGAGGTAAACGGGACCCACCCCACAACTTGCAGATGTCTCGGGATGGGAAAGGATTACATAGGGCCCAACTTTAATGATAAATACTGTATCAATAATATATATATACCAGCCCCAGCCACCCCACACGCCCTTTGATCTTGAAAAGTGTATCCTATGAACTTCCCATAATCCCACAAAGTGATATATACTGTATTGACCCTACAGGGATGATGGGCGAGTTCACTCTAACATGCATATTTTCACTCACGGTCCGTTAATTACAACTACAGCAGTGTCAAATCACAAGAGCATTTCAAAACACTGGATAAATAGTGAAGCTTGTGCAACCCTAGACATTACTTGTCGTATTATAATAAGAATAATTATGATCATTGTTTATCCATGAGGCTCAGTTTCAAGACACTTGTTCGTGAAGGTTCTGTATAGGGATTTCTAATTTATATGATATGGTTCTTTCGGTAAAGGCACGTAGATAGAAAAAATATTAACAATAAAGTAATAAAAATTAAATTTAATTGAATAATGAGTGCGACCTTATCGCAACACAAGCGGTCGTCATCAGGAATGGGGAGGTTAGCCTTTGAGGGTAAGCTGTTTATAAAGGGGCAACTAATGTTAATGTAGGAGAGGGCTCCAACACCAGCAGTAGGTCTACACAAATCAAAGCATTGCACCTCGCTCCACACACCCACACTGCTGACGGTGGAGGTGGACAAGAAAACACAAATCAAGTCATGATCCAAAGTGGTTGATGACATCTTTCTAATGATTGCTGAGTTTAAAACCGTCGTCTTGGTTGAAATTGTGTCCGTGTCTGTATATATGGATGGCTTCGTGAACGAATCTTTGTTTATTAGCCAGTCGGCTTGCAAAGTACCATCTTCTTAGAGAAATACATTTCATGTGAGCCAGCCGCAGTAAAGTAATGATCAGCCACGGCAGAAGTATTTGTCCTGCCGTGTTGCAGATCTACCTTATGTTCACAAACATGGTCCGAGACATGTCGTTTGGTTTCCCCAATGTAACTGCTGTTGCAGATGCAGCTTAGATTGTAGACGCCAGGATATTGCCTGTCAGGAATCTTGTCCTTCACAGATGGCATCAGGTCACTAATTTTATGCACTGTGTTCAATCGAAACTGGATCTTGTGTTTGTTCAAGATTTTGGAAATCTTTGTGGTTATCCCTGCTATGTAAGGTAAGGTGATGGTTTTGATTGGATCTTCAGATGGCTCCTTCCTTCTAGAGTTGAAGTTTTCGTGACTGCAAGGATCCATACTGTTTGGTTCTTTCGGTAAAGTCATGTAGATGAAAAATATAAAATACATCGAAACTAACGAGCAAATCACCTGGGGACAGGGAGATGTCTTTAATTGAAAATAACAGGTGAGCTGAGTTAAAAACAAAAGAGGTGGTCTAACCAGTGAATGGCTGCAAGGTGTCAGACAGATATCGGGCCAGTTTGTAGGTGGGTGAGCTGAGTTAAGAACAAAAGAGGTGGTCTTACCAGTGAATGGTTGCAAGGTCTCAGACATATATCGGGCCAGTTTGTAAGTGGGTGAGACGATGGGACGAAGGGGTGTACCTTCTTTATGGATTTTTGGTAAACCATATAGTCTGGGTGGTCTAGCAGAAGAAGGTTTTAAGGAAAACCGTTTGGTCTGTTCAATTAATGAAGCAGAATCAATGATGATCCTGTTCGTTTTTGCAATGAGGCAGTTGGTGTGATCTCTTTAAATTTTTGTGTAGCGACCATCATTAAGTAGGTTCTGAATTTTGTTATTGTACACGTTATTGTCCAAGACGACCATGGCATTGCCCTTGTCGGCTGAGAGGATGGCGATATCTTCCCTCTTTTTTTATTTAAATTAATCAAAGCGCTCCTCCTTAATGAAGTTACTGACTGGTATCTTAGTGCGTTTGAGGGTTGCAGCGATTTCAGATCTTGTCACGTCTGCAGCGATGTGTCCCAAATCCTTAAGAGCTACATCGACCTGGGAAATGATGTAATCCACTATTATGTGTTTGTTGGTGACTGCAAAGGTTAACCCTTTAGCTAAAACCGACTTTAGAACATATGAAATAGGGCTATTACTCAGATTGATAACAACCTTGTCAACGTCTAACTTTTAAATGTGGATCTGGTTTCTTCATTACACTGACCTCTGCTGCCGCCACATCTTCCAATGCCAAACGAATCTTGTGCAGGGCTAGCTTGGCCCTGATCTCAGAGAGAATTAGACTGCTCCGTACTGAACTTGATCATGTAGACAAGACACTCTTGAAATCATACTTAACATTGACTGAAAAAATGTCTACATCTGATTGAGAACATGTAGATAACATGACTGCTCCATCAGCCACTACAATGTCAGCAAAATGTAAAGATAACCTGATTTCAAAGTTCAACCTCCTTTCCAAGAATAAACCAGATCCACACAGGACCTACTTATTGATGGTAGCTACACAAACATTTTAAGAAATCACACCAACTGCCTCATTACAAAAGTGAACAGGATCATCACTGATTCAGCTTCATTAGTTGAACAGACCAAACGGTTTTCCAAAAATCCATAAAAAGTACACCCCTTTGCCCCATCGTCTCACCCACTCACAAACTGGCCTCACCAATACATACTTCACTTGGAATGGAACATTCTACAAACAAACTGAAGGCAACCCCATGGGTTTTCCCTTATCTCTGGTTGTGGCCAAAATTTTCATGGAATAATTTGAGATGGACACCATACAGGCATCCACTCTACACCCGTCCTTGTGGAAGAGGTAGGTGGATGACACGTTTGTCATCTGGCCACATGACCGACCGGCTCTAGAACAATTCCACAACCACATCAATTCCATACACCCAGCAATCAAATTCACCATGGAGGTGGAAAAGGATGGCATGCAACTCTTTTTGGCAGTCTTAATCAAAAAAGACCAGATGGCTCAATGAGCCACTGTGTCTACAGGAAAGTAACCCATACAGACGCCTACCTAAAACCTGATTCCCACCACCATCCATCCCAGAAAAATTCCCTCATCAAAACTCTACACCATAGAGCTCAATGTATCTCCGACCATGAACAGTGAACTCAAACCCGTACCAGGTTCTCAAGGTGAATGGATATTCTGACTACACAATCCGCAAAGCCATCACCCCAACCATGAGGAAGGAGCCATCTAAAGATCCAATCAAAACCATCACCTGACCTTACATAGCAGGGATAACCACAAAGATTTCCCAAATCTTTAACAAACACAAGATCCAGGTTTGATTGAACACAGTGCATAAATTAGTGACCTGAGCCCATCTGTGAAGGTCAAAATTCCTGACATGCAATATCCCGACGTCTATAAACTAAGCTGTATCTGCAGCAGCAGTTACATTGGGGAAACCAAACGACATGTCTAAGACCGTCTTTGTGAACATAAGGCAAATCTGAAACAAGGCAGGACCAATACTTCTGCCGTGACTGATCATTACTTTAATGTGGCTGGCTCACATGAAATTGATTTCTCTAAGATGATGGTAATTTGCAAGTCGACTGGCTATCAACAAAGATTCGTTCATGAAGCCATCCATATATACAGACACAGACACAATTTCAACCGAGACGACAGTTTTAAACTCAAGATGTCATCAATCACTTTGGGTCATGACTTGATTTGTGTTTTCTTGTCCACCTCTACCGTCAGCAGTGTGGGTGTGTGGAGTGAGGTGCAATGCTTTGATTGGTGGAGACCTACTGCTGGTGTCGGAGCCTTCTCCTACATTAACATTAGCTGCCCCACCCATCTCTACATCTTTATAAACAGCTTGCCCTCAGAAGCTTACCTCCCTCTTCCTGATGATGACCGCTTGTGTTGAGATCGAAACGTCGTAATATTTTTATTTTTTTAATTATATTTATTCAATTATTTATTATTATTTTAGTTTTATTATTTTTCTATCTACGTGACTTTACCCAAAGAACCATCGAATATTAATTCTTGCAGTCACGAAAGTTTTAAGTCAAGACTTCTAATTTGATTTAAATTCGTGTTTTTTTTGTTGGAAGAAAACTTAAAATAACCCATCCAACATGAAGTAACAATACACACAATAATTCAACTAACATATTAGACACCAACTTTCTGTACTACCACCTCCTGGCCACATCGAGAGTGCAGCATGTACAGAATATCATAGCACGTATAAAAGTTACAAATATGGGCATGCACCATCACACGATGACACACATGCCAGCATATAATTTATCCCCATTTCTGATGTTAACACATGAACCAAAGAGTATAGAGTATGAGCCACATACTCATTTACGGCTGAGTCAGCCCAAGGCCAGGTTCAGATACCCATAGACTCTAATGTACATGGCTGTGAATCAAACCCCTGTATAACCTCTAACAGACTCTTGGGGAAAGTACTGTTAGCGAGCACCTATGAGGGTCGGCATGGCACACACAGGAGTGGGTGGCCAACATCGTGCCCGGCCGCCTTTGTACCCCCAATCCTAATGTTTGCGCAATGCACCAGGCACTCATTTGAGGCTGAATCGACCTTTGAGAGGCTCAGAAGTTCTGACTCGAGTCCACACCTGGTGTGGACTCGAGTCATGTGACTTGGACTCGAGTCAGACTCGAGTCATGAATTTGATGACTTGAGACTCGACTTGGACTTGCATAACAATGACTTTGTCCCATCTCTGCTCAGAACCGATTCAGATATTGTCACTCACGTTGGTAGTGAGCCGGAATTGAAGTTAAGTTGCCGGGTTTGTAGCACAATGCACTGTCAGCCACACAACCATTCGCCACACACACGCACACCAGCGTGGCATTCGGAGTGATATTATTCCTCAAGGTTTTTCACATTTCTGCTAGATATGGGACTTCTCACGTGCTCCCACCTTCCCCATGCATCTATAATTTTCTGGAATGGGGCACTTACGCCATGGAGCAAAGATTTATGGATTTTCAAAAACTGTCCCCTAGTTAGGCGCTGACCTTTGAATGAGAACAACCAAGGTAGGGGGTCGGATAAGGTTACTTATAAAGGTCCTTAATGAATGGCATAGCATGGATACTGGTGAACAATATCATCATGGGGATTTAGAAGCATTGTCAATGGATATCAAAAGGTTACAGAGTGGTCAATTTATGTCCCAGGTCCCAGTTATGTCCATTTTAAAAAAAGCCTCATCACTCACAGCAGCACTAGGCTATGCTCATACCTATTGGTGATGTGAGCCAATCGCTCAAAAGTCAAATTCCTGCTCAACCGAGCATTGAGGCACTGCTGCTCATTTCCCGTTTACAGCCCTGGGTCAGTGGTGGAACTTCTGCATTCCTACGACAGGGGCGAGTCTTCCCAACCACTGTTGACTTCTCCACGAAGTTGTAACTTATTTTCTTCACCCCGGAGAAATAATAGGCTGAGTCAACCCCCCATGAATAATACTTTCAATTTATATCGCGTCATTCATTCCACAAGCATCTCACAACGCTGTACATTTATTATATATAAGGACCATATCCCGTATGCGGGGTTGGCTACGCACTGCGTGAAATAAGTCCAACAAAGACAAAGATCCCCCATATAGCCTTAACAGACTGTTAGGGAAAGTACTGCTAGCAAGCACCTATGAAGGCCAGCACTGTACACGAGGGGCTGGTTGCCAGCACCACGCCCGACCGCCTTTGTCTCCCCAGTGGCGATGTTTTTACACACCGCACCAGGTACTCATTTGAGGCTGAGTCGACCTAGCGGAGGCTCATGACCAGTTAAAATAATCGCCACTGGTGTTGGCCATGAGCTGGAATTTAATTTGGGTCACTGGGTTTGTAGTGCAGTGTTCTAACAGCTACACTAAGCCACACACTTGCATACACACTAAGCAAATGAAAACCCTACTACTACCAAACAAAATCTAAAATAGAAAAAAAGTTAAGAATTGGTACGAAAGCTAAAAGCACAAGCAAAAATATACATGAAAACGATGAGAATTTGAATTTGACACATTCGAATTGTGATTCGTTTGCTCTACCACTGAAGCACCTGACTACTTTTGCCAGTCTCCGATGATGGGCTAAGGTGACCCATACACGGAATTATAAACTCATTACCAGCTTTGCCCTAGAGTGTATCGAGACTCTCAGACGTGGTGGGCATTGTTTTGGTAACCGTAAGTCATTCGCAGGGGTCAGTATTTCTTTAGGATAACCACTGTTGCTTGTTCCCTTCAGCATCAAGAATGAAAGTGTCTTACCACTGTCCAGATAAGAGTCAGTGGGAAATATTCCACGTTTAGATGGCTGGACAATCCCTTCAAAAGCTTCACAAATCACAGGGCACCTGCAACAATTATATTTTCTATATTGCATGACATGAGTCGTTCTATTTCTTCCAAGCAATCTATGTTATTTATTTTATTATAACGTTTGTTTTGTAAATCTGCCGGGAGCCAATATGCGACTGATGTAGTGACACCATTAAGTGAATGTTTTCAAAAGAAAAATGTTGTTACATTTGCATAAAGTGGGTGGATTGAGGGAAGGGAAAGTAATTTTACGGTGGGAGATTTGGTAGGGAAATTAAGTAGGAATAAACAAGTAAACCCGTAAAAACAAAGTTTTTCACTATAAATCCTTTATATGCGTGGCGGCTAGAGTCTTCTCGTCCTCTGGCTTGAGATGGTTGCCACCTATGGGTCAGATGATTGTCTGCCAGTATTAAGCAATTGGTAATAAAATATTTAATTTGTTTTCCCTAAACAGTGTAAAATTTTGGGAATTTTTTTTCACGAACATTAATTGTCTCGCACAACGAGTCTGTGTGGAAAATGTCAACTGGATTGGATCACGGGAAGTGGGTTAAAAAACGACCGAAAGATTTGCACAGTCATAAGCAAGCAAGCAAGCACGCAAGCAAGCACGCAAGCAAGCGAACTTAATATAAAGGATTTAAAAAGGAGTCATGGTGGTGAGATGTTTACTCCCTCGCCTGGTATGCAAGAGGACGTGGGTTCGATCCCAACCCTGGCACCTGTATGTTTTGGTTTGCATCTTCTCCCCGTGGTCGTATGGATTTTTCTCCGGGTCCTCCGATTGTTCCCTTCACATTTATAAATGTTCCTTTGGAGTATTTAACTGCAATCAATTCCGCATGTGATAAGCCACTTCGTTGAGCTAGCATGTGTAGCCGGGTTGCTTCTGAAAAGAGCTGTACAACACCGTGGGCCCTACCTGTTAAAATAAAAATTAGTAGTTTATTTTAGCTTGATTGCCCCGAGCGGCGTTGTGGAAAAAAACACATTCTTAGTATCACCTACAAACCCGCAGGTTTTGTGTCTCAATGCAAGAGTGAATACAACTCATCATGAATGCACTCTTCACGAGCCTCATCAGTATAGACGTCGTTACCTCATGTCAATCTATTTATAATCTTCATCCTTCATTGCCGTCGTCGTCTTCACCATCACATCATTTAATCATCTTCACTCTTCATTATCATCATCATCATCATCCCCATCATAACCCCACTCACGCCATGGAGAATAATATTAAATTAGCGCCCGTCTGTGACTCCTCAAAATAATTGTGGGTAATAGCATAGCGCCACGCATAATGAGAAGAATTGCGTATCAGCTCAATGACACAGATATTAAGGGCTGCGGCGGAGTAAACATGGAATACGAAGAGTTTCACAGTAATCACCATGGGCAGTCATTACCTATCCACTGCTGGATGGAGGTCTCCTCATGCCATTGCCAACCGTTGTGGTTCTGCAATGCAACAATCCAATAATCTCCTGTGGATTAGCTGTACCCATGACTCCATTTCCATAGCAGTCATCGTCTAGGGAAAATTCCTTCATTTGACTGCCACTCCATCGCTACTATTCGAGTTAAATTGTAGTTGAATAAAACAGAAAAAGCGAATATAAGTCAACGTCTCTACCTTCAACTCTGAAGAGGGACCATTCCTAAAACCTTAGCACATTACCATAAATTGTTGTTTATTTTGCTGTCCTACTGCAGTGTTAATGACAAATGGGAATTACTATTTTTTGCTATTTGCATTCCTGTAGGAATTATCTGGCCAAACAAAAAATGTGGCTTACAATTGCAAGGTTGAGACATCCTGGCCTATCATCTTACTTAAGCTGGGCTGACTTCCACTCACAGAATATTGCCTGCCGTATATTTTTTTTTCTTGTGCATCTGGTGCTCTGAATGTGTGTGAAAGTCACGTGTTAAAAGCATTCGCCGAATTCATCTTACTTGAGTAAATAAAAAAGAGACCACTTTGTGGGAAGGTAACAAGTAAGTGGTAGTTCCTCGGGCTGGGATGTGCCATTGTTCGTGTGATATTCGTGCCGCGAGCTCGGTGTTGCCAAATGGAATACGCACGCTGCCTCGATCATCTGGACACTGAGACACTCTCATTTGTTTTACTTGACTGATGATAAGAGTGAAAACTTGGACACTTTATTTATGAAGCGAGTGCTTCTACACAGACCAACGGATACGGATGGAAAATAAAAATTGACATGCATGCATATGATTGTCAATGTTATATGTGAGTGGACGTCATCTCACGGAATCACAGAGCCACGTGACAGCTTCCTCCTCCAGCACGTGCACGGCAACCAGTCCACCCGGCACGGCGTGACACACTGCACAGCAGGAGACGATGGTACGCCACAGTCTCCTGCACCCCGCATTCACACAGCGGGGCAGTCGCATAGTAGTGCTCCCCATTGATCTTCAGAAGCGGCACACAACCCACTGATTAAAGAACATGCGCACGCTTGTGAATTCAACGCAACTGCCAATGCTCCAAACTGCCCATGAAACTCGACTGTCTGCGGTAGGTGATGCCGCTGCGTGTAAAGGTAAAAACAGTTGTGGAATTGAAATTGTCTCCCTGCTCAATGGAACAATCGGGCAACGTTGATATCTGTTGGCGGTGGTGGTAATTACACATTCCCATGGTAGGGAGCAGTTTGTTCATGGGTCAAGCACCGCTGATTCCACACATGATAGTGTGCTTCAGATAGCCACATGTTCAAAGATAGCCTAGTGAATCTAATAATGTGTTATTTATGTCGAAGACCCTGGACAAGTGTTTATGACTAGCCATGAAAACATGACAATGTATATGCATGCTTTGTGCTGATTTAACGGCTGTCTAGCACGTACACAATGTTCTTAATAGAGTTGCTCTGATAACATCAGCTGTGGCGCATTGAACTTCAGCGTTAAAACGGATGGAATTACATTGAATCGTATTTGAATACCCGAGTGACACTTTAAACTCTCATTAAATACGAATGTTCCACAGTTGCTGAAGACGTTCACAGAATGTAACGGTACATTATTCTTCTAAATGTTAGGACAGTGTTTTTATACACTTTTTCACTTTAAATATTTTCAATTCAGATTCGGAACACATTCATCTAACATTGGTGTATGTGTATACTTGTGTTAGCCGAAACAAGATGGTATGACTTTTATTTTTTTTATTCACTGCAAAATCTGAAACTATTTGTTTTCTCTCGGAAGGATGATATTGAGTGTTCTGCAGAAACCAGTGACCCCTTCTTCCTTGGGGAAATGCTCATCCAGGGTTTTTTTTCTGCATCTACATTAATTCCCTCACTTCGTCATTTTTTTACATTTAAAGATCACTTTATTGAACCCGAATCCGTGATTACAACAGAGGGCACATGAACGTACATGCATGGCTTGTGTAGCCAGCAGTCACACTGTCTGAGTAGTTATTTCCCCCCAAACATGGGGTTATTTATGGTATATCTGCTTCCTTTTCTAACCGAGTTGGCGGTGGGGACTGGGAAGGGATGGGGTGACTGGGGTATGACGAAGATAACGGGCGAAATAAAATTATAAGAAAAGTTGACGCCCGCATCCGTCCATTCTCCAGCTAGGAAGAGCTGTCATTCAAGGTATAATGGAGAGTCAAGTGAGTCCTGTGGCCCGTCCCCACCACCACACCTCACCATTCCATTCCCGCTGTGTTTTCATATTTGGTGTTCGTATCATATTGCCCTCAGGTAATCCGGGTTATATGAAGTTATTAAGAAAAGGGACCACATTTTCTCGGATTCCCCATCCTTTCCCCTTCTGCTTGTAACTGAGGTGTTCCATTGCAGCCAAGGTGTATAGTGATCGGCTCCAAGGTCTCCAGGAAGGGAGATCGTGGTCCTTCATATTGCCTAAGATAGCTTTCCTCGCCATGCCATTAAAGGCTTGGAGTTGCGTGTTCTGAAGTTTGGATATCCCAGCTGGTTTCAGGCTCCAAAGGGAGGAATCCACCGAGGGCCTAACGTTTGTGCCACACATAGTATGAACGTATTTGGCAATATCCTGGGAACATTTAGCAATATCCAGGCACAGCTAAAAGGCATGCAGCTATGTCTGGGTGGTTCCCCGTCAACACCTAGGGCAGTCTGGGGAGGAATTGGAGCATGTTGCCCTCCTCTCGTTAGTGAGGTAACTTCCGTGCGTAAACTTTACGTGAATTACTTTTGAAGGGAGCGATCTGGGGTCAGCTGCCAAGGGTCGCTAGATCTGTGTCCATTTATGCAGCGGCAGGGTTGGGTGCAGCGGCAGTGTGGTCCGTTCCTCCCCCGAATTGAGGAGATGGTATGTCCCCGTGATGTTGTACTTCTTCTTTCCTACCAATAAGCAGTTAACTATGGGGTGAAAGCTACTAGATAGATATTTGTTTGGGGCTCCGGTATCACGGTATGGCATCCCTGATTTGTAGGAATCTGTACAAGTGTGACTGCGGGAGGCCGTGCCGTGCCTGCAGGTGCTGGGGTGATTCAATGTTTTCATCTCAAGTCAGTAAATCTCATACCTTGTTAATGTTAGCTATTTTCAATGTTGGCCATTTAACCCCTTTTGCCCTATATTTTGAGGGATGGGTAACTCTATAGAGGGGACAATCTGTGGATGAAGGAGGGGTTCGGAATGTGCTTATCTCTGCAATTCCCAAGGTGGCAGTAGCAATCCATAGTGGTGTGAAGCCTCGTGGTCTGTCTTTGGTAGCAGCTAGAGTAATTACTAAACTAAAGATTTTTTAATGCATTTTAGCTATTTTTCAGAAGTGACCTGCCTATCACAAATTATAGTGCAACGCAGTGGCTTATCATGTGGAAATGTATAACAGCCAAATACTCTAAACGGATGTTTCTAAATGGGGAGGGAAAAACTGGAGGACCCGGACAAAAATCCACACGACCACAGGGAAAACATGCAAACTCCAAATATACAGGCATCACCGGGATCGAACCCTAGTCCTCCTGTATACCGGACAAGGTAGTCAACATCTCCTAGCCACCCATGAAAGTCTAGGAGATGATGGAGCTTTCTTCCAATTCCTCCCATATCCCCCTCCTCTCCGGGTTGATTCAGTATTTCATATTGAGGAGAGCAATTGATCAGTAATATTTTAGGAAGTCGGGGGAGGGCCAAGCAACCCCCCCCCTTTCCCATTCTTCCTGGCTCACGTTACATTTCTTAGCTACTTTAATTGCATAATGCAAAAGTCGATCGGCAGGATTGCATGCAGCGACCTAACGTGCAGACACTTCTACCTTTTTTGCGAAGACAACTGGCCAGCATGGAAGAGTAGGCCAAATACCCTGGAGATGCGCCCTCTTGAGCAGTGCGTCGTTGCGTCAGGTGTGCCGTGGCATGTCAATGTGCCACAGAAAAGTTCCAGGTGTGCGGCGGTATTTTCGGAATTATTCGGAAGGAAAGTAGGCCACCGTTCGTAAGTTCGGACAGACAATCGTTCCTGCCCTCTCCTCTATATTGATTGCGTATGTAGGTATGTATGTTTAACTTGTTTCGCACCATACGCAGTCAACGGTGGAAATCGGAAGTGCAAGGGAAGGACAATTAAATAAACACAAAATGCAGTTCTAACGAAATGAGTTTTAAACTTAGATTTTAAAGTACATAGCTCCAGTGGCTTCCTAATATCGGAAGGAAAATCGTTATAGGTGGCCAAAGAAGCACATCTGAAATTGCACGATGCAGTGACCAGCTTTGTTAGATGGCTAGCCAATAGCCACTGCAAGGATGACCGGAGTTCACGTGATGATGGTTTATGCTCCTTTACGAGTCAACCTAGATATTGTGGTTCACTCGTGGCAAGCACTTTGTGTGTGTAATGAGTGCGACCTTATATTGGATGCGTCCGGCAACCGGGAGCCAATACATGTGCAGTACAGGCAGATAGCTGTCAGCACCCACCCTCAGCCCATCTAAACTCACTCAGATGCGTATGCACAGTTGGGATTTTTTTGGTTCGGTGTGCGGCGAAGATCGAGCTAGCTCGAAGTCGAGTGCCGTGGAATCACAAAAGTTGAGAAGCGCTTCCACCAGCAGTGGCATTAGCAAGGAGAGCAGTGGATGAGTAGCAACTCGGGCAGGGGTGGGAAACCTGCAGCTCCGGAGCCGCATGCGGTGACTGCTTCGTGACGTTATTATTAAGGACCCATCATCACTTATTCACATACATTGCGGCTCTTTAAAGATTGAAGTTTGTTTCATACCTAATTCGAAAAAAAATATCTTGCCGACCCCTGAACTATTATCATGTACTCAGAATATAATGCACTCAGAACATTGTTCGGAGTACATTATTTTACATATCCTAAATGCAACTTACAGTATATATGTTACATTTTTGGGTACAAATTGCATTTTAAGAAGTGGTCGAGAAAAGTAAATTTGGCCTGCCAAGTTGCTTTGTATGAAGGGCTTATTTATCTTCTCACTTCAGATTTTTCTTTCATCCTTTAAAATGTATGCATGAACGAGCTTGTTTCTGTTCCCGGGCAGCTGGCCTGAGAGTTTTCTGATACAAGGATCAGAATTATAAATAATGACCGACGACTACATACGAGGGTTTATTAATAAGTTAAAGAAACTTTTAATCGTCATGTTCTATGGATGAATGTTTAACTTTGTTTGCACCATACGTACCCAACCTTACTTATCAGAGGTGTGGAAAATCAATGCAATTTCAGAATAAGCATTGCACAGTGAGCGCGGCATGAACATGGCACTCACGTGAAATCGTTTTTTCTTCCATCAAATTTTGCTGTGCTAAATGGGCGCATATATCACATGATTGTCAATGATGGTGCCCTTGCACAGCTGTACAATAGAAGAGCACAGAGCTCTTTTATATTTTTTTCTCCTTCCTATGTGGGTGTAATTCAAGTGACATTTATTGGAGGATGTAGCTGAACGATTGCAACAATTGTGTCAACCAATACATTCCCATACAAATGGGTGGCACAGCTACAATTGGGATGCAAGCTCCTTTGAGATGGTAATGACATCTGCCTACAGGTACGGAGTGTGCTTCCTACTTATCAAGAAAACAACAGTTTTCATCGTTTTTTAGACGTAAACAAAAATACATACAATATGTTTTTCGTACGTGTAGTGACTGACTTGGAGACATAATTTCTTGGAGGCAGATATTTTATTTACACCGAGCACACTTTCTAGAATACACACCTTACACTGTTAACAATCCACTGTCCCTTGCTTATATGCAACTCTACACTGGTTACTAGTTTACACACAACACTAGCCGTCTGTCACTGACAGCGCTGAATGAAGACAGCCAACTACCGTCTAGCAGCGGAATATCAAGTGACGACAGCGATGAAGGCACGAGACGACAGCGATGATGGTGATGATCTTCAGCAGCAACGATGGGGATTCCCACTCCAAACGACAGCCCCGAGGTCCCCTCGCGGGACCCCTCTTATACTGTCAGCTTGGCCTGGCTCCGCCCCCTTCTGGAACCTTCTTGAGGGTTCCCGATGTGCCACTTCCGTAACCTTTCCCCTGGAACCCTCTCGGGTTTATCACGTGACCTGCTGTCAGTCCGGGCTGCTATAAGCTGCAGATCCCCTTCCCTGCCAACAGCCAGCGCTATGCTACTAAGTTACCGATTCTATGTCACTGCATATGTACAGTGAGGGAAAAAAGTATTTGATCCCCTGCTGATTTTGTACGTTTGCCCACTGACAAAGAAATGATCAGTCTATAATTTTAATGGTAGGTTTGTTTGAATAGTGAGAGACAGAATAACAACAAAATCCAGAAAAACGCATGTCAAAAATGTTATAAATTGATTTGCATTTTAATGAGGGAATTAAGTATTTGACCCCTCTGCAAAACATGACTTAGTACTTGGTGGCAAAACGCTTGTTGGCAATCACAGAGGTCAGACGTTTCTTGTAGTTGGCCACCAGGTTTGCACACATCTCAGGAGGGATTTTGTCCCACTCTTCTTTGCAGACCTTCTCCAAATCATTAAGGTTTCAAGACTGACGTTTGGCAACTCGAACCTTCAGCTCCCTCCACAGATTTTCTATGGGATTAAGGTCTGGAGACTGGCTAGGCCACTCCAGGACCTTAATGTGCTTCTTCTTGAGCCACTCCTTTGTTGCCTTGGCCGTGTGTTTTGGGTCATTGTCATGCTGGAATACCCATCCACGACCCATTTTCAATGCCCTGGTTGAGGGAAGGAGGTTCTCACCCAATATTTGATGGTACATGGCCCCGTCCATCGTCCCTTTGATGCAGTGAAGTTGTCATGTCCCCTTAGCAGAAAAAACACCCCCAAAGCATAATATTTCCACCTCCATGTTTGACGGTGGGGATGGTGTTCTTGGGGTCATAGGCAGCTTCCTCCTCCTCCAAACACGGCGAGTTGAGTTGATGCCAAAGAGCTCCATTTTGGTCTCATCTGACAACAACACTTTCACCCAGTTGTCCTCTGAATCATTCAGATGTTCATTGGCAAACTTCAGACGGGCATGTATATGTGCTTTCTTGAACAGGGGGACCTTGCGGGCACTGCAGGATTTCAGTCCTTCACGGCGTATTGTGTTACCAACTGTTTTCTTGGTGACTATGGTCCCAGCTGCCTTGAGATCATTGACAAGATCCTCCCGTGTAGTTCTGGGCTGATTCCTCACCATTCTCATGATCATTGCAACTCCACGAGGTGAGATCTTGCATGGAGCCCCAGGCCGAGGGAGATTGACAGTTCTTTTGTGTTTCTTCCATTTGCGATTATCTTGTAGCCCATTCCAGCCTTGTGTAGGTCTAAAATCTTGTCCCTGACATCCTTGGAGAGCTCTTTGTCTTGGCCATGGTGGAGAGTTTGGAATCTGATTGATTGATTGCTTCTGTGAACAGGTGTCTTTTATACAGGTAACAAGCTGAGATTAGGAGCACTCCCTTTAAGAGTGTGCTCCTAATCTCAGCTCGTTACCTGTATAAAAGACACCTGGGAGTCATAAATCTTTCTGATTGAGAGGGGGTCAAATACTTATTTCCCTCATTAAAATGCAAATCAATTTATAACATTTTTGACATGCGTTTTTCTGGTTTTTTGTTGTTGTTATTCTGTCTCTCACTGTTCAAAAAAACATACAATTAAAATTATAGACTGATCATTTGTTTGTCAGTGGGCAAACGCACAAAATCAGCAGGGGATCAAATACTTTTTTCCCTTACTGTATAAAAGTATGTATAGAAACTGCATTTCATTTTTTCTGAAGATTCTCAGCTTGCATCTGGCATGGAGCTTTACTTAAATCAGGCAATTCCCCTCGATGCTTTAATTTCAGCTATTACCTTTGTTGAGACGCTGATTTTGAATGACAGGTGAATGAATTGAAGCACATCTCAACAATCACTACGAAAACTTTGTTGAACATGCGTGATAATTTGCTGCCAAATTGAAGCCTAGCATTTGGCAGAAATGCAGTGAACTGCTGAGAAAGGAAATGGTGTTTCAGTACGATAATGCCCGCCAATACTCTGCACGTGTAATGATGGAATATGTTGGGAAATCTTAGATGGGACTTTGTGGAACATGTCCCATATGGTCCAGACATAGAACCTTATTACTGTGGTAAGTCGGTTCAACGGTGAGTGTGACAGCATTGGTGTAACCGTGGCTGCTGGCATTAGAAAACTACTGGGCCAGTGAGACAGGTGCATATAAGTTGAGAGTTTACTATGCAAATAAATAGCCCATCATGTTGATGCAGACATACAAAAATAATTTGTTTCTGTTTATTGAATATCCTCGTATTGAGCACAGTATATGCAAGATTTTCACCACTAAGTGGTGGTGATATCACCACATCACTTGCGTAAGGATAGGTGTGTTTAGATGTCATACGAAGTTTCATATCACGGGACAGACCAATCTGCTATAGGTCGACTGTCTGAGGTAACTGCCAGATGCAAAATCGTCAATCGACACTGCTAACTTGCAGTTTTAACTGCTGAAACTCTGCTCATTGTTGTGAGCATCGTTCCACTGCCTCACATTGTTACCATCTGACAACACATTTAATTCCAAATATGGATTTACTGTTTCCAGTTTGATTGGGGATAGCATGTGAAAAAGCCAAAATATCACAGAATATTGGTGAAAGCAGACATCCTTTATGAAGGCCAAAATCAAAATACGTATTGAATTGTTCTATAGAAATGCTGTTATTTTAGTATACTGAAGTGATTTAAGATTACTGCAATTTAAATGGAGCTTCATAAATTTACCAGGATTTTTGGGGAATCATTTTGTGAGATTAAAATGCACTATACCGTTTTAATATTGTAGGCACATTTTAATTAACAAACGTTGCATGCTGTAATTAAGGTCTGTTGTGCAGGGGTGTTTCAATAGATCACGTTCAAATCATCACGGGATTCCTTAAGTTGTTTTAAGGGAGTATTTTCTGGGTAATGTTTGTGACGTAAACGGTGTCAAGGTTACCAGCAGTTTTACTCTGTTAGGGTTAAGAGCCATACGTTAGGGATTAATGGCTGGTTTCCATGGCTCAACAAATCATTCTAACCATGATTCATCCTGCAGTTTTACATTTTTACAACCTCCTTTCAAAGGGCATACTTCAAAATAAATCATCATCATCATCAGCAATTCTTTAATCACTGAAGGATGAATCTTTCCCAAAGCCATTGCCATCCCTCATGATCCGGCCACGTGATAATCCACTTAGACCCCACGCACAAACTGATTTCATCTATGCATCTTCCCAGTGTGCATCTGCTTAGACGTGCACCATCCCTTGGCTGCCATTCCATCATTATTCTTGGCCATCAGCCGTCATCCCTCCAAGCCGTGATGTGCTCTGCCTAAACCAGCTTATTTTTATTAACGGATAGAATTAGGTCATTAACCTGCATATGTGCTCTAATTGCATGCGTGTTTCTCCTTCTGTCTCTCAATGTAATTCCAAGCGTGCATCACTCTACGCTCTGTTGTGCGCGTATCGGTTTCTGTTACATTTGTTGTCTATGATAATGACCATGTTCTTGAACAATTTAATAGCAGGTGGTACGCACTGATCAAACAACTTTCTTGGGTACATTTTAAGTAAAATTTCATGCTCAAGCTCAGCTTTCCAAAAGCACTCCAACCAGCTAGAGTTCACCTCTTTTATTTTACAATGTTTATCCCAGGCCCTTCAATCGCTGCTCTAAAACTAAAAAAATAGACTACGCCATACGATAACAAAGATAACGATACTTCTAAAGAAACTTCGACTTTGATTGTATGGGCCACTGGGGGAAAGAAGGGAAAACAACTTAAAAATAAATAAAAATGCATACATTGTGGTGTTTAAACGGATGCCAGGAATACAGGGTCGAGGAATAGTGACAAGTGTTAGATAAAGGGGTTTGCTGGGGCTGACGATAAGACAGACAGCTTGTTGATGAAAAAAGACAAGGAGGTTAGAACAATTGTCAAGTTAAGGCACTGCTGCCAAAAGACAGCAAGCGTAAAACTGGAGGCACCTGACACAAAATCAATTGCCACTCTCAAGCAATGGAAGTAAGAGGCATCAGTTACATGGCTCTCCCAAGCAAACAGTCTCGCTGTGCCCTCTTGCCAGTGTCACAAATGCATGGGCATTTAATGTTGACAATTGAATGATTATGCAATTATCTCACCGACTGAAAGCCGTAATTTACCAATTTACCAACGCTTTTGCTGGTACGTGGAACAAAATGCAAAGTGATATAAGAGACAGTCAGATTTTATGTGAATGGACTGTGTTGTTGTTTCTATTAACTTCGGTTCGGATATAAATCGCCACTGATGATGGCTGTGACTGGGAATCGCACTCCAATCACTGGGTTCATAGCACAGTACATTTAATTACTGTGCTCCCAATGCAACAAAATCTCACTAATTGTATATGAACATGGCATTAAAACTAGACAATTCTGTAATGCGATGAGTCTGATATGCAGGCGGTCCAGTTTATATTTAAAGAGCAAAAGAGAAATTGACATTTGGTACAATTCATTTAAAAAGTGCCATCAATTAATGCAACGTTATGATTGCTGATGGTGTTGTTTTGCATGAACAATGATGTATGTATATAATGGTTCGTGTAAAAGGTGACGGGGGCACACAATCAAACAGATTTACCATGTGTCTGCTAAACTGGTCACCCATTCATGCCAAGCGTACGTCTCAATACTCCCGAGGTCAAATCAATGTCATTGTCAAGAACTTTGACGGGAAGCATAATACAAATGAGCAAAACAATGTATCCGAAAAAGTATTGGAACTAAAATATTTTTGCATAGGTTTACAGTTTCTGGCCCGAGTGAAACAGTGCTGAAAGTGCTCGATTCACAATTGGAAGGTTGCGAGTTTGAATCCCAGTCTGGCATCTGTTCATGTCTCCTGGGTTGATTAAATAAAACCC
Organism: Lethenteron reissneri; assembly: GCF_015708825.2. Lineage (NCBI taxonomy): Eukaryota > Metazoa > Chordata > Hyperoartia > Petromyzontiformes > Petromyzontidae > Lethenteron > Lethenteron reissneri. The sequence continues at coordinate 9,461,023 of NC_083821.1, forward strand.
ATTCGATCTGTAGGAAGCCAACGCGATTCTCCTCATGAGAATAATGGCACATGTATATATGTATGTTGATATCCTTTCTGCACCGTACTTAGCCAACCGTGCTAATCGGAGGTGCGGAGATACAAAGAATGTGCACTTGTCACAGTTGTTCGCTTGAGCACAGAAGCACTTTGAATATGAACGGAAGGTTATGGAATTCTAACAAAGTGAAGTACAGCCGGGTTGTCCAGTTATTTAACAATGGATTACCCTTCCAATTATCGATTGGATTACCCAACTAACTGTATAGCACAAAAATAGTGAGTAAAATAATAATCTCACCTCTTTCGATTTAAAGCTTTCGTGACTGCAGGGATTCATCTTCTTGGTTCTTTCGGTAAAGTCACGTAGAAGGGAAGTAATAAAATAATAAAAATAAAACATAATAAAATAATTCTCACGACGTTTCGGCCACAACGCAAGCAGCCGTCCTCAGGTGAACAACATGTTCTTCCTCGCTTACTTCCCTACTACGTGACTTTACCGAAAGAACCAAGAAGATGAATCTCACCTCTGTTCCCAAGTATGCCACTGGACAGGAGGTTATGGGGGGGGGGGTTCCTGCCTTCAGGAGGGAAGATGTTGGGATTGTCACCAATGTTCCACCAATTCTATGGTGATACTGCATTGGCAGTTATGCACAAGCACAAATAACACAACATTCCACATCTACGTAAATGTGCTATAAAGAAGGGCCATTACCGGAAACATGTGCCTCTAATGTTACCGTTTTAAGACAATGCTATTGACAAATGTGTTGAGTTTTTCACCATATTTAAAAGGGATCCAGTCAATTGAGAATGAAGTCGATTCCAATTATTAGTCAATTACTCTACTTCATTGACTAATCAGCAGTCAAAGATGTGCATGTGTGCATGCCGTTGTGTGTGTTCCGTAAGCGAGGATGTGTGTGTGTCACTGACTTTGTGAATGGGCAGTGGTCGCATGGTGGTTATGCTCCCAGCAACATGCACTGTATTCCTGGGCGTGCACAATAGTTGTATTGAATATCTAAAACTGTCCTGGACCTTTCTTTAATGATCTAAGACGCATATACGTATCTGGTAATGTGTGTGACCATCGTCACTGGTGAGATAAAGGTGACAGGGGCGTGGTTCTGGTCACACCAACCCATTTTGTGATGCATTCTTTTTTTACGCGGCTATCGACTTGCTCAGTCTCAAGTCTCCATTTTCATCGATTTGTTAACTTTTTGCGACCAATTTCATGACTGAGTGTTGTGTATGTGGTAAGAAACCGGAGTTTTCCCACAAAAAAACACATGCACATGATGGCATAATAAAGGTCTGCACAGATGAGTTCATGAACCCACTTTCTGTACAATCTCTTGCCTCTCTTGCAACACAGCAAGATAGGCAAGAGATCCACAAAACCTTGTCTCCAAAACCAATGGATTACCGGCATGTGCCACTATGCCAAATAAACCATGCCAACCTTAACGCTCATAAACAGAACCTGCTGCTAGGGTCTCTAACAAACGAACTCAAGAGGTAAATCAATATCAAAGACAATGCATATATTATGCTCTGATAATTATTATCAAAGAATGTTTGTTTGCATGTTTTGCCACAAGTATATGTGGTTAATGGAGACTTGATGCCTTGAAATAGTTACCTATTTGGTGTTTGAACATCTTAACACATGTTTTATTATGGGTTTTCATAATTTTGATACTGGAAAAAAAGTCCCATATATATCAACCGGCATGGTATACAATAGGTTATGTTTTGGGCCACAGCCCTTCTTCATAGCAAATAAATATAGAAGCCAGAAAAATAGAGTGGATGATAGTTTAAAACTGCACCTTACACAATAGGGCATGATGAGAATACAATAAATAAGCATTTCCTGACAAACAGTGTTTTAATTTACATGTATATTGTGCCCTATTAGTAGTTAGAGTAACAGACAAACTCTTGGTCTCTAAGGGTCGTTGTATTTGCCTGTTTTTGAATGCGTGTGTGCATAGAAGTGTATACAATTTAACTTAGTGATAATTAAAAATTTGACAGCATTTTTCTGCACAGGTTGTCAGGTTTTAAATTGATATCATCGTCTTGCCTGACGTGAATGCAGATATACAAGCACTTAAAGTGATTGCCCAAAGCAAGGATACTTTCATGAATTATTATTATATGTATGCATCCAATGGATTTCTGAGACGTCGTTATGCTTCGTCTCCTAGAGGCATACCATCCATACGTGTGTAGCAGGGGTGTACTATCTATCAGTGGCACTTTAATACAATCAAGTGGCCCAAATTGCAATGAAGATCCAATTCTGAAAAAAATCCGCTCAGTTGTTAAACTAATAGCCATAGACTAATAATCAATTCAACAATAACAGACTAAAAGATGAAATGATTCGAGTAGCCATATAAAATGAAAATAACTATTTCTATATTTAAAAAAATGTGTTTTACTAGATAAGGCCCACTGAGTTATATTGCTCTTTTTCAAAAGCGACCTGGCCACTGATGATAGCTTAACGAAGTGGATTATCACGTGGAAATGTATAACAGCCAAATACTCTAAACGTATGATTCTAAATGTGGGAGAGAAAAACCAGAGGACCCGGTAGAAAAATCAACGCAAGTACAGGGAGAACATACAAACTCCAAATACTGTATATAGGCGTCAGGGTCTAGATCGAACCCACGACCTCCTGTATACCAGTCGAGGTAGTTAACATCTCGCCACCGTGGCACCCGATAAAACAATAACAGTGGACTCATGGAGCCGCTAGTCTATCGGCAGATTGAATGTGGTGGGGTAAAGTGCGCGTGCTCCCACCTTATTCAAGATGTCTGGCTAGTGTGGACGAGTTGGCCAGAGTTACATCGAGAGCTGCTCTGTAGAGCACCCTCTATGAGAGCACTTTCTAGTGGAGGCCCATCTGCAAAAGTGGCACCAGCAGAGAATTGCAGGGCAGCACCTCTAACTTTTGATAGCAGTATTTCTGCGGGATGATCCGATGAACAATATAATTTAACATGAGCCAACCATTGAAAATAAAAAGTGTAGATACTGCATGATGGAGACTATTAAGCAACAGTACCTGAACTGTATTTATACACAGCCCCATCACGCTGACTTGGCGTCTATCCACCCAGCAATGCAAATGGGTACCCCACGGTTAGTCTATCGGCAGGTTGTGGGTGGTGGGGTAAAGTGTGGGTACACCCACCTCTACCAACACGTCTGGTAAACGTCGAATAGTAGACCAACACTCTCTCGGGTGTGCTCCAGTGGAGAGCCCTCTTTTTGCCAGCCGTGGCGTGAGCAAGCAATTGAATCGTGAAGGCAGCTAGGCGGTGAGCCGGTGCTACCAACAATTGGACCAAGTTCTGCGGTCCCAAATCTATTAAGGTGTTATTGGTCAATGAATGAGTGTTTATTACATGAGAGGAAACCGGAGAACTTGGAAAAAATCCACACACCTGAGGTGGGAACACTAGACGGAACAGCATGAGTTAAAATTTGCTGTACCGCCTTCCGCCCGGCGTAGTCAGACCCTGCCATGTTCAAAAAGTATTCTGCGACACAGGACAAACTTATCACGATTGTCCTGTTTTTTAAAAGGAAATAAAATACATGGCTTTTCTCACCATCACGACTGACAACATCTCAATGGTTTCAGCTCTCCTAGCCATTAAAAGAAAAAAAATCCACTTGTAAAGCCATTACCAATTTAATTCGTGTTCTTGTGTCTGCTTGGAAGGACACACGCAAAATATATCAGATACGGACGTACCTTCTTTGTCATTTCTCTATAAATGGCTGACAGGATTGCAATATACGAGCTCAAATACAACGGTAAACTTTCGTAAAAAACGAAAATTAAGAGTGTTAGCATTTGGGAATATTACACACTTTCGGACGCTGTCTTTCCGACAGCCCTGTTCTTCACCTGAGGACGGCTGCTAGCATTGTGCCCGAAAGGTCGTGAGAATTTTATTTTATTGTTTTATTTTTATTATTTTATTATTTCCCTTCTACGTAACTTTACCGAAAGAACCAAGAAGATGAATATTATACACATTATAAAAACACACAAAAAATTCTGAACATGCATCACCACCATAGCGGAATATGCCTGCTATTGGCGTATCATGGAACGATAAAGCTATATGTGGGTCATCCACCATTAAGGCAGTGAAGTGCTTGAAGCAGGCAGAACATCGAGTAGGTTGCTGAATAATCAGTGCAGAGGTTTGAGTGCTCACTCCCCGTGCATTTTGGGGGCTTTTTTCGAGGCACTTGATGTTCCTTCCGCATACACAGGCCAAATATCATCTGGCAGGTACCCATTTGAATGCATCTCACGACTAAGTTTAGCTTTGCTAAATAAGAGAGTGTAGAGAATTCAAAAGTCCAAAAAGTATCTTCTCCATCTTCAGATAAGTGCTCATTCAGTGCTGCGGATAGCTACAGACTTCGTGCTGCTTGGAAGCTAATTTCTCCACAAATCTGGCTGTCGCCTGATGAAGTTAGTTGTAATTACAGTGGAACCTCGGTACACATCGTTAATTCGTTCCAGAAGGTCGGACTTATACCGAAAATGACGTATTCCAAACGAATTTTTCCCATAAGAAATAAAGGGAAAGTAAATAATCAGTTCCAGAGGAAAATAAATTATATTTTATATGGCATATTATACATTAATGGGGTTGTATAAAAGATTTTAGACACCAATTACTAAAATGCATACAGAAGCCACGTGACGGCGCTGCTGCCAGCTGCGTTGGTCACGTGGCGTGCCTCAATCCTGCACGTCGCGCGCGCCTCGACCCGGGGCTCGACCCTCCATGGGGGCAGCCCCCGACGCCCCCCGCCCCTCTCCCCCACGCCCCCCGCCCCTCTCCCCCACGCCATCCGCCTCTCCCGCCCTGGCCACGCCCCCTCTCTGGAACCTACTAGCAGGTTATCGAGGCTTCCCGATGGGCCCCCCCTCTGTGACCTTTCCCCTTTAGATGTCCCCCTCTCGTGTCTATCGTGGCCTGCTGAAGTGGCTACTGCCATACACCGCAGTTACTCTTTTCCGCCAGCAGCCAGCGCTATGCCACTACATTAGTAATTAATTTACGTGTTCTGTTTACGTGACAAGCCTTACTAATTGGCTGTCAGGTGGTGGCGGGTTTAACGACACATTTATATATTTACTCGATATAACCCAAAAAAACCTGTATTATGCTATTGACCTCGGAGAGAAGATAGACTAAGTTGACCATTGAATGGATGTTAACTCACAGTCATGTATTTATAACCACAACGTGAACCAGTTCAACTATTATAACAACAAAAACGTTAATATCGTATTCATGTGTTAAATGTCAAACTTTCCACTACGGCCACAAAGGTGTTTTTTCTATGTCTCAGTACGACGTTGTTGTGAGAATTTTTCTGTCAGGCACGAGCGTGCTTCTGAATGTTACACTCTGTGGTCTGTGGGGAGCAGTTTCTTACCTCTCCCTTCTATTCCCATGGCACAGTGAAGTCGTAATCTATATATATAAAATCGTTCATGTCTGTCTGTCTGTGTGTGTGTGTGTGGACTTTGGCCCATACGCACTTTCATTGGACGGCGGTTGCCCCTGGCAACGGCTAGCCACGCCTTCGCCGCTTTCATTGGACCTGGCAACGGCTAGCCACGCCTTCGCCAAGGGCTGCAGTTTCATTGGACGGCGGTTGCCCCTGCCAACGGCTAGCCACGCCTTTGCCACTTTCATAAGCTCCGTATTTAATTAAATAATAGCCATTACACAGTATTGTTGGAGCGCTAGGGGGGGGGGAAGGAACGCCACCCGTACCCTGCCTCTTCCAAGCCGACAATTTTAGGCGAGGCCGCAGGCTTTGCACGCTACTAGGCCTCGACACCCACCACGCCACTCTGAGGTAAATTCATCAAAGTTTTTCCTACTCTTCACTACACCCCCACCACAATGTGTGCTATTAATATTACTTTTAAACCCAACGCGCCAACAATCGATTACTTTAATGTTCACTGTACAAATACTTATTAAGCTGGGTGAGCGTACTGCCAGTCTATCATGTACACTCTAGCCTGCTTATGAAGCTGAGTGCGTGTACTGGCAGTCTATAATGTGGACTCTTGCCTGGTTATTATAATCGATTCTTTATATGTTCTTTGTACAAACAGTCATTAAGCTGCTTGAGCGACCCCAGTTCGATTCCAACTCACGCCCACCACCGCTGACGATTATTTGAAACGAACCTGGCCCTCCCCTAGGTCCACTCAGCCTCAAAAGCGTAACTGCTGTCGTGTGTGAACATCGTCACTGGGGAGACAAAGGCGGCGGGGCATCGTGGATCCAAGTCCCGGGCGAAGCCGGGTCATGTGTATGTGTGTATGTGTTTATGTGCATGTCTGTGTGTCTCTATGTATGTGTGTATGTATGTGTATGTATGTGTTTGTGTGTATGTGTGTCTGTATGTATGTGGGTTTTTTTTATGTCTTTATGTGTATGTCTGCGTGTCTCTATGTATGTGTGTATGTACGTCTGTGGATGTGTTTGTGTGTATGTATGTGTGTGTCTATGTATGTGTGTGTATGTGTTTCTGTGTTTGTATGTGTGTGTATGTATGTGTGTTATGTGTCTGTCTGTGTGTCTGCATGTATGTGTGTGTGTATTGTGTATGTGTTTGTGTGTGTTTGTGTGTTTACGCTCGCATTACACAAATGTATAATGCGGGTCTAAGGCTTTCCTTACACAGCATTGCCGCTTTATTATTTCAGTCGTTTACTGCCGTATGCACCCTGAAAGTCGTGTGTGTCTGCAGCAATGGACGCGCGCGCGTGTGTTGTGTAGGGGGAACGGTAGTGTAGTGCTTAGCGTGCTGCCTGTGTCTGTGTGTGTGTGTCTGTGTGTGTGTCTGTGTGTGTGTCTGTGTGTGTGTCTGTGTGTGTGCGTGTGTGGTGTGTGGGGAGCGGTAGTGTAGTGGTTAGCGTGCTGTCTGTGTGTGTGTTTCTGTCTGTGTGTGTCTGCGTGTGTCTGTGTGTGTGTCTGTGTGTGTGTCTGTGCGTGTGTGGTGTGTGAGGAGCGGTGGGTGTAGTGCTTAACGCTACGCTGCGCTACCAACCCGGCAAACCCAGTTCGATTCCCGCTCACGGCCACCACCGGTGACGATTATTTGAACCTCCCCTAGGTCGACTCTGCCTCAAACGAGTAACTTAACTACTGTAGCGTATTAACATCGCCACTGGGGAGACAAAGGCGGCCGGCCGTGGTAGATACAAGTCCCGGGCGAAGCCGGGTAGTACAGCTAGTTGGTTATAAAATGCTAAAATAAATGTTTAAAAAGCGCCAGAGGCGATGCAAGTGGTATTCTGAGCCTTTGAGGACCGCTTGCCAGCTAAAACCACAAATCGCACAGATTATTACTTACAAAGTTAAATCAAGCAGACAATACACCTTCACATATCTGTCTCAAAAATTGTTATATCTGTATTATGACAGATAAGTCATCCGATCGACCACACAGCCTTCTGGGAGTCCTTAATTTCAGCAGTGTGCATAATTAATTTCCACGTGCATTATTGTGGTATGTGTTATATAGATTTATATTTGTGTCCTAGACAGAGATATTATGTTCAATTGGTACAAATTAACCGACGACAGGGTCAAGAAGTCGGCACGGCCAATGCCGTTGACACTACGAACTTTTGTCCTTTGCTTCCATCGAGTTGCTATACTGCTGAGAAAAACCCCTGTGTCCATCTAATCATCATGGAGGCACAGTTCCTGGGTTGCGAAACCCCTAATATGCTGCAGATTTTCACATGCGCTGGCACAGGTGTAGCTATACCGCTGATTGCTCTACCAGGCACCAATCACTGGACTGTGACAAATAAAGCCAATGTCCCAATAAAGCATTGATATAATTGTACACTTATCTACACAATTTAATCGTGGCTTAAGGAAGGCAGGACACTGGTCAAAAGTGTTGTGAAGCTATTCTCCCTCTGTAGTGATTGCCTGTCACGATGCCTGGATTTGCCATCCGTATTTCAGTCACATTTTTTGAAATTCACAATTGGTAAGTGATTGGAAATTTCCACGCAAAAAAAAATCTGAAATGGTATTAAAGCTGCCAATCAGCAAATGTTCACCATTGCAAAAATGTTTCCCTTCCACAAACGAACATTGGACTTTTGCATTTTTAGCCATAGGCAAGTGGTGGAAATTCCACATCCCTCTAACAGGAGCCAATATTTCTGTACGCCAACCCCTTTTCACTTCCTGGAAAATGTTACGTATCTTATTGAACCAATAATGATGATCGGCTGAGTTAACTCTGGAGCAAAATTTGAACTCACCACGAATAAGTATTCTTCCAGACCAGGTTGAAGCTTGGGACCACATCAGGGACCTTTATAAAATACAAGAAAAACTGTTTAATCAAGGTCAGTCGTTACTTTCTACATTAGATCATGGCCTTTTCATTCAACAATCATACAAAGAAAAAAAATACGCATCAACTAGAAATGCTGCCGCTGGTATAACAGTCGGCACGCTGGATTTTCAATGCAGAGGTCAGCAGTTAAATCGCTCGGCCTGGCGGATGAAACATTAGACAAGATTCTTAAATCATCCCAGACATCTGACTAATTCACAAGAGCAGGCCAAATACCCCCCCCCCCCCCCCAGAGGGGGCTCTCCGCCGCTCCCCCTAGTGGAGGGCCTTCTGTTGTTGTGTAACAATCCAACATGAGCTGAAAAGAGTGCCTGTTCAGGAGATGGCCAGATGGTGCAGAGGTCACACTGCTGAGGTGGCACTGTTAAGATCCTGGGTTTGAATCCAGGCAGCCGCCTGTTTATACACCAGGTTCTCAAGTTTACCGGAGTTGATGGCCTTGGCCCAGTCATTAATTAATGCAATAACAAAAAAAACCCATAACAATACATTTGGTCCTGAATTAGAATTTTCACAAAATAACGGTTCGATCGTGTGAGCTAAATATTACTCTTTGTGAAAAAAAGAGTAATATTGCACGGCAGGTGGGAAAGTGCTGCCCTCTATGCTGTCGACCAGAGGTTGCTTGAATTGATCTTAGAAATAGCCCCGTGACATCCGCTTTGCTGGTTTAATTAGCAAACACAAAGGATTGCACTGCTGTGTGCTGAGAGATCCGAACGGATTTTTTATTATCACACGATGCTGATAGCACGATTTTGTGGGGGAAATTACAAAGAATGGCAGGAATTTATATATTTTTCGGACCACATAAAGCCACTGATAATGGGAGCAGATATCTAGCGGAGCCATCCTCAAACAACAGCAGTGGCCAACCGGCATCTCCCGGGTTGCGCGCCGCTCTTTAATCCACCACACGTGGCTCTTTCGAAGGGGGCATAACGTAGAACGCGCAATCACAGTAATACCAAAGAAATAATGTACGTTGCTGAAAATTGTCAACATATATACACACTCATATATTTTTATACACTTGGCTCTTTGTAGACCTAATGGGTATTTATTTGGCTCTTGGTCTGCGCCAGGTTGGCCACCCCCTGCTCCACAGTGATGTGCTCGGCTTGTGCTCCGCGGTGTTGATGAAACCCTCCCACAGCATTTGGCATGGCTCCTGTTGAATTAAACAAAACGTAAGAAAAAAAGTATTATCTTCCGAGGGCTAAATGGTAGAAAAGTTTTTTTTTTATATGCGTGAGACAGAAAGATGGATTTAATCATTAACTATGAGCGATTTCTCACATCAATTATATGTGTTATCGTATTTTTTAAATGATATTTTATTCATATATGTGTAAAGGAGAGCCGCGACGAGGTTGCAGGGGGTTCGTCCTTTATTTCTTCCGCCAGTTCACACTCATCCCCAGCCTTCTCCCTCCGTCTCCCGCCAGTTTCTCTCTTCGCGCCCCCTAGCCCCCCTCTTATGTCTCCTCTCCTGCTCCTCCCCTTTCCACTGTTCCCACTCCACTGTCCCCGTTCTTTTGGTGGGAATCCTTCCCTTGATATCCCTTACATTTGCATCAATTCATAACGCATGGGTTGAGACAGTGATTATGACTTGGTGAGAAGTCAACAGTGATCTTGCGATGCCACAATCTTTTCCCTCTTGGCTGCCATTCTATGACCAGTCTTCACTCGCAGGCCATCCTCCCTTCTCGTGTAATGAATTTCCCAAACTTACTTATGATTAATATGATGTTTCTAATTTGTGTTTTTTCTCCAATTCATGTAATCCTCTTTCTGTGTCTCATTGTAATCCCCCACAAGCATCTGTCTATGCTTGGTAGTATATATTTTTTCCCATTTTCTTCGTCGGTGTTCATGTTTCCAATCCATGTCAATGCAGGCAATATACACTGATTAAAAACTCCCTTCTGTGGGGAAACGTGTATCCTGTCATTCATTATTACTTTTATGATGCATACAATTTTAACTTAAAGAAGACATTCAGCAGCGAAGGAGAATATATTAAAGATAGTCTTGAGATTCCAACAGAAGGACGACACCAATGCGATGTGTGGCGGAGCGGTGAGAGAAGGAGAATTCCTGACGACCGGAGCTGCGACAAAGAAGCAACTGTTCGGATTCATCTCGTTCAAAAGACGATGGGCTCGACGAAGAGTCCACCATCCACGTTTGTTTTACAATTAAATTAATCCAACTTGCTCTTGGACACCTCTTTAAGGGGTGCCAAGGTGGCGAAATGTCAACTACCTCATCTGGTATACAGGTTGTAGGTTCGATCCCAAACCTGACACCTGTATATTTGGAGTTTGCATGTTCTCTTTCCCCGTGGGCACGTGGATTTTCTTCGGGTTCTCCTTAGAGGATTTGGCTGCTATAAATGTCCACATGATAAGCCACTTCATAGCGCTATCATTCATGGCCAGGTCGCTTCTAAAAAAGTGTCCATTACATGGTAGAATTAAAACAAAAGTTTCGTTTTGAGTTTAGATTAGTTAGATAATCATGTTGTATTGGTATATAAACATGTATGCCGGGAAGTTAACTGAACGTGAGCTGTGATGTATTTTACACACATATTAAAAGAGTCCCCATGCTAAAACAATCGTTCAAGTGATATCCGTTGCAGCCAAGAGCCAGTAAGCATGCATTCCACATTCACATAGCAGAGGCCAGCCTGTGCATAAGATGACCACCAGTAATTTCCCAGAGAGCTGTCTTCACTTTATCTACTTCAATATAATGATGGGCTTTGTCAAATACTCACCACTATTTGAACTGGCGAAAACTTCATATTGTAGATATAAAAAAATGGCACAGTCTCAGGATCATACATATTACATAATTGCATTGCATAATAATAACCATTTACAGCCTATTGTCAATATACTTACGTATGAATACCCCCCCCCCCCACACGCCATGTTAGCCTTCGCGGATATTTGACCAAACGTCACTTTACTGGTCAGTGTTGATTATTGAAGGGGCCCCAGAGTTCAGAATTTCCTCTCCACTGACGTTGAGTCGTGGTCAGAAATTTCACTCAAGTGGCTGCCTTCACGGCAGCGAAGCGGGCTGAACCTTTTCACGATAACTTCGCACCTCATTTCACGGTGACACAATGTTATCCTCTAACTATTTTTTACTCCGTGTACTCAAACTTTGAAATGTGAAATCAAACATTAAGTACAAACTCACACGGCGCCGCAGGTTTATTATCACCGTTTAAACACACTTTTATCTCGAACGTGTCAGGCTTGTTCCTATCTCTGTTCCACCTAAACCCAAAGCTATAGTAATCTAAACACGAGCAGATAACCTTAAGGATATAGTCCGTACACTCAATCAGCTGTTTATACTTAGAATCGTAGAAGAAAATGTTTAAGCACAGTCTGTTATTTCTGTGGTCACGCAATACATTTCAATGAAATAACCCTTGCATATTTGTACGAAAGCCAATGAACGGGAAGGCATAAGCTTGGAGTGAGGGCCTGTGTTTCTCACAGCGAACCATAGTGGACACACACACTCATTCTGCATTGTGGAGCATCATGGTACAAAGCACATACGAGCATATTTGTGGTCTGCTTCTCCGCGCATGCATTAAATTATGGTTTTGTTCATGAGCCTATTGGCATTTCAGACCAATCCAGTCATGCGTGCTTGCTTAATGCTGCTGAATAATTTCAGTTTTTAAATCCAAAAGGCCGACGGACTAAACTATTTGCATATATGGAGACAGAATAGAGTTTTGCTTGCATAATGATTTTACCATAATGCTACTTAGCAACAAGTAATGAGATTGTGAATCGTATTGCTTTTGGCTTTGAAATGGGTCCCATAGTTGAAATGGAGTCCTCTTGCCAATACCATCCGGGCATTAATTTGTTTGTCGAGGCTGACTGCTGATGAAAAGGTTTGCTTGAACAAATTCTGCTGGTGAATATTTGCGTGTAAAAATCTATACACTGATGGATCAAATAATTTTCATGTGTATGTCGAGACAGAACGGAGCTCATCATATGCGTGTTGTTTGAGCGATGACGGGCTGAGTTAATACTGGTAGGAACCTCCTGGTTACACCAGCCCACAGGGGATCATTGTGTCCGTCCATCGTGCATCCAAAAATGGGAGGGGTGGGGCTGGGTGGAGAGGGGAGGGTGGGGAGGGGCTGGGTGGGGAGGGTGGGGAGGGGCTGGGTGGGGAGGGGAGGGTGGGGAGGGGCTGGGTGGGGAGCGGCTGGGTGAGGAGGGGCTGGGTAGGGAGGGTGGGGAGGGTGGGGCTGGGTGGGGTGGGGCTGGGTGGAGAGGGGCTGGTCACCCCGTGGTGCCCTTATAAAACTCAACGTTTAACCTACTCACGCCGGCTTGTGCCCGCCCTCACAGTCGGCCATATTTGCGGAATACACCACGCCACCGTTGACCCTGGCCATTGACCGAGCAACCCAACGTTCCTACCAGCTCCCTCCGCAGGAATGTGTTCCCAATCACATTGCCGCCGCAGCACCACCTGGCTAGTTAAACAATTATTTACATTTGCAGGTAAACGATAAATGAGGACTCTACACATAAATAAAATACCATTGCTACTTCTGTAAGTATCTAGAAATAACTGGGTTATACCCTTGTAAGAAATAATTAATGTTAACTGATATCATGCCGTTTGTTGATACATGAAAGGCACACTCATTCTCAAGACTTATTCCGGAGGGGCCTGAATTGGCATTGTTGGTCAATTCCATCTTTGAGCATGGAGCACGTGTGAGGAAACCGGAGTATGTGGAGAAAATCCACAGACACACCGATGAATTCATAAACCTATTTCTTGTGCTGCAACCATAGCCCAGTGAAGTTTTGAGTTTCACAAATCCCACTTGATCCACCAACCTTGCCTCCACGAGAACAGTGGATTACAGACACGTGCGCACACAAGCGGCAACGTCAACCGTTGCATGGCTTTGCTTGACTGCACAGTGTGACGAACACATCAGGTGTTGCTTGCAAATTTGAACCTTCGTGGCAACATTATTCATAATGCCCCCCCCCCATTCCTTATCACTTCCAATAAATGCGCTCAATTGCACCGAAGCAGACAATGCAATTGTACCCTTCACATTATTAATTAGGCATAATTGACGGAGATACATTCCCGCTGTGCCCAAAATTTGTAGAGCGACACGAAACATTTTATGTCATTTTACGTAACACTGTCATTTCATTGACAGCCTAATCGCCCTTTCCCCAAATCAAGTATATGACAGAGGAGTGCAGTCGACGACGACACAAAAAAGAATAAAGATTCAAGCCGATGCCACGCGCACAAACATACACGTGCGCCCATGCTCGCTTGCACGTGGACACGCACGCAGATGACAAAGGTGTCCATTTAGCCTCGCAGACTCCTCTCGTCGGAGAGCACATGTGAGGCTGGAGCCACACACAAGTGGGTGTTGGTATGGCCAGTACCTGATGGTGGATGTGCACTCATTGCACTCAGGGGTTTATGTAAGACTGAGTCGGCCTATAACAGACAGAGGGAAAAGTTGACGCACAGTGATGGAATATTGATTTCGGGTGCTGCAGTCTGTTCATGTAATCTCCACATTGTTCTGGCTGGAACTACTCTCGCCATAGGACAACCGCATTTGACTTCAGAGTGGTACCGTGTATAACTACCTCGGAGAGATAATGGGCTGAGTCGTACTTCGAACAGGATTTCAACTCATAGCCTTACAAATGCGAGTCAGGCACTGTCATCAGAAATGGATGTGGCTAAATTAAGTGCAGATTCAGGAACATTGGTGATGGTTTGAGGCCATTACACTCATAAATCATCGTAACATTTTCATCCCTAGTGGCAAACTGGGGACAAAACCACCTTGTGTTTTGGAGCATCTTCCCAAAGGTTTCACCTATCAAAGGCTCCAGTCTGAGAATCGCTGCTTTTTTCACGAAATGCCATCTCGACATCTAATCGGAATCTCGCTAACAAGACATTCCTGTTCAATTATAAGAAATTGTGTATTTTTATACAACTCAGGTACACCTTGTTACAGACTAATCTATGTCCAATCTCCCCATCCGTGGCATTAATTAAATTGCACTTTCCAATTGACAAATCGGAGCCTGTTGTCTGTGCTGGAACCCAAAATGTCTTTAACTCAATCACGTGCCATCTAATCAAATTGTCTAATGCATAGGGAAACATTTTATTTTATTTAACGTGGAATTATTGTATTATAATCATCATCAGCAGCAGCCAATGTCTATCTGCTGCTGGATGAAGACCTCCACACCCCATCACCATCCATCTCAGTCCTGGAATTAATGAATGTCATTTGTCTGGATGAATGGTGCCACCGTTGGAGCAATTGAGTCACCATTGGAAATGTGGAAGTGAACGTCGTAGCCGGGGGCCAACTCAGTCTATCATCCCTTTATGGGCAGAACAAAAAAAAATTGTACTAATTTGTTAAAGGTCTGCAGTGAGTTTTTTTTAATCCCTCTGAAGAGACTCCATCCCTGTCCCCACTATGGGAAATGTCGAATATTCTCCACCTGCTTACTAATCGGCACGGACCAGCATGGTGAAGTATGGTCAAACCCCTATGACAAACACACCTAAATCACAACACGCACTCTACAGCAACTCTATCTGCACCAACCGATGATGTCTGCTGGGCAGGTGAAGCGGCAGTAAGAAGGCCAATGCTCGTTGGATTATTTCAGCGCAGGATCACGAGAGGCAGCAGCGGCGGATTGGGGAGGCGTTCATCCAGCACTGCCAAAGGAGCACAGAGCCGCTACACGTATGGGCGGGGGGCATGCTTTGACCTTTTGATCACTGTCATTAGAGAACAAAGCGTCAGAATTTGTTTTCAGTGCACAATAGAAAGCCGTCAGAGCATTACGCGGGATATGTGTATAAGCGATAACAAATGAAGTTTAATAGCACCGAAGACTTTCATCGGGTACATTTGGATGGTACAACTGCGCCTTTGTAATGCGAAACTGGTGTCGTTCTGTACAATGGAAATGATTTGCGCAGTAGTCACCTTTTATTCACGAGCGCAATGCACAATGAGGAAAAAAAAATTAGCATGCTAATGCTAAAACACAATAACAATCGGAGGACAGCTAATGCCAGATGTGGGATTCTCCTTTGCAGCATGAAATAACGTAGAGTAATTTTGTATTTTTATTGTTTTTAAAATACATTTGAAAAACTGCTCGAATATGTATTTGTTTCTTACACATTGGAAACGTTTATGATGCATCATTTCGGTCGTTATAACGTCCAATGGGAATGAACTGCAGGAAATGCTGAAAGGACGCAATACAGAAGGCTGCAAAGTTGGGCTCAGGATAAATGTGAGCCGCACGAAGGTCATCAACTGCAAAACAGGCAAAGCGAGGACTAAAGATCCCATAGTTTCAATCTAGCCTACCCGAGCATATAGTAGCTGCCCTGAAGCACTGTTTCATTCACTGCTCCCCCTTTAAATGGGGTGTTTTTGGCTGAAGAATGATCGTGATTGGTTAGCCACAATAAAGGTAGCCCCACAATGCACTGAGCCAAATAATGAAAAGAAAAGTGTTGTAAAATGAGCAGCTCCGGGCCATCATTGGCACCGCTGTGCGTGCCACTGTGGATGTTGGAAAAAAGCACCGAATGCTGGTGTTTGTAAGGCGTGTGAACATCTCACCTCACCAGGAAAAGCGTTTTTATTTTGCAGTTAACATCTAAGCAGGATTAAAGAAAATTCCGTAGTTTCAAACAAAGGCCACGGTCTCATACGTTTCCTAAAAAATTGGAAGTGTCTGCAAAAGCACAGCAGAATACTGACAAGAAATTATAAAGATGGAATATGGGGGAGGATGAGAGTTTTTGTAAAGCTGAACTTGATTATATACCAGTGTTCCTAAATTATGTTTATTTTTATTTTAATCAGTGCACCTCCGGCTGTGACATGTGGATTAGAAACACGGTCGTTAATGAAACATCTAGGACAAACATCTGAAAATGTACAAAGGGGCATGGAGACGCACGATTGGAATTACGACTGACGGAAAGGAAAAAGAACAAATGAATCTAATGGAGGTGAATGACGCAAGTCAAACTGTTAGGAAAAGTAATTGGACTATGGCAGGACACGTCGCTAGAAAAGACGGTGGACGATTGGCAAGAATAACAACAGGTTGGCAGTCAGAGAGTATAACGCATCGGACATCACGTCCACCGAGGAGATGGAGCGATAATAGCAGTGTATCTGCTGCTGCTATATGGATTAATGATTGCATCGCGGGATCACGTAAGGTGGCGGCAGCTTGGAGAGGCCTGTATTGGATTTATCATGGCTGGTGACGACAATGATGATGATGATGATTTCAGCATACTTTTTTCAAACTTGTAGCACTGTCAACATATTACATGAACATTACAACTATAATATTCCATATTCTTTGGGTCTTTCGGTAAAGTCACGTAGATAGGTTCAAATTAATGAAAATAAAATAAACAAAAACTACGACGTTTTGATCGCAACACAAGCGGTCGTCATCAGGCAGGGAGGTAGCAGGTAATATGCACAGTATTTAAACGTTCTGTTTGGTCACATTAGTATGTTGCTTTTCATTATCAAGCAGTTTGTACATACGGAAATGCAACATATGCAATGATATTGTGGTAGACTGGACATACCTTACGGTTTATTCAGGTTCCCCTTGGAATTTTCTGAAAAGGGGATTATCTAGAGGTTTTTTTCACAGATTTACTAAATAATCCGACATTTCGCTCCACGAGTTGGGAGTTTCTTCACGAATTTAATTGAGCGGCATACTTTCTGCCTGCATTACAACCCGAACGCACATTGGGGAGATAACATAATGTGATGCTGTGCAATTACGTAATAATGTACAAACCATTGTCAATCCACTGTTGGATAAAGACCTCCCCACAGCATGGGGGTGTGTTTGATCATACTTCACCATGCTAGTCAGTGGAGGTGGCTGAAGAGGGTGACCAGGACAAGTTCAGCTATTACTCTCCACTACTGTTAGCCATGGTCAAGAATCGAACTCAAGTGGCCGGGTTCATAGTGCATTTTGCTAACCACTACGCCACAGCTCCACAACCCTTGTATTGCTTATACACTATTGCTATTACACAGAACGTTTAATAAATAACGTTAAAATTAAATTGTAATGCAGGAATTTGCTAAATCACAAGTGCGAAACTGAAGCAACAATGTAGTAATATTTATATTTGTTATACGATTGCAGATTTAACGGATTCAATTCTTTTAAATAAAATTAAGGCTAAACTAGAATGCAGGAATGTATTTTTAAGGCAGCACTTTAATATCATGGTCGTCATCATGGCCACCTTCCGGCTGCTCCTGTCCCTCAATCCTGGCCTCCCCATGGGCTGAGGTGGCTGTGTACTGATAATGCTGCAGCTGCCAAACCCACACTTTCCCTGCCTCCCAGCCGCGGTTATTGTTCCAGAGGGAGATGGTGGTCATGGCATTCAATCCAAACAAGAATCGCACTGCTCTACAATGAAAAAATCGTCCGCAGACCGGGCTACAGGGATCAGCCACAAGTAGGCCCTGTGGGTGATCAAGAAAAACTGTTTTCTCCAAACAAGTGGTGAACATTGAAGCCGACTTCATGAGGTTCAAGTACGACGCCAACGCAATTGGTCCTTCAGCAGGAGTGGCGCAATGAGCCGTGGCTACCACCAATCGGTCTTTTAAAATCTCACCACGGAGGCGAAATGTTAACTCCCTCGCCTGGTATACAGGAAAGCGTGGGTTCGATCCAGACCCTGACGCCTCCTGTATGTTTGGAGTTTGCATATTCTCCCTGAGGTTGTGCAGATTTTTCTCTGGGTCTCCCCCCCCCCCCACTCCCCACACACACATTTAGAAGCATGCACTTAGAGTATTTGGATACTATAAATGTCCACGTGATAAGCCACATCGTTGAGTTGTCATTAGTGGCCCGGACGCTTCTGAAAAAGAGTTAGATAGCTCAGTGGGCCTTACCTGGTAAAATTAAATAAAACAAAGTTTTAAAATAACATCATAGAATCATTAACATGCACTGTGGAGCTGATGCCGTGCATTTTATGGCAAATTCTTCTGCAGTGTTAACCAGTGCAGCCGCTGGCATCAAATCGTGAACCTCTGCAATGAGTGGCAAATGCACTGCGGCTGGCCCAAGTCACTGCCCACATCCGGCTCTGGACGAGACAATGAGATGAGTGCTGCCCCACTCTCATTCGAGCAGACAGACGCTGAAACTGTAAAAAAATCGCGCAGTTTGCAATGTGTCAATCTTTCGCTTAACAGATGGGTGCATTTGGCAGGTGCACATTGCTGGGACGGAGGTTGGTCTTCCATCAATTTGTCAGTCACACGGACACCCGCCCTGTGAGATACACATCAGTAAAGATGCGTATGGCTTCGTTATCACGAGCCAAGTGGGTAAATACAGGCTTTCCTTCGGCACGATCGTAAAGCGGAAATGACGCTCTATATTCCTGTTTTTCTTACTTACTTGCAATTGTGCGTATAATGATTGTGCCATCGGTGTCACATCACAAGATGAAGTATCCATTCGGACGTCTCGCAATCCTTTTGTGTTCAAGAACAGCCCACAGAACCAGATGTCTCAGAGTTACCTCTAAAATCCCCTAGATTGACTTCCATTCCACATACAGTAGAGGGCAGCCACTTGCCCGACATGAGCGAGTTTTATTGCATGACAGTGAAATCAACATTTTAGTTCTCATAGCTGGCATTTGTCTTCATTAGGTGTAGTGCGGGGGTCGCTAGCCCCCGAAATCCCTCCCTCGATAATGCTAACGGCCGGGCTAGCATCATCAATCGCCCCCCCGCTGCTAAGCGAACCGCTGCTGAGTTCCTCACCCATGGTGTGGGAGCCGTCGCCCGAGGATTCCCCTCCACCGCGGGTCCGCGTAGCAGGCATGGTTAATTACGTACGCGCACACCCACACACACAGCTCCGCACGGCACTCACTCTTGCGCCGCTCTGTGCCGCGCTGGTCGCTCACGTTACGATCGCGCACCTGGGGTACGCCGATTTCGCACGACGAGAACTTACGCATACACCGTACCACACGCGTTCACACTTATAACACGTAACGAGCACACGCAAGCGGGGCACACGCCGACACAACGACTCAAGTTGCCGCCGCCGTGCGCGCGAGATAAACCGTACAACAATGCGCAGCCGATTACGCGCTCGAGCACACGCAAGCTCGCACAAAGCCAACAGCTTCACTGCGCACCGCGGTTTCGCACACGCGAGCGGGGTGCACGCCGACACGACGACCCGTCCCCTCCCGCACTCGCGCGTGCACGTCAACACAAGTATCGTGCAAGGACGACTCTCCTCTCACACGGCTGCGCAGGCACGCCAACACACAAAAGTGCTCTCCCCGGGCGTTAACACACACACCTCCGTACCCGCACCATCGTACAGAGACCACGGCCTTTACGCATACAACGACCCCACACCCGCGAATGCAGTGCACGCCAATACCACGTTTAAAAACACCCAACAACACGGTTTTGTTACTACGCTCGAGACTTTATTAACCCTTGTTAACCCACCGAGCCACCCGTGTGTGTGTACGAGCCAGCAAGGCGCTTCCAACCCACTCTCTAGTGGCGTGCAGCCCTATTCTATGCTGCGCTCTCTGCTACACCGCTTTCCTATTCGTCCTTACCCCGAACTAACCTTCTCCTACGGATCCCACTCTCCGCTCTGAGGTGTTGTAAGGCGCGCAATACGATACCGTCTGTAGTCCTAGGTGACCTTGCGGCGCTCAGGTCGTCCTGCAGACGATCCTGCGGCTCGCCCGATGATTCCCTCGTCGTTGACCCCGTGTCACTACTCCAGAAGAAGAGAGTCCCCTACTGCCCCTGCGTTTTCTTTTAAACTATCCACATCAAAGCTAGGCGCCCCCGTCCCGACCGCCTTGGTCTCTCGACCAATCCTGAGCCTAGGATTTCCCGCCCTTTTGCGATCCCGCCGGCCTTTTGACCTTTTTGCTAAGCAGCAGCCCCGGGTCCTGATCCTAGCTATCTGCCTTGCTGACCCGTGTTTGTGTTTGTATGCGTTTCTAACTGCGGGGCTCTCTGAGCTCGCCGTGGTCGTGCGATCTCAAATCCGCCCACGGCGCCGCAGTGTTACTTAGCCTGGGAAGGGTCCTGTCCAATTCCCTGGCCCTGAGAAACCGTGGGGTAACCCCCCGAGGGGGCCCTCGGGTGAAAACTCAGGGTAGGTGACCCGACCACAAGGCCCTACGTGGGTGCGGGTGCGTGCTTATGTGGGGGGGGGGGTGATGGGGGGCAGTGCAGTGGTGGAAGCCGGGCGGCTCCCTGGCTCGGCAGAGCGGCCCCGTCGTTGTGGCACCACAGTAGCACCAAATGAAATGTGGATGATTTTTTTGCAGTCATTGGTGAACATCACTTGATGACCTGGTTTAATCGCAGGAGGCTGCCTAGATTCAAACCTACGACCTTAGCGGCAACAGCTCGGACCTCTGACCTCTTGAGCTACTCAGTCTCCATCAAAACCAATGGTTCTTTATGGTGATCGGGCAACCTCGGGGCATACTGGCCCAGACCGAGGTGGAGTTGATAGCAACTGCGGTGGTGGCATTGGACTTCTCGGAGCTGGTAAAGTGGTTTCACGGGCACGTGCCTTCCTGCCGCACGTGCCGCATAATAAATGGTGGTGGGCATCGTTGCGTCTGGTTGGTCAGTCGGTTCAACATGTAGATCGTCTTAAACATAGGTGGCCACTGCTCAGAAGCCAGACTTGAAGATCCTGAACTGACTCCTCGAAGACCGTCGCTGTGATTAAGCCGGATTCTCCATTGTAGTGAGTTCATGTTGTCACTGGTCATCAATGACCGGAAACACAAAAAAAACATCACGTGCAATTTGGTTCTGCTCTTAATATGTTGTATATTTAACAATAATCTCTGAGGCAGGGCAGGTGGGAAAGTGCTGCCCCCTACTGTATTGATAGGATCTCAGAGGTTGCTTTATGGTATCCGCTTGACGTGGGTCAATCGCGAACATGAAGGGATGCACTGAGAGAGTCACGAATGGCTACCATGCCTGAAGACATCTTAGAACACAATCTGTAGTTTTCCAAGGCGCTGGAATGGGTTGTTCGTATGCATGTTTGTTGAACTTCTTTCGCACCCTGCGTAGCCAACCGTGCTAAGTGGGTTGGGAGCTGGACCTCGTCTGTAACTCCTGGGACTCGGCGGTGACGGCATCCCCGTGGCCATCTCCGATTACTCGTTGGTGGTGTCACCGGACCCCGGGTCGCGCGCAAACCTGTCAAGTGCATCCTCGTCCTCACCATAATCCCCACGGGAGATTATTTTTGCCAATGTTTTTTTTCAATTCCCCATTATTTCCCTTTGTTATTGTTGTTTTCGTCCCGTGTATTCGCGGTGTCACGAGATGCGATTATATTCAGTGAATTAATAGTTTATAATGATTATCATATCTAGACAATGCATTTGCATGATACCGGACAGGCACGATCGGACAGTTAACTTAATGAGTGGTGTATATAGACTATAGAGTGATAGATCGGTGTGAGGCTCACAGGAGTCGTGCCCTCTGCAGCTTTCTAAAAGCGGGACCTTTAAGAATAGGCTGCCTTCAATTTACACGTCCACTCTGATGGTTGACACGGTCACAGACACTGAGCCTCAGAGGATAAGGGACCTTAAGGAGGTGCGATCAGTATGTGGAATTACCCCAGAGAATCAAACACTGAGGCCACTGCTTTGGAATGAAATGTTCTCACAGTTGGTAATTTAAGAGATGATAGCTGCCACGAGTGTGATTTACACGTAATGATATCATTGGGTAAACACTCATGGACCACGAAAAGGCAACGTTTCAACATTCCTTTTGGTCTGTGGGGCAGTCATAAAAAACGTTGAATTCGTACATAATGGGGACTGATTTTCTCTCCCTTGATCAACCACCCGACTTGGAATTGAACGTGCATCCATCTGATTGCGAGCCACGTGCTCACTAGAACCCGGAGCAGTGATCCGATTTATTTTGACAACCAATTGTAAAAACGTTGCTCCGCAATCGAAAATCAGATGCAGCTGACTCTTTGGTTCCTTCGGTAAAGTCATGTCGGTATATAATACGTATAGATGTATTGGATCCCTGCAGTCACGAAAACTTCAAATCTAGATTAAGACACAGTCATTCTCATATTCTTCTCACGATCCTGTGCTCAGGGAACTCAAAACTAATCTGCTTTTATTTTTTACAACATTCAATGGTATATTTTTTACATTCTCTAAGATTAAAATAATATTTTGGTGAAATAATTACATTATTATGAGCATAAATTGAAAAGTTTGAGCGTTTTCTTTTACGCATCATTCTTCTGTATTTGTTACTTCCAACTCTTCTATGGCTTGATGTTTGTTGCCATGTTTGATTCTTGATATATGGCTGATTCTCAATTGCATATTTAATCTACCGTATCCTCAATTATCAACAAATTGCACAACTTTTTTACACACTCTCAATTATCGACAGCATATTCAATCGTTTTATAGAATGATATTATGTTTGTTACATATTTCAAATAATGTTTAAATCATGTTTAATCATTGGCAATATAAAAAAAATTGTCATATGCTTGACAATCGAAGACAAAATCAACAGGTATGTTCAGTTGTCAAACGTATACATTTGCTGCGTTTAAATATGTTGTGGGTTTTCCACTGCATGTGTCTGCTAAATCGACAAGGTATAAAATACACAGCTATTTAATTTATACTAATAGGGTTTTTCCCCTTTTTTCTGGCAACAAAACTGACACCTTTTGCAAGGAATCATGCTTAGATTAACCACAATACTTGCAGTCAAATGCAAAAAAACAATACTCTGATAATTTATGCACTGTCTTTGAAACTGATTGGTCCACACCAGAAACAGCTTTCTTTAGAGCCTAGTCTCATATGGTGTTCGACCAGATGACGCCAAAGGCGCACAGTTCAAAGACAACGCACTACCAGAGTAATGAGAGCTCTGGGTGAGCAGCTACATCATGGGACCTCCTTTGCAAGTACCAAAATATACTAATAGGGTTTTTCCCCTTTTTTCTGGCAAACAAAACTGACACCTTTTGCTTACATTAACCACAATACTTGCAGTCAAATGCAAAAAACAATACTTTGATAATTTATGCATTGTCTTTGACTGCAAGGATTCATACGCTTAGGTTTTTTCGGTAAAGTCACGTAAGTAAAAAAAAATAATAAATGAATATAAATAAATTAAATCACGACGTTTAGGAGGCAACACAAGTCTCCGTCTTCAGGTGGGACCGTCACAGCCAAATTTACTATATCAAGTGATACAGTAAATGTATTATTATTTTATTTTATTATTATTTTTTACCTACGTGACTTTACCGAAAAAAACCTAAGAGTAAGAACAGTGCACCTTTGATAATTATATCTGATATGTTCACTATTTACCATTTAGATAGGCAGAATACTTGACAACGGCGTATAACACTAAACTTCTGTCGTGCTAATTATATATGCAGTATTTTATATTTATACACAAACGATAATTGGGTGTTAATCATCGCCCTTAATGCTCCTAAATGAGTGATGGATATGTCACGTTCCTATGGTAGGGTCTAGAACATGATCAACAAAATGGTATCCTTTTATCCACAGTGGGAGGATGATGGGTTTAAGATCATGCAAAGGGTGATGTAATATACACTTTTTAATAACTTTAACAGTCGAAATTCAATCAGATGACTTTACATCGACTGCCTTCTGTAAACTGGAATAATGTTTATAATTCTTTACTGCAGCTGTCTAATTAATGCAATACATTTGTGACAGCCTTTAAAGCAGAACAGATGTGAACCCTATAAAATGGGGCAATCTCCAGTCAATCCATTAGCTACACCTTACGTGAGCAAATTAGAAAATCCAAAGATTTTTCATTTCACATATGCTCTCGCCCCAACCCCCATCACCTACCTCTACACTTGAGTGAAATATTTGAGAACACAATAGTGGTTAGACATCTATGGACAAGGTTGTTAAAATCTCCATTAGCAAAATCAATGTGGTTTAATTATTGAGGAAGCTATTTGACTTCACTGAGCGATAACTAGTCTCTATTGAAACGACGTGCATTCCACGGGCTTCTATGCCCTTCCCAATTGAAAAAAAAGCGCATACAAAGTGAACTGATACCATGCTCCTTGATTCTTCACAGCTGACCGCTTGTATGGTCTGGTGTTCCAGTGCACACACAATTTGTGTGCTGCTTGAAACTTAAGTGATATTGTCATAGGAGGATCGCAAATGTTACAGATCATCGTTTGCGGTGAATTTATGGATTGATGGACGTTAGCTCGCAATACAGGTATCGAATCAGATGTGTTTGAACGGAATGCCATTTTGTATTTGTTTCAATTTAATTGGTTTACATTACCCTATAGCCTCTAGAAACGCTACATTGTAAACAAAAATAGTATTGAATTGATTCGTTTCAATTATTTCACCCTTAATTGCCAAAGCCTATGAACGCTTTGCAAAATCACTATCGATCGTGTGTCAGTGACAGCCAAAATCCTACATATGCTCACCAATAGATTAATTATAATCTACTTAAATAAGACTTTGAACCCGTCGCAACACCACAGGAATGGGAGTAGAGTCAGTGATATGTTGTATGGAAAACTAAAAAGAAACGGGAAGGGAAAACGAGAAGAGGAAGGGATGTTAGGATGCAGCTCAAGACGAGCAACAGGAAGAAGGAGCTCCAGGCAGGAAGGGGAGGAGAGGGTGATGATGAGAGGGGAGAGAAGACAGGGAAGGAGAAGGAAGAAGCGGGCAGAAGTGAGCTGCACGGAGCCGCGTCTGTTTTCACAGGGGGCAGGGGTAGAGGGGAGGGATTTAGAGTTGGGGTGGACACATCATTGAAGTGCTTCATGAGATGATTGAGCTGAATTAGATATAGAGATGTAATGTTTATCCAGATGGTGAGGGCCTCCAACCACAAGTGGATGGTTGCAAATTCAAATGTCGTTTGGAGTTAACTTACTCTACCATCTCTCCAGGGTCAATGAAATAAGTACAACTTGGTTGGAAGTCAAGAAATTGTTATTTTTTATAAAGGTACTGGCTAATATCATAGGAATGTGGAATTTCCATGACTGTTTGTAAACCACCAATTAGGTTAGGACCACTTTTCACTTTCTCGAGTAGGGAAACGCTGTAACTTGAATAAACCTACCCAGGTGTGCCATATTAAACGTACAATTAATCTCAATGTTAAATAGCAATGGTATTGATTATAATGACACTACTCTATCCTGGCAACCTGCATATAATCCCTGGTCAGGAACCACACCAGGGGCAATTCACATCTAAAATGTTGACCTCCCATATGTCAGCTTAGCCTATAATGAGTACCTGGTCTGATGTGACAGCACCAAGCGCTGGGGAAATGAAAGGTGGCAAGTCATGGTGTTAGCCACACTTATTGCCGTAATAGGCGCTTACTTGCCTACCACACCTGCTCAATCAGGTTATGAGTAAACAAAGTACACAGAAATGTGCGCAGGTCCTTGCTGTCGGGAACTGATGAGCACTGTATACAAATAATGCGTATATGCCAGCTTTCAATTGTTTTAATGTAATTCAGGGTTGGTATATGGCCTCCGTGTCTGGAAAAACAACAGCTTGCAGCATTACCACACGACCATCTGTAAACTGCCTCTTAAGATTGATGGGCAGGCCGAGTGCTTTTGACTCGGCAAACGAGCCTTAGCAGACAAGAGCGAAGTTCCCTTCATCCATCAGGGAGTCACTGGCTCCCACGCTACCCTGCCTCTTCCTAATCCCAAAACAGATTAAATCCAAAGGTCAACTTTGCTTAACCCTCCAACTGGGCGGATCTGTTCTCCACTCCGAGAGATCAGTGGGCATCTACAAGACACCCTGCTAATGGACAAATATATGTATCGCATTGCAATTAAGAATTATTTCTAAATGAACAAATAAATAGACAAAATATATGCGTTAATATTTAAGTAATGTCGAAGTGCTCCACCTGCTCAAATGAACATCATCTGCATTGATAATTGATAAATAATCTTGATAAATTGGACGCAGACATAGCAAAATGCTTGTTGCCTATTGATGCCGTTTCAGAAAAATGCAGATATGTATCCACTTAGACAGCTGGAACTAAACTTAACTAGTGGGCTTAAGGCCCCTGTATTTATACTACTATTTATATTACTAGAAAGCAGAGGTGTGGACTCGAGTCATGTGACTTGGACTCGAGTCAGACTCGAGTCATGAATTTGATGACTTCAGACTCGACTTGGACTTGCATAACAATGACTTTGTCCCACCTCTGAGGTGTGGACTCGAGTCATGTGACTTGAACTCGAGTCAGACTCGAGTCATGAATTTGATGACTTCAGACTCGACTTGGACTTGCATAACAATGACTTTGTCCCACCTCTGCTAGAAAGTTCTAGAATGTTCTAGAAGTTACTCCAAGTTTACTCAGCACTCAATTTGTCTGGAATGTTCTGGAAAATAGGTAAATTTCAAAATATCACTGTCCTGGTCACAAAATCAAAGTTGTACTTTTGAGGCATAAGCAATTAGGAAACAACACTTACTACCCAGGACGAAAACAATTATATAGGTTTGTTACACAGTGTAATCATAAGCCATGCTTTGAAATTCCATATGCTCATAGCATAGTGGTCTTCAATTATTTGGCCCTGGAAGGATGGTGTGCTGCATTGACCCTCAACTGGCACATTTGTAATAATATAGTGACAATTATAAATTCATTCTGGCTGGTTAAGAAGAGAATTGCATTTGTGATGAGAGTCTCTTTGGACATCAGTTGACTCTGAAAATACAGGGTGACTGCGTCAATGACATCATTCCCAACCACACCTAGAGCCCTAGAAAAGCAGATTCGTTGTTGTGCGATTTTTCTCAGCTGTAACGGTTGAGAAATTATTTCAAGTGGCCAAAACGTAATTGAGGGTGGAAATAACATTCCTTTTCCCGCTGAGATATTTCCCGGCTTATATATCACTATAACCCATCCATCATTGATCATTATATAGAACCTACTGAGAGGACTTTGGTATGAATATCCTACTTGTGTGATTAAATTGTGAATAGAGCTACATTTCACGGTACAACATTTCAGTACATAAGATCTAAATTATCCAATGCAAACATAGAGCACATCGGTATTCAAAACCATTAGCATCACAGTGAAAATAAGAAATGTCTAAAGTGTATACTGTGCATAACAGAATAACGATAAATGTAATTGGCCAAATGTAAAACTGAAAAAAATGTGACAGTATTACTGAAAGAACAATTACCCACAATGAACCGATAAATTTGGTATACCATTGGGATGTTAATTACCCGAACATTCATGAAACTTTAGTTGAAAGAAAGTGTAGGGATTTGGAATTAACCAAACAGTCGTGTTCTTGCTCTTATCCTTCTAAAAATAATTACGTACAAGACTTCTATCAGCATTTTCAATCGGTTCTCATCACATAAAAAATTCACAATCAAAGCAAGGCTTCTTGAAGTACACACCCAATATGCATCTCTTGCTTTTGCAAACATTTTCTGATTTAAGTTTGTGCTATAAAGTAGGAAATTTTAAGCTAAAAGTCTGGCTTCATTGATTCTTTATCCTTACAAATGTCCTGAGAGGTAATTAAACATTTCCAAATCAATAAAAATTGTAATGCAAATAACATCGAAATCATCAAATTCATCAAAGGTGTGTGAAAAAGAAAAATATAAAAAAAAGTTGTTAAACTCCTCGTGCTCTCTTGCCATATGTACAATGAAGCATCATACATCGATTGCACCAGCCAGCCAGTGGTGGGTCTTTACACTTGAATGTGTAAATATGGCAATGAAAAACATATTGAGTATAATATAATTTGTATCCGTCAAAACATTTTTTGAACTATTTTGAACAAACACTGACTGGCTCCCTCTGCAAGTGCCAAGTTGTTTTATTTACAATCTAACATGAATGTGTGTTAATTAAACTGGATATTTATTTCGCGATGACACTAACAATAGCACAACTCTAAACCGAAACAACCACAAAACAGCTTGTCCATGCAACTCCCACAATTTAATAATAATGTTTAGCTTTTTAGTGCTGTGCAATCTGCAATATGCACCATTTAAGGCTTCTGAACTGTCTTGAGTAAACATTTCTTTAAGCGATAACCTTTTCTATAATTTCTGTTGTTTTTGAGGGGTTTTCTTTAAATATACCTCTTATTAGACTGAACTCCACTTAAACCTTCTTCCAATGTCGATTACTATAGGCCTATTCAATCAGAGATTGTTAGTTCAGTCATAATCAGGGGCCGACTCAGCCTATCATCTCCGTGGGTGTTTTTTCTTCAAAATAAGAACCACTATGTGAGGAAGGGAACAGTTGCACTTCGAAGGAGAGACTGACTCACAATGCAAACGTGGAATTTCTGACATAAGCTCCGGCTTAGTGGAAGTGGGTGCTGTCCCATTGTTTGGTTGACGTCATAGGATATTGTACACCTTGCAAGACACATGCACTCATGTGGATGGCTACCTCAAAAAGATAACGATTTTGAAGGGAAAAACAGTATGTAAGGTATGTTGAACTTCTTTCGCACTACCGTACGTAGCCGACCGTGCTAATTGGAGGTACGGGGTGGGGGGGAAGGACACTAAGCTAAACACCAAATTCAGATCTAAATATATTAGCTTTCAATAGTGGTTTTAAACGTGCATAGCTCCAGTGGCTGCAGCTTGCGGATGCCTTGGACCTCATCGGCACTTGAGCCCCCTGTGAGGGTTGCTAAATTTTTATATGGGAGAGTGAGGAGTTGGAATCCATTTTCTCTCCCATGCAATTCCCTCAATATTTGTATAGGACACCAATGCAGATGTGTTTAAACGTTGATTTAACGGCGACAGGAAAGACAATAACTCTACCCAGAATACAATTAATCTGAGCAATATTTGGAATGCATTAACTATGCCTTGATTCGGTATGCACTATGGACACACTATGTACAAGGACGTGAACCAACTGTGGCGTATACTAATTTCTTGACAACCAAATGCAACCAATTCATCAACACTCTCGGGCGACAGTAAAGTTAACATAGCGACCACGCGTGTCGACAATCACAGAACACCGTGACACCTTAACAGGTATGAAACCCCACGGTGACAAAACAGGGACAGCACACAACCGCGACCGTAGAGCGATGACAGAACCCAGCATGGATAGGGTAATTACAGAACATGGCGATGACTGTTCGCGCCAACCCTCATGTCGCACACTCAACTTCTGGGTGACGAGGCAACGCGGTGGAAGTCCAGGGTACGTAAATACACTCTCGAGGTCGCGTGCAACCTCAGGGATTCCCCCCCCCCCCCCCCCCCCGGACTCAATGGTAGTGCCGTGCCAACAGAATTTACACAGCGGCAGTCTGGGGCCTTGGTTTGCACTCTCAACCGGCCTGCCCTGGCTGGCCAACTCGTGACCCATCGCTGGTCAAGGCAGGACTCGGTGGCACCTTGGCTTCTGGGGTTTGGGGGTTTCCCCCCCATAACCACCTCACGTAACCCCGGCCACCCAACATCACCCCAAGGGCGACAGTATTTGTCTATATAGGGACTCCTCTACTTACGAACGAGTTCGGTTCCAGAAGTATGTGCGGAAGTTGATTTGTTCCTAAGTCCAGCTTTACTCCTGTCGATTCCAAACGTGTTGAACGGCATGTACATTAAACACGGGGAATGGCTTTAAAAGTTGTATAATCTACTTTAGATGTAGTTGCCACTGGTTCTTCTTACTACCACCTTCAACACATGATGGGGCTTGACGATGTTCGTGAAAAGCAGAGAGAACGTCATAGTGAACCGCACAGCAACAACACAACAACAGACAATGGCGGCAGCCCAGGCAGAAATTCTGGGTAATGACACCGAACAACCACCGGTATCTATTGCTCGGCGGTTGAACTTACGACTTTCGGTCCGAACAGGCAACTGGACATGCGGACAGCTTTGTTTAGATCTCTGATAGTAAGTCGAATATTCGTAAGTAGAGGAGTCCCTGTACTGTTACACGCCCCCATGCCTCATCATCGCCGGACTTCATCAGTGTTGGGTCACTGAACTGTGTTATCCTTGGCGCCCTGCTGGCACTGGGCGCTCAGGCTTTGGTACCACTGTGCCTCATCAGCGCTGCATTTTGGTTGCTCCAGGCACTCGCTCCCGTGTCTCATGCTCATCCCTGCTTGCTGCTGCCCCCATTTTTCTCATCCTACCATATACCTTCCTATCCTGGCTACTTGAACATGGCCCCTTGTCCTGGCCTCATTTCACCTCGGTCCTCTTTTCTTATTGAATTTTTACCATTTTTTTCCCCAATTATTGAGATTTAGGTAGAATTAGCTGCTTAATAAAAATCTGATTATGACAATGAACAGTGGTCAGCATGTCTTCAGTCATTTGCCATTGCTGCATAGGGGCTGCCAATAGAGATGAGCCATGCCCTACACTTCTTTAAGCATCGGGAGACTTTAGCTTTATTTTTTTACGATCCAATGAGCATTATTCTTAAAGATGCAGAAATTATTTAATGAATTTAACCTCAGTTGCTCTTCAGGGGTAGAACGTTTTTTTTTCTTCATCGTGAATGCATTGTGAAAGTGTGACATTTATCAGCCACAAGTCCACAGAGATTATTTTTCGGTGGGATGAAAAAAAACCCACTGTTGTAATAGGGAAGGCTGAGTGGCCTGGAAGACTAATGCACATGTCAGAGCACTGAGCCACAACCGCTGTGCTCCTCGGGTTGAGCCTGGGGTGTCCGAACTGAGATAAATCTAATTCTCAGTTTGCTGCTCTCTGCTCAATCAACGGCGACTCACACAATTCGATATACATTTAACTTTATCTCAAATTTGGTTATTTCAACTCAAGAGTGCTCGGCATATTAAGGCATATTAACGGTGGGTGCCACCCACCCAACTCACACATGTCACAGGATCCTATTGGCGGGAGCAGAAATAGTTCTCTACTCGGTCTCCCAGGGTCACTCACAAGTAAGACTTGAGGCTTTGCAGTCTGCAGGGGTTCTGTAACAAATGACCAATCTATTTTGTGTCCTGATGCTGACAGCACGACGAGGATATCAAAAAGCCAAACGACCTCCATACTCACATGGTACTGATTCCAATTGGCATCCCTCATCCAGTTCTAAGAATTCCACATTTTCTATGGTGAATTCAACTCTTTATATAGCAACAACTGTTGACTCCATACAAAGTGGCACTGATTTATCAACCCAGGAGATTTTAGGTGCCTAGTCAATTATAACCAGCAGAGGTTACGTCCGGCATTTGCCGAACCCTCCATCATCACTCCAGCGATTTGGTTAATCATCCCGATTTCC
Source organism: Lethenteron reissneri (assembly GCF_015708825.2). NCBI lineage: Eukaryota > Metazoa > Chordata > Hyperoartia > Petromyzontiformes > Petromyzontidae > Lethenteron > Lethenteron reissneri. The sequence goes on from NC_083821.1 coordinate 9,493,135, forward strand.
TTTACGAATGTGTTCTTCTCGTTTGCACTGCTTTGGTTGTATTTGTTTTTCCACTCTTTCATTTTAACATTTGTTGCAAGTGTGGTGGCCAACAGTGGCCAATAAACCACCAATTGTAATACTCAGCCTGCATGCATTATGAACTTAAGAACAAATACCAATAAAACTGGGTTCTCAAGTGCAGTGAGTTCATAGTCTCAGTCTGGTATGTATGTATATTGAACTTCTATCATACCTTACATAGTCAATCGTGCTAATCAGGTGTGGAGGAAAGACAACAAATTAAGCACAAAAAAGTATTTCTAAAGAAATGAGTTTTCAATTTAGATTGAAAAGTACAAAGCTCCAGTGGCTTCCTAATATTGGAAGGAAGAGTGATCTTGATGGCCGCAGAATCACTATGTTGGCACACAACTATCCTCATACAATATGCAGTGATCATCTTCGTTCGATGGTTACCCAAACGCCCTGCGAGGATGAGTTTGCATGATGGTGGATAATCCTCGATGAGATCCTTGCCAAGGTCAGATCCAAAGATTGCACAAAAAGCCATTATATTATTTAAAAAAATAGTGTGCGTAATTTTGCATTATGGTTATATGTATATCCCTGTAATGCTGTCAGCATCAGAACACAACATAGATTAGTTATATATATTGCTTCTTCTACCATACGTAAAGCATTCATCTCCGTATCAAGGTGCGTGGAAACGTTTTGACTACTGAAGTGTCAAGAGGTCACGTACATAAATATGTCATCTTTCTCTCCAGAGAGAGCTTTATCATACAGGGTGATGCACTGACGCCCTGTGAGAGTTCCAAATGGATGCGCTGTCTCATTGTGATTCGGATACTACAAATGAAAAACAATTTGGGGACGAAGACAAAAAAGCACGATTTTAAACGAGGCATTATGCCTCGATGAAGCAAGTTTTTGACCACTATGTCACAGCATCACCTGGCTGGATATACAATATTAAGTAACAGTATATTCAATACATGTGTAAGACTCGTAAAAGGGTTGTCTTTCTCTCTCTTTATTTTCCTCTTAGAGTCCACCTTCGCCGCGCCACCGCTCCGCGTCTTGGCGCGGCCTCGCTCCGCTCCGCGTCTCTCTACTGCGCCACCGCTCCGCGTCTCTCCGTGCCCTCACTCCGCTCCGCGTCGCTCCGCGCCTCTCTACCTCACTATTGCTACGCTTGTCGTCTCTACGGTTTCTCCTACTCTGCATCCTTCCGATGCATGGCTACCCTGTCTGCTCACTGCGTTCTCGCTACCACTGTCTCTCCGTGCTTTACTCTACTGACACTGTCTCTCCACGCTTTACTCTACTATCGCTTGCTCTGCGACTCCCTGGGCACCGTTGCTGCAGCTCCATCCACGACGCCAACTCGTACAGGACTCTCCTCTCTGTTGCGCTCTGGCTTATATCCCCACACCAATTAATCTCCCTAATTATCTCTATCCCCCGCTTATCACTCGCCCCCTGCCCCCCCCCTGTCACGTGGCATTGTTGTTGCCGCCAGAGCGACGCCCGCTAATGCCCAATTACCTTTTCAGCCAATCACTAGCCTGTGTCCTCCCGGCTACCCTGACACCTGTTTCAACTCTTAACGACCCACTTCGCCTAAAGCCACAACAACATGCATTACCTCACATCACCCCACTGTACTGTGCTTGCTCGCACAGCAACAGAGGCGGGGGATGCGTGGCGCGCTATACTCAAGTCCTACACATGTACATAATACAAACTTTTCAAAATTATCGAGTCGGTTTGTTGTCTTAACTATGTTGGCACGCAACATCCTCATACAATAAGCACTGCAGCATTCATAGAATTAGCTTTCCACGATGGCGAGATGTTAACTGCCTCGCCTGGTATGCAGGATGTTCGTAGGTTCGATCCCAACCGTGACGCCTATATATTTGGAGTTCGCATGTTCTCCCCGTGGTCGTGTGGAATTTCTTCCAAGTCCTCAGTTTTTTCCCTCCATATTTAGAAACAGGCCTTTAGAGTATTGTATTTGACTTGCTGTATATTTAAATGTGAGAAGCTACTTCTGTGAACTATCATTTGTGGTCAGGTCACTTCTGAAAACTAGCTGTTTACATCAGTATGCCTTACCTGGTAATATTAAAAAAAATCGTTTTTAGTATAGTCTACCTGTTCTATTTTGAAATTATCCTATGATCAGTCTAAAACTGGTCTGCCCAAGCCAGCTTCCACAATAGGCAAGTTATCATTGGACAATAATTTGTGTTTGTGCAATTTTTTTTATTTCTCACATGACAGTTTCTTTTCTCATGATTTCTATTTGCTTCATTAGTGCACTAATATTTATTTAGCTTTTATACATTTTGTTGACCCAGGTCACTATTGCAAATGAGACTATCCACGTCTTTTGTAATCTCGCCTGGTTAGAAAACTTGAAACTTGAAAACTATGCCTTAAAAAAAATGTAAGCAGTCATAAAATAACGTAGAGGTTTTTAGTTTGGCGCAGGTAGTTTGATGACACCACAAATGACCCAGATAATATGGGGTTCTCTTGCAGGACATCCCTGGCTTAGCTCTGGGCAAGCTAAATTAGAAAGGATGGGGGAACTTTAGAAAGGACAGAGGAACTTAATCAGTGTTCGTGGCAAGGATGAAGTGCCACCCAGGTCTTGTAAATGCTTCATTATATGAAACCCAGAGTCGTCGAGGAGTGAAGGTCAAAGTAATTTTAATACTTCACAAAGGCAACTCTTGGCTAAGCAGTTTTATATGCTCCATATTTGTGTATGTGTGTATGGGGGATACTTGGTAATGCAAAGGCAAAGACCTCCCGTATAGCCTTAACAGGCTCTTGCTACAAGTGCTGTTAGCAAGCACCTATGAAGGCCAGCATGAGGGTCGGTGGGCAGAACCATGCCCGGCCGCCTTTGTCCACCCAGAAGCGATGTTACACACCATACCAGGTACTAATGTGAGGCTGATTTTGTAATTCATATATTTATATACGTATATACACACACAACAATTGAAACGTAAATTGCTGTCAGTGTTATGGCCAGAAACATATGCGTTTTTGATGTGAATAGATGCAGCTTTTGACTGCCTTTGTCTCCCTAATATATGTCTTGACAATGCTGCACCAAGTGCTCATCTTAAGCGAAGTTGACCGAGGAAAGGCCCAGACTAGGTCCAGCTACTTATTGCTGCTCATGAATGGTGGCTAAGAATTGCATCCACTACAGCGCACATATAGGTGATATTGACAACACCACAAGCAACTACCTTTGTTTCTGTATTCATAATACCAATGTTTACAGACGGCACCAGATATTTGTTTTTGAACCCGGTACAATACGCTGATCGACATTGGAGGGAAATGAACAGAAACTCTGCGAAAACCCGAATTTGGCGCAACGAGACCATACCTAGTGGGGGACCAAATACGTCTTCTTCTGTGTGGCATTTTGGGGGATTGCAACAGATTACAAATTGCTGTCGAGATTTGATATCCATTTGACTGCTTTAGGAGCAGTCGCGTGGATTTGTTTCAGAATGCTTATTTGAGGGCACACCTGGAGGGTAGGACCAGGATAGGTTCATATATCTCTGTCTTAGACATGCATGTGTAGTGCAGTGACTTCGGAGATGATGTTTGTAGAGGCACCTTCTTTTATTAACACACACGATCTTGCCTGCACACACTCTGTACTCGCTAGCCTATGACACAACACTAGCCGTCTAGCATCGGCGGCACTGACTGAGTCAGTTACCAGCCTATCTAGCAGCGCAATGTCAAGCGAAGATGGCAGCGACGATGGCGACAAGACGATCCAATCCTAAATCGGCAGCCTCGAGCTACCGCTCTCGGCCCCTTCTATCTTAGCAGCGTGGCCTGGCTCCACCCTGGCCACGCCTCCCTTCTCGAACCCACTAGCAGGTTCCAGGGGCTTTCAAATGTGGCCCTCCATGACCCTTGCCCCAGTTCTTCAACCCTGCCGACACACCCGTGTATATGTTTGTACACTTCAGTTGCCGCTGCTGGTCACCAGTCAGCGCTATTACACTAAACATGGATGGGAATAAAACCCAGGTGACCAGAATCGTAGTGTAGTTTACTGACCACTGTACTACCATTCGACACACACCAAACACATATTAGTAAATCTAATTATACTTAAACTCTGAACGTGCCATAATATATACTCTTTGGTTCATTCGATAAAGTCACGTAGGTATAAAATAAAATAAATCACGACGTTTCGGGCGCAACACAAGCGTCCGTCATCAGGTGGGAAAGCATGGTCTGCTGCTGAGACAGACTGTTTTCAAAGGTTTGAAATGGGTGTAGTCCAAGGGTCATAAAGAAGTGGCCAGGGCTAGTGATGTTAACGTGATAAATTATCATGTAACTGTAAGATAGGAGAGCGTCCTCCTCGACGAGGACACGGAAGTGGCTATGTTAATGTGAGAGATTAGCATGATGTTCTTGTGAGAAATTAGCATGTAACTGTAAGATAGGAGAGCGGCCTCCTCGATGAGGGCACAGAAGTGGCAATGTTAATGTGAGAGATTAGCACGTTAATGTGAAATCGAAGAGTGGTGCAATCCAAAGCGGCCTCCTAGACGGTTTGTACCCATCCTCTCGGTTGAAGTTGTGTCTGTGTTTATGGTATATATCTGGATGACTTAATGCACAAATCTCTGAAGGTAGCCGGTAGGTTGGTAGAGTACCTCCGTCTTGGAAAAATCAATTTCGTGTGAGCCCACAGCGTTAAAACAATGATCGGCAACGGCAGAGGTATTGGTCCTACCGTGTTTCATATCTGCCTCGTGTTCATGAAAGCGGTCCGAGACGTCGTTTCGTTTCCCCAATGTAACTGCTGCCGCAACCACAACTCAGTTTGTAGACACCAGCGTATTGTATAACAGGAATCACATGCTTCACAGATGGGATTAAATCACGGATTTTGTGTACTGTGTTGAAACGAGCCTGGATCTTGTGTTTGATTAAGATTTTTAAAATATTTTTGGTAACCCCTGCTATGTACGGTAAAGTGAGTTTTTGTTGGATGTGTTGCGCCCGAAACATCGTGATTCATTTTATACTTATACGTGACTTTAACGAAAGAATCAAAGAATATGGATTCCTGCAGTCACAAAAGCTTCAGATCAAGATTGTGCCATAATATATTCATTACACGTTAGTCCGTGTATGTTGACTGTTGTGAAAGGGTCTTCATACTCAAATGAGTCGATGATAATTTCCACTGGCAGCCCTGAGACCAGAAAGTTCACATTACCGTAACGTGGATGAACCTCTCCATAGGACAACTAATTATGAATTATAGTGTTACTACAAAGCATCGATATAATATAATCGAGCAGTGGATGACAAATAGCTGTAAGCAATTATAATATGTACAGTGTGGGAAAAAAGTATTTGATCCCCTGCTGATTTTGTACGTTTGCCCACTGACAAAGAAATTATAAATCTATAATTTTAATGGTAGGTTTATTTGAACAGTGAGAGACAGAATAACAACAAAATCCAGATAAACGCATGTCAAAAATGTTATAAATTGATTTGCATTTTAATGAGGGAAATAAGTATTTTACCCCTGTGCAAAACATGACTTAGTACTTGGTGGCAAAACCCTTGTTGGCAATCACAGAGGTCAGACGTGCGTTAGCCCTCGTGCCTACTTCCGGAATGGATGTCCACAATTGTAATTTCAAATATGCTGCACACTTACTGCGGATGGGAAATTCGTGCTCAAGGTAGTGTGCAACATTCTTTGAGATGCCCACTTGAAAATGGCTTGTTGAATTTCATAAATGTCCTCTGGAATTCTAAAGAAAATGTTTAATTTCCCTTGGGAGCCCTAATGCGGCAGGAGGAAACGTGTGTAGCTCTCGTGCAGAGGTCGCACCGTTACAGAACCCCGGGAAACATAAATCTTCGCAGAAAAGCAGAGAAATCATTGAAGCTCTTGATAACCCATCGGCACACAACACCTTGATTGTCAAGTTGGAGAAATCTCTCCTCTCCCTTCTTGCTAGCACGTATGACACACGCGCCCGTGCGTTAACCTTATATCCCCCCCCCCCCCCTGAGCAATTAGATCAAGGAGAGCCAGACACTTGAGCCGTGGCCTTGCAACTCCCAATGCAATCGTTCATGGCACGCGCCCTCCCAGCCGAGCTCCTTCCTGCGTGGAATCCATTGAACAACACTCCCAACTCACAGGGCGCAAGCCCATAACGATAGCGGGATCCACTTTGCAAGTTTATTTAACGCCGCCCCCTCCCGTCATTACGACAGAAGGGTAAAATAGCACATGGGGGGTTTGTGTGGCGAGCCACGGTGGGAATGGCAGTCGAAGACGAATCAAAGAGTCGAGTGTCACCCTCAGCCTCAGGGGTGCAGCCGAATGCAGAGGTCGTGGGGTTTTCTGGATGCCCCCGGTTAGCGCATATTTGCATCAGGGTCAACTCACACGTACAAAGACAAACAAACCATTTCCCCCGTGTAGTCTGAACAGTCAGACTGTCGTATCAATTGCTATTAACCAGCACATATAAAGGCCGGCACTGCATACGAGGGGATGGGTGCCCAGCACCGCTCCCGGCCTCCTTTGTCTGCACATCAAACCAGATATGAATGTGAGGCTGAGTCAGAGCAAAGACAAAGATCCACCATATAGCCTCAACAAACTTATTGAAGCAAGTGCTGTTAGCGAGCACCTATGAAGGTTGGAACGGTACACGAGGGGGTGGGTAGCGAGCACCACGCCCGACCGCCTTTGTCTCCCTCGTTGGCAATTTTTGGCGATGTTTACAACACACCGCACTAGCTACTCATTTGAGGCTGAGTTGACCTAGGGGTGGCTCAGGATAGGTCAAAAAATAGTCACTGGTGTTGGCCGTGAGCGAGAATCGAACCCGGGTCGCTGGGTTCATATTGCAGCGCGCTAACCGCTACACTTCCGGCTCCCGACATGCGCTAATCCAGTCAGCACAGACACATTGACAACGGCACACACACAGCACATATGTAATGCTCGAAAAATGACCCCAAGCCAATGTTGCAGCCTAACGGCTATTCGAAGATAGACCAAGGTCCTTGATTGGCGGAAAGAGGCCTCCACAGGGATTGGATTCGGGAGGGAGGCTTTTGAAGTGATTGGAGAAAAGGGTTTAAAGGAGAATAGGCGGAAAACAGTGGCACCCAGAGGCAATGGTTGTGTAGTGACATCGCGGGATGTCACTGTGAAATGCCGGCCCTAGAGAGGCACGGCATGCGGAGTATTGACATCGTGGACACCACTAGGATGTGGGTGCAGTAACAGCTCTAGAGGGGCTCGGTGAGCGCTGCTCGATAGCGCTGGATGGCACCATGCTTGGTGTGCAGTGCCGGCCCCTACAAGATAGGGTGTGGGAGTGCCGGCCATGGAAATGGGGTAACTAAGTGCCGTGGCACTCTGGTTGACCCCAGACGGACACTTGACCGGTTAAGTCTACACAGGGGCCTCAAGTGGGGGCTAGGGATCGTCACGTGTCGGGGTCGAGATCCTGCTCGAGGATTCTGGAAGGTGGTCATGGCCGAGAGCGGAGCCAGCCCCGCGACAGAGGATATAAGCCGGGTCCCCCAGAGGGACCGGCGCTTTTTTTCATCCTGAAGAAACCTACGTTTTATGTTGTACGTCCTGCAGAGTCTCCAACACGTGGACCTGGTCCTGTCCAGTGTAGCTAGTTACGGTGTAATTAGTGGAGTTAGCCTTGTGGTCACTACCATAGGTTGTTAATTTGTTAAGGGGCAGTTACCCCATGTCTTGGTGTTAATAAATGTGTTGCCTCCAAAGAGTATGTCTGCGACTCAGTTGAACTCCCTACAGTTGTGATCTGTTTGAAGGGGAACAACAGATATTGGCGAAGGGAAATGCAGCAAGGGAATATTTGAGAAAGGGAACGGGAACAATATAAAATGGCAGAGCACAAGGGGAGTGGACTTTTCGAGGGAATGTACCGCTTCAAGATCAAGCACAACGCCCAGACCTAAATTGTTCGGTGTTAATAAAAGTGGCTCCTAGTAGTTCGTCGTCCGAGTCATTACACATACGCACACTTGCATTACAAAGTGTGGTTGTGACCCTGGCTCAGCTCATCATTATTCTTGCATGTTCAATGCCATAGCAACCATTTAGTGGGATGTCAACAGCAGTTGGCCCTGGCAATAGGAATGTAACAATTTTACTAGATAACAGAGAAAAGCTATGACTTCGACTTGGCTTTGGCTAGATATAAAGAATGCCACTTTATACTGTGGGAAATAGAAAACTACAGCAAAATTGGAGATTGCTGATAGAAAACAGGGTTGATGCAGAGGAAGCCCAGGAATTTTAAGATGTCACATGATACTCGTATAAAACCTGAAAACAGTTGTTGATATATAGACATTGGGTATCAAGGATACCATTAAAAAAAAGTAAATACATCAACTTAAATTACCTCATGGAGTTAAGTGAATTTATGTATAAAATAATTAACATGTCGCGTGTTTCTGCATTGGAACATGTATATTGTTTAAGCAATTTGAAAGCTCAGAATATAATATGGAAGATAAAAACGCATTACAGGAACAAGAAGTTGCGATGGTTGTATACATGAGCAAGGTTCAGGAGAGAGAAAGTCACCGAGACGGACATGAGAGTGGTACCAAGGGACCAGCTAACCGAGGGGAAGACTGAACATCACGAATGGGGTGTCTGGCTTCATTTGTGTAGACCTCTCTGTGTGCTGTAAAGGGGGGCGTTGGTCGATAAGTCACCTCTTGTAATTGTTGTGCTCTGCACCACTGCCATTGCAGCAGCATCACCGAATCATTAGATTTGTGTCGAGTGCACTTCCTGTGCTTTCGTGGAATTACGAATTTGTATGGAAATATCAGAAAAAAGTAAAATGGGGGGGTGGGATGTGGGTGCTGATCTCGTCAGCGAGCTCGCCCCGCCGACGGACTGAGACGACCAATCAGGCTCTGTCCATCTCACACACGAACAAAGCCAACGGTCCGCCTCAGTAGCGGACTGGTAAAGATGTTAGCGAGCACCTGTTAGAGAACATGCTAACAGGTGCTCGCTACACATATGTAACGACAGGGTGCCACCTGTCGTCCTGAAGGGGTAATCGTTGTTATGGGCATGTTACGTAATGTCTAATTATGAGGGGGGCATATCTGGGGTAAAGGTGAAAGGCGGAGTCAGTTAGGTAGCTCCGGTAACCTGCTCGAAGGATCTGGAAGGAGGCGGGGCTTGGCTGCGCCGGGGTGTATATAAGGGGGACTGAACCAGAGGTTCGGTGCTGTTGCGGTTCCTGGGTCCTGGCTGCGTCGCTGCTCGCCATCATCTCTCTACGTCGTCCGGCCACATGGCCGATCTTCTGACAGGCTCTCATTGTCACCGTCGCTGTGCTAGTCAGACAGCTGTGTAGTTGGACGCCGACAATTGGGTTGTGTAGAACGGTCGGCTATGTGTAGCTACGTAGAACGTTACATATATCGCCCAGTGTTGTGCTTGAAGTGTGAGAATAAATAAGAAGCCTTCTATACGACGTGTCTCGGAAGTCGCTCACTACACATACACACGCTAGCATTACACACACATACGTGTGTGTGTAGTGCCGATGTGTGCTGTCCTTTATCCTCCCGCTCTCCACTTTTGTCAGAGCGATGGCCAAACGCTGAATAAATCCGACCCCCAAATTTCGACTTTGTAACATTTATGAGACCTGACAGAAGGAAGTAAGTGAAGGCATGGCACAGTGGCCTCAACACCAGTCAGTGTATGTTATATCTCGATATTACGTAAATTCCCTTATAATGGCCTGGACAATGGCCTCCCTAACCTGAGATCTATGCTACAGAGTGGCTTCCTGTTAAGTCATCCTTAAGACCCTCTATATCAACCCGCACATAGCTCTTCTGGGAAAACGTTTTCCTCGCAATAGCTCAGGCTTTCTCGACTGCCCATTGATGAGATCAATGTGCGAATGTAATTATATCATAAAAGTGATTTGTCACTTTGTCAATGTGAGTAGGGATTTTTTGTTGCTGTTACAGGAACGGATCCTCAGTGTTACTGAGGCAGGCGTTAGAGAAAAGGGAAGTCAATTGTGGAAATGCAATTAGGCCATTTACTTTGAATTAGAAGATTTATTTTTTATAAAGATGCATGCCTCGATTTCCTCAAATTAGTTTAATCTTGGCAGGAAACGAAACTTGATAAGTGGACTATTTTCCTCCATCACAAAATTTGGTGATGTTTTAACTGTTGACATCTGCGATTACAAAATAAATTAGCAGACAATGTCTTCTTCAAATATATGTATGTCCTAAAATATATGTTGTCTGCTTAATTTGTTATTTGTATTCTCCGCAACAAAGCGAGTAATTATTGAGCTATGTTTTCCATACTTTTCCGTCCAAATTGGATCCCATATCGGAGAGGGAGTCTTTGGCAGTAAGATTGGCAGCTCACCAGTGTTAATTTAAGTGAGCCTGACTGCTGATGAGACACTCAATGTCCAAACCGGTTCAGAGTTTGCTTGTGTTGAACTAATGCTGCTGAAATTACATACTCCCAGGCCGTGTGGCTTATGGGTTGCCGTTTTTTTTAAGGATAAAAGAAATATACATGAAGGAGACATTGTCTGCATATTTATTTAAATGTTACAGTATTTTGAATGCACATAGGTATATATTTGTAAACTTAAACTTTTTAAATATTATAAATCAAAGTGTTTCCATGCTCAAGCCAGAACTAAAGAGGGAGTATAATTACTTAACTAAAACAAACATATTTATAATTTCACCAGGTAAGGTCCACTGAGATATACAGCTTTTTTACGACGTGGCTTATCACGATGAAATTTAAAGCAGACAAATACTCTTAAAGATATGTTTCTAAATGTGGAGGGACCCAGAGAAAAATCCACACGACCACGGGGAGAACATGCAAACTACAAATATACAGGCGTTTTGGTCGGGATAAAACCCACGACCTCCTATATACCAGGCGAAGTAGTTAACATCTCGCCACCGTGGCGCCCCATCGACAGGTTGATGTTACAGTGTAATTTTATCCAGAAGCACGGGAGGGGAAAGACAGCGTTTTTTTTCTGCCACTCACGGAGAAATTGTATCACAACTTGATTTTATAAACCATCATCTGAAGGACAGCTATTGCCGAAAAGATAAATGAAGAGGCAGAAAGTTTAAATCAGGAGTCGCTAAGCAGATAAAAGCCTTCGACCAAGTCAACATCCATGATATGTGAAGGCACCAATAGATAAATGTTTGAGTTAGTGAATCAATCATATCACATACTCTTTGGTTCTTTCGGTAAAGTTATGTAGATATAAAATTAATAGATCACAACGTTTCGATCGCAACATAAGCAACCAACTGCTGTGTCAGCAGTCCTCCTGCTGTGTTTGTCTCACCTGATGACGGTTGCTTGTGTTGCGATCGAAACGTCGTGATCTATACATTTTCTATCTACGTGGCTTCACCGAAAGAACCAAAGAGTATGGATTCCTGCAGTCACGAAAGCTTCAAATCAAATCATATCACGGTAGAACAAATGTCCAAAGGTATACATTCAAGATGCTTCTCGTGCATTTTTATTCAATTTTGAACAGCTGCGACTCTCCATTTAGAAGAACTCCAAGTTTTCCTTCGCACAAACAACACCAGCTGCAGATTTCTGTGAAATGAGCACACTAATTGCTGCCATTGCATGCAGTACACAGATTTGTCTGTAGAAAAAAAAACAAAGTCTTAAGTATCTCCATGCTTAAATGGGCAACTGGACAGGACACATCTCTGTAGGTAACCGTAAAACAATTGCCAATGACAGATTTATGTAACAGGGACAAATTTCTCAAAAATATGATTTAGATAATTTGGCTGCTATAACGTCAACATGACAAGCCACTTCGTTGGGCTATCATTTGTGGCCAGGTCGCTTCTGACGAAGAAGCTAATCGCTCAGTGGGCTTTACCTGGCCAAATATAATAGTTGAATTTTTTGTTTATTTTTTATTTAATGTTGTTTTAACTTTCTGACCCTCCCCTACTGGTCGTCTGAGTAAAGGAGCTTTATAGCTCATCTCATTCTTCGAATATAAAAGACAGATTCTGATTATGAAAAAGGATGACCACATTATTTGGATCCCCAAATTATTACTTATTGAACAATGTGGGATGATGTGCTGGTTTAACCCCAACCAGGACTTGAACTCATGAGCACACATACGGCGAGTTGAGCATAATGAAAATGTATGCTTTATATTATTTTGGTCTATTGGTAAAGCCACGTAGATAGAAAAATAATAAAAATATCACGACGTTTCGATCGCAACACCAGCAATCGTCATCAGGTGAAAAAAAAATTAGCGGGAGAGCTACTTAGTTAGCAGGGTTCATAGCGTGAATCACTTCACATCTGCTTCCTACAAACATAACATACATACACACAGGAAGGCATATGCACACACAACCAAACATGCATAAGAGCAAGCAGATTACAATTGTAGTCCTATAAAAGGGAAAATATGGCACAAATGTGGATAACTTAATTCAGATGATGTTGGAAGTTCCATCGTTTATACAACCGGAGGGTCATTATGGCTTTCATAATCAATTTAACATCAACATATGGTGGCTACTGCCAACTGCTCACATAATGGATTGATAATATATAACCAGTGGCAGGGTTTCAAAGATGTGGACAAAGTAATTTGTTTCGCGTGTTGTTCAGTGACATCACAAGTCTAAGTACTGTGCGAGCCGCTCGCAGAGCCTGGCCTAGAGGAATACAATATTGCCACATCAATTGACTGAGACACATATTTTTCCCCATGCAAATAGCCAAGGCGTAAACCCCACCCCCCCCACCATCACCCCCACATCGCCTCCACCACCAACCCCATTGCTTAACTGCATGTTGCCGCAATCATCTTATCAACATCAACCAAGGGTTTACCGCTGGGGCTTAAGGTGAAAGGCCTTGGAGCGTAAACTGCTACCAGCGTTGAGGAGGGTGCCGACTGCAGGTCAGCCGAAGACAAAGAGAGTGACCCGCCCTGAAATCCAGTGCATCTTCTCTGCCACTACCGCTCTGGATTGCTCACGTCAGTGTTGTGTGCCGCAGTGAGTTGCAAGATGTGAGTAGATATTCTCACGACAGCCATGAAACTCGCAGTGTGGTATAGCGCGCGTGTGTGTTTTAACATGTTTGTTCGGATCTACATTAATTCGCCTACCTCGCGACTTTATTGTGACGATTTGGATTAAAAAAATGTATCTGAAAATCGATAGTTTTTTTCAATACTGGATATGAATCGAGCACCCCGTGTGACTGTAAGGGTCATGCGAACACACTACACCACATTGGAATGGACATGGATAGATTTTTACAGAATTGAACGAACGTAACAAAAACAAAATATCCCATCTCATTTGAGTAATAAGTGAAATCGGACCGCTATATGGAAATTGATGATTACATTGCGGTCAAATTTGTGGTAAGTACCGCTCATTTGTAAAGGTATAAAAAGGAAGATAGTAATAACACCGAAGTCAAAATGTTTCCATGTTATTAAAATGAGTGATAGCTGGTGAGTTGTGTTTTAAGAACATCAATGCAGTTGTCTTTTCCCCCATTATCTTGTCAGAATAATTTATATTGGCATCGACTTTGGAGTGAATTTCGCTCACTTTCAGATAAAAAAAAATTCAGAGTCATTTGCTTGGAATTACACGGAGAGGCTGGAAGATGCCCACACTCCCCCTGGACCAAACACAAAGCGGTGACATCTTCATAGTGATTGTGAACGAAGTAAGTGGGCCTGAGCAAGACATCATCGGTTGAAGGGACGATGGCCAAGGAACAAGCATGCTGATGGAATGGTAACCACAGCAAAAACTATGCCTGGCAGGGTGACCGCCATGGAGATGAAGTTATCACAACAGTTCATATGCAGGAATAAGATGAATTGTGACTGCAGGAGTTTAATTCTGGAAATTGCCTAATCATACTCCACATCTCTACCAGCGAAACGTTGTACCCTCATTGTTAAATGTTGCAGATTGCTCTCTATTCGTGTGCTAAAGAAAAAACAAATTGGCATGTTTTTAACGTGACAACCTTATTTATTTGGCTGTGTCGTGTGGAGGGTGTATGACACGCATTGGCATTGTGCTTGCTTAGACAGATACTGCTTCATAATATTGGCTGATGAACTAAACAGGTACAGTATGTATATTACTCTTTGGATCATTCGGCAAAGTCACGTAGAAAGAAAGTAAAATAAATAACAGAATATGTTTCGATTGCAACACAAGCAACCGTCATCAGGTGTGAATGAATGCAAGCTTGGAGAGAGACACATGCAGAGAGAGAGACAAACACAGACACGGAGAGAGACACACATGGTGGAGAAACACACACGCAGAGAGAGACACACACAGAGAAACAACGCCTCTGTGACAAGGCATTATAGAGAGAGGGGGGGGGGCAGAGAAATTAGCATGTCAATGAGAGTGGCAGGGGGAGAGAAATTGGAAGTTTGAGAAAACAAACCTAGTAAATTTAGAAATGTAATGCAATGCAACACAGAGAGTTGGCGAACACAACAGTTAACACTTTACCTGGTTGATTACGTTCTTCCAAACATTGCTAAATTTGAAGTTAAGTATGAGTTGTGTGGAAATCCTCCCCGTAGAGGTGGTTCAAACTTGACTTGTCTCTCTCCTTGGAAGCCTCACGTGCCTCTGAGACCCATTGAAGGGTAAATCACATGGATTTCGGAATAGTGCCCTCGGCTTCCTCGGCCCCGTGTTCAGCTGGATGTCAATGTAAGTAGCCGGTGGAAGCGTGAGGCTGCAAGCACCCCTGGAACATGCAAGTCCCAGTCGCTCTGCGATTCACCGACCTGCTGACTCAGCATGGAGGTCAGAATTCTGTGGAGTCGCTCCACCATACCGTCCATCTGGGGATGGTAGGGCGTCGTGGGAACCTTTTTCGTGCACAAACGGTTGCACACCTCCTGCAATAGTTTGGATGAAAAAAAATTCCCTTGGTCAGTAAGGAGGCGTTCTGGGGCCCCCTTATTTAGCACATATCCGCGAAGGAATGTATTGGCGGTGGCCGCGGCTGATTGGTTGGGGAGCGGCCAAGCCATCGGCCAGCGGGAGAAATACTCCACGCCCACTAGCAAATATTTATTCCCTCGGGCTGTGACGGGAAAGGGCCCGAGGACGTCGATTGCAATAAGTTAGTTAATTCGTGATACTTAGATTGCAAGGGCAGACATCACTTAGTAGATGGTGGTTTCCGGCGAGCACACTGCGTGCAGCCTTTAAGTAAATTTTTGACATCCCCTGCCATTCCAGGCCAGAAGTAGCTAAGGTATTAAGTACCTCAAGGTACATCAGTCGCTTGTGTACCACCAGGATAACTCTGAGGCCCATAGGCACCACAACACTGTAGCGACGCAAGCTGCCATCCCAACACATCAAAAGGCCGTCTTTAAGAATGACAGCGGCCACCCCGCGTCGGGCCAACACGTTTCCCACATCACTGACATGGCGCCATAGCTTCAAAAGGGAGGCGTCCTCTGCCTGGACGCATCCCCATTTATCGTGGCTCAACCCAAGGGTGGAATCACGCGCGACGAGATCGTCAGGGCTATCCGGGGTGGAAGCCCCCGCCGATGCTACAACTGAAGGGGCTGCGGTAGCCAATTTGCAGCAGCCCGAGCCAGAGAGGCACGTGCACTCGTCGCATGGAAGTAGCCGCGAAAGCGCGTCTGCACTTGTGTGCCACGCACCCTTACGGTAAGAAACCCGGAAGGAGTAATCTTGTAGAATTTCCAGCCAGCGGGAGAGCTGGCCAGATGGTTGCTCAATGCGTAAAGCATACTGGAGAGTGGCGTGGTCGGAACGCACCTCAAATTGCCTGCCATAGAGATATGGCCGATATTGTTGTATGAAAAAAACTATGGCAAGTAACTCCTGACGCATATCGCAGGAACGTTGTTCAGCCGGGGACAACACTCTACTGCCATATGCAACGACCCTCTTTACCCCATCCACAACCTGGGATAACACAGCGCCAATCCCGGTGTTGCTGGTGTCTGTGTCCAGGACGAAGGGTAACAAAAAATCTGGGTATCAGAGTGCAACAAATGCAGCCTCCTCCACGCATCGAAATTGGCAATAGTGGCGAACCCGGGCACAAAGTGGCGGTAGTTAGATGCAAATCCGATAAAACTGCGTACTTCACCCACCGACTTGGAGGTTGGCCACGTGTGCACGCACGCAGTTTTATCAGAATCTGTGGCAATTCCCTACTCGCTGACGATATGCCCAAGGTATCGAATGGATGTCTGCAGTAGGTGCCATTTTTTGAGGTTTCAATTAGCTGCCGCATCTTAAAGAAAAACTGCTCGGAGCCGTACCAAGCGCTCTTGGAATGTTTGGCTAAACACAATAATGTTGTCCAGGTATATCAGGCAGGAGTCCATTGGAGTCCCACCAGGACCAGCTCCATGAGCCTCTGGAACATCACTGGGGCCGAGTGGAGGCCGGTTAAACTCAAATAAACCCTGCGGTGTATGAAAAGCAGTCTGAGGCTTTGAGCAATCATCCAGGGGCAATTGCCAGAATCCCGAAAGTAGGTCGAGCGTCAAGAAAAAACGCGCCCCCGCCAGAGCGTCCAATGACTCATCCATGCAGGGCAGGGGGTACGCATCCGCTTCCGATGCTTTGTTAAGTTTGCGGAAGTTTACGCAAAAGCGCAAACTCTCGTCATGTTTCTTCACGAGAACAATCGGAGCACCCCATGGGCTGGTAGATGGAAAAATGACGTCGGCGGCCAAAATCTCGTTGACCGCCTGCCGCACATGTTCCTTTTCAGTAGGACTCAAACGGTAAGGATTTTGCCGAATGGGGGCAGCGTCACCTGTGTCAATATGTTGGCTTAAGAAGGTCGTGCGGCCAATGTCGAATTTACCTTTGACAAAAAACATCCGCAAACTCAAGCAAAAGTACGTGCAACGCAGACCTCTGGGCATCGGTCAAGTCCAAATTTTCGGAGCAGAGGGCATCCGCCCAACTGTCTTTGCCGATCTGCCCTTGGTCCGTGGCTGACATGACCCCCACAATGTTACCGTCCTCCTTCGCAGCCGACGCGTGGGCGAGCACCATGCCCGCCCGTATGACCGACGCGTCCGACCCGGCATTGAGGATCTAAATGAACGGCTGTTGGTCCCTAGAGACCAACGTCTGAGCCCCCACGATGCATCATCCCCCCCCGACTGCCCTGTGAGAGGGTCCCAACACGACCCCTCCCGCAGTTGCCACAGGGGAACAAGCATTTTCTCTCCGGGGGGAATCTTAATTGTGATGCTAGCAAGCGCCTGGACAATCGCGTTAGCTGTGCGCAATCGAGTGGGGGAAGACAAGAACGTGATGCGACGGCCCAAAGGCAATTCCAAACATCCTTGATCTATCAAGATCTTCAAGGGCATTTTACTCAAGAAATCGGTCCCTAACAGGCAGGGCACGGCCAGGGAGGTGGAAACAAGGACGGGCCCCATCAATTTAATGTCGCCGATGGATGCCTCCGCCGACATCTGGCCAATAATGCCTAATGAACCCCCGTTAGCGGCAAAGTACAGAACCATGACAAGGCTAAGGAACGACATCCTCGGGCTAAAATAAAAAAAATCAATTAGGAAATAATCGTGGCGGATGCCACCGTGTCGATGAGCACCCACACCTCTACCCACTGTATCTTTCCGATGACCGCCAACGATCCCGCCGTCGTGGCAACAACACAGTGGGCCAACTGCGACCAGAGCGGCCAGCCATCACCCGACACGACCGACCCATCACGCGCCGCGATCCGGCGAGGGTGAACAACAACCACACACGAACCAACACGAGAATGAGATGTGTGTGGTGGGAACAAGGGCCGAGTGTGTGGTGTGCCGTGACTCGCCGTAGGGCCACTTGAAGTTGAAGGCATCCGGGAAGGTGACGACAGCAGTCCGGAGAGTCCTTGACATGCAGCGTGGCACCCTGATGAGACGTGTCGTGGCAAGCCACAGTTGTAGCAGATGGGGCTGCTGCGAGGACGAGGCAAGGTCCCCCGATGACGATCGCATCTCCCTCACCACTCTGCATCGCGCGTCCGCCAACCTCCATCATCGACCGCAGCGCAGGCATAGGCGGGCTCATCCTCTTCCAATGCACCGAGCACCTCCGCGGGTGCTGTGCATGCCACCAACCCCATACGACGCTTGAGAGTCAGGTGAGCTTGAATACACCGAGCAATCTTGAGGAACGATGGGTCGTCCTCCTCCATAGCTGGCAAGGCGATGTTCAACTCCTTCGCCAGTGTCAGCAACCGCTCCACGACCAAAGAGTCAACTCCCGCCTGCTCCATCTTTGGGTATGCTGCTGCGCCCGGGGGCATCTCGGCCTCCCCCCGCCTCTGGGCTGCCAACTTGTGTCGAACGCACGACGGCGGGTCATAGACCAAAGCCATCTTGTGCAAAGGCCTGCGATAGCGCGGTCCTCTCTCCCGGTGGGATGGCATAAAATTCCGCCAAAGAATCGTCGTCGAGGGTGGTGGGAAGCACCTTTAACGCCTCCGCCTCAGTCCAGCCCGCCAGCGAGCAGTTCGTGGAGAAGCGGTGTTTGAACGCCTCCCAATCCCTGCCAGCCGCCGCAAACTCCATGACGATTGAGAGTCGACGTTGCAGCGCCGAATCTCCCGCGGCGAATTTGATGGGAAGAAGGAAATGGCGGCCTCCGCTTCCTGCACCCCTGCCAAAATGACCGCCACGCGGATGGGCGGACGGCAGCGAGGTCGGCGCCACCAGGCTCCGGGGCTGCATCCTCCGTCGCCGGCTTCCCCACGTTGAGCTCGGCGACCAGCATGGCCGCGGCACTCAGCAGCTCGGCGAGGCGGGCGCGGACAGGGCGGCAATCTCTCCACGATGGTGGCAACACGGCTGCTTGATTCACGCGGAAAAGCCTCGCCTGCACCTTCCGGCAAAGATATCTCCGGGCTGTCAGAGGGATGGTCTCTTCATCATCTTCGTCGCCCTAGGACGTTTTGGTGGGTTGTGTGCAATGCGTAAACATACTGCCTCACTAATACCAAGCCTACAACTTAGTAAAGTTTTTACCACTTCTAACACCAGTTGTAATGGGTTCGATTGAGGCACACACTCAAACTGGAGGCAACACTATTCATAAACAACGTAACAAACAAATTGAACACTATACATAAGGTGGTGACCACCGTTCCTAATTTAACTAACACTCAGGAGGAATACTACGTGACATGACCAGGGCAGGTTAACAGGCTGCCTGGTCATGGATGAAGATCGGAGACTCGAGGACCGCTGATGGCGTCTTCATCCTGGGGTTGAACAGCCACGCTCTCTCTTCACACCCTGCTTATAACTGCTGTAGCGTGGCCAGCCCCGCCCTCGGCACGCCCCCCCTTCCCAATCCTTCAGGAAGGTCCAGGCCCCTTACCACGTGACCACCAAGCTCCCCTCTGGGGCCCCTTACCCCCCTTTCGTCCGGTCACGTGTCCTGTCGGGTTCACGCAGAGTGTCACGGCCTGACACGACCTCAGTGACACCCCGGCTACAGTACCCGTACAGAACCAACACAGTAGTGACGTTATATGTCACTACACAGATATATGGAGTGCACGTGGAATATAAAACAAATGCAATGAGGTACTATTGAAAAAACTAAAAACAAGAATAATGTATAAAGACGTCTCAATCCACTGTAGTATGAAGGCTTCCCCATGCTGCGTTGGTCATGGGGAGGGTTGTATTTGACTTCATGTTGGTCAGTGCAGGTTGGTGAAGCGAGGCCCGGGACAGGTAAATCTAATAATGGTTGCTAGGTTCATAGTGCAGTGTGTTAAGCACTGCACCACCCCAAAAATCGAATCTAACTTGACTCCACAGGGGAAGCCTTGCCAGGCCTGTTAAACGAAGAGGATTGACATATTGAGAGCTCTTGTTCGATTCCACAGGTGGGGAGTGCATGGCCGTCTGGAGCTGATGGAGCGATATGTCTGGTCCATTGTGGAATACGTTATGGGATCAATAATAAAACCGCGTTTTCTCTCCTAACCCCACCGCTTGCAGTTGAATTAAACAGGGAAATGTAATTAAAACGTGCAGTTAGCGTACCTGTCTTTTACCCAGCTTTAATTTACAAAATCCAGCGCTGTATAGGATGGCAACTCAATGGCTGAACTTGGCCGGAAACAAAACAGTCCTTGTCACTCGAAAAATGTGGCTCAAGATGAAAATGTTTAGTTAGTTTAATTTTATATATATCATCATAATTCATGCAAACTGCATCTTACAATCACTGAGGAATCACAAACACGCTGAAAAGGTTGCCGGGCGTTGAGCAGACATGAACAAATGCACAGGCTGTGCGGTCCTCTATAGTTTAAGATGTTTTCAGCCAACTAATGAGTATGTGTGAATACATGTGGGAGGAAACCGTAGCAACTGGAGAAAACTCCCGTGTGCGAGGGGCCAACACTATATCCCCATACAGTAGGGACAGATGACATTTGTCCACGTTTTGTTGTACCGCTGTCTCCTGGCAGGCCAGAGTATGGCACCTCGTCGCCCATCGGAATGGAGCTTTGCAGCATCTGTGCAATCCACTAATCTTCACCTCCACAGTTCTGGAGATATATATATATATGGCATGTGCATAGAATGACCATTGCCCAAAACGCCACTTATCATATATTTTTCCCCTTTTAAGGAAGTGTTATTGATTTTTTTATTATTAATTGTGCTTGTGCACCAGTGCCAACGCAGAATTATCAAATAATTCGACTCTACACTTAGCTGCTCCGTGCATCCTGGCCATTTTCAGACGAGGTGAGGAACGTGCTCTCCAGGTAGTTTGGCCAGATGCATTGGCCCTTGCTGTCTACACGCCATGCTGAAATCGAGGTGGAATTTGGACAATTCTGCATTCTCGGCAGCGTATTTAATTGGTATTTACGACCACATTAACCATTCTAGCCAGCGAATGCACAAATTATCCATGGCAAAATCCCTGGAATCCCATTCAACCGAACGGAGACTTTAACGTGGGTAATTTTCCCAGGGAAGAATAATTGTGAATGCGGCAGGAATTGTCTGTGGTGGAAATAAAAGAATCCAATGTGATTGCTGCAGGAGGAAATATGCAGCTCTACTTGTGGGCGGCCAGAGTCGTTGTGTGAAGAGACTGGGCCCTGCCACAGTGATTTACAACTGACACAAGTGGCCCAGAGAGATACTATCCAGTAAAGGCAATAAAAAATGATTGTAACGTGTAAGGTGCACAGTCTTCGCTCACTCATGCCATGTGCTATCGCTTGTGTCTGAAACGTATTGTATTATGTATTGCTATTCTTAAATAAATAAATAATGATGCACATGCATTGCTCTTTCAACTTCATTGATGAGCAATTACTAAAACAAAATTACGTCTTTATGTACCTTAAGAGTGTCTCGATGAGACTCAATACCGTTTTCCAAGAGGTTCTTACTTGAGATATCTGCCCAATTTTTATTTGGCTATTCGTGTGTGTGGGAATCAAAGTGTGCGAGCAAAGATCACACAGAGGGAGACAAGAGACAAACCTATCATCAACCTACCTTCTGTCTTACGTCCCTAAAGCAACTTAGGTGCACTACAGAGGATGACATTCAATATGGTCCATCATTACGTGATGCACCGACTCTCTCATTATCAAGGTTGTGGTCTCACAATTGTATGCCACCATATTTGGAATTTCTAAAATAATAAACACAGTGTGTGTGTGTATGAGGCAGGAACCCTTTTATGATCTTTTTTATGGGGGGGGGGGGGGGGCAATTAATCTAAGAAAGGTTGTTGTCACAGTCTTGAGTTAATTAGCGATAGGGTGCAGTGGCAGTTTGTGGAAAGTTGTACAAGTTGCAAGAGCGATATCCATTTTTTAAGTAATGCCCCTTAATACACAGCACACAACATTAACCGCACCACCGAAAATAAGTGTCGAATATTTTAAAGTATGAATAACACAGGTACAGGTACAAGCTGTAGGTATGATCATTATATATATTTTTTATTATGCCGTATATATGTGTAATGTAGTTATCAGTTGTGAACTTAAAATTGTCTAAGTGCAAACCTAAAAGTTCTGTAATGGAGAGTTTGTTCTTGGTTCTATCACGGAAATAAAACACGTCGTTTTTTTAATTGCTTTAAGAAATTGTATTTCTTACATTTTTACAACAAAATGCAATTAACTACTTACTATTAAATTACAGTTAAATATATTGACTAAATACTGTACAATTGTGTTATAGAATATCACAGACATACATTTTGAATGTAAAAAGCGTGTAATATGTAGAAATACATAAAACATGTTTTTTTGTGAAATGCTTTTCATTTTTGTAGATACAAGGAGTAGTAAATAATACAACATGCAAGTACAGGTCCTACTTTCTACTACCTGCTATTATTATAATGCAATACAATTTGAAATTGACAATATTATAATTACTACTGCTCCTGAATGGACAACATCGAATACAGGCAAAATCATAACTCACGTGTCCATAAAAGTGTTAAAGTGAGAGAGAGTGTTAGCACCCTGAGACTGGCTAACCTATGGGCAGAAGGTGGCAAATTGCCTTATGAGGCTCATGCGACCAAGTGAGTGATGATGATGGGCTTTTCCATAATCACCTCTGTTGTTTACAGTAAAAAAAGATTAGGATATTTTATTCGGAACGGCAAAGAAAAATGACCGTGTATCTAGTGGCGTTGTGACACGGAAAGCATCGCGAGTGATGCATCCGCACACGAGGACACAGAGACGAAACACACCTGCATACAAAAAACACAGACTGAAAAAAACACATCCACCAACAGACATCACAGACACAACAATAACCGCCGTTTGCCACTAAGTGGAGGTGACGTCACCACGGTGCTTGTGCCAGGCGAGGTGCAGTTTGAGCCCACATGAAGGGTCGCTGGCAGGAGGTCAGGGAACAGACCTAGGTGCCATAGGTTGACTGACTGAGATGACTGGCAGATGCACCAACTCTGCTCCCCACTGAGCCAACTTGCACACATGCACAAAGAATGCTCCTGCCATCTACATCAGTTTCAAGTGGTATGTGAATCAGTCTTGGAGCACCAAGACTGATTCATTACCTTGCCTGGTATACAGGAGGTCGCGGGTTCGATCTCGACTATGGTGCCCGTATATTTGGACTATTAATGTTCTTCCCGTGGTCACGTGGATTTTTTTCTCGGTTCTCCGGGTTTTCCCCCCACATTTAAAAACATATATTATAGAGGTTTTTGGGTTATAACCCAAAAATATTTACGTAAATATTTACGCGATCTAACCCGAAAACCTCTATTATGGATGATATTGGTCGCGAAAGCCTACGTGTTAAAAACATGTGTTTAGAGTATTTGGCCGCTATGCATTTCCACGTGATAAGCCACTTTAATGAGCTATCATTTGTGGCCAGGTCGCTTATATAAATAAAGCGCTATATACCTCAGTGGGCTTTACCTGGCAAACTTAAAAAATAATTTCGTATCAGTTTTGTTTCAGCTACAAATCATGAATTAGCTTGTAAAAATTAACACTCGGAAAACAAAGTTATCACCGATCCTCGAGTATCCTGTTTTGCTCGCCTCGCGAACAGCATTTGCACCTGTAGTCCGCAGGGCAACATTGTGTAGAACAAACTACTCGAACCGACAATATGTATGCAAGCCAGCAGACACAAATTATTTGGAAATGTGTTTTGGTTTTCACGATGAAGTAATTTTTAAAGTGATGTTTTGTTCGACAGAAAATTGTCTTTACAGGATAAAACCAACATGCTTGCAATTATCTTTGAATTACCGCTGTATGATATGTTTAGCGTCAACTAAATTAGCGCACGACAGAATTAGAAAGACAATGATTTAAGATGCCAGTCGTATTTATTTCATAATGTGTTTGGTTCATGGCTTGAAATCGTGTGATAAAATATGTAGGACATCGCTCGTCATAGGAACTCAAAGTTAAGTATATTTTGTTATTTTTTTGATAATTATTATTATTACTATATTCAGCCATTTCCAATCCACTAATGGATGAAGAACTCCCTGGAATCGTGTTGTTCACCTCACTGGTCAGTGCGTGTTGGTGAATGGAGACCCAAGGTCAAGGTTCAGATCTCACAAGCTAATGATGTTATTCATAGCCAGGGATCAAACTCAAGTCGCCGGGTTGTAAACCCGCTGTGCTAAACCACTGTGCTACTGCTTCCATATAATTGTTTTAAATATGAATATCTGTATATTCTAACTAGCTGTACTACCCGGCTTCGCCCGGGACTTGTATCCACCACGCCCGGCCGCCTTTGTCTCCCCAGTGGCGATGTTAATACGCCACACCAGTTACTCGTTTTGAGGCTGAGTCCCTCCCTCACCGCTCTCCCTCCCTCACTGCTCTCCCTCCCTCACCGCTCTCCCTCCCTCACCGCTCTCCCCCCCTCACCGCTCTCCCTCCCTCACCGCTCTCCCTCCCTCACCGCTCTCCTCCCTCCCTCACCGCTCTCCCTCCCTCACCGCTCCTCCCCTCCCTCACCGCTCTCCATCCCTCACCGCTCTCCCCTCCCTCCCCGCTCTCCCTCCCTCACCGCTCTCCCTCCCTCACCGCTCTCCCTCCCTCACCGCTCTCCCTCCCTCACCGCTCTCCCTCCCTCACCGCTCTCCCTCCCTCACCGCTCTCCCTCCCTCACCGCTCTCCCTCCCTCACCGCTCTCCCTCCCTCACCGCTCTCCCTCCCTCACCGCTCTCCCTCCCTCACCGCTCTCCCTCCCTCACCGCTCTCCCTCCCTCACCGCTCTCCTCCTCACCGCTCTCCCTCCCTCACCGCTCTCCCTCCCTCACCGCTCTCCCTCCCTCACCGCTCTCCCTCCCTCACCGCTCTCCCTCCCTCACCGCTCTCCCTCCCTCACCGCTCTCCCTCCCTCACCGCTCTCCCTCCCTCACCGCTCTCCCTCCCTCACCGCTCTCCCTCCCTCACCGCTCTCCCTCCCTCACCGCTCTCCCTCCCTCACCGCTCTCCCTCCCTCACCGCTCTCCCTCCCTCACCGCTCTCCCTCCCTCACCGCTCTCACCTCCCTCACCGCCTCCCTCCCTCACCGCTCTCCCTCCCTCACCGCTCTCCCTCCCTCACCGCTCTCCCTCCCTCACCGCTCTCCCTCCCTCACCGCTCTCCCTCCCTCACCGCTCTCCCTCCCTCAACCGCTCTCCTCCCTCACCGCTCTCCCTCCCTCACCGCTCTCCCTCCCTCACCGCTCTCCCTCCCTCACCGCTCTCCCTCCCTCACCGCTCTCCCTCCCTCACCGCTCTCCCTCCCTCACCGCTCTCCCTCCCTCACCGCTCTCCCTCCCTCACCGCTCTCCCTCCCTCACCGCTCTCCCTCCCTCACCGCTCTCCCTCCCTCACCGCTCCCTCCCTCACCGCTCTCCCTCCCTCACCGCTCTCCCTCCCTCACCGCTCTCCCTCCCTCACCGCTCTCCCTCCCTCACCGCTCTCCATCCCTCACCGCTCTCCCTCCCTCACCGCCTCCCTCCCTCACCGCTCTCCCTCCCTCACCGCTCTCCCTCCCTCACCGCTCTCCCTCCCTCACCGCTCTCCTCCCTCACCGCTCTCCTCCCTCACCGCTCTCCCCTCCCTCACCGCTCTCCCTCCCCTCACCGCTCTTCCCTCCCTCACCGCTCTCCCCTCCCTCACCGCTCTCCCTCCCTCACCGCTCTCCCTCCCTCACCGCTCTCCCTCCCTCACCGCTCTCCCTCCCTCACCGCTCTCCCTCCCTCACCGCTCTCCCCTCCCTCACCGCTCTCCCTCCCTCACCGCTCTCCCCTCCCTCAACCGCTCTCCCTCCCTCACCGCTCTCCCTCCCTCACCGCTCTCCCTCCCTCACCGCTCTCCCTCCCTCACCGCTCTCCCTCCCTCACCGCTCTCCCTCCCTCACCGCTCTCCCTCCCTCACCGCTCTCCCTCCCTCACCGCTCTCCCCTCCCTCACCGCTCTCCCTCCCTCACCGCTCTCCCTCCCTCACCGCTCTCCCTCCCTCACCGCTCTCCCTCCCTCACCACTCTCCCTCCCTCACCGCTCTCCCCCTCCCTCACCGCCTCCTCCCTCACCCTCCGCTCTCCCTCCCTCACCGCTCTCCCTCCCTCCCTCTCCCTCCCTCCCGCTCTCCATCCCTCACCGCTCTCCCTCCCTCACCGCTCTCCCTCCCTCACCGCTCTCCCTCCCTCACCGCTCTCCCTCCCTCACCGCTCTCCCCCCCTCACCGCTCTCCCTCCCTCACCGCTCTCCCCCCCCCTCCCTCCCCCGCTCTCCCTCCCTCACCGCTCTCCCTCCCTCACCGCTCTCCTCCCTCACCGCTCTCCTCCCTCACCGCTCTCCCTCCCTCACCGCTCTCCCTCCCTCACCCCTCTCCCTCCCTCACCTCTCCCCCCCCCTCCCTCCTCTCCCTCCCTCACCGCTCTCCCTCCCTCCCCCCACTCCCTCCCTCACCGCTCTCCCTCCCTCACCGCTCTCCCTCCCTCACCGCTCTCCCTCCCTCACCGCTCTCCCTCCCTCACCGCTCTCTCCTCCCCCTCCCTCACCGCTCTCCCTCCCTCACCGCTCTCCCTCCCCTCACCGCTCTCCCTCCCTCACCACTCTCCCTCCCTCACCGCTCTCCCTCCCTCACCGCTCTCCCTCCCTCACCGCTCTCCCTCCCTCACCGCTCTCCCTCCCTCACCGCTCTCCCTCCCTCACCGCTCTCCCTCCGTCACCGCTCTCCCTCCCTCACCGCTCTCCCTCCCTCACCGCTCTCCCTCCCTCACGACTCTGTAGAGGACGTGAAACTTTGATGAATTTACCTCAGAGTCGCGTGGTGGGTGTCGAGGCCTAGCACCAGTGCAGAGCCTCCGGCCTCGCCTGATTTTGCCACCCGGCTGACGCTGGGTACGGGTGCCGTTCCCCCCCCCCCCCCCCGCGCTACAATAATACTGTCTAATCGCTATAATTTTATAATCTACCGACCCTATAATAGTAATTGCACACATTGTGGTGGGGGGAGAGTGAAGAGGACATGAAACTTTGATGAATTTACGTCAGAGTCGCGTTTTAATGCGTGCGCCTATTTTTAAGGGGAATAAAAAATGGCGTCCACCCCGCGGCGAAGGCGTCGCTACCCGTTGCCAGGGGCAACCGCCGTCCAATGAAAGTGGCGAAGGCGTGGCTACCCGTTGCCAGGGGCAACCGCCGTCCAATGAAACTGCAGCCCGCGGCGAAGGCATCGCTACCCGTTGCCAGGGGCAACCGCCGTCCAATGAAAGCGGCGAAGGCGTCGCTACCCGTTGCCAGGGGCAACCGCCGTCCAATGAAAGTGCGTATGGTCCGGCGACACACACACACACAGACAGACAGACAGATTCGTGATTTTATATATATAGATAACGTTGACTTACCCTTATGTCAATCAGTACAGTAATTATACGTTTATTTTTTGTCCAGTGCAATTAAAATTCTCTCTGTTAGAATACCATGCAACTATTTGGAATGTCCTTCCTTCCGATATTAGGACGCCACTGGAGCTATGCACTGTCAATTGAGATTGAAAACTAATATCTTTAGAACTGATTTTTGTGTTTAGTTTGTTGTCCTTCACCCACACCAAAGATAATCACAATTGGCTACGTACGGTGCAAAGAAGTTCAAGATACATATATTTACGTGTTTATGAAACAAAATGTTTATACTCTTTAGTTATTTCGTTGAAGTCACGTAGGTAGAAATGAAATAAAATAAATCACAAAGCAAGCGTGATTTGTTTGATTTTATTTCTACCTACGTGACTTTACCGAAAGAACCAAAGAGTATGGATTCCTGCAGTCACAAAAGCTTCAAATCAAGATTCAAATATGTTTAAACGACTGACATGGCATGGTGAGGCATTCATTCAGTAGCAGAATGACAAAGAGCATCAAATTATTTAGCAATTAATTCACTCTAATGCATATCCATTACATATGCGTAGCCTATGACCATATGTTAATGTATGTTTTTCACAAGTGGCCTTTCAGAGACGTTTTAGTAGTGGCACTGGCAGGAAAAGCCAAGTCAAAAATAATATGTCCTTCTCGAACAACACTGAACGTAGCCAGGTGTTAAACAAGTAAATGTTACTAATCACTCCGTAAACATTGTTGACAATGCAAAATTAAATTCTGCCTCGGTTGATTAAAGTAATAAATCACAATCTTTGAGCCATGTCACAATTTTATGCCAGCATTCAATTCATGAGCGTAATCGTAATTATGATCAATTACTTCCATTTGCTTTACTGAAACAACTGCATTAGCCTGGGGTGAATGCGGAGAGGCCTCTTAAGCGTGGTGAAAAATGAACAGTTTGGGCTGCACATGTTCATTGCATCATGGTGATATTTACATGGCGCAATCACAAGGAAATTTAGAGATTCAATATGCATTTTGGAATCTGAATGACATTTCTCGCCAAAATGTGTTATTTGTTTCCCCAAAAACAAATGAGCCTATGCAAAGGAAACATGTTGGGCATATTATATTTTAATTCGCTTCAAGTCACGTGAACGTGTTCTGAGGTTCAATCAATTTTGAGGTGGTCCTCGTCTAAACTGGAAGCCCTGAACCAGTGGTGGAAATTCCACGTTTTTATGTTGGAGGCGATTCACCCCACTGTGAACCCCACATGGAGTGATAGTTTAATCGAATGTGAGGATGATTGTAACACTGTTTGCTCTGTATCGAGTAAGTAAACTACGTATAAGATGATGACGTTTTAATTATACTTTTGACAATTTACGTAACATCTCCAAAGTGTTTTTGTAGTCTTAACGTTTGAAAATGTTGAATGCCTACAACATACCATTTTGAAGGTGATATTAATGGTATTTGAGCATTCATTATACATCTGCAGATCTGCAGAGCTAAGAGATTGCCTGCAGATTGCAGTACAAGGATAACCTCTAGATTTGAAGCTTTCGTGACTGCAAGGATTCATACTCTTAGGTTGTTTCGGTAAAGTAACGAAGGTAAAAATAAACATAAATAATAAAAATAATAGAAATAGTAATATAACTATTTTTTTTACCTACGTGACTTTACCCAAAAAACCTAAGAGTAAGGATAACCTCGCTGAACGCTGGGGTTATGTTCCGAGAAAATTCCGTTTTGGGCAAAACCGCGTGGGCCTATTATGGGAAACAGGGTTGCATTCCAGGGTCCGAAATTATTACCCTACCTGTTTGTACAACTAATTCTACATTATAATGAAGGATGTGTTGTTGCCGCTCTCCATTTCTTAGGGTGTACACTCTTTATGTTTCCACATAAACCCCCGTCTCAATTCCTCCTCGCGGTACACACTCCGATGCTCGCCCCTGACACCGAATCTTCCATACTCACTCCCCATTCGTCCATATCGAGATGAGCCGATCAAACGGCCCGAGTTTGGCATCTGTCCGGATACCTCAGTCACTCGAACGTCAATCCTTCGACCATCTCGGCGTCCGTATGACTGACGTCCTCAATGAGTGGACGGCTAGATGCATGCAGCAATGTGTGAGCATTTACGTTGTGCTTGAACACACACACAACACCCTTAGTGGTAAATAAACTGTTCTCAGAGTCAATTTAGTCACGCCTTGCCCAGCACGCAGCACACTTCAAATCGTGGTATAGCCAATGGCGGCTCCTGCAAAATCTTTCAGGGGGGGGCAAATGTCTGGATGATTGATAAGGATAAGGTCCACCCATGCAATGGATGAATTAACAGCTTAAGCATGTAAAGGCAACTTCACTTCTTTAATATTAATGAAAAATAAAGTGACTCTTACAATACATCTTGTTCGTTTCTATACTCACTATTAATACAATCCACTCAAGTTTCTTTTATTAAAGATTCCACTAGGTGGCGACAAATTATATTTTTGGATGAAACGTGCTTACGTATGATGACATAAGCACATTAGGGCGAGCCCTCCCGGAAGCCATAGAGAATGCATTGGAGCGCCCCCCGTTCGAAAAAAAACATCTTTGAATGTAAGTCTATGGGGCCACTCGGGGCGATTCTCAGCCGGAGTGAAATCGCCCAAAAAGAGGCGGTACTCCACAGAACGTGACATGACGCTGATTGGACTATATCCAGAGGCACAGTGACGGCTAGCGTGACTCTGTGGTTGAATGACATTGGTGGTGCGTCGCCCAATTCTTTTATTTCCACCACAGACAATTCCTGCCGCATTCACATGGCTTCCGGGAGGGCTCGCCCTAACGTGCTTACGTCATCATACGTAAGCACGTTTCATCCAACAATATAATTTGTCGCCACCTAGTGGAATCTTTAATAAAAGAAACTTGAGTGGATTGTATTAATAGTGAGTATAGAAACAAACAAGATGTATTGTAAGAGTCACTTTATTTTTCATTAATATTAAAGAAGTGAAATTGCCTTTACATGCTTAAGCTGTTAATTTATCCATTGCATGGGTGGACCTTATCCTTATCAATCATCCATACATTTGCCCCCCCTGAGAGATTTTGCAGGAGCCGCCACTGGGTTAGACCAAGAGATGGAGAGGGAGGTAGAGGAGATGAGCAAAGGAAGTTTGGGTCAGGCAGTGGGAATATCATCGGTGCACAGCTACAGTATGTAAACCCAATTGGAGGTCAGGGGTGGGATATAGGTAAAACTGGAAAGTGGCCATCTTACTGCCTCTTTATTTATATGATGATTCTTTTTTTGTTCAAAACAGGCTGAACTGTCAACTTCCTTTCTCAGTACACTGGTGCCTGTACAAAGAAATAGAAGAATATTTAAAGGTCAAAATTATTGAGAATTTCGTGGAAATGTTGCTGTTACGCCTGATGTTCGGAATCTCAGGACATTGGGTAAATGTGGGCACTATGTAGCCTGATATGTCTTCTATTACTTCAGACTGTTGTCAGCAATACAATTGCAGTATCATAGGATAAGTTGAATGTGTTATTTAATACTATTAAAATGACAGCTCAGGCATTTATCATATCAAACATCACACTGGCATTAGCATCTACAAAAGCTCAAGGCTGATATGTTTTATGATAACCTTTATATGACTTTGCCAGACAAAATTTCACAAAATTCAAAAGACCATTCTGAAATGCCCCAAAACACTTTTACATTGTCGAATCTG
Source organism: Lethenteron reissneri (assembly GCF_015708825.2). NCBI lineage: Eukaryota > Metazoa > Chordata > Hyperoartia > Petromyzontiformes > Petromyzontidae > Lethenteron > Lethenteron reissneri. Next base: position 9,524,527 of record NC_083821.1, read on the forward strand.
TTAATGTACAAAATAACTTTCTTTCATCTCCTCGTGTTTAGCATTCCAAGTTGTATGTGCGTACAAACACGAATATTGTTGATGAACATATTTCAAATACACGTCATTAAAAATACATAGCTGAATTATATGATGGGGGAAACCAATGTAATATTCGATAATCATCTTAACATTAAAGCATATATTTTTGTGCTCTAAAGTTTAATTGTAATGGAATATGCTCCCAGTGTTGATCTATTTGTGTGAGAGCATTTTCAATCATCGTTTCTTTGCGGCGCAATTTTAGTGTCAGTCTAATAATTAATTATTATAAAGCATTCACTCGCTGCAATTTCACGGAAGAACATGGGAATTCGGAACATAATGACGGGAAAGCATGAGATAGATGTAATCATGAAAATTAGATTGAGATGAGTGGAACGTGTGTGTAAGATGGAGTAGGGCAGAGATTACCATGACAATCATTGGTGGGATTGTGAGGTCGGAAGACCTGGAGTGAGTCGGTGTGATGCTACAAGAACAGACCTTGGAGGTTACGTTGTTTACTTTGCGACAGTTGCAGAATCTGGCTTGAAGGGTGTGGTGGAATCAATGGCATTGGCTCTGGTTACTTTTTTTTATCATGATTCTAATCACACGCCCATCGTTACCAACAGTGCCTATTAATAGAAGACAATTATACAGCCGTGGGCGAACTGTTTAGGGAAAATGGCTGTTCTTCAGAGAAAGCATTTCAATATAAGCATAATAATTAACCACCAGTATGAAATCCAGTTTTTGTTTTGTTTCATCATCATCATCATCAGTAACAACAGCGATAGCGTTGATAATGAGTTTAACCCGAAGCATCTACACACAACTCAGTGAGAAGTTCTTTGTCAATGTAAAAAAATATCAACCTTCACCGGTTCACAATTATGAAGAGAGTTTTTTACACCAATGGCTTGATTTTTTCTTTGAAGTTTTTGAAAGTCAAACTTACTTTTTTCCTTCGTCACAAGCATGGACAATAGATTTTCTCATTCGAGCAAGCAGAGACTACTCAATACAAATTATAGTAATTTTGGTAATGCTTTCATCTTTCGCCATTATTTCTTCATCTAATACTGCATTTTTATAAGTTAAATCCAGATTACACCAGTGACCTAATTCTACATTGGAAAGTAAATGTCTACTTGCTCAAACGAGTGATTGGGCAGCAGTGGTGGCCCTCAGCACAGTGGGAATTCCACATTCTCGTGGCGAAGGGCAGCTTCTCCACAATTTTCAGAGGATTATAAAATGAACCACTATTTTATGGGATTTCAACAGAGTAGTCGCCCCCTCTGGTGAAACTGCCAGAGGAATGTGCAATTTCTACAAACTGACTAAAAACCACCCACTGAATGCGAACAACTCTCGTTCAATTGTGCAGTCTTGAACGAGTTTAATTTTCACTGTCAAGGCGGTTGCTCCTAAATGTTTCTTGACAATGTTAACACATTCCGCAATTTTGTCAGAACAAAACTTAGTCAAAATCCAAGTAAGTCTATATATGTATTTTCGTGAAAGCACAACAAGGCGATGTAAATAATTGTATTGGGCATTCTATTTAACCCTTACCATGCTAATCCAAATCAGCTGGGTAGTTTCGGTAAAGTCACGTAGAAGGGAAGTAATGAAATAATAAAAATAAAACATTAAAATAATTCTCACGACGTTTCGGCCACAACGCAAGCAGCCGTCCTCAGGTGAAGAACATGTCTGTCGATAAGACAGAGTCTAAATGACACGTCTTATGCTTGGAGTGTCTATTTAAGCTGTGAGGGAGGAGGAAGAGAGCCTTTAAATGCAAATTCTTTTGTCAAGGCGCTCTTCCTCCTCCCTCCCAGCTTAAATAGACACTCGAAGCCTAAGACGTGTCATTTAGACTCTGTCTTATCGACAGACATGTTCTTCACCTGAGGACGGCTGCTTGCGTTGTGGCCGAAACGTCGTGAGAATTATTTTAATGTTTTATTTTTATTATTTTATTACTTCCCTTCTACGTGACTTTACCGAAAGAACCAAGAAGATGAATCCCTGCAGTCACGAAAGCTTTAAATCGAAATCAGCTGGGTAGTACTTCTTCTTTCGTATGGATCCCTGGGTTTGATCGTCCACGAAGCTCATGGTCTACCTAAACCGCATCCGCACAAACCATGGCAGAAGCGGATACCTGATGCATGAATGGAATATTAAAAACGCTTCAGTAGTGTGCGACTGTGGTCATCCAGAACAGACCGCACAACACATATGGACGCAATGCCCAATTCAGAAATACGAAGGAGACATCGTCTCAGCGACAACACTCCGCTGCTCCTGACACGGTTATCTGATTTGACCACCTAAATGTGAAATTGTAGTTGTTGCTCTGCATCTGCATCAACCGTACGATAAAAGCTGGGTTGCACTCTGATCTGAGCACTTGACTAACGGTAAAATTCGGCTTAGCCCTGCATTCAAAGTTGATATGAGAAAAAAGAAATACAATTTTTTAGTAAGTATGTAAAGACTGAGAGAATGAGTGGTCCAATGGTTGGCGCACATTCCATGATCGCGGCCACCTGAGTTCGATGCCCACTCAAGCCTCTTGATGTGAGTGGTGAGTGATATCTGAATCAGTTATTTCGTCCTCCCTTTTGCAACCGGCGCTCACCAGTGTGGTGAAGCGTGGTCAAATAACCAACAGGACCGACATGGCTATTGGAAAGCCTTCATTCAGCAGTGGATTGAATAACAGCTGTAAACAATATTCTATATCTAGTATATAATGATTGTTGGCTACTACGGTGAGAAAGATGTTCAACATACATACGTCAAGAGAGAAGGCTGGCCCCTATCATCGGCATGTGGAATGTCCAACCCTGTTCACGGACACCTTTCGAGATGAGTACTTCCCAAGTACTAATTTATAATTGGAGACACTCTAATTATACTGAAGTGCAATGGCGCAAATTTTCCCAATAAAAAAGGCAAGGAAAAAAAATCACCATAATGCAGTATATTAACATATTTAGCTTGATAGGGTAGGACGTCTGATTCACTATTTACCAAACTCCTGCTATGCCGGCATTGATGTGTGAATGATGCAATAATTATTTAGTCGAAAAAAAATCACAGCGATACATGTTTTCAAGTTTACAATGTTTTCGCCGTTTGTTTAAAATTTTTACTGCGTTGTCTTGTGGGCTAGGTCTCTCATTAAAATGAGACCCATGTTCTATGGATCTTTCGGTAAAGCCACGTAGATAGAAAAATAATACAAATATCACGACGTTTCGATCGCAAGACAAGCAATCGTCTTCAGGTAACAAGCGATCGTCATCAGGAGGAAAACAAGGGGGAAAGCTGCTGAGTCAGACTGTTTTAAAGGTTTAAAATGGGTGTAGCCCAAGGTACATAAATGAAGTGGGCGGGCTAGTGATGTTAATGTGAGAAATTAGCATGTTAATGTAAGATCGGAGAGCGGCCCCACAACGAAGGGTAAGGAGGTGGCTATGTTAATGTAAGAGATTAGCATGTTATTGGCAGATCGCATACTTTTTTAGGCCCAATTCTGAGTTAATTTCTTACAATCTCCAGATTTCCCATTGCAGTCCAGACATCCACGCTATTCAAAGACACCCTGTTCATTCTTATATACTGCAGAAAAAAGTGCTGTAAGGGAGCACCTATGATGGTCAACACAGTACACGAAGGTCAACACAGTACACGGGGGGGAGGGTATGGCCATTCGCCACTAAGTGATGGTGACGTCACCAGGGTGTCTGTGCCAGGCCAGGTGCACTTTGAGGCCAGGTGAAGTGTCGAACGCTCGCTGGCAGGAGGTCACGGGACAAACCCAGGTGCCATGGATTGAATGACTGAGATGGTTGGCCGATGCGCCACCTGTGCCCCCTACTGTGTCAACTTGCTGTATTTTAGCAACCCAGCACTCCACTCGTTGTTGTGAGCATCGCTCATCTGCCCTCTGTTGTTGCTGGAGGGTGACTGCCTCCAACCACCCAGCAGCATCCATCACGAGCCTCCTCTACAGAGGCCAATCGTGACACTGCTCGTACCAATCTTCAGCAAATCCACTCAACTCCACATACTCCCGTACCGCATCAGTCCATCCTTCTACAGCCCATGCCGTGCCCGTTTCGCCCCCTCTATTTGGTCAAACAGAAGCTGCTTGGGCATGCGGTGGCTGGGCATGCAGGCTCCATGATCCAGCCATCGCAGTATTGCCTGCTAAAGGAGCTCACTGAAGGAAAATGTGTCCACCGTGCTCTCACACAAAATACTTAATGGGCTGTTGGGGCAAGTGCTGTGAGCGAGCATCTATTAAGGATGGTATGACACACAAGGGAGTGGGTGGCCAGCACCACTCCTGGCCGGCTTGGTCTCCCAAGTCTTGATATTTGCACACCACACCAGGTACTCATATGAGGCTGAATCGACATAAAGGAGGCTCAGGACCGGTTCAGATAACCGTCACTGGTATTGGCTGTGAGTGGGAATCAAAACGCGGGTTGCCGGGATTGCAGTGCCGTGCACTAACCGCTGAGCCACCTCTCCCCATCCACACGCACGCACACGCATGCACACACTTACATCTGTAAATAAACCAACGCATATGCCCAAGTGCAGAAAAAAAGCTAAATTGGATCCAGTGATGTTGCTGACCATAGTGATTAGATGCAAGGTCAAGCCTTTAACCTGCAATAACCTGAGTGGGCTCAACAGAAATTAGGGTGTTCGAGCCTCATCAGTCACCTGGCCAAATCTTTGAAAGGATGAGGCAAGGTCACATGCATCACTATGTCGCCAAAGAAAGGCCACGTCAACACGTGCCCTGACAGGCCAATGAAGACGAATGGAAGGCCAAAGTCACTTCACAACCCTGTTACCTGAACTTTCATTGGCTACAAGACAATGCTTTGTGGATGTAAGTTTTGTGTGTGTGTGAAAGCTTGTATAGTCACAATGGAGGATACAGACTGCCTGCGATCAGTCATGTGAAGGCCAATTTAAAAGTCTGCCGTCTGCCATAGAAAGCAATGACTGACATCATGAAGAAACGTTTTTTTCTGCATAAAACCCTTCAAGTGCAATGCACTGCAAAATTGGACTCGTAGATGTCCCAGAGATTTCACCTTCAAGCAGAATAACTATTTGTCTTGATCCTCAATGTACGTATGTATATTGAACTTCTTTCGCACCAAACGTAGCCAACCATGCTAATCTTAGCTGCGGGGTAAGGACATCAAACCAAGCACAACCAGCAATTCTAAAGAAATTTGTTTTCAATCTAGATTTAAAAGTGCACAGCTCCAGTAGCTTCCTAATATCAGGAGGAAGAGGGTTCCAGATGGCTGCAGAAGCACATCTGATGCAGTAACCGTCTTTGTTCAATGACAAGCCAAAACCCGCTGCGAAGATGGTGCATAACATCATCCTCCAACTGTGTATGTTATAGATACTGTATATATAGAAACACTGTAAATGGCAAGTACAGACATGTATGAATTCGGTTACGGCAAACATAACTTTATTGTCAATGTAAATTGTGTTCCCCCCCTCTCCAAAGTGATTATTTCTGGATGAAGGCCTCACCAAATTGTCACCATCATTCAGGATGCTGCGATGTAACAAACCACCAAGCACCTGCACACGAGGTGATCTCATAGCTCATCTCCTCAGAGGACTCTTAGGACATGTTCACTCTATCGGCTGCGTCTTCCATATTTAGTTTCGGCCACTGGCCATCATCCCCTTCGGTTTTGCCCAAGCCCATTCATCTCAACCTTATCCCATTCCGATGACGTACACGTCCATGCACGTCATCGGAATGTCATCGGAAGTAAAAGACCATGCGGGAGGGCGTGTGGCAGAGTTTGACACCAGCTATCATGGAGTGCGGTCGTGTCGCAACAGTTCTCTGCGGTGAGTACAATGTCTGTAAAAACAGCAGCACTACGCCTCTCTATATAAAATGAACACTAACCGCTTACACGTTCCGAGATTGGGCGGTGAGCGGGACTGGAAAGGGTTAACAGTTACGATGATGATGTGAATCTGGTTTTTATTGGTATGCTTTTCTTTCTGAAACTGCTAACATGCTAATTCTTCCAGCTTCTTAATGCACTTTCAAGTTAATGTTCCATCTCCTTCATCAGTGTCCATGCCACTGATATGTATGTCATAGCAGGTTGTAGGTATTGATTAAGAACTTATTTAAGAACTTAGTTATTTCGGCAGAGCCTGCTATTGTCAGCTCTTTGGCGAGATGTTATCTACTTCGTCTGGTATACAGAAGGTCGTGGGTTAAATCCCAACCCTGATGCCTGTCAATTTGGAGTTTGCATGTTCTCCTCATGGTTGCATGGATTTTCTCGAGGTCCTCTGTTTTTTCCCCTCCACATTTAGAAACATACGTGAAGATTAAATTAATTTCCACATGATAAGCCACGTCGTTCAGCTATCATTTGTGATAGACAAGTCGGTGGGCCTATCCTGGTAAAATAAATAAAGTAGTTTAGTTTATAGTTATATAGTTTATCTCTGCCTGCAAGGAACACCCGAGGTGCCAGGCAGCATCCAACCTCTTTATAACAATCCAGTGTACCAACGTTTCAAGACTGAATAATCATCGTCATCAGACTGCTCTGCAATTCTGGAAAGATTCAGTGAAATTGAAAGTTTTTTCACTGTTTCATATCAGAGGAGATTAATATTCTTCCACCTGCAATGTGCATTGCACCAGCAGCATCAAACGCGAAACAGGTTGCCACACAAACACAGATTATTGTTTTGTTTTGCTTTCATCTCAATTTTCATTGCCACATATGCCTCTGATAATAAAATTCCCAAAACACAAGGCCACTGCAAATTGTTTAAACAATGCCTCAGAGGTGAACATAAATATTTACAAAGGTGTTGACGTCACGGTTTAGAAGTATTTTCGTTGTACGAACTAAAAGGTTCAACTTCATGTTCATGTCTGATTTTGTTTCATTGCTATGAATAAAACATAATTTCAACTTATAAAGTGCACAGTATTCACTGGCTCCCGATGACAGAGAGAGAACGACTCAGAAGCCTGAGGACCCACGGACGAACGGGAAGGCAACCAAGCAATGAGCCCGCGCCAACAATTGCCCAAGCTCTGCGGTTCTCTATGCGTTGAGGTGATATCGGACAATGAAGGTGTGTTTACATGCGGGAGGAAACACGGAACACCCAGACAAACCCCACACGTGCTAGAGGGCAACACTATCCCAGATAGGTGGATCAGGTGGAGTCCGCAGTTGCTATACCGCCTTCTCTTGATGAGCCATGCAGGAGAACACGCTCTCATGCCCAATGATGAATATATATCGGAGCAACCTGAGGTACAATGTACTTTAGAATATCGATGGGCTCTTCGAAGTTTTAAGTAATCGGTTGCTGTACTAATTATCGGTTCGATCGCGAAAACAGTTGAAAATATTTTTCTCACCCCTGTTCCCAGTGTGCCGCTGGATGGGAGGTGATGGGCGGAGCTTGGTGACGGACAGTGCCGACATCATCGGTCACGCTGCGCCGCGAGCAGACAGGTCCTGCTCTGTGCTTGTCTGACCGTGGTGATGCTGACTCTGGTTTTTCGAAAACTTGCGCAACGCACACGTAGTGATTTCATTGAAACACCACTGCCATCCACTACGCCCATGATAGCATCTGCATGCCCCCCCCCCACCCCGGGACATTTTTTTTTAAAAGTTAACCTGGTGGTTCGCGTTTTAAATTGCATGCTAAGGCGGGCACCGATACGTGCGATAATAAAACATGAAAACTTTGACTGCTCGTATATCAAATGTAGCAGATGGAGATGTCCCAAATGTCATAAGTGTTACAGAGAGCAGATGGAGAGCAGGAAGGAATCTCGACAGTGGAAGGGAAGATTTTGTCACGATATATATTTTTTACCATAGAACGTACTGCATATCAGAAAGCGAATGTCACAGGAGGCAGGCAATTTTTTTGTTTAACTGAAATTGAAGCATTGATTGGTGGAAATTCCACATTCCCATGGTGCCGGCCAGTCTGTCCAGAGCACAGATGAGAACAGCCACTTCTGGCTTCACACGTGGTATTCATTTATCATCAGCAGATAGAAGATGAAGTCTAACTCAAGCCAGGCATTGAACTGGTGACCTTCAAGAATATAATAAAATTGACCTTTGTCCATCGACTGCTGGATACAGGACTCCCCAAGTGTTGTTTTCACGAAAATTGCTTGTCCATACTTCACCATGCTGGTCATACTTGAACATATGAAGGTGAATTATCGTAATTTACTAAAGTGTGCCCTATTATAAGCCATCGTAAAAAGGCCAAAGTAAGTGCCACATCACAATAACGCAATGACAAAATGAATACGAAATTTTAGCAAGTCAATCAAATCTGAGTGTTTATCAAGTGTATTATTTTTACAATATTTATTGCGTGTAATAGATTCCCCCCCACCTCCCCTCTCACAGCTCTACTGAAACTGTGGTAATTTCAGTCGTGAAAAAAAAACCTATTTTTCTTTCTGATTCTCCTTTAATCTCCCAAAAAAAGATGTATGTTGAACTTCTTTAGCACCATACGTAGCCAACTCTGCTACGTACAGTGCGAAAAAAGTGCGGGGGAAGGACAACAAATTAAAAAGCAGTTCTAAAGAAATTGGTTTTCAATCGAAATTTAAAAGTGCACAGCTCCAGGGGCTTCTGAATTATCAGAAGAGAGAGCGTTCCAGACGGCCGAGGAAGCGATAAGATGAGTTGATCATCCCGATCAGGATTTAAAATTCACAATCGTTGCTAATAGTGAGGTGACCACTCTTAGCACATCACAATATATACGTATAGACAGCCACGATAACCTACCTGTGCAATTCTACATCAGAGTGAGGGCTTGACAGTAATCGTGGCGAATGAGTGTATATGACACATCGTGACCTATTCCTTTTTTTATATTAGACGATTCACTGTGGAAACTGACCAAGCCAATCACTTTTCAACTGTGAAAATCGTACCACAGACTCAATTTAAACAGTCTGAAATGTTTTTAATTATTATGATTATTGGGGGAAATATATATTACCGTTTCGTATAAAAAAGTGCTCAGTCAGACAAACCGTGTTATTGCAATGCTTGATATATGCATTGTGATGATGTACTATCCAATTTCAATACATTATGCAACTGAATTTCAAAAGCAGCATTATCTAAAGTGATGGATTACTTTGAAAGAGAAACAGTTTTGGCATATCGGATTCTGAACATAAAGTGCATAAACCGTTCTGGATAAAATTATCTGCCCTATTGTTATATCCAAACCATTAACCTTTCACTTGGTGATTTAAAATTATGGAATTATCTTTGCATACATTAACCGGTCATCCTCTGTGTTAGACTGGGCGCCAAATATAGCAATGTGGAATTTCCACGTTTGGCTCAGGGTCAGCAATGCATATAAACATCACCCCATTTAATAACCAGTGAAACGCCTATATTGCCTTGATAATATAATAGGGACCTTCACAAATTAATATATACAACAAAAATTAACTTGACATTACGTTTAATCGTTTGAGTTGTTAACTACCTCGCCTGGTATATAGGAGGTCGTGGCTTTGATCCCGACCTTGACGCCTGCTGTATATTTTGAGTTGACATGTTTTCCTCGTGGTCGCATATAGTTTTCACTGGGTCCTCGAGTTTTTTTCTCCATATTTATAAACATGCGTTTAGAGAATGTGGTTGCTATAATATTTCCATGTGATAAGCCACTTTGTTGAGCTATAATTTGTGGCCAGGTGGCTTCTGAGAAAGAAGCTCATCGCTCAGTGGGCTTTACCTGGTACAGTCAATAAATATGTTGATTTCATAGTTTAATCGCATAATACGAATACCATTTGCCACCCAATTGTAATAAAAAACTCCGTCAGGCACTGCTGGTCTCCGTCTGTCTTTTATTCAGGTTGTTCTCCGCACCCCCACTGGCCTCCTCTCGGACCAGTGTCGTCTCGCGTGCGCCCCGTGCACGCTCCCTCTCGCGTGCCACGCACGCTCCTCCGTTAGCTCCTCTATTCCCGCACTCCGCACACCGCTGGCCGACGGCGTGCAGAGGTCCTTCGACCACGTGGCCGATGGCGCGGATCTTTCCTCACCACCCAACGTGGCTCAGCCTCTTAACTTCCCCGACTCCTCGATCTCTTCCGGGCTCCCACTTATATACATTCCCCCCACGTGACCCTGACTCCTCCCCTTCCGGATCCTCAGATCCGGCCTTCCCATACTACCCCGCTGGCTCCGCCCCCATTCACCTCGCCTCCCATTGGAGCCGAGGTGAACGATGGCCCCTCCCACACGCCCCGCAGACCAGGCTCCGCCCCCCAATACCCCGGGCCATGTGATTGGACCCGAGCCCAGCAACAACCCCATTTACGCTCGCATTACACAATTATACGCCTACTTTAACAATGCAGATTAATTGCCATCCTAAGTAATTCAATCACATTATTTGGTTCTTTCAGTAAAATCACGTAGATCGAAAATACAAATTAAATTAAAAATAAAATTAAACATAAAAGCAAAAATCCCACGACGTTTCGATCGAAACACAAGCGGTCTTCATCAGGCGGAGAGAAAAGAGGGGGCAAGCCTCCAAATGCAACTGCTTATAAGCAGTGGCGGCTCCTACAAAATCTCTCAGGGGGGGCAAATGTCTGGATGATTGATAAGGATAAGGTCCACCCATGCAATGGATAAATTAACAGCTTAAGCATGTAAAGGCAACTTCACTTCTTTAATATTAATGAAAAATAAAGTGACTCTTACAATACATATTGTTTGTTTCTATACTCACTATTAAAAAAACCACTCAAGTTTATTTTATTAAAGATTCCACTAGGTGGCGATAAATTATATTGTTGGATGAAACGTGCTTACGTATTATGACGTTAGCACGTATGATGACGTAAGCACGTTAGGGCTTGCCCTCCCGGAAGCCATAGAGAATGCATTGGAGCGCCCGCCGTTCGAAAAAAAAACATCTTTCAATGTAAGTCTATGGGGCCACTCGGGGCGATTCTCAGCCGGAGTGAAATCGCCCAAAAAGAGGCGGTACTCCACAGAATGTGACATGACGCTGATTGGACTATATCCAGAGGCTGACAGTGACGGCTAGCGTGACTCTGTGGTTGAATGACATTGGTGGTGCGTCGCCCAATCGCCCTAATGAAGAAACCGCCCCTGCTTATAAGGGCTTCCAAAGTTGTGAGTGGGCGGAGGACTATAGTTGCGAGGCAGCAGCAAGGAAAGCTGTGCAGCGTAAACAGCATGGGCGGGGCAGCCAATGCTAATGTCGGAGTAAAGCGCGAGGTAGAGGTGGAGCTGAAGGCGAGGGGCGCAGTCCAATTGTGTTAGACAATGGGGGGAGGGAGGGGGTAGAGATACGGGGAGAGAGAGGGCGGTAGAGATAGGGGTAGAGAAGGGGAGTAAAGTGTGAGATAGAGGTGGAGGGGAAGGGGAGGGGCGAAGTCCAAGTGTGTTAGACAATCGGGGAAGAGGGTAGAAGTTGACAAGAAAACATAAATCAAGTTATGACCCAAAGTGGTTGATGACATCTTTACAATGATTTTTTATTTTAATTGAATTTTATTTTTAATCTACGTGACTTTACCGAAGAACCAAAGAATATGAATTCCTGCAGTCACGAAAGTTTTAAGTCGAAATTTTATTTAATCATGTTTATCAACAGCAAACATTGGTATCCATGCCATATATTGGGTTAAACCACACATCCGCATGCATTGTATAGACTGAATTGAAATGTGGGCGGTTAAGCCATCTGTCACTGTAATGCAATCTCCAAAAGTTCCGATGGTCTATTCACTTTACAAAGATCCTGCACAGCAATGAAAGTTGAGATTTTGATTAAGCAAGGCGACTTGAGACGCCTTATGCTTCCACTGAAGAGATTCAAGGCATAAAAAATGCCCTTTTTTCATCAAATGGCGTTCGTTATTAAACATTCAATATAACTGACAGGCATTCAAAATTCATGCAGATAACAGGAAACAAAAACTTACTCCAAAGATTAAACTAAAATAATAAAAAATCGATGCCTATCGTCATGACTATAGTGGTAAAGGAGGATATTTCAGCACTTGCAGGATGGTCATCTCACAGACGTTAATTAAGGAAACCAATTAGTTTATTAAGAATACATTTTCGGAAGCTCAAAGGGCTTTGTTGTAATCTTTGTAGCTGGTTTACTCTAAGTGCCCGACTCGCAATCAACGAGTTGTGAGTTCAATACCCAGTTAAGGATCTTTCCAATAAGCATTGAACATTCGGCCTACGCTTCCCACAAGAATGCCAACGTTGACACAACTTTGCATAATAAACCATGTATCAAAATCAACCATGGCCATTATATTAAAATAATCTCTGGCCCCCATCAAAGCAATGGAGAAATGCCCACCAGTGGCCCACGATTTACTCTTTAATGAAAACAATCCTCCATATGACCAAATAATCTTGTCAGTTTTCAGAAGCTCAGCGTATCTCGGCCTCGCTGTGCGCTGCGTTGCACCGCTAGTCGAGTAGATAACCTTGCGTTCAATAAACCCTCGGAGCCAGGATGAACGTCCAACTCCAATCGTCATTTATTGATTGTAACAAGGTAAAACTGGTGAGAAAACACAGATACAGCATCTGTTATAATCCGGAAACACCAACACAATGAACACCACAGCATCAGAACATTGTCTTAGATAACAATAGATCCTGGACGGACCAGGCCCCTACATTACCACTGAACAACTAGACAAAAGCACAAGCCGGTGCGTTGCATAAAGGCACATTGTGTATTCATCCCACTGCACCCCAAATGTACAGCATTACACGTAACACTAAACTGTGGATGAGATACTTCGTCATCTTTACTCTCAGGATCGCAACATAGGCACAAGTCTGACTCGACCTACTAAATCACAAGTAACATCCACAATAAGAAAAGACGCAGGCTTCGTTACTAACTAGGCCTCGTATTTATTACAACAACTTAACGGCGCCATAAAGGCATTTACATCACTATAACGGTCATTCCAACATTACAACAGCATTGCCAATATTATAGGAATATAAACAAACTTACAGATAATGCTTCTTAAGCTCCCACAATGGACAAGTGCGGCTGTGGTCTCACTGAGATGTGATGCGTGCCGCCATCTTGAATTATGAGTAAGATGGCCCATGCCTGCGTGGTTCACTGAAATCTAACATCGTGACTTCCTGGTCACGTGACCAAAATTAGCATTAAAAAACAGGAACTTCCTGTGAACGTACGCTCCACATCTGCCGTGAGGCAAGACAAAGCGGGTGTGAGGCTGGATAATGCATGGATGAGGGACGACCATGCAAACGAACATTGTGGAGAGCATAGGGGAGTATGGTAAACATCCGTTGTTGTACTGCATTATGTTGCCAGGTCTATGCTCCCAGCTTTTACCACTTCGCAATGACCAGCGTGGTGGAGTAGAGGCAAATAACTCTCAACGGTGGATTGGCAAAGGGCTGTCCATCTTCTTTATTTCCTCTTTCTTATATATAAACGTCTCCGTGCGCTCGCGCTTGCGGGGGATTTGGCTCCCGGATGGTGGGGTTTAAGACCGAAATAATTTGCCAGGCGGCACGCCCTGGTGGGAATAGGCTATTCCGTTTTCCTGTCAGTAAACTTTCAGGTAGTTTAATTAACACATTTGTGCCGTTTCTATTATTCATTATTTACTTATTGCACGACATCGACCATACCAAGTGACGCCAATTGCATGGGGGGGTGGACCCTGCAAAGTTATGCGCGTTTGCTCCAGCTCACGGGAGACACTTCCTTTTACGCGTTTTATAGTCAACACATACACACATCACGCTGCGGATATTTATTCGCAGTGTAATGTCCTCTTCGCCCCCCCCCCCCAACACGATGCGTCCAGTTTATACTACAGACTCCGTAGATAATATTTTACTGCTTACATAGCATTATTCTTGCACAGCAGGGGATGCTGGGGAGGGGGGGTAGCGGCCCAGCCCCTAGCCTGCCAACGTGCCAACTCCGCCGCCTCGCCAATGTAGGCCAGGACGGGGGCTACGCATGGCACAAGGCCTCAACACGCCTATGATAAGCAGAAAGTTCCTTGCTTCTTACGCTAACAACTCAAGTCCATTGTTTGCTATTCTTAAACACATTAGTTCACAAACATAATAATAATAATGTTTGCGTGCAGATCATTTATCACGTTCATTGCTTATTATTAAACAAATGCCTTGCCAGATGTTGTGTGCAGATAACAACGCAGGTTCATTGTTTACCATTATGAAACAAGTTGACAGATGTTACAATAATTATGTTTGTGCGCACAAAAGTCTTTCTTTATTTTTACGTTGCTCAATTTTCCCTTTTTTTTGCTGCGCTTTTATGACGCTGCCACGGTCTACTGCCAGCCTGTGATTTCTGGTTATTTCTTCAATACATTTATATTCTTTCCATCGCTCACGTCACGCTATTTCATCATACGTAGTACTGCCATACTGATAGCTGTGCCATCATCGGTGATTGCTGTGCCCATCGATGTGTGTCTTTGAGTCCATATGTGTGTGCGTGTAGAGCCATGCATGTCTTTAATTCCATGTGTGTTTCTGTTTTTTTCGAATGTGTGTGGACGTCAAAGTGTTTATGTGTCTGTGTCAGTCCAAGTGTGCGTGTCAGTCCATTTGTGTGCGTATCAGTCGCTGTGTGTGTGTTTAAGTCCATGTGTGTGTGGTGTCTCTGCTGTGTGTGAGTCCACGTATTGCTGTGTGTGAGTCGGTGTGTGTGTGTGAGTCGCTGTATGTGTGTACATCCATATATGTGTGTGTAACTCCATCTGTGTATATCTCAATTCGATGTCTATGTGTGACAGTCCACATGTGTATGTGTGTGTATGCCAATGTGTGTGTCACTCTATGTATGTATGTGTGTAAGTCCCTGTATGTGTGTACGTCGATATGTGTGTGGAACTCCATGTGTGTGTATCTCAAGTGCATGTGTGTGAGTCCATATGTGTGTGTGTCTTTAAGTCGATGTGTTTGTGTGTGTCAGTCCATATGTGTGTGTGTCTCAGTCCATGTGCGTGTGTGTTAGTCGCTGTGTGTGCATGCCTCCATGTTAGTCAGTGTAACTCCATTTCTTTGCGTGTCTGTAGGTCCATGTGTGCATCTTAGTCCATGCATGTGCTTTATTCACCTGCTCAAGGCCTATAATACCATCAGTAGGCCTGGCCTCTGGGTTTCTCTTCGTGCTTTCCGAGTCCCGGACCCACTCATCACCATCCTTAAGGACCTTCATGATGGTGAGCGGCCCCACATCTTAACTACGTGGCCGTGAGTCAGATCCATTCCCTGTACAACTTGGGGTGTGACAGGGATATAATCTGGCTCCCACATTGGACCACGCAGTTCGTCGAGCCTTCAATGCTTGTACTGGAAGAATTCCCATCTGCTACAGATACAATGGGAGGCTGATCGATGCCCGGGTGCGGTCAAGGGATGGCTCCCTGTTGCTCAACCACGTTATGTATGCCGATGATCTGCTAATGGCTGCTCACTCGGAGAAGTTCGAGGTGCTGCTGCTGAACCTGGAGCTTGCCACCAACAGGTGGGGCCTTACCATCAGCCCAACCAAAGCTAAGCACCTGCCTGGCTATTTTGTACCATCGGACACTCCACCCCCACAACTCCCAATTGGTGATAGGGCAATTGTGGAGACAGTGGAGAGTTTCCCTGGGCAGTGTGCTAATGACCGGCTCCGGTTTCATAGCAGAGGTCTCACTCCGAATCAGTCGAGCTGCAGTATCTTTTCATTGGCTGCGTAACGCTGTGTGGAAGCTACCTGCTCTATCACTCCGTATGAAGCTTCAGGTCTTCTCGGCCTTGGTCATTCCCTTCCTTCTCTACGCTTGCGAAACTTGGACCCCCCTAATGGAACATCTTCGCCGGTTAGAAACATTTAGGCTGGCCTGCCTACGATCCATCCTGGGTTTAACCAGGCTGCATTGTGTGAGGAGCTCACAAATCCTTGAAAGATGTGGACAAAGTCCCATCGGTGACCTCCGGCAGCCAAGGCTGCGGTGCCTGAGTCATGTAGCCCGCATGGCCAGCCACCGCATTCCTAAACAGCTTTTGTTCCGCCGGATCGAGGGGGCTCAACGGGCGCGGCACGGGCTGGAAAAGACATGGAGTGATGTGCTACAGGAAGACTTGGAGCTGAGTCCACTTGCGGATGACTGGTACCAGCCGTGTCAAGATCGGCCACTGTGGAGGAGGCTCCTGAAGGACGCTACTGGCCAGTTGGAGGCAGTCACCCTCCAACAACAACGGAGGGCGGAGGAGCGACGCTCAGAACAACAAGCGGGGTGCCGGGTGGCTAAAGCACAGAAAGTTGCCACAGTAGGGGCCACAGGTGGTGCATCAGCCAGTCGACCTGTGCCATCTGGGTTTGCCCCGTGACCTCTTTCCAGCAGGCGTTTGACACTTCACGTGGCCTCAAGGTGCACATAGCCTGGCACAATTGTTGTTGTCACATCACCGCCACTTAGTGGCGAATGGCGGTTGTTGTTGTTCAGTCTATGTATATATGTGTGAGTCCATTTGTGCGTGTAACTCTATGTGTGTGTATCAATGGATTTGCATGTGTAACTACATGTGTTTGCCTTTTTCGCCCGGGCAACGCCAGGCACTAACCGCTAGTGTGTAATAAAAGACTCCGTCAGGCGATGCTGGTCTCCGTTTGTCTTTTATTCAGGTTCTTCTCCGTACCCCCACGGGCCTCCTCTCGGACCAGTGTCGTTCCGCGCGTGCCCCGCGCACGCTCCCTCTCGCTTGCCATGCACGCGATCTCTCTCGCGTGCTGCGCACGCTCTCTCTCACGTACCCCGCACGCTCTTCCGTTAGCTCCTCTATTCCCGCACTCCGCACACCGCTGGCCGACAGGCGTGCAGAGGTCCTTCGGCCACGTGGCCGATGGCGCGGGTCTTTCCTCACCACCCAACGTGGCTCAGCCTCTTAACTTCCCCGATCTCTTCTGGGCTCCCACTTATATACATTCCCCCCACGTGACCCTGACTCCTCTCCTTCCGGATCATCAGATCCGGCCTTCCCATACTACCCCGCTGGCTCCGCCCCCATTCACCTCGCCTCCACTGGAGCCGAGGTGAACGGTGGCCCCTCCCACACGCCCTGCAGACCAGGCTCCGCCCCCCAATACCTCGGGCCGTGTGATTGGACCGAAGCCCAGCAACAACCCCATTTATGCTCGCATTACACATGTACAAATGGCATGTGATCTACGAACCGAGTGGAGTTGTGGGAAAACAAAACACAAATAAACTTGAAAACCAAACAAATCTACTTGTCCATAAATTATGATTTTGTTTATAATAGAGAAAAAGAGCAACAGCCAAAGCTCAAGGCTCACCTGTTCAGCCTCACTCATCCAGCCTCGCACCCATCCAGACTCCCACCCGTGCATGCGCTCACCCGTTCAGGCTCTCGCACACCCAGACTCTCACCTGTTTCAGGCTCTCATCTGGTAAGGCTCTTATCTGATCAGGCTCTCTTTAGTTCAGTATCTCATCTGGTCAGACTCTCACCTGTCCATGCTCTCTTCTATCCAGGCTCTCTCACGTGGTCAAGGTCTTACATGGTCAGGCTTTCACCTGTTGATGCTCTCATCTTTTCAGGCTCTCAACTGTTCAGACAGGCATATGAGGGACTTTGAGATCTAATTCTACGCCTCTGAGTAATCGATCAAACAATGAGTCCAATCCATAAAATATGTGCATTGTAGAAATTGTGCTTATGAATATGATTGTTAAGTGTATGAAAACTGTGTGTGGGGAGGTGATAATATGAGGGTTATTAACTTTACCGCGGATATCCCTTCGTTTAACGGCGTAGAGCTGCACACAGCAACGTGCCACCAATACACACAGCAAAGGCCATTTTCAGGTCAGGTTTGTACAACAAAACCAGACAGAATCTCACAAGGTGGAACTGTATAACCCAATTGACTGGTGATGATGACGACGACGATGATGACGGTGATGATGACATTCACAATGAGCTCCATGGGGACAACAGCTGTCATTTAGCCACAAGGACAATCAGGTCCAAAAGGATACGATGACGCTGCTGCTTGCTGCTGCTTGATGCTGCTTGCTGCTGCTGTGACTGATATTTTCAGGTCTGTGTTCAGATCCCTTAGCAGCCCGGTGATCAGTGCCATTGTCGACGCGGATCTCGTGGGGAAAGGAAGCTACTGCGTGTGGCGGCGGCGACAACAGCGGCGCCCCACGGAAGGGTCACTGTGACATTTTTACAGAATTCATGTGGTTTTCTCGAAAGCTTGAAAGACACTACGATAACAACAATAATAATCATTTAGAGGCCCTTGTCATTTAAATGCTGGATGATGATGATAATAATCATAATTATTTGTTTTGGATACAGCCGCCCTCCTTTACACCGGGGCTTCTCAGAACGCTTGTCCATGCTGAAATGGCGCCCACCCCACCACCCTCCCCCACAAGTATCAGCTGCCCCTGTGGGAAAAAGGTCGGCACCACTGTGGTAAGATGCTGACTACTACGCCTGGTATACAGGAGGTCGTGGGTTCGATCCCGACCCTGATGCCTGTATATTTGGAGTTTGCATGTCTCTCTCGCCTTGTGGTACGTGGATTTTTCTCCAGATCCCGCAGGATTTTCCCTCCACTTGGAAACATTGCGTTTAAAGCAGTGGTTCTTGACCGTTAACTGCAGCCTTGCAGCCCTTTGGTTCTCAATAGTAATACAAAAAACGAATAATGCTAATAAATGCATAGGTTTGATGAATCAAAGCAGTTGTACTTACGTGCCCGTTGGCCTGCTGGGTTCTAATCGAGAACGCCTCCAAAAAGTGGCAAATGCGCTGCCGCTGGGTGATGGATGAAGACCTTCTGACGTCTTTGTTGTCACCATATTGGTAAGCGCGTTTTGGCGAAGGGGTGACTCGGAACCGGTTCAGATGTCACTCATCACTGGTGGTTTGGCTCACAAGTGAGACCATCACATTCACCCCCCCTCTATTTAAGACCGAAACAGGAGGAGGATTTTCTCCACGAATCTGACTGTCGCCTGATGAGGCCGGTTGTAATTACCAGTGAAACGTCGTACTCTAATTGTAAATGTCGCGGGTTAACTCTCCAAGACACTGTTGTGTTGAACTAGTAATGAATTGACATGTGTTTGTTTACGTGACAAACCTATATTAATTGCCTGTGTCAGGTAGAAGCGGGTTTAACGACACATTGATATCAACGCGATCTAACCCCAAAAAACCTCTAAACTGCTGTTAGCCATTGCCAAAAATTGATACACACTAATCATACATACTTATTTCAAATAAGAATATTGTGTGTATCTATATGTAGAGGAGTAGTGTGAGCAACCTTGAGGGAGCGAACAGAGGGAGGTGCGAGGGAGTTGACAGTAAAGAATCACGACATGTCACAGGGGTGTACGAGGTACCTTCAGGAACAAGGGCAGGTCCGAGCTAGGGGGAGGAGCCACCAAAAGGGTACTTAAGGGGGACCCCGTGACGAGGGCGTGGTCATTGTGGGGAGCCAGCGCAAGGATCGGCTGCAAGGTCTCTCTCCCTCCTCGTCACTGGGCAGTGTTGGATGAACCCCCGCTCCGGGTAGACAAGTGGGAGAGCTAAGGGAATAGCCGAGAGTGGGGTCCGGAGTATTCAGTAGGGATCGGCTGAGAGAGGGTTTCTCTCTCCTCGTCGCCGGACGGTGTTGGATTAACTCATGATCCAGGCAGACGAGTGATAGAGCCCTAAAAGGATAGCCGAAAGCAGGACCAGATACTGTTCAGAGTTCGAGGTAAAGGACCCAGATAGAGAGCACCTACATCTGGTGTGAGTTAAGAGTGTTGAGTTCAACAGTGTTTAATAAACGGCAACAGCCCTTACAGCATTCCTCGTCTCCACGTGGTTCTACAGCACAACATATGCAAAGAAAGTTCCTGGTTTGGAACAACTCGATAATTTATTTTTGTATGTGAGAGGAATTGGATATTCCCAGTAAAATCCCCCGCGAGGGAAGAAAAACGCTAAATTACCAGGATACAATATCAGAACCAAAAATGCCTTAAACTAGGTGTCCAAATTACCTTTAATTCGCATTCGAATTTCTACATTTGTCGGGCTGGCGCTAGTCCAAGCATGAGTTGTTATGTTACCTACTGTATCCTACTTCCATATCTAATTTAGTGCATAATAAAACGAGTGAACACGAGTAATAATAGAACCAAATGTTTAAGCAAAATGACAAAAAAAAATAGTGAAAATTAATTAACCAAACCTCAATGAGCCTCAAGACTTTGTCACGAGGGCTGTGCCTTAAGATGTTTTGTCCACTATCCTTGACGGATGTTGGGTTTGCAGGAGGAAGCCAACATCAAAGCCACTGTTCTGAGATCCGGCAAGATCTGGCACATTTTAGGATTAACTCGTTATCGGAAATACTTTAAGCAGCACTTTAAAAAGAAACATAATTGTACAGAGTAATGTTTCCTTAATGCGTTCAAATGTGATGGGTATTTAATGATCAAAATATCAATGAAAAATGTACAAAGGCACGTACTAATATTCTGCAATATATTACCTTATAGTTACGGCAATTTGTATTTCAATTTTCATGTCCTTCAGCAACCTTGTGTCCTTACAGAGTGTACCAAGTTGTAAGTCTGCCAATGTCAAAACATGGATTTTTCTGACGAAGTTTAAACGCAGTTTGAAGTGCAAGGCCACACGGTCTGGGAAAGTGTGTTTGTGTTTTAATCAAGTAGTATCAATGTGTCTGAAAAAATGCATCTCTTATTAATACGTTTAAAATTAAGGTGATGATCCATTTAGTTACGAGCATAGAAAAAAACAAAAAAATAAGATCACAGCAAAGTCGTGTACAAGTATAAATCAAATTATTTTGTGAGCACGCTGCACAGTTTCATTATTTATTTGGTAATATTCCATTAGCCTCAGGAAACATAATTAGATATTTCTATGCACAATGTTCAACAACAAAAAACATAATGATGTTAAATTTAACAAATTATATTGGCCTCTGTCTTGCTGGAAACTTTTAACGGTGCGCACATTTGTTTAATGTATAAATACATCTGCAGGAAATTCCAATGTGCAATATAACGTGCTCGACCAATGTCGGTGTCTCCAGGCTCGACTGAACATGGGGTGGTGCTCATGTTTTCTTCTATCATTACACATTGTGCCATTGGTGTTATCTCATGAGACTAAATGTCCATACAGACATTTTTTTGCAGAGCAGTGCATGTGCTCGTGTTAGAGAATGGCCCTTTGGTAGCGTATTGAATACAACTGCTATTTTTAACCACGCACTTGCAACATTTGTTTTTAAATTTATGGTCGACCCAAACTGTTTCATTCTCGGAGCTGTAATGAGGGAAAACGTATGTGCAAACCCAAATAGAGTATACTGTTTAGATCATTTGGCTACTTTGACTTGCCAAACAATGATGCTCCGCTTCGATGAGCTATGTGTGGCTAGGTCAAGTCTGAAAAATGACTAATATCTCGGTGAGCTGGTAAATATAACGGTTTCGCAGTAGTATTCGATTGTGGTGGTAATTGTTGAAGATGCAAGTCTGCCAATGTCAATATCTGCATTTTTACGACAAAGTTGAGTGTACTAATTCAGAGACACTAGTAGGAGGAACTCTCTCTTGTTTACTTCTACCTTCACAGCCATAGGAGATAACTACATACTGGGTGAGGACAGCCAACATGCTTTCAGACCCACAGCTAGAAGAGGCGAAGACGAGTTCCACTCCAGATAGGCATTAACCCAGACTGTGAGTCGGAGCTCGCCGTTTATCCTCCCCAGCGTGGCCAGGCTCCGCCCACAGTCACGCCCCCTTCTGGATCCCCCAGAATGCTCCGGCCTCGTCCACCTATCCCACTGGTTAGACGGGGCTACTCCCCATAATTCTGTTCTACCAGTCCCCAGCACAACGCGCTTCAGTGACTCATTTTATGCCACTACACCAGGATAAAGTGTAAGACTATACAGTATTAATAACATTTTGAAAATAAAGGCACATAGATATATCTAAAAATATGCGTTCCCTGTGAATACATTATACATTAAAGCAATAATTACTTGAGGACCCAGTTAAAGGCACGGGTGGCTGCTCTCAGCGACACACGTGATCTCTGTTGTGCAGTGGAAGTGCTCTGACCTCTCTGTATTACCCGACCTTATCTCTTGGTGGCCATGAATCCAGCAGTGGGCAGTCTACATTTATAAGGAAAACCTGGCCCTCCAATTAGAGGAGGGCCAAGTTTGGTGCAGCCTCATCTCTGGACTGCCCGGGTGTAATACACGATGACGAAAATGCTTTCTGGTCATGTCCGACTATTGCTGAGTTATATGAACATATAATGGGTGTATTCAATAAGATTAAGAATACATCTGTAAAAATAATTGTGAAAACTACCCTGTGGGACCGAAGAGAAGTGGGAGTAACTGGAGAACAGAACATTTTGTTAAGGTATTTAAATATAGCAACCGTAAAAACACATATTGAGTATGTTGAAGAATAACGAACCCTCCTCCCATACTCGATGGTTGCATTTATTAGGCCCAATCTCAGCACTGGAGCATCTGAGCTATGAGCTCAGAGACAAGGAAGAAGAATGCAACACTTGCATGGGGTTCATTTCCTAAACTTTACAACATCCTTAAATACCTGAGCCCAGAATGGCAATGACCTGGCTACCCCCTCCCCCAAATAAAATCTCCCCTCCCCCCACAGCTTGCTGTGATGAGTCCGGTGTGCCTGAAATCGTTGATGCAACTGGTAATACCGTCCAGAATGCCAGGATGTTGCAATGTATTATGTGAGGTAGGATGTGGAATAGACATATTTTATCTAAAAAAAGAAGTATAATTTCTTTATAAATAAAGCGTGGATACAATCTGTGCTCCGTTGAGTCTTTATCCTGATTGAACTTGGAACCGTCATATAATGAGTGGATGGTTCTATCTGTGTACTAGCACGGCAGACCCATACACCCCATATATCTTTCCATGTCAAAGGTTAGTTGCAAAATGTTTTCGTTGTTTGAATTTAGATAAATAAAAATTAAATAAGACTAACAGCAAGAAGGAATACAATAAAAAATGATTCATAAGATAACCGGGTATTTTTTGTTCTAATCCTGTGATTAAAACTAAAATGTAAATGCAGCATTGTTTCAGTGAAATTTCAGTATAACATAGTCTGATATCTACAACTTAAATTTTTAAAATATTTTAACAGCAAATAACATTTCGCAGCAAAGCTGCGAATTAAATACCCCCAGCATATTAAATCGCTGTATTCATAGCAGCTTGCATCAGCATAAAGGTCAGCTGCAGATAATAGCATTTTCAGTTTAAATTAAAGAGAAACAAACTTTCAAAGAGCAGCACAAATAAACGCAGCCTCAGTATTGTGACAAACGTAGTCATCCGCCCTCAACACCACCAAAGACAAAAATATCCCATATAGGCTACATATGAATTAGAGTCAAGTGCTGTTCTCAGACTAATTTACTATTTCACGAAGGGTCCGGCTTTGCTTATATAGCTCTCTTTTTTCAGAAAAGACCTGGCTACAAATGATTGCTCAACGAAGTGGCTTATCACGTGAAAATTTAGAGCAACCAAAAACTTGAAAATCATGTGTTTTTTTTTTATGTGGACAGAATAAGCGGAGGACCCGGAGAAAAATATACACGACCACGGGAAGAGAAATGCAAACTCCAAATATACAAGCGTCAGGGTCGGGATGAACCCCAGTCAAGGTCGTTAACATCTCGCCACCTGTGGCACACAGAGGGGTGATGTGGTCAGCACTAAACTCGACGTCATTTATATTTCTAGTGCTGATGTTTACACAACTGCACCAGGTACTCATTCAATGCTGAGTAGACTGAGAGAGAGAGGCCCAGGACTGATTCAAATATTTGCCGTTGATGTTAATCGTGGTTGGATAATGAACCCAGGTCTCAGCACAGTGCACAAACTAGCTATTAAGCCGCCACCTTAACCAGCACCACAACCACCTCCCACATTTTCTGAAATTCAGATACAATCGACACTTTTTGAATCCATCTTAGTAGCGCTGCTCGGTCATCCCATAATGGGATAACGGCACAATCCTGTTACTGTAGTTCCATTAAATTTTTCAGAACTGTCTCGTAAATTGGTCTTGCTTGCTACCACGGTGTCAAAACTTTGCGTACTTTTTTTAACACACACACACTTGGAAACGAGGTTCTGAACAAAAGTAAAAACACACGAAAAAATCGAACAATTGTGGACAAACTATCCTTTTTACTCTCACCAACTAAAACAAAAGCATGCTACAATTAATTGTCTTGCGCCATATTAGAGGTAAAGGTGCAGTCCAGCAATTGCTTGCTCATGCCACAACTAATGGCGCAAGGGCCTCCACTAGACCGAGCTTGAGAGAGCCCCTCTAGAGACAAGGAAACTGAATTCAAGCAAGCCTGACCCTGCTGATGAGACACTGTCGAAAACCGGTCCAGAATTTGCTCGTCTTGAATCGATGCTGCCGAAATGATGCACTTCCAGAAGGCCGTGCAACCCATGGGTTGTGTCGGATATCCTTTATCTTTTGTGTCGAGAGGGAGACATGAATGATACATCGTCTGTTTATTTTGTTACGTGCTGTAAAGAAGGACCGATGCTCAGAACATCACCTATTATATATTTGTATATTTCAGATCGGTATTATTGATGAAAGCGTTGCGTTTTTTTTACTATTTGTGCTTGTGCACCACTGCCCACGCAATATTACCAAGTAATTTGCCGGATGAAAGCCTCCAAAAAACTTCCTAACTCACGATCCTATGATATGATAATGCAGCTCTCGCACGATCTGCTCTGACCTATTTCCCTCCCACCATTGCAGCCCACACCCCATCCAGGGTACTTCGTTCATGCAGGATGTAGCTGCTCATTCAGGGACCGAAGTTAATCGCGAGACAGTGGGTGCGCGTGGCTTCGCATCTGCAGCTCCCACGGTGTGGAATTCACTCCCACTCCATAATCGTCAAAATTAAATCCCTTTCCTCTATTTAAGTCCCATTTTTCTTGTAATAATAATTAAAGGTCGTGCTCACTACGGCCTTTAATTGAGTTGACATTGGTTTGAGTGTGCTATATTGTTTTATTTCTGCGAAGGGCAATATGGAAAAAAAAAAGTTTATTGTTGTCTTGCGTTGTGAGATGCAGTTTTGCATGGACGACGTATTTATCTCCTCGGTGAAAGTAATCTCGAATACATTCCAGTTCTTGGCTGAGAAAAAGTTCCGTCTATGACCAAATCACCCGGAATGCACCCGTCTTGTAAGATCACAGAAGCTGAGTAGTGTTTGAATCGGTTGACTGCCAAACACAACAGGATGTGTTATAGCCTGCTGTGATGCTACGTGGTGGGCAATAGATGGCAGTGCAGCTAAATCATTTGTTGTGCCGTACTTCTATACTCCCATGTGCATGCTATCCATCTTTACCAACCCAGACTGGTGAGCATGCTTCAGTATGGTGAGATAGTACACCCCACTACCAACATGGTATGCCCTAGATTTACAAAAACAGCCGTATATGCGCATGCACAAATACAAAATCTCAGTAGATAATCGATACGCATTGCTTTACAAAGACTTATCTTAATGCTCTACTGCAGTAAAGTTTAAGATATGGGCTCAACTATACGTCGAAGTATATCTGTGTTTGTAAAAGTGTGGAACTGCAATCGTCGCCACTGGCATTCCGGAGCCATTGGTGGAAATTCCACATCCATATGGCACGAAAGCCAGTGTATCCACAAGACAATTTTGACCAATTAAAAATATTATGTTGTCATAACAAGCACACGTTAGGCACCTTTCCTGTGGCTGTGTTATACAACAAAACCATCTTGCCGTGGAAGTTCACACACTAGGAATGGAAGTGGCATCAGTTAAAAGTGCAAAATACCTATACACTTCTGGAATACGGAGGATTATACGGGTTAAAAAATCTATTTCACGGCAGGAAGAACCCTTTTGTTACTGCGAGGAGAATGTCTATAGCCCTAAATTCACTTGATCACTGCTAATGTGCCATTACAGAGGAAATTGTCAAATTGCAAGAAAGCGGAACGGACTAATGTCAAAATCATCCAAGGCAATGATTTAATAGATGCTTCTCTGCTCATATACAAGTGAGATTCAAAAGAAGGCTAGAAAAAGCGTTTATTTATAGGCATTATGCAACACCCTAAAGTGGTAGGTATGTTGGACTTATTTCGCACCGTACATAGGCAACCGTGCTAATCGGGGTGCATTACAATGTTCACATATATAGATTAATATAGATAATGATTAATTAAATTATCTATTCTGTCAAAATCGAGTTACAATGCTTCTCAACTAAAGTGGCATGGAGAGCACTCATATTTTGTTTAGAGCCCTCAGCCAGTGGTGGAAGTGTTGCATTTCCATGGTAGCCGCCATATGATAACCACTTATTTTGAACAACAACAAAAACACACAATCAGTGCTTTGTGAGACAATAGAAGAAAAAAGTAATAATACCACAGCTCAAAATCAGTAGCGGATCAGTCCATATATATATGAATAGATTGTAAGTTCTTAGTCGATAGTGGAAATTATAGATTTTTGTGGCATTTACAAAGTGGCACTCTTTTAATTTTCCATGCAAGCATGATAATCTGTGTTGACCGCTGACCCTGGATTTAAACTTTCAGCCTTCTGACTTTCAAATGGGAGTTCATGCCTAAAACTGGCAGGCAATGCATCACATCTAAAACGGGTACTGGCTGTGTATTTCGTAGACATTCAGTGATGGACAGGGCCCACTTACCGGGGCACTATTTGAATTAGAGCCAAGAGCGCTGCCTAGACAAAGTTTGGGATCCAATCTTCAGGACCCCGCGATAAAACTACCAAGTTTAAATGCCTCCCCAGGGTGAACCGTCAAGATGGACACACGAGTGTACTCGTTGCTGCTCTTCAAGGTTTTACCAATTTGATGACTCAATGGAGCAAAACAAAGAAGGACACACCACGCATGGTTAAGTATGATGGTGTCAAACACGTAGGGCATTATGGGGGGGGGGGGGCAACTGCCCAAAATTTGACCACACTCTGGCCACTTGCCCTCAACTCTATTTCTTTTTACAGTGGACCAATTTAAATTACTCTTACCATGTGCTGCCGATTGCACGGGCATGTGGGGGAAATGTCTAATCTTATCTAATTTGAAATTTATAGAGCGCCTTCACTCAAGGCACTTGTCAAAGTTTAAAAACGGTGACAGAATGAAATAATTTAGATGGCAGGGGCGTACAAGGGTTGAGGAATGAGTGACAGCGATGACAGGGTACTCGGAGATCGTGAATGGGTAGGGGAAGGATAGGAAGGAGTGGATGGGTTAGGGGAGGGAAGAGGAACAGAATGGGAAATAGAGAAGAGGTGAGGATTAGAAAGAGAAATGGAAGGAGGTTAAGGAGGGGGATTGCTTGATGTACAGGGGCAGTATTGAGTCTAGGGTGCAGTGTTGAGTCTATGAGAAGTGCTGAGTCTATGCGCAGTGGTTCCTAATGGACAAGGGAAGTTGATTCCAGGGGAGGGGTGCAAGGAGGAAGGACTGAAAACAGGCTTGGGCACAGGGAGAATGAGGTTCAGGGCTCTAGAGACAATGCAACATAGAAGGAGAGAAAGGCAAGATGATGTGGGGCAAGGCGATGGAGAGATTTAAAGACGATGTGTAAGATATGTGAAAGGACAGCGGTATAGTAAGTGTGAAGCCAGTGGAGTTGAAGGAGGAGAGGTGAAGTACTTTGAATCTGTTGGAGGGGAGACCAAGAATAAGATAATTGCAAGAGTCCAGATGGGTAAACATCAGAGCATGAACCAGGAGCTTGGTGGCAGAAAGTGAAACAAGTGGTCTGGATTTTCCTGATGTTGAATAGATGAAAGTGGCAGATGCGAGTCGTAGCAAAAATGTGGGGAAAAAAAAAGTGAGGCCAGTGTTTCACGGATGCGTCCAACATGACTGTTATATGTGGTAATGGTCAGGTCGTTGGCTTATCAAAACTACCGTGATTTTGTGTCTGGCATGTCACTTATGCAGATGGTAAAGAGCGATGCTGCCAGTGCAGCACCCCTGGGGTAGGCCGTTGTTCAGAAACCAGGGACGGCTTACATAATTTCCAAAGTGGACGTGGTATTTTCCGTTGGTTAGGGTGCTTTCCCCATGAGGTGCAAGATAGAGCAGCCTGGAATGACCTTGGCAAGTGTGATACTAACGCCACTGGAATGCTGATAACAGTTGGGAGTGCATTATATGTCAATCGCAATATAAACGACACCAAAGCAAGTTAACATCAAAGTGCTTTCATGTTCAAAAAAAGTGTGGTGTTGCACATCTCTGTTAAGAGGCCCAGAGGCCAGTCTTGGAAATTCTGCATTCCCATGGTGGGTGCCACTCTCGTCATTGTAGAAACACAATTGACTTCCCACTATATCGTACCCATCTTATTGACCCCGGTGAGATGATGGACTGTGTAGAACCCACAGATAAAAATTTGAACTTCTGATTATTATTCGAACCACAGTGACACCCATCCAGATCTAGTTATAGTATCACGGTTGAAATGTCATATGTTATAGCCTGGAATATGTGTTTCTTTGTAGGGTAGAATCAGATAAAGGCCATACAATTTCAGCCACACTCTGTGAATCCGGGCTTAGTTGCAGGAGGCTTAGGCTCATAGAAAATCACTCAGATAATGTTAGTAGAAATATCAATCAATCAATTAATATTGGCCCACTTTTATGAACTGAATTGGGTCGTGGGGGCAGCGACTTCACCAAGGCCTTCCATCTTGCCCTATCCTCTGCCAGCTGCATCAATGGTGGCTCCCTGATCGCCAGTCTCTCCTCAGACAAGCACACCACCTGGTCTTTTCAGCACGATTGCAGGTCGCCTCTATGTCTTTTGCCTGGATGACGTCCTTTGAACGTCTCTCTAGGGAGTCTTTCTTTAGGCATCCTTCGCAAATGACCCATCCACTGTAGCTGGCTTCACTCCACGCTCAATAGTGCCGACTGGACATTGAGCCTCTGGCGGATAGCCGTGCTTCTTACCCGATCAGAGAGAGCCCTGCCATCCTGCGCAGGAAGCCTATTTCTGTTGCTTGCACCCTTGAGTGTGTCCTTTCCATCAGGATCCAGATATCAGAGCCGTAGGTCAGGAACGAATATTGACCAATAGATCAAGAGCTTTGCCTGAAAACTCAGCTCCTGTCTTGGAACCACAGATCTGTTCATCGTCTGCATCGCTGTGGTCGCCGCTCTGATCCGGGCTTCGATCTCCTTATCCCTCCTTCCATCCCTTCAGAAATGCACCCCGAGGTACTGGAAGTCTTCAACCTCCTCCACTACTTCCCCATTGTTGAAGACGGGTTAGGCCACTCTGGTCTGCTCCATAGCTATGGTCTTAGTTTTGGAGGTGCTGATGCGCATATCGACACCCTCGAATTCCGCCGCGAAGCTGTTCAGCGCATTCTGGAGGTAGGAAGTGCATTGGGGCTAGGAGGACAATGTCGTCTGCATGAAGCAGGGCTGATACCTACCTTCTGCCAACACTGATGCCCGTCGCCACCATGCACCATCTCATCAATTGATCCACAAACGGGATAAAGCATGATGGCGATAGCACGCAGACTTGACAAAATCCGACCCGGACTGGGAAGGGTCTGTGAGATATCCGAAATGTTGGCCCCGGCTCTCGGTTTTCGTGTACAGCGACCTGATTGCGTGTAGCAACGAGTCCGAAATGCTACATTTTAGCATCACCTGCCAAATCAATGCGCGACGTACTCAGTCATAAGCCTTCTCCAGGTTCACGAAGCATATGTGGACAGGTTGGGCATACTCCAATGACTTCTTGAGGAGTTGGTGCAGGGTGAAGAGCTGATCCAAAGTCCCCCACCCCGGACAGAAACATCCTTGCTCTTCCATAACTCTTTCCTCGACCACTTTCTGGAGCCTCTTGTTCAGCACCGCAGCATAGACCTTCCCAGGTAGGGAGAGGATGTTGATGCCCTGGTAGTTGCAGCACTGCCGCCTGTCACCTTGCTTGAAGGGTATGATGCCAGTATGCAATAGAAAATATGTGATTCATAATTATGAATGCTGCATGTATCAGTGTTCATTTTATCTAATTATACGTGTCATACTGTGTATAGAGATGCCTCCTTGAACACTGGACTTGCAATGAAGAGGTCACCGGTTCAATCTCCTTATTCAGCAGTCCATAAATCCCCCCCTCCCTCCACTGCTGTCCACCTACAAGTATATATGGGTGCACCACAGTTAGTCGATCAGTAGGTCTCGTGTAGTGAGGTAAAGCATGGGTACTCACCTCTTCCAAGATGTCTAAGCAGCATGGAAGAGTAGGCTAAATTACCTCTAGATGGGCTCCCTCTAATGGAGGCCCTTCCGCCGGCAAGGGCATAAGCAATAAATTGCAGGGCTTCACCTTTACCTTACCCTGTGTATGGCTTCACTATTATTATTGACTGTCCTCATATGTGCAGAATCCAACCGAGAAGATGGATTCTGGCTTAGCAATCATTGGAAGGACGTAATAAACCATTTCGGATCTTAACTGATTGTGTTCACGTTTACGGTGACTTTCAGACTGCGTTCCACTCACTGGCATTGTATTCTTTGCAGGGAATGGATTCTTTGCTCTGCTGCAAGTTTCCCTCACTACTCTCCCATTGACATATTTCGTTGCTTCCTCTTAGTATCTTTCACACGACGGTCAATGGTACAGTGTATAATAACAAATAGTATAACATTTATATGCTTAATACAATGTACAAAGTAATATATAGTATCATAATTGTATAGTGAATATACAGCAGTGTGATATACATTAGGGTGGGTAGAATAATACATAGTGTAATATTACAATGTATAAGCTTTAGGGTGGTTTATAGCAATACAGTATATAATTGAATGTAGGGTTTGTCTATGGCAGTATATAGTACGGTGTAGACTCGTGTGATGTAAGAGAATAAAGTTTAGATGGAAGCATATTATATTTTTAACGACATAGAATTGTAATGTATTACTGTTAGTAACTCAGCTTATTGTAGAGTATATTTAGTATACTGATGATACTATGTAGTTTATACTTTAGTTGTTTACATGGTGGTTTTAGTTACTGCAGCTACATACTATTAACACTCCTTCCCTTTATTAATGCTACCACTATCCCCTCCCTTTGATGCTGCTAATCCTGCATAATGCACGCGCATAAGTAGTACTAATCACATACCTGCATTTCCCATATCCCCTTCCTTTGATGCTGCTAATCCTGCATAATGCACAGGCATAAGTAGTACTAATCACATACCTGCATTTCCCATAAATATGCTAAATTCCTCTTAATATGCAAATTTCTTTGTCAAGACGCTCTTCCCCCTCCAACCCAGCTTAAATATATGCTGCCAAGCCTGGTGGTGTTCATTCAAACGCTGTCATTCTGACAGACCTGTTCTTCACCTGAGGACGGCTGCTTGCATTGTGGCCGAAAAGTCGTGAAAATTATTTTATTATGTTTAATTTTTATTATTTTATTATTTCCATTCTACGTGACTTTACCGAAAGAACCAAGAAGATGAATCCCTGCAGTCACGAAAGCTTTAAATCGGAATGTAGCATTCCCATAACTGGCTCAGGGCCACCAATGGAGGTGATCCCTACTCGGTGCGTGTTTGAGCAGGAAGACACAATGGCTTTTTAATAGGCACTTCTTCATATAGGTCTATGAACTATCACGAGGCCTTTAAACACAGAGGTTCAGTATATAATGGCAATAATCTTGAGCTATTAAAACTAAATTTATATTTTAATAAGTAGATTAGATCATAATTTGGCTTACTTGAATATAACATGTATTTGTATAAGTTGAATAAATTACCGTTTTTTTAAGTGGAATAATTTCCCTTTAACCACCAGTCATGAGTTGTGATTTATAGGTGGCTTTTGCTTTTTTTACATTGTCTTGCAAATTATAACTGTATGTAGGTGAAAAAATTATGTCACGTGAAGAGCTTTCAAATAGAAAATGTATTCCTAAAAGCATATATTAGATTAAATATAGAGGAATATATAGAGAGAATATTAAATATACACGAAATATTAAAACATCAATGTTCATCCTCTTTATGAGTCGGATACTTTTTGGAGGGACTTTTTTTTAATAACAAGTACTAAAAATGTAAATTGGAAACCCAGGAAAAAAACAATTCAAATGTTCGCATCATCTCAATTTGTCGATTTTATGGTCAACACACTTTGCATGTAGAACTTTCAAACGTTGCTTTAATTTGAAACAATATTGATTGGGCACGAGTATCTCTAAACTGTCTCAAAACACTGTACACTGTGCTGTGAGTGCGTGTGATTGGTAGATCGTAGCCTTCTTACTCATCTGAGTCGACGGACTGAAAAGTACACGGCCAATGCCAATTATTCTACAGTGTTAGTAATGTATGAGGAATCATATTAATATAGAATATTATGGAGCCACATCATTTTGCAATTTATCGAAATAGACTGCTTAGTCCTTTGCTCTATTATCTAATTATTGGCATGAGTAACGTGTTTAATTACCTGAGCATAGTATGCAAACTTAATTTGTTTCTAGATATTAGCCAGTGCATTACAGTATAGTATAGGGAATGTTTTTTTTTTATGGTGGATGCATTGAGATACTGTAATAATTCTTCCACAGTATTACTCCAAAACAGTAGCTTAAATATTAAGATTTGTCAAGCAATTCGGCATCATGCTAAATGGTTAATTGTCTGGATTCCTTAAATACGGTATATTGCTTGGTATCTTAGAGACGTTTCTTTCCCACTCATGTATTCCTTTGGCACACAGACACAGAAACAAATATCCCTAATTGAGCCCTATTATATAATGAGGGTGAGTGTCGTTAGCCAGTTTATCCATTTTTATTGGCCCCAAATGTGATGATAGAATAACTCATTTAACCCAAAAGGATTTGAACTCACAACCTTTCAATTATAAGACAAACGCTTTAGCTACAGTATTGCCCATCGTAACTTACGGGTAGAGTGTACTATTGTCTAGAGGTCAATAGAAGCTTAACTGTGTCACAGCAATATTTCAGGTAGGTACTGCCTATGGTGTTCGGCACACACTCCAGCGTGACTATATACCTGGGCGAAACCCAGGAGGTCTTGGAGAAAACTCACCCCATATGACGTATTAATACTCAAACTTCATGCATATATGTCAGAAATGTACTCGATGTACTGCCTTATAAAATTCAAACTCACTGGCCTACATATTAGTGGCTTGCGACAATTATGGTTCCATCTATGCATGATCCACCAATGGTACATTGAATTTGCTGGGATGCAACTGCATATATAAATACAGCGATGCTAATCCTTCAATAGTTAACATGTCTTTAACAACTTTATGCAATGCATTATCTGTGTAGGTTATGTGAATGTGGGGTTAGGTATGCTGGTCAGGCCTTCTGCACAAAAAGTAATGTCATTATACATTCTAAAGCGTATCCATCAACCAAACAGGTTCGTCAATATTGGTTTATCAAACACACTTTTCCAATTTACAAAGTCTGGGCTTTTTGTTTACGAGTAGCATTCAGCAATACTTTGGGAGCACTGACCAATGTACGCAACCTTCCGATGCAAGAACGAGGCAGTGGAAGAGGAACCAAGTGGCAGCAAAACCTGGTGCTGTGTGTGATGTGAAAGCAAAGCACATTACAAATCTAGCGGATTCAACTGAGTCGCAGACTTTCTCTTTCACCAACACATAACACAGAAGGGTTACTGCCCTTTCACCAGATAACCTATGGTGGTGGACCACCAGGCTAACTACGTTAACACACGGGCAGTTTAGCTATCACGAACGAGACCCGGGCTTGGATCCTCGCCACGTGTTGGTGAGTTCTTCTTGGACGACGTAGAACATAGATCGTATATATTCAGATGACAGTACCAACGCTGAACCCCAGTCCCCCCTGGGATCCCGCTTATATGCTCGCGGGCCGTGGCCCGCCCCGCCCTTGGACACGCCCACCTTCAAGAGAGCTCGAGCTCTCTCTCAACCTTTCCCGTCGGATCTTACCCAGTCACGTGAGCACCCCCTAGCCCCGACTTGGGGCCTCTGTGTAGATTTTATTTGTCACGTGACTTCCAGGGTCAACCAGAGTGCCATGGCCCAGGGTAACATCTACTCATGGCTGACACTCTCTCACTCCTTCCGATAGGAGTCAGCACAGCACTCCACGCGCGGTGCCCATGCACTATCCCAGCACTCACCGAGCCGCCTCTAGGGTTGGTACTACACTTACCTACGGGGTGTCTGCGATGTAAGTACATCGCATGCCGTGCCCCTCTAGGGCTGGCATCATGCAGTGATAACCACTATCGACTTCCCAACAAAGTGATATCTGTTTTATCAACACAAAGATTGGTGAAGGGCTAAGCCAGCTCCTTGAGATTTCAAAGTTTAACCTTCCAATCCAAAAGTCGACAGTTCGACCCACAGAGCAAGTGAATAACTAAGTGAATAGATACTCTAAAAGATGTAGAGTTAATGTATTGCTTCAACAGCACGTTGCCATTGTGTGAATTAGATGCGTAAGGAATACAAGCGTTTGTGATGAATACATAGGCTTTAATCTCGTGACTTTACCGAAAGAACCAAGAAGATGAATCTCTGCAGTCACGAAAGCTTTAAATCGAAATTTAAAGGGCACACAGTTTAGTTAACATTTTCAATCAAGAATGTCCTTTGGTGATGACATTCAATCTTGCCATGACATCTACACCAGCCATCACATCCACTGTAGGTGGTCCTCAGAGATCCGTCATGGGTTGTTTACTTTTTTCAGTCCACGTCTCCCCAATTGGCCACCTCCATCAATAGTCACGGGATAAATGATTGCATCCTATGTCAATTGTACTCTACTCTAACCTCCACTCGGGGACCCACTCAATCTCGAAAATTGTTCCAAAACCTTACACATTACAAATTTACTTTTAAATCCTGAGCTGTTGCACCGGGAAGCATCTCACTATGGCGTCACTCCCTCAAAATCTACTCATTTCTCACTCCCCCAATCAGTACCTCAGTTCACTTGAAAATCCTTGCAATCACCTTGGCCTCTAAATTCTCACTTCAAGGCCTTTTTGTCACAATCCGCCCAATGTTGCCTTCAGCACCAGCAAACACTCTAACTTGTAGCATTGTTGGCACTCGTATTGGTTATTGCAATGCCATCCTTACTCGGATATCAGAAAAAAAAATCTCAACAAATGACAGTTGTTCCAAAACAACCTGTAATGCACTGGTGCTTTTTCTGGAAGACTTTGCTGTTTTTCCCCCATATTTTTCTGTTTGCGCGTAGTCACTTTAAGATGTTTCTTGTTCATGTTTTTGTTTGTTGTGGTTGCACTCGATTCAAGAGCCGAATGGCTCACATGGCTATACCAAATAAATGAAACTGAAAAATGAAACTGAAAACTGTCTTTGGTATTAGGCACCGTCACATGGCTTTCACAATTTCACTACAAACCCTGCATTGGCTCCCCCATCATGTCAAGGATATCCATAATATAGTTATTTTTTTTATTAAATCACATAAATATAAATGTGTCGTTAAACCCGCCACCACCGGACACAGCCAATTAGTAAGGTTTGTCACTACACTAGTAATTCGTTACTAGTGTAGTGACTGACTTGGAGACGTAACTCGTGGAGGCAATTCTTTAATTAAACACCAAGCAAACTGTTACACACTCTTTGCTGTTACACAACGCTCTGTCTCTCTCGCTTAAACGCAACTTTATACTGGTTGTTAGCCTACAACACAACACTAGCCGTCTGACACTGACGGAGCTGAACTAAGGCAGCCAACTACTGCTAGCAGCGCAATTATAAAGTGGATTATGACAGCAACGAAGGCACAAGATGACAGCGGCGAAGGCGACAGCAGCGATGACGACGAGGGGATTCCACTCCAAATGACGGCTCCAATCCCCTGCTCAGGGTCCCCTTTTATCCTGTTAACATGACCTTGCTCCATCTCGGCCATGCCCCCCTTCTGGAACCTACAAACGGGCTCTCGACCCGTCCCCTCCGAAATCCTTTACCCTAGATCCCTCTCGGGTCTGTCACGTGGCCTGCTATCAATCAGGGCTGCTTCACTCTGCAGATCCCGTTCCCTGCCAGCAGCAAGTGCTCTGCTATGTAGTGGCCAATTCTATGTCACTACACTAGTACAGCACACCAGTGTGTTGGAGAGCAAATCCACAACATTTACAATCCTTACTTATTGGCTGTGTTGGATGGTGGCGGTTTTAACGACGCATTTATATTTACGTGATCTAACCCAAAAAAACTATATTATAGATGATATTGGTCACGAAAGACTACATGTTAAATTGACGAACCTCTATAGGGAGGGAACTTTCTTCATATGAAAGATACATTACCATTTTGCTATCCGGTGCCACTAAGCTCTCTGTCAAGGTCTCCCGTTCTCACTCCACTGACCAGAGAAAACTGCCAGGGCCTACGGGGTACATCCAACAATCTTCTCAATGTACTCAATGCGTAGCTGCACCAGCCACATCAGTAACATCCAAACACCATCCACATTCAATTTGCAGCTCAAGGCCTGTCAAACGAACCATGCACCCGACATCGTGAAATGTGTGTGCATTATAAATCGTGTGTATCATAGTATTATAGTGTCATATTGTAACACATAATTGATTGCATAAACCGTGAATTATTTATCATATATGAGTTATGGGTCAATACAGCCCATACTTCCTCTTGGACAGATAACATGTATAACATATTGTGGAAAATCAACAGTGATTGTGCATTCTTATTTATGAATGCAGAATCATAGCTCCCTGAAAAATGGTCAACCAACATTGTGTTGGTTATTGGGATTGAAAAGTGTTTGGCACAGAGTTTCGAGTTGTCCATAATTAAGGTTTTTGGGTTAGATCGCGTAAGTATAAATGTGTCGTAACCCTCCACCACCCGACACAGCCAGTAAGGTTTGTCACGTAAACAACGCCCAATTGTTTACGTGACAAATGCACCAATTGTTTACGTGACAAACGTTACTGGCTGTGTCGGGTGATGGAGGGTTATGAAACATTTATAGTTACGCGATCTAACCCAAAAACCTTAATTATGAATATTGGTCGCGAAAGCCTATGTGTTAAACGTTCGAGTTTTCATGAATTGTTCTCCATACTAATGATCCATTTCACTATATATTATCAAGAGCAACAGTTATATGATAACGAATCAGTATAACACTGCCTTTGTTAATAAAAAAAACAAATCAGTGAAGGTTTGTTGATCGCTTTACAGGGTGTGCTGAGGCCTGAAATTCTATAGTTAAATGCCTAATAAATAAACACACCACAGCCTTGGCTAATGTTCATTTTTATGTCTTTGTCTCCACACATTACTTATCACTGATGGAAATTTTGTTTGGCTGGAGAGTTTCGTAACTCTTAGCAGGAAGGCTAATACTCTATATAAATTGTATAATAAAAATAATTCTGTAATTTCACTGATAGGATAGGTTTTGCTAGCACGTTATGGTAATGCCGTTGCTGCTGATGATGATGTTTTATGAATCGCAAGGAAACAAAAAAACATACACATTGGCAATCCATTGCCAAGAAAACATGGTCAGAAAATGATAACGTTTTACTGTGAGTAGCCAATGAGGGATTAGTGTAAGGAAATGCGAGTTGGTGGAGAGTTATGCGAGGCCAAGGATGACGTGACGTCACGGGTTACGTAGGGGGACTTTTGGAAAGCACTTTCGGGAAAGTGGGCGGGGCCGAGCTGCTGGGGGGAGGAGCTGCTGAGAGGGTTCTTAAGGGGGACCACGTGACGGACACGTGGTCGTCGTCGGGGAGCCAGGGTAAGGGTTCGCTGGAAGAGGTCTCTCTCTCCTCGTCGCGGGGCGGTGTTGGCTGATCCCCCGCCCCGGGCAGACGGGTGAGAGAGCCTAGGGGTAGCCGAAGTAGGCCCGATGTATATAGTTATCCCAGGTCCAAGTGAAGGATGGAGAATAGAGTGCACCTACACTGGTGTGAGTGTAGAATGCAGTGTGAGAATGTGAATTAATAAACGGCAACCAGCCCTTGTAGTATTTCTCGTCTCCGCGTGGTTGGACTGCACTACACAGGGAATGTTGTTCCACATTTTGTAAACGTGAATAGGCATCAGCAGTGAGTAGGCGCATCAGCAGTGAGTAGGAACATAAGTTACGAGCTGAAAGTTGTACTTGTTTTTGGTCTCATTGGCAACTGCGCAACCTTGTAAATGTGGTCACACATCGGCAGAAGTTGCAGAGATGTTGCAGAGGACAAGTTTAACATTCAGCATGAGACACTTACAGACTCTTAAATCAAAGGTATCCCAGCTCAAACGAGCAGCAGGCCAGTGTCCATCCCCACTGGTGGCTCAGCACCAGTAGCGGTGGATTTTGTACATTTTATCCTGTTTCCACATACAGTGCCAGGAAAACGTTTGTAAACCCCAATGATAATTATGGAAATTCCATAGTTTTTCCATGTAGCCTTCTTGAATTAAAGCCGGTATTTTCTTAAATATCCAATAGGCTTTGTCAACTAATCCCATGTCTTTTGAAACAAAATGATGTATGAATTTAACAAAAAATGAGTATTATGGTTCAGGGTATGTGAAAAAGTAAGTGAACCCCTTGTTTCATTAGCTCAATTCAGGGGATAATTAAAATCAGGTGTTTAAATCATTTAGTGGATCTTAAGGGGCGAGTTTCGGAGGCTCCACCCTATATAAAGATAATAAACTTTGTTTGGTCTTCACCATATGGGTGTGTAGAAACAAGTCATGCCACGATCAAAATAAATCTCCGACGACCTCAGAAAAATAGTTATTGATGCTCATCAGTCCTTGAAGGTTACAAAACAATTTGTAAGGATTCGGAGCTCAACCAATCCACTGTCAGACAGATAGTATACAAATGGAGAAAGTTCAAGAGCACAGCCACTCTGCTCAGTACCGGTCGTCCTCCCAAAATATCTCCAAGAAGAAACCATAAAAGCATCAAGGAAGTTACAAAGAACCCCAGAGAAACATCCAAGGATCTGCAGGCTACTCTCACCTTGGCTAATGCTAATGTGAGTGTTCATGACTCAACTATCAGAAAAAGATTGAACAAGAATGATGTTCATGGATGAATAGCAAGGAGAAAACCACTGCTCTCCAAAAAGAACACTGCTGCCCGTCTGAAGTTCGCCAGAGATCAGTGATGATCCATAAGACTTCTGGAACAATGTTCTCTGGACAGACAAATCAAATGTAGAGCTGTTTGGCCTCAATGAGAAACGTTATGTTTGGCGAAAAAACAAATACAGCTTTTGAACAGAAGAACCTAATCCCAACCGTCTAGCATGATGGTGGTAATGTCATGGTTTGGGACTGTTTTGCTGCCTCAGGACCTGGACGGCTTGCCATCATTGACACAACCACGAATGCTGCATTGTATCAGATGATTCTAGAGGATAATGTCAGGCCATTCGTCCATGAGCTGAAAGCTGAAACAAAAGTATGTCTTGCACCAAGAAAATGATCCTAAAAATATAAGCAGATCTTCACAATAATGGCTACAGGAGAATACATTCCGTGTTTTGCAATGGCATAGTCAAATTTCGGATCTAAACCCCTTTGAAATGTTGTGGCAGAACCTAAAGCAAACTGTCCCATGCAAGGCAATCAAATGTCACCGAGTTGAAGGAGTTCTGTAAGGACGAATGAGCCAAAATTCCTCAAATCCGATGTGATAGACTGACCAACGGTTACATGAAACGCTTAGTTGCAGGCATTGCTGCTCAAGGCGGTTATAACCAGTAAAACACGTTCCTTCGGTGTGGGCAGGTAGAAACTTGGTTGGACAGCGCATTTGTGCGATCCGTGTCATGCGGCGCAAGCTGCGTGGGGCGGCGCAAGCTGCGTAGGGCGGCGCGTCACGTGGTGTTGAGCCCGCCCAAAGCGCTCTATGAAATACAAATCGAGGGCGTGGCTATGCACGACAGACAAATAATCCCTGGTGGGCAGTGTGGAACTGTTATTCCTACCTGTATTAATCGAAAGGTTCACATACTTTTCCACACGTGGTTATTGAATGTATAATCATTTGAGGATAAATACATGTTCAAAGAGTACAATGTTTTTGTGTCATTTGTTTAATCAGGTTATCTTTATCAAAAATGTGCACTTAGATCAACATGCAATAAAATGTTATGTTTGAAGTATGTAAAATATGTGAAAATCATAAGGGGTTCACAAACTTTTTTCTCGGCACTAGAAATTAACTATATGCATCAGTTCATGAGACTATTAGCTCTTTCAGACAAATATCAACCAAGAAATATTTGTTTGAGAAAGAAAACGCTTTAGATATAAACATATAGAGAGCAGTGATTGTTAAGAGATGGAAGGCCAGCGATGTGGTCCCCTGACAGTGACTTTAACTTAAACCTGGTGATTCTGTGTCGAGCCCTCGAATTATATGAGTGCATGTCCACTTCAAAGTTTTGGAGGATTAATACAAATTCTATTTGATGTCGACAACAATGTTATCCCAACATTAGCCGGTGTCGTATTTTCTTCTAGATCACCAATGTGGTTAGAGTGCTTGATGGGCAATATTAAGGCACGAGTTTATAGTCCAGTCAGGGTAAAACCAGTCCATCATCCACTTCTTGCCCCTTGGAATCAAATTGTGAAGTTTTGCACTTATGACTAAAGACCACAGATGGAGATAGGTGTCACCCCTTTCGTCATTTGAATCAAAATCAGAATATGAATTTGTACTGGAGGAATCCGATGAGCTATACAGCTTTTTTTCCCACAGATGTCCATGAAGACTAATACTTTGGCTTCATCTGAAAATTAATCCAATGGACTTATATGAAAAAGTTTGTGTTTAAGGTGTGGGATTTTTGCTCAACAAATATATGAACAAATGTCAATATATGCTGCATAGCTTTCAATCTGATAATTATCATCCCATTAAAAAAACGTATTCATATGGTTGTACTTTAATGTCCTAAACAACATTGTATTTCAAATGGTGAGAATGTGTTATTCTTTAAAACAATACGTTTTTGTGGTCTCTATGCACTTGAGTCCATTTTAATAAGGAGCATTTGAAATTTAGTATACCTTATTAGAGCTAGCCCAGACTGCTCTCAGTGTGAGTGGGAAAACTAGGTTGCATATTTTCAATT
Source organism: Lethenteron reissneri (assembly GCF_015708825.2). NCBI lineage: Eukaryota > Metazoa > Chordata > Hyperoartia > Petromyzontiformes > Petromyzontidae > Lethenteron > Lethenteron reissneri. Next base: position 9,566,162 of record NC_083821.1, read on the forward strand.
AAATGACTGACTTTACGATATTAGCCTCTTCATCAAAGTATAATTTTCACGATAAGTCCATTTTAGAAAGTGTAATGTAGTTTGTGTGCTCTCCCGTGTCGGTAGAATTAAGATAATGGTTAACTTTGCTACACACACTCTGCAGTTTAAACATTTGCCAGCACATCACCGTGCACTTGAATCCTAAAAACAAGGCAAAAAATATTTAACGTTTGCAATTACTGAACTTAGGAATTACTTTGATCAATAACATCTTAAACGGAGGCTTGTTATGTAAATAGCAAATCTTTCGTGCATCGTCCTCTGCTTTTAATAGTTCAAGAAACATTCTATAATCACATGTTCACAACATCTAAAGTGTGTCAAAAATTATTCACAATGAACGAACATCCCACTTTGCACCTTAAAACTGGTTCAGGATCGCGCGAGAGATTTACCTAATGTGCAATTATTTTAGATGAGAAGCAAATGAGAGCAGGTTTAGATTGCTTTTTGAAATCTCAACTATGATAATTAAAAGTAGCGTAGCCACGTGACTGAAGCAGGTTTTTAAACGGTGAGGATGACTGCCTGTTATTAAACATGGTACAAAAACATGGTCATTAATATGGGGGAGGTGGGGAACAAACGCTTTAAAGTCCACAAAGCAGGAAGGCCATGTGCATGCTTTTAGCTTTGTGAAGGGATACCTTAAGCAATTCATTAATAAACAACACCTGGCGGACACAGCCACGGGGGGCGTGGGATTGGTTGATGACTTGGAGAGAGAGAGTTTTAGCAGAAAAGAAAAGGAATGGGAGAGAGGGGACAGTTAGTGGAAGAGAAAAGAGATACATGGACAGGGTTGCTGGAAATGAGGAGGAGGAGAGTGAGGGAATGTGCTGGAAGGTTCTCGAAGAGATAGGAGAGGGGGATACGTTAACGGGTGTGCGACCTGAGTACGGGGCTTGGCTGAGAGAGAGAAAGTTTCCTACGAGACTGTGTGTGTGTTGAGTTGGGGAGCGGTGGCTTTTAGTTTATAACAGCTGGGTGGTGGTGGCGATACACGTGGCCTGTAACGCAGCACTGTGGAGGCAGTAAAGGTTGGTGGATCACCACACAAAGGTCGTGAAACTACCTTGTCGTGAGTATCGAGGAGGTGTCGTACCCTCGCTCGCCAGGAGAAAGGGGTCCAACAAGTTGACTAATCGCCATCTGTTTTCATCTGTACGGGGATAGTGTTGCCCCCTCATGCGCAGTGGGATTTCTCCCGGTGGTGACAATTATACTGTTACAGCCGACGTTGTTTGTCAGCTGTTGTATATCTGTATGTTGAGAACTTCTTTTGCACCGCACGTAGCCAACCATGCTAATGGCAGGTGGTGGGGGGGGGGAAGGACAACAAACTAATCACAAAAAGCAGCTGTAAAGAAATTAGTTTTCAATCTAGATGATTTAAAAGTGTATAGCCCCAGTTGCTTCCTCCTAATATCGGAAGGAAGTTGTTGACTGCAATATACAATTGTGGGCTCTGGCAGAAGTGAGCACTGGCAATGAAGGGGCATTTAGAACATGGGCCGCGATGACCTCTCGACCTTGATATTATGTACGTGTGTTGAACTTATTTCGCACGTAGCAGAGGTGCGGGGTAAGGCCAACAAACTACACACAAAAAACTGTTCTGCACAAGACGCTTGTCGCATCACGCGTGGCGGATACGACCGTGACGCACCGCACATCCATTGCCGTCAACGTTTCCACCACGAAATAAACATTGATTAACTTTAGTCTTCTTATTTCATACGGCTGCTGATGTAGATGCAGAGCAACCACTACTATTTCACATTCAGGTGGGTCAAGCCCAGATAACCGAGTCAGGAGCAGCCGAGTGTATCGCTGTGATGTCTCCTTCGTATTTGTGGATCGGGCATTGCGTCGTTATACTTTGTACGGTTCCTTCTGGATGACCACGGTTGCACACTGTAGAGTGTTTAATATTGCATTTGTGCATCAGATATCTGCATCTGCCATGGTTTGTGCGTATGTGTTTTAGGGTGATTCCCATACAGAATTGTTTCTCATTAGTGGCTACTGCTGGTGCCAAGTGACTGTGATTTACAGATCGTTTTTTGTATGTTTTTTATTTAAGCTCTCGGTAATTGGGTGTAAGCCATTGTAAGTACCTTCTTTTTTATTTAAATTCATCCTGCACAACCAGTATGTTTCCCTTGTTCGTGAGTAGGATACATTTTCTTTCTCAGAAGAATGTACACATGTCTATTCATCCAGTAAAATTTCCAAGCGTATTTTATAAACATAAGTGGCATTTATAGAAATAAGAAAGTGAAATATAAAAACTCGATATTCGAAGCTTTCCGGCTACAGCAGCTGAGCACCGCCGTTGCCAAGCACCGTTGCCAACCACCGTTGCCAAGCAACATCAGTGACCTCTCTCCAGCAGCAGGAGCAGCAGAGAGAGCCTGGTATTGACACGAGTGTTCAAATAAAAGTCTTTTACAGTTGCAAAAAAGAAGCGAATTATGCAGGTGCTGAACAACCTTACCGCCAGGGATAGACAGGTCCATGAAATTATTGAGGTTGGGCAGCAGGGTGGCGCCGTGGCAAAGCTCGTACCCTCACAGCCAGAAGGACCTGGGTTCGATTCGTGAGTCGGGCGCCTTTATGTGTGGAGTGTGTATGTTCTCCCTCTCTTCTGTTTCTGTTCTCCCTCTGTTCTGCATAGATTTCCTCCAGGTTCTCCGGTGTCCTTTCAAAACTAAAATAATATACAATGTAAACCGCTATAGGCTAACATCGCAAGTCAAACATCACATTTATTCTATTGAGGTTACATTTAGCAAGCATCTCCTCCTACTGCAAAACAAACTTGGCAGGACCCTCCTCAAAGATAACATTGAGACTCAGTGTTGATCTCCTGGGTAAACAAGCGCAATAATAAATAATGATGTGGAGATGACGGTTTAGGTACAGACTGTCCAAAGCCTTGGCATCCGCCGGTTTGGCTTTGTGAGCAACGAGGAGATGGCGGAGCGCATCGGTCTGGGCGACATGCCTGGCCCGATCGCTGGGAGGTGCCAGGCTTTGTTTGGACATTTTGGCACGCCACTTTTATGCTGCTGTCAACCTCTGCATCCCTACCCGGTGGCGAGATGTTAACTACCTCGCCTGGTATGGAGGAGGTCGTTGGTTCGATCCCGACCTCGTTGTCTGTGTATTTGGCGTTTGCACGTTCTCCCCGTGGTCACGTGGATTTTTCTCTGGGTCCTCCAATTTTTATCTCCACTTTTAAAAACATGGGTTTAGAGTATTTGGCTGCAAGAAATTTCCACGCGAAAAGCCACTTCGTTGGGCTATCATTTGTGGCCAGGTCGCTTCTGAAAAGAGCTATGGAGCTCAGTGGGCCTTACCTGGTAAATAAAAAAAAACACGTAGTTTTGTTTTTAGTTTGAGATTCCATTACCCTCGCTTTTGCGGGTAAGTCGACATGGAAGGGATGCTACGACACTGTGCCGGTCAAGCGTTGTCGGCGAGCAAGACGAGGCTGCTGGCTAAGAAGAAGAGGAAAGAACAGGCGTCGGATTGTAATGAAATAAGTTATTTCGTGAATGCAGCATCGGCACCGAATGGCTGGTCCATCACAAATATTCCCAAGACAACGCCGGCACCGGCATCACGATAAACATTGGTGCGGGCATCGGCGCTACGGGCTTCCTGCAAGTGAGCGACAATGCCATAATTTCATCATAGTTTCCAGTTTCAGTTTTCAGTTCCATTTATTAGGTATAACCCTGTGAGCCATGCGGCTCTTGACTCGGGTGCAACCGCAATAAAACAAAAACATGAACAAGAAACATCTTAAAGTGACTACACGCAACAGAAAAATACAGGAAAAACAGCAAAGTCTTCCACAAAAAAACACCATATCTCAACGCTGTTTGCAAAAATCCGAGTCGGATGCAAGTCAAACAATAACAACCATAAGACAATGTATATTAAAGTTACCAGGCGAACTCTGTACTACAACAAACAAATATGGCTAAACCAAAACGTTTTCAAAAACACCAAAATAAAGCTATAAAAACAATGTAACAGTGATCATAGGAACTGTGATTTCAAACAATAAACGATAATAACGATATAAATAACATGTACGACCAAACTTTTCAGCCATAGCTGGCTGCATGAGTCACTCCAAAACAGTATGAGTATCAGTAGCAGAATCAACATTTTTCAATACACCTTTAAAGATCAGATGCCATTATTGGTAACATCACATACCTGTCAACCCCTTATCAGTGCCTACCTTATTACAGACCAATTCAGACCTTTATGGTCACACCGTGCCCTTATGCATCTCAACATTCATTCTCCAAAGTCCCATAACAAGGGAGAAACACAAACAAATACACATGTTTTTTTGCCCGTATTGAAACGGCTGTACGTCGTATGGAGCTGAAAACTCAAGTTCCCTTTACAAGAATACGGGTAAACCGTGTGGGTGCACAGGAATGACATCACCATCAGCCAATAAAGAGATGCCATGTTTCATAACATATATAATTAGCGCTGTCGTGAGTACACTGGAAGCCAGTGTACAAGTAGTCAGACGTTGCAAGCTCCCTGCCACCCGAGTTATTTTGTTTGTATTTGAGTTAGTATATCTGCTGCAAAATGGTTGTAAAAAAAAACAGTGAGACTCTTCAATGGATTATGCCACTGTGCATATGAGTGATCGTTCAAATCCCACATTTTGAACACGGGTTACTGGGTGCATCGCGAAGTCTTCTAACTGTGTCGTTACTGTCGCCCGAGTGTTGATGTGTTGGTCGCACGTGGTTGTCAAGAAATTATTATCCGCTACAGTTCGTTCATATCCCTGCGCATAGTGTCAATAGTGCATAACGAATCAAGGCATAGTTGATACATTCCAAATCTTGTCTTCTGGATCGAGTTATTGTCCTTCGTTCTGTCGCCGTTAAAGCAAACGTTTAAAAAAACGCATTGGTGTCCTATACAAATTTTGAGGAAATTGCTTGGGAGAGAAAATGGATCCTAACTCCTTACTCTCCCATCTTCAAAATGAGCAACCCTCACACGAACCATCAAGCCACTGATCCATCACTGGCATGTTTTCGTAATTGGCCCGATACTGTAAAACAAATAACACGTGTGGTAGTGTTGTGCAAAGACAAAGTGAAAATTGCAATTCATTAACCAGAACGGCATAATAGGGATGACAAGCAAAATATAGAAATATCTTACGATACTAACTTATAATTTAACGGACTTTTGTTCATACAAGAGTACGCAAATTTGTGAGGGTGGGGCTAGTGGGGGAGGGGGGGCGTTACATCTGTGGGATGCGGTTGAGGTCATCGCGCAGATGTGCATGGTAACATCACCAAAATCGCGTATTTGCCCGCCCATGCGACAGCCAACCCAGCAAAACTTGTGTTGTATTTTCTAATAATATAATACGATTCTAATATGATAACTGTATTATACCATGAAGGTCATTAAACTTTGTTCTTATAGATAAAAAAATTTGCTTTTGGATAAGTTATATGTGTATCCGAATCGTTTATTCTTTGTATTTCATGGCCTGAAGACGTGTTTACAGCTTGTCGCTGAACAGATATTAATACATACTAATTTACAATTCCATAATTTAGACATTGAGGTTTAGACATTACCATCAGCCATAGCCAATCCACTGCTGGACCATGATCAATCCATCATTATCTCCATCATCATCAACGCCACCTTCATCATCATAATTACCATCATTAATCCATAGGAGGCCACAGATCATCATCATAATTATAATCAGCCATGGTATATCCACTGGTGGATGAAGGCTTACCCAAGCTATTACCATTGCTCACAGTTATCCGATGCAACACATCTAAGATATTAGATCACATTCATATGTAATATCCAATGTTAATCATCCACACACAAAAATAACCATGAAATGCGTAGAATAATTCAATAAATAATCGTGCTCTCGACAAAGATATACTGGCCACGGGTTAAAATTATTCACAGATAATAGCGTTGAGGTTAAGAGCACAATGTATGGGTGCTGCAGTGTAATTGAATATAACACATTTGTTTGAAACTATCTACTTTGTATCCAGATTTCAAGTACCACAAACTAAAATTCGATGGCGCCATTAAGAGCAATCAATAACATGTTTGAATATGGCCAGTGTGATGAGGTTATTCCAGGTTATAACAATACAATCGAGAAATCTAGATTCTTAGGGCTACACACCCTTTGATATAGGAATTTATTTCAGCCCGTGCACAAGAAATAAAAAAGTAGCTGCAACGCATATGCAGTACGTAAAATAGAAAAGTAGGTTTCTGCCTGGCTATATTCATTTCAAAATAGAATTGGATGGCAAGAAGCCACAATCCCAGATTTACATCTTCATGAAAGGTCAATAGTGAGGACATCACAAACGTTGGAAGCACACACAGAGAGCTGAATAGCCTAGCGATCAGAACATTTGGCACCGAGTCGTTTTACAATAAATATTGTTGCGATGTTACTTTGTTGTCTGTTTCTCCTGTCTCGCCTGGTATGCACAAGGTCGTGGGTTCAATCCTGACCCTGACGCCTGCTGCTGTATATTTGGAGTTTGCATGACTCTATTCCTGTGCTCGTGTGGATTTTTCTCCGGGTCCTCCAGTTATTCCATCCACATTTAGAAGCATGCATTGAGAGTATTTGGCTGCTATACATTTCTACATAATCCGCGTCGTTGAGCTATCATTGGTGGCCAGGTCGCTTCTAAAAAAGAGCTATAATAGATCAGTGGGCCTTACCTGGTAAAATCAGAAGAAAGAAAATTAGTTTTAGTTTAATGGATGCCCTTCCTCTACATAATCCATGAACTTCATCTCCAAGAAAATTATTTTCAGATGAGTTACACACCACCTGCAAACAATTAATTGTCATGACGATGAAAATGTTGTGACTGAGGAAATGATATAAAGACCAGCTTCTTGCCCTGGAAATGTGGAATTCCCAATGCTGGCTTGGTATGGCCACCACGTAAACAGTTTGCCCCCCTTGCTAGTTTCAGAATGCGCCACAGTCTCAATGAAATGAGTAACATTTTATCGGAATTGAACCATTGACTGTCCTTCACAATGAGAACGTGCACCACTGGTTTATGATCAGCAATAGATATGAGCACTGCCCCACAATCATATTAAAAATAAAATACTAGAATTTTGTTTTCTTCCAATTTAAATGTGGTTCTCATGTCTCCAATACGAAAGTAATACTTCCAAGTGAAAACAAAGATTGCTGGCACAACGGATGAAATTTTAAATCGTGTTAATTCCATAATATCCCAAATGTTCGAGTGCATCGACCGAACTATGAATCAGATTACTTTAGATGCTCCATACACTGCTTTGCTTCATTAACTCAACCAACACTTCAACCAAATAATTATATCCTTTCATTACAACTTCACGGCTATCTTGCACTGATAACTAAGTTGGCGAATTCCAACTGCGCTTGAAGCAAACATTTTCACACAATACTTCCTGTAGGAAAGAACAATGTGTCCAGGACGTTGGCAGAAACATGTGATAGTTACTAAGTGACGGATCCCAGAGCAGTATACATGGTTGCTTTTAAAGTACAATATGGTCTTGTGATATGCAGAATGTTCACGCGTAAAACTACACTTAAGTGTTAACATTGTGTCTTAACACGGTGAACAGATACACCCCTGGATGGATTTTTAATGCCAGGAGGGTTTCCGCTTTGGGATTAGGATAATGTTCCGAGGAGTATTGCAGTGGCACTCACAGTATTTGTCTATGAGCAGATCTTGCTCAAACTATGGACACGTCAATGAGTCAAAGAGTCTTAGCCCTTCAAAATGAGTAATGAGGTAGTGTTCACCTTTGTTAGGCGCTCTCAATTGTTGGTAGAAATTCCACATTCCAATGGTGGAAACAGGTACATCCACAGATCAACCATTGCTGATGTTACCACAATATGATATGCATTCTATCAACGCAGAGAAATAACAGGTTAAGTCAGTCTCCAACAAGGATTTTAACTAAAGGTTCTGTCAGATACCTACTTGTTCCACTGCCTTGTTAAGCCACCTCAATTTACTTATTAAATTAACTCAAGACATGCGTCAAGAACACGTTTTCATTTTAAGCCAGCGTTATTGGTGAATGTTTAGTTGTTTTGTTAATGTTTTATTGTGCATTAATGCCAACCAGTGGCATCACTGCGGACCGTACCGGGTGACACGATCAGAGGGGGTGACACCAAAATGACTGTCGATACAATTTTCGTGCAGTGTTTCAGCAGAAATGTATTATATATTTTTTATAAAAAATATCCCTGTAGTTAGTTATAACAACAAAAACATGTTTCGTAAGCCCAGCTTACATGTACAATATACCTACAAGGCTAAAACTCTATGCTAATTTTCTTTTTGAACTTTCTAATGCGCTCCGGTCAGAGCTGTCATTATTACCCAATTATAATGACGCGTCGAGTCACGTGGTTTCGTCTGCACGCGCTGCAAGCACGTGCTGTTGTGTTCGCCGCTGCTGGTGTTTTTACAGTCGCTGGTTTTGTCAAATTTTCTGGTGTTTTAGCTACAATATTGTGGTAATTAGTATTTGTGAACATATATCAATAACATTTTTGAGACTCAAGTAGTAATTAAAGGAAATATTGTCATTTACAGATATAATTTTAATTTTGCTAGTTGTTCATGTTACTACTATTGCCATTATATTCAGTGATATACGGGAATTACGATTTACGAGTAACATTAGTACAAAACCATTACTAAGGATTCTGTATGGTCTAGTACGGGTGGAGGTCCATGAGGGGTGACACCATGAGTTACCGCACTGGGTGACACCAACCCTAGTAACGCCACTGCTGCCAACGCAGCATAAAAAAAATAATCATGATTTGCGTGTGATTGTTTTCATCTTTGCATGATCTTATCTTACGGTAATTTATATAGTGGCATTGACTATGGCGCTTTACAGATAATTAACAATGGTACATGTGGATGTAATGGTGAAGATGAGGTGAATTAAATAGACGAGAGGCAGTAATGAACGAACCTGCTATTCGTAAATTAGGTTAAGGCAAAATTGATGAGAGCAAACGGTGATTAATCGATTGGATGGATGCGGAATGAGTGCCAGCCATGGAGATAGATTGTGAAGAAGGAGCAGGAACCGGGGTAGTGGCTATAGGGGAGAAATTAAGGGGTCGTTTGGTGAGCTTGGAAACAGAAAGTGAGTTTTGAGGGAGGAATGGAAACTCGTGAGCGAAGATGACTATTTAGCGTGGAGGGGAAGTTTGTTCCAGCAAAGGGGGGCGGGAATAGAGAAAGAGTGGTAGAGTTGGTTGAGCACGAAGAGGAGGAGGAGGAACAAAAAGAGACAGCGAAGGTTGAGTGAGGAATTTGAACAGGAAAAAGTAGTATACAAGGAGGCAATGCAGTTGAGTGAGGAGAGACGAGGTATGAGAAGTGTAGGGATGGTTGAATTAGCACAGTGCGAAATAAGTTCAGCACACAACCCTGCCTCAACATTGCTCACCTTTCATCACGTATCACTTCTGTACCAAAGATAAAATCATAACCAAAATTGTTTTAAGTTACCTCTGGGTTGCACCATGTCAGATGGATGTCTATAAAATACATCTCATTTGAAAATGCAGTCATGTATGTATCCAAGTGGGTCACATGCATAAAATAAAACACGTGTTAAAATGAGTCCGAAAACGTATTTCCAGGAGAGTCCATCATTGGTAACTTTGGCCAGTAACTTGTACGGGTATGCTTTCAGAAGGAAGCCAAAGTGGCTGGAGAAAAGGCACACATATGAGGAGATAGCATGTAAACAATCTATATAGTACTATATCATGGGACTTTTTTGCGGTGAGTTTCAAAGGCCCCTGTTTGCACGTGCAAGTGATTTGGCACCGGTTCCGCTTTCGATTGCTCTGGGTCGTGCCTCCCGTAATGGGCCAACAAAAGGGAAGAGAGGTCAAAAGAAGCTAACCTGTTGCAGATTGTCAAGTCAAGACCTCCAGCAGCCTAATCGGTTGTAAAAAGTGCACCTAAATGGGCCTGTGTGCAATGAGCACAGACAACACTTTGAAAGTGGGGGGCTCAGTGGTCACGTGCACGCCAGCGCGCTCGTCCCCGTTATTACCCCTTCAATGCTTCAATGCCGCGTTATAAATCGATAAGCCCCCCCCGCCCGATAGATTTTTTTTCTTGCAGACCAGCCAATGTGAAGTCAAATGTGAAATTGTGCAATATTTACCAATGGATATTTGAATAACAATGGCTCGTGGAGCTCAGCATGCTTGTGCTCTCACCGCAGGGTCCGTCAGTATTGACCTGGGTCAGTTCCCATTGCTGCCTGATAGACTTTGGACTGGAAAATATACGGACACCTTTAAAAAAAAATGTGACCAAGTGTGGCCTCAAAAGGGGTTATGGGTCGCATCGTACTCCAACCACAAATTTAACCCGAAGTTTTCCGTACCGCGCTGGATAGAATCTGTGAAGTAGATGTTTAAAACATATTGGTGTCCTTCGCAAGAGTAGTCTATTGAGTGCAGTTTCTATAAAAAAAAAAGAACTCCCAATCATCAACATAATCATCGTACAGTATTCCTTTATTTACCATACATACCCTAACCAAAATCTAAATGTTTATTTATCCTGGAGGAATCCGATGAGCTATGAAGCAATTTTTCACAGATGTCAAGTAGGGAAGAGTCAGCAAGTTACAACAACAAACAATACAAAAAACAATAGGCGTGGTAATCGTCCTTAAACAAGAATGCATTATTATAATGATGTACAGCCCACTGCCAATCCAGCAACGGATGAAGGGCTCCCCATGCCGAGATGGTCACGGAAGTTGTTTGCTTATACTTCACCAGACCGGTCAGTAATGAAGATGAAGGCTGTGGACCGGTCCAGATGTCACAAGGCACTCACTATATCCGTGGTTCGGAATCTAACTCGGGTGGGCAGGTTCACAGCAGTGTGCTAATCAATGCGCCATCACTCCCCCAATTTTTTGAAACTAACTTCCTGTTAAAAATAGATTTTTAGTTTAAATGAATGATCATGAAGACAATTTATGCAATACATGAGAAATAATTATTTCCAATGAACCTCCCATAACGGACTGCCTCGTTATCCGAGTCAACATAATTTGTTGCTAAAGTACACGGTATATGAGCAAAAGTGTTGCAAAAATTGCACTTATGATTTGGATGACGCACTTCCAAAGATTGGAAAGTGTCTCGGAGAACGACCGCTGAAAAGACGGAGCATTGAAATCAATTCATGTAGAGGTGCTAGGTGGGTAATGACATCGCAGGATGAGGGTTAGCAGCAACTTGTAGGTCTTCATCCGGCAGTGGAGTGGCCATGGCTGACGACGATAATGCTGGTACCGAAAAATATATGAAGCCCATAAGCTGTTTCATTGAAACGTACTTTATTTTGTGAAAGGTAATGATTTATTCAAAATCTCCAGCCCTATCTCCGGCCCTGATTCAGCATGCCCTATTGGACATCAGCCATCAATCAATCACTCAGCCACTCTTCCCCGGGGATACGCATCGCATAGATCAACGTCTAAGCATTACATGTGCGCCTGTGTGCGTGCGTGCATTGTGTATGAATGTGCACGAGTACAAAGTGTATGCGTAAACCAAGATCGCGAACAATAGACCCTCACCGTCAATGCCATCGGCGTCGCTGCACCTCGCCATTGCTTCCGTCTGTGTGAACGTGCAAATGTCGCAAAGTGTGGTCCTGACTTCCAACGTCTGTTCTTATTCCACTCTATGCTCCTTGGTCATCCCTTTAATCTGTCTTGACGAACTGCTCTATTCGGTCTTGCACATGTGCTCCAACCCATTGCAACCTCCATTTCCCGATTACATTGTTGGTAGTGGCTAGCTGTGGAGCACACCCTTAATGGAGCTCTATGTAGGGGGGAGGTTTGCGGATCGCACAAAAAGTTCTTCAACTTCCTTCCCCGTGGGCGTCGAGGCGCCACACCCTGGCTCACCAGGATAAGGGGATACAGCGAGTGGGTTGATCGCCATTTGTTTCAATCTGTATGGGGGTAGAGTGTTGCGCCCTCGCATGCGTGTGTTTTCTCTGGATGCTCCGGTTTCCTCCCACTAGTAAAAGTACTTGATTGGCATTTGTTGTTGTTATCAAAGCCTAATGCGGGACCCTCGTGAAAAAGAGTCATACGACTCAGTGCAGAAATCCTGTATAAATAACTCGATTATTACTACGTTTAGAATGCCTTTTCTGCCACGTTCCAGTTAGTCCACGAGCCAACGCAGAAATTGGCACCACCTAAGATATCAAAATTGTATTACTTCATTGTATGCACGGTGTTATATCCATTTATTTACGTGACTAATCCGAGTGGATTACTTGACAACCCACTAATTTCAAGTGGATATCACACAATTAACTGTTACTGACCACATTAAGAAATTGGAATCGCGAAATTAATGCCACCCTCAGGTGGTACTGACAAGTAATGTATATGGTCTTGGCTGATGGACTAATGCTGTGCGCATGCATGAGTATGGTATATATTTTTTATATTCACACTAGCTGTACTACCCGGCTTCGCCCGGGACTTGTATCTACCACGGCCGGCCGCCTTTGTCTCCCCAGTGGCGATGTTAATACGCTACAGTAGTTAAGTTACTCGTTTGAGGCAGAGTCGACCTAGGGGAGGTTCAAATAATCGTCACCGGTGGTGGCCGTGAGCGGGAATCGAACTGGGTTTGCCGGGTTGGTAGCGCAGCGTAGCGTTAAGCACTACACCCACCGCTCCTCACACACCACACACGCACAGACACACACACAGACACACGCAGACACACACAGACAGAAACACACACACAGACAGCACGCTAACCACTACACTACCGCTCCCCACACACCACACACGCACACACACAGACACACACACAGACACACACACAGACACACACACACAGACACACACACACAGACACAGGCAGCACGCTAAGCACTACACTACCGTTCCCCCTACACAACACACGCGCGCGCGTCCATTGCTGCAGACACACACGACTTTCAGGGTGCATACGGCAGTAAACGACTGAAATAATAAAGCGGCAATGCTGTGTAAGGAACGCCTTAGACCCGCATTATACATTTGTGTAATGCGAGCGTAAACACACAAACACACACAAACACATACACAATACACACACACATACATGCAGACACACAGACAGACACATAACACACATACATACACACACATACAAACACAGAAACACATACACACACATACATAGACACACACATACATACACACAAACACATCCACAGACGTACATACACACATACATACAGGCACGCAGACATACACATAAACACATACAAAAAAACCCACATACATACACACACACATACATACACACAAACACATGCACACACATACATACACACATGCATACAGACACACAGACATACACATAAACACATACACACATACACATGACCCGGCTTCGCCCGGGACTTGGATCCACCACGGCGGCAAAACCGACATACATACACACACAGACATACACACAAACACATACACACACATACATACACACATGCATACAGACACACAGACATACACATAAACACATACACATGACCCGGCTTCGCCCGGGACTTGGATCCACCACGGCGGCAAAACCGACATACATACACACACAGACATACACACAAACACATACACACACATACATACACACATGCATACAGACACACAGACATACACATAAACACATACACATGACCCGGCTTCGCCCGGGACTTGGATCTACCACGCCCAGCCGCCTTTGTCTCCCAAGTGCCGATGTTAATACGCCACACCAGTTACTCGTTTGAGGCTGAGTGGACCTAGGGGAGGTTCAAATAATCGTCACCGGTGGTGGCCGTGAGCGGGAATGGAACTGGGTTCGCCGGGTTGGTAGCGCAGCGTAGCGTTAAGCACTACACCCACCGCTCCTCACACACCACACACGCACAGACACACACACAGACACACGCAGACACACACAGACAGACACAGACAGACACACACACACACAGACACACAGACAGCACGCTAAGCACTACACTACCGCTCCCCACACACCACACACGCACACACACAGATACACACACAGACACACGCAGACACACACAGACAGACACAGACAGACACACACACACACAGACACAGACAGCACGCTAAGCACTACACTACCGTTCCCCCTACACAACACACGCGCGCGGGTCCATAGGTACACATACACGCGCTTGCTGCAGACACACACGACTTTCAGGGTGCGTAAGGCAGTAAACGACTGAAATAATAAAGCGGCAATGCTGTGCGAGGAACGCCTTAGACCAGCAACACATTTGTGTAATGCGAGCGTAAACACACAAACACATACAAACACATACACACACATACATACACACACATACACACAAACACATACACACAGACATACACATACACACAAACACACACATACATGCACACAAACACATACAGAATACACACACACATACATGCAGACACAGACAGACACATAACACACATACATACACACACATACACACACATACATAGACACACACATACATAGACACACACATACATACACACAAACACATGCACACACGTACATACACACATACATAGAGACACGCAGACATACACATAAAGACATAAAAAAAAACCCACATACATACAGACACACATACACACAAACACATATGAAGTATGGGAATTGACGGCAGGAACTTCTTGACGGGTAACACACTTTTATTAAATCCTTTAGGTATCACAATACAACGTGTGGTCTCTCTTCTTCCTCCGACACACTCCACTAATCTCGTGTAAGCTCTAGGCCTCTGGCTACACCCGATACACTTGACTCGTGTAGACCCTATGCCTCTGGCTACACACAATATACTCGACTCGTGTAAGCCCTATGCCTCTGGCTACACAATACACTCGACTCGTGTAAGCCCTATGCCCTGGCTACACATAGTACATTCGGCTCGTGTAGACCTATGGCTACACCCACTACACTCGCCTCTGGGTTACACAGAGTCCCGGTCCCCTTAGGACAGCGGGGCTAGGTACCGCAGGGCTCTAGGTCTTCATCCCCGTCTACCTTCTTCGCTGGTTACACACTGCCCTTACGCCTGTGTGCATCCCCTTTTATAGCCCCTGCTCACGAGGGACGGAGCTGATGCGGCTTCGACGTGAGCGTCGTTCCTTAATGACCCAATCACGACGCACTCTCTCTACGATCCGCTTTCCCCAGCGCGTGTTAACATTACTCCACCAATCACACTGCGCTGCCACCTGATCACTCCCTCTCAGCGCGTCACCGCCCACAGCCAATCGGTACCCCGTAACCCACGACCCCGCGCTGACCCCTGATCCTCCACCGTCAGCGCGCGTCACCACCTACACAGCCAATCATCACGCACTGTGCATACGATCCTTAATCCCAGCGCGTATCACCTCTACACATACATACACATACATACACACATACATAGAGACACACAGACATACACATAAACACAAACACACATACACATGACCCGGCTTCGCCCGGGACTTGGATCCACGATGCCCCGCCACCTTTGTCTCCCCAGTGACGATGTTCACACACGACAGCAGTTACGCTTTTGAGGCTGAGTGGACCTAGGGGAGGGCCAGGTCCGTTTCAAATAATCGTCAGCGGTGGTGGGCGTGAGTTGGAATCGAACTGGGGTCGCTCAAGCAGCTTAATGACTGTTTGTACAAAGAACATATAAAGAATCGATTATAATAACCAGGCAAGAGTCCACATTATAGACTGCCAGTACACGCACTCAGCTTCATAAGCAGGCTAGAGTGTACATGATAGAGTGGCAGTACGCTCACCGAGCTTAATAAGCAGGCTACAGTGTACATGATAGACTGGCAGTACGCTCACCCAGCTTAATGAGTATTTGTACAGTGAACATTAAAGTAATCGATTGTTGGCGCGTTGGGTTTAAAAGTAATATTAATAGCACACATTGTGGTGGGGGTGTAGTGAAGAGTAGGAAAAACTTTGATGAATTTACCTCAGAGTGGCGTGGTGGGTGTCGAGGCATAGTAGCGTGCAAAGCCTGCGGCCTCGCCTAAAATTGTCGGCTTGGAAGAGGCAGGGTACGGGTGGCGTTCCTTCCCCCCCCCTAGCGCTCCAACAATACTGTGTAATGGCTATTATTTAATTAAATACGGAGCTTATGAAAGTGGCGAAGGCGTGGCTAGCCGTTGGCAGGGGCAACCGCCGTCCAATGAAACTGCAGCCCTTGGCGAAGGCGTGGCTAGCCGTTGCCAGGTCCAATGAAAGCGGCGAAGGCGTGGCTAGCCGTTGCCAGGGGCAACCGCCGTCCAATGAAAGTGCGTATGGGCCAAAGTCCACACACACACACACAGACAGACAGACATGAACGATTTTATATATATAGACTAGCTGTACTACCCGGCTTCGCCCGGGACTTGTATCTACCACGGCCGGCCGCCTTTGTCTCCCCAGTGGCGATGTTAATACGCTACAGTAGTTAAGTTACTCGTTTGAGGCAGAGTCGACCTAGGGGAGGTTCAAATAATCGTCACCGGTGGTGGCCGTGAGCGGGAATCGAACTGGGTTTGCCGGGTTGGTAGCGCAGCGTAGCGTTAAGCACTACACCCACCGCTCCTCACACACCACACACGCACAGACACACACACAGACACACGCAGACACACACAGACAGACACAGACAGACACACACACACACAGACACACAGACAGCACGCTAAGCACTACACTACCGCTCCCCACACACCACACACGCACACACACAGACACACACACAGACACACGCAGACACACACAGACAGACACAGACAGACACACACACACACAGACACAGACAGCACGCTAAGCACTACACTACCGTTCCCCCTACACAACACACGCGCGCGCGTCCATAGGTACACATACACGCACTTGCTGCAGACACACACGACTTTCAGGGTGCGTAAGGCAGTAAACGACTGAAATAATAAAGCGGCAATGCTGTGCGAGGAACGCCTTAGACCAGCAACACATTTGTGTAATGCGAGCGTAAACACACAAACACATACAAACACATACACACACATACATACACACATACACACAAACACATACACACAGACATACACATACACACAAACACACACATACATGCACACAAACACATACACAATACACACACACATACATGCAGACACAGACAGACACATAACACACATACATACACACACATACACACACATACATAGACACACACATACATAGACACACACACACATACACACAAACACATACATACACATACATACACACGTACATAGAGACACACAGACATACACATAAACACAAACACACATACACATGACCCGGCTTCGCCCGGGACTTGGATCCACGATGCCCCGCCACCTTTGTCTCCCCAGTGACGATGTTCACACACGACAGCAGTTACGCTTTTGAGGCTGAGTGGACCTAGGGGAGGGCCAGGTCCGTTTCAAATAATCGTCAGCGGTGGTGGGCGTGAGTTGGAATCGAACTGGGGTCGCTCAAGCAGCTTAATGACTGTTTGTACAAAGAACATATAAAGAATCGATTATAATAACCAGGCAAGAGTCCACATTATAGACTGCCAGTACACGCACTCAGCTTCATAAGCAGGCTAGAGTGTTCATGATAGAGTGGCAGTACGCTCACCGAGCTTAATAAGCAGGCAACAGTGTACATGATAGACTGGCAGTACGCTCACCCAGCTTAATGAGTATTTGTACAGTGAACATTAAAGTAATCGATTGTTGGCGCGTTGGGTTTAAAAGTAATATTAATAGCACACATTGTGGTGGGGGTGTAGTGAAGAGTAGGAAAAACTTTGATGAATTTACCTCAGAGTGGCGTGGTGGGTGTCGAGGCCTAGTAGCGTGCAAAGCCTGCGGCCTCGCCTAAAATTGTCGGCTTGGAAGAGGCAGGGTACGGGTGGCGTTCCTTCCCCCCCCCCTAGCGCTCCAACAATACTGTGTAATGGCTATTATTTAATTAAATACGGAGCTTATGAAAGTGGCGAAGGCGTGGCTAGCCGTTGGCAGGGGCAACCGCCGTCCAATGAAACTGCAGCCCTTGGCGAAGGCGTGGCTAGCCGTTGCCAGGTCCAATGAAAGCGGCGAAGGCGTGGCTAGCCGTTGCCAGGGGCAACCGCCGTCCAATGAAAGTGCGTATGGGCCAAAGTCCACACACACACACACAGACAGACAGACATGAACGATTTTATATATATAGATGAACGGCATGCTTAAGCATGTGTGTGTGTGAGAGAGAGAAATATGCAAACATCACCCGTATAGCCATGTAGACTGATGGGGCAACTGTTGTTAGTGAGCACCTATTAATTAAGGCCCACAGAGAGGGGATAATGCATGCACTGCGCCACAAACTCGGCGATCAGAGTTCAATTAAATTCCGCTGTGTTGACTCAGCATTAAAATCAGTACATGGTGCAGTATGTCATATTCTGCATCGAATACAAGCTATTAAACTATTTTTTACCAGCTTAGGGCCACTGAGCTATATAGCTCTTTCTCAGAAGCGACCTGGCCACACATGATAGCTCAACGGAGTGGCTTATCGTGTGGAAATGTATCGCAGCCAAATACTCAAAATGCCACGGGGAGACCATGCAAACTCCAAAATATATAGGTTTTGTCAGGGTCGGGATCAAACCCACGACGTCCTCCATTCCAGGCGAGGTAGCTAACATCTCGTCACTGTGGCACCCGAAGACAAAGCTTGTCCAGCATTATTCACACCACACCAGAGCTGCTTTCTCACAGAAAATTGACGAAAAGGTCTGTAAAGTTAAAACTGTATGTGTGTTTCCTGTGTAAGAGAGAGCTATGCTGTGGTATTCGTTGCAGGATTTTAATAATCCCTGTCCAATGCATAATAACACTCTTGGTATTTGGTGTATAGAGATAGCCTGTGTCTGTACCGAATTTTCACTTAATATCTAATTATACAATTATGCAATTACAATAATATTCCATTAACAGGGTGGGTGGCAATTACGACAAGAGTTTTCAACTCATAATCGGAAAGTCTTAGGTTCAAAATCAAGTCTGAGGTAGATTTGACCCAAGATCCCTCTGTGGTCAATTCAATGCATACCACATTGTTTTAAGTCATTGGTGGGCAATGCAATTAATTTACCGGCCCCTTTTTGTAATTACCACGAGCAATCATTGGCCCCGGGCTGTCAGACTAATCCCCAATTGTAGGCCAGTTCCTCGTCACCTTGTGCTGCACAGAAACAGCTGCCACTGGGAGTGCCCTTCGAATATTTGATACGAGACGAGAGGTAACTTTGAGTTGCCGAGGCATGTGAGTGTCATATGAATGCAGATATTTGTATCGATATAATTGTGTAATGTTTACCACTGTCCCCCAATGGGGATACGCGTCACTTATTGCCAATTTCATTGTGTGGAGGCACAATGAAATTGGCAATGCTCATTCATTATCCCTTCACTGTTGAGTTTTAATGAGCAGCAAAATAAATAGTACACAACTTCACACGTCGCACATTTACTCAGTGTACAGGTCATTTCTTGGGAGACCTAATTGCAGAAATTACTAAGTAATTAGGTTAATTAAATGATGAATGTGTTTATTGTGCCGACCTTACAAGACTCGGGTGCCATCAGAACACACACAATGAAGTAGTTTGTTCAACCATGCTTCGCAATCATGAAAACATCAGTTGCGAGACAATATTGAAAACAAAAGGCGATTTCAATTAACAAAAGGTCATAGCTTCAATTACTGTGTCCTATCATGCCTGCCACGTGCTGAGGTACTGTAATTGATGACTAAATAAGTAAACACATTCATTCCAAGCTACTTTCCTGCAAGTGAAGTATCCAGCAAAGTATTTGTTATTTTCAATATGAAATAATGTTAATTTATTATTTAAAATAACGGCAAACAGCATTTTTTACATTGTATATTAAATGCTATAAATAAGTTAACAGGCTAGAGACGAATATAAGCAAAAAATAAAGAAGTTATGCACAGCTAGTTCGCTGAATAGAAAATTATGTTTTGAGCGACACAATTGGAAGACAGACCAGAGTATGATAAAGTGTGCATCTGGGCACGACAGAAAATGCTGGCCTTAGACTCTCAGGCTCGTTTATCCCAACTAGTGTCAGTAGCGGGCTGCGACACCCTGCTCCCTTCCTCATGGGGAATGAGACCAAGCCCTTCCACTGCCTCCGATTGGTTATCTGCAGGCAGTGCCTTAGCCTTCGCACTACCTGCGAATCATAATTGGCCAGACGGACTGAGTGGCAATTACTTGATGGAATGCGACAAAGCAGTGAGGTTGATTGATTATCCAACACTTATACACTCCAGTTGCTCGTTCCCTGGCGGTCCATCACCTCCTTATCGCTCTTCTTTCGCTAATGCCATGGCTACTGTTCCCGTGAACTTTACTCATTTATTTCACAGCCCACGCGGAGTACTCGGTGTACTAGACTGTTTCATCTAATACATGCGGGTTTCAACCACCACGCCACTTCTACCTTCGCACCGATCGACTTTAGAATTCCCTCCAATCTTCTCCTCTAAAAAGCCAACTACCTATTTCAACGGGGGTGGGTATGCAAGATACGACTATGCCCTCCCACCCCCTTTCTCCCGACTCACTTTTACTGAAATAGCTACGGTTGTTTTTAACACGTCTACAAAAATATGTAGGCTACAACTATATGATTATTTATTTCTTTGGTCTCATTGTTTAAATTAGATTGCATTATATTGTTTTATTTATCTGTCGTTTCGGGGGCCCCTTGTGGCCGACTGGGCCCTATGCGTCTCATACATTGCTGCATACCCCAACGTTGCGTCCTTGACTCTTATCAATTACAACGTTATTGACGCTGCTTTTTTACTGCATGGCCAGTTGACAGTTTGGGCCTTCGGGGCGTACGCTTAGAAAGTTGTTTTTAAAAAAGAAATGCCACATCTAATGCAAAATTAAGGGGTAGGTAGGAAGCTTGTCACCAGACTTGGAACACCATTCACGGCTTCTCTGCACCAGTGGGCATTGATTTTGAAGATCGTTCATTCGGGCATTTAGGTCCCCCCCCCCAACTCCCCCTCTTCCCCCCAGAAGAATACACCAGATATGTAGAGTTTATTGCATATGCATGGCAAAGGCAGGTTCAAAATATATAACGTTGGTAACAATCAGTGTACTTCACATTGTGTCTATACAGTACCGGTGCCTATTCCCATACAAGCCCCTCTGTGTGTACGTGAATCGTTTGTTCAATAAAAAATAATTTTAGAAAAAATGAATAAAAGTACTACACTCATCCTGCTGGTGCCGCACCCGTTCTTGATTCGCCTTTGGTGCCAAGCGTGTGATTTTTTGTGCCAGTGGCGGTCCTGGCTGGCAGAATAAAAACCCCACGGCGATTGTGAATCACAGCCAGTGTGTGTACAGAGGGCAGCAATTATGGGTAGACTGGGATCACAGTGATGAAATAAATGAGGCGTGCGAGTGCAGGGTTGAAATGCTTTTGAAGCACAAACTGAACTTGATAATGAAAAGAGCCAAGCCAATGCGGCGAAAGAGTACATATTTCAATCACTGAGTTGCACCTGCTCGCACGTGCAATTGAAATATGGACATCGGCAAAGAAAACGGAACAAAAACTAAGTGCACACAGAGGCGTGGAGAGATGCCCGCTGACAAATACAAGCAACAAAAAGAGGAAAAAACATGGATCAGCAAAAAAATATATAAAAATTTGATGTCATTATAACTGCCATTAGGGTTGAATAGGACACATCGCGAAAGCATTGATGGTTGATTGACAAGACTTGTTATGCAATGGGAGCCAAAATAGGGAACGCGCCCCAGACTACCAATGAGATGGGTTGATTCGATTATTTCTTGTGCATAAGTGAAATGGATTGTGGCATTGTATGACGGCAGTAAGATGGTGAAGGCGTGGAGAGGCCTCCATCCAGCAGTGTATCAATCATAGCTGAGGATGAGTCATGCTGTAAATGAGCAAGAGCATTGGTTTGTTTAGGTTAAGTAAAAGTGTATGCAATTAATCAAAATGTATCAATCACGTGGTCATATGCTCTACAATTGTTTGTTTTTAATACCTGCACGGTCTTTCTCCAGGCGACATTTACCCATTGATTTTTCACAGGGTCACTGTGAACTTGGCAGACTCGCAGAGCAACACAATGCCATTACACTTTGTATTTATGTTTACCATTCATGACCACATATTACACAATCGCTTGGAAAATTGTTTTCTTTTCTTTCTCCAAACGATGCAGGAAATAAAATGTAAGCGGCATCCAATGAGCTGGAAAGCACTGCCTTTCAAAATAACTTGAATTCATTTTTCAAGAGGTAGGTTTACAAATTGCTTCTGTGCACGAAATTTTGGGAATAAAAATTGTATCTGGGGGCAACGTTTGAGATGTTTGTAACATCTGTACTAAGTGTACAAGACCACTCAAGCGAAATAACCTTTTGTAGACTAGTCTACCGTATGTACGAAAAGCCTGACACAGAGTCTCATATTTTTACTTCATTGAGATCTACGGATAGAACGCACATTGTAAATGTAAATTATGTTAATTATAATTATAGCTATTCTTAAGTTTTTTCGGTAAAGTCACGTAGGTAAAACATCAAAAATTAATGACTTTACCGAAAAAACCTAAGAATATGAATCCTTGCAGTCACGAAAGCTTCAAATCTAGAATTATAATTATAGCATTGCACCTCTCCTCTCCTTTTATTCCTTCTCCCCTGTCATTAAACTCTCCTGGATGGAAGGCACTTCCGGTCGAGTCAGTAAAGCTAGAAAACCCCTTTGCTTCCTCCAGTAGATTTCTCATAATAAATAAAGAAAACCTTCTTTATTAAGGGGCGCCATTGTTGCGAGATGTTAACTACCTCACCTGGTCTACAGGAGGTCGTGGATTCGATCTCAACCCTTACGCCTATATATCAGGAATTTGCATGTTCTTCCCGTGGTCGCATGGATTTTTCTCCGGGGCCTTCGGTTTTTTTCTCCACATTTAGAAACGTGCATTTGGAGTATTTGGCTGCTATACATTTCCACGTGATAAGCCACTTCGTTGAGCTATCATTTGTGGCAAAGGCGCTTCTGAAAAAAGAGCGCATTAGCTCAGTGGGCTTTTTCTGGCAAAGTAAAAACATATAATTAATTTATTAAATAAGCAATTCTGCAGATGTGGAATAATTTTTCAGTGGCAGAAGACATCTTCTGGAAAAAAAAGCGAAGGAATGAGGCTTTAAGGTGCTACCTCTTCAACTCTGCCCGGTCCTGTGTTAGTGACCTGTGAGCCTTGAAACTTCCTCCACCTTGTCAGTCAAAGGCCAAGGGCTCCCGCGTGCCTCTGTAATGCTGCCTGGATATTGTGATCCGTTGATTTTCTGCGACGTCTTGTTTTTTATTCCAAATTCAAGGTTTGGCAAAACTGGAATCTTCAGTCCTGTGTTCTATGAAGTTGTTAATCAAATGAAACCAGATTTATTTGGGTAAAAAAAAGCCTCACATCCGTTGTATGAAACATGTGTTGAACTTTCTTTGCAATGTACGTAGCCAACTGTATGTAGCCAACTGTTACAACTGTACTAATCAGATTTGCGAGGTAAGAACAACTAAACACTAAAACGCAATTCTAAAGAAATTAGTTCGTCAACCTAGATGATTTTCAAGTGCATAGCTCCAGTGGCTTCCTAACATCGGAAGGAAGTGCGTTCCAGACGGCCGTAGAAGCAGCGCATCTGACTTGTGCCGCTGGACAGGAGGAGGTGAGCGGGGCTTGGTGACAATTGTTAAACGGGCTGCCTCCCGCTGCCTCGCACCTCCTTTAATAGGTACTCACAAACTCACTAGCACATGCTCATTAATAACACCTGCCCAAACCACGGCGTATACTACATGGGGACTCGAACGCCTGTCTTCACAGCAGCACCTATGCTTCCTCTAAACGTAGATTATTATTCATCCTTGTCATTGCTCATTTTCCTTACCATTTCTGTCCAATGCAGCATTGTATTATTCTAGCAGCTCAAATGAGCAAATTACCTTATGCCAGGCTGAATATTGAACTTATTTGTCCAACGTATTCATAGTGAGTAGCGGAGCATTACATTTCCATGACTCAAGCTCTGATTAATTTGCCCTCAGTGATGAGTAAAACTGGAGAGGAGATATGGGAAGGGCATGCTAATAGGGAACTCATTTTGCTCAATGAATATAGCCTTCAAAGTGCGATGCCCTGTGCACTTGGGTGGCAAGGTTTCATCTCGGTGTTGACTCGCAAGTAAGCACTTGGAGCCGGTGACCGCAGATGGTTACAAAATAAATGCACTTTGTCGGTGCGTCTAACAGTACTGCTATGAGGTGTGACTCAAAGTCAATCATGAAACATAGCACCTCGGTATATTCAAGCAAAAAAATGGTCGTAATGTTTTTAACCCCCAGTGGCAGCCTTTTGTCATTTTCATAAGGGCACAGAGCTAGAGCATAATACATAATAAAAAGGTATAACCCTTTCTGTCAATAATACAGGTGTAAGTATACCACCACAACTGATAATTCAACGAAGTGGTTTATCAAGTGGACATCTAACAAAGCCAAATACTCGAAATGCACGTTTTGTAAATGTGGAGAGAAAAACCAGAGGACCCGGAGAAAAATCCACGCAGTGATAAGGAGAAACACACGCAAACTCCAAACATACAAGCGTCAGGGTCGGGTTAAAACCCACAACCCCCTGTATACCAGGTGAGGTAATTCACATCTCATCACCGTGGCGCCCCTTATATCAACAACATATTATCAATTGGGCCCTAAATGACATCACATTGATCTTATACAATTTATTGACAGCCATTTTAACAGTGAAAATTTCAACCGGTTCTCACATCAAATGCAAGGTTATCATAACCTCCGTCTCCACTGGGAAATATTGCAACAGCTATATCTGCTGATATATGCCATATTACAGGCAAGCAAACATTATTGATGTTAAATTGTGACACTAGGTAAGTAAATAGCAACTTGGCAGCACTCAAAGTAGTCTAATTTTCATTTGTGGGCTCTCTGGTTAAGAACTTGTGTGTGAGCAACAATGTGGAAGATATCTATATATATAAAATCGTTCATGTCTGTCTGTCTGTGTGTGTGTGTGTGGACTTTGGCCCATACGCACTTTCATTGGACGGCGGTTGCCCCTGGCAACGGCTAGCCACGCCTTCGCCGCTTTCATTGGACCTGGCAACGGCTAGCCACGCCTTCGCCAAGGGCTGCAGTTTCATTGGACGGCGGTTGCCCCTGCCAACGGCTAGCCACGCCTTCGCCACTTTCATAAGCTCCGTATTTAATTAAATAATAGCCATTACACAGTATTGTTGGAGCGCTAGGGGGGGGGGGAAGGAACGCCACCCGTACCCTGCCTCTTCCAAGCCGACAATTTTAGGCGAGGCCGCAGGCTTTGCACGCTACTAGGCCTCGACACCCACCACGCCACTCTGAGGTAAATTCATCAAAGTTTTTCCTACTCTTCACTACACCCCCACCACAATGTGTGCTATTAATATTACTTTTAAACCCAACGCGCCAACAATCGATTACTTTAATGTTCACTGTACAAATACTCATTAAGCTGGGTGAGCGTACTGCCAGTCTATTATGTACACTGTAGCCTGCTTATTAAGCTCGGTGAGCGTACTGCCACTCTATCATGTACACTCTAGCCTGCTTATGAAGCTGAGTGCGTGTACTGGCAGTCTATAATGTGGACTCTTGCCTGGTTATTATAATCGATTCTTTATATGTTCTTTGTACAAACAGTCATTAAGCTGCTTGAGCGACCCCAGTTCGATTCCAACTCACGCCCACCACCGCTGACGATTATTTGAAACGGACCTGGCCCTCCCCTAGGTCCACTCAGCCTCAAAAGCGTAACTGCTGTCGTGTGTGAACATCGTCACTGGGGAGACAAAGGCGGCGGGGCATCGTGGATCCAAGTCCCGGGCGAAGCCGGGTCATGTGTATGTGTGTTTGTGTTTATGTGTATGTCTGTGTGTCTCTATGTATGTGTGTATGTATGTGTATGTATGTGTTTGTGTGTATGTGTGTCTGTATGTATGTGGGTTTTTTTTTATGTCTTTATGTGTATGTCTGCGTGTCTCTATGTATGTGTGTATGTACGTGTGTGCATGTGTTTGTGTGTATGTATGTGTGTGTCTATGTATGTGTGTGTCTATGTATGTGTGTGTATGTGTGTGTATGTATGTGTGTTATGTGTCTGTCTGTGTCTGCATGTATGTGTGTGTGTATTGTGTATGTGTTTGTGTGCATGTATGTGTGTGTTTGTGTGTATGTGTATGTCTGTGTGTATGTGTTTGTGTGTATGTGTGTGTATGTATGTGTGTGTATGTGTTTGTATGTGTTTGTGTGTTTACGCTCGCATTACACAAATGTGTTGCTGGTCTAAGGCGTTCCTCGCACAGCATTGCCGCTTTATTATTTCAGTCGTTTACTGCCTTACGCACCCTGAAAGTCGTGTGTGTCTGCAGCAAGCGCGTGTATGTGTACCTATGGACGCGCGCGCGTGTGTTGTGTAGGGGGAACGGTAGTGTAGTGCTTAGCGTGCTGTCTGTGTCTGTGTGTGTGTGTGTCTGTCTGTGTCTGTGTGTGTCTGCGTGTGTCTGTGTGTGTGTCTGTGTGTGTGCGTGTGTGGTGTGTGGGGAGCGGTAGTGTAGTGCTTAGCGTGCTGTCTGTGTGTCTGTGTGTGTGTGTGTCTGTCTGTGTCTGTCTGTGTGTGTCTGCGTGTGTCTGTGTGTGTGTCTGTGCGTGTGTGGTGTGTGAGGAGCGGTGGGTGTAGTGCTTAACGCTACGCTGCGCTACCAACCCGGCGAACCCAGTTCCATTCCCGCTCACGGCCACCACCGGTGACGATTATTTGAACCTCCCCTAGGTCCACTCAGCCTCAAACGAGTAACTGGTGTGGCGTATTACCATCGGCACTTGGGAGACAAAGGCGGCTGGGCGTGGTAGATCCAAGTCCCGGGCGAAGCCGGGTCATGTGTATGTGTTTATGTGTATGTCTGTGTGTCTGTATGCATGTGTGTATGTATGTGTGTGTATGTGTTTGTGTGTATGTCTGTGTGTGTATGTATGTCGGTTTTGCCGCCGTGGTGGATCCAAGTCCCGGGCGAAGCCGGGTCATGTGTATGTGTTTATGTGTATGTCTGTGTGTCTGTATGCATGTGTGTATGTATGTGTGTGTATGTGTTTGTGTGTATGTCTGTGTGTGTATGTATGTCGGTTTTGCCGCCGTGATGGATCCAAGTCCCGGGCGAAGCCGGGTCATGTGTATGTGTGTATGTGTTTATGTGTATGTCTGTGTGTCTGTATGCATGTGTGTATGTATGTGTGTGCATGCATTTGTGTATATGTATGTGTGTGTGTATGTATGTGGGTTTTTTTGTATGTGTTTATGTGTATGTCTGCGTGCCTGTATGTATGTGTGTATGTACGTCTGTGGATGTGTTTGTGTGTATGTATGTGTGTGTCTATGTATGTGTGTGTATGTGTTTCTGTGTTTGTATGTGTGTGTATGTATGTGTGTTATGTGTCTGTCTGTGTGTCTGCATGTATGTGTGTGTGTATTGTGTATGTGTTTGTGTGTGTTTGTGTGTTTACGCTCGCATTACACAAATGTATAATGCGGGTCTAAGGCGTTCCTTACACGGCATTGCCGCTTTATTATTTCAGTCGTTTACTGCCGTATGCACCCTGAAAGTCGTGTGTGTCTGCAGCAATGGACGCGCGCGCGTGTGTTGTGTAGGGGGAACGGTAGTGTAGTGCTTAGCGTGCTGCCTGTGTCTGTGTGTGTGTGTCTGTGTGTGTGTGTCTGTGTGTGTGTCTGTGTGTGTGTCTGTGTGTGTGCGTGTGTGGTGTGTGGGGAGCGGTAGTGTAGTGGTTAGCGTGCTGTCTGTGTGTGTGTTTCTGTCTGTGTGTGTCTGCGTGTGTCTGTGTGTGTGTCTGTGTGTGTGTCTGTGCGTGTGTGGTGTGTGAGGAGCGGTGGGTGTAGTGCTTAACGCTACGCTGCGCTACCAACCCGGCAAACCCAGTTCGATTCCCGCTCACGGCCACCACCGGTGACGATTATTTGAACCTCCCCTAGGTCGACTCTGCCTCAAACGAGTAACTTAACTACTGTAGCGTATTAACATCGCCACTGGGGAGACAAAGGCGGCCGGCCGTGGTAGATACAAGTCCCGGGCGAAGCCGGGTAGTACAGCTAGTATATATATATAACAGCTCCAACCAGCAGCTGGCTAATGCACAACAATCCCACAACCACTAAACGTTTCCATAGCCGGACCGGGCATCTGGAACTCTCTCCCTCCCACCGCACCAACGCAGAATCCAAAGCATCGTCTACCTTTAAGCAACAGATCAAGGCTTGTATGTTCCGGCTCAGCTGTTCAGGCTCAGCTGTTCAGGCTCAGCTCTTGTGATGAATAGTGAGCTCTGGCTCCACGCCTCTGAGTTATTGGTTGAACAATGCATCCGATTCGTGAAATATGCACATGTTAGAAATTGTTTTTTTCTATGTATATTTATAAAACTGTATTGGCAGTTACATAGAACCACGTTCAAACAAACCTCGCAATTATTTGCATTAAACACAGCCATTTGACTCTGGTAGTGATCTTGTGTTCTTGGTTATGGCTCTTCTTCAGAGTGGCAAGAGAAGTAGCTGGTGGCAGAGTCCTTGACAGTCAGAACGTTTGTGAGTTCAAGTGCTGGTCACAGTAAACTCAGTGCATCCATCATCCCTTTGAGGTCAATAAAATTATTACTGCACCATGGGATCTTCATGTTAATAATTATAGTTAATAATTATAATTAGGGGCCACACCCTATATACGCACAATGATTATAATCATGATTATGATGATTATGATAATCATGATATAATCATTGTGCGTATATAGGGTGTGGCCCCTAATGTACTAATATTTACTTCAATCAATGGCTCAGGGACTGTCAATGCATATGAGCACCACCTTAAATGCTCATTTGTATCGGTGCAACAATTTCGATTAAAAATAGCAAATACACAGTACACTGCATAGATTAATGGGGAGGGGACGGTGGTGCAGCGGTTAGCACACTGCACCATTAATCCGGCACAACCCACGTTTGATTCCCGGCCATGGCTAACATCATTGGCGAGTCATATCTGAACAAATCATGTCCCCCCATATCACCAACCTGCACTGACCGGCGTGGTAAAGTTGGTTAAAAATGTCCCATGACGGACTGTGTTACAAAGAGCTGTAGTATATTGCATGCGTTAATGTGCTCTAACAAATCATCAAATAATCGACGTGTAATATTACATTTATATGAGAGCGCCTATAAGCTTTACTGTTCAAAAGCACCTTGACATTTCACATTTAGATGCTTTGTATTACTTTGCACAGTAATATCTGTGCCCAAGTCCTAAAGGTTGGGAATAAAGAAACGCTTCCATTTATTCTGTGGCAGTCAGACTATAATCATAGAAATGATATTTTTTAACAAGTGTGAAAGAGTGCAGATGTACCCTGTTGTATATTTGTAATTACATGATGACACCTGTTGGCTGGAAAAGGTAAACAAGGGTACAGGCACCGTGAAGACAACATCCTATCTGAAAGGAAGAGGTATCTGGGGCAAAGGTAATAGGCGGGTTTGGCCGAGATGCTCCGGGAACCTGCTCAAAGGTTCCACGATAGGGCGTCGCCAGAGGCGGAACCTAGCGGGGGTGGACCAGGGCTCCGGGTTCGTGTGTGGAGTCTTGGGTTTGGACTGTGTCTCTGCTCACCGTCATCTCTCTCCGTCATCCGGCCACGTGGAAGATCTCCTGCGGGCTTTCATCACCATCCTCGTCACGCCGCCAGCCAATGGCATAACCGAGTGTTGACGGTGGAACCACGCCGAGTGATCGGCCATGTGTGTGTAGCCAGTAGAGACGCTAATATCGAAGTGTTGTACTCAGAGTGAGGAAGATAAGGTTGGCCTGTGTTGTTTTGTAAAAATAAAAGTACCCTCTACACGACATCTCGCAGAAGTTGCTCATTACATTGGAGTCAGAAGTGGTTGAAAAGAAAAATAAGATTGAACATGAGAACTTGTGTTAAACAGCGAAGATTTCAGTATGTCCAAATATCAGAAGAAACGGAACCCACCTGTGGCGTCTTCCGATGATGACGAAAATGTGACCCAAGACCTCCTGCCGACCCCGAGAACCGTGGTCCCGGTTATTGAAACCATGGCGGGAGAGGTTGCTGCGCCTGAGGCGGTCAATCCAGATGCAACATCTCCACAACAGCAGCCCGAAAACGCCTGGAGGAAGGTATCAGAGCAGCTGGACTTGTTGCGGGCGGTGGTCATACAGCTGGTGTCGCTCATCATGGAGAATATGGTGGCGGGGCCCTCTGCGCTGACATCGCCGGGGAAAAATGATCAGGAGTCCGCGGTCGACATCCTGGCGGGAGCGTCCGCAACTGCGACGGCCGCCATTACACGGGGTGAGAAGGACGCACAACCGGATGCCGCCATTTTGGGCGGCACGGGAGAGGCGCGGACGGAGTCCGCCATTTTACGAAGTAAGCGTGATACGCAAGACATGGCACCCGCTGCTAAGAACGTGGTGAGTGGAGCCGATCACACTCGCAGATTACCTCCAATTACGGAATTCATAGCGGCAAGAGGCGATTGGAGCACATTTACTTGGTGATTTACAGCGGTTCTCTGATCAGTACATTGGATGGAAGAGGAGGCGCCGATCGCTCTGCCGACTGTTTTGGACGACGACGCTCTTGCTGTCTTCAGAGCTATTCCTGCTGCTAAAAGTCTATACTTTAAGGTGCTTATGCTGAGATGGCGGATGTGTATGAGCCGCCTTCCTACACGCGCAGCAAATTTCTTCAGCGTAGGCGAGAGAAAGCCAAGACGCCTCCCGCCTACCACAGTGCGCTGTTGGCATTGGCGGGAGCAGCTTACCCTGGGGTGAATCCGGAGGCCCTTGACTCACTCGTCATAGAACGAATGTTGGGACTGGCTAGATAAATTGGTGTGGTCTTACCTGTGTGTGACGAATAATATGCAGCGATGGGCTCAAATGGCGGCGTGGACTGGGGACCCCAACCGAGACAAGGAACCGAAGGGATGGTCGCCACGGAAGGTTGTAGTGATTCCGCCTGACGATACGACTTTGGAGGAGGACGTCGCTGCTGCGCTCCCATCGTGGAACCAGAGAAGAGGGGACGCTGCGTACCGTCAGTGGAACTGGGGACCGCGTCAGCAGGAGGATTGGGTGGCACAGAGGCCATCTCTTGCCTGTTTTCGCTGCAGTCAGCCAGGGCACTTCGTCCGAGGATGCCGGAATCGTCCTTGAACACCGACCACGGCTCCGGTGCCTGCTGCTCCTCCGACGGCTCAACCTCAACCCCAACAGGTGAGTCGAGACACAGACACCCGGCCCAATTTGAAATCTCAAACATCTAATGACGCAGGGTTTATCCACACTCAGCATAACACACACATTGACACCGGGCAACGTAATCTGGTTGCTCATGGTTGGACTAGTTCGGGGACGCAGTGGAGGAAATTGGCGCATCGCATAATTACGGTGGCTACGGTTTCCTCGGCGGTATCCGGCTCTATTCGGGGTATTGAGTTACGTGTCTTGGTAGACACGGGAGCCTTGGTTACCATTATTTCTGATGTTATTTTTCGATTGTTGTCGATCTCTGCTCGACAAGTGCGACCTGTTGTTAATGTTTGTGTCGCGGCGAATGATGGAAGCATTGGCATCATTGGTCAGGTGGATGCCCGCATCGAAATTGGCGACGTCGCTGTGGTCGGACCAATACTGATTTCAAAGACGCTGGCTGTACCCTGCTTTTTGGGTACCGATTTTCTAAACAGGATGCCTATTAAAATCCTGGTTGATCAAGGTTGTGTGGAAATGCCGTCGGGTCGCAAGTTGTTTTTTTCCCATCTTCGCACGATCGTACGGTCCAAGCTCTTGTTAAGAACTCAGTTGAGATCCCGCCAGGGTCACAGAGGCTTGTGCCATTACGCTATCGCAAAGAATTGAGAAATGTTGACCTGACGGCTGGAGTCCTCCTGACTCCGTCGAATACCGTGACTCGCGGATTGGCGCTGGTTGGCGTACAAACAGTCCTTCGCTCCGACCAAGCTCCGTTCTTGCAAGTGCTTAACGTGGGTCCGGGTACGGTTGTGGTTCAGGCAGGTACGGTGTTGACTCACGCCATGGCTGCATTTTATGAAAATGATGCCGTTGCATCAAAAGGTGTGGTTGGTGCAGTAGAGCAAACTGGATTTGTGAACGGGATGTGGGCAGAAGCGCTGTGTTGGGGGAATTTGCAGTTGTCTTTGGAGCAGCGAAGTGATTTGTGTTCACTCCTGTACGAGTTCTCCGACGTGTTTAGCAAAAGTGAATTTGATATTGGTCATACCTCCCTGTTGCAACATCGTATCGACGCAGGAACGTGTGCAACAGGCGGTCAAAGACATGTTGGTCGTCGATATTATTTATCCATCTACTAGCCCTTGCGGAGCACCCGTCGTGCTTGTAAAAAAAAAAGGACGCCAGTCTTAGGTTTTGTGGAGACTTCCGTAAATTGAACAAGGTTTCTGTGGCCGACGCGTTCCCGCTTCCGCGCATGGACGACTCTCTGAATGCCTTGCCGGTGCGCGTTTTTTCTCTACTCTCGACTTGTCATCGGAGTTTTGGCAGCTTCACTTGACAAGTCATCGAAGCAAAAACTCCAGGGACTCGCCGGAAGCGGGGAGGTGCCTGCTGCCGCTGAGCCTACTGCACCTGTGCCGCCTGTGTTGCTACCCGCTTCTCTGGGGGTTCCGGTGGTGTGCACTCCGCCCGAGCAGGTGAGGAAGATCGTCCCTGTTGATGGACCGGCATCATGAACTCGGTATAAAAGCTTGTGATTCTATTGATCTCATTGTTCTGCGCATTGTTCGGAAATGGCAGAGGAGTTGTAGTTGGTTGTTGCATTGTATTCTCTTTCCTCCGTCTTGTTTCTTTGCACAGTTCGTTCTCTCCTTGTTCCATCCTAATTAGGTGCTTTAATTGTTCTGCGGATTGTCCTGCCTTTTCATGAAAAATAACCGGAGTCCTGCCTTCATAACTATTTTCATACTTAACCTGTGCATGGGTGCACTTACTTGTTATCTTAGTATTAGCTGGGACGGTTATTTTTTTTATTACGCTAAGACAACATCCAATCTGAAAGGGAGAGGTATCTGGGGCAAAGATAATAGGCGGGTTTGGCCGAGATGCTCCGGGAACCTGCTCAAAGGTTCCACGATAGGGCGTGGTCAGAGGCGGAGCGTACCAGGGCTCGGGATTCATATGTGGAGTAATGGGTCCGGACTGCATCGCTGCTCGCCGTCATCTCTCTCCGTCGTCCGGCCACGTGGAAGATCTCTTGCGGGCTTCCATCACCATCCTCGTCACGCCGCCAGCCAGCGGCGTAGCCGAGTGTTGATGGTGGAACCGCGACGAGTGATCGGCCATGTGTGTGTAGCCAGTAGAGATGCTGATATCTAAGTGTTGTACTCACAGTGAGGAAGATAAGGTTGGCCTGTGTTGTGCCCGTGTAAGAATATAAGAAGAAGTACCCTCTACACAACGTGTCACGGAAGTCGCTCATTACATATGGGCATGTGGGTAATGGTGGAAGCTTCATGGCAGGATAGATTATTATGATTATTGGGCTGCTATACATTTCCACACGATTAGCCACTTCACTGAGCGATCATTTGTGTTTCCAACGTGGACCCGAGCCAAAGTCGTTGGTCCCGGTCCATGTAGCAGTTACGTAGTAACTAGTGTAGTTGTCCGGGTGGTCACAACCTTAGGTTGTTATTCTGTTTAGGGGAAGTTACCCCTTGTTGGAACTGAATAAATGTGTTGCCTCCAAGTCTACGTCTGCGACTCAGTTGAACCCATTACACATGTGTAGTGTTGTAAGGACGGACTTCTAAACGTCTTTTATGGCACACACCGTTTATTATCTTAATAACACAGTTCCTATCACACTAAGGGGTATATGGTCCCCTCACCCGTTTCCCTCGGAAGGTACAAGCCTCCTGACCTTGCAGGCTATCTAATCTCCCTGCTCTCCCAGCATCCTCTGGCTGGACCTAGGGGATCTCTCCCCGACCACTGGTTACTCTGAGCCCGAGCCCTGATAAGGGCTGGAGGGCTTGGTCCAGGGTCCTAGACGTCTTCGGCCGACTTGGGTCTTCGTGTAGCAGAACTCCTCCAGAGCTCTCAGCGCTCTGGCTTTTATCCTATTCGTGGCCGGGTTGTCCAATCCCCAGCCACCTTGTGGGACCCTCTGATTGGTCCTTCCCAATCTGGGTTTGGATCCTACCTCACCCCATTTGACCCTGACCGTTTGATTGAGCGGGAAAACCTTGTTTACGATCTGCTCTCACAGTTTGTGAACAGCGAGTAGTTAACACCACTACACATGTAAAGCAAAAAAACACATTGCACAGTGGAGTACTACCCTAAAAGAACATCAGCCTTTGATACATTAATACATGAGCACATACATGCAATTACACAATATACCCAATATACAGTCAGCAATTATCCATTGCAAGAAATGTCCATGGAGGTGTTAATGTAATTTAATATAGTATAATCAACAGTGAATGAACGTGTTAAAACCGTGTTTTTTTTCCACAAAGCATTTAAACTGCTCATTACGTTGATGATTTGCTTTTTGTTGAGCATGGGCAACTCTCATTAACTGTCGCCGTCAATGGTCATATCATAATGTCCTCTGTATTGTCACACCAATAAGCAAAGTCAACCATTTGCAAATCACTCACATGTGCTATTGCCAACTCATTACGCACCATAAGTCCATTCAGAGTATGTTTAAAAATACCAGAATATAGCCATGCCAGCCCATTTACTTTAAATCGTTTTACTTTCTCATTTACAGACGGGGGAAGTCAGATACTAAACACACGCAATGTCACACTCGAGACAAATATGCTTTTCGACTTGCACACTGTTGTTTAGAAAGCAATGACTACAGTAGAGTCAAGGCATCACAGCATACCTGACGACCTTTTTTTTATTTTCACCGACGTTTTTCTCATTTAAGATAAAGTTAATGCAGGCGAGGCCCAGGACACGTTCAGATTGCACTCGCCACTGATTTTAGCCATTGCTGGGAATCAAAGCCAGGTATAGCGGTCACGTTATGATTCTGTAAGCTAACAACTGCACAAAGACAAACACACGCGCAAAAACACCCGTAAAAGCATTGCAATTAATGAAGCAATAAAGAAATGTGCCTTTTTGTTAATTGATCTAGACTGAAAGCGGTACAGTCAAACGTTCTACAGGATGGTCCAGATGTATTGTGACGCCCAATTTATTGACCCCTAACATGTTTTCCTTGTGCATATTCATTTCTGTTTAAAATATATCTTACTTTAAAAAAAGTATTACGTTTAGAGAATGAAATGGGGGTCACAAGCCATCTGGACCACCTTGTAGAATTTTTCAGTCCCCTTTATGAAGCAGAATTTGTAAATTCTCTCTGCCCTATTCTATCTTAGTATACATATTATTATGAATAATTAAATTTGGGACTCACAATGGCAAACTTTTTTACCGCAAACTACCTGGAAAGGCTGCATATTCATAGAATTAAAATAACACACACTGGTCGACCATGATGAATAACCTGACATTCATTCAATAAAAGTCAAAGTGCCTCGCTGCTCAAATGAGCGATGTTGTTGGCACTCATCTCCATGGGCGACTGAGTTCATCATCATCAAACATGGTCAATCGACTGCTGGATGTAGGCCTCCCCCCCAAGCTTCTGAAATCACTCACACCAGTGCAACAGTTCACCCAGTACCTGCACACGAGCCGATTTAATCTCTCCATCTCCTCTATACATACCATAATCACGTTTATTCACACTGGAGAAGTACGATGAGCTATATAGCTCTTTTTCACAGATGAATTCCATTCCTTGGCCGCCAGTCCATCATTAGCACTGACCATCGGCCATCATGCCTTCTAGCCATGACATGGGCGGCAGAAGCCCACTTACTTTTCTTAACAGTTTAGGAATGACGTCTTTAACCTGCGAATGCTCTTTCTGTCCCTCAATCCAATTCCAGGCATGCATCTCTCCACGCTTCTTTGGACACTTTTCCGGTTTCCTGTATTATTCATTCATGACCACGTTTCTCAACCGTATACCACAGCAGATGTGTCCCACCAATTAAATGTATTTTCTTTCAGGAACTGTAACCATCAAGAAATTATCGAGTAAGTGTCAAGATCTGACTTATTGGTGGGAATTCAACATTCACACGCAGGGGCTAGTTTCTCTACAGGATGACATCTATTGATATCCCACAAAATTATATACTAATTTTATTGCCTCCAGAGGAATGATGGCCCTGTTTGAACTTATGACTTTCCAAATATGAGTCAAGCACTGTTACCAGTATCATCCAATTGTAATTAATGCAGTATTATTGAAATCAACTAAATAATTATAAACAACATGCATCCACAACCAAAGAAGACAACTTACCAATAATATTGCCGTATATTTCTCCGACCTCAATGCTGGAGTTGTAGACTGGTCCATATTTTTCAACACTACTCATTTTTCATCTCAATAAAATGTACACGTAGTCTACAATAGCTGCTCTTGCGAGTCTTTCACTGAGCATAATCTGCCTCACACCTATTGTGGATTAGCGCGAGTTGTTGTAAATCGATCCAATAGGGCCCCAATGCACTCGCAACGGATCTGAAAGCCAATTTGATTTGGGGCGTATATGCTTTTCCCTACTCCATAGCTTGGATACCCAGGTGCTCAGAAGCTGTAGTTCTCGTGATTCCTTTTCTGCAATGTCCACACTGTTCTCCCTGAGTTGTTAGTCCATGAGCCCAGACCACATACAATATTTAACTTATCGGTACCACCTGAGGTGGGGTGGCTTGAGTCGATCCAATTTCTTTTACTCGGCCAAGAGTGAATGATGGGATAATCTTTTGAAATGAGTAGGTTACTAAATCATGCACTCTTATTAGCCGTACAATAAAAAAAGTACGAATACAGTTTAGCGATTTTAAGCTGGTCCCAATTTCTGCTCTGAACCATTGACTATTACATTTGTCGTGCCCCAAAACAATGTGCTCCACTTGGCGATAATTAAAAAATTTACATCCTCGGCTGTGAAGGGACCGGCAGTGTGCTTTGAGTGTTTAATTCACAGGTTGTAACTCCAATCCCAGGCAGGGGTTGTCTTGTCTCCAGAATGGACTTCATACGATTGCTCATTTCTGCCACACTGAGATGAGCACTGCCCACTGTTCGATAGAGTATGCACATTTAAACGGCGTTAAATTCATCCAGAGAGGTCTCACTGATTTGCAAGCCATCTTTTCAGGTGAATACTAAAATTGTATTCTCAGAAAAAAAATATTCGCTTTGGTATTTTGTCCCCATGTTCAAGTAAAGCTTAAGGGAAATGCCCATCTTTACTGGTCACCCTGTCTTTTCCATCAGTATGCTTAAATGCATTTTCCATCAATATGCTTAATTTTCCATCAATATGCTTAATTCCGCTGTTGATATGTAAACTCCTTTGTCAAGGCGCTCTCCTCTCCCCGACCCAGCTTAAATATACACTGCCAAGCTTGGCGGTGTTCATTGGGATGCTGTCTTTCCGACAGCTCTGTTTCTTCACCTGAGGACGGCTGCTTGTGTTGTGGCCGAAATGTCGTGATCCTTTATTTTATTATGTTGTATTTTTATTATTTTATTATTTCCCTTCTACGTGACTTTACCGAAAGAACCAAGAAGATGAATCCCTGCAGTCACGAAAGCTTTAAATCGAAAAATGGTCACCCTGTGTTAGTGATGGATCTTTTTTTTACTTTCCGATTATGAAGGGAGGTGACTCGAAATAGTTACATTAACAAGTTTGAAATACATTCCATTGGTACATTGTAATGGTTCACATCGAGCGTGTGTGACTGACAGTATGTGAGATAGTATTCAAGTGAAACATTCTGAGGGATTGTTTTCCCAGAATCCCCATGCCCCTATCAAACATTTTGCAGTGTCACTCGATTTAAAAGACAAAAATAGATTTGTAAATCGACACGAAGATCATTTTATACCGACGTTTTTTCATGATCTGGACACTCAGGATGCTCTCAAACTATTATTTCTTCTAATGTATGTTGACACTGTTTTCACTGTCCACATAATTACATGATAATCTGTCCTATCTTTTTTGTTTTATTATCACATGGACATCCAGACAAATGTAATGAAATCAAAATAGGGGAGGAAAATGAAGGATGAATAGAGGAGGGCTATTGAAAAGCAGGCATTCATGATGTTAGCCTGATGGATAGATTGGAGTTCAGAGGGCTCAGATGATTGGTTGGATAAGAAATTAATCAGCTGACGGTGCAGACATTGACTGAGATCAGGGTTAGAAGTCAATGTACAGGGAATTATTATGGGGGTCAAAACTTAAAGATGAACACATTCGTAACCACACATCTACGAGGTTGTCACCTCATCATGGTGGGGTAACATATCATGGTGAGGCTACTGCTTATTTCGAGGCTAAGACCAAGGGGTCATCGTGACCAATGTTATGGATGCCACAAAACCATGCGATTGCTTGTGTGCTTCTGCTTATTCCTGAAGCTCTCCTGGTTTTGTGCGACTTGCTTACGCAGTCAACCATGCACTTCCCGACATCATTCCACATGCGCCAACATTCAGAAGGCAGAAGATTATTTTTTGTCATCTATTACAAACAAAACTATTAGACTTGCACATAGATGTGTTTTTATTGATGACATGACACTATACGTAGATAATTAAAAGGTGATTGAATGTGTAAATGAAACAGATGGCCCAGCGGCGTGTCAACACAAATTAATTTTGATTAAAATTAAACGAATTGAAAAAAAAAAATAGAAATATACAAAAGTTTTAAGATGTGCAAAAGGGGACATAAAATGCCCAGCTGAACTATAGGAATGCTCTATGATCTGTGCCTTCTTGTGATCCACACTGGCCCTGCTGCTTGAAATTTTCTGAATTCACATGAACTGTAACACAGGTAGTAACGCAGTACATAAAGGAATAGTATTTACTGGCAAGTTTTTTTTTTTACTTGCTGGAACTGATAATGGTGTTCATGTGTTTAAGGCATCACTAAATTGGGTATACATGGATGCAGTGAAGTTCTTAAACAGGCAGGTGGCAGTAGTTCAATCGCTCGGCTCACACTCATAAACCTAGGAGTTCAGATCCTGTGTGAAGTGAACTTAGCCCATCACTATCCCTCCAAGGTTCATTAAAAACATAATAAATACCTCTTTTGTAGGACGTACTATGGAGAGATGGGCACTCGCCATGGGAATGTGACATTTCCACTCCTTACTCACCAATGGATACGAGCAGTGGCCCGCTGCTCATATTGTCACTGGAAAACTGTGCCATTGGACCATTTCCCTTAATTCACATTAGTTTTTCTTTCGAAAACGAATTTATTGTTGCATAAATACATTTCAATGAAAGCTTATGTAATTATAGATTTTAATGAAGAACAATCTTCTCAGAAAAATAAACGATGTAGATGGCACTATAAAATCCAAACTATTAATAATACACTTAAACACTGATTTATTCCTTTGACTCAACGACATTTTGATAGCCAAACATTTGTTATTATTTAATGTATTTTAAAATCATGAATTTAGTCGCATAATAAACGCAAATTGGATCGTTACATGTATTTCTATTCAATTGCATACAATGCAACAGGTCATTATGCACACATTATAATCAGCACACAATAGTACTCAAATGAAGAACATTGATTGCCATATTACTGTATTTTCAGCATAATAGTGCGTGCTTTATAATGTTTAAAAACAAAGGGTGCCTGTTTCGTGTATTCACACTGTCACAGAATCCCAGCATTAGCTGGATAAATGGATGTAGTAAGATGTAACTCCCTCGCCTTGTATACAGGGGTCGTGGGTTAGATCCCGACCCTGATACCT
Organism: Lethenteron reissneri; assembly: GCF_015708825.2. Lineage (NCBI taxonomy): Eukaryota > Metazoa > Chordata > Hyperoartia > Petromyzontiformes > Petromyzontidae > Lethenteron > Lethenteron reissneri. The sequence continues at coordinate 9,606,627 of NC_083821.1, forward strand.
GCTGTATATTTGGAGTTTGCATCTCTCTCTCTCCCTGTGGGCATGCGCATTTTTCTCCGGGTCCTCCGGTATTTCCTTGCAGTTTTATAGACATGCGTTGAGAGTATTTGTCTGCTATAAATTTCCACGTGATAAGCCACTTCGTTGACCTATTAATTGTGGCCAAATTGCTTCTGAAGAGCTATGTAGCTCAGTGGGCCTAAACCTGGTGAAATAAAAAAGCACGCATTTTCACGTACTGTGCGGAATGGGTGGACCCCAATGCCTCGCACAAAACTCTGCAACCAACAAGTCATTGGGCATATGGGCCGAGGGGAATCGGGGCTATGCGTGAGTAATCAAAAAGCTAGCCTCGCCAATCGATCCCACTCACTTTGGGTAATTCTACATTTGCAGCATGAGTAGTGGCAGTATATGTGCCTTTTTTGCTTACTGCACGCTAATGCAAAAATGGAGAATGAGGCTGATTTCATGTAAAAATGGTCATCAGTCTGTCAAAAAGTGGCAGACTGACGGACAAAAGAGCAACTTAAAAAAAATCACGGTTGCTGAGCACAGGCCCAAAGGCCCATAACGCCAAGTGGTCAGCAACAATCGAAGGTGTAACAGATACGATTCCTTGAACATCTTAACACATTTTTATAGCCAGAAAGGGTAAAACCTAATACAATTTTTCACATGTAATAGAAAAGAGTTAATACGTTATTTTAATTGAGCAGGGTCATAATGACTTGGGGAAAAACAGATTGATGGCAGCGAAACACAGGACCTACAGTGTTTAAGAGTGAGCAGAACATCCAGTGCAAAAAAAATCAGAAGGCGCTCAAAGTCATAAGATGGTGAGAGGGAAACCCCCACTGCTCAAATGGAATTCTCAGCATCTAATTAGCTGCACCTGTGAGGTTTCACAAAGACTGCTGTGGTGCCAACAGGAGGGGACAATGATTAAGTGCACAAAGCAAAAAGCATTCATCACTCTGCCGCCCCCTGTACTTTGGTTAGGCCCATGATATTAAGTGAGTGACTTGTGAATGCCACTCAGTATTTTAAAATGGGCCAGGCATCAAATTATACCTTTACCCATGTGCATATGCGTATGTGTTTGTGAAGATAATTGTTTGATTCACCATTTACATGCAAAACTTATGACCAAACGAATTATATTCTTATAATGATGTCCTTGACTTATCCAAAAAGGTTGGCTGGGTGGTGCCGGCGTTAGAAAAGTGGACTCACAATTGGATCATCCAATATCAAGGTCAATAGGTCATAACGGCCAATGTTAATCTAACTATACCATCTGTTCTTGCGACGTTGCTTCATCGAGCTTTAAGTCTTCCCCTCTGTGCTGATTTCTGTGTGTCAATCCGATGATTGTCTCAGCAACCTGCCCTCCGCTTTCCTTCCTTGCTCGTCAGAGCTTCTTCTTCTTCCTCGATATCGATACCAATGCCACTGCAATGTCATTTATTCAGGAAGCTGACCAGGTGGCACTGTGGTAGCTAAGTTCCTCATTGGAAAATCGTTATTAAAATTCCGATCAACAACAATGATGATTTGACGCATAAAAAATCCCGTCGATTTTTTTTGTATTATAATGTAATATGTATGGTTTAGATTGCGTTATTTATAAATGTGTCGTAACCCTCCACCACCCGACATGGCCAATCAGTAAAAAAGTGTCACGTGACACTTTTTGTCACGTGACACTTTTTGTCAAGCGACACTTTTTTACTGATTGGCCATGTCGGGTGGTGGAGGGTTACGACACATTTATAAATAACGCGATCTAAACCCAAAAACGTTGATTATGAATAATATTGGTCGCGAAAGCCTACGTGTTAAACTGAATATGTATGATAATGAAATAAGCTGAAACATGATTGACCCCAACTATGTATTCATTAATTAGGCAGAATTTTAAGTGATCGTGGATAATTACATCCTGCGAAGTTTTGGAATCGAATTATATTGGCTGAGGCACATGAAGGGAACTGGCTTTGCCAGTCGCTATATTTACTTGCCCTTACTCTCTTGCTTTCCTGTCCCAGGGGAAAATGGCTGATTAAGGGAGAAAATGAATTAAATACACTGACCACAGTTAGCTGACACATCCCACCGATAACCATTAGAGCCCACAGCCATTTGAATGCCATACTGACTTGAATGTTTTTTTTCAATATCTTCTGATCGTTTGAGAAAATCTTTGTTTCATATCATTTACTTACCCATCTTTTTTGTATAATTCATCTTCATTTTATTGTTCATATTTTATGCCTGCATTTGCCCATGGAATAATCAAATTGATTTTACAAACCAGAAGATGGTTAAAATATTAATTTGCACAGGACACATCACAGCTCTGAAACAGACCAAACTCAATAATAAATAAAAATATGAAGCATACAGAAAAAAGTGCAAATATACATACAATTGCTCTTAAGTAATAAATACTTTATAACACTGCCGTTGTTCGTCAGCAAAATACCCAAACACAGAAGTAGCATTCTATTTTGAAATATCCAGGCTGGGCAGGTATCTTAATGGTCATACCATTACGTAACTTTGAATTGAGTAATGGTCAGCACTCCTTAGATCACCAGCTAATTCTCCCGGCGCTACAGTTGAAACAATGGGAAAAGTTACTTAAATTCACTCGTGTCTCTCCACCCAGCAATATCAATGGATACAGCATGGTTAGTCAATGGGCAGGTCGGGTGTAGTGTGGTAACATGCGTGTACTCCCATCTCTTCAAAGACATCTGACCTAGTGTGTAGAAGATTAGGCCAATATCCTCTCGCGGAGCTCTTTTAAAGTTCCCACCAGTGGAGGCCTTTCTGTCAGCAGTGGTGTGAGGAAACAATTGCAAAGCCTGCACACGAGTGGCGACGTTTACACACCGCTGAGACGTCCTAGGGTAGCCCCAGGACCGGTTCAGATAATCGTCACTGGTGTTGGCCGTGAGCGGGAATCGAACTCGGTTAGCCCGGTTTGTAGCGCTGTGCGTTGACCGCTGCGCCACCGCTCCCCACACTCCACTCCTGCCACTCACCCATATGGTACAGGACCACCAGGAGGCCTCCACCCGCCACCCACCGAAAAGCACGCGGTTCACGCAGCACAGCACAGCTACGAAGCAAATAGTTGCGGAATGTGGTACGCCCCCTGCCGCCACGGGACGCATTTGATTGATCGGTCTCCGCTATGCGAACATTTGCTTGTTTTGCGAACAAATTGGGCTAAATTCGAATTGCTCTATATGGCAAATTCTCGTAATAAAAATGCCCGTTAAGCATGACATGCCTATAGAGTACACCGTATCTACAGATCCATTAGCCTCGAGTCATGAGTAATGTCTGCCTTGCTGTGCAGGTCAGAGAGTTGGACTTTTACAAAGCAACTGGAAAATAATCTTCCGACCTTTCCAATGCATATGCCTGCAAGATGCTACACATGTAATAACAGGAAACGCTGTGAAGCGTTTAAGTTTGGTCTAGGTAATGAAAGGTCTAGGCAATGAAAAGAGTGATGGAGATGTATATTGTAATCAGGAAAAGAAGGTTGTGATGGGTGGGGGGTGGGCACGTGTGCAGGATGTAGGAGGACAGGAGACCAATGCAGGCATTGGAATAACACCGAGGGAGTAGTGACAAAAGAGGAAGACCTAAAACCATGGAGGACACTTTGAGAACACAATTTTGGAGGTTTCGTGCCTACTGTGCAGTTATTGTGAAATCTGGCAGAAGGAGGTGATGGCAAAGGTCAGTGGCATCAACATGATTGGCTATAGAGGGCGACCCCCTTCACCTTGAAGAGCTTTAATATAAATATCTGCAAGTGCAGAACAATGAAGATATTTTTCCCCAATGCATGTGTTTACTTCCAATCTCCAAGAATAAATGACGAGTAGTGTTGACTTTCGAATAAAAAAAGTATTTACGTTTTTTAAAGACAATTTCGTATTTTTTTCGTACTTTCGCCTCATTTCTATTATGTACTGATGTAAAATGTCTTCGTGCTATTAATAGTGATGCCATGTGACCACCTTTTGGTGGAAGAACAGGGAAGTATTGTGACGTTCTTACCACCCAGACATCTGTGAAAAGGAGCTTTATAGCTCATTTGATTCCTCCAGCATGAATAAATATTCTGATATCAGTGACGCCACTTCCCATTTTCAGATTAATTTGGAAGAATTGTTTTTTCGGATCATCTGAAATTTCGTATCTAGTCCTGATTTATGGATTTTTATGGTAAATCTGAAAGTCAGGAGCACATGCATATAAGAAATTCCGTTGCTATTTTGACAAAAAAACACTTTGATCTCTAAAAACATACAACCTAAATGAAAAACTTAAATATATAAAAAAAGTGAAATTGTTCATGGTAACCATTTGTTGACGGCCCAGAATGAATGATTTAAATTCCACATTTATGTGGCGGAGCGCCAGTCTATCTAGATAGTCTAATTTGATATCTAGAAAAGTGATTCACATTTTATCGACCGATGAGGGAGGCTACTCACCTGTTTTAACCAGTGCCATCTGGCCAGATGAAGTCAAGATATTGAATTGAATATTCTATTTAATAACACTTTCATTTAATTATTCTCTGACAATTTCTGAAGAGAGAAAAATATTCTAATAATTACAGCAGATGGCAGCATTCCTCTTATAATGACTTTCAGTTAGCTTGCAAACAAAATGCCGAAATATAATAAAATACACCTTGGGTTGAAACAAATCCCTCGGTGTATTACCATCGTCGAGTTAGAGCCGAAAATAATAATAATAATAAAAAACATTCCTCGTAACCACCTAGCTTGTTCATTATAGGACAGCTCATTTTGTATGACGAAAGTACCATCATTTTTAGCATGTGCATAGTGTAGTGTGCTAATTCACAGACACTAGAAGGAGGTACTCTCTCTTTTATTCCGGCCTCCACAGCCTTAGGGGATAACTACATGCCCGGTCGGGACAGCCAACATGCTGCCAGACCCACAGCTTGAAGAGGGCGACGATCACGACGACGACGATCACAACGAGTTCCACTCCAGATCGCTCGCAGCAGCCCTGACTGTGAGTCGGAGCTCGCCTTTTATCGTGCCCAGCGTGGCCAGGCTCGGCCCTCGGCCCCGCACCCCTCTGGATCCCCCAGAAGACTCCGTGCCTTGACCACAGGTCCAACTGGTCTAACCAATCTCCCAACGGCACACATAACAGTGACTCATTCAATGTCCCTGCAATAGCAACAAAGAAATACCAGAGTGCATTTACAACGCTCGATAGATGTTTGTGCACGCAAAGTAATATCAATGCAAAAACCCAGAAATGTTTTGTACATCACTGCAAACGAGACGTAGTATTTCATTATAATTTCACAACTTACGGGTTCTACTCAACTCAACAACATCCCCTCTGGGGGTCAATACAAAAAATGAGTATAACTTTGTAGAAAGTCAGCCACGGTCATATATACAATTGAGACAGCATGAGCATGCTATTTTCCATCACTAGCTCAACACAGCATTGTTGTTCATTTCACAAAGGAGACTCTTTGGCTTTTGACCCAGTGCTTCATATCAGAAATTGTGCTTTGTGCAATAACAAGCAAAATACTATTTTCTGTTGCCTTCTTATGCATGACTCATATTGTCCGTGGGAGTATACTGGATTGCTATGGCAATAATATAGATGTGAAAAGTTAGTTAAAACGTCAAACGGACACATATTACAAGGCATCAAGTCTACATTTACCACACGTAGATGAGTACATATATTCCTTGACAGTGTATGCAATATCCTTGAAACTGATTGGCCTATACCAGAGACAGCCTCCTTAATGGCTTTGTGTCACTGGTGCTAGAGACTAAAGTATACAAAAAGGAAAACGGCACGAGGATGATGCGAACATCAAAACATTAATAGCTTGGGTTAGGTAGTTTGATACTGTTAGGAACCTGGTTACACCAGCCCATAGGGGATTATTATGTCCGTCGTGCAGGGAGGGGCTGGGTGGGGAGAGAGGGGCTGGGTGGGGAGGGGAGGGTGCGGAGGGGCTAGGTGGGGAGGGTGGGGCTGGGTGGGGAGGGGAGGGTGGGGAGGCGCTGGGTGGGGAGTGTGGGGAGGGGCTGGGTGGGGAGGGTGGGGCTGCTACCAATCAAAGGGCAAGTTTATTCACGGCACCACAGTCGCGAGATGTTAACTACCTCGCCCGGTATACAGAAGGTCATGGATCCTCTGGGTTTTTTTCCTTACACATTTAGAAACATGCGTTTAGAGTTATTGGCTGCGATAAATGTCTACATGATAAGCTACTTCGTTGAGATGCTCTCTATAGGAGCTCCCTAGAGCTCCCTCCAGTGGTGGCCTTCTTGTAAGCAGTGGTGTGAGCAGGCAATTGCAGGGCTACACCGCTACCATGTTATAAAACTATGGGAATATACTTTGAATTGTCATACACCTATTGCTATTATAGAGCTAGTTACTGTATTTTATTATCCACAGCACGTCTATTTAATTTAGACCCAGCACGAGGTTTCCTCACCAAAGTATGACCGTTAAACATTGGAATTTTTATTTCAAACATCTGCCAGGACCCACAAGAGTTGCTGCAGATTTCACAGGTGCAGACCTTAGCATAATAATGGCAGTTATTTTTATAATGTATCCTGTCTTATACACAGCCTGTGACCCGCCCTCCCGTGACTATTCACCAGTGCACACACTCTAATGAGACAACTTTGTGAACATCTACTCGCCATCACTTATTGTAATCGTCTTGCCACACGAGCTTGACAAATTGTCTAGCACTCTCACAGAGACGCTTCTGGATAACGTGTCCCCGCGTATTTCAAATTTCGCAATGATATAAGCAGCTACTGTGGTGTATGCAGATGGGGCTCACGAACAAATTAAAGTATCCATCTGTAATATACTTGTGGAACTTCTGACTTATTCTGCTGAACTCCGGCAGCATTCAAAAGAAGAGCTGTGTATCGTCTGCCCTTGCTCGCAATATTGATGCATCATATTTAAAGCTCCAGCACATGTATATGTGAATGTCAGTGATAAGTGTTTTTTAAACTGGATACTGCAAGTGCACACACGCATGCAGAGTACTACTGAAATATAATTACTGATGTTTCAATGTTGACAATAATGTTGTGTAAACGACACGATATAAAACTAACCATAAGATATTTTTTATTATTATTATAGTAAACACTTCTCTCACACACTCACCAGCCGACACCTGCAGTGCACGCTACAGCATCAGGAACCCCTAAATGAGCATTGTTTTACATATTGGGCTCAGTCAATCTCCCGACCAGGACTTGAACTATCAACCTTCTAATTTGAGGCACTCACATTATTGCTGAGCCACCTGGCCAATTTATCTAAGTTTAGCATCGTTTTAGAGTATTGTCTGCAGCCTTCTGAAATGCACCAGCTATAATTTTTTGAGTTTTGCATACGGTGACTTTGCCAGTCTCAAGTCTCCACTGGTCTCAAAGTTATCCACGAAACTTTAGTTTGGTGTGGCCAATTCTGGGTAACATGCCAGCTCAAGCCAACTGAGCTATATAGCTCTTTTTCAGAAGCGACCTGGCCACAAATAATAGCTCAACGAAGTGGCTTGTCATTTGGAAATGTATAGCAGCCAAATACTCGAAACGCACATGTCTAAATGTGGAGGGGAAAACCGGAAGAACCCGGAGAAAAATTCACACGACCACGGGAAGAGAGGCATGCAAACTTCAAATATACAGCAGGCGTCAGGGTCGGGATCGAAGCCACGCGAGGTAGTTAATAAAATAGTTATCTTACAAGGACAACCACTGCCCGAGACCTTCATCAGTGACAACAGATATAGAGCAGTGCAGGGTGAGATTCTGCAAACTTACTCAAAAACTAAATTTCCACGAAAACTGGATTGTACTGTAACATACACACTGTTCCTGTAAGAGACGATCTCCCCATTATCAGATGGAAGCTGCATGAGGAGAATTATAGACTCACTGACTACCAGTTCTTAAGGCTCATTAACAGCTGTGCATTGATCAATACGTTCAAAGGCTTTTGAGAAGTCTTTTTGCTGTGGCGATTGCATCGTGGTAAGTGTGTTTACTCCTTTCAGGATCCTTCCGAGTCAGTTGCAGAGCTAGTTAACTGATGATGAACCATTTCTCTTGATGGAGAATAACCTTACGTACAGTTATATATCCACTGGAATTCAGTGGATCTAGTCTGATAGATAGTACTATGCTTTACAGCTATGCTAAAGAGATGGAATGCATATACAGAGCATCGAATTATCCGGTGGCTTATTTAAATTTTGTTTGCACTCTCTTGTAAAGTATTGTATTTTAGGTGTTGCTGAACGTCTTTTTGTGTTTTAAATGTCATGGGACCTCCTTTGTTAGTACCAAAATATGATAATAGGGTTGATTTGAAGCTTTCGTGACTGCAGGAATTATTCTTTGGTTCTTTCGGTAAAGTCACGTATAAAGATAAAATAATACATTAAATTAAATACTAGCATACGACGTTTCGATTGCAACACAAGCAATCATCATCAGGTATAAATTAAATAGAAACACAAATCTAGTATACTTAGAAATGTAATGTAATACAACAGAAAGTCGGATAACATAACAGTCAACACCCTATCTGGTTGATTACGTTCTTCCTGAGAATGCTAAATTTGAGAGAGAGATTAAACACAGAACCAGAAACATAGACAGACATATAAGCAGACAGATATCACAGATTATAGACTGATCATTTATTTGTCAGTGGGCAAACGTACAACATCTTCAGGGGATCAAATACTTTTTTCCCTCACTGTACATAAAGTAACGTACAATTGGATGGATACGATTGGAAAGGCCATCAATTATCGAAGGTGAAATGAGTGCAAAATTATTATATACAGGCAGTCCTCTACTTACGATGGAGATGCGTTACGACGACCCCATCGTAAGTCAAATATCGTAAGTCGAAGATGGCCTAGCCTACCCAGGAGTCTTAAAGAATGGTGATAATTTAGCAAAACAGAGCAATTTACAGTACCGTACTGTATAAATTATATACTGTATGTATTTATTAATTACAATACTGTATTGCACAGTAAAATGTAAAGAAAAAATACACGCGCTAACACCGAGACAACTTAGCTCCGTCGACCGCTGGTGAGAGTGAGAGGCATCACCACACACAGCGGGAGACATCCCGGCAGCGTCCCAACGTAGAGTATCGTACCTCGTACGCTTCTGCGTTTGCCTGGCGCACGAAATTTAAAACATGTTACAATTTTGTCGTATCGCTATCGCCATCGTAAGATCGAAATATCGTAAGTCGGACCATCGTAACTCGGGGACTATCTGCATATACAAAAAGACAAGCGAACGAAGGTTGGGGTGCTACGTAAAAATGTACGTGATAATAAAAAGCAACGTAACAATGTGCATCGTAAAGTACGTTTGCAATCACTGTACATGTACCTGCAATTGGAATTGATCAGAAACGTGTATATTAACACAGGATGTTAAAAACAAAAGGGTAACATTGTGCAGAATAAAAGGAGGTACATACTCGGAATCACAAAGAGATAGCACGCATAAGATAGCAAATGCTCGACAGAGACGTTACATTGACGCAAGTAATGGGATAAGGCAAGACAATAAGAGAAGGGATGATGGTGCATGGGCGAGGCTAATGCCAGAGAAGGACGTCTGCCGTAGGGATCGAGTGATCAGATAGGCTCGTGTGCAGGTACTGGATAGATTGTTGCTTCGCGAGACAGCGAGAGCAATGCCGATGGCTTTGAGAGGTCTTCACCCAGTAGAGGATAGCGCACAGCTGATGATAATTACGACATCCGCCCGCTTCTGCACGAGCATTTAGCACTCAGGCCGCCGTTGGAGTGAATGCGCTGATCAATGGAAGCGTCGCCTCGAGCAACATCTGAATGTGCACGCTCGTAATTCACGAGTTGACTTTCGCTGTGGCCTTAAATTCTTAATTTACAGTTATTTTTTTTCCCAAGTCCGTGCGCATTAAAATGGCAGTGTTTGGGATGAGATGTGACAAATAAACCCACCGTTACAGTGAGATTATATCTGTGAATGTCAACTCTGGCAGCAGTTATTCAACCCGAACGAGTATTTATATTTTTAAATCCTTTATATTAAGTTCGCTTGCTTGCTTGCGTGCTTGCGTGCTTGCTTGCTTACGGCCGTGCAAATCTTTCGGTCGTTTTTTAACCCACTTCCCGTGATCCAATCGAGCTGACATTTTGCACACAGACTCGTTGTGCGAGACAATTGATGTTCGTGAAATTTTTTTTCCAAAATTTTACACTGTTTAGGGAAAACAAATTAAATATTTAATTACCAATTGCTTAATACTGGCAGACAATCATCTGACCCATAGGTGGCAGCCATCTCAAGCCAGAGGATGAGAGGACTCTAGCCGCCACGCATATAAAGGATTTATAGTGAAAAACTTTGTTTTTACGGGTTATACTTATTTACATTTTATTTGGCTTCCTTCGAAGACTACTACTGAAGGTGCACAGACGCACAGTAATTGTATTCACAGTTGATGTGCCCGTGAATAGACACATGTATGCATTCGCTGGTGACAACAATTCACTTAATTCCAGAGAGAGCCTTTGCATATGTATCTTGCAGAATATGAAAATTGGCCACCTGATTTAAAGAGGGCATTAAAGACTGCAGCAGCACACTGTGGTGACCCAAGTCACTGGGAAAGCTCATAATGCCCATGAAAGTGAACTGATCAAACACTGCTGAGGTCATGGCTTTAAAATTGGACTAGTACTAGACATCCGAGATATAAAACCAACACTTAAAGTGTAGGAAATGAGCCTGGTCATCCGTGGACTGCCCCCATAAAAAGAGTTTTCATGCTCAACTGATGACATTCATCTCTGTTGGTCCAAGTTTAGCGTTGTTATTGAAGGTTAACTGAAAACGAAAAATTAATTCCGAAATGTAAAAAAAACATAACATCCAATCCTAAGCAGCATAGATCCAAAAGCGGTAAGGAACTAACAGCAGATTTAAAGACTGCAAATGGTAATCACGTGAGAAAGCAGGAGATTAATGAATGTCTGACATCACCAAAGCACAGTTTAAAGGAGGAGGCACTTTGAATGGCGGGTTGACAAGGAAATACACTTCGCGCAGCATGATGATGAGAGGCAAGTAAACAGGTAGGTTACCAGACACTTGGAATCATAATAATAAAGAAGTGAGATACTTTGGAAGAACTCTCACAATATAAGCAGTGATAAAAGAGAGGTGCAATGAAGTGATGATCTGATAAAGAGGCATGAGAAGCAAACAGGGCTGATGGGGCCTGGCTCTTCCCAAGGACAGGTACTGCTGACTGCGCACCAAGAAGTGCTCATCTCATCGACCCAGGTTGATGATGCGCGTTATAACACCATGAGTTGAGTTGCCCTATCTCCGAGATGAAGTTCCACAGGAAAATGTTCATTTTCCCAAAGGTTGAGGGTTGGGTGTATTGTAAAGACGCTCGCGTTGGAAATATAAGTTTGCTCAAATGTCAATGCCATTTCATTCAAAGAAAGGCACAGAGTAAAGCCTTGTTAACATTTTGCCACTAAAACACTTTGGGAAGAAGAAGGAAATTAATTGCTGTATAACCCCAATTGTGCTATCAACATATACGAATGCAGTACTTTTCAATTCACGAACCCATTGCAACACGAAATAATTAAATGTATAAATAACTAAGTTCATAGAATATATTTGTCCGATTTTCCCTCTACCTATGAACCTCACTGCATCTGTCCATGATTGACCGGTTTGCCCTGTGCCTGTCTGTTGAATCATCCTTCTCTGAATTGGGTTCAGAACTTCTTCTTGGTTCTTTCGGTAAAGTCACGTAGAAGGGAAGTAATAACATAATAAAAATAAAAAATAATAAAATAATAAAAATAAAACATAATAATTTTATTATTTTATTACTTCCCTTCTACGTGACTTTACCGAAAGAACCAAGAAGATGAATCCCTGCAGTCACGAAAGCTTTAAATTGAAATGGGTTCAGAACTATATTCATACGTAGCTCTTAGTAACAGCATTGAGGCCATTACGTTCACTACACATGAGAACCTGGCTTAATCGTGTGTGTTAGCCTTGGATTTGAACCCAGGATCTCAGTGGTGCCACCTCATCTCATTGAATTGGTATTATAGTATCCTAAGCCACCTAGCCCAGGAGCATTATCTGTCCCGTGCACACAATTACATCATGAATAGTGAATACAATTACATAATACATTTAGTTTGACGGTAGCCCCAGTCGATATAGACATCACATCTATAAATACAAACTCGAATTAATGCCTCTGATTATACAGATTTACATGTGCAGCTTTCTGCAAATGCATCCGGTTAATTCAAATTAACCGATATTAATAGCCAATCCCATTGATAAACATTTATTTGTCGTCTTACACAATTATGTCTCCTTAAACAAGCAATGTATAAATTACGTTTCATTAATATTTAAACATGCTATATAAGGCTGTAATGTGTTTTGTAAAGTTGCAAGGTTAATCATCGATGGTGTTGATACCATTGCATGGGAGGGCCAATTTCTTTTAAGATCATCTTGCCTAAGCTTGGAGGCAAAGTTACCCACACTGAGTCCCACCACAAAAAAAATCGGCATTTCATTCATGTCTATAATTAGTGGCATTATATTTGAGGAATATCATGATTTGATTGCCAGGATTAGGGGTCGTGATAATATTGATTAAAAATGTCCGATTGTTGCCCATTACCTAAAATGCATATAATCTGCATGCATTTTGCATATAAACCACATGTACTCAATGCAATTGCAATGCCGGTATCATGATACATTTTCATTGAAAGAGACATCATTACGTATATTCCATTCCTTAAATTTGAACATTCAGTTGGAATTAATAGCTACCTAATAATGATGTTTTAGTTGATAATATAAATTAATGTTTGGTAATGATTACAATTGTATGTTTAACTCTTGCCTGGATGTGTCATGATTACTAAACACTGACTCATCATATACACTAATATTTTAAGTGGTGGGATTTTGTCATTTCAGAAAAATAATTGGAAGAGAAAATTAAGCGACATGACTGGTGTAAACATTACACAATGTTGTGAAATTGTTGTCTTGATAAGATCGTGACATTGAATATTACAATCGGGATGAGAATATTTTCTCTGAGCAGAAAATGTGTGTCTTCAAAAGTATTTCCTCCCTACAAGCTAAAAAGTGTCATCTTGATAAAAACGTGTCCCTGTTGGTGGCGCTGAACCAGTGGCGAAATGTTCCACATTCCGATGGCAGGTGCCAGTTTCTCCAAAGTTCAACATCCGATGATTTGCCACAAAGTAGCACTCATTTTGTAAACCTCAGAGGGATTCATATAACACGTAGGTTTTCGCGACCAATGTTATTCATTTGCCAGAATTGTGGCAAATCATTTGATGAAACTGGTTGTAATCACCAGCGAAACGTCGTACTCAAATTGTAAATACAGTATTGTGAGTTTACTCTCTATCACACCGATGTGCTGAAGTAGTAGCTAATTTGCACGGTTTGTTCACGTGACAAACCTTGCTAATTGGCTGTGTCAGGGGGAGGATGGTTAATGACACATTTGTATCATGCGATATATCCCCAAAAAAACCAGAGGGATCATCATCTGAGGTGATGCCCAAACGAGATTGGAACGTGGAACAATCCATCTTTGAGTCAAGCATGGAAACAACAGTAAATGTAATTTCACTTTTGCAAGGCAGAACTGAAAGTAATTACAACTTATGAACACAACTATAGAGAGAGGTTTCAATGGATTAGGAAGGATGATTTTATATTACAAAACTGTAGCATATTTGGGAGTAAAATGGATTGAAGAGGCAGTCGCATCAATAAGGAAAGGTCCTTCATCCATCAGTCGATTCCTAATGGCTGATGCTGATACATAGAACATTCACAACACTGCAATTAACCTCGCAGGGTGTACAAGCATTGTAAACGCGATCAAGAAACGCATGGGCGAATACATAAGTTAATAAACATCTTTGAATGCCTTTGGTATGAAAATTGCAATTTGAATTTGTAACCAATTTGCATCAGCGTTCCTTTTATGTTGTCTTTCAACACCGGTTGCAATGCATTTCTCATTTCCATATTTATTTCCATGACGCGTTAAGACGACCAACATGTAATCAATTTCCATGCATGCAAGGCTCACTGGATTCAATTTTGAGACGTAAAAAGACACCGGCTGCAGATAATAGAGTTCACATGGCCCGAGACACCTTTAACACAAGCAATACCTTGGTAGGATTATATATATTTACATTAAAAAACACAACAATTATTACAGCATTCATAGTGTGGGGCAGTAAAAAGCCAAAAGCGCCGAATTAAGGAAATTTGTAATTGCCTTTTAAAGTAACCTTTAAAGTGGAATATGAACCCACACACTGCTCCCATCACAATTAAGCTATAAATATTACCAGTTATATCAGATGCAAGTAAATACCAGAAGGCATTGCGAATTAAAATATATCATTGATGAATGTAATCGTGGGCATTTCTTACCTCTGTTGGAGGCTACAGGCCAGTGTTAGATATTACATATTGCTATCGTGGGAGTCAGTTAATCAGATTTCATTTTATCAACCATGAAGGGATGACAGACTGAGTCGATCCCCAACCAATATTGTAACTCACAGCCTTGCAAATGTGAGTTTTAGTACTTTGGTACACCACTCGGACACACTATTTTCACACACACGTACATAGGGCCACAGCGGTGATCTTTGTCAGAAATAATCGGTCTCAACCATAGGAATATGGAACTCCCACTGCTGGCTAATACACCACCTAATATGACCACAGTTGCTATTACTCTTTGGTTCTTTCGGTAAAGTCAGGTAGAAAGAAATGTAATTAAATAATAATAGAATACGTTTCGATTGCAACACAAGCAACCATTATCAGGTACAAATGAATGAGAAAACAAACATAATAAACTTGGAAATATAATGCAATACAACACAGAGAGTCGGCCAACTAAACAGTCAACACCCTACCTGGTTGATTACGTTCTTCCAAAGATTGCTAAATTTGAGAGAGAGACAAAACATAGACACGGAGAATATCTTCCACACATCTCACCCTCTGCCTACCCCCCCCCCCATCTCTATTCAAGGCCTCAACACAGAGAAGTTGTCTTTCTGTGTGCCTATGTGTGTCTCTCTGTTTGTCTATGTGTGAGTCTCTCTCTGCTTGTGTGTCTGTCTGTGTGTCTTCGTGTCTATGGGTTGTCTCTCTCAAATTTAGAAATCTTTGGATGAACGTAATCGACCAGGTGGGGTGTTGAGTGTTTTGTTGGCTGACTCTCTGTGTTGTATTGCATTATACTTCCAAGTTTATTATGTTTGTTTTCTCATTCATTTGTACCTGATGGTGGTTGCTTGTGTTGCAATCGAAACGTCGTATTATATTATTATTTAATTTAACTTCTTTCTATGTGACTTTACCGAAATAACCAAAGAGTAATTCCTGCAGTCACGAAAGCTTCGAATCACAGTTGCGATGTTTATTAAAACAGAGTAGCATTTTTTTTACTCAACTTGATAGATTGCAAAGATAAAATATTGCAATATCTACATTAGGATGCAAAGAGTTTAAGGGTTGTATCACAGTGGAGCAGCATTTATAACACATTGGGTTCTACAATTATCACATGCAGACTTTCATTTAACTTTTATCAAAAGCTGTGCATGATGGCATTCTCTGGGATCCATTGACCTTGAAGCGTCTCGCCATTCCTGCAATCGCTCCGCAAAATAAAAATAATTCTATTCAATGTTTTGTACAGCGATTGTGCATCCGGAGAATGGTGTATACAACAGCATGTTCGCCATTGGATTGCATTTTCTTTTTTTTTAGCAAATGTTAAATGTACGTGGATTCGTTTATATATTGCATGTGAACCACTGAAGCTACATTATACCAGTGGTTATGTAATAGTTGTGGAATTTGAGTTTTGTGAGTCTAACAAGCAGCCTAACGATTAAAAAAACGCCTCTAATTTCCACATTAACAGCAATATTTTTTTAAACCCTTTTGTGTATATTTAGATCTGGATATCGAGTAAAAAATGCTACAAAAAATATTTCAACATAAACCCATAATGCAGATTTCCACCATTTGGGATTTCGAAAAACTCATAACCTCAAAATCCGCGAATCATCACTGATTAATGGAGTCATTAGTTACAGTACGTGCCTACGCATACCCTGCAATATGAAATTTGGGGTGCCATGATGGTGAGATATTAACTGCCTTGCCTGGTATACAGGGTTCGATCCCGACCTTGACGCCTGTATATTTTGATTTTGCGTGTTCTACTTCTGATCATGTGAATTTTCTCCAGGTCCTCCAGTTTCTCTCTTCATCTTTAGAAACGTGCGTTTTAGAGTAGTTGGCTGTTATATATTTTCACGTGATAAACCACTACCTTTGAGCTTCTGAAAATGAGCTATATAGCTCAGTGGGCCTTACATGGTAAAATACAAATAATTTAGTTTCGTTCTCGGATTCATGGAGTAAGATTCATCCTGTAATCCAGCGCATACCACGTCAGGGGCGAATTGCTTTGTGATTTGGTCACAAATAATCCCCATGGATTTTTGGAGTCCTGCTGTCGTAACATGTACGTATGCAATTTGTATTTCAATACATTCTTTACTTTAATTTCATTTAATGACTTGCTTCGCCTTCCTATACTTTGCACTCATATAGATTGTTGTATTGTTTGTGATCCGCCCCGACAGGACACCTGTGATAACTCATCAGATTCTTCAAGTTCGAATTTAAATTTTTATTCTCTCATGTACTGTTGAAAAATAGTCTATTTGTAACTGTTAGAGAAAGTGCTGTAAATGCACCCCTATTAATTGGTGTGATCAGACTCATGCTAAGCTCCCCTTTGTGTCCCCATAAGCAGTGTTCACACACCATACTGTGCTTACATTAGGATGCATTGACTTGGACAAATTAGGGACAGGTTTTGATATATAACTCGCCACTGATGTTAGCCGTGATTGGGAATGGAATTTGCGTCACCGTAGCAGAGTCGTGCTTACTACAGCGCCACTGCTCACCATTCATCAACACACATCTAGAATCACAGTTGAAGACAAAGATCCCCCATCAATCCTTAAAGATCTTATGGAATACATATTACGGTTTGGGAATCATTTGAGGGGGTGTTGTGTTCTTTACTCTTAGTGTTCATGTTGACAACTATTCCAGTTTATTATTTAAGGCTGAGTTGAACTAGGGGGAGGCCCAGAACAGGTACAGAAACCACTTATCATTGATGCCGTGGCTGGTTAGGAATAGAACCCAGGTCACCAGGATTGTAGAGCAATGTGTGACACCACACAGATGTGCAAATACAAATATGTTCCTTATTGCTTTAAAAGATTGTTGGGGCAAGTGCTGTTAGTGTAGTGTCTTCAAAAATTACTCACACCGACACAAGTCACCTGCTTACACTTTATTCACCTGTTCTTGCATCAGTTATAGGCACTCCTATAACTATGTGTACGGTCACATATACTTGACTTCTCTCCACTCCTATCAATTCTGCACTCAGCAGCTCTGCACTCAGCGACTCCGCACACAGCGTCTTCACACTCAGCGACTCCACACTCAGCGTCTTCACATTCAGCGACTCCGCACAGAGCGTCTTCGCATGCAACGACTACGCACACAGCGTCTTCACACTCAGCGTCTTCACATCCAACGACTCCGCACAGAGCGTCTTCGCATGCAACGACTACGCACACAGCGTTTTCGCACTCAGCGACTCTGCATCTCCACCGCTGCCCTCACCTACGCTCCCTCATACCCGCTCACCAGTCTGGCCTGGGTGGGGGTTTCAGCCAACACCCGCCCGGCGACGGCGTGAGGGTTGAGGTCCCATTGACGGCTGAAGCGGCAACGGCGAGATGTCTTCACTCTTGGTTCCCCGGCAATAACTCCCCTCGCTCACACACACTCCCGCTTATATCCCCCTGCTCATTCCGAGTCCCCGCGTGCTTTTACTTAAGCTGCCGCCAGGCCGTCGCCAGTTGTCCCATTAATCCCTTATCATAACCCCCCATCCAACCTCTGGTCACAGCGTAGCATCTGTTCGATCTCAGTTGCACCCATTTCTCCCCTTAATTACTGTCGGTTTTTCTGTGCAAACCTCATGTTGCAACGCGCACACCTGTTTGCCCTCAGTTACACCCGCTTAACTGTGCGCACTGCATATTTCTCTCCTTTACATTAGTGAGCACCTATGCATGTATGTATGTTAAACTTCTTTCACACCGCATGTAGCCCACTATACCTATCTACCTATGAAGGCTGGCACATAAAATGAGGGGAATTGAATTGGTGGCCAACACCACGCCCAGCCACCTTTGTCTGCTAATGTTTACACTGCACGAGGTAATAATTTAAGGCTGAGTCAACCTAGGGGGAGCCTCAGTACCGCTTCAGAAAATCATTACTGGTGTTGGCTGTGAGCGAGATTCGAACTCGGGTCGCTGGGTTCGTCGCGCAATGCGGAAACCCGGAAACCGCTTACTCTGCTGCTCTCCACGTGTGCACATACACACACACAGTGTGCTCTTCAGATTCAAAGAACTAGATTTATGAACTGGGTGTGCTCATGCTACTCCTTCCCCTATAGATAACCGGACACTAATTCTCAACCTTGACCCCAGCTCGCACTATCAACGAGGCCACAAGCCGATTGACTGATGCCTGTGCCCCAAGACACCCATGTGACCCAGGCCAAAGATTTAATTTAGCAATCACCAATCAGTTGGCTTTTTATGCTGCCTAACAGCTGTTGGATTTTCCCCTAATGTTTCAAATAACCTCGGCTTAACGTGGCACTCTGCCCAGGGTATCCATCACTCGCTCAATTCGTGGGATGAGTAGGTTAGAATTTAATCAAATACCGGGGCTGGACAGCGTTTCACGCGCAGTAAGGTTACGCATCACATTCTAGCGTTTCTCTTTTCCCCTTATTTAGATCTATGGAGTCGTTTTCTCAAAGAAAAATTGGTAATTGAGGTATTAATTTTGCTTACATTTTTCATTGTCAATACATGTTCGGTTAAATCCAGATTTTTTTTTTGTTTCAGAACATATTTTTTATCTTCCTAGCTTTGGTATTTCTTGCACAAATTTCATTATTAGACTCCACGTTTTAAATGACTCGATCCCATTGCACCAGAGTATCCAGTATAATTGCTTTTTAACCGGTCACAAACGTGCTGGTGGAATTGTTGATAAATAAAAAGGTACTATAAAATATTACCCTTGAAAACCTGCAGGCTGATTAATTAAATGTTATTTCTTTTAGTAATTAAAAAAACTGTTAAATTACAAACCAATAAAAAATGCATCCCTGATCAAATGAGCAATAGGGCCATAGGTCATCCCGATGGCGACCTTGAAAAAAAGGTGGAAATGCCACATTCGTGCTGGCTTATCCATAGGGTAGACACTGCTGTAGGACTGCGTAAAGCAGATATAACGAGAACATGTGTGCGTGTGTAGTATCTGATTGGAACTGGGACAGGTTGCAAGGCACATAAATATACTCGGTTAAAGAAGGAATATTAAAAAAAAGTTTCGAGTTGAGAAGAGGGCTATTGAGCCCATCTCACTCATTCGTTTATGAGTAGCCAATTGATTGTGGAATCTCATTGAGTTGTTTCTTGAATATTTCCGGTTAATTAGCTTCCACAATGTGTAAACTCACACTTGCATAGCAATTTGCGTGTAAAGCGCTCTGTATGTATGTATGTAGAACTTTTTAGCACCGTACGTAGCCATCCGTGCTAATCGGAGGTGCTCTGAGACGCACGGGCCAATCAGTTTCAAAGACAATGCATATTATAGCGGAGCATGTTATTTGTTTACATCTTAACACCTGTTTAATTGCCAGAAAGGGTAAAACCTATTGTTATATGAAATAATATTTTACGGGGGATCTCAAACGCAGCTGTTCTCCAACAGGTGCAGTGACGCGCTGCCCAATGAGAGTTTCGAACGGCTTCCCCGTCTCGCGACACGATGTTAACAGCGCCACAATGATGCAGTTTGGAAAAGAAAAATTATAACCGCGCGTCATGGAGAAAAATAAAGATCTCATAATATTACACGCGAAATTTTTTGTTTAAACATTCAACGCCAAAATAAACCAAGAACCTTAAGAATAGCACGACGTAGTTATGTTTACCCATTAAAAAGGGTAGATTTAATGTTCCCTTGGGACCGAACACCTTAAACGGCAATGTTGTTCTCCCCCTGTGTACGCCTCTACTGCTACCCATGAGACAGATCTGTCTGATGAGCTCAGAGCACTCTCAACAAATCACCGTTATAAGTGGACATCAATGGAAATGGCTCCTGCCCTCCTTATTTGAATGCCATTGGCACACAAGCATTCAGGTTATAAGTTGTTGTGTTAACCTTATAAGTGTGAGTGTATGCACACGTGTACGAACCTACTTCGCAGTTGCAGGCAGTCACCCTCCAGCAACAACGGTGGGCAAATAAGCGACGCTCACAACAATGAGCAGAGTGCACGGTGGATAAAACATTGCAAGTTGGCACTGTGGGGAGCACAAAGCCACGAGTCATGGATCAGTAAAATCGTGGCACCTGGGTCTGTCCTGTGACCTTCTTAGCAGCGAGCCTTGAACGCTTCACGTGGCCTCAAAGTGCACACAGCCTGGCACAAAGTACGGTGGTGACGTCTCCGCCACTTAGTGATGAACCGCGGTTGTTGTTGTTCCATGTATATCAGGGGTGGGGAACCTTTTTTCTGCCAAGGGCCATTTGGATATTTATAACATCATTCGCGGGCCATACAACATTTTCAACTTAAAAATTAGCCAGTTATATTTGGTCAAACATTTAATTAACTCACCCCTAATGCGATGGCTGGAACTGCTTCTCTTTGGTGAGACGTGTGATGTTAGCTGGTATTGATGATGTTGCTACTCGCAACTGCTTTTCCAGGTTTGCTCTAAGATTGATTGAATTTCGAGTCCCACCTGCGGTTGCCTTGGCAAGACCAGACCAAATGATTTCGCGGGCCTTATACAGACCGCGGGGCCGGACGTTCTCCACCTCTGATGTATATGATCGTCACGGGCAACATCAGCGGCGAATGTCTGATCCGTGTTGGTGATGTTTACAAATCACCAATACCCCCTCATGTACCAAACCGGCCTTCATAGGTGCTTGCTCAACAGCACTTGCCACAGCAAGGCTATAATGGAGTACGTTTGTCTTTACATATTGGGATGTGTGTGTGTGCGTTTGCGTGCTGTAATAGCATCGTGGTTAACACACTCTCCTAAGATTTTGGTGGTGTGGCCATGCTCAACGTTAGAAGCATCTCCTGTTGACTCGACCTTACATGAGTACCTGGAGCAGTGTGTGGCCATCAGCGCCATGGAACACAAACGTGGTGATGTGTGTATGCTGTTGACTACCTCACTCATTTTCATTGCCATGTCAGCCCGCGGTGGCGAGATATTGACTACCTCGTCTGATATGCAGGCGGTCGTTGGTTCGATCCCAACCCTGACGCCTGATGTATATTTGGAGTTTCCCCGTGGCTGCCTGTATGTGTGGAGTTTGTATGCCTCTCTCCCCATGGTCGTATGGATCACTGCACAGCTCTTAATGAGCTTCAAGAACTTGTAGTCAGGGAGTCTATATTTCTCCTTATGCAGCATCCCTCTGAGAGTGGGGAGACCGTCTATTACAGTGCAATAGTTTTCGTAGAAATGTAGTTTTGGAGTTAAGTTTGCAGAATCTCACCCTGCACTGCTCTGTATCTGCTGTCACTGCCAACGGTATTGTACTGCGGTTGTACTCGTAAGATAACTATTTTGTTAACTACCTCGCCTGGTGTACAGGGGATTCTGGCTTCGATCCCGAAACTGACGCCTGCTCTATATTTGGAGTTTGCGGTGTCTCTCTCTCCCCCTGTGGTCGCATGGATATTTCTTCGGGTCCTCTGGTTTTTTCCCCTCCACGTTTAGAAACATGCGTTTAGAGTATTTGGCTGCTATACACTTCCACGTAATAAGCCCCTTCATTGAGCTATCATTTGTGGTGGCCAGGTCGCTTCTGAAAATTAGCTATATAGCTCAGTGAGCCTTACCTGGTAAAAAAATAAAAATACCAAAAATCGGTGCTCACAAACAGCCGCTGCCCCAACAGTCTAAAAAGGAAAATATGGGGATCCTTGTCTTCATAAAAACGTGTATAAAATAACAATGATAAAACACCTCATGATGTTTGATGTAATCTCGAGTGAAACACTATATAAATTGTCAAAATGCCGCTCGCTTTTTTCACATTCCTCCTCCGGTTTTGCTGATAAACCAAATAAATTTGCACATTTCCCCCATTACGTATGACAACTTGATTTGATTGGCTCTGTCAGGCGGTGGAGGTTTTGTCGTTACAAATTGGTATCACACCTCCACGACCTAACCCCAAAGAAGTGAATTACGAGTAATAAAAACAAACCCACGTGCAGCAATAATGGCATAAATAGAATGTACACTTGTTTACAGGCTTCAATTTGTGTCATCGTAAAGGATTAGCTATTGATAGGCATGCATAAAGGAGACAAATTAGTAAGCACTTTATTAGCTGCATAGCAGATGATAGCAAAGTCTAGTACGGTAGTAGTGTAGGAATTATAATGATCAAAGACTTATCGTTTAAAATCTGGACTGTTTGTATATTAAGATGCGATGCATTTTTACTGTCGGAAATTGCAGCAAACAGCGGCGCTATACCCCAAAAATTCTAAAGTTCCCCAATATCACCTGCAAGACTGTTGGCACTAATGCTGTTAGTAAACACGTATTAAGACTGGCACAGCACACGAGGAAGTGATGGGTCCTTGCCCACGCCGAGCCACCTTTGTTTCCCCAGTGTTGATGTTTACACACCGCACCAGGGTATTTGTTATGAATCGAACTACGGGGAGGCCCAAGAGAGATCTGGCCACCAATTTCCGATGTCACCGGTTTTATAGGACCAGTACACTGATCACTGCGTCACGGCTCCTCTCAACACCGACGCGCATTTATGCTTTTAGACTCTTCGTGAGCGAACACTAATATGGCACGAAAGAAGTGGGTCGCGTGGTTTTCACCGTGACTGGCAGCCCATGGTCCCCCGGTGCTGATATTCACGCGCCACGCCACGTACTCGTATGAGCTTCATCATGAGGTCCCAGGATGCGTTCAGACAGCGCTTGCCACTGATGGTATGCACGGCCGTGAATCAAACCCAGCTTGCCGGGATCACAGTGCAATGTGCAAACCACTGCATCCCTGCTCCCAACACACACACATGGTATATATCAGAGGTGTGGACTCGAGTCATGTGACTTGGACTCGAGTCAGACTCGAGTCATGAATTTGATGACTTCAGACTCGACTTGGACTTGCATAACAATGACTTTGTCCCACCTCTGAGGTGTGGACTCGAGTCATGTGACTTGGACTCGAGTCAGACTCAAGTCATGAATTTGATGACTTCAGACTCGACTTGGACTTGCATAACAATGACTTTGTCCCACCTCTGAGGTGTGGACTCGAGTCATGTGACTTGGACTCGAGTCAGACTCGAGTCATGAATTTGATGACTTCAGACTCGACTTGGACTTGCATAACAATGACTTTGTCCCACCTCTGGTATATATGTACACAGAGGACACAGATCCCCCCAATAGCCTAACAGATTGTTGGGACAAGTGCTGTGAGCGAGCAGCTATGAAGGCCAACATCCCACGTGACGGGGTGGGAGGCTTGACCTATGCTGGGCCGCCTTTGTCTCCCCAGTGCTGATGTTTACACACCACCGATTGTATTATATGCACACATTTACACACACACTCATTGTAATTATATACATGCAGTATATTTTAAGAGGAAACATAGGACAGTTTTTTTATGTAACAAAAACAGACGTACAGAAAATTTACTTATATTGTCCATCCCCTCGGTGAAGATTCATGCTAAGGTTTTAAAACATAATAAAAACGAATGTGTCTGCGTTCATAGCAATCATTTATAATGTGACTATGTGACAAATAACACAATGCCTAATTCATGAGGAGGTTTTCAGTGGTATTCTGCTTCACACAACACAGCAGATGGTATGTTAAAACTGCAATGTTCCTGCATCATATTATATTCAGAGCATAATTTCAAATTTGTAAACTGTGGATGTAAAGCGTAGTAAATGGACAACACGAATAACTAGCTACTTTAATGAACAGCTGCGGCGTATTTCCATTCTTATTAGAGTTACTGTTCAACAGATAAGGCTGACACCGTCTCAAGATGTAAGCGAGGATTGCTGACATATGAAAACAGTCCGGGTATTTTAAGTCAGTATTCAAAATGTCTCCATGCTCATCTGCATTTGGGGATACTAAGACAGTGGCGGAAATTCCACAATGCTATATGATGGGGGCCAGCCTCTCTTTGGGACAACGGCGCTGAATTCCCACAGAGTGGAATCCATTTTCGTAGATCAAAGGGGGAGTCTGACAATGGGCTGAGTCAACCCTGACTGCGATTGGAATTCATAGCTTTCGGACAGTGAGTTGAGTGTTCTGCCATGAAGATTATATTTGTATGTAAAATGACCTATACGTTACAACGCTTGATGCAAAAGCGAATTGCGCATACATACATATATATAGCCAGTGAAGGCCTTGATGAATGGCATTGACATTATTTCCACGGGATGTTTTTTTTTTACGATTTAAATAACCATGGCGAGTGCTGCACGCGGCGCATTGGCAGATGTCATCGTTTGACACCCATCTGTAGCAGTGCGAACCTGAATGAACTACTTGAGCTCATCCGTGGGCTGTTACAGCTGGTGCCATGCCCACGCGCTCACACATCAAGCCAGCCATTCATCATCGGCTCGGAAATAGCAAGTCAAGGAGGACCCACCCCACGGCCATTCATTTTACACGACATGCTCAGAGCAATTCACGGCAATGCTAGCACATGCTGGTTGACTTCGTATAAAACTGGGGAAGAGGCGGTTGGATGTCAGAGCCACTTTGCCACTACGATTCGTTGCCGGCATATACCTCGTTGCTCCTGACACAGCACGACTCACAACCTTTTCCTCTCTGCACCAAAGACCAGGACCACCACTGCCCGGCGTCGTTTCTCCGTGGCAGCCCCCGCCATCTGGAACTTGGTCACCATCATCGTCGTCGTTCCCACTGCATATTCGAAGCAGCAGCAGCAGCATTCATTCTACACCGACTTTTAAGAGACACATAATGGCCCAACCTCTTTCACCTGGCCTTCGAGCGACATTGTGCTTGTCTCCGTGCTTTAGAGTCAGGGTCATTTATGTCCTTGACTTATTGTGAATGTTACAAATTGCATTTTTTGGTATTAAGCGAACCGGCATTGATGATATCCTGAATGTGAATCCAAGTTTGCATGCTCAGTAAATTTGTTGTCGCAGTCTGGCCATCAGGAACTGAACAAACACATACACAAGGATTTATGAGCTATTTATATTGTATTTTAAAAGGTAAGGCCCACTTAGCGATATAGCTGTTTTTCAGAAGTGACCTGGCCACAAATGATAACTCAACGAAGTGGCTTATCATGTGGAAATGTATAACAGCCAAATACTCTAAACGTATGTTTCTAAATCTGGAGGGGAAAAAAAGCAGAGGGCCCAGAGAAAAATTCATGCAACCACGGGGAAAGTCCAAATGTACAGCAGGCGTCAGGGTTGGGATCAAACCCACGACCTGGTATACCAGGCTAAATAGTTAACATCTTACTACCATGGGGTCCCAAAAGGTTAACCTATGCTTTTACAGAAAATTGTAAAATAATGTGGAGTGGTTGTGAAAACATCTGGCCACCTGGCCTGATTGCTTCTCGTCCAGCTCACCATGGCTGACGCACACTTGAGCCTCCTGGGCCACGCATCCATTATCTCTCCGTGTATTATTTTTATAACGTGCGCTCACGTCCTTGAGAGATCCCTGCACCTCAATTGTGCAACGGTAAATAACCCACAGGGATAACCTAAACCCATAGCGATTTAAAAGGAAGTCTCAGATTCATTTGGGTGGCACAGCAGTAGACATGGATACTAGTGAAGCCCATTTGCCAATCCTCCAAATGCCGAGCAGGCAGAGTACTTTGTAGACTCCAGTGAACCTCCAGTAGGGTACTTTGTTGACTTCAGTGAACCACCAGTAGGGTACTTTGTTGACTTCAGTGAACCTCCAGTAGCGTACTCTGTAGATTCCAGTGAACCTCCAGTAGAGTACTTTGTTAACTCCAGTGAACCTCCAGTAGAGTACTTTGTTGACTCCAGTGAACCTCCAGTAAAGTACTTTGTTGACTTCAGTGAACCTCCAGTAGAGTACTTTGTAGACTCCAGTGAACCTCCAGTAGAGTACTTTGTAGACTCCAGTGAACCTCTAGTAAAGTACTTTGTTGACTTCAGTGAACCTCCAGTACAGTATTTTGTTTACTCCAGTGAACCTCCAGTAGCGTACTTTGTAGACTCCAGTGAACCTCCAGTAGAGTACTTTGTTGACTCCAGTGAACCTCCAGTAGAGTACTTTGTTGACTCCAGTGAACCTCCAGTAGGGTGCTTTGTTGACTCCAGTGAACCTCCAGTAGGGTACTTTGTTGACTCCAGTGAACCTCCAGTAGGGTACTTTGTAGACTCCAGTGAACCTCCAGTAGAGTACTTTGTAGACTCCAGTGAACCTCCAGTAGAGTACTTTGTAGACTCCAGTGAACCTCCAGTAGAGTACTTTGTAGACTCCAGTGAACCTCCAGTAGGGTACTTTGTTGACTCCAGTGAACCTCCAGTAGAGTACTTTGTTGATTCCAGTGAACCTCCAGTAAAGCACTTTGTAGACTCCAGTGAACCTCCAGTAGAGTACTTTGTTTACTCCAGTGAACCTCCAGTAGAGTACTTTGTAGACTCCAGTGAACCTCCAGTAAAGTACTTTGTTGATTCCAGTGAACCTCCAGTAAAGTACTTTGTAGACTCCAGTGAACCTCCAGTAGGGTACTTTGTTGACTCCAGTGAACCTCCAGTAGAGTACTTTGTAGACTCCAGTGAACCTCCAGTAGAGTACTTTGTAGACTCCAGTGAACCTTCAGTAAAGTACTTTGTTGATTCCAGTGAACCTCCAGTAGAGTACTTTGTTGAATCCAGTGAACCTCCAGTAGAGTACTTTGTAGACTCCAGTGAACCTCCAGTAGAATACTTTGTTGACTCATGTGAACCTCCAGTAGGGTACTTTGTTTACTCACGTGAACTTCCAGTAGGGTACTTTGTCGACTCCACTCCATTCAGAATGAAGGTGCTAGGGTCCTCACCCAAACTCCTTGTTCAGAACAGATCACCTCTGTTCCTGAATCACTTTGCCCGTTTCCAATAAATTCCACAGTAGAATTCAAGTTCCTCCTCGCATTCAAGGGCCTGGATGACCTCGCACCTTCATATATTGGGAAGTTGTTGCGCCCTTTACGTTCAAAAGAGAACTCTGAGGGTAGCAGACTTGTTAAGTTGTTGAGCCACCGGCCAGGATTGGGAAAACCCTAAGCCCACTTTTTAACCCAGGCAACTGCAGAGCACAGACTTGTGTTCATAACTCAACAATAAAACTAACAATAGCACTCAACGATCACAGTTAATAGACTAACAACATATATACATACTAGCGGAAGTACCCGGCTTTGCCCGGGTGAAAAATATCTTTCTTAAAAACCTTACATATATATACACAGATACTAAGGTATTGTCAAAGCCCGGTGGGCTGTTTGTACATTTTTCCACCAACAAATATATAAGAGGCTTTCACAAGTCCAAAAGTTGTAGAAAGTGTGGGGTAAATAGTTGATGTCAAAATGTTTCCGAAAATTGTGGTCTTCCCCCCCCCCCCT
This sequence comes from Lethenteron reissneri, assembly GCF_015708825.2. Classification (NCBI taxonomy): domain Eukaryota; kingdom Metazoa; phylum Chordata; class Hyperoartia; order Petromyzontiformes; family Petromyzontidae; genus Lethenteron; species Lethenteron reissneri. The sequence goes on from NC_083821.1 coordinate 9,634,771, forward strand.
CAAAAAATATCTTTACCCCTCGTAGGTATATATACTAACAACACCTTACATACAACAGAGGAAGTGGTATCTATTGACTGTAGTAGTATCTACTGACTGTACCGTAGTATCTACTGAGCCAGTAGTAGCTACTGACTGTGTAGTAGTATTTAGTGACTGTAATAACTACTGACCATAGTAGTATTTACTGGGCCTACAGTAGTATCTACCGACTATATACTCGTAACGACTAACTGTATAGTATCTGCTGACTCTATAGTTGTATCCACTGACTATAGTAGTAACTACAAAATCTATAGCAGTTTCTACTCACTCTATAATAGTATCTACTGACTCTAGTAGCTACTCACCGTAGCAATATGTACTGACTGTATAGTAGTATATACTGACTGTAGCAGTATTGACTGACTGTAGTGGTATATTCTGACTGTTTTAGTATTTACTATAGCGGTATCTACCAACTCGATAGCAGTATCTACTATCGCTACAGCAGTGTATACCGACTGAGGTCGTACCTGCTATCACTACAGCAGTGCATACTGCTGTGTTGGTACCTGTTATGATGACAGCAGTGCATATTGTGGTGGAACCTGCTATGATTACAGCAGTGCATACTGCTGTGGTGGTATCTGCTATGATGAGAGGAGTACATATTGTGGTGGTGGTACCTGGTATGATAACAGCAGTGCATATTGACTGTACTCATCATTCACCCTCACCATTCACCACTCACAACTCACCCTTACCACTCATCCTCACCACTCACCACTCCCACTCACTATTCACCATTCACCCTCACAACTCACCACTCACCAACCTCCCTCACCAATCTCCCTCACCACTCACCCTCACCACTCACCCTCACCACTCACCCTCACCACTCACCAATCACCACTCACCCTCACCACTCACTCTCACCACTCACCACTCACCCTCACCACTCACCCTCACCACTCACTCTCACCACTAACCCTCACCACTAACCCTCACCACTCTCACTCACCACTCTCCCTCACCACTCACCACTCACTCTCACCATTCACCCTCACCATTCAGCCTCACCACTCAGCCTCACCACTCACCCTCACCACTCACCCTCACCACTCACCGTCACAACCACCACTCACCCTCACCACTCAACTTCACCCTCACTACTCACCATTCATCCTCACCAATCACCACTGACCAATCACCACTCACCACTCTCCACTAACCCTCACCACTCAACCTCAAAACTAACCACTCTCTCACCACTCACCCTCACCACTCAGCACTCACCCTCACCACTCACCCTCACCACTCACCCCTCACCGCTCACCACTCACCCATCACCACTCACAACCGCCACTCACCCTCACCACTCATCCTCACCACTCACCCTCATAACAACCACTCACCCTCACCACTCACCCTGACCACTCATCCTCACCAATCACACCCTCACCAATCACCACTCACCCGCACTGCTCACCCTCACCACTCACGCTCACCCTCACCACTCACCCCTCACTAATCACCACTCATAACCGCCACTCACCCTCACCAATCACCCTCAACACTCATCCTCACCACTCACCGTCACCACTCACCCTCACTACTCACCACTCATCCTCACCAATCACACCCTCAACAATCACCACTCACCCTCACAACTCACCCTCACCACTCACTCTCACCACTCACCACTCACCCCTCACAACAACCACTCACCCTCACCGCTCAGCACTCACCCTCACCAATCACCACTCACCCTGACTACTCACCTCTCATCCTCACCAATCACATCCTCACCAATCACCACTCACCCTCACTGCTCACCCTCACCGCTCACCCTCACCACTCACCCTCACCACTCACGCTCACCCTCACCACTCACCCCTCACTAATCACCACTCACAACCGCCACTCACCCTCACCACTAACCCTCACCACTCACCCTCACCACTCACTAATCACCTCTCACAACCGTCACTCACCCTCACCACTCACTCTTACCACTCACCCTCACCACGCACCCTCACAACAACCACTCACCCTCACAACAACCACTCACCCTCACTACTCACCCTCACCACTCATCCTCACCAATCACACCATCACCAATCACCACTCACCCTCACTGCTCACCACTCAACCTCACCACTCACGCTCACCCTCACCATTCATCCCTCACTAATCACCACTAACAACCGCCACTCACCCTCCCCACTCACCCTCACCACTCACCCTCACCAATCACCACTCACCCTCACCACTCACTACTCACCCTCACCACTCTCCCTCACCACTCTCCCTCACCACTCTCCCTCACCAGTCACGCTCACCACTCACCACTCACGCTCACCACTCACCCTCACTACTCACCCTAACCACTCACCCTCAACACTCACCCTCACCGCTCACCACTCACCCTCACCACTCACCCTGACCACTCACCACTCATCCTCACCAATCACACCCTCACCAATCACGACTCACCCTCACTGCTCACCCTCACTGCTCACCCTCACCACTCACCCTAACCACTCACGCTCACCCTCACCACTCACCCCTCACTAATCACCACTCACAACCGCCACTCACCCTCACCACTCACCACTCACCATCACCACTCACCCTCCCTACTCACCACTCATCCTCACCAATCACACCCTCAACAATCACCACTCACCCTCACCACTTACGCTCAACACTCACCCTCACCACTCATGCTCACCACTAACCCTCACCACTCACCCCTCACTAATCACCACTAACAACCGCCACTCACCCTCCCCACTCACCCTCACCACTCACCCACACCACCACCACTCTCCCCCTCACCACCACTCTCCCCCTCACCACCACTCTCCCCCTCACCACCACTCTCCCCCTCACCACCACTCTCCCACTCACCACCACTCTCCCCCTCACCACCACTCTCCCCCTCACCACCACTCTCCCCCTCACCACCATTCCTCCCCCCCCTCACCACCACTCTCCCCCTCACCACCACTCTCCCCCTCACCACCACTCTCCCCCTCACCACCACTCTCCCCTCACCACCACTCTCCCCCTCACCACCACTCTCCCCCTCACCACCACTCTCCCCCTCACCACCTCTCCCCCTCACCCACTCTCCCCCTCACCACCACTCTCCCCCTCACCACCACTCTCCCCCTCACCACCACTCTCCCCCTCACCACCACTCTCCCCCTCACCACCACTCTCCCCCTCACCACTCTCCCCCCTCACCACTCTCCCCCTCACCACTATCCCCCTCACCACTCTCCCCCTCACCACACTCCCCCTCACCACTCTCCCCCTCACCACTCTCCCCATCACCACTCTCCCCCCTCACCACTCTCCCCCTCAGCACTCTCCCCCCTCACCACTCCTCCCCCTCACCACTCTCCCCCTCACCACTCTCTCCCTCACCACTCTCTCCCTCACCACTCTCCCCCTCACCACTCTCTCCCCTCACCACTCTCCCCCCCTCACCACTCTCCTCCCTCACCACTCTCTCCCTCACCACTCTCCCCCTCACCACTCCTCTCCTCACCACTCGTCCCCCTCACCACTCTCCCCCTCACCACCTCTCCCTCACCACTCTCACTCCCTCACCACTCCGCCTCTACCACTCCTCACCACTCACAGCTCCTCTCTCTCCCTCACACCACTCTCTCCCCTCACCACCTCCCTCACGCACTCACCAGCTCGCCCCATCACCACTACTCCCCTCACCAACTCTCTCTCCCTCAGCCACTCTCCCCCTCACCACTCTCTCCCTCACCACTCCACCCTTCACCACTCTCCTCCTCACACACTCTCCCCTCAACCACTCGCTCCCGTCACCATCTCGCCTTCCCTCACGCACTCTCCCTCACCACTCTCCCCCCTCAAGCCATCTCTCCCTCACCACTCTCTCCCTCACCACTCTCCTCCATCACCACTCTCGCCCCTCCATCCCTCACCACTCTCCCTACACACTCTCGCCCCTCACCACTCTCAATCCCTCACCACTCTCCCCGCTCACCACGCTCATCACACTCTCACCACTCTCTACATCCACATTACTCACCCCTCACCACTCTCCCCCTCACCACTCCTCGCCCCTCAACACTCTCCTCCTCACCACTCTCCCTCACCACTCTCCCCCTCACCACTCTCCCCCTCACCACTCTCTCCCTCACCACTCTCCCCTCACCACTCCTCCCTCACCACTCTCCCCTTCACCACTCTCCCTCACCACTCTCCCCTCACCACTCTCCCCCTCACCACTCTCCTCCTCACCACTCTCTCCCTCACCACTCTCCCCCTCACCACTCTCCCCCTCACCACTCTCTCCCTCACCACTCTCCCCCTCACCACTCTCCCTCACCACTCTCCCCTTCACCACTCTCCCTCACCACTCTCCCCCTCACCACTCTCCCTCACCACTCTCCCCCTCACCACTCTCCTCCTCACCACTCTCTCCCTCACCACTCTCCCCCTCACCACTCTCCCCCTCACCACTCTCTCCCTCACCACTCTCCCCCTCACCACTCTCCCTCACCACTCTCCCCCTCACCACTCTCTCCCTCACCACCTTGTTAAGCGCGATCCTAAAGGAATCTACAACCTTCGATGATTCCTTTGCGCGATTCAAAGAATCGATTCCTGGCGCATAGGAGGTTTCCATTTTTAATTACAGAGTTTTATTTTCATTGTTATGTTATGTTTTAAAGTTTTCAGGAGTTTTTAATTCTATTTCAGCCCCAGTCAACGCCGGATATTTCCCATTCGTAGCAGTTTATATCAACTCTATAACCAACTTTATTAAACGGAAATAAGGCGATTCTAAATGAATCTACAACCTTCGATTCCTTTTCGCGATTCAGAGAATCGATTCTTGGCGCGGTCGGGTTTATAATTTTAATTACACAGTTGTATTTTCATTGGTATGTTACAATAATACTGTCTAATCGCTATAATTTTATTATCTACCGACCCTATAATAGTAATTGCACACATTGGGGTGGAAGGGGAGTGAAGAGGACGTGAAACTTTGATGAATTTACCTCAGAGTCGCGTGTTAATGCGTGCGCATATTTGTAACGGGAATTAAAAATGGCGTCCACCCCGTAGCGAAGTTGTTGCTACCCGTTGCCAGGGGCAACCGCCGTGGTCCGCGCCGGCCGGCAATATTAAATAAATAAATAACTAAATAAAGAGCAATCGCACTAAATCGATAATCGGTCCGATTTAAAGTTTAGAGACGAAAAATCGGAAATGCCTAAGTTTACTGCGGGCCGGGGGCGTGCCCACCTGCAAAATTTAATCTCGGCGAACCCCACGGTCCGAGAGCTAAATCCCCCGGAAGGGAGCGTACGCAGATGGACAAACAGACAGACAGACAGATAGACAGACAGACAGACAAAAAATGAATTATATAGGTTAGATACTATTATAAACTAATATTGATTTGAAGCTTTCGTGACTGCAGGAATCCATACTCTTTGGTTCTTTTGGTAAAGTCACGTAGTCTCTCATTTGTACCTGATGATGATTGCTTGTGTTGCAATCGAAACGTCGTATGCTATTATTTAATTTATTATTTTCTCATTCTACCCGTGTGTTTGTCTTTGCGTCTCTGTGTCAATTTCACTAAGTTTGTTTGATTTAGTGTGGTTTCTCTCTCTCTCTGTCTCCAATCGTATTTTTCGGCCTTATTCCCTGCAGTTACGCAAATTTGAACTACCTCTAAGGGGAGGTTTTAACTTTTTTTTTTCTCTCTCTCTGTGTGTCTCTGTGTTGTCTCTCTCTCTCTCTGCCCGTGTGTCTGTCTTTGTGTCTCCGTGTCTGTGTCGGTCTTTGTGTCTCCATGTCTGTGTCTTGTCTCTCTCTCAAATTTCACACTTAACTTCTAATTTAGCAATCATTGGAAGAACGTAATCCACCAGGCCATGCGTTAATTGTATGTTGACCGACTTTCTGTGTTGCATTGCATTACATTTCCAAATTTTACTAAGTTTGTTTAATTTAGTGTGGTTTATCTCTCTCTTTGTCTCTGCTCGTTTTGCTGCTTTATTTCCTGCTGTTGCGCCAGGTCTCTCATTGACATGCTAATTTCTCTACCCCCACCCCTCTCTGCCCCCCTCTCTATTTAAGGCCTCGACACAGAGGCGTTGTTTCTCTGTGTCCCTATGTGTTTGTCTCTCTCTCTCTCTGTGTTATCTCTCTCTGCTTACGTGTCTGTCTATGTGTATCCAGTTCTGTGTTTAATCTCTCTCTTAAATTTAACAATCTTTGGAAGAACGTAATCAACCAGGTAGGGTGGTGACTGTTATGTTAGCCGACTCTCTGTGTTGTATTGCAATATATTTCTAAGTTTACTAGGTTTTGTTTTCTCTCTCATTTGTACCTGATGATGATTGCTTGTGTTGTAATCGAAACGTCGTATGCTATTATTTAATTGATTATTTTCTTTTTCTACGTGACTGTACCAAAATAGCCACAGAGTAATTCCTGCAGTCACGAAAGCGCCAAATCAAAGTCACGTCGGTCTAATTTTATTTTATTTTTTCAATTTAAAATCCGTTCTTTGGATGACATCAATCTGGACAAAAGAATGTAAATGTTCCCTCCAAATGATAAGAAAACAACTGATGCAATACAATATTGCGTATATATAAAAAAAGAGTGTAAACAGAGACTTGAATTTACTTACCTTCAAAAAGGCCCAAATGACTAACTCAGAATTTTAAAGTAAGCTCCATAATGGTGTGATCGGACTCTCCTGATGTCAAATGGAAGGCCGCGCTCACAAACGCAATCCCCTATGACTTGGAGAATATACTACCCCGACCTTGAGGGGTCACAGACAATCCTGGGGATTGGCCGGAGCGCTCGCCACAAACCACAATGACGTGGCCTTGGGTGCACACGCGGACGTTTTGTATGTATGTATGTTTAACTTCTTTCGCACCCTACATAGCCAGCCGTGCTAATCGGAGCTGTGGGGGAGAGACACACAACTAAACACAAGAAGCAGTTTTAAAGAAATGTTTTTTCAATCTACTGTAGATTTAAAAGTGCATAGCTCCAGTGGCTTCCTAATATCAGAAGGAAGCACATGTGAAAGCGCGCAATGCTGTGACCATCTTTATTCGATACCAGCCAAAAGCGATGCTGTGAGGATGATGGTCGCAGTTGCAATCATTCACGCGCCACGTTTCCAGTATCGCCCAGTTGGATACTTTTGACGTTTCGTCATTCTCAGTCACGTCCGTTTTGACAAAGGAAGGCAGAAAAAAAATGAACAGTTGCTAAAGCCCCGTAGAACAAATGGGGGCTTCACAAAAAGGCCAAAAAAATGCTCTAGCAATCTGCAACAACAACATCAACGGTTAAAGTGCCGTTATGCTCATCTCCATTGGTGAAGCCAAACAGATGGTGGACATGCCACATGAACATGGTGGTGGTCAGTCCCTCTATAGGATGTTCACTGTTGACCTGACACAGAGTGGCACCCATTTATTTATCTTATTCAGTGCTTACAGAGATGAGTCGATCTCTGTAAGCACTGAATAATTTACCAAAGTGAAACCAGCTTTTTTATATTTGAACGGACGATTATATATGATTAAGAATCATTCATTGTTGCAGTGGGATTGGATTTTTTATTAAGGCCATAATATAATTTTTTTAATTAAAATATGATACATTTATCCCGTGAAATAAGATCATGATGATGATGATGAGTTATTATAGACCAAGATATGTATTCTTCTGTTAATATAAAACGTTAACGATCACTTTGTTCATTACTTACAAGCTGCACTGGCCGTTTTCATTGCATTTGCAATTGCCATTAATGTTAATATTAGTTCAGTTTGTTACGGCCGTTACAATCCAACCGAGTGAGACTGTGGCTCGAGCACTCAACTCACGGTCACTGGGTTACGAGTCAAAATGCCGGCCGCGGGTCAATTACCCAACCACCCCTCAGAGAGGCCGCAGATTGAGAATCCAACACTGGTCAACATATTAATAGATTGATCAATGCCATTGGAATGTGCAATCCACCACGAGCCCAGATCCACCAATGTACATGAATACCACCCTATTACTTATGAGCGGGCAGATAGTTTTGACCGGACTTTGCTATCGCACACACGTTGCATGAGAACGCAATCGCTAGGCGAGGACTGCAGAGTTGTTATCCGCCAAAACGCCCACCTAAGTGCCCCATCGCCCCCTCGCTCCTCCCCAGAGATCTGGCGCTGCCCCCTTCTATGAAATCTCTCATCTCGCTGCGAGTAAATAACACGACTGTGCATTATTTATCAGTGACCTCACAGCCGGCGAAGGGCTACGAGGTGAAATCCCAAGCTACTCTTTTGCACTTGGAACCCCCAAAAAAAAGAAAAAGAAAAATAACCTCATGGCAACTGCAAAACAACAGTGCGACTTGTCCACAAATACGAATGCACAATGACACTGTTTCCATATCTCTCCATTTTGACAAGGTTTATATTGCCTTCGGCGAGCGAGCGAGTTTGTGTTTGTTCTTCCTATTTTCATCCACGACTGCTCTGGGTCACCTTGTGTCATTGTTTCGTTATGTCAACACCTGTCACTTTCCGACTGCCATTTACTAATGACACATGTCACAAGGTGGCTTGAACCGTGAGAACAGAACTAAGTGACACGGAACATATTGGTCACGACAAGGTACAAAGGTTCAACTTATTATCATCTCGCCATTCACTTTTTGTGAGCTCATTCCACTTTAAAAATTACATTTATAAAAGAACAGATGTAACCCAACAAACTGTCATTCATTGGGACAACTTTTGTTTTGAATGATGCATATATGTAAAGAAAAAAACCTATTCCAGGTTTATCCAGGCTTTAGTCTCAACCAAATTGAAAATGCTAATGCAATTTCTGCTAAATTGAATATTTGAATAATGTATAAATGTTTCATTTATGTTTGGCCTTGTGCCAGTATGTTGCTCTATGAAGCCTCCCCGTGCCATTTCGTTTTTGGGGCTTCTTTGACCATACTTCACCAATGCGGGTTAGTTCAGATATCACTCAGCACCGATTTTTAAAAATATGATTAAATGTAATTAAGCCTTACAATTCTACTTCATTGACATTTAAATTTGAATATTTTTTAAATATCACATTCCTCTCTATATTGCATTTCTTTTCTTATTCTGCTGTTATCTCGATATTTTTTCTTCAAGTAATTTGATAAGAATTTCACGTGTTTTGTTTCAATTTGGAATCAATATTTTGTTTTCATTTAGCGATCTTGATTCTGTGGGTTTAAATTTTTAACACATTTTCACAGCTAATCAGAATCAAAATCTTTATTTTACCAGGAGGAATCTGATGAGCTATGAAGCTATTTTTTCACAAATGTCCAGTAGGGGCACGGGGTCAGCAAGTTACAGCAACAAACAATACAAAAACACACGCTAGGACTGAAAAATAAGGAACAGGTAAAGCAAGTCACAAAAAGTACGCAAATATAAATGAAGTATATAGGTACAAAGTACTTAACGACACACATACCTGCTGATCTTTCAATACTAAATGTGAGCTAGGGCAAGGCAGCAAAAAGAAAACAGCCCTAAACCACACCAAGACAGCACAGAATCCCTCAACAAAATTGCACATTCAATTTGAACTATCGATACACGGGTAAGGATCAAAGTTAACAAATCACACACGCGTCCTGTGCAAAGTCACTGTCCTCTGTTACACAGCACACACACGTACTGCGCAAAGTCACCGTCCTCTGTTACACAGCAAACATACAAACACGCACTGCGTTGACCGGCATATTTAGCCTCGACCGTCTCACCGCATGCCCCCTCTCGCGACCCCCGATCGGCCCCGCGTCTCTCGCGCCAGGCGAGGGGAACGTTGCTTCTCCGACGCAGCTCCCCCCGCTTGGAATTCAGTCCCTCCTCTCTCACCGCACCGCACGTCGGCGTCGTCCTGCTGTCAAGACACTGAAGACGTGTCACTGTTTTTAATTCAGAATCAAAATCAGAATATGTATTTATACTGGAGGAATCTGATGAGCTACAAAGCTCTTTTTCACAGATGTCCAGTTGGGGCACGGGGTCAGAACGTTACAACAACAAACAATATATAAAAAAAAACATTCTTCCGCGCCTCTGAAAGTACATTTTGTGTTAATGTTGTGCACGTTACAAATTGATTAATGATTCAATGAAATTGTATAATCCATAATAGAAGTTTTTTTGGGTTAGATCGCGTAAATATATAAATTTGTCGATAAAATCCGCCACCACCCGACACAGCCAACTAGTTGTCACGTAAACAGAACGTGCCAATTCGTCACTAGTACAGCACACCGGTGTGTTGGAGAGCCAAGCCACAACATTTACAATCTGACTACGACGTTTCGCCAGTAATTACAACTAGCTTCATCAGGCGACAGCTAGATTTGTGGAGAAGTCTAACTGTTTAGTTCCTTATGTAGAGGCATAGATGTGGTGACCACGCTTCTGCGCTCTTGCGCCAAGTGGAGGGGGTAATTAATGAAGTCAACGTACATTATGCATGTGCATTATGCGAGCCCTTTGATATTGTCCTTCCTGTCTATTGTGTGTATAAAATAGCCATACCAACGGTAATCCCTATTGAAGTATGCTGCCCTTTAGAGACATTTATTTAAATAATGTATTATTTGATTATTCGCTTCCGCACAGCACTAAGGCGGTAGCTATCCGAACAGTTAAATTATCTTTATTTATTTCAATAGATTATCTAATTAGTTTTGGCCAGTAGTATATAGTTTTGCACAGAACGTCAACTTTATCAAATTAAATTGAGTGTCCTTTTTGGCACGCGTGTTCTGCTACTGCTGACAGTGGCATTTGGGAGAATGTAATAACACGAGCCTTGGAATTAGTGCATAGTAATCTATTCTTGGCACGCAGTGGTCCATTCTCTAGCGCTGGAAACGCATGGTGCAGTACGCCCGCACGATTTATGCCTGGCCATCTTTGTCTCACCAATGCTGATATCAACCACAAGACGTCACATCTTTATGGGAATATGGCTGTTTGTGAGCACCTTTTTACGGCCGTCACACGTTGCACAGGGGGGTGGTATTTCGCGTGGACCCTGCACGGCAAACCTTTGTCTTCACAATACTGATGTTTACTTCACACACCAGGGGACTCAATTAAGGCTGAGCCGACTTAGGGGAATCCCAGAACAGATTCATACGTATCTTACCACTGATGTTGAGCGTAGATAAATATTGAATCTGGAGCACGTGGATAATGGAGCAGCTCGCCACCACTAACCGCATATTTAATTTACATGCTAATGCGCGTGCACACAGACACATGAACACGGAGATACACGGGTAACGTTGCCCCGAGGTTTAACACAACAGAAAAATGCACCGCGATTGATGTTTAACTTTCAGCGCAAATTCAAAATTCATGACAGGTTTCACTTAAGTGTGCAACTCGATTTTGTAAATTAACTCACGTAGAGCTATTCTCAGCGGAGACTGGGTTGAAGCCATCAAATGTACTTTCTTAGACAGAGCTGGCAAAAGCTCTTTTTCACACTTGTTCTCTATGGAGCTTAAGAGCCGGCGTTTCAGAGGTGCTGGCTCAGTCTCCTGACATAGACATTAAACATCCCTATGAAAGTGAGCCCTCTTTCTGCCAGCTTATGCTCACTCTCCATAAATAATGCATTCCAAAACCTGTGCTAAATAATCCTATAGGATTTATACAACTTCTCGTGGAATCCCAAAGCTGTGTGTATTGTACATCAGCCATTGATATTTACCAACCATGCTGTAAGATGAACCAAAATACCGTGCACAAAATCTCTCCGAGCATACAAAAAGATGTGTTGGGGCTGTATATTCCTATATGTAGCTGAAAATAGTTTTTGTCCATATAGGTTAAGGGGTTTTAATTCACAGGAGTTATCATATGAAGACAATGACCCCTGCTTGTAGAGGTCATTGTATTGAATTTTGAATTTCCACCACTTTTTTGGGTTACCCTACCAGGCTGAGCTGAAAGCAAATGGTCTCAGGAAAGAGTGATCGGCAAACGTTCTGCTTCCAGTAAGTTTCAAGTTTATTTCGTTGATGCCAGGTGAGAACTCACGAGACCAGAATGAGTCTCATTTCTTTTCAAAACAACTAAAACAAAGTGCAGCGACTAAGCAAACAGAAATCAAACAAAAAACAACAACTGTGAAACGAGTGATACATTTTTTTTATTCATTTAGCAAATGATTCTACACGTGTCTTTCGCACAGAGAACAAGATACACAAAATAATTAATTCATTAATCATGGCATACGTACCCACAGAGAAGCTCCCTTTAAAAAAAATACCTTCATTTTTTAAATAAAATCTCCGACAAATCTATCATAACCTAACTACTCTAAAACAAAATAAATAAATAACGCACTCTCCGTGGTATAATGGCTATCAACCTGGACTTGCATTTCCTCGTTTGTGGTTCGATTAAATTTCCTAGCGCGGCAGTTTAAATAACTGGGCAAGGTTTCTTAATTCTAGATTTGAAGCTTTCGTGACTGCAAGGATTCATATTCTTAGGTTTTTTAGGTAAAGTCACGTAGGTAAAAAATTAAAATTAAAATTAATAAAAGTAAAATAAAAATAAAAATCACGACGTTTCGGAGGCAACACAAGCTTCCGTCTTCAGGTGGAACCGTCACAGCCCGACAGCTGTATCAAGTAAATGACCTGCTTTTGTGCTTTTACCATCTACATGGCAGAGGCTCGGTCTCATTTGCAGCATTTTGTTATGTAGGCTAGGCGTAGTCACAAACCGAACCTCTCCATAATAAAGGCTGAGTCATTTGTTATGTAGTCTATTACCATCTACATGGCAGAGGCTCTGTCTCATATGCAGCATTTTGTTATGTAGGCTAGACGTAGTCACAAACCGCACCTCTCCATAATAAAGGCTCAGTCATTTGTTATGTAGTCTATTCGTAGTCTCAAGCCGCACCTTACCATAATAATGAAAAGTGAGCCGTTCCTGGCCCTTCCCCCCCCCCCTCAACCATTATATATACGGAGTGGTATCTCTTGTAATCTCTCATTTACTTGATGCAGCTGTCGGGCTGTGACGGTTCCACCTGAAGACGGGAGCTTGTGTTGCCTCTGAAACGTCGTGATTTTTATTTTACTTTTATTAATTTTAATTTAAATTTTTTACCTCCGTGACTTTACCGAAAAAATCTAAGAATAAGGTTTCTTAAATTGCCCCCCCCCCACGCCTCTGTCCACCCAGCATTGTGTTAAACGGGTTCACCGCACTTCGTCGATTGGCAGGTTCTTCTGTGCAAGAGAGTCAAATAGAGGCGTTTGTCTCGCGTCGGGCAGTTTGCGTCCAAATATTATGTGAGGTGGCTCTCTACAGCTTCCTCTAGCCGAGGCCCTTGTATGTATTTTGAACTTTTTTCGCACCATACGTAACCAACCGTGCTAATCAGAGGTGCGCGGGAAGGACATGACCGGAGTTTGCGTGATGGATTAAAACGAGCAATTGCAGGGCTGCGCCTTCACGTTTCACCTTTACCCGATAGGGTATTGATGGGGAAAGATGTGGGCGGGCAGGGGGTGTAAGCATGGGTGGGGATGGGGGGCTGTAGAGGGGAAAACCCACGGGGCCTCACGAACCACCGGGATGGGGAACCCACCTCACTAGGATCTTTTCCTGGGCCAGGGACGGAACTAATTACTCGAGGCTGGGTGAGCCCTGATTTTGGCGAGTTGTGGAAGTGCAGCAAAAGGGGCCCTGAAACGTAGAGCTTTGGGGAAAGCATAGTGCATGCGTGCATGAGCCTTAGCAAACCTATCGTATTGCATCAGGTTGAATAAGGTTAGACAGATGAAAGAAGGGAATTTATACAACTGAGACGCAGAGCAACAACTACAATTTCACATTCGGGTGGTCAAGCCAGATAACCGAGTCAGGAGCAGCGTAGTGTAGTATTGCTGTGATGTCTCCCTCGTATTTGTGAACCGAGCATTGCGTCGTTACGTGTTGCACGGTCTGTTCTGGACGATCACAGTCGCACATCGGAAAGCTTACATTTTATATTTGTGCATCAGGTATCTGCATCTTCCATGGTTTGTACGGATGCGGTTTAGGGTGGACCATGAGCTTCGTAGAAGGTGACAAAGAGAAAATGTTCCAACCTGCATTGAGGCAACTGCACACAGTGCAGTTGGCCAGTTGTTTTAACCGCGTCTTGAGAGATTGGACGTAGAATCAACACACAGCACCGGAGAGAAAATGATAATGGGTAATCATTGACGAGGAGAAAATATGATGAAAATGAGTGGCCAATGTAAGTAGAGTGAGGAGAGAAACAAGAACGTGACAGACTGATGATAAGTGTGGCTGTGACTAATGTGATAGTATGAGTAACAGAGAGATAAGAAGGCAACGGACCCACAATGAGAGAGTGGATGAAGTGAATCAGTAATTGTAGAATCATCGGTCAGGTAGAAAGCCTTATGCTGACTACTTTCTACGAGATACAGATAAATATGAAAAAAACGATTAATAATCTGAGTGAAATTGAGATCGAAGGTTATGATGATACGTTTATTTGGTCATCAAAATAAACACCATCGTGATTTCCCACTCAAATAAGCAATGGGGCAGTGCTCATCTCCCATTCACAGCCCGGACCAAGTGGTGGATATTTGCATTATTATCGACCCCCCGAGGGATTAACGGCTGAGTCGACCTCCCCTGAACTTGCAACCCATACCAATTGGGAGCTGCCCACTCTAAACATTGTGCCGGCATGACCGTGGCCTGCCTCCATTGCACACAATGAAGAGGATAAATTATTGCCAGATTCAAAGTATAATTAATTAAATCAGTCGTACCGCGTGTACAATGCAGCGCATTACCAGCGGCCCCCGAGAGTGAAGAGTTGTGATAAAACAACAGGGTAGTGGCATAACGTGGCAGCATGCTTGATCCTCATTCTGAAAATTGTATTATGTTTTGTTGAACTTTTTTGCACCGTACGTAGCCAACCGTGATAATCGGAGGCCCGAGGGAAAGTCCTAAAGAAATTAGTTTTCAATCTCGATTTAAAAGTGCATAGCTCCAGTGACTTCATACTATCGGAAGGTAGAACGTTCCAGACGGCCACAGAAGCGCATCTGAATGCGTGCGATGGCAAAGGTGGGCACCTGTTAAGGCACTACAGATGTCACAGGAAAGAACAAAATCTACATTACATATACCGTGTTAGAGTTAGCCTGCTTAACTTTACGTGCAATGTATGTCCTTTACGTTTGGTTCTGCAATTATTTTGGTAAAGCTCAGAGCTGAGAGAGAGTGATCGACATGTATGTAGGCAGCGAGCAAAATACGCGACTTAAATGCTCAGCTGCTGTGTAACAGAACGTCTCAAAAAATTGGCTAAAGATCTCCATCAGAGATGACCTCCCCAAAATGCTCGTGTCTACTTCTCTACACCACGTAAGTGCAATTCGGATGCAGCAGTATGAGCACACTGTGCTATAAACTTGGCCAATAGAGTTCAATTACTAGTCATGGGCCCACGTCAATGGCGAGTGATTTATGAACTGATCCACGTACCCCCTTCCCCCCTCCACCAACTTGCACTGAGCAGAGTGGTGACGTAAGCAAGCAACCCTCGTGGCTTATAAGACGGTTATGTGGATACCTTCATCAAACAATGGATTGTAAAAGGCTCTGCAAAGTCGTATTAATATCATTAAGTTACTGTACATTCAAATTAAACGTTTTAGACACGTGCATTCAATTTTTCTCTGTCACTTTCACGAAAAAAAGATACATTACATTATTTTACCCATGCGTTTATAATTATCTGCGTGCAAATAGCCTGTTTGGTATACCAAGAGTCTCGACTCATTGCCTTCCCGAGCAGGAGCAGTGCATTTCAGCGGCTGCCTCAAGTCCACTTTTGTGGAATTTAACGGCTTATAAATAAACTCGGCGCATCATGAAAATGAGAGGCAGATAAATTGTTGGCTGTCGGTCCCATTCTTGCAATGGCACACTCATTGTAGCTGACTGGCACTTGCATGCAAATCATCGTCCCCCCAGCTAAGCCTTTAGTACCAATAAATACTCAAATGTTGTCAGGTTGTGTCTGTTTATTTCGGTGCTGTGAGATACACGGCATTCGCGACGTGTTGCTTTTGTATGCGAGGACAATGAAATCCTTTGCGGGATAAATTCGCAGCTGTTCGCGAAATAAATTGGTGTCATATTTTGAACGTTAAAGTGCCGTAATTAAAATGCCATGTTCGTCACCATCATTCTACAGATTAACTTGTGGTCTCAGTGGTGGCTGGTGTACGCGTGCTTTGAAAAATTCCACATATTTGATAATGGATAAAAATACAACTTCAAATTCAGGTTTTTTCACTTTTTCCCACCCAAAAAAACCACCTCAGGGACCACATTTCAAACATCACAATTCTGCGACAAAAATAATCCACAAAGAAGTATTTATAACTTTACTCGGGCAAATCTATGTTAGCAACAAAAAGTATTTCGCTGATTAACTGAACATGTAAAAATAATGGTTTTTAGCTGTTTTTTCTTGTTTTGTTTAAAAGTCTTGTTCGGAGTGAATAATAATAGACAGGGCAGCACGATGAACGTTGCACCGGTTGATTAATTGAGTTTTGGAAACACATGTATCTGGTACAAAATCGAATTAATCCGTATGTGAAAATGTAAAAAAAAACTGATTATATTCCTACTCAAATTACCAAAGAGTGATGCTCGTCACTATCGCGAGCCTAGAGCCAGTCGTGGAAATGTCAAAATTTCCTATGGTGGGGTTCATTTTCCTTCCGTATGCTAATTACTCCAGTGTTGTTCTTTTTTTATTAACTCTGCAGGAATGATACGTTGAGTTGATCCTGACGAAGAGTGGATTTCACAACCTTTTGACTGTGAGTCGAGCTGTGTGACACATTACCACCTTTGTTCATGAAGAAGTTGGTGAGAGTTTTGTGTTGTCGTTCCCCCCTCTCCACACCAGTTGTATCTTAGTTGGACTTTCGGTGTTATGTCATGAGACAAAGTATATTTCTTGTAAATCTCTCTCAGAGCAGTGCAACCTTTAATGTTAGAGAATAGCCCGCAGAAGTAGAGATCACAGAGCTACCTCTAAGATCCCTTCAAGTGACGTCTGGTCCACGCAGTCGGGAGCTGCATGTTACTACCAGATGTGCGCAAACGATTGATATTTGTTGCTTGACAGTCAAACAGATTTATAGATTTTTATTCTCAGAGCTGGATTTTAGTCAAAGTATGCTCAGAACAAATGATTTGGTTGAGACCATCAGTCAACTCACTAAATTTGACAGTCCGATTTAAACACAGGCGGTTGCTTGGATTTTAATCCAGGAGCTCAGAGATGCCAGCTAGCTCAGTGCCCTGACCACCAGGCAAGATTGGCGTTTTGTTTTTCCAGTTATATTTCAACCGTGCTCATGGCATCACGTCAAAAGGGGAAAGACAATGCCAATTCGAAACTCTGCAGCCAGCAGTGAATCACCCTATGTCAGAGTGCAGTCCTGGAATCAGACATCAGAACGACATCTGAAGTCGTTCCCATTGGTCTATTCACAGTAGGAATTAAAGATTGTGTTACCCTTACAAAAAATGTTCACTGCAAATAAATACAAAATACTCAAACATAGAATAATACACGAATTGAGTGAAAAAAACTAATTTGTTTTCATGCAATCACACCACTTGAGAACCCAGTTTCATAACGGCTCCTGCAATGTGGATTGGAGCCCATGATCTCAGCGATGGCAGCTCAAGTGGTCTGACCTCCGAGCCTCTCAGACACCTTTTGCCCACCTTTTTTTTTAAGTGGGCTCTTTGAGCCCTAAATGTTATGTTTCGTGGCATTATCCGGCATTAAATTTTTCAATTTTCTTTTAACAGATCACTATAATCACTATAATCTTCTTGGTTCTTTCGGTAAAGTCACGTAGAAGGGAAATAATAAAGTAATAAAATTAAACATAATAAAATAATTATTACGACGTTTCAGCCACAACGCAAGCAGGACGGCTGCTTGCGTTGTGGCCGAAACGTCGTGAGATTTATTTTATTATGTTTTATTTTATTATTTTATTATTTCCCTTCTACGTGACTTTACCGAAAGAACCAAGAAGATGAATCCCTGCAGTCACGAAAGCTTTAAATCGAAAGATCACTATAAATTTGTGATCCTTAATATAAGCATAAAATAATATAAAAATAACGTAGCAACATAAAAATATATGAATTACAATGCACTGTTCATTTATATACATAATGTGACTAATAGGGTCATAACATTCAACTCGTAATGGGAAGGTGTCCAGTTCAAATCTGGGCAAGTGGTCAACTCAACCTACCAATCTTCTATAGTCTATAACATTCGTACCACGTTGTATTATGTCACAAAGTGGTATTCGTTTAAGCCAAGAGACACTTTTATTTGACTTTGACAGAACTGCAGGTTCCGTGAATTAAAAACACAGTTCCACGGGGGAATTACTTGGCTCAATATTTGTATGGCTCTGATAAGCCTGAGCCTGTATATCAATCTTGTCAATTTTAGGAGTGTTTTCTATCAATATGATTCTAATGTGTTTATCTTCCATTTTTTTTACATCCATGGCCCAGTAATATTGAGGGCTGTTCTTTTCTGATAATTGGCCCACAGACAAGACATTAGAATTGCGGCGACTTTGCACGATCAGATTTGAAGTCCAGTAAATCATCGTCCACAATACCAAAGTCACCTTCAAACAACGGCTTTTTGCTTTTATAGGCTACGGTTACAGGAGACTCAATGTCCTCAGGGCTTCTTAGATGTTGTAGTTCTGTGCCTCCCTCCAGAGACGTACCTCCAAGCACAGAAAATCCCTGCTATGGTCACAGTTACTGAATTGAAAAAGCAGGGGAAAGAAATGTAAATATGGCATATGCCAGATACGTCTGTCTTTTTGTCGCTTTGGTAGATCACACAGAGGTAATCGTTTGCTGTGGGACTTTCAAGCCTGCTGAGCTGCACAGGACAGCAATATAAGCTGCTGATCTGTCTGGATTGTCGTTGTTTCGAGAGCTGCCCCTTAATATGATCGGATCTTTTCCAGGCACTCTGGTTTTAATGTGTTATTTGTAAAGAGTTATTGTACTCTAATTACCAATCATGTGACAAAAAATCATTTCTGTTAATCACTGACGGTAGTCCTAGACTACAACTAAAATAATCCAGGATATCCTTACATAACAAAACCAAGACAAAGATCCGCCATGTAGGCTTAACCAGACTGTTGGGGCAAGCACCTCTGTAGGCCGGTACGGCACACGAGATCATGGCCAGTACCACTCCCGGCCGCCTTTGTCTCTCCAGTGGCGATGTTTACACACTGCACCAGGTACTAATTTGAGGCTGAGTCGACCTAGGGGAGGCCCAAGACCGGTTCAGATAATTGTCACTGGTGTTGGCCGCGAGCGCGATTTGAACCCAGATCGCCACATTCGTAGTGCGGAGCGCTAACCGCTAATAACAAAAGACATGGGCACATATAGACAGCATTTCCATTTAGCTGTACAAAACCATTTGCAAGCACCAATTACGGCCATCAAGGCACAGGGGCTTGGTGAGTCTTGCCCAATGCTGGAAAGATGTTGTCTTGTCATTGCTTATGTGCATGCGCCACACGAGGCACTTCGATGGCATCAGATTTAGTTTAATCCATCTGTTGGTTGAACGACAACTTGCCAGTGTGTGACCACATTCGCCAAGCCATTATTTTCTGTGCTGTGACCTGCTCGGGTTGAATGCAAATCAAAGTGTTTAAAATTGGGAAATTCCACATCCTTACGGTGGAGGTCAGCCTCTCTGCTGTTGTTGAGATCCCGCGGCGTTGGTGCTCGTTGGTTCCAGAGGAAGGATTGCCTGAGCAAACACCTGCCCAGGATATGCGAGTCGAGTAATGGTTACCCAGTAGACAGACTCACTTCCACCATAGAAATGTGGAACTTCCCATTTTCGAGACACTGTATTTTAGCTGACAATGGTTCCACATATGGTACCAGAATTACAAGATGCTGTAATAAAAAAGGCAAATATTTGTCAAACATTTAAAACTTGTATTTGCTGATGGCAGTTTAACATTTATATTTAAGCAACACTATTTTTCGTGCTGGATATAGACATCATAACAACACTTTCCATTCCGTGCCCTATTCCCTTCACTGTGCACACGAGACCCTTGACCTTCACAACATTGAGACAGTGGAGAGCTCTGTTGATGGTCATAGGTTATACACTGGGCTACATTTTCTATTCTAGCCTGTGGTATATCCACGGGTTATGAATTAACAGTGCGGAATTCTTACCTTCTGAGTACGTGTCAAGGGTAAAGAAAAAAGAGAGCACTCTTCTTCCTCCAATAAGGTTGGGCTGTAGTCTCGTAACATTATTGCATAGGCATCAAACTAAGTTTTACCGTAAGAGAGTGAATGGAGATGTGATGTGGAATGCATGATTATTATTATTTCACAAGTCAAAGTCGAAGCATCTTACATTATCCCGTTATGCTGCAGTGGCTAGCTCTGTGGTCTTAAGTTGGTGGTGGAAATTCCACATTCCTTTTGGTGGAGGCTGCTTCCCCCCCCCCCCCCCACAGGATGCCCACTGTTGACTTGACATGAAGTGGCAAAAGAAGATAACAGTTTTACCGTAAGAGAGTGAATGGAGATGTGATGTGGAATGCATGATTATTATTATTATTTCACAAGTCAAAGTCGAAGCATCTCCCATTATCCCGTTATGCTGCAGTGGCTAGCTCTGTGGTCTTAAGTTGGTGGTGGAAATTCCATATTCCTTTTGGTGGAGGCTGCGTTTTTCCCCCCCACAGGATGCCCACTGTTGACTTGACATGAAGTGGCAAAAGAAGATAACAGTCTTGCGATCCTCGCTCTTGCCACTGCCATCAGCAGAGCGTCCACTGTTCAAGTGGTTACACAGCAGTCCGTCGATAGGGGAATGTTAGACAGAGGGCTTGGAAGAGGTGGGAACAGCCACACTTTACCCCACCACATGCGATCTACTGCTGATTGACTGATAGGTGACAGGTGAACCCTCTGTCCCCACCCTCTACACACCAACCAACAACAATACAAATCCCCAGTGTTGGGGAAGGCATGGGGGGGGGGGGGTAAGAAATGTTGCACTATTGTTCAACTGCCACGTCGGAAATGTAAAATCGAACCTAGATACATATAAACTCATCTCTTGAGAACTGCGTTTTGTGTTAAGTTTGTTGCCCCCCCCCCCCCCCGCACCTCCGATTAGCAAGGTTGGATACGTATGGTGCGAAAGAAGTTCAACGTCGGTACGTACGAAACGCGACCTTTGGATGGCAAGTCGAGCGTGCTTAAACATTACAGCACATCAGCAGCAGCATCCATCAAGTGGTACATGCTCATTTTAATAACTCTGAAGGGATGATGGCGCCACGATTACATTTGAACTCGAAACCTTCCGATTGTGCACTAAGCTCTCGAGGCACAGCTCTGCAAACAAAAACAAATTGTATGCAAAGAAGACGAATTTGTGTGTTTTTTCATATCTCGCATATACCAAATGTACTGAAATAGCATTTAGTGGCAGCTGTTCAAACGTTCACGCATGCATTAGGTCCGCTGGTACACAGTTTAAATTCCGTGTTAAAAATTTCCCTTTAATAGTTCATTTCCAAGCTTTACTACCTCAGATGGATCCGCAAGCCCAATTCAACATAACGCCATATTGATTTTAATTCCACTGAGGATTTTCAGCTCGGGGTAATCTACGTGAACGCAATTACTCCGTGCCAGCTCCCTCCACCGTGCAAAATTGCTCCTCAAAGTTAGAGGCGTACATTTGCGTCCATGACGGCATTTTCTGGAGACTATTTTTCTGTTTGAAAACGTATAAGACGATTATATTCGAATTTGAGAATTATGCCCTGATAAGTGACGCCTGTGATAAAAGTGCTCGGCTCACAATTAGACGATTGTTCAGATCCCCTCCAGGAGGACACTCTCTGGATCAATAATAATTGAATGTGTAAATTCAACAGACGTAAGCCATTCAGAGAAACTAGCCTCCAACGTGGGAATGTGGAATTTGCACCACTGGATTTGAGCCACCAAGAAGAGTTGAGCGCTGCCCTGTTAGTCTATGGGCTTAGCCAAAATAACTTATTAATCCCACCTGAGATCCGTACCAACATCTTTCAATCAGCAATAAAAGTGCTTTATGCAATGAGGTCCTTATTCAAAAAAAGATTTTCAGTCGGGGGCGATGTTGCTCCGTCTTATCTCAATTGAGTTATTTGCAGGTAAAATACATTTCAACATTTTGCTCAATACTAGTCACATTGTGTGTGGTTTATTTTAACCTCATGAAATATTCGAAGTACCCGGAGGAAACCCATGCAGAACAGTAAAACTCCACACACAAAGGCATCCGAGTCAAGAATCGAACCCAGACCCTTCTTCCTGTGCCACCCGACCTCAATAAGTATGTTATCATATCATCAACTTGTTTCAGCCAAACACAGAAGCTGGCATTGACATTAAGTGTTGCCACATCTAATAGTATCGAATTCTGCTCTGTATGTGTGCATGCATGTTGAACTTCTTTCACACCGTACGCAGCCAACTGTGCAAATCGGTGTAGCGGGGAAAGGATAACAAACTAAAAAGCTAACCGTGCTAATCTCTGGCCCACTTACTATCACACAGGCAAGTGGTGAGGCATTTGACTTTACTTGAGAATGTAGAAAATAACAAAGTTACGTATGAATTCAAACGAAAGGCTACACACCAGTGCGGAACAAGCACAGACTCACCACTATTGCATAAAAAAGAGAGAAATTCTAAGTAGCACATCTTTGTGGAATTGTCTCTTTTTCACAGTATAGAAGATTGAGGCAGAATTTTACACTATCAAAGAATCTAACACGGATGTGACCACTCTTACAAGTCCCCATGTATGGGTGCATAAAAACGTGTCACGTGATATCATGCAAGATACTTTAATGCACAATTGGAAGGTTATGAAGTGGTGGTAGTGGTGGCTATGCACACCTGTAATCCAGCACTTTAGAGGCGAGGGTTGTTGGATTATACTAAATGCGAAACTCTCTTCCCGTACGAGTCGAGGTGCCATTCGTTGCATCTCTACGGGGATACAGAGTGTTTCCTCGTTGCACACACAATTTTTATCCAGGTGCTCCGGTTTCCTCCCACATGTAACCACTCATTAATCGGCCGAAAACACCTTCACATATATAGAGGATGTCAGAGCTTGTGGGGTTTGTTTATGAGTGCTGACAGCTCATTGCCTGACCTCTGGATTTTTCTGTTTGCACGCAGTCACTTTAAGATGGTTTCTTGTTCATGTTTTTGTTTGTTGCGGTTGCACCCGATTCAAGAGCCGAATGGCTCACAGGGCTGTACCAAACAAATGGAAACTGAAAACTTACTCACACTCTTCTTTCCCTCTCGTCCTGTGCGGTCGCTACTCGCGCTTCTCGCTTCGAGAGCGAGTGAATACCGTGCGTCTCATTTTAAGCCTCAATTATTATTTTGTATACTTCTTCGAGGGTGGGGGGGGGGGGTGACTGACTTTGTTTCACTCGCTATATTACGTTGTAACCGTAACATATGGCACTCTCAACATATTTAAATACAGCCAATTGCAATCAATGGAGTTGACTTCATCATCATCGGCCAGCACCATCTGCTAACGAGTTGCATTCACTGTGGGGAATAACTCAAGTGTGTGGCCTTCTGTAAAGTGATAACACACCTGCAAAGTAATTCCCAAGAGAAAGCGAGTACCTTTGGATGATTTCACGGTCTATGCTTGAATAATGCCTTCAACAATCAACTTGGAAAGAGAAAACAAAACTTTTCTATTTTGAAGCCCGAACAAAATTCTCTAGTTATTGTATCCATTGAAAGAGCACAGCATGGCTTCATTGCACAGTGTTGCTAACAAGACATTCTATGAAAATAGAATAAATGCATACATACATCATAATACTCATGAATAATGTATGTTTTGCCGAATATCGTGGGTTTACGGTCTGCGATATGAAAAGCAAGCACTTAGTATCACCCAGCTCATTTGTGTGGCACGTCAACTCCTTGAAGCGAATTGGTGGTGGAGATTCCCAACTTCCCATGAAGGGGGCCAGTCTCTCCATAAAACAACCACGGATGAATTCGCAAAAAGCTGTGCTTGTTTTTTTTATTGACTTCAGAGAAAAGAATGGCCGAGTCTGCCTCCAACCGTGAACTCTACAGCCATCCTGATTGAGAGATGAATGCTCTGGCCACAGCCATCTACAGTATTACATCCTCTTATCAATGTACTGCGAGTGTACGGCTACGAATCCCAAACCGTTGGTCACATCGTAAACACTCCGCTGCTGCTGCATTCACTCATTTAAATGAGAAATGGACGAGATCCACTCTGCTTCTGAACAAACGACTGCGTGGATAACAAATGTAAAATTATATATTTAATCTGCTGTTAGTAATCATACCAAAGAAGAAGACTGCTGGATGAAGGCCTACCCACTCCGCATTATTGGTCATTGGAGTTTAACCATCATTCACCAGGCTGGTCAGTGAGAGTTGAAGAAAGAAGAGGTTTAGGGGGTGGAGTAGGTGGTTCAGATATTACCACCAGGACAGTTCAGGTGTTTAATTTCTTGTCCTCGCCCCGCACCTCCGATTAGCACCGTTGGCTACGTATGGTGCGAAAGAAGTTCAACATACGTACACCAGTGATGTTTAGCTGTCGTCGGAAATTAAACTCAGATATAAGGGTTGCTATGATTCACTGCAATTCTCATGAGAAACCTAAACCAATATGCATTACTGTGTGCTTGCATCCTGTCCAATACCTGCTGAAATGTTTACAATTAAAATCGAATGTATATTTCAACTGCTGTATCACACATACATACATAGAGTAAGTTTAAGGCCAAGAATTTGTAAATAATTTCCATGATTATACATTTATTGTGGTCTGACCAAAGTAAAGATGACTATAAGTACAACATCCACAATATACCACCTTTAATATTATCGCATTTATCTACAACCATGCACATCTGTAAACCTGCATATATACCTGAGGGAAATCACTATGAAAGAGTTTTGCAACTGAATGGAAATGAGGTATAAAAAAACTAACAACAACACTGTACCTCTATAAACCATACCAGTCGTTTTTCCGTCATTTATTAAAATGATGATTTTGTTGTTTTAATACTTGCCTAGAGTGTGACTCCAGTCATGTGGAACGTTATTCTATTGAACCCAGTGTGCCTCAAAGGTTGATGAGCATTCATCTTGCCTGGGCCCTCTTCTCGAGTACATATTTGTGGATCGTTACCTCTGGGCAGCGTTTTTTTTTAAAACACTCCGTAAAGAAGACGTAAAAAGGTTCAATTTCGTGACACGTTTCAATGATACCGCCAGCGCACGTGGCAACTTTAAAACGTGACTATCTTTGGCATGTGTTGCAAAAAAAAAGACAAAAACAAAGGGTATGGGTGAGATTAATACAAATTCTTTGGTTCTTAATCTAAGTTTAGATAGGTGTGCACGTGCACACAAAGTCAACGCTAATGTGCACGCACCCGCACTTACAGCGGCAGTTGCACATAAGTGCACGAAAAAAACTCGCACAGGTTAACGAGTACGCACTGTACTCTACACATTCACCGTAGGGCCAGAGCAGAAATGCTCCCTAAGGTGGACATTTATTTACATGGGTAATGAAAGTGAATTTCCTGTTGACCATAGAGTAAAATTGGACAATTGAAGTGATCCTAACCTAAGGCGGTACCGACAAGTGGGATTTCTGCTCTGGGATCATGGACCAAATCGTGTTTCTCCTGTAATTGTCTTGGAGGCAGAGACACACAAACAGAGACAAACAAAAAACAAAGATCCCCCGTATAGCCTTAACAAACGGTTAAGGCTATACTATGCGCTAACCTCTCATAGCACCACTGCCGCACACTCAATATACATGAGCACACAGATGCACAACTTGTGGCTATGCATTTTTGTGCTTATAGCATAGATGCACAGATGCATACAACGCCGCATCGGCGTGCCTTTATATACGTAGTCGAGTCGCACTGTTCCTCTGCTTTTATAACTTAATAAAGTGCAATAATTGCATCCAATGGATAGCACGAGTTGCATCCATTTGCCGACGTTGGAAATACGACACGCACGCTTAATTGAACTTGATTTCGGCAAACATTGAAAATCGTAAGGTTAACGAAAAATAAATCAGAAATTGTGTCAAATGCAGCACCGTTGTATTGTTGGAAAAAAGAAAATGGTAACCCCCCCACGTGTATTCTACTGTGTGCCCTGGAGTCAGGCGGGTCAGCTCCACATTATACATCCCAGCCCATATTTTTTAAAGCAAGCCGAATGGGGAAGTCATTCCGGTGGGATCCAGCTTAAAGGATAATCTTCCCACAATGCGGCACTGTGCATTTCCATAATAAAACCCTGGCTTCACCGCCCGTGTAGAATGCCTGTGTGTGTCCTTGTACGTGTGCGGGGAGCGGTAGTGTCGCGGTTAGCGCGCTGCGCTATTAACCCGGCCACCCGAGTTCGATTCCTGCTCACGGCCAACACCAGTGAAGATTATGGGTCTCCCTTGGTTCGACTCAGCCTCAAATGTATACCTGGTGCGGTGTGTAAACATCACCGCTGGGGCAACAAAGGCGGCCGAGTGTGGTGATGGCCACCCACGCCCTTGTGTGCCGTGCCGGCCTTCATAGGTGCTCGCTAACGGCACTTGTCCCAACAATCTGTTCAGGCTATATGGTGGATCGTTGTCTTTGTTGTACGTGTGCACAAGTGCGTGCGTGAGTGGCATCGCAGTGTGCAAGTGCACTGCACTACGAACCATAGTTCACATAAGTGGGAAGCTGTATCTGAGCCCTATGGATTTCCAGTCCTCAAATGAGGACCTGGTATATTATATGTAAACATCAACAATATAAGGATAATTGCAGCCAGATATAGTGGTATGCTTTGTTGTTGGCCGGAGGATTATAAGATATTGTTCGTGTTGCACCAGCCCGAATAAGTTGCTCACGAGCAGCACTTGCTCTGTCGATAAATGCGTCGTCTGGGTGTATGAAAAGTCTCAGCAAAAAAAAAAATATTCAGTATCGTCTTGCCTAGCATTCTGAGAAGCCCACAGAACACCCATGTGGATTATGTCAGGGGCAGCCCTGTACAAAAGGCATATTCTCTGTTTGCTACAGAAGAGGTATAGGCAATTTCAACAGTACCTACAAAGTCTTCTTCATTGATTTTTCTTTGAGAATTTGGGGTCCCAGTCCCCATACTAATCTTCCCTTGTCCCCATGTTCGTGATCATTAGTAACTTTAACAACGGTTGGTGGGCACAAGTAACGCTCTGTGGCCAAAAGTCAAAGCCAATCCCTATGGACCAGGGAGTCTCCTGGAGGTGCGACAGAGATATCCTCTGACTCATCACCTGTTTAATGCATTTTTTGTAGAAATTGAAAAGCCTTCCATGGTTTTAATGATAGTATTTTAAGCGAAAAGAAATATAATTCGAGACAGATTAATGCCCAGGTATGTTCATGAGATTGCTACCTTCTGATTTATGATGACCTTATTTTTCAAAATATTGTGAATACAGAACTCATATTATCCACGGTGATATGAAGGGGGGGGGCAATATTGTGGATCGTATTATCCGTGGAATTATACATGATTTGAATCCTCTTATCCAGGGGTAAATATTTGC
This sequence comes from Lethenteron reissneri, assembly GCF_015708825.2. NCBI lineage: Eukaryota > Metazoa > Chordata > Hyperoartia > Petromyzontiformes > Petromyzontidae > Lethenteron > Lethenteron reissneri. The sequence goes on from NC_083821.1 coordinate 9,662,707, forward strand.
AGATAACCCGTGCAGATTATAGGCTGCGTATAACTGGAGTTTTTATGGACCCTACATTTGCCCGTGGATAATCGGAGGTAATAGTGCCCGGATAATTGGAGCTCTCCTGTATTATTATCATCATTGCTTTCTATACGTTTCTCTACATATTTTACATCCCAAATAAATGTGTACAAAATAACAAACTCAGAAATGACAATTGTCAACAAAATGAGCTATTATCTATTCGATGAATTGTTATGCAAAATGTTTTCCGGAGTAATTGTTTTGGCATTGGGCATGGGTGGGGGTAAAACGGCAAGAATCGAATGCTCTAAGAGGAGGTCCTCAGAGCTACAACAGTCCTGGGCTCCTTTCACGTTGATCTGGCCCCTGAGTTGTAGGGGCGCTGCAGCTGAGTGGACCTTGCAACGAGGTGTTTGTGTGTATCTCGACCCCCCCAGGTAGCGTAGCGGATAGCAAACCCGGCCATCCGAGTTCGTTTCCCACTCACGACCAACACCAGTGACGATTATCTGAACCAGTCCTGGGCTTTCCCTAGGTCGACTCAGCCTCAAATGAGTACCTAAGTGCGGTGTGTAGACATCGCCACTGGGGAGACAAAGGTGACCGGGCGTGGTGCTGGCCCCCTAACTCCCTCGTGTGCCGTTCCAGCCTCCATAGAAAAAACAACTCGCGAACAGCACTTGCTCCAGCAGGCTATTACAGGCAATACGGGGGATCTTTGTCTTTGTTCTAGACCCCTGTGCAGGGTGAAGGAGTGGGGGGCTTGTGAACGTTGCACATAGGGGGGTACAGACAGTTGCCCTCCAGTAAAAACAGTAGGTGGACAACAGTGAGGTGGCATCATCAGGGTTTAAATCAACTGAGCCTTTAATTAGTGATTGATATACTGTAGTCTATCAAACATCAGCATTGGGTGGATACAAATATGGCCGGGCATGATGCTGGCCTCACCGAGAGCTCAGGCGTCACGACATCCTTAATATGTGCTTGCTGACATTCTGTATGGCTATGCATATGGTCTTTTATCTTTGGCTTCATTTGTGTATGTAACTATGTGTAATAAAAGGACTCGGACACTTCATTCTGTCTTCGTGTCTTTTATTGGGTTCTCGTCCTCACCCACACGGCACTCTGTTATAACTCTGTATTTGTAGCCCCCGGCTATTCACTGCTATTATAGCTCCTTCTTCCCTCTGACTCTCTGCTTCATCTACCGTAACCTCCTCCCTGCAGACTCGCTGCTACCTCTATGCAGACTCCCGCTGCTACCCCTATGTGCAGACCCTCTGGCTGCTACCGTATGCAGACCCGCTGCTGACTCTGTATGCAGCCCCGCTGCTGACTGCAGCCTCCTCGCTGCTTCGGGTCGGTCACCGCTGGCCAACGGTGCCGATCCTCGCTCCCCCGTGTTCGTGGCGATCTCGCCACCCTCCGCTTCGCCCTTCGTGGCCTCTCTCTGTTCCTGGTTCCCCGTCACTCCCCATCCTCTTCCGGTTCCCCTCCTTCTATACTCAACCCCTCACCCCCCCACGTGACCTAACTCCTCCCCTCATGACGGCACCTCCGGAGGGCCGTTTACACCCGCATTACATCACCCTCCCCCATAAAGAAAATCCAGCCGACCTCGGCTGAATTGCAACCTGAAAAGCAATGCGGGTGTAAAGGGCCAACACGTAAAAAGACACGAAGCATGCAAGAACAATATAACAATGAACACAACACAACACAATCTAACGAAACGTGAGGGATTTCGAGCGAGTACGGGTAGCCGGGCCGTCCCGGACGGTCGGCAGCCCACCCGCCGAGCGGGAACGTGGAAGGGTTTTAGGGGCGACGGGCGCAAGTTCTTCCATCGCCATTGGAGGCCCGCCACTGTCCCGCTCGCGTCCAGAGACATCCCGTACTCGCGTCCGCGGAGGGATAGGAAGAGCTGCAGGTCCCGTGGGTTCCGCGGCACCGGTCGGCATCCCACGAGCGGAACGTCCTCCTCCCTGCGCTGTCATGGCCGGCTTGTCTGTGAAGGGTACGACAGGCGCTTTCGCAAGGTCAGCAGACACAGGCAAGGGCGAGTCGGCAGCAACAGACCCCGGCAAGGCAACTTCGGGAGATGACGCATCCGGCCGCGGGGCAATGTATGGCTTCAACCGGGATGTATGCACGAACCAGCGCCGCGAACCAACCTGAACACGCGCCGACTGTGGGTTGGGAACCTCAATGAGGCGGACCGGACCTTGCCACGGTTTGTGTAATTTAGGAGAGGTACCTGGCCGCACCTGTGGGCAATGAAGCCAGGCCAGGTCCCCCTTCTTCCAGGGGCACTCCCCCTTCGAACGTCGGGCACACCGCTCATTCCTGGCCTGAGCTTTGGCTGTAGCCATGCGGGCTCTTTCCCTCGCCTCAGTGACACGGCGAACGTTGTCCTGAATATACTCAGGAAGAGGCTTAACAGGCCCCCTCGCACCGGTTCCCAACTGCTCATTAATCGGCGGCACATTCTCACGGCCGTACATAAGGAAGGACGGCGAGTATCCAGTAGCCGCGTGCGGCGTCATGCGATACGCCGAAAGCACCCCAGGGATATGCAAATCCCAATCAGATTGATTTTCCCCGACTGTATGGCACAGCATGGCGGACAGAGTCCGATTCAACCGTTCCACCATCCCATCCGTTTGTGGGTGGTAGGGGGACGTCCGTATCTTTTTAGTTCCCAAAGCCGCACACACCTCCCCCAACAATTTGGACGAAAAGTTACGCCCCTGATCTGTAAGGAGCCTCTCCGGCGCCCCCTTGTCCATTACATACCCAAATAGAAAGGCGTCAGTGATAGACGCCGCTGACTGGTCAGGCAAAGGCCAGGCCATCGGCCAGCGAGAGAGGTACTCAACCCCCACCAGTAAATACTTATTTCCCTTAGCGGATGGCGGAAAGGGTCCCAAAATATCTAACGCCACCAGCTCATTAACCCGAGATACTTTAATCGATTGTATCGGCGGAACATATGGATGTTTAGGTGGTTTACGGCGGGCGCAATCGGGACACGCGCGAACATGACCGACGACATCCGTCGTCATGCCGTGCCAATAATAGTCTCGTTGCAGCGTCAATAGGGTTTTCTGCACCCCCAGGTGTAAAAGTGTGTCACAGTGCAAAGATCTAATCAACTCATACCGCAATGACGCAGGCACAACGAGACGCCAGTGTTCCTGTATCCCTTCCCTCCACATCAGTAACCCATCTCGGAGAGCAGTTTCCGAAATACCACCCGCACCGACTTCCTTACCCGCCTTCTCCGTTCGTTTTCGCAACGACACCAAAGATTCGTCCAACATTTGCTCCCGAATCCACACAGACCTTGGAAGACGCAAAACCCCGTCAGCCGGTCCCCCATCAACCGGTCCCGGTGTAAGCGGAGTTTCGGGAACATCCACTGCCAGCGCGACAGGCTGAGGGGGGGGCTGAGTCGGTCCACACCTATGCGTCCCCGACGCACACGCACAAGGGGATCGTTGCGGCAACCTGGACAGTGCGTCCGCGTTAGCGTGACGCACACCCTTCCGATGGTGAATTTGGAAGGAGAATTCTTGCAACGTGTCCAGCCATCTCGCCAATTGTCCGGATGGCTGGTCCATCTTAAGAGCGTACTGCAAGGCCGCATGGTCCGTGCGGACAATAAACGACCGACCGTACAGATACGGTCGAAATTGTCGGAGAAAAAACACAATAGCCAAAAGTTCCCTGCGAGTGACGCAGTAACGGGTTTCCGCGGGAGATAAAACCCGACTCCCATACGCCACCACACGCTCAACACCACCTTTTGACTGGGACAACACCGCCCCAATACCAGTGTCACTCGCATCAGTATCCAGAATGAAGGGATGTTCAAAATCCGGATAATCCAACGTCGGCGCAGTAGCCAGTAAATCGCGCAGGCTCCGAAACGCCGCCTCCTCCGGCGGTCCCCACACAAATTTATGCCCCTTCCCAGTAAGGAGATGCAAAGGCCTGGCGATAGTAGCGAAATTCGGAACAAACCTCCGATAATATGAGGCGAACCCCAAAAACCGACGCACATCACCCACCGTGGCCGGGGTTGCCCAATCCCGGACACAAGCAGTTTTCTCTGGATCCGTGGCCACCCCGTCCGCACTAACAATATGTCCCAAGTATCGAACGGAGCGTTGCAGTAAATTACATTTCTTAGGCTTGAATTTCAATTTAGCAGAACGCATTCTGGCGAATACAGCCTCCAACCGCAGTAAATGCTCATCAAATGTGCGGCTGAAGACTATAATATCATCTAAATAAATGAGACATGTCTCCCACTGCAACCCCGTCAACACCAACTCCATCAACCTCTGAAAAGTGGCAGGGGCAGCATTCAACCCCATCGGAAGACAGTTAAATTGGAATAACCCCTGCGGCGTACGGAAAGCTGTCTTTTCTCGCGAGGGCTCGTCAAGGGAGAGCTGCCAGAAGCCCGAAGAGAGATCTAGCGTTGAAAAAAACTTAGCCCCTGACAAGGCGTCGAGAGAATCGTCCATACGCGGCAGGGGATACGCATCTGCCACCGACACTTTATTCAGCTTCCGAAAATCCACACAAAATCGCAATTTACCATCCTTCTTTTTAACCAACACAACAGGCGCGCCCCATGGGCTATTAGACGGAGATATAATATCCGTTTCAACATGTCTTCCACTGCCCCTCGAACATGCTCACGCTCAGCCGGACTCATCCGACGCGAGTTCAACCGGATAGGGGCAGCGTCCCCCGTGTCGATATGATGAGAGAGAAGCGAGGTGCGTCCCAAGTCCAAATCGTCCGAGCTAAACACATCGGAATAGCTCGATAATAATTTATGAATCGCACAACGCTGCTCGGTGGAAAGGGCCGAATTTTCCCCACATAATTCGGCGATCCAACGATCATCCACCCCTCCATCGTGTGAAACACCACCCACAAGCCCCCCGTCCGGCAGGTCACTCTGGGCCGTAAACGCCGTAGTGGCATGTGCCACAACGGTACCAGCTGGCACACACACGCTTTCAGCACTCGCATTTAACACCTGCAAAAACGGGCGCTGATCTGGACGGACAATAGTTTGCGCCCCTACCAGCGCTAAGCCGCCCGTAACCGCGGCGGACGGCGACAGCAAAATCCCAAAAGCACCCTGCCGACCCGGAACCGGCTTCCGGTATCGTAAGGGAATGAGCATCTGAGAGCCAGGTGGAATATCAACCGAAACTTCCGATAGCGCCTGCACCTGGGCGACAGGAGCCGGTCGCCCCCAGGCGGACTGTAAAAATTCCAATTTCCGGCCCCCCGGTAGTTCTATGCAATTTTCATTGATTCTAATTAGAATGGGCATCTTAGCCAAAAAATCCGTACCCAACAGGCAAGGAACCGCCAGGGACCTCGAAATCAACACAACGCCCGAGGCCGAGACACCCCCGATAGAAATGTTAGCGTCCACCTGTCCCACGATGCCCATACTACCCCCGTTCGCAGCGATGCAGGAAGCGTAAGCCGGCCTCACGGCCCCCGGTGGGATGTTCAAAAGATGGAATATCACATCCGAAATAATGGTCGCGGACGCACCGGAATCCACCAAAATACGTACGTCCACCCCTTGGATGGACCCAGGTACAGTGGACGAACCGGTAGCGGCCGCGACAACCCGCCGAGCCAGCTTACGCCACTGCGTTATCGAGCGACAAGGCTCAGCTACTGGCCTCCCGTATTTTACAACATCCGCGTCGCATAACAACGGCGATGAGTGAGGTGTCAGGCCTTGCCGGGTGTCTGGTGCGCACCGACTTGCCTGTGCCGGAGGGTCTTTCTTTGGGGCGTCCGCTGTCGAGGCCTCCTGCTGGGGCGGCCCCGGAACCCGGGCCCAGCAGTCCCTGGCATAGTGGCCCCGACGGCCGCAGCGGAAGCAGTCGACGTCGGGGCGGCGCGCAGCGGGCACCCCGTCCCGACGCGGCCGCGCCGGCGGCGGAGCCCGCGGCCCTGGCCCGCTTCGAGCCGGCCACGGAGTGGAGGCGGCCGACAACTCCTTTGGGCCGGTCGCATCCGGCACGTACACGGCCTTCGTAGGGTCCCACCCTACGGCCCCCCCATCGACGACAGGACCGCCCGTCCACGCCGTCACCTGTTTCCAGCGGCGGAGATTGAACTGGGCGTCCAAACACTTGGCCGCGGTCCGGGACGTGAGTTTTTCGTGACCGCACGCCTGCATGGGAATGCCGAGATCTCGGGACAACTCCAACATCTTCCCCAAGATGAGTGGTTCCAGCAGGTCAGGCTCCGTCTCCGGGTAAGCGGCCATAGCGAGTTCCAACACGGCGCCCCTGTACGCTACAGGTGACTCCTCAGGTGCGCGTTGCCGCTGCACGAATCGGCGATGGGCGTCATCCGGTGGCTCGTACGCGTCCGCCATTTCCTCGAACACCCCTCGCAGAGTTTTCTTCTTCGCAGCTTTTATAGAGCGAAAAAAACGAACGGACTCATCATCAAGAAGAGTCGGGAGCACCTCCAGTGCCTCAGCGTCCGTCCACCTTACCGTACGTACCGCCGCCAAAAATCTGCGGGCGAACGCACTCCAATCGCCCCCGATGGAGAACTCTTTGACGGTTGTAAGGTGACGACTGCGACTCCTTGGCTTGCTTCCGTCCGTCGCTGACTCTTCCGGCGGTAAGTTCAGCAAGGCGTCGCAACGCTGTGTCGCCAAAATGGCGGACGATCCTCGCGGCGGCCCCAAAATGGCGGCTTCCCGCCTTCCGTGGTGCGCCACGCCCAAGATGGCGTCTTCACGCCGCGTGGCCGATGGCGGCGCCATCGAAGACGACCCGGGCTCCTGCCGACCACCACCATCACCTTCCAACGCCGCCCTTGGCGTGACAAGGTCACACAACTCTGTGATGACGGTTTTTAGGGTTGCCAGTTGCTCCGCCATCCGGATCCATCTTAAATCTTCGTCCTTCAACGCAGATGGGTCGGACGAAGGGGCCACCTCCTCGACGCCCGGGCCCTCACGGATCTCTCCCTCCGCCGAAGTGAAGCCGACCTCAGGAGGAAGATCGTCGTCGTCCGAAGATGAAGCCGACGCCGGGGATGGAATATTCTTTTTCCTCAGTTGTTTCGCCATGCCGTTTCACTTCTGACTCCAGTGTAATAAAAGGACTCGGACACTTCCTTCTGTCTTCGTGTCTTTTATTGGGTTCTCGTCCTCACCCACACGGCACTCTGTTATAACTCTGTATTTGTAGCCCCCGGCTATTCACTGCTATTATAGCTCCTTCTTCCCTCTGACTCTCTGCTTCATCTACCGTAACCTCCTCCCTGCAGACTCGCTGCTACCTCTATGCAGACTCCCGCTGCTACCCCTATGTGCAGACCCTCTGGCTGCTACCGTATGCAGACCCGCTGCTGACTCTGTATGCAGCCCCGCTGCTGACTGCAGCCTCCTCGCTGCTTCGGGTCGGTCACCGCTGGCCAACGGTGCCGATCCTCGCTCCCCCGTGTTCGTGGCGATCTCGCCACCCTCCGCTTCGCCCTTCGTGGCCTCTCTCTGTTCCTGGTTCCCCGTCACTCCCCATCCTCTTCCGGTTCCCCTCCTTCTATAGTCAACCCCTCACCCCCCCACGTGACCTAACTCCTCCCCTCATGACGGCACCTCCAGAGGGCCGTTTACACCCGCATTACATATGTATGTGGGGAGCAATGGTGTAGCGGTTAAATTCTCGCTCACGGTTAAGACCAATGATTATTATTTGAACCGGACCTGGGTCTCCCCTAGGTCAACTCAGCCTCAAGTTGGTACCTGGTGCGATGTGTAAACATCGCCACTCGGGAGACAAAGGTGGTCGGGCGTGGTGCTGGCCACCCACCCCCTTTGTGTGCCGTTCCGGCCTTCATAGGTTCTCGCAAACAGCGCTTGCTCCTCTAGTCTGTTAAGGCTACACGGGAGATCTCTGTGTTTGTATATGCATATAGCTATGGAAGTATGTACAATATTTTTGCTTGATAAGATACAAGTCTCATATATTTTTTGTATTTAATTCAATTCGATTCACATGAATAATACAGAGAGCGCCGCAGGAATACTGATGGCAGTGTCATTCCAAAGTTCTATTCTTTTCTCCCCAGGGTACTGAATACTCACTATGAAGAGCTGACTGCAATCACCTTCCCCACAATATTGCACACAGTGCGTACCAGTAAGTGAAGGCGTATATAAATAATATATATGCAATGTGGCCATGAAGTAAAACAGAAAAGGTCTTCAAGATGGGCATTTTGTTGTTTTAATCCAAATTCAGGATGTAACCTTGTCTCCCCATTCAAATCAATGGAAGCGGTGCTCACATCCATTGGTGGCCTTGAGCAAGCGATGGAAATTCCACGTTGCTATGGCAAGGCCAGTTTTTTTCTCATAAAACTGAACCTTATGGCGGGACCCAGGGGTCCCATAAGCCCCCGGCTCTGGCATAAACTGCGTTGCAACGTAATTTTATGTCTGTTCAAGGCGAACGATACGGCAATCTATTCCTCTCGACGAGCTCTACGCGATGCGCTAATCAATGTTTTGTTTCCTCTGCACATTCGTCCTCGCTGCTGCGCTTGGACGACACGACAACAGAATGATCCGCGCCAGGCGGGTCGCGGCGTACATGTGGGACGGAGTCGCCAAAAATAAATTAACTAATTACGATTTTTATTTTCGTTTATTCGCCATAAGGTTCAACTGTTGACTTCCCACAAATCTGTGCAGGTTTTTTGTAATCAACCTTGGAGGTATGATGGGCTTGAGTCACCTCATGCCTGACTAGCATTCGAAATCTTGACTCTGCATCTTTATTGGCAGTACTGCCCCCAGCGAGGGGACTTAGCCCTATGATAGAGGACCCATTAATTTATTGGACAATGGCATTAAATACACATGCGTAACGACCGAAGTTCTGGAGCACTCACCCGAAGCAATTGTGCAGCCAAACAGACTTCCATGACGAAGATGTCCCCGTGATGATTGGCCGGAAGGCAAAGTTTGAAGGGATTGGAGGGAGAGGTTCGAACGGGATAAAGGAATGAAGCAGAAGCTGAACCTGGAGGCGACAGTTGAGAACCGTTAAGGGAGAGAGGACGGGGATTGGCTGGAGGAAAGACAATGACAGAAGGTTCTAGAGAGAAAAGGGGGCTCGAGAGAGATACAAGGGGAGAGAGCACAAGGAGGGGGGTGGGGGGGGGGCGTTCGTGAGAGAGTGCGAGCTTCAAGCAACAACCAAGAAGCCGGGCCAAGAGTTGGTGCTGTGTTTAATCAAGAGGATCCCGAGTACAACGTGTGTCGGTGTCTTTACACGTGTATTATGCGAGGATTTCAAATCCCAGTTGGGGGTCAACTCGTACAAACATACCTCCTGGGCAAACAAAATAAGCACCGCTTCATGGGAAGTGAAAAGTGTTTGTCCTGCGAATAAACTGGAATTTTAATCGCCAGCTCTGGGCCACCGATGGGGATGAGCGCCACCACAATGCTCTTTTTTGGCATTTGGGCATTGGCGATACCGTGAATGAAATTATTATTATTACCTGTACGACTATCATTACCATAATCAACGGTGGTTTTAAAATGTATGCATTAAAACTAAACTATTTTATTTTTATTTTACCAGGGAATGCCCATTGAGCGACAAAGCTCTTTTTCAGAAATGACCTAGTCACAAAGAATAGCTCAACGAAGTGGCTTATCAACGTGGATATTTACAGTGGCCAAATACTTTAAATGCATGTTTCTAAACGTGGAGGAGGACCCGGAGAAAAATCCACGCATCTACAGGGAGAACATGCAAACTCCAAATATAAAACAGGTGTCAGGGTTGAGATGGAACCCACTTACCCCCTGCACACCAGGCGAGGTAGTTAACATCTCGCCGTGGTACTCCATTTAATATAAACTAATTGTACTGGCTCAAGCAGTGCACAGGGTGTATTGTGGAGCATGTTTAATCTCAAAAATCATTAGACTGCCAGTGTCCCTTGATCAACCAGACTCCAGGTTATTTCTCTCTGTGTTGACTGCATTAAGCATGTCCCACGGATGGATACCACATTGAAACAAATCAAAGTATTGTTCGCGTTGCCTCCAAAATAAGCCTGCCGCTGGAAAATGTAGCTCAGAATCACACGGCACATTATAAATATGCGTGCTTGCATGAAATTTCATTTTTCATTTTGCAGTGTTTAACTTTGTCCATGAAAATGCCGGCAGGTGAATTTAGAGAGTGGCTACTATTGTGTTTTCTAATGCCGAGAAAAAAAGAGATGTGTGGCATTTATGTCACGTGAAAATGACTCTCTCTAAAGTCGGTGTTGCTCGCTGATAGCAGCTGACTTCAAAAGGGCTCAGTGGACAATTTAATCATTGAGTTATTCTCCAATGGAAGCTTAGTAATTGGGTTTGCAGAGCATGCAGAACACTATAACATACACTATCGCATGCACGTGATATATCGGTTACAACATTGCACTGCAATCCTGGAAACCCTGGGTTAAATTCCCAACATGACCTGAGCCTCACCCAGTGGTGGATTCGGGAGGGGTAATGAAGAGCAATGAGGCCAATTGCCACCCACACCCCCACCTCTCACACCCCCGGGTCCCCCTTGAGACCCCGAACACTGGTGTGTTATCGATATTTACCTGCGAAAATGCATTGTTGCTTTGTTACATAACGTAGGGGCTATTTAAATAGCGTGGAGTTTGGGACTGTCCGCCGCCGCCCTCACCGGACGAGATATTTCTAAATTCAACCCTGTGACCTGGTCTGAACTACAGTCCATTCACACACGTAATGTAAAAAATGTAAGAGAATCAAGCTTTGGAGGAGTCCCTAAGTTGACATGGTCTGAAATTAATATAACTGCACTGACATCAGAGCATAAGAACAAACGGGAAAACCTCAGGAAGCGGTACTGGTTCGACCACTGTCTTGTGCATCATGCCAACCTTCATAGGTGCTCACAAACACCGCTTTAATTAGCTGTCTAATCTAGCTTTAAAAAAAAACACATTCATGTTTGATGTGTCCGCAATGCAATTATGTCAGAGGTGGTCAACATTACAATCACTGCACCACCATTATCATCAAATATGCCTTTACAATGTATTCTGACTTCATTTAAACCCCTTTGAAAACCTAATATACAATATGAATGCAAAGGAATAACTGCAAGAACATAATTTAAATATAAACACTTTCTTTACAACCATTTCACAAATTATTCAATAGGATCAAACAATACAAATGTGAAATTCTGAATTTTATCAGGCTCAGACAGCCAACTGACACGTGTGTAGTGTAATAGCGCCGTCTGTTGACCAGCAACGGAAACTGCGGTGGACGAGTAGTACACACGCCGGTGAGCACTTACGCGGGTGTGTCGGCAGGCGCAGGAACTGGGGCAAGGGTCACAGAGACCCTGTCTGGAAGCCCCTGGCCGCGCCGAGTAGGATAAAAGCAGTGGAGAGCAAAAGCTCGTGGCTGCCGGTTCTAGGAAGTGGACTCGTCTCGTCGTCGCTGTCGTCTTCGCCGCCTTCGTCGCTGCTGTCTTCGCTAGACAATTGCGTGGCCGGATAGTTGTTGGCTGTCTCGGTCGGCGCCGTCAGTGTAAATAAAGAAGGTGCCTCCTCAAGAAACCTGTCTCCCGCTCCATTGACACTACACTTGCATAGAATGATGGTTGTAAAATATCCCCAATTAGGTTAAGTCACTTTGCAAATGGTAGAGAATGTGGTGTGAGCATGTGACGAAAATCAGTGCACCCTGCTCAAGTGAATGTTGACCCGTTGACAATCACAAGGCAGTGGTGAAAAATCCGCATTTGTGTAATGGATAAAGCGCCCCACTATTTACTTCAAAGAACAACACACTGCTGACTTTCTGCAAAGTTTTTCTTATTCAATTCCAAAGGGATGAGGGGCTGAGTCGACTCCCCAACCAGGATTTTAATCAAAAGCATTGAATGGGACAAAAATATAGACAGAATCTTGACGATCACTTGTGTTGTGCTTGCGTTGTGGTCGAAACGTCGTAGTTTTTTGTTATTTTGTTGTTATGTTATTTGAACCTATCGACGTGACTTTACCGAAAGACCCAAAGCATATAATACAGACAAAACTCTGGCAAATCGTTATATAACACTGCATTTACATAACTTTATATAACAGGTTAGGGCTTGGTATGTGTAAGAAAAAGGCTTCAAAATAAAAATTCGCTCATGTTGGGAAGATCCTCTAAACTTTCTAAGGTTTCTGCAACTGCAGTTTGATTTAATGGACTCATAGATAAAAATCCAATTACCCAAAACTTCACAGTTACCTGAACAGTGATTTGATCATTGAAATGTCAACACAGGGCCCAAAGAAACCCAAAGCCACTTCAACTTCTACTCAGTCTCTTTATGAATATATTAAATGGCAAAAAGGTTACAAAGTTCAGTTAAATATTCATGTAGGCTTTTTTTAACAAGAAGAAGAATAGATCACTTACTGAGGGCCTTGTCTTACATAAGCTGCACTGTTGCTTTGCACCATTTATATCAGGTTCAGCCACTGTTTTACCTACAAATAAATATCAATGCTTACACGCTGCTCATTGCAAAGTTGCAGGCTGTCATGCTGCCTTTCAACCGATCAATAGACAAATTATAATTGCGAAAGCAATTATCTTGAGCGTGCTGCGGTGGTTCACACTTTGGAGGTGGGGGTTGGTAGATTGCTCAGAGATCACCATATATGCGAGGAGTATGTGGCGGCAGTACAGCGAGTAGGCTGCTGACCTGGTAGTGCAGACCGTTTGAGTGTTTTCATCTGGCGTGTGAAGGCGTTCGCTGCCATTCCAGTTTTGCCTAACAACATGCAAAAAATAATTAACGACAAAATTGTCTCAACATCATAAATTGAACCTCGTAAAAAGTCTTGGCATGCTCCCTCTGAGCTGTCTATATAATAGACTACAGTAGAGCCAAACTCGATTTACTTATCCGCCTTTTACATCATCTCGGAAATACATCATCGCGTTATTAACACCGCTACCCGATTGGCGTCACCTCGACCCAACACTCACTTTCCTGTCTCGTTATCCGTCGCCTCCTCAGCCTTCGCCTCCTCCACCTACCTTGTAATTCGCTTTTGATTCACGTCATTATGATATTCGTCGCCGCGCCTTTCAGGAACGCACCCGCGATGCAAACCGGTTTATTATTGCATTATGTTATCTGAATTGTCATGTGCTCCAGAACAGCCTTCAATACATGGTGGCTGGTTATAATATTTTGGAGTAAATCAGAGACGTGGGTGGCATTGGGGGGGGGGGGGGGGGCAGTGGTGTAGTTGTTGAAGGAGCGGTGGTGACCCGCGTTCAATTCCCGCTCACCGCCAACACCAGTAACGATCATCCTGGGCCTCCCCGAGGTTGACTCAGCCTCAAATGACACAGGTGCTGGCCACCCACCGCCTCGGGTGCCGTGCCGGCCTTCATAGGTGCTCGCTAACAGCCCTTGCCCTAACATTTGGGTTAAGGCTATACCGGGCGGATCTTTGTCTTTGTAATAAAGTTTGGTCCCGAGCGTCCTTTTACTAACCCGCGCTGACCAGCGTGCTCTACGGTCAAACAGCCCCCATGACTGACACGGTGTGTAGGAAGGCCTTCATGCAGCAGTGGATTAACAAAGGGCTGTGAATTATAACGACAAATTAGTTACAAACACGTTCGTTTAAGACACACATATGCAGTAGTTAAAAAAAAACAACGGCAAAAAAAACCATTTAAGATCGACACAATGCAACGATAGCTATCGCAACAATTAATTAACAGCGATATGCAAGTGAACACATTTAATTAAATAAAAGCCATATTTTGCAATAATTACAAATATCTCCACAAACATCACTTTTATCTATGCAGTGATCGTTAGCCACTGTTTAACGGAGCTAAAGAAGGAACACATGCATCCATGTGAGGCCTTATATTTTCGGAATTAATTGTGCTGCACTCTCAGCCATTAAAATGTATTTTACTCAAATTATTATCCTCTCGTACAATGGTCTCGCTAACTTGAATCTACCCAGCAGCATCTGCAGATACTTTGAAATCACACCAGCTTAAAGGTCGACTAATTCGCTGACAACTTGCAGTGTATACCACAATATTTAAATACAATGATGCAGATGTTTTTTACAAATCTTTGTTCGTATCGTAATTTCTATTTAAATTAATTGTTAATGCTTGTACAAGACCTTTAAGGCTTGTGCACACATTGCAAAAGCATTGTGCTTTTATAGCCCTGTACTTTCCGGAATGCTTGCACCTGAAAGAGACAAGAATATAAGATTAAACTCCTATCCTACACCAGTGCCATGCTTGACCTATCTGCTCTCAAATTAGATATCTTTTCGGTCCTGCACCATTTTCTCGGCCCAAACTCAATACGTTTTGCTGCCGGCTGTGGTTTGTGACCTATATGATTTATAGACATTTGTTCCAGAATATTTTTTGTTTCTTTGGTTGTTTTTTTTTGTCCCCTCGTCTCTGACGTTCGCAGTTTTGAAAGATGGCCATAAATTGTTTCCTTCTGATTTTGGACACCGTTTATATATATATCTATATCGATAGAATAACACATCACACCGAATTTTTTACTTTTCATTTCCCAGTTCACATTGTCTTTTTGTATACAGAGTCACATACATGCAACGACAGAACTCTCCGTAACCCTGAAATAACCTCGGGACGAGTGCTGTTCTTGAACACCTATTAAGGCAGGCACTGTACATGAGATCTAGTTGTGCCTCAGGCTTGTTCCATCTGGGCCGGCTTTCTCACTGCTACCGTAGGTGCACACCAGGCTCAACATCCCTGGTGAGTCGGTCCAGTCAGCAGCTGCCAACACCGAACCCCGGGTGGCGGTTAACTAACCCGGAAAACCTCAGCTTGTCTGAGTCTGGGCATGTGAAACCCCCGTGTGGTTGGAAATTACACCAAAAGGGGCTTTGGACCTTCCACTGCAACCAGGACCATCTCCAGTCGTCTTGACTATGTCTTTCCACTGGTTACAGATGGGGCTGGTCGAGAGAGTGAGGTCGAAGCTGTGCAAATCACCCTCACTTAAATCCAAGTCATGGCACTTTACCATCGTCATTATCCAAGTCCTGTGGCGATGGGTGAGCGACGAGGCAGCAGGTACGGATATGCTGGAAGCTGTAGCCACAAATCATGCAGGTGGCTCAGGATATCGGTCGTTCCCTCACTGGACCGAAGCAGCAGTGAAGTCCGGCAGCACCCTGAGTGACTGAGCAGCCCTATTCAGGATCACACTGCTCACCTTCATAGTGAGGAAAGGGTTAGAAAAGGTTCCCTAAACATTGTCTGCTTCAAAACATCCTGGCCAGCCTACCGCAGCTGGCGGGATCTCAAACCTGCGGTCGAAAAACAAATAAAATGAAAAAGACCTGGAATGTGCGCACTTTGATGGACACATCCGGATCAAAAGACCTGAGAGACGCACTGCCCTCGTGGGGAGAGAGCTAGCCAGATACAATGTGGATGTTGCTGCCCTTAGTGAGACCCGACTGGCCAATACTGTACAGGTGACTGAAGTGGGTGCAGGTTACACATTCTTCTGGAGCGGACGAGGCTAGGAGGACAGACGCGATGCTGATGTTGGTTTTACAGTAAAAAAAAAGACCTGGTCAACCAACTGGCAAGCCTACTCAAGGGTATAAACGACCTATTGGGTAAAAAGGAGGCCACCATCATCAGTACCTATGCCCCTACCATGACCAACTCTGACGAGATCAAAACCTAGTTTTATAATGACCTGGGAGTCATTATTGCTGCCACAGCTAGCTCTAACAAACTCCTGATACTTGGTGACATCAATGCCAGAGTTGGAAGTGACCATCAATCATGGAATGGAGTCGCAGGTGCAAATGGCATTGGAAAATGTAACAGCAACGGCCTTCTGCTGTTGAAAACATGCTCTAAGTTTGACCTGCTCATCACCAACACGATATTCCAACTACCAAAACGCAAGAAAACTTCATGGATGCATCCACGTTCACACCACTGGCACTTGATTGACTACGACATCGTGAGGAGGAGCGACCGGCACAATGTCAGGGTGACCAAGGCAATGTGTGGTGCTGAATGTTGGACTGACCATCGTCTCATCATTTCCAAACTTAACATCCAGATTAAGCCTCCCAGACGCCCATTAGAAAAAAAAAACGTGTCAAGCATCTTAACATCACTCGCCTCCAACAGGAACACACCAGACTGGCCTTTGTTGAGGCTCTAGACCAGGGGTGGGGAGCCTTTTTTCTGCCAAGGGCCATTTTGATAATTATAACAACATTCGCGGGCCATACAAAATTATCAACTTAAAAATGTGTCCGTTATATTTTGACAAACATTTAATTAACTCACCCCTAATGTGATGGCTGGAACTGCTTCTCTTTGGTGAGGCGTGTGATGTTACCTAATATTGATGATGTTGCTACTCGCAACTGCTTCTGCAGGTTTGCTCCTAGATTTATTGAATTTCGAGTCCCACCTGTGGTTGCCTTGGCAGGGCCAGACCAAATGATTTTGCGGGCATTATATGGCCCGCGAGCCGGATGTTTTCCACCCCTGCTCTGGACCATCAACTGGAGTCTCTAAACTTCGAGCATACAGATGCTGAGGCAGACTAGACTTCCCTCAAGACCGTGCTGCATTCTACAGCCCTTGAATCACTTGGTGTTCCCATACATACACATCATGATTGGTTTGATGAGAACGATGCAGAAATCCAAGCACTCCTTGACGAAAAAGATCGCCTGCATAAAGCATACTTGAATGAGAGCAGCTCAAGCTTAAAGAAAACTGTCTTCCTCAACATCCGCAGGGTTGTCCAGCAGAGACTCAGAGTCATGCAAAACACCTGGCTGTGGGCAAAAGCTGAGGAGATTCAGTCCTGCGCTGACAGTAACAACACCAAGTGCCTCTATGATGCACTCAAGCAGGTCTATGGTCCGCATCACTCAGGAACTTCACCTCTCCTGAATGCAGATAAAACAACACTCCTCACAGAGAAGGAAAACATACTTGCTAAGGTGGGCTGAACACTTCAGCGCAGTCCTCAACCAGCCATCATGCATAACGAGACTGAAGTCCTGTACCAAACTGCTCCTGAGAATCCCTACACTGAGCCTATTGTGGCGAAACGTCGTGAAAATTTCA
Organism: Lethenteron reissneri; assembly: GCF_015708825.2. NCBI lineage: Eukaryota > Metazoa > Chordata > Hyperoartia > Petromyzontiformes > Petromyzontidae > Lethenteron > Lethenteron reissneri. Next base: position 9,679,991 of record NC_083821.1, read on the forward strand.
TTTTATTATGTTTCATTTGTATTATTTTATTATTTCCCTTCTACGTGACTTTACCGAAAGAACCAAGAATATGAATCCCTGCATTCACGAAAGCTTTAAATCGAAATTTAATGAGCCCACCATCTTTGTGAATGGGCAAAAGCTTTCAGCCGTTGACAAGTTTACTTACCTTGGTAGTACTCTGTCTCGTGCTGTGCACATAGATGATGAAGTTAACATCAGAATTGTCAAGGCCAGTGCAGCCTTTGGACGTCTACGTAACTCGGTATAGGAAAGGACTGGCATCAAGCAGGAGACAAAACTGAAAGTCAACCAGGCTGTTGTCTTACCAACTCTTCTGTATGGGAGCGAAGCCTGGACAGTCTACCAGCGCCATGCCAAGAAATTGAACCATTTCCACCAAAGCTGTCTGAGAAAACTGCTGAGGATCAAGTGGCAGGACAGAATCCCTGACACTGAAGTCCTCAGCAAGGCCAATATCCCCAGCATCCACACCTTGCTTGCGAAGGAACAGCTTAGATGGACTGGCCACGTGACCAGAATGCCCTGCGCGAGACTGCCAAAACAAGTCTTCTTTGGCGAGCTGAAGAATGGCAAGCGAGCGGAAGATGGCCCCAAAAAGCCCTACAAGGACACCCTGAAAGCTTCCTTGAAGAGTTTTGGATTCGACCTGAAAAGCTGGGAACAAGACCGACCTGCCTGGAGAAGAAAAGTACAGGATGGTGCAGTCCTCTGTGAGAGCAGGAGAAGCTCCTGTGCTATCTTAAAGAGGCAGCAACGCAAATCTACCAAGGAAGGACTTGTGGCTGCACCTCAGAGCTCTACATCCTCCCTGACCTGTCCAGTGTGCCACAGAGAATTCCGGGATCGGATTGGCCTGTTCAGCCATCTACACACTCATCAAAACCCAACAAAATGACAAACGTGCCATGGTCATCGTTAACTATGATGGACGAACAAGAGAGAGAGAGAGAGAGACATGAGAGGACAGTCCGACCAAAGCCACATTTGTCTCTCCAACACGAATGTATATACTCCGGGTATGCATTTAAGCCTGAGTTCACCTAATTCAGGTTTTAAAATGCAAATAAGTTGCAGGAGTTGAACTTTGTCAGACGTAGAACTTGGTCTGCTCGGGATCTGATGTAGTGGCGACCACGACACCACCGCTCACCACACCTCACCCACACTTTATCACACGTAAATTGTAAGCACCCATACTAATTTACAGCCCTTGAGCCAGTGGTGGATATTTCACGTTTCTATGTGCGGTGTCAAACTCATAATAAAGTTGTTTGTTTTAGATCACGGAAGTAAAAATGTATCGTTAACCCGCCACCACCCGACACAGCCAACCAGTAAAGATTGTCTCGTATACAAAACGTGCCAAACCTTACTGGTCGGCTGTGTCGGGTGGTGGCGGGTAAATGACATTTATGCTTACGCAATCTAACCCAAAAACCTTTATTGTGAATATCGAAGGCAAAAGCCTACGTGTTAAACCGGTGTCAAACTGTTCCGTAATGCGCTGCCGACTTCCTGCACAATGGTGCTCATCTTAGCAATTGCAGATGATCGGCTTATTTCACCACCTGCTTACGCACTGAGGAATAAACAAAAATGCAGCGGTGTTGGAGTCTAAGCCAGAAAACTGAGCCAGCACCTCTGAGAAGGTGTATGTCCAAATGAGCCAACATATGATCGAAGTGTCCACAAATACAGTGAGGGAAAAAAGTATTTGATCCCCTGCTGATTTTGTACGTTTGCCCACTGACAAAGAAATGATCAGTCTATAATTTTAATGGTAGGTTTATTTGAACAGTGAGAGACAGAATAACAACAACAAAATCCAGAAAAACGCCTGTCAAAAATGTTATAAATTGATTGTCATTTTAATGAGGGAAATAAGTATTTGACCCCTCTGCAAAACGTGACTTAGTACTTGGTGGCAAAAACCCTTGTTGGCAATCACATAGGTCAGACGTTTCTTGTAGTTGGCCACCAGGTTTGCACACATCTCAGGGGGGATTTTGTCCCGCTCCTCTTTGCAGATCTTCTCCAAGTCATTAAGGTTTCGAGGCTGACGTTTGGCAACTCGAACCTTCAGCTCCCTCCACAGATTTTCTATGGGATTAAGGTCTGGATACTGGCTAGGCGACCCCAGGACCTTAATGTGCTTCTTCTTCAGCCACTCCTTTGTTGCCTTGGCTGTGTGTTTTGGGTCATTGTCATGCTGGAATACCCATCCACGACCCATTTTCAATGCCCTGGCTGAGGGAAGGAGGTTCTCACCCAAAATTTGACGGTACATGGCCCCGTCCATCGTCCCTTTCATGCGGTGAAGTTGTCCTGTCCCTTTAGCAGTAAAAACACCCCCAAAGCATAATGTTTCCACCTCCATGTTTAACGGTGTGGATGGTGTTCTTGTGGTCATAAGCAGCATTCTTCCTCCTCCAAACACGGCAAGTTGAGTTGATGCCAAAGAGCTCCATTTTGGTCTCATCTGACCACAACACTTTCACTCAGTTGTCCTCTGAATCATACAGATGTTCATTGGCAAACTTCAGACGGGCATGTATATGTGCTTTCTTGAGCAGGGGGACCTTGCAGGCGCTGCAGGATTTCAGTCCTTCACGGCGTAGTGTGTTACCAACTGTTTTCTTGGTGACAATGGTCCCAGCTGCCTTGAGATCATTGACAAGATCCTCCCGAGGAGTCCTGGGCTGATTCCTCACCGTTCTCATGATCATTGCAACTCCACGAGGTGAGATCTTGGATGGAGCCCCAGGCCGAGGGAGATTGACAGTTATTTTGTGTTTCTTCCATTTGCGAATAATCGCACCAACTGTTGTCACCTTCTCACAAAGCTGCTTGGCGATGGTCTTGTAGCCAATTCCAGCCTTGTGTAGGTCTACAATCTTGTCTCTGACATCCTTGGAGAGCTCTTTGCTCTTGGCCATGGTGGAGAGTTTGGAATCTGATTGATTGATTGCTTCTGTGAACAGGTGTCTTTTATACAGGTAACCAGCTGAGATTAGGAGCACTCCCTTTAAGAGTGTGCTCCTAATCTCAGCTCGTTACCTGTATAAAAGACACCTGGGAGCCAGAAATCTTTCTGATTGAGAGGGGGTCAAATACTTATTTCCCTCATTAAAATGCAAATCAATTTATAACATTTTGACATGCGTTTTTCTGGATTTTTGTTGTTGTTGGTCTGTCTCTCACTGTTCAAATAAACCTACCATTAAAGTTATAGACTGATCATTTCTTTGTCAGTGGGCAAACGTACAAAATCAGCAGGGGATCAAATGCTTTTTTCCCTCACTGCACATTTCCCAGCTTAGCAGAGCTGGTGGTTTCAGCCTGGTTATTATTGACTGAATTTGGCGATTGAACTTAATTTGATTAAGATAAACTCTGAATAGCAAATTGAATGCTATTAGCCAAGCAAAAGATATCAGAGCAAGACACACCCTTAAAATGACCAGGGGCAACCTTTGATAACTTCTGCAAAGTAGTTGTGTTTCACTGTGACAATAAGCTGTTGTGAAATAAAATATGCTTTCTGTAACAGTGTAACAATTCTGAAAAACACGTTTGGGATGTACTGACAAACGGAACAAAACGTGAGTAATATGGAATGAGCTTTGAACAGACCCGCGGCATCCATTGTCTTCGGCCCCAGTGTGATTCAGCTTAATGACCTCGATGAAGACTTTCGCTTTTGCATTGCCCCAGCAGCGCGTTGATTTATGCGATCACTTAGCAGCACCAACTGTAGGGACGGAGGAAACAGCAGGAGGTGCCGGTGCGTCCGGAGGTGAGGTGTGATGGACAGAGCGTTGTGGTCAGAACACCAGACGGAGGAACAGGCGTGGTGAGAGATAGTTGGCGAGCATTAGGGAATTCGTCAAACGACTCACACAGGGACCTTCTAAAAAATAGTCTTCAGGCTCATATGAGCACATTCTCGACAAGTTCCGTTAAAAATATAGTATGTATGCGTCTATGTATGTTGAACTTCTTTCACACCGTATGTAACCAAACGTGCTAATTGGAGGTGTGATCATTGCACATCTCCATTGACAGCTCCGAACCAATGGTGAACATTTCAGTAATTTCATTGTGGGGCCAGTATTGACTTTCAACAGTGGGACTCACTAATTAACCTCAGAAGTGTGACTGACCAAGTCAACCCAAGTCAACCCTCGACCAGATTTTGAACTCATAATATCTCGTTTGAGTCGAGTGCTTTCATAACAGAGCTACCGAGCTATAACTCACATGTTTTAAATACAGTACTTTACTATTCGTGTAATCCATCGTTAAATATATCAACTAACTAGTGTATCAACTCATTATATAAAAAAAATATTAATCAACGTCTCTTTCACGTGTCCGTCTCTCAATTTAAACAATAACATTATTACTTGGACAACCCATCAGCCACATGGTGCATAATTTAAGAAGCATTGATTCAAACAAGACAAGCAAACTGTGGACTGGTTTCTACACACAGTGTCGCTTCTGCAGAGCCAGGCTTGCTTGAATCAATGTTGAACTGTCGATCTTACAGGCAATAACTCTCTCCGTACGATATGGGGCCTAGTTTGGCGCTAAATTATATCATGCACAAAACGTATTATCGGTTGTTGCTGAAGAGCTCTTGCCATTAACGTCTAGAAACTGTGCAAACATTTGTTTCAAATTCCTAAACAGTAACAACCCCCATGAGTGGGATGACGTGGAGAGGTTTTCAACCAGCAATGGATGGAAAACGTTAAATATTGTTTTTTTTATGGGGCAGCGAGTCCGTTCCCCATCTTTCTATCCCTTACTTTTCATAACCGGGTTGGCTTGTGTTGACGGTGTGTGTACGTGCGTCACAACGTGATGTAACGGGCCTGCACATTGCCTCAATTAAAAACACGTATAGTACTCTTTTTACCATTGTGGGGAATGTAGCACCGTCTAGTGCCTGCAATGGTTACATTAACCATTTGAATACAACATATACAAATCTAAAAACACCAAAGACCTTTGATATATCGTAAAAATGCCAAGGACTGCAAATCAATTTAAATGTAGGAGTCATTTTTCGTGTGTAAATTGCTTCAGAAAATACCCTGTTGAATTTTTTGTCATTTGTACTTCATTTTATTACTTTTACAAAACATCAAGATAAGTACCATGGAAATGCCTCTTGCTTTTCACACTGCCCACAGGAGAACTCCTCTTATCCGCAGCATCATTATCTATGAATCCTATTATCCGTTGTAGTTCTGGGATCCGCAAAAAAAACATCTATTATCTAAGGGCCCTATTTTTCATATGATCCGCGAAATTTCCCATAAGTCCAAGGTTGTCTGTGATTTGTACCCGTGAATGAGTCAAGAGTGAAATGGTGGATAACCTGACAGTGACAGGCATGATGATGCTCTGCGATAGTGGTTCCCTGCATTACCACGGGTAAGAGGAGTTATTTTATATTGTAGTGTGCCACATTGGGCGTTCCAGCCAGAAAATCGAGGGATGAGAAGGATTTTTTTTATTACAATGAGCTATGGTTGTGCTGTGCTTTTGGTTTATGAAATGCCACGTGATTATTTTGGATGTGCGATGCGGTGTATTGGTTCATATTGATGAGTTGCATGGATTTGTTTGTGTATAGCCCGTGTAAGAGGTTACACATAGTCTAGTGCAGTGGTTCTTAACCTTGTTGGAGGTACTGAACCCCACCAGTTTCATATGCGCATTCACCGAACCCTTCTTAATTGTAAAAATAAAATCTTATTTTTTCAAATTCAAAACATAGGTATATGTTTTACTGGTGCACAAAATGAACCGTGCATCAACATCACTGTGTTCAAAGAACAAAACCAGCAAAACATGATTTTCACACAAAAACAAAAACGTAATAATGAATACTTACTGCAAATCAGTGTGACTTCTGGTGTTGCCTTTCAGAGACCAGTTCAGAAATGCGCGGCTTCACCTTGGCAAGTGCCACTCTCATGTAATTTTCGCAACAAAGTCTGTTCCTTTTTTTCGTTTTTATGTCCAGCATCCTCGAAAAGGATTAATCGCAAAGATATGTTGTAACAAACGGTATGAAAATATCCAGGGCTTTCTTAATAACAGGGTACGTTACCATTTGTTGACACCAAAACGTTGAGAGCGTTGTTGTTCTGAAGAGTTGCTGTTGAACCTGGCTCTGCTGAATTTCAATGATTTCGTCGAGGTATTCATCATTGACATCTGCTGTCTCAACACTAAACTTGAACGGCTGTCTCACCTATGCTGGATATGACTCTCTTGTAGGGAAGTATCCGTCGAGAGACTTTGCAAGCTCATCTAAGTGCGTGGCAATTGCTTGCTTCAGTTCCGCGGGTACAGATATGTCTCCGATTCCAGATACATCTTCGACCTTACTTACATTGTCGTCCAGCAGGGGAAAGTTTGCGAAGTTATCGTTCTCTGTTCGTCGTTTCCATAACGGTAGCTTTTTTTGAAAAGCCTTCAGGTTTTCTTCCGCTTCAATGATGTTGACTCCACCGCCCTGCATCTGCTGATTGAGATGATTGAGAGCTGCGAAGATATCAGCCATGTACGCTAAAATGAGAATGAACTCAGAATTTTTGAAGCAATCTGCATGACAATGTTGGTGCTCTTGCAAAAACAGGGCTAATTCCACACGCATGGCAAAAACACGATTCAGCACCTGTCCCCGGGATAACCACCGAACGTTAGAATGGTACAGAAGTACCTCGAATTCAGAGCCCATTTCTTTACACAGCTCACTGAAGATGCGGTGCCTCAGAGCACTATTTCGAACATAGTTCACGCATTCCACTACAATTTTTAATACTTCTGTCAGTTTTGGAGGCAATGTTTTTGTTGCCAACGCATACCTGTGCAGAATACAATGCGCAACAATGTGTGGTGCATCGGCTTTCACTAGCGCACCAAAACCAGACTTTCTTCCCAGCATGACTGGAGCTCCGTCCGAACAAACTGCAGAAACCATATCCCACGAAAGAGTGTTGTCTTTGAAGAAGTCATCCACAAGTTTCTTCACATCGGCTGCCTTAGTTGTTGTTGTAAGAGGCTTACAAAATAAAACATCTTCTTTTATCACGTCGTCTTTCACATAGCGCACGAATACAGCAAAGCTGGCTTAGATTGGAAACGTCCGTGGTCTCGTCGAGTTGCAGGCTGAATTTTGCCGGGCTTGAAATCAGATCTGCAACTACTTGAGCCAAGATGTCTTTGCTCATGTCCTCTATTCTGTCGCTGATGGTGTCATTTGAAAGAGGAATTTGGGATAACTTAATTTCAGCCGCTTTTCCCAGCATGATATTCGCCATCTTCAACACAGCTGGTTTTATGAGTGTTTCACCAATGGTGTGTGGTTTGCCCTGCTTTGCGATCAGATAAGCAACTTCGTACGATGCTGTGAGGATCGGTTTGTTGATGGGTACAAAGCCGAGAACAGGCAGAGTAGCCTTTTCATCGAATCTGGCTCTCTTCACCTTGAATTCAGCGAGCGTTGTGTTCTTGTATTCCCCATCTCCATGCAGCTTAAGGAAGTGTTCCCTTAGTTTTGCCGGTGCTAGACTAGAATTGCTCAACTTGGCATTGCAAATCATGCAGTTAGGACGCTGACTCCCATCACGATCCGTTATACATGTGAATCCATATTGTACATATTCGTCCGACCACTTTCTTTTTTTGCTCGACATAGTATGAAGGGATTCAAATATTAAGAAAGAAATCACACGACGTACCATCACGACAGTCACAAGTCGACTACCGAGCGCACCAAATTCCCTGCAGCACAGATAGGCCAAGCGATGTAGCGTGATCACTTGCAGCCAATGATGGCCAAGCCGGACGTGTCATCACGAATCATATGAGTCGGGTGTGTGTCTTGACCTCCGCCGAACCCCTGAGACTGACTCACCGAACACCTGGGGTTCGATCGAACCCAGGTTAAGAACCACTGGTCTAGTGTTATGTAAATAATTGAATAGTAGTGTGGCAGTCGGGATTTTTTTTTACAACCAACAAATGTTTACTGAAGTGTGTCCAACAGACACATCTATTTCCTCATTCTGGCCAACAGACTTGGAATTGGACAGGTTATTTTTTTATTGGTTGAGAAAAAGGATATAGAGGGGCACCTGGAGATGAGAGTGGTTTTGGTATTGGCAAACAGCTGTTAATATAGCGTTGAACTGCTGTCAAGTGGGCGTACCAGGGGGATGGCATTGTACATACAGGTATCCCTCGATTTACGAAAGGGACACGTTCTTCAAAAAGAAAGAAAACAAGCGGACAACTAAATGTCGTAAATTGGAACGGATTTTTTCCCATAAAGTAAATGCAAAAAGGTAGAGACGTGCTTCGGACATTCATTCCAACTATACGCCTAACCTAAAAATATACACCTAAATCAATTTTCACGATACACAAAAAATAATGGAGAACATAAATATTCTAACGATTGAAGTAATTATTAATAAAAAAAATTGTAAACAAAATTTCAGGGGACTCGCTAAAAGATCTGCATGTTGAAATGACTGGAAGGGCGATGAGGATGCGTTACTGCCGTCACTGCAGGGATGCCGTGACGCTGTTGCGGAGGGATGACGCAGCCTTCCAGGTGTTTTGTTTTAATTTTGCGGTGTGTGCCGTGTGAATTTCGGTAAAAAGTGGTCCACAATATTGGCAATTGCGTGAACATGAAATGCTGTAATCCGAACTTTCGTAAACTGTGGGATCTGTATTGTAAAGTCAACCTCGACAGCTTTTCTACGTGTTGTGAAGAAGGGTCATTGCTCAAAACGTCGCCTATACTTGCTCTTTTACGGGCAGTGTTGTTGACAAATCTCTTGATTTTTTTATCTGCCCTTGTGCACAGCATCACCAAATAAGGTTCTATTTTCATGAGTTGGTACGAATCGAGATTTTATTTTTAAAAAAATTCTCCCAAATGAATTTCTCCACGTGGCTCGCTATAGTAAGCAGGTTGGAAAAAGCCCATATGATTAAGACAACGTATAAGACCAAATAATAATTGAGTCTACGTAAATTCTGTGTTTAAATGTTACAATACCTTGCACGTTAAAATTAGTTTACTCTTCAAACTAACTTTAAATATAAGACAGAATATTAGATGAGAGAAGCAGTTATTCCCCCCCCCCCCATTTTTCCATTGAAAAAAGTGAACAATACATGAGAGAATTTAAAAACCTTTTATTACAAGTGCTCAGTACAAAACCATTTCTGTACAGCAAATGTCAAATTCTTAATCAGCTCAAAACAGCATGTCAAATATATCTTACTTTGTTGCAGCAAGTTACTCTTCTATATTAAAGAAATAATCAAACCCACACATTATCTTTTAAGTTGTATAAATATATGACAATTGAGCTATAACCATTCAAGACAATATAGGGTTTGTTTCAGAAAATCTAAAACAATTAAACAAAGTTCCAAAGTGTGACTTTTTGTTTCACCTTTGATCAAACCAACACAAATGCATTTTATGTTTCCGTGCGTGTCGAAGAATGATCATCATAAATGAAGCTGTTATTAGTGAGAATTTTGGCACATTATAGACACAGTACAAACCAGTGTTCATTATACAGGCAAAGCCGCAATTGTTTTCTTATCATCTTAAATCATTTAACATATATATTCATTTCTTATGAAGCAACTGACAAGAGCGATTATACAATATTTCATAAAAATATAATCTTTTCTTCGTAACTTTGTCAACCTCATTAAAAAAAGCAACATTCTGTACAAGTAACATTGTGGTGTGGAAATAAGTTAGGGTTTCTCATTGTCTCAAATTGTTCACAAAAACGAAGTGGCAAGTTGCTAATAGGTGTGGCTCACATAAAGCGAGCGCGAAATCGAAAGATTTTTTTTTCTTCCACTGACAGTGTGACTGCTAAAAAGTATGCCCTTTGGGGAAATGCATGCACAAGGTGTGTCAAACATTTTTTTCTTAAAATTTCCGATTGGTTGCAGGAAAACAAATCATTAAAACTACAACAAAACAAAAGGCCAAGAATATTAACATCGGTGGCGGGTGGAAATATATATTGTTGGGGGGTGGGTGCCTGAATTCAACCCTTGGGGTGCTGAATATATATATTTCTTGAAAGTATACTTTCAAAAGAAATGTTTGTTTCAAATCCAATTCGTGCACAAAAAAATCTGAGACAGCATTGTTTGCCGCTAGCAGAGCACACGATAGATCAAGGGCACGCAGCTTCACCGATCGCATCAATACCCCTCGCGGTCCACTCATGGACAGTTCGTGGGCGACAGCAGAAATTGGCACAGCTTAAAGTAGCAACGCTTGTGTAGTACCGATGTGTCTATATGGCCGATGAGACTGAGTTATATTTTTTTGTAACGAATTTCTTTAGAACTGCTTTTTGTGTTTAATTTGTTGTCCTTCCGCTCACACCTACAATTAGCGTACATACATAAGCCCGCTAATTTCGAATGGTTATCACGTAAATCACTGTTGTTGGTCACATGAATACACTGGAAACCACGAGAGTTATGCCCACCTCAGGTGGCACCGACAATTCAGATACCTGTTCTGGACTCATGCACGACGAGGTGACCTTGTGGTCCCTCGCCAAGTCTGGCATCAATATGTCCTCGCGTGCAGGCTGCGTTTGAATGCTAAAGCTGCTAAATAGTGTTTAGACCTAGCGACCCACCGTTTATGATAACAAATGTACACGTTGATTTAGTTTTATGTTAACTATGGTACATATTAAAAAAAACTAAAATATAAAACAAATTTCACTACAGTGACTTATTCAATAATTGATGTAATAAATTATTTTAAATCGTGGCGAATTTTTAACACTGACAATGTAAAAACCAAACATTTATTTTCAACCATTATTTTTTTCGTAAAATACATATCGCTACAAATCTGTAGACGTTACAGTGTAACATGGCAGTGCTTGTGTGTTTCAACGTATCGCATTTTATTTACTGATGCGTTAATTCTGCCCTTAAGTTATAAATTACCTTTCATTTTTTAAGCATTTCCATATCCTTCAAATGAAGTCATTTCCATCCGAACAAGTGAAAAAAATACGATGATTAAAAAAATAAGCTATCAATATATGAAGCAATCATCGCAAATAATGTTCAACATTAACATATATTAATATCTCAACCGAAAAAAATGACATTATAACGTTACATCGACCACTCCTGCGTCTGTCGCAATTAACTCATGAAGATTGTCCGGTATATATATTTTTTAATATTAAATAAACAGTTCCTAAACTGTGAAAACCACGACAAAATAACGAGAACAGCATAAAACAAAGCACATTAAAAAAGCAATGTGTACAAAACAATAAAAAATAGACATTATTTACAAAATAAAATTATAGTGTTGGCAAAAATCTTTAGATATACATGTGCAGATACGTACACATATATGTGATATACACAAATGTACATATCCTCCACGTGGTGGCATAAATTAGCTACATATGTGTATACATACATACACATACATATTATGCATATACACACATGTGTATATAAGTATACTCCATATATACCCGCTTACATATATATATACACACACAAATAAGAAAGATAAACATAAAATATAAAAATGATTCATTGCATACAATATAATTATACTTCCTTCACAAAATATATCTATGGCTCCACTCAGTTCCCCCTATACCATTGTGCACACGGTGTTGAGGCTCGGGTCAAAGCGTACAACCTTGGCTTCCCCCGGCCTCAGGTTCGTGTCGTACATTGGATTCTCAAACGCCGCCTGCCCATTCGTGTTCTCGTGTGCTGAGCAGCCGCTGTATCTGGCTTTCGGTCGTGTTCTGCGGGGAAACAAAGGACGTTCAATAATATTTGCGGCCACAAGCATCAGCGCCATCATCATCGTTATCATCTTCACCATCATGTAATGGTTGGCACACTACATTTTCATTCCACTGTCGCCAGTTGAAATAACAAGAGCAAATTTCTTAAATCCCCCGCCACTACCTCTGTCGACCCAGCAATACCCATTGATCATGCAACGTCGAGGCAACGTTCAGCTAATGGTTCCCATCACATGTCAACGTTGGCCCAACTTTTGCATGATTTCTGGGTGTAAATGGGTACACCGCAGTTAGTTGACAGGCAGGTCGCGTCTGTGGGGTAGAGTGAGCGCATCTGACAAGACCTCTTTGAGGACATCTGTCTCGGGCTATGTTTAGATGAGGCCCATTCTACAGCTGTGGCGTGAGCCGGAAATTGCACGGCTGGACCTTTGCTTTCGACATTTGAAACATCCGCAGCGTCATCACGATCAGTAATGTGCATTAGTACCCAAGCGATTATTGTTTTTTTTCAATTCCTTATTATAATATCATGCACCAATACGTAGGTGCTATGGCAGTCAGGGAAAAAATGCATAAACACATTTGTCCCTTGATTCGAATCATATTTTAGGACCCGTATTTCTAGCGGTATACAAGCACGGACCAAAAGGTCCTCAAACTCACTCTCATCATTCAATGGTTGAATAACAAAACGTCTCCCTGCTCAGACCAACAGGGGTTATCTGTTGTGGTGGCCACAACCCAGTGGTAAAAGTCCCAACTTGCCTTGGCAAAAATCAGTTCAATAGTACTTCATTAGAAATATGTTCATCAACATTATTTAAAGATATTAGTTTCCATGTATTATGGTTGATATGTTGGTAAGGAAAATTCAATCAATTCTGGCTACTTAAGAATCGTAATGCTTTGATGATGATTATTATTGCTATGACACTTGTTAGCCCAGAGACGCCACCCTGAGTCACAAGACTACTTTTCAGGAGGGTTCTGCTACAATTTCGCAGTACGAGTCATCATTTTGCTATGCATTACCAATCAAGTAATCCGCTTGCAATTCTTCAAATTTGACAAAAATTGGGCCATGACGCCAGCCCACAGTGGCCAACTCTTCTTGGAATAATGTCACGGGATCTTTAATCTCCACTGTGATGCAGAGGCTGCGTGTGTTTTCGTGATTAACACGCACCCACCGCGATTAACCAGGGCGGTCTACCAAACTCGAACCATGAACCTCTGTGAGGTTCGGATGCCCTAGCGCCGAACGTCCATAAGTCGGTCTTAATGGATCTAAAGTTAGCTCTGTAATCGAGTGAACTGTTTTGTTCAGGGTGACTAGTCACAGTGACTCACATGCTTGCAAACCATACCCACCAACCCCCCCCCCCCCCCTTTTAAAGCAAGCTTGCTGCGGCTGCAGTTTATTTTTTCGCTGAGGCTACAAAGTTGCTGAAGCCTCGTGATAAAATCACGTTACAAGGACGAATACAGTCTGAGGCTGGCCAATCCGTTTCCGTTGCACCCAGAAACATGTCTTAACGTGTGGACGAAGAGACTCCAACGTATTTGTTTTTAAAATCTATATCGTTGGACAAATGTTTCAGGATTCATCGCTTCAGTATAAAAGCGCTCAGGTTTGGAAGCACCGTTTTGGCAGGGGATAGCTACATTCCTCTGGGATCAATTTAAAGTTGAGTTATTCTCCACAGTGATGTATACAATTTGGTAAAAAGCATTTCAATACCTCCCTCGTGTTTTTTGCGGTGGTTACTGCTACGTTCTTTTGGGACAAACTGTTGATCTGTAATGTGTCACAGGACTAAGTTTGGAAAAAAATGATATAATTGGCGTTAAATTACATACTGCAGGGTTTTCCCCAGGATTTACGATCTTGACATTTTTCTTAGAATATAATGATTACTTATTATACATATCTACGTGTTTTATACATTTGTCATTATTACTGACAATTCACATTTAATAAATACAAAATGTCTACCAATGCTAGCGTGACATTGCATTGTATTGTGCATTTTAAAATAAAATAAGAATCAATGATAAAAAAGCACACATGAGAATACTTCTTATCTACTGGAAAAATTATCCTTAAAAAAATAAATGGGGTCAGTACTCATCTGTAGGGCATCCACGAAATTAGTGGTGGAAATCCACATTCAACTGTTGGGGGCCAATGTCTCGATATGATAGCCACGGCTATTTGTTGCACTGTAAAACCTCTAGAAGACAAACTCGCAAAACCCAGAATTTAGAATAAGCCACAAAGATAGGAACATTTTATGTATATATATAAAAAAAAGAAACATTAAAAAAGAGAGATTTAGCCAAAATTCTGTTTGTGTGCTAATCAACGCCGCCGCGTATTATGAGATGGTGTGTGAACGTGCTATCCTAGATGTTCCCTCATTATTTTACGTAAATATTTGTTTATTTTACATAGAACAATCGTAGGAATAAGCACAATTTCTAACGCGTGCATATTCTGCAAAATCGGACGCATTGTTCGATCGAGAAGAGGCGTAGAGTCAGAGCTCATTCCCTCGTGTGCACCAGCCGGAACCAATAAACAAAATAAGTTCTCCAAGCAATTAAAAAATTATCTCGGGCACTGCATGGTGATGGTTAAGCATACGCGCATTGCAAACTGTATGCTTGTGTTCGGCAATTGTAAATGTTTAATAGTAAATGTTTAGTTAATTGTCACGTTCTTAAACTTCACTTGCAAATGTAATTTAAATGTAGTGATTATGCATTATGCCAATACTTGCAGTCTGCCAAAACGAGAAATTAAGGGGTGATGGAGTGGGGCGCTAAAATGCTCGTGACGACGATCCAATACGAACGAGCCTGTGGTGTAATGCCATGTCGCTATCAGAGACTTGGGCTCTGAAAAGCCGGACACACCGATCAACGGTTTCATCATAACTTGGGAGACACAAACCGGAGCAAACAAAAAAGGACCCTGATTTGCAATGCACAAAATAATTTGGTCCCGACAACTACCCGAGGTGGGAGACGGCAGCCCCTTCTCAGGGTGGCCCCACCTGTCACATGATCTCGTGTCACCCGACACACAACTGATATCGTCGTCTGGGCGAAATGGACTTCGTTCATTTGAATCCAGAACAGCTACTCGTCCGTCGGCTTGCGTACCATCAATTAGATGATTCACAAGACGCTCACATGTTGGCAAACCGTTGTGTAATCCATAATTTGTACTATTTTTGGAGTGTGGAAGAAAAAAAAAAACAGAGTACCCAGATAAAACCTACCCTCATAAAAGTATACCACACAACACCTTTGCATGTGTATGTGATAAACCTACTTGATGTACTATCCTCTAATGGTGCCTTATTACCATACAAATGGATATGGCTCCATATTTACATTATCCATCGACCCCAACTTTAAAAGCTTGTGCTTTCAAACCCTTCATTTATACAGTATATGAGTATACATTTGAAACAATTCTACCTCTACACAATGTGCGTATGATAATGCACACAGAAGTAGGCTTGGAATGCATTGATGCACATATCGTCATTAATTTTCAAAGCCTCACTTGGACTGAGAGATCTCTATACTGACACCATGGTCTATGGCCCTGTAGAGCTGCAATACATCCCAGCCCGATAAAGTGCCCAAGTTGTATCATCCCCAGTCATCTACTGTCATTTCTCTGTTCACATTCCGTCCCATTCAATCACTGGATTTGTCCAAAAACTGCCCATCCTTTTTGTGACATGTCAAACCCATGACCATTTATTTTTTATAATAATGATAGTGACATCCCAGATTCTTGTTTCATATTCTGTACATTTCTTATCTGCCCTCTCCCAGATATTCCACGTATACATCAATCTTTGTTCTTTGATGTAGTTGTTTTTTTATCATAGTATTTATTGTTTCGTTGGTCGTGTTGTTGTGAATGGATAGGTTCATTATCCAGGAATGCTAGCCGTATGAACTGATTGAAGAATGTCATCATAAAGTTCAATCATGACATGTTTATCTTCACGACTTCATATGATGCCTAAACATTGTCTATTACTTTGTATCGTTGTTACTCAAGTCAAAGTGACTCCCGGCATAAGCAATTGTGGAGTAGCAATCACCTCCAGTGGTGGCCCTGAGACAACGGTGGAAACTCCACATTACCAGTGCGAGGACCAAGTCACTCCGAAGTAAAGCTACAATGCGCGTATTCAACGTGCTGATTGGAAGAGTCCAGTCTCTCTGCAGCACAACCACTGTTGACTTTGCATTACGCCGCAGATTCAAGTTAACAAGAGGAAGAGTGATTTGCTGCTCAAGTGAGCGTGGGGCAGTGACAGTGGTGGCACGCGAGGCCTGAGCAGACGAGGCAAAAGCTTAGTGCCCCAAGTAGCTAAAGGGGCCACGGCTTTATGAAGACATAGGGGATGCACCAAATATCATATTCGAAATCATATCTAATAATAAAAACCATTAAACGACAATTCATATCTTCTTGGTTCTTTCGGTAAAGTCACGTAGAATGGAAATAATAAAATAATAAAAATAAAACATGATAAAATAATTCTCACGACGTTTCGGCCACAATGCAAGCAGCCGTCCTCAGGTGGAGAACAGGTCTGTCGAGAAGACAGAGTCTGAATGTCGTGAGAATTATTTTATTATGTTTTATTTTTATTATTTTATTATTTCCATTCTACGTGACTTTACCGAAAGAACCAAGAAGATGAATCCCTGCAGTCACGAAAGCTTCAAATCGAGACAATTCATATCTCGAATCTGTCTTCTCTCATCTCAATGATTATCTTTCTCTTGTCCTCTGCTAATGTCGTAACCTGCATCTCTCTCTCCTTTCATCTCGTTACCCTTCCATCTATTTGTTAAAAAAAAAAACTACCCATATTGCTACACCTCTATCTCGTGTCCATATCCCTTCTGTTATCTCGGCAGGCGTTCATAAATTTGAGTTGAGGGGGGGGGCAAAATAATTTATTCCGGACTGGCACTATCACTGGGTGGTGCTCATCTCCTGTTTACAGCACGGAGCCAGTGGTCAACATTCCACATTCCAACAGTGGGGGTGAGTTTATATGTGAGAATCGCTGTTGACTGCCCCAAAAAGTGATTCTCATTTTATTAATCCCAGAGGCCAAGTCTACCCCCTGCCGGCATCTGAACTCGTGACCTCCTGTACTGCTGGTGCCTGTACCCAACATGTTTATGGGTAGAGGTAATTCCGTAATTTGATTATGATTTTAACATTGCATGAAATTACTGTTGCTTCTTATGAATGATAACTTTATGCATTCAGTAAAAAGAAAATTGGAATTTGAAAATTATATGTTAAAATGTAGAAATTATTTAGCAGGCAGCTTAGGTTGTGAAAAGGACAGCAGCTCAATGCTTTTATTTCGGAAGTCAAACATACAAAACACATGCTGATACTAAGAAAGTAATAATAATAGTGATGTGTATCAAATTGCATTGCTTCGAAAAAAATCTAAATATGCGATTACATTATCTGTAATTTCGAATCATCAGTAATCGACCACCGATTACTTTTCGAACGTAACCCTTCCAACACTGTGCATGGTCACGGACGATAGATGCACTCAGTTTAATAACAGATGAACGGCACAAACATCTTGGCAGGCTGACACTGAACTAATACCCGGGGCCCTCCCTGGCAAGCATGCTAAGCCCATACATCGCACCAAACAGGTCATTAGTCCATCTAATATACTCTCAGATTATCATTAATCACGTTTTAAGGCCTTACAAGGGAAGCCACAGAGTGAAACATTTTGCGTACAACTGCTAAACGACTTTGTTAAATTATGAGGTGGATACAGCCACTGACGGACTCTACCAATGTCAGGCAATGTGCCGGAGGGGGTGTGTGTGGGGGGAGGAGTACCGTTGCTTGTAAAGATAGAAGGCGAATCCAGCGAAGATGAGCGCAAAGAAAGGCACGAGGATGGCGATGGCCACCGAGCTACTGCTGGTGCCCACGTGGGAACCCGGAGGTCGCCGAGTTCCACCGGCCCCACTCATTCCTGTCCGGGAGAGACGCGCGGAGAATGTGTGCCACGACGCACGTCACTAATGCCACATCAAAGTCAACATCAAACGCTTATTTTTTCCCACTGGCACATCCGAGTTGTGCCGCATGAACCTCGTGGCATGGGTGGAGTTGTTTTGATACTATTGTTATTTTTTTCAAGAGCTACAGTCATGAATATCAGATAGAACGTGCGATTGGCACAGTGAGTCTCTACACCCTAGTGATTAGGGAAGGGATGAGCAAAAGCACCTGGGCTCGCCGGCAACGGTTGGGAACACAAAGTATTTCCAGGGTGAGGGAAGGAAATGGTGGAAAAAGGACGGGGGGGGGGGGGGACAATGTAACAGAATAAGACGCAAAATAAAATAACATAAACGCAATGTTTAGGTTTGTCAATTTTTTTGTATCTTCCAGGAGCAACGATCACTATGTGAAGGGGATGGTGGAGTAGCGGTCCGGGTGGTTTTTACGCTGGATATTTTTTGCCAAAAAAACGAACCCGCGAAACTCTGGCCTACTTCACCACGCTGGTTCAGTGTGGGTCGGTAAAGGCGGGGGAGCGTCGATATTCCAAAATGGTACATTACAACAATGGATTTTACTCAACTGCCCTCTCATTCAACATTCCCGTGGTGGGGGTTGGTTTATCAAAGAGATAACCACTATGAACAGACCAAACGGTTTTCCTTAAAGCCTTCTCCGGCTAGACCACCCAGATTATATGGCTTAGCAAAAATCCATAAAGGTACACCCTTTCGTCCCATCGTCTCCACCATTGGCTCACCCACCTATACACTGGTCCGATATCTGTCTGAGACCTTGCAGCTATTCACTGGTATGACCACCTCTTTTGTACTTAACTAAGCTCACCTGGTATCGTCAATTAAAGACATCTCACTGTCCCAAGGTGATTTGCTCGTTAGTTTCGATGTAGTTTCTTTGCTCACCAAAGTTCCTGTGCCCAATACCATTGCAATCATTGAAAATTTGGTCCAACAAGGAATGAATGCTGATGTATCGACCCTGGTGAGACACTGCCTCACCAATACATACTTCACCTGGAATGAAACATTATATAAACAAACTGAAGGCACCCCAATGGGTTCTCCCTTATCTCCGGTTGTAACTAATATTTTCATGGAAAAATTTGAGACAGACGCCATCCAGGCATCCACTCTACGCCCGTTCTTGTGGAAGAGGTACGTGGATGACACGTTTGTCATCTGGCCACATGACCGACTGGCTCTGAACCAATTGCTCAACCACATAAATTCCATACACCCAGCCATCAAATTCACCATGGAGGTAGAAAAGAATGGCATGTTACCTTTCTTGGATGTCTAAATCAAAAAGAGGCAAGATGGCTCAATGAGCCATTCTGTCTACAGGAAAGTAATCCACACTGAGCCTACCTAAAACCTGATTCCTAACACCATCCATCCCAGAAGAATTCCCTCATCAAAATGCTACACCAAAGAGCTCAATGTATCTCTGACCATGAACACCTAACCAGTGAACACAAACACATACACCAAACTCTCAAGGCGAATGGATAGTCTGACTACACAATCCGCAAAGCCATCACCCCAACCGTGAGGAAGGAGCCATCTGAGGATCCAATAAAAAAACATCACTTTGCCATACATAGCAGGGGTAACCAAAAAGATTTCCAAAATCATGAACAAACACAAGATTCAGGTCCGATTTAACACAGTACATAAAATTTGTGATCTGATCCCATCTGTGAACGATAAGATTCCTGACATGCAATATTCTGGCGTCTACAAACTAAGCTGTATCTGCGGCAGCAGTTACATTGGGGAAACTAAGCGATATGTCTCGGACCGTGTTCGTGAGCATAAGGCAGATTTGAAACACGGTAGGACCAATACTTCTACCGTGGCCGATTATTATTTTAATGCGGCTGGCTCACACGAAATTGATGTCTATAAGACGATTGTGCTTTGCAAGCCTACTTGGCCATCAACAAAGATTTGTTCATGAAGCCATCCATATATACAGACACAGATACAATTTCAACCGAGAGGATGGTTATGAACTCAGCAATCATTGGAAAGATGTCATAAACCACTTTGGGTCATGACTTCATTTGTGTTTTCTTGTCAACCTCCACCGTCAGCAGTCTGGGTGTGTGGATCAAGGTACAATGTTTGCTTGGCGGCCCTTTGATTGGTGTAGACCCACTGCCGGTGTCGTTGCTTTCTCCTACATTAACATTAGCTGCCCCGCCCATGCTGCTGACACACTTGGGCTACGCCCATCTCTAAACCTTGAAAACAGTTTGCCTTTAGAGGGTAACCCTCGTTTTCTTGATGACGACCACTTTTGTTGCGATCGAAACGTCGTGTTTTTTTGGTTTAAATTTTTTATTCAGTAAATTTTTTATTATTATTTTCCATCTACGTGACTTTACCGAAAGAACCAAAGAATATGCAGTGGCACGCTTCAATATTTAGACGTGTGTTAATGAAGTCGTAATTTAAGGTCACGATTCAGTCTTATAGACACACTTGTGTTTACTGTCTGTGTTGTTTGTTCTGTCTTTTTCATTTGCGTTGTCTGTCTCATTCACGTCAGCATCATCGATATTGTCACGTTTCTACTGCGTCTCATATGTTGTCTTTGCATGTATGTCTTGTCTATAATGTATCATTTTTAGTGTCTTTAACTGCCTTCTCTGTACTGTTTGTCTCATGAATAATGTTTACCTTATCTCTACTGTCCCCATTCATATGTCTAGTTTATTCTGACCAACAGCCTAAATAAATTATGTTTCATGAATTGAAAAAAATCAATTCCCATGAGTGCGCTTACTGGAAATATATATAAATAATTCGGAAGCCACTGGAGCTATGCACTTTTAAATATAGATGAAAAACGAATTTAGAACTGCTTTTTGTGTTTGATTTGTCGTGCTTCCCCTGCACCTCCGATTAGCACAGTTGGCTACGTACGGTGTGAAATAAGTTAAACATAATACATACATACAAACGTTCAGAGCAGAATACGGTACCAATAGAGGTGGCAAATACTTAATGTAAACATCAGCTGCTGTATATGGCTAAGACAAGTTGATGATTTGATAACATACTTTAAAAAATCATAAACACTCGGGTCTCTTCAACAACTGGACAATCGCATTCCATTTCGAGTGCCCAACCTACACTCAGAACCTTGTACGTTTGAGTCTGTCGGTGGTCAACTCAGTTCGTCGTTCTTCAGGGGTTTCATAAAATCGGTATCAATTTGTATCGCAAGCCAACAGTAGATATCCCACGGACAGATGAGCCTTGGCCAGGGGCATTTGGATCTTCAACTATTGGCTCAGGGATGTCAATGGAGATGACCACTGCCCTAGCATTTAGGATTTGTTTCTATTTAACTTAAAACTTCTCACACACCAATATATGTAATGGTCACGTCAAATACAGGAATCCCCCGCTATAGGTTGCCGAATTATGCGTTGGAACACATCTCCTTATACGCGTAATGCGAAACATTACACTATAAGGAAAGCGGACTATTTGGCGATGTAATATAGCACTGTACACACATCGTGCATACCGCCGAATATCCCTCCGCCTCCCACCTGCCAGCACTCCATTTCGTGTGGTCATTGTGCACGCAGTCTAGCATTAGGTGATACGTTTTAAACAAGTACGAATGATGATGGTGCCTCTGGAAAAAAGGCAAAGGAAAAGTATTAATCTAGAGGTTAAATGAGAAGTTTTACAGCATTTTGAAGCGGGTGATATTGCAAGAATGCTTGGCCTACCGACGACCTCCGTGATAACTATTTACGTTAAAGCAGGAAAATAATCTCGAATGTGCTCAAAATGTTGCACCTTTAACTGCCACTAAAATGACTCGTATAGCAGTTGTGGAATTCTAGAAAATGTGGAAAGACGCTTAAGTGTCTGGATTGAAAATCTAAATCAGCGTAGCTATTCAACCATCTCTGATGAGTTTAATCACATTATTTGCATATTTAAACTTATAATCACATGCATCTTTGTACACTTCATAACATTTAGTCAAACTTTTTTCTCTCTATAGAAATGTCAGCTAGGAACGCAACCCCCGACTTTAACATTATGTCTTTGGGATATTAGAGTTCGCTTTAAGTAATTGCGAAATAAGTCGCATTTCCCAGCAACGCATCCCTGACGCGGGGTGATTCCTTGTACCCAATCGCATTTTTAGCGAGGTTAAACTTTGCTGTGGGCAGCAGAGGGCAGTGAAGCACAACCCATTATTGTATTGTAATTCTATACTTCCACATCAGGTGGAAGTACGTGAGAAGGATCTTATCCATCATCAGGATGGCAAAAATAGGCCAAATATATGTTGTGGTCACCATGGTGCACATTTGCATGATGTGGCCTAGTCCATGCATGTCGAGCTGGTTTCTTTTTTAATTTCGTATTCTTTTTACTATTTTGTGTATCTACAATTGTAATGATGTAATGGTATATCTACATGTGAAGCGCTCTGTGATGATTTTATTGCGAAGGGCACTATATTAAATAAAAGTTTGATTGATTGTCTCCTATTGCTGTCACATTGCATCAGGTCGTCATTTTAGTCTCAATTGACCTAGGTGAAGCCCAGGTCACATTAACATACCGAGCCCCGGCAGTATGAGTTGGCAGAAACAACTAAGTCATCAACTTCCACACACATAAATATCCCCTACATACGGTGCATATACATTTATGCTACTGCAAAACACTTTTTATCTGAATCTGAGACCGCTACTTATTTTCAATGAGACGTCAGTCTAACAAAACACATGGTTGCTTTTTCACAACAATGCTATTGTGCTATGCTTATTCTCTATCCATCGAGCGGAGATGTCTTGTTTTGTCCTAATTATGTTCCAAAGTGAATAAGAACAAATCACCTCTAGACACGCAGACATGCACGCTTATTTAAGGGCGAGAATGTTAGCATATAAGTTCACACGGCGATTGTCACATTCAAAACGTTAAGTCAAATTGTATCCCTGGTGAAATTAATATTCTGGTGTTGCTCGTCTTCACCGGAGGTCCTGAGCTGGCAACAGAAATTCCACATTATTTTGGCAGGGGCCAGTCAAGCCTTAGGACTGCTGTTGACTTCACACAGGTGGTAGTTTTATCATGCTTTGAGGGGTTCATATTTGATTTCACTGGAGAGAAATGAGACTTGCGCCCAAAACCAGGCATGTAATTTCTGTGAAAAATGAAGCCATGTGGATATACATTTAAATGTGGTGGTTTAAAATATATCTATATTTTGTCTGAAATCCAATGAAGTTAAATCGATCCACTGAGGTGCATAAATATCATTTTACAGGACATCCAGTCCTCTCAGGGGATTAATTCTACTTTACTAATTATTCACATCGGAGTAATTTGGCCAAACAGGAGATGTTATTGAAGTCTCATGGGATTCTTGCCAGGACAATTGATACATTAGTAAGACACATAAATGTCCCATTTGACTTAAATAAAAAAAATAACCCTTGAAATTAAGTCGGTCACTAATTTTTACAATTATTTTTTTATGAGATTACAGTCACACACTCTGACCTTCAATGCTCCATGTTATTTTCGTCGCTGAATTCATGAACCACTGAAGGAAAACCATGTTGCAAGTATTTCCAGAGTGGCAATCACAACTATGTGTAATATTAAAACGCATCTATAGTACAGTAAATATGGCCAGATGGCAATGTGGCAGAGCACCTGTTATTTCAATCAAGGATCATTCCAGCCCATCATAATTTACAGGTCAATCAAATGAAAGTCAGCAGTGCTTGCACGATAGAGATACTGGATCTATAATTAAAATAATTGGCTCGGTATCACTAACAATGAGGAGCACTTGTCCGGGTTGCATCAGGACGACAACAATGATAAAACGGAGAGGAGGTCCCGGCACATGCGGATAGAGATATTCAGGCAGACGTGTGAGGTTAACTGCTTCGCCTGGTATACAGGAGGTCGTGAATTCGATCTCAACCCTTACGCCTATATATTAGGAGTTTGCATGTTCTTCCCGTGGTCGCATGGATTTTTCTCCGGGGCCTCCAGTTTTTCCCTCCACATTTAGAATCAACGTGCGTTTAGAGTATTTGGCTGCTATAAATATCCACGTGATAAGCCACTTCGTTGAGCTATCATTTGTGGCCAGGTCGCTTCTGAAAAGGAGCTATATATCTCAGTGGGCCTTACCTGGTAAAAATAATAATAGTGTACTTTATTGTTTTAATGTGACCACGCTTAGACAGCAGAGTGAGGAGCCCTCCACCCCATTAATGGCCATGCATCTCTTTTGTGCCCCAATGCCGTTCGCTCTCCGGCAGCTTCTCCCAGCCGTTGCACTTTCAAATTCCCCTGGCATTCACCCTCAAAACCCTTCAGCCAATCTGCCAATCCCTTCATCAGCCTGCGAGCACGTTCGTGGCTGCTCTTACGGCCAAACAGGGGCCCGTTCCAGATCGGCGGGCCAACCAATGAGTGAGCTGGAGTGCCCCGATTCAAACTGCCGAGGCGTTACGCAGGTGACGGCTCCATTAATTGATTTATAAGGATCGCCTCTCGACTTGACTACACTATTTTATCGAGAAAGCATCGTTGAGTTAAGACTTATTTTTTCAAGAGGGCTCCCTGCATTAAAATATTTGGCCAATTCCTTTTTCAGCCAGTGTTTTTCTTGTGGGAGGAAACCCACTGTTCCGTGCCGCTCTCTAATGGCCATCTTGCAGCACATGATGGTGTTTCGATATCGTACTTTGGCTGCGGATGATGTTTCGGTTTTGGAATAGGCCACCGGAGCACATTGAAACCACTCATGTGAACGATGTCACAGGCATCTCAAGTGTTCCCTTGATAGTACATGTCAAGCATCAGGAATTCCCTACAGAAATTACGAGGCCGAAGCTGACAAAAAATAATTGACTAGGTGCAAACTGTCCCAGTTTTAAGCGCTGACCCCTTGGGTATCCAGCTGCTTATGACTTAATTATTAATTAAAATTAATACACAATGCAGTATTTTTTGCTTGCATGAACAGTTACACAGCACATACACTCTCATGTGAATGATTGCATTACTTGAGGTCTGATCATACTGGTAGGAACCTCCTGGTTACACCAGCCCACAGGGGATTATTGTGTCCGTCCGTCCGTCGTGCAGGGAGGGGCTGGGTGGGGAGGGTGGGGCTGGGTGGGGAGGGGAGGGTGAGGAGTGGCTGGGTGGGGAGGGGCTGGGTGGGGAGGGGCTGGGTGGGGGTGGGAGGGGTGGGGCTGGGTGGGGGAGGGGCTGGTCACCCCGTGGTGCCTTTATAAAACTCAACGTTTAAACTACTCACGCCGGCTTGTGTCCGCACTCACAGTCGGGTATTTTTGCGGAATACACCACGCCGCCGTTGACTCTGGCCATTGACCGAGCAACCCAACGTTCCTACTGGCTCCCTCCGCAGGAATGTTTTTTTTTTTATAATATTGTGTGTAAGGTAATAATCTGTAATCATAATTGTACTTTACCAAGTCTCTGTACTCCAAACTGTCCAAATCCGTTGGCTTGAATGGACCCTTGATAGACAAAGCTTTCATGTTCAGCAGATACCTACAAAATACATACATTTCACATACAATGCAACATTAATAGTAATTCACGAACACACCCCAGATTGCCAGATATGTCTCTATCTTGACCAAATTCAACAGCAAGTAATCGCAGACTGTTGTCATGCAAGTTACACTTCCACGTGGCTAAGGAGGGGACAAGGATACATATATGAAAAAGCAATACAGTTGACAATTCAATTATAGAGTGCTTAATAGCCACGGTGCGAGGGGGAGTGTGGAGGGAGTGTCTGTCTGCACATGACGCAGAATAGGCAACTTGTAATTGGCTGCGGGACCCCCTTTTGTGAACGCCCAGGCCACACATTCCAATAGCCACACGGGTAATGTGATGCGTTGGTTCAATTACAAGCAAACGCTTGGCCAAGACATTCGGTCTCTCATCAGCAGGCAGGTTTGCTTGAACCACTTGCTGGTGAACTGCCAGATGTGCGTAGGCAAAGAGCCTCTCCGTTAAATATGAGTCCGAATTCGGCGAAAACCTAAATAATGCACAGCACAGTCGGGTAAAGTGGTAGCACATGACGAATTAACCCCAAGTGTGCCTTGACAGCACCCCCATACAGAGATAGTGTACATTTTATCCGTACATAGTGACGTGCACACTGAAACCCTTGCATGTGAGTCACATATCCTGGCAAGCAGTGTGATGAATGCACAGTGCTCTTTTTTGTTGGCAGGCGATTATGCCGTTGATGGCACCATTTTTATAAGAATTTACATAACACATCCCCATAGTCTCGCATTGGGAAAATGTCAAAACTGGGTGGTTTTTAACTTTTGCCGACAAAACTGGATCCCAAATGTCAAAACTGGGTGGTCTTGGAAAACGACAGGCAAAACAGGGTGGTGCTTTTTGATATGACAAAACTGGGTGATGTTCAATGTGGACAAATGTCAAAACTGGGTGAAGGTGTACGATTTAATGTATCATTTTGTACACGTTTAGGTCCTTGCGTTATTCATCCATATGTCGCCACAGATTTAGAGCGTTCCAAATGATGTTTCTCGTGGCTCATGTTCCACACCTTGCACCACAAACTTTCCGTTTGCATACTGGCACAGTGTGCCAGCTCGCTTACTTGCCGTTTGCATACTGGCACAGTGTGCCAGCTCGCTTACTTGCCGTTTGTATACTGGCACAGTGTGCCAGCTCGCTTACTTGCCGTTTGCATACTGGCACAGTGTGCCAGCTCGCTTACTTGCCGTTTGTATACTGGCACAGTGTGCCAGCTCGCTTACTTGCCGTTTGTATACTGGCACAGTGTGCCAGCTCGCTTACTTGCCGTTTGTATACTGGCACAGTGTGCCAGCTCGCTTACTTGCCGTTTGTATACTGGCACAGTGTGCCAGCTCGCTTACTTGCCGTTTGTATACTGGCACAGTGTGCCAGCTCGCTACTACAGTAACACTTACTTGCCATTTGTATACTGGCACAGTGTGCCAGCTTGCAACTACAGTAACACTTTCAGCTCGCGAACATACACGAACTTGCCATTTGTATACTGGTGCAGTGTGCCAGCTTGCATGTACATTAGCGCGTAGCATCAACCAACAATCCAAAAGTTTGGTATTGACGCGAGTCACTAGTCTAGGTCATCACGCAAGGTGGCAGTGCGCCCGCCTGGTCGCAAGCCCGCCCCGAGCTCACTTCCGAGTGCGAGCCGTAGCTTGAAATGTTGGTCGTTGGGGTGCTGGCACACTGTGTCAGCGTACAAATATCAAGTGTGTGTAGTTATATGGTGCTGGCACACTGTGCCAGCATACTAATACCAAGTGTTTAGATGAATGGGGTGCTGGCACAGTGTGCCAGTATACAAATACCAAGTGTTTGGATGAATGGGGTGCTGGCACACTGTGCTAGTATACAATTATCAAGTGTATGTGACAAATGTCAAAACTGGGTGCACCCTGAGTGTCCAAAACTCAAGTTTTTGGCCACCCAGGGTGCACCCAGTTTTGACATTTGGGATCCAGTTTTGTCGGCAAAAGTTAAAAACCACCCAGTTTTGACATTTTCCCGTCTCGCATTTAATCTGGAACATATTCAAGGGATTTACATAATGCCGCAGAAGAAATCCCAAGTCATATTCTTTCGCTTTCCATTGCCGTGAAAAAAAAAAAACATTTCATGCAATGGAATGAACCCATGCATCCAACAATACAACCGCATGCTTAATCGTTTCATGTCTACGGTGCTTCATCATCCTCAACATCGTCAGCCATGGTCAATCCAATCCTGGATAACGGCCTTCTGAAACTGCAACAATCCATCCGGCACCTCCATGGTGGGGGGGGGGGAGCACCTTGCAGGTGTCTTCTCTCATATGCTGCCACTCCATTATTAGTTTTGACCACCGGCCATTATCCATTCTAGCAACATCTCCTGCCCAATTACATATAAATGTTAAATCCAGGAAGGCCAGACTGAGTCGTAAAGACTCTTTTTCAGGAAGGTCCTGCATTGGGTTTTTATTTCAAGATGCTTTCAGCCAACTAACAGGTGGGAGGAAACCCACGCGTGGAAGGGGGCAACACTCTATCCCTGTGCTAATGAAAACGGATGACGATTAGTCTCGCTTGCTGTACTGCTTTCTTTTCCCGGCGAGCCAGGGTATGGCACCTCGACTCCCACAGGCAGGGAGTGTCACAACATTTGTGTGATTCACCAACCATCACCTCCATAGCATTGGATTACAGGCCATGTGCATAGCTAACACCAGCCATTATCCAATGTTGCCAAAGGCCCTGCCCAAGCTCACTTACTCAACTTATTAAACTAAAATAAATGACAATGTGATTATAATGCATTGCGTTATGTCGCCTACTTCCTCATAGATACCAGGGTGTTTTCGTTTTTATTCTGTCACTTCATCAAAGTTGTGATATCGGGGTGTTTATATCATTATATAAATATAACTGTTTTCATCATCAATTTACTCAGTAGAGTTGCAGTGCTGCAGTCGGGTTACTCACATATCCATCCATGATCCAGTTGCTGCCCTTGAATTTTGCAGCTGGTGCCTGGCTTGTGATTTTCCAGATCTGAAGGGACAGTCTGGCCTCTTGCCTCTTGTAATTGCCTGGAGGTGACGTGCACCCATCGCATGCGTTAGCGGTATTTAAGAAATCCACTCATTTTCACAAACCATCTCTGTTGTTAACGATTACGTGTGTACGTGAAACAAACGGAAATGTATTGATCGTTATTATAGAAGCTCATTTCATGCTAATCTCTCTCCCTAATCTCTCTCTCCATAATCTCCCCCATTAACACAACTGACGTGCTTGCGTCCGGGGATGGAATTCCTTTCCAGCTCGGACCCCGCCTGCTTGCCCTTCGCCACATATATAACCTCTTGTTGTAACAGCTCTCTCGCTGGTTCAGCAGTTCCGCTGCTGGAATTTTTTTCCACCTGAGGACGACCGCTTGTGTTGCGATCGAAACGTCGTGGTATATTATTTTTAATTTTATTTTTCTACCTATGTGACTTTACTGAAAGAACCAAAAAGTATGGATTCCTGCAGTCATGAAAGCTTCAAATCAAGATCGTTATTGCTCCTGTGGCTATGTGTGTTGGGTGGCCCTCTCGTTAGTGCCCACCCTATATTCTGAAGGTTATGAGTGCAATACCTCATTGGACTCGACTATTCCCATCATTATGACAACGTTGATACAATTAGTACAAATTTGTTTTAATAAATGGAGGGAATAGGACTGCGGAATGGAAATGACT
Organism: Lethenteron reissneri; assembly: GCF_015708825.2. Lineage (NCBI taxonomy): Eukaryota > Metazoa > Chordata > Hyperoartia > Petromyzontiformes > Petromyzontidae > Lethenteron > Lethenteron reissneri. The sequence continues at coordinate 9,709,361 of NC_083821.1, forward strand.
GTTGTAATGTGCCCATCCTTAAATTATTTTGTTAATATATAAGCAATGCAGGAATACCATCGATATTTTAATGAGCAATGCAACTACATTCATAATTTTATATTAATTAGTAATTCCAGCACCACATATCGCAGTTAACAAGTAACCATTATTGTCAGAGTAAAGTCAGAATGGCTGCATGCTATGGTAAACAGAGTGAGTAATGATCTGAGCTGTAATGACTAGTCGGGACGCGTTCCTGGTTTTTGGATTAATCCAAAATGTGGGTCTATAAATGACATTTTGATAATTGGATTTATGTTTGGTGTCAGATTTATTAAAAAATATAATGGTACAGTGAAATAATTTTCACGGCAACACTTCCGTGCGTCTTCTTGCAGAAACGCCATCACGTGATGCAATTTCGATAATACTTGCCATCACTTTTGCTAAAATTATTAACATGTAAAAAATTTTGCATTCAAATGTAAGTTTCACGAATGGATCGCTTCGGTTATCACTGACCACTGCTGCTAGTCGTGGCTGGGATTTTAACTCAGGTCACCTGGTTCATAGCGTAGTGTGCTACACACTTTGCCAATGGCTGCCCGACATGATAAAAATAATAATAAACGAGTGTTCCAACACACAAACCGTTTTCTTGGTTCTTTCGGTAAAGTCACGTAGAAGGGAAGTAATAAAATAATAAAAATAAAACATTTTTATTATTTTATTACTTCCCTTCTACGTGACTTAGTCACGTAGAAGGGAAGTAATAAAATAATAAAAATAAAACATTTTTATTATTTTATTACTTCCCTTCCACGTGACTTTACCGAAAGAACCAAGAAGATGAATCCCTGCAGTCACGAAAGCTTTAAATCGAAACACAAACCGTTCTCAACCATGGCAGTCAATCGGCATGGGCATGTGCTTCGCACGTCCTTCCAGGTGTCATTATTTACAATCCAATGAATGTACACATATATATTTCATGGCCCCTATCTGATCGCATGGAAAAAAAGTTTAGGGACAAAGTACCTGCAAGTTTGAGCGTCACACTGTTGTCTGAGAAGGTTATGTTGACCCTTCCAGTGGCCATATTAAAGCCGTTCACCACAAGCGTCATGGGATTTTTCTGTCCGAGGTGATCGTAAAACCCCTTCCACGTGTAATTCTCTGCAAAGACGGTGTCGGGCACTGTGGAGGAAAGTTATGCGGGTTATGAATTAGTAAACAGAGTGGTGCGATCACCACTCAAGAGTAGCGACAATTTTCTGTGAAGAGGTGACATCCTGCTTGAGGCTTAAGAGATGTACTTTTGGAAATGCCTTTGGATGAGTTTGCATAGGGGGACCTATCAGTGAGGTCCAAATAGGACTCTCAGTTATCTCTGGCCGGCCCCACATTAGCACACAGACACACCATAGTGCTCACGTGCGAGTCGACCGGGTATAAAAGGGCCCGAAATTCGAGAGCGTGATAACTAGAAACGGTGTTCCCAGGTCAAATAATTATCATTCTCCTCTAGTAGCTGATTGGCACAGCTAAGGCACACACATCGATGGATAAATATCCTCTGTGGGTCGTTTCGAAGTGGTCAGACTCGTGAGATTGGGGGCCGTATGAACTGAGGAATCTGACACACAGGCCGTAAGTTCCTCACCCCCTGCTTTAGGATGTCGAAAACTTTATTTGAAAATCATAATTTGTGTAAATGCTAATTCTACCAACGATAATTCTGTAGATAATAACCTATTATTGTTGAGAGAATGTAGGCTAAGGCCAGGAGCATATTACAAATGCCACTGATTTTGTGCACGGTCAATAATTTAGTCTATGCATTTACTTTAAATGTACAATAGCCATACGCACACACATTAATTAATTTCAATTCTGAAAGATATACAACAGCATTGCTTATTGAATGTGAATCATGTAGTGATAGTATATCTGTTATAAGATGTCGTGGGATCTGCTTCCTGATCAAACGATATATCGAAAACAAAGGTCTGAGCTCACATGATCATTGCAAATATTTGCAATTATTTTCTACATTATGTTGTCAAGATCATATTTTTTTTCACGTTCTATTTTTCTCATATGCAGAAGGTGATGTGCGTTTCAGAGGGCTCTTATCTGTCTTTTTATGCGCTCTCTATCTTTCCACAATTATGATAGGTGAATGTTTACCAGGATGAGGATTTTTTCCTGCCACCCAGAGAACAAACCGAGGCACACAATGACACTTGTAAAAAAAAAAAACGTATATATTTCAATCATAAAACTTTCTGAAACTGCAGTCCACAACACAAACCCTTTGCCATCACAGACACAGGGCCTTACCAAGGGATTAAAATATACCCTAGAAAATATCAAAATGCAGCTTGCTGCTAAGAAACAAATGTCCATCTGCAAATAGACATGGCTCGTGTTCCCAGGCAGGTGAGTGGGACGTCTGTGGCCTGACAAAGGAAGTAGTGCAGCGACGGAGGGTGAATTTCCAGGTAAAAAAGATGACGATTTTAAAGCAAGATCACTAATTTTCATAGATATGGAAGAACTCTGTAATTTTACAGGTATAACAAAAAAATCGAGTCAAACGATCAACAGGAAAACAATCCAATGAAACAATGAACATAAAACAGACGAATGATACCTGCCTCCCAGTGACTTACACAAGTTTCTACAGATAAAAGATTCCACATGCAAAGAAAAAAATTCCTAGTAACAAGTGACATGTGCAATGAATGCATGGTCGTAAGCGCCAAATAAGTAGGTCTTATGGGTGGCGATGAACACCTTGGTACGCCCATCTTGCAAGTACAGTACTCTTCAAGAGCACCATGTGAAAATGTTACCATTTATATAAGTTCAGGCATTGGATTCTACAGCAGGCCACACGCTTTTTGTTTACCGCTCGTATATCTGTGAGACCTACAGGACTTGCTGCCAAAGACCAAACAATTCCCCATTAGACAAACGGCAAGAAACAAATTTAGTACCACGAGGTTACACCGGTAATATATTTATGGGCCCTAAACACAATCAACTGCACCTCGGCTGTAAGTTAGACGTTCTGCGTGAAGAATGCATGCAATTGTGTTTCAATTATTGATTTTTCTATAATTATTTGTCACAGCAGTGTGCAGGCAAAAAGGTTCGTTGGAGCATGCAGTGTCAACTAAGGTTCTGTGAAAATGTTGGACTTAGTTACACGGCTGATATTAAAAGACCTATACATATTGCTGTTTTCATCATGGAATAATGTATGTTGACATACCTGGAGGTTTTGGATTAAAGTGTCCAAGGTCTGAAGGAGTCACTTTGTCTCTGTACTTCTTTCCAGCTGAAATGTAAACAAAAATGAGCAAAAAATGTGATCCGGGAGGCTCTTCATAAAAAATATATACAAAAATTTCACCAGAATGTTGCTATCATTGTTACATCAAGTGACAAATAATCCACTCGGATTTGTCACAGAGCAGAGCAACACGTGGTGCTAGAGAATGCCCTCTTCGAATGACCTCTGGTCCACAGTATGGGGCAACACTCCCCCCATCCCGCTTTGCCACTGAGAGTAACGTTGGTCCCATGACAGTCAAATCAATAGATTGTTTTAATTGCCTGAGCTGCAATTTAGTAAATTGAAGTGCAGAACCAAATCTTATAGTGTCTTTGTGCAGTCATTGTTGACCAAGCTGAGACCACCGACTCACTCATCACAGGAGACTTTTCTGGATTGTAATCAGGATTTCAGCGGTGCCAGCCAAGCGCTGAGACCTCTAGGGCCACTCGGGCACCTCTCGTATCTATCAATCGGTATTTTTTTTATATTTATCTCATACGTGTTTCTCTATTGATAGATTTGGCTCCACCATGCAAACATGCAATTTCCATCACTGGCTTATGGCCACTTTTGCAAATGAGTGTTTTCTCATCGAGCAAGGAGACACTGACTTTTCTGTGAAATGTGCCTGCCAGGTGATTGCTTTAAACAGATCATGCGATATTTTGTACTATTATAGTGGGTCCAACTGAGTCGCAGACGTTGTTCCTTTTAGAGGCAACACTTTTATTTGCTACGAAGGGTCGATCCCTCACTCGGGTCTCCGACCACGTGGTTGCCTCATACGACGGAGAGGTTCAGCTTGAGACGTAGAGATTCCCGCTTGTAGATGTTGTGCTTCTCACTCGTAGAATGCAGCGACCCCGGTCCCTCTCCGGGACCCGTCTTATATCCCCCTACGTTCGGGCCGCTCCGACCTCGGCCCCGCCCGCCTTCCCGAACATTCTCGTTCTCTCTCGATCCTTCTCAAGAGCTCTTTCCGGACACGTGATCACCCCCGAGTCCCCCCACCTGGGGCCCCCTGTATAGACATTCCGGATCACGTGGCTACGGGGTCAACCAAAGTGCCATGGCCCAGGGCAACCCTGCCCCTGGGCTGATACTCACCCGTCCCCCTCGGGGGAGCCCCCATCACACGCCGTGCGTGGTGCCCGCACTATCCCAGTGCTCACCAAGCCCCGCTAGGGCTGGTATTACACACAGTCACCCACACGGTGCTGTCCACGATGTAGGAACATCGAACGGCACGACCCATCCAGGCCGGCACCATACAGTAACATCCCTGATGTCACTACACTATCACCTGCTCTTTTAAGCACGCGTGCAAACTGTTATATTCACACATTGAACAGGTGACAAACACATTATTTAGTAAGATAAACTTATTTTTCAAGTGTTCAGGCAAACTTCATTATTTTATTCTGTTACACACTGATCTCCCATCTCCTCCCTGCTCTATATTCTGAAAGAAACCATGTGCGATGGGAACAGATGCCGGGTGTATGCCACAACACTGTTCACATTTCTATAAATCCCATTTGGCCATTACACAGTTACGAGAGCATTAGGCAATCATGAGATAGCAGCCAGCAACGTCCTTTGGACGTATCTGTCCATCCATCCCTCGATCCCTCCCTCCAGCCGGCCAGAAAGCCAGCAAAACTTTTGTCTTGTATCGTAAAAATATGAGAGTACGATAGGCTATCCCGTGCATTTGTGTGGGATCCACAGCCGGAGTAGGGAGGAGGTGTGATGAGAGTGCGACACACGCACAACTTGCACACCAACCAGCCAGGCAGACAGGAGACCAGGCAGGAGGGCCAGCTAGCAAAACTTATTATCCTAATGCAGCGTAACTAAGGATGAAAATATGCCCAGATCAATAGTTCTAATGTTATAAATTAATCGCTTGTCCACTCTGTGCGAACCACACTGTCCAAAGAATCAGTGAAAAGGCAATTATTTTTGCATCTGTAATATACTGCTTTGTTGCAATGGTTAGCGAGCTCGACTCGTAATCCAGAGATCACCGGTTCAATCTCCCGGCGTAACAGTTGAAATAATAATGCAAGTTTTCTAAATCCTCCCTGATCTCTATCCACCAAGCAGTATAAATGTATAAACTGGCAGGTAGCGTGTGATAAAGTTAAGCACACAGTTACTCTCACCTGATCAAAGATGCCTGATCAGCATAGAAGAGTAGACCAAAACACCTCCTATAGGTGCTCTATAAGGCTCTCAACAGCTCCTTCTGTTGGAGGCCTTTGTACTGGCAATGGCAAGATCAGGCAAGTGCAGGGCTGCACCTTTGCCTATACATGTACGTATGCATGTTGAATATAGTTCACACCGTATATAGCCAAGCGTGCTAATCGGAGGTGCAGGGGAAGGACAACAAACTATACACAAAAATCAGTTCTAAAGAAATGCATTTTCAATCTAGATTATTTAAAGTGCATAGCTCCAGTGACTTCCTAATATTGGAAGGGCGTTCCAGACGGCTGCAGAAGCGCATCTGACAGCGTGCGATGCAGTGACCCATATTTGCTCGATGGCTAGTCAAAAGTCGCGAGGGTGACGGGCGTCCTAATACGATCACGTGAACATATCCAAGCACCTCACCATTGCAGACTGGGGGCTTTCCGGTCCAGGTGCCGTTGGGCCCACAGGTGCGGTGCTCCGACCCCCCGGCGAGGAAGAAGTCCTTCTGGCAGGTGTACACGAGCGTGTAGCCCAACGTCGAGATGTCCAGGCCAAGGACGTCCACGTGGGCCGGCGTCTCGGGCTGCCCGCACCTGTGGTCTGTCGCACGGAAACGCTGGATGTAAAATCTTTAGCAAAACGTCGAGCCAAAAATTGTGGAAAAAATTCTGCTCGCCTTACAACGGTCTGGTTTTGCCGAGAAATCTAATCAATTGGCATATCGGCCCCATGTGACATCTTGGTTTGATTGGCCATCTCGGGTGGTCGAGTGTTATAGTTGAAAACATTGACGTTGTAACAACACGATTGAACCCACGATAAATGAATTACACTGGTCAACAAAAAAAAAAAATTCTGGCCTGGACTTTTGCAGCTGTTTTAGACTAATTTCAGGGTGCTGATTCCAAATCTGATCTCAGATTTGCTCTATCACATCTCATTTTATGCTATCGGCATACTCCATTTTCATTGATTTTACCTGAAATTAACTCTGTCACTTATGAGTGCAAGTTGTTGCGAGTCAGTGACTGCTTTAGTATTAAAATATGGTGCTGTATTTTTAGGATAGTGTGTTTATAATATAATTTTATGTAGATATCCACATTTATTTAATATTTTTCTTCTGCAGTTTTTATTGAAAATGCAATATTTGATAGACAAAAACTGATGCCAGATTTGGAATCAGCATCCCAAAATTACCTTAAAACCGTTAGAATACCTTATGCCATAAAAAGTGTGTTGACCAGTGTTATTCATCATATTGGTCGACGAAAGATTACGATTCATAATCTTTCAAATCAAATAAGCACATTTGGTACTCCATTTCGTAATGTGCAAGGCTGTCACAAAGGTGCAATATTTCACAGACGATTTATAGTCTGCAGTAATTTCAGAGTAGTAAGGCGATGTTTCTATGGCTTCATTTGCAGCAAATTTTCACCATTTGGCAAAATTTGGACCGTGATGCCTGCACACATGGATTACCCACTTTATAATGACGCCATGGCATGCATTTTTTTGGTCACTACGCCAGCAGTATTATCCAGGGTGACTGCTTGGCTCGAACCGGGAACCACCATGACAAGTGGCAAACGTGCCATCCCTCGGCCGTGTCACGGTCCATATTCATTGCCATGAAAAAAAAAAACCTGCCACTTAAACAATAGTGAGTGACCTGGGAGAGACAATTTTTGAGTAAAGATTACAGATTGTGAAAAGAGCTTTGACTGCACACACAGGTGTAACAAGACACGCAAACCTGTAAATAGTACACAGTGTCTGTGCATATGCAAAATAACCATTTGCCTATTTTTAAGCAGTGCATTGTGGTCCATGTCAACATGAATTTGAGACGATGCGACCGACTGACAGCAACAGCAGTGATCTAGGACTCATCAGCACGGTGTGGTCACCAATGCACACTGCAGCAGTGTATGCCTCTGAGATCTATATATAAAGAGTGCTGACACCCACACTATGGGGGCCATTAGCTTGGCTATTGCCAACAAAAATCAATAAGATAGCAGACTGTAAAACTATAAGTTTCAAAAAAGACTATTGTTACGATTATTTTTTTACTATAGAGACTATTATTCTATTATGATGGGATGTTATCATAATTTACAGATTTGGCAGACACACAAGTATAATTTAGTTTTCTATTTCACTGATGTAGTTTATGCACACTCAAATATCTCACATAGTAATTTTACATTGATGAGACTTCATATTAGATACCTTACATGTATTGTTTGTGCTTGTATTTCGAATGCACTGTTTTTTATGCATGTATGTTGAACTTCTTTCGCGCCGTACGTAGCCAACGATGCTATTATGGTTCACCAGTCCTGTGCAAATGGCTTTGCTCCAGTAAACTGAAATATGTTACCGATTTTTTTGCACTTAAATCATAAAACTGGACGATGATTATGATATGAAGCACACAATGCGGAAGAGGGGCATATGGTATATGACATAGACACAGAGAAATTCAAGATTCATTGCAACCAGTAATCCACTAATGACAGTCGATCACCCATAAGCATGTGTACCATGTACATTTGACAAGATTAACACGTTGTTATTTGAAACAGTGCATGCATGTATGGTCAGTAAAGCTATATGGTAGGATCTTTTTTGTGTGTGTGTGAGCAGCATTTTAGTGGTTTACACATTGCACCGACAATCACAACACCCTGGGTTCGATTCCCGGCCATACATAACATCAGTGACCAGTGGTATCAGCACTGCTTCTGAGCCTCTTCTCGGTCAACTCAGCCATACACCTGTACCTGGTATGATGTGTAAACGTCAGCACTCAGGCGACAAAAGTAGCCAGGTGTGTTTCCGGTCACACCAGCATCTCAGGTTTTGTGATATGCCTTAATATTAAAGCACTCTGTGGAGGCAGGGAGGGTTGGTGGATCACCGCACACATGTTGTGAAACTCCCTTCCCGCTGGTGTCGATGTGCCATACCCTGGCACGTCAAGTGAAGGCAGTACAGCAAGTAGACTAATGACCACATGTTTCCATTTGTACGGGGATAGAGCGTTGCCCTCTCGCACTCATGGGCTTTCTCTGGGTGAAACGGTTTCCTCCCACATGTATGATATACGCTCATCATACTTGTAGGAACCACCTGGTTCCACCAGCCCACAGGGGATTATTGTGTCCATCCATCGTGCATCCAAAAATGGGTGGGGTGGGGCTGGGTGGAGAGGGGAGGGTGGGGAGGGGCTGGGTGGGTGGGGGTGGGAGGGGTGGATCTGGGTGGGGAGGGGCTGGTCACCTCGTGGTGCCCTTATAAAACTCAACGTTTAACCTACTCACGCCGGCTTGTGCCCGCACTCACAGTCGGCCATATTTGCGAAATACACCACGCCGCCGTTGACCCTGGCCATTGACCGAGCAACCCAACGTTCCTACCAGCTCCCTCCGCAGGAATGTGTTTAAATGGCTGAAAGCATCTTAAAATAAAGTACCCAAAACAGGACCTTCCTTAAAAGAGTCATGCGATGTCGTGTGGCTCCGCTCGATACGTAATTAAATTGTAATTAAATTGTTATTAAATTACGAGCTGCTCATTGGCAGAACTTGCTCCTTTGGTCTAGAAAAACAGGACAGGGTTCTGTCTTGTATATTTAAAAAATATATATAAAACACAACACTGTAAGATTGAAAAAAGAAAAATATAATAACAATTTTAATTCATGTAACAATTATAAACTTTGCAAAAGTGTCTGATTGTTCAATTTAACGTACATGAAAGTAGATTTCGTTTCTGTTAATGATCTTAAAACTCAAGACACAAACAGGTAAACAAAATACTTGATCAAATCCAGGCAGTAGGATTTTTCAATGCACTCATTCCCCCCATAAACAATTCTATTCTTCAAAGGTCAATCAACCAACTATCCCCGTTCCAATTGTTATTCCAGTAACAATGGAAGCGCAATTATTAACATTCGCCCATTGTTGTAGAAGCAGATGCCTCCACACAGGCACACGTTTTTAAAAAATGTGTAATTAATCATAGCACAGTAAGCTTGTTCAGTCGTAAACATGGATATGTGGATATGGGATCAACGTATAATGACTGCATTATTATCCATATTAGATATGCTGTTGTTGCTTCTAAGTGTTACCACTTCAGCACCCCTGCCATCCGAAATATATGCATGCATTTAGAATACATCGTGTCATATATATTAAAATATGTAAACATAAAAACATTATCCATGTGTAATGACAGCAGAGTCAACCTACGGTGTGAGTGGACTGGTGGTCACGGGAGGTAATGACAGGGGAGTCAGCCTGCGGTGTGAGTGGACTGGTGGCCACGGGAGGTAATGACAGGGGAGTCAGCCTGTGGTGTGAGTGGACTGGTGGCCACAGGAGATAATGACAGGGGAGTCAGCCTGCGGTGTGAGTGGACTGGTGGCCAAGGGAGGTAATGACAGGGGTATCAGTTGTGAGTGCAAAGGGACTGGTGGTTACGGGAATAATCGAGAAGGGAGGATGGTCAGGTGACGGAAGAGGACGGTGGAGTCTGCCGGTGGAGTGAGCGTCCAGAGTCAGCGAGAAGGTTCAGGAAGGGGGGCGTGGCCTCAGTTGGTATAAAAGGGAGATGCGCGAGATACTTGGGGCTGTTGCAGTGGAGTCTCCATCTGTGTCAAGTGAACGCGTCTTCAATAAAGTGCCATCTCAAGAGAAGTGTGTCAAGTCGTCATTGCACATGGATTACAGCACACACGCAGGTCATATTGACTGTTAAGAAGAGTGGGCTTTGGGACATGTCACCAGAAGGGACAATGAACCAATGGTCAAGAATCGTCAAGGTGTGGCAACCAAGGAATGGAATACATCTGAGGGTCAGCCGCCTTGGAGATGGAGCGATGAAATCAGTTCACGTTCGGGTGTTAGAAAGATTATTACATCACAGGAGGATCATGAGAGGTGGTGGCTTAGGGTGAACTTCATCCAGCAGTGGATTGAACGTGTCGCTAGAAGAAATGCTGATGATACGTATTGACAAATTATCCGTCATAACGAAATGCACGAACGTATTTACATGTATGGGGGAATGTGTGTTGGTGCAGGTATGTGCATGTGTGTGTTGTGTGGGGAGCTGTACTGTAGTAGTTAGCATGCTGCGCTACAAAACCGGCGGCCTGAGTTTGATTCCTGCTGACGGCCAACACCAGTGACGATTATCTGAACTGGTCCTGGACCTTCCCAAGGTTGACTCAGCCTCAAATGAGTACCTGGTGCGATGCATAAACATCACTACTCAGGAGACAATGGCGGCTGGGCATGGTGTTGGCCACCCACCCCCTCAGGTGCTGGCCTTCATAGGTGCTCGCCAACAGCACGTGTCCCAACTGTCTGTTAAGGCTATAAGGGGGATCTCTCTGTGGATGTGTAAATATACGTGTGACGGAGCGATGAGATCAGTTCATGTGCAGGAGTGAGATGGATTGTGGCATCGTGGAACCGTGAACGATGGGAACAGTGTGGGGAGGTTTTACTCGGCAGCGGTGTGAATCAAAGTGCACCGCTGAGTCGGGCAGTTTAAATCGGGTGAGGCCCATCGAGCTTAAGAAGTAATTTTTTTCCCAATGGCAAACCGGCCAAATCAGCTGATACGGTATGCTGTAGATGCGCAAGACTCCGTGACATAATTGACAAGAGTAAGCAATCGTCTGCCAGGTTGCGTACTTGTCAACCCCTTATCAGTGCCTAAGATGGGGGCCAATCTGAACAGTCTGTTCAGGCTATACGGGAGATGTTTGTATTTTTGTGTGTGGAGCAATAGGGAAGCAGTGCCGCAGTAGTCCGTGCACTGTTTTTACAAACCCAACGATGCAGTTTGATTCCCAGCCACAGATAACAACGGTGGGGAATTACACGGAGACCTCTTCCCTAGGCGAACTCAGCCTCAAATTAATATCTGGTGCAGTGCGAGAGCATCGACACTGGAGGGCAAAGTTGGTCAGATGTGATGCTCAGCACACATCCTTTGTACATGTGTTCAGTTCCAGCCTTAAGAGGCACTTGCTAACAGCACTTGCCCCAACAGTCTATAAGGCTAAACAAGATGCCTTTGTGTACGTGCGCGTGCGTGGGTGCAATCGGTGTCCCACCTGTTCGTGTGCGTTTTCTGCCTCTGCTGAGCTGTATAAATCACAGTACTATCCCAGGGATGTAAAATCTCATTTACAAGGTAATCCTGGTAGTGACATCGAGTCAAATTCCATTTGCAATAAGATGTATATTACATATTCACTGTGTAATGCATTATCGTGAGAAATAATAAAAAAAATAAAAGGATGGATACCCATGACATTGTAAATAACCTGTAGGGGGGAAATTGCTTATATTTAATTCCATTCTACTGAAAGAGGCAGCTTTCAATGTTGAGACCAATTGATCGAAAATTCAAGGTAGCTTAATTCATCGCAGGCTCTATCCACTGTTTGATAGTATCATCCAATTTTTAAGCACATTTGATTGTATTCCATTTGGAACAAAATACCTTTTGCACTTTGCACTGATTTTCATCTACGTTTTGAGCAACTTTCCTTTTATAACTAACCATGTCTTCCAAAATCAAACCCTTTGTCCCTGTCATAGTAATTGGCTGACATAATGAGCAAGAGTCATCTGACAGCAGTGGGTTAAGGGCTCGTGGCGCTCCTGCTGCAGTGTAGCGACCGAAGGCAGATGAGGAAAATAGCATGAGGAAATTCTAGATTTGAAGCTTTCGTGACTGCAATGATTCATATTCTTAGGTTTTTTCGGTAAAGTCACGTAGGTAAAAACATAAAAAAGTAAAATAAAATAAAAATAAAATAAAAATCACGACGTTTCGGAGGCAACACAAGCTTCCGTCTTCAGGTGTCACCGTCACAGCCACGACGGCTGTATGAAGACGGAAGCTTGTGTTGCCTCCGAAACGTCGTGATTTTTATTTTATTTTTTATTTTATTTTACTTTTTAATGTTTCTACCTACGTGACTTTACCGAAAAAACCTAAGAGCATGAGGAAAATAGCACTCACATCTCGGGCAGTGTGTCTAGGTACGGAAAGATTCATCATCCCAGGGATTCGATGAATAGTCACAATTCCGGGTTGTGAATTGTTTCAAGAATAACTTAGTTTATGTATAATTTCCATCATCGCATTTGTATTGTTTCTAATTCTTATCTGTCACGTTTATACAGCTGTATGTGCTTCATTAGCTTCAATGTCACATTAGAATATCGTTGCAAGATAATATTCAGAATTCAACGTGTGCATCATGAGTGCAAGTGCATTGCTACGTGCCTATTGAAATGAGCAACTAAGTGGAACGCATCTCAATCGGTGGCTTTCAGCCAGTGGTGGGAATTCCATATTCCTAAGCCAGTCTCTTCCTTAAGACTTCCTACATGGTGAGAAAAAAATTATTCCTATTTTTCGACTATTTTTTCAAGGTAAAGCCCACTGAGCTATATAGCTCTTTTTTTAGAAGCAACCTCGCCACAAATGATAGCTCAACAAAGTGGCTTATCATGTGGAAATGTATAGCAGCCAATACTCTAAATGTATATTTCGAAATGTAAAGGGAAAAACTGGAGGACCTGGAGAAAGAGCCACTACACCACGGGGAGAGAGACATGCAGACTCCAAATATACAGGTAGCAGGGTCAAGATATAACCCATGACCTCCTGTATACCAGGCGAGGTAGTTGACGTTTCACCACCGCGGTGCCCTCTAATTGCATCCTCCCAGCCAGACGATGAGCTGAGTTGATCCACCGGGCGAGATTTGGACTCATCACCTGACAATTTAAAACATTCTCAAACTCCGAGTCGATATCATGGTAATTACCAACAACTTTAGAGGTCGATTATATTGTGGTAAAGGTAACGGTGCATCCATCCCTGCAATTTCTTGCTGGTGACAGAAGGGCCCCCCCCCCCCCCCCCCACTGGAGTGGGCTTTGAAAACCCCCCTGAGGGTTCATTTTGTCTCTCCACAGTGGAAGAGGTTGGAGTGTTCACATTTTACTACGTGCGACCTGCCAGACGACTCACTGTGGTGAACCCATTTACAAGGAGCATAAACCATCACGCGAACTCCGGTCATCCTCGCTGCGGCTTCTCGCTGGCCATCGAATAAAGACGGTCGCTGCATAACACAATTTCAGATGCACTTCTGTGACTGTCTGGGATGCTCTTCCTTCCAATTTCAGGAAGCTACTGGAGCTATGCGCTTTAAAATTTAGATTGAAAACTAATTTCGTTAGAATTGCTTTTTGTATTCAGTAATGTTGTGCTTCCCCCACACCTCCGATTAGCATGGTTGGCTACATACGGTGCGAAATAAGTTGAACATACAAACAACATACACATGTATCGCGCATTGCTTGGCACCGTATCTTACGTTTGCTGCACATGCGGAGAGCTTCAGGGACTGAAATTGGCAGACGTCATATTAAGCAATGTGAGGAAGGGTTACATTTAGAGGAGTTTGCAAGAGTTTTAAATTAAAAATAATAATTTACAGCCATTTGTCAATCCACTGCTGAATAAACACCTGCCCACGTTTTGTTGGTGATGAAGATTTTTGACCATACTTCACCACACTGGTCAATGTGGGGGATTTGAGACACTTGCCAAATGTGGTTAACCGCTGTACCAGGAGATCGAAGCGGCATGCCAAACCATTACACAGCAGGCAAGCATTAAATAGTGAACCTTTTCTCAAATACGTCACAATCTACAAAATGTACAAATCTGAATTATGGTGGGGCAGGAATGTTTAAAAACAAAGTGTAGCTCAATTCGTGAATCTGAATTATGAGCAGGTGACCAGAAAACATCATCCTGCTCCTGTGGGAAAGGCATTGATAAGATAAAAGTGGAGAGAGTTAATTAGGTTATTTGTACAGGGAACCTTGGGTATTTGTGTTGAGTGGCATGAATCGTCAAGGTCTGATGAAGGAGAAATTACTTATTAATGGAAAAATATATATATTTTTTTATTGTGGAGCTCTCAAAACACACCCTACCTCATTTTGACAATTTCCAAATTACCAATCACAGTAAACGTGATTTCCTGCTCAAACATGCATTGAGGTGGTACTCAACTTCTGTGTACATCCTGAGCCAGTGAGCAAATTTCAAGTTCATATGGCGGGGGCAAATCTGTCCATAGGGCGACCAACGTTGACTTCTTGACAAAGTGATACCTATTTTGTCGACTCCAGAGAGATGATGGGCTGAGTCAACCCCCAAACAGAATTTGAACTTAGTGATTGCGAGCCGCTCACTCTACCACTGAGAAACCTGGCCGTATAAATTACTAATAACATGTAACTAATTATAGTGATGTAATCTGGCTGCAAATTGCTGAAGCATCGCGCGTGACTTACAATTGGAAGGTGATGAGTACAAATCCCAGTTGGGCATTGACTTTATCCATCATCCCACTGGCTAAGAGAAGATCACTAACAATTTGCAGGTCAACAATGGTCATCCTTTGGAGATATTTATCCCTGATGCTCTAGGAATGTGTCGTTTCCACCACCCAGGCCTACCAACACAGTAGACCTGGAGAAGCATCTTTGGATACGATGGGAAACAATGACATGGGATAGTTTAATGTCTAGATGAATGTACTTATATATTTGTACAGCAGGGTGACACACTCTTAACACTTGTGCCTCACAGCAAGAAGATACTACGTTTAATTCCCAATTCAGGCACCTTTCTGTATCGATGGTGCATGTTCTTCCCATGTTCTGCATCGGTTTCCTCCAGATCCTCTGGTTTCCTTCCATCGCTTAAAAGAAACATTCACTCTAAACTGATGTAGGGGTGTCAGGGGAAGGATTCCCACCAATAGATGGGTTAGTGGGAGGGGTGATCGAGGAGATATAAGGAGAGAACGGGCGGGAAGAAGGGGCCTTTGGCGGGAACGATATTGGGACGGCTGGGGGACAGGTGTGGATGGAAGGAAAGGAATAAAGGACGAGACCCCTGCAATCTGGTGTCGGCTCCTACTTTACACTGGTATGGGCCAAAAAAACACATCCCGATGCTGAAAGATTACCTGCAAATTACTCAATTTGGATGGCACACAGCAGCTGTAACATCAGCCCCTGTGCTGCAAAACCTTGGCAGGACCCTCCTGCAAACAGGCCTTGAAACTCAGCGGCGCTTTCCCGAACAAACAAGCGAAACCAAGAACAACAATAAATAATGAGGCAACTTGCTATACTTCCTCTCACCGGCACCTCCTTGCCATGTAGTTGAGTGTGCCATGCAAACGTTGCCCATTTCCATTTGTGGACAATCCAGCAACCCTGCCCCTTAAACCCCAGATTTCCGTCTTTTCGTCGCGATGGCCACTCCAATGGGCGCATCGACATACCCCCCTGAACCCTGCGTCATTTTAAACCACGTACGCAGCTTAATGAAGCCATTCTACAACAAAACTTCGCCCCCCCCCTCTGTAATAAATATAAAATGTACATATCATCATTTGCTCGTGCTTATTAGCATTTTAATTGCTTTCACGCCTTTTTTCTGCAACCTCACAGTGGACCGGCGGTAACGGCAGCGGCGGCAGCTGATGCAAGTTATTTTCCCTCCGTCACCCCATTAAGGCAAATGCGATCCGGGCGTCATGCAGTCACGGGAAGAAGGAGGAGAAAGGCGTTTGCCTGCACATTATTTAATACGAGTACTAATTAGATACGTTATTATAGTATTTTCAATGGATTTCTCTTGGTGGGTGGGTGTGTGTGATATGGAAATTTCCCCCCTTCCATGTAATTGTGTTGGCGGTACTTGTGGACGATGAGGGTGAAAAAGGTGAGTGATCATTCTCCGTAATACATCTTTGCCATAATTAAACCCGTAAAAATCGTGTTTTTTATTAATCATAAATTATTTTACGTATTCATGTATTCCTTAGGAATGTCATCATTAATACCTATGAATTCAGAATGTTCAAAGTAAAACTTCTTATAGAGAGAAGAGGGATTTTTGTTTGTCTTGTACAAATACATCATTGCTTCACTCGCATGAAAACTACGCTCAACAAAGAATGTCCACTCATGAGTGGCCTTGAGCGGCGACAACTCAATTTATATGGTTGTGGCCAACAACGGCCTGTCAGACTTTCAAAAGAGTGCAAACTCACCGAGTACGAGTTGACCCCTGACTGAGATTTTTTGAAATCACAACCTTCGCTTCCCGGCGTCAATTGCTCTATGCCAACAAAGCTGGGGCTTTTTCACTGCAAATAAAGGCCCATTTTGATGCTTGCATGATTTTATTTGCCCCCCCCCCCCTCCTCCAACCATTAATTCTCACAACAGCCAAAGCCAACGATAAAATAGTAGTACAACGTGACTGCATTTCAGGCTGCACAGTAAAAAAAAAACCCTGCCAGATGGACTCCAGATTGACAGATTTTCCACTACGCTGGAGCCAGGTCAGCTTGTTCAGAATGCAGCTGTTAAAGATTGCTTGCGCAGTTCTACGAGCACATCTCACACTTGTTCTCTAGTCGCTGCCCTCGCTACCAATCAAGTTTCAAGTGGGCTATAAGATCCTGCTGCTGAACTGCAAGGCTATTAATGGTCTGCTCTTGGGGTGATCGGGCTTTTGCCAACATAGCTCCCAAACTATGGAATGCTTTTCCTTTGTTAATCAGGCAGAGTCACTAGAGTTATTAACATCTGTCTTGACAACTCACCTCTTTACATAGGCCTTCACCCCCGAGTTATGGCCGTTTGGTTCTGTTCTATTTCCTGATTTCCATTGATGGTGAATTGCGATCTTTGGATTAAATGTGACTTATTAATGAAAAAAAGTATATTTAATGCCAAACAATAGTAAATTATATAGCATATTTTTCACACTCTATCCTTTGTAATGTTTTGGATCATGCACGTAATAAAATGTGCCACATGTTACATTGTGCATAATTTGTTGGCTGCGTATGGTAAGAAAGAAGTTCTACATACATACAAAGCGCATTAAATGCGTGGTGAGGAATGGTGTCGAGGAGGATAGGGGAGGGTAATGGGGGAGGTGTGGTAGGGGCGTGGGGGGGGGGCACGTCCCCTTAGACTGACAGACGTCACTACAGTACAGCACGGCATACCACAAGTAACCTGGCACACACATACATACATGTGTGCATAAAATACACATGCATGTGGGCGTTTTACTCTACTCACAAATGCACACGGGCTGCACGCCACTCCACGTCAGGTCCTCTTGACAGCTGCGTGTGGTGGAGCCCTGGATATGGAATCCCTTTCTGCAGCTGAACTGCAGCAGGCTGCCGACCTGTTTTGGACGCACGCACGCACATCAGTGCACAGGCAGCATAGCGCAGAGTGATTACCCTCCATTGGGGTAACCTCATCATCAAGGGACCATTTCCCCTATACGGTTGTCCCGTTAAAAATGTACAGGGTATTCGTTTTTTTGTAATGGAAGCCAGTCACACAACTCGCTGTTTGCACTGGAAAGTGAAGTCAAGATAATTATGCGCTGTTATAAAATGTTCACCTCTTTAATGTCAAGCTGCTGCTGAATGCAAGCCCCCCCCCCCCCCCCCCCATGCCGTGTCAGTTGTTTGACCTAACTTCATCACCACGCTGGCTAGTTTAACTTGTTGAAGGGGCAGAGGGCCACAACCGGTTTACTGCACCTATCGCTCGCCAATGATGATGACTGTGGCTGGGATTCAAACTCGAATCACCTGGTTCACAGTACAAAGCACTGACCACTGCACCAGTGTGACCACATGCATCGGCGTAAATGAGGTCAACAACTCCTCTGATGGTGACCCCCAAGTGGCACCCCCAATGCTGTGTCGGTGACTGCCCCACCTCCCTCCATCCTGCACACGTGCCTTATCCACCTCCTCAGCCTCATCGATCTGGTCGTGCCTACAATGTTTCCCAGCCAAACCTCTAAGTTGCTTCTGCTATCCAACAAATCGTTTCTCAGTTTCCATTGTATACACATACACACTATTCAAAATATCCATCAATGTACGTACATTTGCACTGCACGGCTTTTGGTACAGATGATTATATAAACCACCGCTGCACTTACCTGGTATCCCATTGTGTAATTTTGTTCTCCATTCACTGGTGTTCCTGGGTCTGTACAAGTAGTATGAGTTGGATCTGCAGAAGCAAAACATGACAAAAATGCAACAACACAAATAAAAACATGTTTTTAGCTTATTACAAATGAGCGAACACCATTCGTTAGATAGGCAAAGAGGAATCGTTTTGATAATTGTTTTTTTACCCTTTCATCTGGCAACAAAACTGACACCTTTTTTACAAGGAGTCATGTTTGCATTGACCACAATACATGCAAACAAAAAAACACTGTCCTTAAAATTGATTGGTCCATACCCGAGACAGCTTTCCTTAGAGCCTAGTCTCACATGGTGTTGGACCAGATGACGCCAAAAGGCACACAACTCAAAGACAATGCACCATCAGAGTATGAGAGCTCGGGGTAAGCATTTACACCATTGGAACCTCCTTTGCCAGTAGCAAAATATGATAAATCGTTTTCTCTTGACTTTCCAGCAGAGATAACGTGAATGCATAATGTTTGCCTTATCTCTGCCGAGCAACATTATAAGTGAGAATCTGACAATCCTTGGAATTCATCACACTAGCCTAGAAGTTAACTATCGTGGTCAACTTCGACAAAATGTTACTTATTTTATTGACCTCGAAGGGATGATGGAATGGGGACATGCAATTGCTATTACCTATTACTAGGACAGTCTTCTTGAACCCATCATTCTTTTGGTGTCTGTAAAATGAATACGACTTTGTTGGATGTTACTAATGGTTGTCCCATGGAGAAAAAAAAACTCACCTTCATCACAGGGGTGTGAAACGTCCACCTCTGACTGGCTCAAGGACATCAACAGAGATGAACACCGCCCTACGCGCTCACTGTAGCCATGCATTCTCTACTTAAGTGTTGTGCTCTTTCTAAGGTTTTGCTGATTGCACACAAAGTGCTCGCCAGAGTTTTACCACAATACCTTGCTGTTCTCGTCAAGGAGCAAAAATCATCACGTGAACTCGGGTCATCATCACAGCAGCTGCTTTTGGCTCACCATTGAACATAGAGGGTCACTGAATCGCGCGCTTTCAGATGTGCTTTTTCGGCCGTCTTTCCAATATTAGCAATCTACTGGAGGTATGCACTTTTAAATGGAAATTGACAACTCATTTCTTCCAAACTTCTTTTTGTGTTTAGTTTGTTGTCCTTCCCCCCCGCACCTCCGATTAGCATGGTTGGCTACATGCTGTGCGAAGGAAGTTATTATTCACTTCGAAAAATATGTTGACATGATATGTATGTTGAACTCAGAGGTGTGGACTCGAGTCATGTGACTTGGACTCGAGTCAGACTCGAGTCATGAATTTGATGACTTCAGACTCGACTTGGACTTGCATAACAATGACTTTGTCCCACCTCTGAGGTGTGGACTCGAGTCATGTGACTTGGACTCGAGTCAGACTCGAGTCATGAATTTGATGACTTCAGACTCGACTTGGACTTGCATAACAATGACTTTGTCCCACCTCTGGTTGAACTACTTTCACACCGTACGTAGTCAACGATGCTGATCGGAGGTGCGGGGGAAGGACAAGATATGATAATAAGGCAAAAGGAGAATTAATATTTACCGATGCACCGTGGCTGGGAGTCGCTCCATCTCCCACTGGCGTTGCAGACCTGTGTCACGGTGCCCACGAGGACGTAGGGAGGGTTGCAGCTGAACGTCACTTCTGACTGGAAGGTGAAGCTTTTGCCCACCCTCTGCCCGTTCGCAGGAATGCCCGGGTCACCACAGAACATGGCTGCAAGGGAACACACGACCGCGGGGTTTGGGAGCTCATGGGCAGCTCGATTGCGCCCAATAGGCGAAGCTTTGAACTGTCGAAACTAAAACGATTAAAAACTATTTTTTTTATTTAACCAGGTAAGGCCCACTTGAGCTATGTAGCTCTTTTTTCAGAAGCGACCCTGGCCACAAATTATATCTGAACGAAGTGGCCTATGATGTGGAAATGTATAGTAGCCAAATACTGTGAACGCATGTTTCTAAATGTGGAGGGAAGAACAGGAGGACCCAAAGAAAAATCCACGCAACCACAGGGAGAACACGCAAACACAAAATATACAGGCGTCAGGGTCAGGGTCAGGATCGAACCCGCGACCTCCTGCATACGAGGAGAGGAAGTTAACATCTCACCACTGTGCCACCCCTGCTGTCAAAACACAACCCAATGGGAATCTATGGTATTTTATGCATGTGATGGCTTGTTTAAATTCATGTATTGTATTCTTGCAAATGGCAATATATTGAGGAGCTAGAGATGATGGCAATATGTTCCAGAGCTAGACATGGTAATATGTTCAGAATGACTGCAAGCCACAAGAGAGCTTCAGGAGAAAGTTTGAAAGAGTGCAGACCACAGTGGTTTGCTTTCTAGCCCATACACTGAGTTGCATGGCCATCGTTGCAAAAGTGGTCTGTGTCTTTAATTTTCATACTTTGATGGAAATGTGCACATCGGCCTGTTGATGTTCTGATGCGATTCAGTGTTATCACCAGTGGCAGACACTGGTGATAGTGGCAGACACTGGTGATAACCACCAGCTCAAAACAGCCAGGATTGTGGCATTGTTTAATACAGTCAAATAATATGTACCCACATATATTTTACTCCATTTATTATGTTTGCTTACCAAGGAAAGCCTCACACCGAGTCAGCTGACCCTTTTCAGAAGGGTACGATGATTGCTCTGTAGATTTCAATGTGTATGTGTGTGTACATATATAATTTGTTTCGGGGCTAAACACATTTTTTTAGTTGCTGAATCGCCACCTCGGCTGAAGAGAGTTTCTGACTTTGGCCAATGATTTATCCATCCATTAAATTAAAAATAATTGACTGCAGCTCTTGAATGTGGCATAAAGTATTCATCGAGAAGTGAATGATAAATGGTACGCATACAAAGAATGTTCTCTGCTGAAGGGCTTTTATCTGATTAAAAGGCAAATTGATTAATTGATTTATTTATTGATGGGAACTTATGAAATGAAATTAAATTCTGCTATGTATATACCAGTTCTTTTTTTCCCTAAGTTTGACTGATTTGTTCAAACAAAGTATGGTGTGCAAACTAAAAATAAATGTATATAAATGTAAAAACATGAAGTTACCCACTGAGCTGAACAGAAAATGCACGGCAATTGCGATTACTTTGGTGAGAGTTGTAACGCCGATGAATATGCACCTACGATTAGCACGGTTGGCTACATACAGTGCTGAAGAAGATCAACATACACAGAAACTGTATGTTAATAATGAACAATAAGTCAAAGCATTTACAGGTTAAATTGTATTCATTTAAAATAGATCATAGCTTCGTAAATACATCGCTGGATGAAGGCCTCATCATGTCATGCCAGGCATGGGAGTTTAACCATACTTTTCCATGTGGGTCAGTGTCTATTGGCAGAGGGCCACCCGGGACTGGTTAAGATCTCGCAGGCTGCTGATGTTAGGTGTAGGCCGAGAATCAAACTCTTGTAGTCCACTCATTGCCATAT
The DNA here is from genome assembly GCF_015708825.2 of Lethenteron reissneri. Classification (NCBI taxonomy): domain Eukaryota; kingdom Metazoa; phylum Chordata; class Hyperoartia; order Petromyzontiformes; family Petromyzontidae; genus Lethenteron; species Lethenteron reissneri. Next base: position 9,731,569 of record NC_083821.1, read on the forward strand.
TTTACAAAACTCAAAATAATAAATGGGCTGTTTCCATTGCAATATGAGGCAAAATGTAATTAATGAGCATATTAATGATTTGGTTAATTCCAAATGCTTCAAAATTCCTTAATAAAAGCGAGATTCAATTAATTTTATACGTAGGCTTTCATAACCAAAATTATAATTGGTAATTCGTTTTTTGTGGGTTAGATCATGGTGTGGGTATAATCTAATATTTGTAAATTGATTTAACACAAAAGAGACTAATATGCAATTACATTATTTTAAACATATCTAGAAGTACTTTTTTCCATGAAATTTTCTCCTAAAAGTGGTTCATTGGTTAACTTACTCCAATATTAAAGCAATGTATTTAATTTTCCCCCAGTCATTCTTTTGGTATCACTATGAATGACCACGATCTCAAACCGTTTAAACCTCTCAATGTATGTAAAATAATACCAATTAATAAATGTACAGCCTTATCTCAAATCTACTGCTGGATGAAGGCCTCCATATGCCATGTTCGCCCTGGAATTGTTCTTATTTGTTTTACCACACTTCACCACACAGGCCAGTGTGGCTCGATGAAGGAGAGCTTGGACCAGCCTAGGATGTCGCTCACCACTGATGTTTGCCATTGCTGGGGCTCAAACGTAGCTCATTGGATCATCGTTATCATCATCATCATCATCGCTTGTCACTGAAAATCTGCAGCCAAGAGATGGTGCTGTAACTTACTTCAAATACCGTCTCGGATGTGCAGGATGCTGACAACAGCCACTGCATCGGGCAGTGTGACCGCTCTACATTCGCATTTGTGTTCATTTCTCATCTTCCAATAAATCAATGTAGTTACCGGTCTTTGCCGTCTCAGTCATTGCTCGGTTTAGGGTACACCGGGGGTTTTATTGTGCTACCGGTGAAGTCTCCCATTTAAAGTCAGTAGTTGAGTCGTTGTGTGTTCAATGGTCCGTTCTGCGGCCATCCAAAACAGACCATGGAACAAATAACAATCCAATGCAACATTCACAAATAAACTCCACTACTCCTGCGCTATGACCCATTGGCTCGAGTGAGATTTACGACCAACATCAGTGACGATTATCTGAACAGGTCCTGGGCCTCTCCAAGGTCAACACAGCCTCAATGAGTACCTGGTTCGTTGTTAAAACGTCGACAAAGGTGGGTGGGTGTGTGCCGTGCCGGCCTTAGTCAGCGCTACTCACTAAAAGCACTTGCCCCAGCAGTCCACTATAGGCTATAGGGGGGGGGTTCTTCGTCTTTCCATATCTTTGTGCGTGTGGGTAAGCCTGGCGAGCGAGGAGGGCAAAAAGCAAACCGTGTTGTGCGCACACGTCCGGCAGGCAGGGACTCACGCAGGCACTGCGGGAGGTCGCCGACCCACGTCCCCCTTCCGTCGCAGGAGAGCAGCGCGTTGTGCGAGAGCTGGTAGCCGGGGGCACAGCCGTAGGCCACGGACGCCCCCCAGTCGAACACCGTGCCCTCGACCCGCCCGTTGAGCACCGCCGGAGGCTGCCCGCAGGTGATGACTGGAGGCAGGGAGCCGCAGAGTCGCGGTGTCATTGCGCACACGGCGGGCAGCATGCATAAAACATATCCACTTGGCAACGTTACTTTAAGAGCTTTGAATTTTGGACACGGATTGAACATGGGGTTTTGCTTAGGCGCCTGAGTTTTTGTAACGCCGCTCAGACGTGTTTGCAGTGGCGGCAGTGGAGGAAGTGGCAGCAGCAACATCGCCATTATTAACGCCACTCTCGTCATCATTGGCAGCAATAGTAGAATCATCATCGCCATCGTCATTGTTATCATCCTCATCATCATCGGAAGCAGCAGCATCAAGAGTTGCATCATCATTGTCGTCGCCATCATCAACATTAGCAGTCACAATTTTAAATATTAAATCGTTATTAATGATTTCACCATAAGCAATGTAATGTATACATCTCAATGAATGCTCATGCATGTATTTACAAATTAACATGGCACTAAATCCGACAATGTTTGCACTTGACCGACCCATAACACGTAACACTGCACAACAAAGTGGCATAACCTGTACAGACACATGCAGCAGATCAGACTGGTTTAAGTAAACTGGTCCAGGGTTTTTCTTGAGGAAGAAAGCAGGACCACTCTACAAACTATTTATCTGCACAACCTATGGCTCGATAGATGATATGGTATTTCATTTTATTGATAAAACTAAACCCTTGCATTCTTCATCCGTATTTATTATTTGATATAGACTAAATGGAGAGTGCTCTCCTCATAAGCAACTGGTGGAAACCTGTTCAACAGTGTTTAATAAAATTGCCCTTGCATAGCTCAAATTAACATAAATAATAAAGACAATGCTTCTCAGACTCTGGTCAACCCAACGGATGATCTTTTTACCATACCACTACCATGCTGCTCGATGTGGTAATGGGGGAGGACCCAGGACCGGTTCAGATACCACTCACCGCTGATGTCAGTCATCACCGGGAATGAAACTCTGGTCTCTGGATTCAGAGCACAGTGCACGTAACCAGTGCGCAACTGCCCTCTCCTCTGCTTCCAACTACAAGAGAAGAATTTCAATTCCAGGCCAGGGGCCAGCGATAACAGCACCACTGTTTAATCTTCAATCATAAACTAGCCCTTGCCATAGGAATGTGCAATTTATTACGCTGCCTGCTATTTTAATTTGCATTTAAGCAGCGCGACGAGTAATACGTGTTTTCCCAATTCAGTAAATTTGTGTGTGACCTTTTTTTTATTATATCTGGCAAATTTGGACCGTGATGCTGGCACACAATGGTCGACTTTACTTAGAATGACATCACGGGATCTTTAACATCTGCTGTCAAGCAGGCTACGTGCATTTGATTGTGAATACACCTGTGGTGTTGATACACCTGCAGTGTTGATATACCTGCGATATGAACCAGGTCTCGCTACGTTACGGGTCGTGCTCAAAGTACTTGATACAAAATTAATTAACAGCAATACCTTGTATTCTTGGTTCTTTCGGTAAAGTCACGTAGAAGGGAAATAATAAAATAATAAAAATAAAGCAATAAAATTCTCACGACGTTTCGATTGCAACACAAGCAATCATCATCAGGTGTGAAAACCACAGCAAGAAAATGTGAAAAAAAGTTATTGTTTTATTTTCATTATTTCATTATTTCCCTTTTACGTGACTTTACTGAAAGATCCAAGAATATGAATCCCTGCAGTCACGAAAGCTTTAAAGCAATACCTTGCTTGTCTCGCCAAGGAGCATAAACCATCCCGTGACCTCTGGACATTCTCGCAGCGGCTGCTGTTGGCGAGCCATCGGACAAAGGCGGCCACTGCTTAGTGTGCTTTCAGATGCGCTTCTGCGGTCTGGAACTCTCCTCCTACCGATGTTAGGAAGCCACTGGAGTTGTGCACTTTTAAATCGAGATTGAAAACTCATTTCTTTAAAACTGATATGTGTGTTTAGTTTGTTGTCCTTCTCCTGCACCTCCGATTAGCACGGTTGCCTAAGTACGGTGCGAAAGAAGTTCAACATACATACATATAGGGCAGCCTGCGGATCTCTGTAACAAGCGGCGAACATATTACAGCTCGACTATGTCACTGCCCCAGTTTTGACTTGAGTTTTGACTTCCCATATGGACCCAATGTCAGATAAACAAACCCTTACCATGGCAAAAATGAAGAGAAATAAGAATAAATACAATAAAACGTATATTGTATATCAGGGTTTTCCAAACTCCAGTTCTCCCAACCCACCACCACGCTACGTTTACTCCCGATACGAAAACAAAATAACTATCGGTGTTAATAGAGCAGATTCACATTCAGATTGACATCTCAGTGTGCGTGTGCATGCACGCGTCCCACATGTGTGTGTTAAACGTGACGCAAACAGCGTTTAAATGTTTGGCGCATCACGTGGGATGTGTTTAACAATCATCAGGCATGTGCAGCGTGGACCGAGTGTAATTTGTGTTCTAACGGGAAGAAGTAAATTCGTAAACGCGGAAAGGTGGTGATGCATCGCAAGGGATGGATTTTGGGAAACCCTGATGTATGGCTTTGGTTTTAATAATTATTATTTCTATTATCACTGTCATGCACAGTAGAGAGGATTCAGCATACGGAATTATATGCTACAAATTCTTATTAATATGTGAATGCTAATTAGGCACCCAAAGGTCACTGGAACTCCATCGCAGGTCACCCTGTGGCTAATGCGGCTGAATATGACTACAGTCACTACACGTGCTTTTCCTTTATTGAACACAGAATATGATATGCTCGTAATTTGAACCTTGACCTGGTAGCTGTATATTTTAAATTATTGTAATAATATTATGCAAAGACAAAATGCCTCGCGAAGCCTCAATACTTTTTTTCCAGTAAAGTTCTATTGTTGAGATTTTTATACAATTACATCAATGCATGCTTAGGCGTATCGGAGGAAACCACGGCACACCACCAAAACCCCCCACACGCATACGAGGGGCACCACTCTACATTGCTATACTCTGGGCACCTCTCAGCCCCATGCTTGCAAGTAGTGGATATACTAACTGGTTTACTATAGCTGGAGCCAACTTCTTCGTAGGATGAACGTTAATGGGCTGGAAAAAAATCTCAAAATATATTCGACAACTACAGAGCTTTGGAAATTGTTGGTGCCGGCTCATGCCTGGTTGCCTATCCGCTTGGCTGTGGTTCGTATGTATGTATGTATGTTGTACTTCTTTCCCATGCTAATTGGAGGTGCGGGGGAAGGACAACAACACGAAACACAAAAAGCAGTTCTAAAGAAATTAGATTACAATCTATTTCAGAAAGCCTCAGAAGCGCATCTGGTTGCGAGATGCCCTTTGCATGAAGAACGTGATATAAAACTAAACATTATTACAGACTTTGGCATTGATTGATGTTGGTCTTCATTCCTTTTTAAAGGCAATCTGAATTCACTACAGCCATTCATATCCGATTTGATGCCACTACTACCACCAGTGATTGCTACAGGGACGAACTGAATCCCTGCTACTGCTACCTTCGTGATCGTTTCTGTCTAGAAACGTCTTCTAAATTCCGCCTCGGATTTCTAGAATGCAGTCTACATGGTTGATTGGAGAGATGGGCCTCCACATATAGTCCCTGCCATGGTAATGTAGAGTTAACTACTGCCTCGGGATTTTCAAAGGTTAATGATCAGCACCAAATAGAGTATGCACTTGAGCATTGAGACACTTTGATTTCTGTTTGATGTTGAATAGTTTTGCCAAATCAGAGTTAAAATGTCTCTCTCTCTCTACAAATGAACACGAGGCAAGGATCATTCTAGTTTATCACCCTGAACCAATGGCAGAAATTGTACATTCCTATAGCAGGGGCCAGCACACCCACATGGTTTCTACGCTATCGTAAAAAATCTAATTTTCAGAAGTACCAAACAATAAACCATTCATGTAAAGAAATTCCAGTGCCTCCAGTATCCCCCCCCCCCACTTTTCTTGCACTTAATTTCTGAAAAAGCATGCAGATGTTTTTTTTCAAATAAAACTTATCAAGATGTTCGAACGGACAGATTGCAAACACTGAATACGCATTCATTTTCAGCTACAGTTACAGTGTCAGTACACATAACGACTATTGACACATCGCACCGTGTGGACTTCGAGTAACATGGAATCATTTTTAAACAGTATTATTCCAGTATTTACTTATAAGTTAAATTTATTTCATTAAATGAATTTAATTTATTTTATTTTGTACCTACGTGACTTTACCGAAAGAATCAAAGAGTATGTATTCCTGCAGTCACAAAAACTTCAAATTAGTATTTACTTACTCTACACCTACAGATGTGAACAGTGCAAGAAACAATGCTCCTCCTAAGATAAGTATTGGGTTTACAGAGAATGTACCATCATCTACAGCAAGTGTAACAAGACCTCGAATTATGGAATAGGGTCAAACATTTCCAGCGGGTGAGCCACCAAAGGAATTGCCTTTTCACTGCTTGGGTTCGGGTTTTATCACCAGCCAAGTGGGGCACATGCTGCAAACGACTGCCAGTTTAAATTGTAATTCTTGTCATTTTATAACAGTGCCACACACACACACACAGACAAAGATCCCCCGTATAGCCTTAACAAACTGTTGGAGCAAGTGCTGTTAGCGAGCACCTATGAAGGCCGGCACAGAACACGAGGGAGTGGGTGGCCAGCACCACGCTCGACTGCCTTTGTCTCCCGAGTGGCGATGTTTACACACCGCACAAGATACTCATTTGAGGCTGAGTCGATCTAGGGGAGGCCCAGGACCGGTTCAGATAATCATCAATGGTGTTGGCCGTGAGTGGGAATCGAACTCGGGTCGCCGGGTTCATAGTGCAGCGCACTAACCGCAACACTACAGCCACACACACGCGTGCATACACACGCACACGCACATAAATGCACACACACAATGCAAATGCCGCAACGATGCGGTGAGATTCTGCTTGGGCAGAAAAGTGAAGGCCAGACCAAAGGAAAAATAGGGCACATGGCAAACACTGATAAGAGCACTCTCCCTTGTGTGAATTTGAGCCTGGCAGTTTGTGTAATTTGCTTTCAATATTTATAATCCAAGCTTTGTGAGTCTGATTGTCCATTTGTCCATTGGGCTCTATGTTACCATTGAGCATGAGGTGTATATCAGCAATTCGTGCACCACCTTCAAAAAACGGGAACCCCACTCTATATGTCAGGGAGGAGTTCCTGGGACATGTTACTTAACTCGAAACTACTTAAAAAGAACTCTAATTTCTCACAGATATTATATTAAAATCAGGGGTTGTGTTCCTAGTCAATATTTATGGATAGGTTTAATTATCAAATGTCATGAAGTGTACAAAAATGCTTACGATTATTGATTAACATAAATTTCAACTAATAATAAATACATATAATTAAATAACACTTACCAGAGATGGTTGAAGAGCTATGCAGATTCTGATCTTCAATCCAGACACTTAAAAGTATTTCCATATTTTTTAGAATTCCACATTTTCTGTAAGAGTTATTTTAGTGCCAGTTAAAGGTGCCACGTTTTGAGCACATTCTAGAAAAAAATTATTCCGCATAAACTTAAATAGTTCTCGCCGAAGCTGTCAATAGGCCAAGATTTATTGCAATATCACCAGCTTGAAAACACTGTAAAACTTCTTATTTACCCTCTAAATGAATACTTTTCCTTTGCGTGTTTTTTTTTTACTTTTACCAGGGGCACTATCATAATTTATAAACCGTAGCACCTTACGCTATATCCACCTAACGCGTGCGCAGTGCCCACACGAAATGGAAGTGGAGCTGCATGGCATAGACATTTTCGACGGTATGCACTACGCTTGTATTACATTGCAAAATAGAGCTGGGCCCAGCCAGCTTACAAGGCGTTTAAGTACCTCGGGGTCTCTTTTGCGAGTAATGGTAAGTTGGAGCGGAAGATCGGCTGGCGGATTGGTGCGGTGTCCACAGTGTTGCGGGCGCTGTACCCTTCCGTGGTAGTGAAGGGCGAGCTGAGTTCTCCAACAAAGCTCTTCGTTTACAGGTCGATCTACGTTCCCACCCTCACCTATGATCATGAGCTTTGGGTAATGACCGAAAGGATGAAATTGTGGGTTCAAGGGGTCGAAATTCGGTTTACTCCACAGGGTTGCCGGGCTCACTCTCCGTGATCGGTTGAAGAGCTCGGTAATCTGGGAGAGCCTCAGAGTTGAGCTGCTGCTCCTCCAGATCGAGATGAGGCAGTTGAGGTGTTTCGGGCACCTGGTAAGGATGCCCCCCAGTAGACTCCCCCTGGAACTCTACCGGGCAGCAGCAGCACGGCCCACTGGGCGAAGACCCCGGGGCCAGCCCAGGACACGCTGGCAATACTATGTCGCTCGGCTGGCCAGAGAACGCCTGGGGATTCCCCAAGATGAGCTAGATAGAGTTTGTCGCCAGGGAAAGGGAAGTCTCGACCGCCGTGCACAACATGTTGCCGCCGCGACCCTTACCAGGGCAAGCGGATTGAGAAACGAACGAACGAACGTTCCAAGTAAAAAAAATAGCGAAAAAAATGCGCGATAACAAAAAAGCATTTGCAAAACATTACACTTAGAAGGAAATATGTTCCCGAATTAATCAGCAACGTATACGTAATTCCTGTACATTCAAAAGAAAATGTTTATGTAGGCTAAGCAAGTGCATATTTTAACTATTCCTTTCCAATGTGGAAATTCCACAAATCTATGTTAGGTGTGAGTATATCCATGGGGGAACAATAACCTACATCCCATAATGCAATGGTACCTATTTTATTGACCCTGCAAGACATGTAATAGAGTGATGAGATGAGCATGTGACCCACGGTCAGGATGTGAATTTGAACCCTTCCAATTTTGAGCCACACACTCACCAGAACGATACCATTGAGAGAGAAATCCAGAGTAACCTTTCTCTGGGGGGTCACTGTAATGTACACAAGGCATACCTATGCATGTACACACAACAACACAAATAATGCAACAAATAATAACCATCATTTGGCACTCGGTGAAGCAATATCACCACAAATATGTGTCATGCTGTGTGCAATTTGAGGCCATGCAGGGTGGCCAATGGCTTGCGTACAGAAAATGTGGTCTTGGGACAGGCGTTTGGCGCAACAGTCCACAGCCCAGTAAACATGGGACGTTGAGCCAATGTTAGTCCAACCAAATGCCAATACTGGCCCAACGTTGCATGTTTTACTGAGAGTGACTGGCAGATGGACCACCTATGCGCCTCACTGTGCGAACTTGCTGCGTTTTATCTACTCGACACACTGCTGTTGTTGTCAGGTTATTTTTGCTACACATCCCAGTGTTGCTGGAGGGCCGTTGGCCGCTGTCCAGTAGCATATTTCGTGAGCTCAATCTATAAAGTCTGATTTTAACGCCGCTGGTAACTCGTCCACTAAGGTCTCAGGACGTTCTGTTTTGCATCTGCCAATGTCTTCTCTCGCCTGTGCTGTATTTGTTTTATCATCATAATAATAATTACGTCACGTACATCCATTGCAAATCGAAGATCAGAATGATGAAGAAGGTTTAGTCTGATTAGTGATTCATTGGTAGCTGATCTGTAAGCAGCATCACAGTCGTACAAAAATGGGTAGAATGATAGCTTCAAAAATTTTCAGGTGCAATCGAATGGGAAAACAATGTTTGTTTCCGTATGAAAAAAAACACCTTGTATTTCATGAGATTTTATTTGAGATGTGATCAATATGAGGTTGGAATGTAATTTTTGAATCAATTTGAAGCACTCCATTTGTTCAATGATGTTGTTTCTGATATTCGTAGTTGGTGAAGGGAATGAAACTGGAATATTGTTCGAAGAAAAGAGAAAGATTTCGTTTTTTGGGGGATTTAGAAGCAATTTCAGTGATGGCAATTCATACTGAATTAAGTCGAAAAATCATGTTGGAGATTCTGTTTGACTTCATATGGAAATTTACCCGATACTAGCATGACAATGTCATCAGCAAATAAATTTAATTCTGAGTGATTTAAGTTTAATCCAAAGTTGTTGAGATATCAGGAGAACAGAATTTGACCCAGCATAGAACCCTGTGGACGAGATGTAATCACTATGTACCTTTTGAGAACAGTCTGAAAGGTAACTGCTAAATCATTTTATTTTACTGTCTAAAAACTGAAAATGTTACTTGACCCAAGTCTAGTGAGTAGAATTACATGGTCAACAGGATCAAAGGCTTTTGACAAGTAGAGGAATAATGCACAGGAGTAGTGAACTTTATCCAGGTTACTGAACAGGAAAAGTAATACATCCATCATTGCTGCTGTGGTGCAGTAATCCCCTCAAACAGTTATCGTCTCAAATAGCCGACTGTTTACTGTGCAGGAGATTGTGGCTTTTTCGGTAGCAGTTTATTCGTGATTGAAGTATTTTTGGAATATTTTAGCAACCGGTGAAAGAATAGAGATCCGCCTATAATTACAAAGTTTTCTGTGCAGACATTTTTATATATGGCTCAGGGAAAATTGAGAAATCTTGAGAAATCACATGGCATTGATCTTGACTTTAAATACTGTGTCACCACAGTATGAACAGGACAAACCAACCACAAGCGCACACACACACGAAGACACCGACATAGTCTTCTTGGTTCTTTCGGTAAAGTCATGTAGAAGGGAAGTAATAAAATAATAAAAATAAAACATAATAAAATAATTCTCACGACGTTTCGGCCACAACGCAAGCAGCCGTCCTCCTGAGGATGGCTGCTTACTCCCTTCTACGTGACTTTACCGAAAGAACCAAGAAGATGAATCCCTGTAGTCACGAAAGCTTTCAATCGAAATTTACACCGACATAGCTCAAGATGCATACCTTTGCAGACGGCCAGGCTGCCACTCCATCTCCCCTCTTTAGTGCACAAGCGGTGGTTTGGAGTAGACGGGTCCAGTGTGTAGCCAGGATGACACTGATAGCTCACGTTGTGGCCAAACGTGAAGTCAACACCGATCCTTATCGCGCTGGCAGGTGTGCCGGGGTCACCGCAGCTCACCACTAAAAGCACAGATAGCAAATTCGGAGATAAATTAATCAGGGCCCATGTCAAGAGCTCATTAGAGTGGCCCACCATCTGGCTGTAGCTCATCACCTTGGATACCAACCTCTGGGTGCCACTCCAAAGTCCGTCTCTCTCCTCCTTCCACTCATCACAGCCGATTTTACGATCACATCTACGACGCCCTCATGACATGCATCATTCGGAATTTGCCAGTTGTTTCACCCACCCTACCACGATCTCTGCAGCATTCTCCACATGCAACTGGATTCGAGAGACAGATTACATTGGTCATGGTCAACCCATGGTCAACCCACTGCTGGATGAAGGCCTCCCCTGGCCGCCGCCACTTCTCAATGTACTCATCCACCTGGCATTGCGCAGCAAAGAACTAAATACATAAAAACAACAAACACTTTTCTAACTGAAAGTGGGGCACTAGTAATACACTATTACTCCAAGTGATGTATTATATTAAGGTAGAATAATTGAAAAAACTATAATCAAGCATGGAAGTCAGTTAAGTTATAAATGACCCGCATTAAGAATGGTCCCCACCTAATGATAAATTACTTTAATATAATGGGCATTTAAATGCAATTCTAACACTGTTCATGCTGACTCTTGACCAACCATGATGTATTTATACACTATCGATATGTATAGAAATATTGTGTGTATATCTTCTTGGTTCTTTCGGTAAAGACACGTAGAAGGGAAATAATAAAATAATCAAAATAAAACATGATAAAATAATTCTCACGACGTTTTGGCCACAACGCAAGCAGCCGTCCTCAGGTGAAGACTATACACCAATACAGTATATAATTTAATGTTGGGTTTGTCTATGGCAGCATATAGTACGGGGTAGACCCGTGTGATGTAAGAGGAAAAAGTTTAGCTGGAAGCATATTATATTTTTTGCGACATAGAATTGTAATGTATTACTTACTGTTAGTAGCTCAGCTTATTGGAGAGTATATTTAGTATACTGATGATACTATGTAGTTTATACTTTTTTACGTGGTTGTTTAGTTACTGCAGCTACATACTACTAACATTCCTTCCCTTTATTAATGCTACCCCTATCCCCTCCTTTGATGCTGCTAATCCTGCATAATTCACGGGCATAATATGACTTTGAAAACCCCCCGCCCACCTTCTACGCATTTCACAAGTAGTACTAATCACATACCTGCATTTCCCATAAATATGCTAAATTCCTCTTGATATGCAAATTATTTTGTCAAGGCGCCCTTCCCCCCTTCCAACCCAGCTTAAATATATGCTCCAAGCGTGGTGATGTTTCATTCAGACGCTGTCTACCCGACAGACCTGGTCTTCACGTGAGGACGGCTGCTTGCGTTGTGGCCGAAACGTCGTGAGAATTATTTTATTATGTTTTATTTTTATTATTTTATTACTTCCCTTCTACGTGACTTTACCGAAAGAACAAAGAAAATTAATCTCTGCAGTCACGAAAGCTTTAAATCGAAATTGTGTGTATACTTTTTTTTTCATTTTAAGTATATTTTTAATGCTTAGGGGCTGGTTTTCTATTCAATATAAACATTATTATCATTGGCATACATGATCTACCAAATGATGGATGAAGGCCTCCCACCTTAAGCGGTCACCATCTCTCACAGAGTCTCGCATTGCAACAATTCATGCAGCTCTGGCACACGAGCTAATTCAATAACTCCATCTTTGCTGTGGAGCAGGTATACTCCTTTGGCTACCACTCCATCGACTCACAATTCTCAGCAGTCAATGCGATGTGTCTAACTTGTATATGTCCTCTACTGGGGGAGATGTTAACTACCTTGCCTCGTATACAGGAGGTCGTGGGTTTGATCCCGACCCCGACGCCTGCATATTTGGAATTTGCACGTTCTCCCCGTAGTCGCGTGGGTTTTTCTAGGGTTCCTTTTTTGTTTCCTTCACGTTTAGAAACATGCGTTTACAGTATTTGGCTCCTATAAATTTCAACACGATAAGCCACTTTGTTGAGCTATCATTTGTGACCAGGTCACTTCTGAATAAGTATAACCCGTAAAAACAAAGTTTTTCACTATAAATCCTTTATATGCATGGCAGCGAACTTAATATAAAGGATTTTAAAAATATATTCGCCTCTGGAGGACGCAGGGATCGATCCCGCGACCTTTGGCATGGGAAGCGAGGGCGCTACCAACTGCGCTACTCCGCCACGGCCTGTGGAGGGGTTACGCTCTTGGCTCTTACACTCTGACGTTCAGCCAAAGCCATGAATTAGTTCTATTTGAATATATGTAAAATAAATTTTTTTGCCTAAAAAGTGTAACATTTTGGGAATTTTTTTTTCACGAACAATAATTGTCTGGCACAACGAGTCTGTGTGGAAAATGTCAGCTCGATTGGATCACGGGAAGTGGGTTAAAAAAACGACCGAAAGATTTGCACGGGCCTAAGCAAGCAAGCAAGCACGCGAACTTAATATAAAGGATTTAAAAAGAGCAATATCGCTCATTGGGCTTAACGTGGTACATTTAAAAATAGTTTAGTTTTAAGTATTACTCCATGCATTTAGCTTCCTCAGTGCAATTCCATCCACGCTTCTGGCGCAAGTTTCAGCTTTTCTTCTATATTCTCCGTCGATGTCCATGTTCCAGATCCATATGACATGGCAGGTAATTTGCACTTGTTAAATATCAGCTAATAGAACAGTGTACAAAAGGTAATCTATATTAAAATTTGCATGTGTTTTCAAGGCTCCACAATCGAAAGGGCAGTCTGTAACGACAAGTCAATCCAGGTGTATTTTTATCTGCCCTTGCCATTCACTGAAACGTTCGCCGAAGATATATACTTCTGTTATGAGGCAGGCAGTGTGTTTAATGATGCAGGTGGTGAGTATTTTGTTGTTGATGTCTCAAGTTTGTTGTTGATGTATCTTTCCCCCCATTGTGCCATCAGTGTCATCGTCATGAGACAAAGCATCCAATAGTATCTCTCACACAGCCGTGCAACCCGATGGAAAATAAGAATAGATGTTACCCTCTCTGGCAATAATACAGGTGTTAAGATGTTCAAACACCCAACAGATACTTTCGCAGCAGAGACAGCCTTCTTCATGGACTAGTCTCACCGGTGTCAGACCAGAGAATGCCAAAGGGTGAACACTACAAAGACAATTCCACACGTATCAGAGCATTTATAGCTCGGGGTGAGCAACCATATCATCAGTGTAACCGTTCATGGTACAGAATGGCTCACCGAAGTTATATATCACAGAACTAACCCTGTGATCCCTTCAAGTTACTGCTGTTCGACACACCCCTTTCCCACTCCACTCTTCATATGAGAGCAACATTCATCGCATACAATTAAACCCGACATTCCAACTCTCAGAGCCTAGAATGCGTTCAACTAGTTAAGTGCGAGACATTTTTATGTTACGGTGCTTTGTGGAGTCATTGGTGACTGGGTTGAGACTCAAGAACGGCGGTTTAATCGCAGGCAGCAGCCTGGGTTCAAACCGATGATCTCAGCGGTGCCAGCCCATCCCTCTGAAACTCGGGAGCCAATGAACCATTGCAGTACACCGTTGACCTGTGGTTTTTCTCACCGATGCAGCTGGGCAGGACGCCGGTCCAGGTCCCGTTGAAGGTACAGGTGCGAGTGCGTGTTCCCAGCAGCTGGTGACCCTCCCGGCAGGCGTACGACACGGAGGCGCCGAACTGGGTGCTCCCAACTGCCTGCACGATGGCTCCGTTTTGGGGCACGCCGGGGTTCCTACAGGACACGGCTGGGAGCCCGCGGAAAAGGGTGACACACACAACAAAGACAATGATTGATCCCCCCGTATAGCCCTATACAGACTGTTGGGGCAAGTGCTGCTAGCGAGTTGGCATCTATGAAAGCTGCCACTGGTACACGTGGGGGTGTGTGGCCAGCACCATGCCCTTTGTCTCCCCAGTGCCAGTGTTTTATACACACTGCACCATGTACTCATGTAAGGCTGAGTCGACCTAAGGGAGGCCCAGGATCCGATGCCAATATTCGTCACTGCTATTTGGTTGTGAACGGGAGTTGAAACCGGATTGGTAAGGCGGCGCGCTAACCACTGCACTACGGCTCCCCACATACACAACACACTCACATGCCACTTGATACCGGGTGAGACACATTGAACTGAGAAGCTCTTTTTCAATGGCGACATGGCCAAAGTGGCTGATACTGCAGCAGGCAAGTCAACTGGGAAGGGAGGGTTTACAGAGGCTGTATTGAACTAAGTAGGGAATGTTTTTAAACATGATTAATATTTAATAGTAATAAAAATTATAAACAATCAGAACTGCGTACCGTGGAAATCTAGTAAGCAATGTCACAATAATGGTATTCATGACACTCGTGACAGGAACTCGCATATGGCATTGATAACACCGTCCCCAGTTTAGCCTCACGTGGTAGATAAGGCGCAGCCCTACAAGTGCTTGCTCACACCACTTTTGGCAGAAGGGCCTCCACTGGGGCAAGTTCTAGAGAGCCCCTTATATGGTATTTGGCCTACTGTTCCATGCTGACCAAACATTCGAAGAGGCGGGATTACCCACTTAACTCGTGCTTTAATCATTCATGCCCAGCCGTGATGGAACCTATCAGCAGATATCCCCATTTGGCAGTCGGATCCCAGCCACATAACGTTGATATATGTTTTGGGGTTAGGCCATGTGGTAGTTTTTAAGCTAAAATTACTGTAATGAACCCTCCACCACCTCACAAGATTTTCACTTTCACAAATATATTATTTATACATGGCCAATGTTTTAATTAAAATCTGACGGATAAAGTTCCTCATTGCCGGCGGCCTAAGGCTTTTCATGGCCAAAGTTGACGTCAACATATGGCGAAGTTTCACTCAAACCGCTGAGCTTCGACAGGTGGCGAGCTTGGAAACTCACGCACAACTTCCAAAATACGAATCGTTGCATTGGCTGTGAAAAATCTACGTTTCAGGTCAACATTAAGGTATTTTTTTTTTTTACCAGGTAAGGCCCCTGAGCTATATAGCTCTTTTTCAGAAGCGACCTGGCCACAAATTATAGCTAAATATGGAGGGAAAAACCGAAGGACCCGGAGAAATATTGACGCGACGACGGGAAAAACATGCAAACTCCAAATATACAGGCGTCAGGGTTGGGATCGAATCCGCGACCTCCTGCATTCCAGGCGAGGTATTTAACATCTCGCCATTGTGACGATCTTTACCTTTGCACTCAGGCTGGAATCCAGTCCAGCTTCCATTGGCCAGGCAGATGCGCTGCTCTGGTCCCTTGAGCAGGTAACCCTCCTCGCAGGTGAAGCGCAGGACGCTCTTGGCCTTGAACTCGGCCCCGTACCTCGAGCCGTGGACAGGAATGCCCGGGTCTCCGCAGAATCCAGGGCTCGTGCCTTCCGCACTGCAACGCACCAGCAGGCGGTCACTCTCTGAAACCATCGCCAACCTCGCACAAAGGTCAACGTTCAAAAGCAAAGTTGTCTGCACGCTCAAGGCAGTTCAAGGCGGTGCGCGTCTCGCCTGGTGAAGAGAGAGGTTGCGCAGTAGGTTAAGCGAGCTGCGCTACAAACCCAGCAACACGAGTTCGATTGCCGCTCATGACCAACAACAGTTATGATTATCTGAAACGGTCCTGGGGCTCTCTCAGGTCGACTCGGCCTCAAATGAGTACCTGGTGTGGTGTGCAAAATTATCACTGGGGGAGACAAAGGCGGCCGGGCGTGGTGCTGGCCACCCAACCCCTCGTGTGCTGTGCCGGCTTTCATAGCTGCTACTCGCGAACAGCACTTGCCCAAATAGTATGTTCAGGCTATACGGGGATCTTTGTCTTATGTCCCACGTAGTGGCCCTGAGTCTGTGGGGGAAAATTGCAAATTCTCAAGACGGGGCTAAGTCTATCCATAGTCAACATTTTTTTACTTGCCACAAAATGGTACTCTGTGATTTATCAACCCAGAGTGATGATGGGCTGAGTTAAGTGTCAAACAGAAATATTTAATATACATTGCCATACAAGCCACGTAAAAGTCGACAGTAAAGTGAAAAGTAAAATGTTCTCAATGGAGCAAGAGAGCAATTTTCCATTTCCGTTGGGTGGCCCTTATGAAGTGGTGAAATGTCTACACTCGTATAACCATAAGCCAAGCAATGCTAACCTTTCTCAAAGTTAAATATTCATTTCATAAACTCTGCAGGGATGGCGAGTGACTGACAGAGACGCCCAGCTGAGATATCACTCTGGACTCTGATGTTCGAATTAAATGCGTGAACTTGGAATTGCACTCAGGGACGGAGAGAGGTTGCACGTGGATCGGAAAACAAGTTCGTAAATATATTTATCTGCCTGAGGATGCCTCCAACGTGGGAGGCGATACGCCACAAAGGAGAAAGGAGCAGTGCTCGTCACGGCTATCCTGAAAGAGCAGCTTTTAAGAGAATTTCCCAATATATTGACCGTAAATAAAATTAACCCTTTTCCATTCCAAGAAATCTGCAAGTTGCAGGGTAGGTCCCGTTCACCACTAAATTGCATTGAGAGGCGTAACGCCGTTGTTGTTAAAGACATTGTACTCACCGCAGAGAACCGTAGCGACACGACCGCACTCTATAATAGTTGGTGCCAAACTGTGCCACATTCCCTCCCGCACGGCCTTGTGGGAGCCTCAGTACCGAGAAAGTTATTTTATTTTTTATGATGAAGTACACGTACGTCGTTCTAATGAACGTACCTCATCAGCATGTAAAAAGGTTAAGTGGTCTTGGGCAGGACAACATCGCTTAGAGAGACGATGTATTGTGGTCGAGACTAATAATGGCGTGGCAGCCAAAGTAGAGTTACACATCCCAGAGGCCATAAGGACATGGAGCGATGAAATCAGCTTATGCATAAGACCTAGATAAACTGTTGTATCGCAACATGATTTAAACTCATTAACAATCATTTGTGGATCATGAGTAGTTCCCTAGCTAGCATTTGGCAAGTACCGAGCCCTTGTTTTGGCTTTGAAAGAGGGGGCCCAACTGTTTCAGCGGCGATCGCTTTCCATTTGACATCGCCGTCAACCTCCACTCGCGCGGTTATAAAATGCTCCGGAGATTCACGCTCGGCAAGTTCCTTGAAAAAGGTTTCTATTTGGTGTTTGAACATTTTAACACCTGTTTCTATTGCCAGAACGGGTACAACCCATTGTTATGTTTTCATAAGTTCCGCAGTGTTTAACGTAAACGCACGTTTGCTACTCACCGTTATAATGCTGTGCATCGTAACGTCAAGGCACGTGGCCGTGTAAAAAAAAATGCCACTGCATTCTGTTTATTTTTTTGTGCCGGGGCTTGGCCGTTACATTTATGCTCCTTCAAACATGACTGCAGCTCAAGGCTGGGATTTAAGAATTTAAACGTGTTTTAGGCAAAAGGAATGCCAATTGGCAGACAATTGCAACTGTGACAGGGACTTTAATGAGCTCTGCATGTTAGGCAGTTACAACTTTGAGCGACAAGCAAAAGCTTGCATGCAGATTTAAAATGAAAGGCTGTTTCGACGTCTTAAAATAAAAGCACAATTGCAGGATTCTCAACACACGTGTTCAAGGGCAACGCTCTTAAGATGTCCACTAATTGTTAAAGCTTTCGTGACTGCAGGAACACATATTCTTTGGGTCTTTCGATAAAGTCAAGTAGATAGGTTCAAAGAAAGTAATAAAATAACAAAAAAACTGCGATGTTTCGATCGCAACACAAGCGTTTGCAAATGTTGGAAACGAAACAACCGCTTATGTTGCGATCGAAACGTCGTGCTTTTTTGTTATTTTATTACTTTCTTTGAACCTATCTACGTGAATTTACCGAAAGGCCCAAAAAATATTGAGGAAAACTTCACCGAGTTTCAAGACGTTTTCACGAGGGTCGAAATGTTGGAATGTTTCGTAAATGAGCTATTGAATGATGTGCATGAGAGGTAACCGTGTTAATCATAACCAAAGCGTGGGGTGATACATTGGCTGCATACACAAAAAGACAACTGGATTTATATTTCTGCCATTTAGCATTAAACATAACACAATTACCGCGACCACAAAAGTTTGTTTTCTTCTTCAATAGCTTTCGCCTTTAGAATGCGAGAAATCTCACAATATTCACTGACCCACAACGCTGAGGTCACACTATGCCCTTATCTCAGAACACGATGTTCACGTTACGGCAATATTTGAAAAACAGATGAAGTGGTTATCGTGGTGCTTATATTGTATGATATATCTTAGTATCGCCATACTATGGCAACCCTACTAAGTAGAAAGTAGATAAATGAATAGTGTATTGCCATTACTATTTAATCACATTTCATATTTGATTTTTAATCATTATGTCAATCTCCTGTATGCCAAAGCTTTATTTAATATTATTGCACGACTTAATTACATGTCATAAATGTAAATTGGACTCCTGACTACTTCATTTGTACACCAACTGATGAATTGGATTTTCTATTGACCCAGCGTCATCTTCACCAGTGAACCCTTTACAAACAGCGTGCACTTGCACATACGGCCAAACAACATGTGAATAAAAGCGCCTACTGTGTGGGAAGCTGCTTGCCGGGCCATAGGTTCACGGGCAATTGGAAGCCATTATTTATACGAGACCATTCGTTCTGAATAACAAGAGTGCACTTACACAAATGTTAGTGTGTGAGTTGTGCGTGTGTCATTGTGGGGAGCGGTTGTGTAACGATTGGCGCGCTGCGCTACGAGCCCCGCGACCTGAGTTAGATTCCTGCTCATGAGCAACACCAGCCACGATTATCTAAATCGGTCCAGGGCCTCCCCTAGGTCGACTCATCCTCAAATGAGTACTTGGTGCGTGGTGTGTAAACATCGCCACTGCAGAGACAAAGTCGGCCGGCAGTGGTGCTGGCCACCCACCCCCTAGTGTGATGTGCCAGTCTTTCAGAAGTGCTCGCTAACAGCACTTGCCCCAACAGTCTGTTCAGGCTATAGGGGGATGTTTGTATTTGTTATTGTGGAGAGGGGTGACAGTGGTTAATGCATAGTGGAGTAAGGAACACAACTTACATTTGATTCCTGGTCACTGATAACATCATTCATATAAGAACTTGGCCTGGGGCCTCCCTTAGGCGACTCAACGTTAAATGAGTACCAGATGTAGTAAACTGTGTACATTTTATACATTTATTTATTATATTTATTTATTATATTTATTTATTATATTTCTGTACTGTGAGAGATTGCCGAGGATTGCAGAGGCCTCAATTCAGCAATGCATTAACCATGGCTGATGAAGACAATGACAATGATGGTGATGAATTTTTAAATAACCACAGAATGCCACATCCTCCCAGGCAAAGCTTAATTACCATGTACACAGTTTTCAAACCAGAGTTGTATTTTTATATTTGCGGAAGCTTTTACAGAAAATAGCGAATTATATTTTAGCTTTGTCCGGCTTTGAGTGGTATTACTGTGTCCACAGCTGTCCTGTGCCTTCCTTCAGTTTACTCACCCGTAAATGTGCACAAGCACACTTAAGAATAACAACTCAACACTGCCGTGTTGGCGGTAACACTGCCTTGAAATGAAAAATATACATGAGAGAACGTGTTGGCCAATGGTCCTTAATTACGGCACATAAATAATGTGTTTTATGTGCAATTAAGGATGTCTATTGCCCAATACGTCATCTGTTATATACATATATGTTTCATTTTAAGCCCACAGTCTTATTGATGAATGTGTTTGGTTTTTTTAAATTGTGCCTGGTTTGTGATGTGAACATCACCGCTGGGCATACGGAAACAAACGGGGGATTGGTTAGTTTAACATGTAGGCTTTCGCACACCATCACACACATTAGGATTGCCACTGTGTCAATTCTTTCCCAGGACATTAAAATTTTAGTTTCTTTTTGTCAGTTGCTTTTGAGTAATACACCAGTTTAACACGTAGGATTTCGCGACCAATATCATCCATAATAGTTTTTTGGGGGGGTTAGATCACGTAAATATAAATGTGTTGTTAAACCTGCCACCACCCGACACAACTAAAGAGTAAGGTTTGGCATGTAAACAGAACGTGCCAATTCGTTACTAGTACAGCACACCGGTGTGTTGGAGAGCAATGGGTGCTCGCGAACAGCACTTGCCAGAACAGTCCGTTGAGACTAATGCAGGGAATCTTCTTTGTATTTTGCATGAGTGCACGTGTTACTGAACTTCATGAGCTATTCATGTGGAGTGGAGTGGGGGGGCGGAGGGGGGAGTCATTAACGTGTGAATGAAAGCACCAAAACACGCACGCAGCTTTGGGTCCATCCATGCGTACGGATGCACTCCCCGTACATTATCCCCAATGTTATGAGCTGACAATTTTGACTTTGAAAGCGTGCTCTGTATTATCGCTGGCCTTGTAATTTAATGAGCCCTAAGAACACAGCAATTCGCCGTTTCAAGGCTGGTCGCAAGCATTCATGCACGCCACCGACCAAGTTGACAAGCTGCTTTGAGAGACGCAACAATGAGAGGGTGGTTTCAGATTTGCGGTGCCACCGCTGAACGTGATGTGGCAGAACTAAAGTTTGCATTGTGATTGAGCTCCGTTGTCAAAGGGAAGGTCATGAGTGTTTGTTTCATTTGTCCTTGCAGTGCGGGTTTATACATGCGGTTTTGGGGTATGGACTTTAAAAAAAAAATCCCAACAAAGTATGCGCATTTCAAGTGCTCGGTTGCGCCTGTGGGAATAAGATCAATGGGCGAGTGAAACGCTCAGGTTGGACCCTGGGCCTGCGCTCAGGGGAAGGGGGCTTTGTGTGCTGCAAGGTCGATGGTCTCGGTACAGTCACCGATGGCTATGATGCATTTAAGTTGTAGTGAATAACAACAATAACAAAAGACAACTGGCAAGTGCGTATAACCTGGCTGGATACATAATCACTCGGTCAACGTCAGCGGTTCTTTGTTCTCGGCACACTGTGAAGCTTTCGGCCATGGTGTAAATTCCACGTTTTCTTTTGAAGTGCCATTTTTAGATGTTAGATATCACCGTTGGCTTGTGCATTTCATTGACTTTTGAGGGATGATGAGATGTCAACTCTCAATTGAGATATAAGGCAATAGTGGACATTCCACATTACTATGACAGGGAACATCTCTATATGAGTTTACATTTAAAATATGTCCAACATAGGACGTCATAAATAATATAACCGTGCATTGCTGTGGCCAGAAAACTTGATTTACAATTACAAGTTGCAAGTTGAATACACAGTAAATATGTATGTTTAATTTAATTCGCACTATACGTAGCCAACCGTGCTAATCGGAGGTGCGGAGAAAGGACACCAAACGAAACACAAAAAGCAGTTCCAAAGAAATGAGTTTTCAATCTAGATTTAAAAGTGCATAGCTCCAGTGGCTTTCTAATATCGGAAGAGTGTTCTAGACAGCCGTGGAGCGAATATGAAAGCGCACGATGCAGCAGACAGTCTTTGTATGATGGCTAGCCAACTCAGCTCATGTCTCCAGGGCAAATAAAATCGGAAACATTTTTTCGGGGTGAATTTAAAATTGTCCTAGGGAGACATTCTGATTGTGCTATTTCCATCACTGCCTTACAGATGCCAATGAGAATGAGTGTTGCCCCATGCTGATTTGAGCGTGATGGCACGACGGCTTTTGAGAAGTGAACAAGTGAAGTGCTCCTGCAAATAAACTTCAAAAGCAACAATACTTTAACACTTAGACTTTCGCAACCAATATAATGATTCCTAATTGTTTTTTTGGGTCAGGCTGGAGGACATTTTCCCAAGTCCGGCAACTGCTCGATGATACTGCATGTAACTACCAGATAAATGTCCACACCCGATTGTAAAATGTATGTGGATTGATCTCCAACACATTTATGTGCTGAAGCAGTAATAAATTGCCACGCTTATTTATCTTATACCTTTTTAACCCTTTCCTGTTCCGAGACGTCTGCATATTGTATGTGTGGGTGGCCTGTTCTCATCTGAATCTCGGAACGTGCAAGCGGCTCAGCCTTAACTTTATTTAGAGAGACGTAGCGTCGCTGTTTGTAAAAGAAATTGTACTCACCGCAGAGAACTGTAACGACATGACCGCACTCTATGATAGCTTGCGCCAAAATATGCCACATGCCCCTCCCGCATGGTCTTGTGGGAACCTCGATACTGATAAAGTTATTTTATTTACATATTTCTTCCGGGTTTGTTTTGATGACATACACGTACCTCATCAGAATGAAATTGGAATGGGAAAGGTTTAATTGGCTGGTCAATTGGAGGAGGATTTCCAACTTACGTTTTACTACAAGACCTGATCCAAAAATAAATTATTAAGCAACAACACTGTCTTAAAGAATCACAACAAAATCAGTTTCCAGCGGTGCTTTTTTCATACTGAAATTCAAACGGTGGAAAAGGTTTCTAACTTAAAACACGCTTAAAACAACACAACAGACTGACGTTGTAAAAGGTCAACAAACAGTGAGCTTGGAGGCGCCGCTGAATGAGAAACACGCGTTTGGAGTATATGACTGCTATAAATTTCCATGTGATAAACCACTTTGTTGAACCATCATTTGTGGTCAGGTCGCTTCTGGAAAAAAGAGCTATGTAGCTCAGTGGGGCTTACTGGTAAAATAAACAAAAGTTTACAAAAAAATTAGTAACACATCGAACCGCAACACCCGTATCCTCCCACCCTCTCCCCCCCCCTCGGGTAGGCCGGAGAGCGTTACCGGAGCAGTGGGGCGGCGATCCGGACCAATCGCCGTCCGCCTGGCAGAGGCGCGTGGGCGAGCCGACGAGACGGTGGGCTCCCGTGCACGCGTAGCTCGCCGTCGCGCCGTACGTGAAGCGTGTCGCGCTCAGCACGGAGAAGGGAGGCGCGCCCGGGTGGCTGCAGTTCATGACTGGCGGGGGTGGGGCAGAAGTGCGGCGACGGTCAACGCGCAATGGAGTTCACGTCCACACGCGTGTGCGTGCGTGCGTGTCAAAAACGTCAAAACGCTCGGACGAGTGCAGAGCAGTGTCCATCACCATTAATTTGTGAATATTTCACATTCTGATGATGGGAAAAAACTCACACTCGTCAACAACGCTGTGTTAAAATATATATTTTTTATAACCGGTGACGTTTTTGTCAATAATAATAATAGTACAATTTGTAACGCGCGCAAATTTGCAGACGTAGTGGCCGCAACTCAGAGGCGCGGAGCCAAGCTCAGAGTCGCTCAAAAGCATGATTGTAGAGGTGAGTTTTTAAGTGTCTCTTGAAGGAGGCGATTGAGGTGATGCTGCGAATGTGCAGAGGGATATCGTTCCAGACTGTTGGGGCTGCCACCGAGAAGCGGCGCGTAGACATGACCATCAATGGCCATTCTTCATAGCACATACAGCAATGATGTGTCATTCATTTGATTGATCCAAGAAGGAGGAAAAAAAATGTTGGCTCACGACTGAAAATCAAACTCACGACCTTCTGTTGTGAATTCGATGCTCCGAGCACAATGCCACAATCGTCTAATTCATGTTGGGCAACATTTTGTCATATGGAACATTTCAAGGCTGGTAATGTTAGAATTGTTCAGGTAATAGCAACACGTTGCCATTATTGTAAACCATAGTGTATGGCCAGTATGTGTTAATGCAGTAGATTGTGGACAATAAATGTGATTGAATAGAAATGTTTCCCCTATCATCTGCAAAAAAAAATGTTTAAGATCCAACAATGGGCCATCTAGATTAATAATATAAGAGGAAAACTCTGGATCAGCTTTGACTTATCTCAGTTTCATCAGCAGGGTGTAGCCTGCAAAAACAAATATTCCTGGGGTTGCCTGTAGTAATGGGCAGCAGCCCTTCATGAACACCTTGGAGCTGTAAGCAACATTCCAACAAAATGATAGTTGAAGGATTTAAATGTATATTTTATATTGCGGTTGAAATATACACTTTCCTCATCAACATATTTAATGACTTATTTTCAACAATTCACCAAGTCAGGAATCAATGAAATTGTATAACGTTGTGAATTGAATGTGTATCTTGGAGCGTTACAGTATTTGACATTTGAACCTTATGGAGGTACCCCGGGGCTCCATAGTTCCCCGGCTCTCGCATCATGTCCGTGATGCAGTAATTTTTAGTCTGTTGATGGTCGGCGATGCGGCCATCGACTCATCTCGACAATCTGTACACGATGCACCACTATGATGCATACGAGCGTTCAGGGTTTCAGCGTTCCTACACCGCGGAGTAGCACTGATTTCGGATTTATTGGTACCCCAGTCGTAGGGTTAAGTACACCCCTGGAAAAAATAGTGCCCCAGAAATAAAATACTTAATTGCCTCGGCCATTTTGTATTATTTGGTAACCCGGGGTACCGCCATAAGGATCATTTGGTCTTGCCATTAACAGGTAACCCCCAGCAGCATTTGTTTAACAAGTCACACCCAGCCGTTGAGAAACAAAGAAGCGAACACTGGTCTAACAGTTCTTCAAATGGAAGGTCCTACTAATTACCGCGAACACTACCAAAAAATCAGCAAACACATACCGTGCCGGTGTCAAAGTAAATTTAAATACAACGCGTGCACTGCATTATCTACAGCCGGAGGGATCAGCGGCGCTTTTAGATGCCACGTCGCGTCGCACTTCCAAGTCACTCACTGATGCACTGTGGCAGTGGCCGGTCCCAGCGACCATTGGGCTGGCAGACGAGGGCCGAGGAGCCCAGGAGCTGGTAGCCCGGCTTGCAGTGGTACAGCACGGACGTGGCGAACATGAAGTTCTCATTCTTGCTTTTCACTTGCCGGAGCGAGTTTTCCACCTGCCCCGGTTCCGTGCAGTTGATGACTGCGTGGCCACGATAGATGGGGAAGGAGAGAGGGGGATGGATGCAGGGAAGGATATGGTAACCCGAGTCAGGGCTCCAACTGGCATTTTAAAACGTGCAAGGTGTTTACTTGTCACGACAGTGCACTGAGTTGCTCCTGAAGTGTGACAGCGTTAAACATTTAAAATGATCCAATTCGTCATATGGCAAATATCGAAACGTCGTACTCTATTATTTAATTTAAAAAAATTATACGTGACTTTACCGAAAGAACCAAAGAGTATGAAATATGTATTCATTTTTCGTGGAAATTAGGGGCAACGGAGAGCGTTCCATTCACGGAACGAAGGACGCAAGTTAAAATTGCAGTTGCAGGTTAATTTACCTCAACATTAATTTTGCTAGTGTTATTATTTTTCTTATTTACCTAGCATAGCACGGACATGGGTAGGCCTCGGCAAGGTAAGGTAAAAGTTAAAAGGTAAAAACAACGAGCCTACCTTTACCCTACCTTTTACCTTACCACAATACAATCACTCTACCCTTACCTTTTACCCTTTAGCAGGTAAGGTAAAAGGTAAGAAGCAACGAGCTTACCTTTACCCTACCTTTTACCCTTACCCTACATAAATTACCCGATTACAGGGTAATTACTAGGGAACTACTACACATGGACAAGGTTTATAACGGTAAATGCTAGGTAGAGCGCTTCATGCATATAGAATACTCTCGATTATTCCAATTTTACACGCTTGTTGTTGTCGTTGTTGTCGTTGTTGTTGTTGTTGTCGTCATTGTCGTTGTTGTTGTTGTTGTTGTTGTCGTTGTTGTCGTTGTTGTTGTTGTCGTTGTTGTCGTTGTTGTTGTTGTCGTCGTCATTGTCGTTGTTGTCGTTGTTGTTGTTGTCGTTGTTGTCGTTGTTGTCGTCATTGTCGTTGTTGTTGTTGTCGTCGTCGTTGTTGTATCCTCAAATCTTGTAACTAAATATTTACCCACTTCCTAATGTGGCATCGACTGCAAACTTAGTATACTTATGTCATACTGATGACAACACTATATTCTATCATAAAATCCTTTTTAATATGTTATGTTTCGGCTTGGGTCTAATTGTCCACGGTCAACTGACGTTGGCTGTCAATCACCACGGCCCCTTACGTTATGGCAAGCCTTGGGACCACTTCCTGGAGTTGTGGAGTTCTGCCATTACTAGTATCATTTCATTAAAGCGTGTGTTTTTTAAAAGTTTTTTTTTATATTACTTATTAAATGGAGGCCACGGACTGCGCCACGGAGCTTCTAGCGGTAAACAAGGTACCGTATTTACCGGGTAATACTTCGCGCTATCTTTACCCTACCGGGTAATTCTTCCGAGCTACCTTTACCCTACCTTTTACCTTACCCCTTGGCATGTCGACACCTTTACCTTTACCCTTTTACCCGGTAAAAAGGGTGATTTACCTTACCTTGCCGAGGCCTAGACATGGGCCCAGACTAAATTACATGCTTTTTGCACCACCTGTTTTGGTAACACTTGAGTCATACTCATAAATCTACATGTCCAATAAAATTGGGCGATGCTACAGAAGCAAACTTGAGAATCTGGAGGATACCCATGCAGAACAGGTTGAGAATATACCAACTGCGCAGAGAATGGCACCCGAGTCGGACATCGAACCTAGGCCACGCTTGCTGCGTGGCACGAGTGGCACCACTCTGCCACCCAAATGGTAAATCAATGTGGCAACAATAGTGAGGATCACCATCCAGCACTTCTGTGTGCAGTAACTTTATCTCGTGACTGAAAATAATTAGTTTACCACGTAGGCTTTCGCGACCAATATCATCCATAAAAGAGGTTTTCGGGTTACTTCGCGTAAATATATAAATGTGTCGTTAAAATCCGCCATGATGAAGTGAATCATCATATAATAAGTTTTTTAAATGCATGCCTACAAAGGGCAGCGTACTTCAATAGGGATAACCGTTGGTAGGGTTATTTTAATAAACACAATAGGCAGGAAGGACAAGTTCAAAGGGCTCGCATAATGCACATGCATAATGTACGTTGCCTCAGTAATCTCCCCCCCACATTGTGCAAGAGCGCAGAAGGGTGGTCAACACATCTACGCCTCTATATAAGGAACGAAACAGGTGGACATCTCCACAAATCTGGCTGTCACCTGATGAAGCTAGTTGTAATTACTGGCGAAACGTCGTACTCAGATTGTGGCTTGGCTCTCCAACACACCGGTATGCTGGACTAGTGACGAATTGGCATGTTCTGTTTACGTGACAACCCTTAATAGTTGGCTGTGTCGAGTGGTGGCGGATTTATATATTTACGCGATCTAACCCAAAAACCTCTATTATGGATGAAAATAATTAGTCACGAATACATTTTCATTGGTGCTCGTTGCTATTGGCATCCTTGAGCCAGCCATGCAGATTCCACATTCCCGTGGCAAGGACCAGTATAAACAACCTCTATTCATTTCGTAAAAAAGTGGTATAAACACCAGCGACACGGATGATTTGGTGAATTTACCTTCACAAGCATTTAAAAACTACGAGGGCGCTGCGTGTGGGGTAGAAGGTGGTGCAGTGGTAATATTTCTGTCTCACAGCAAGAAC
This sequence comes from Lethenteron reissneri, assembly GCF_015708825.2. NCBI lineage: Eukaryota > Metazoa > Chordata > Hyperoartia > Petromyzontiformes > Petromyzontidae > Lethenteron > Lethenteron reissneri. Next base: position 9,759,721 of record NC_083821.1, read on the forward strand.
AGCATGGGTTGAATCCTGACCCAGGTGTCCCTTTGCAGGGGGTTGCATCTGGCTTCTCTGGTTTTGTCCCGTATTTCAAAATTTCCCATCGCCAAAAAAAAGTACAATGTAACTGACAGTGGCTAATCATGAAAACGCAGAACCCTCCTGCAAAACGAGTCTTCATTTTCAATGTGTCTCTCGTGGACATGTGATCTGTAACTTTGATCATTGCCTGTGTATCGATAGTTCAACGTTAATGTGGGATTTTATTGGTGTGGTCTGGTAATGTTTTGTTTTTGCTGTCTTGCCCAATATTCTTTATTTTGCATTTCTATCGTGTGTTTTTTGTATTGTTTGCTGTTGTAACTTGCCGATCCACCCATACTGGTCATCTGTGAAAAAGAGCTTCATAGTTCATTGGATTCCTCCAGTATAAATAAAAGATTCCGATTCTGCCAATAATAATATTCCATACAGGTTTTTTGGGTTAGATCGCGTAAATATATAAATGTGTCGTTAAACCTGCCACCACCTGCCACAGCAAATAATTAATAATAATATTAACAATAAAACATTGTGATAATAATGTAACATAATAATACATTATTTGTTTTTTATTATCATGATCGAGGTACGAGTGGCAGCGATGATATGATGTCGGCAGGGCCCCCCGGCTCACTCGTGCACGTGGGGAGGGGGGCACTCCACTGGCCGCTGGGCAGGCACTGGATGCGCGCGGGGCCTTGGCGCGCGTGGCCCACGTCGCACGAGAAGTCCACCACATCGTTGAGGTTGTAGCCGTGGCCGTGGAGTGTGCCGTGGGCAGGGCTGCCCGGGTGGCCGCAGCTGATGGCTGAGACGGGAGGGGAGGCAGGGGGGGTGAAGGGGGAGAGCCCGACGCACAGAGAGGGAGGAGGAGCACACACCCACACAGAGGAATAGAGAGGTGTCACGTTTAGTCGTTGCTTAACGCGCGTGGCGTGTTCACACTACGAAGCGTTTTCGCTGTAGCGCGGTCCTGCCATTAGGGACCACTTTTCGCAGAATGCGGAACGCTCCCCCTCTACTCACCCCCCCCCTCCCCATTACGCGGAACGTGCGCCGCTATATGCGCTCGACGACGAACTACTTTCTTGAGTTGGGTGGCTGAGCGGTGTGATACAGGAGGTGGAATGATACAGTGACGCAGCAGCCTACCCTCAGTTATTTGTAATGCCATCTCACAGTAAGTATACATACATCGTTATCTCGTCATACTTTATCGTTACATTATTTTTTGGGGAAATTGTTTACGTCTGACGCGCTTTTTGCTGAACGCGGCACTTTTCAAGAACGCATCTACTGCGTTAAATGAGGAACTATGGTACATATGGAGGAGGCATTTAACCATCGCTAGCCAACGGAGGCGAGCGTGATATAGTAGCGTTCAGATAATCTCGTCAAATTGTCTCCATACTCGAAGGGGCATCGCGCGGTACTGGTGGCCCAGAGCCAGAAGTGCAAATTCCACATTTGCATGGCAGGAGCAATCTTTGACCACTTAGCAGCCACTCTTGCCTTTGTGCAAGTGATATTTTATTTTATCCACCCCAGAGCAATGTTGGCCCAATTTTTTTCCCAAAGTATTTTAAATTATGAGTGCCCTAATCACATCATCACCCGTGCGCATTTTCATCTCCAATTATTTGACAATTTACCTTTATGTCCTGTAAAATACTTCAACATCATACGTTGTATATTTTTAGAAACGTTATATTACATGTATGTAAGCATCTGCTGTTCCCTTATACATTGCATTACCTGCATTCATACCGCTGAGAACAAATGCATTCTAGATTTTAGTTAATATTCCTTCTGCCACGATGTCTCGACATTTTGCAAGGTATAGATAATTTGAGCATTAAATGTTCACTGCATGTTGCCGGTTATCTCTCCAGAGGCATTGAGTCAGTGGATTTTTATGGTAATTTCACTGAACACTTGTTTTATTCCACAGGACATTCAGCGTGCACGGACGTTTTTGCATTTGGACACGACTCAAAAAAGAATAAATTGTAAATTATAATCAACTTCAGACATGAGTGGCATTCTCACATGATTGCCATTCACTTTATTAAATGCAAGGCTGCTGCTTGATTTTTGTCGAAATGAAATTTCTCGTCTTTAATCTCGAAATGTCTCATCCATGAATGTGTCATTGCACCCATGTTGCTAATTTAGGTCAAAGTGTCTCCATGCTCACACACATGGGATTTGGACGGTTTTAATCTCCAACGGATGCATTAAGACGGCAATGTAAATTGCACATTACTATGGCAGTTGCAAGTCTATAGTTAGATGACTGCTGATGACGACGTAGTACGGATTAAATTAATCCTGGAGGAAAGTGGCCTCCTAAAGCATCAACCTGTCGACGATATATTGGGGCCTATTGTGATTTGAACATCTAACTGTAATGATTAAATAACAGTTACAATTTAAATAACTTTAAAAGTATACTTCTAGATGAAAGCCATACCATAGAGAAAAAGTAACACATTCGTCAATAACAATGTGGCCTTAAAAAAATGAACATTTTAAATAGGTGACGTTTTTGGAAATGGCCCTTCTTCATTGAACATAAATAGATATGCCACAGAGACAGTGGATGATACGAGTTTGAGACTGCACTCTCTACAGTGGCGCCTGATGAGAATTACACACTATTTTACTATTTTTTATTTTACTAGATGAGGCGCACTGAGCTATATAGCTATTTTTTTAAAGCGACCTGGCTATCACAAATGATAGCTGAACCAAGTTGCTCATCAAGTGGAAATTTAATGCAGCCAAATACTCTCAACGCATGTTTCCAAATGTGGAGGGAAAAAGCGGAGGACCCGGAGAAACATCCATGCGGTCACGGTGAGAACTCCAAATATACAGGCGTCAGGATCGGTATTGAACTCAGGACCTCCTGCATAACAGGCGAGTTAGTTAACATCTTGCCACGGTGGCACCCTTACTTCACCACGGTGCTAAGTGGTAGAATAGGAGCCCTCAGGAACAGTTTGGATGTCACTCGCCACTCACATTAATTGTGGCCGGGAAATAAATTCCGGTCTCTTCTTACTAATTAGCATACGTAATTATCTGATATTTAGTTAGGTCAGGATTAATTCTGTGACCAATGTTACACATAGCATCTTGTCACCATTAACTACACAGTGATAGGGCAATTAGACATTGCTACCAGGAACAGTGTGAAATAATTGCCCAGGCATTACCATGGTTCAACCTTGGAAGAATAGAAATATTTTAATGAATAAAAAAAAAGTTGACATTACATTTAAATATTTTCTCAATTAATCACTGTGTTATACTTCCAGCTTCGTAAAATTGCAAAAATTAGTGTCAGTACACAGTCATAGTGCACTATTGAGTGATAGACGCAACAGTCGTGAGGCTGCACCCTCCTCTACCATGATAAATTATGGTTAAATTACCTCCATGAGTAAAAGAGCATGAGGAGCCTTCATCTAGCAGTAGAATTACTAATATTATCAAGTCGACAGCACAATGGCTCATGCAATTCCTCAGTGAGGACTACCCGAGAATCAAAAATCTGCCCCATAAAGCATACGTGCAGGGGCACGCTATGGCTGTATACTTTCTTGTCTACATTATGAACCAACAGCAGGAGCGAGAGGTCACCGTGGCCAATGCCTGTCGATGCCACCACAAACCTGCCATCGCTTCCTTCCTTCTGCCAGATCCCTCAGCTATTCATGAAGCTGACACCTGAACCACCAACGCCTGTCCCTTACAGTCGCATCACCACAGTCGGGTATTCTAGTCTCCTCTCGGCCACCTGCCCTCCTCTAACCTGCACGTTTGTCTCGCCCATCGCAACCTTCGCAACCAGATTCGTCACAGGCACATTTGTAAAACATAATTTAAATCATAATTTTAATCATAATTTAAAATTGTACGTATGCATGTATGTCGACACTTCTTTCGCACTGTAGTAGACAACTGTGAAATGACATCACGAGCGCGTGCGAGTTACACATTCTCACGGAATAAATAACGCAGCGCGAGGGTTACAGAGCTCCACTCGTGATCAATCGTAATGTTGTGAGTTCACATACCATAGGGATTGTGCAATTTCTTACCATGGCTTTGGGCTGCCAACATTGGTGAACACCACTACTGCCCATTGCTGCATTGCGTGAGGATACACTGACCTTGGTTTTGGTGGCGGTGGGTTCCACATTAATACGAGGAGCATTAGCATGGTGGAGGGGGGGGGGTGCAGACTGGCACTGCCACTTACGCACGCAAGCTGGGAAGTGCCCGGACCACTTGTGGTCCTGCTGGCAAATGCGCACGGATGAGCCCACGAGCCGGAAGCCCGGGTTGCACTGGTAGAGCACTGTGTCGCGATAGCCGTAGCTCTCGCCGATCACCTGGCCATTCACGATTGGCTCCGGCGCGCCGCAGTGGCCCGCTGCGACGGCAACAAAAGGGACGTCATCGCAATCTACGGAAGTCGTGAAGCGTGTTTGTGTGTGTCTAAGTTTAACTGCTTTCGCACCGTACGTAGCCAACCATGCTAATCAGAGGTGCGGGGGAAGGGCAACAAACTAAACACAATCCCGCAAGAGACTTGCAAAATAACTCGTCTTTAGTGGTCACTCACCTACGCTGGGTGCAGCAGTGGTGCTGGCCTATTGGGGGTCCTAAGCAGAGCTCATTTTTGAGGGGCCCCCTTTTCAATTCATTAACTCCCAGTGAGGTGGCAGAGAGCGCTGAGACAACAGAGATATATATAAATGATATAACAAAGGGCATGCAGACCACAGAGGTGCATTGAGACGAGACAAGAGAAGCAGATGAGAGACATGAAGAGATGAAAGGTGAGAGACATGCAAACAGAATCAGACCAAACTCTGTTCTTTAGACTGGATGAATCCGATGAGCTATGAAGCTCTTTTTCACAGATGTCCACAACAAATGACAGATATATAGATGAGACAAGACCGTGGACAGCGTACAGATGGAGTGAAATAAGATATGTAAGATGGAGACGTAGTGATAAGAAATGGTGCGATAACATGAATATTTGATGCATGTCACCGATGCAGTATCTGTAGCATACCTACTTTTTGCGTTAAAATTCAAGGCCCTTGAGTTGCTTGGGACCCTAAACGTTAGATGTTCTCATACCTAAGGCCACCACTAGCTGAGCATCATGGACTACCCAGCATTAATTTTAATATTCATTATGGTGAGAGAAAAAAAACCTCAAAATCAAAGTTGGGCGCTCCATTAAGGTGCTCTAGTAAAGTAATTGCGTCCGCGTTGCACAGCGGTGTGACGAGACACACGCTGCTTTTAGACAGCTTTTGAGGTTAATGTTCTCATTTTGACTTTTGAAACCTGAGCAAGAGAGCAGCAGACGCACAGTCGAGGTATGGTTCCACAAGAGTTAGTATTCTTATATGAGTTGTCATCTTTCAATCCACTTGTCAAGTGCTTATGTCAGAACATGCCGGGCTGAAAGGACAAAGGAGGTGGTACCTGCTCACAGAGACTACAGAGCGCCGACTGACACAACAAGAGGAGGGTGGCAGCTATTTCCTCCGGCAAGCCACAATTCAGCGGTGGGAATTCCACATTCCAGGACTGCCATGGCAAGGTCTACCCTCGCCATTCGATGACCCCCACTGTTGATGTCTCACAAAATGGTTCTCGCCCATCCGACCAGGGCTGCACTGTGGCTCGAGCATGGAAGGCCGGCGCTTCGCTCGAATGCACGACACCAAATGGATGGTCTGCGAGATCAAATCCCTTGGTCGGATCCAACTCATCGCTTCCCTTCCGCGTCAATGGAGTTCGTTCGCGGCAGTTTGTGAGAAGTGGCGGTGGTCGCCTACTTGTATGGCGAGATTGACCCCACGGTGGGACAGTTGCGATTTCCAACACTGTGCAAGTTGTACTTTTGAGTAAATTTGACATGACACAACCAAATATTTATCTTGCAGAGATTGGATTGCTACCTCCGAGGTACAGAAAATTGGAATATATAACGGGAACAAGAATATCTCACAATGCCGGAAGAGGGGAGAATCACACGTCTAGGTGTCATTCTTCAAAGTAATCATTCTGAAATGTAAACATTTCCCAGGGCGACCACACCTCAAAGATGATACATTATTTAGCGATGCTGCTGCTGCTCCTGCGCTGGCAGTGGTGCACAAGCACAATTAACAAATGAACTCAACGCATCAGTCAATAACACTGTGTCCTGAACATGAAACAATGTATAAATTTCATATAAAATATATAATAAGCGATATTTCGGACAATAATGGGCCATTGTCCCAAAATATCACCGACTAAATATTTGCTTTCTCCTAAGGCCATGGTGTTATCATATGTGTGTTGAACTTCTTTCGCAGCGTACGCAGCACCTCCGATTAGCACAGCTCACTACGCACGGTGCGAAAGAAGTTAAATATACATATACACACAATCGCGATAATTGGAGATGTGTTGAGCGTTCCTCAAAACGAGCCACGATCTTGGGAAAACAGAGACAGGTGGTAACCCAAAGCGCAGCGCTGTCTCCGTGTCACCAACCGGACGGGCAGCTGCGTGCAGTCGCAAGGTCGAGGGGCAGCGACTGGCCGGCACACGAGAAAGGGCGAGGCACCCCCCACCCCACCACCACCCTCTCCCGCCGTCAGGCGCTCATTACCGATGCACGAGGCGTCCACGCCACTCCAGAGGCCGCTGGCGAGGCACTCACGCCCGGGCGAGCCCACCAGCGTGAAGGCCGAGTTGCACGTGAAAATGGCCGTGGAGCCAAACCAGGTCTGGGTGCCGATTTTGTTTCCGTTGGGAGGCGTCGGCAGCTCGCCGCACGATATTACTGCGTTCAGGGGAAGGCGGCAGTGGGAGAAGAAAGAAGACAAGAGCTGGAGCGTACGGGAGGGGGGGGGGGACGTGTAACGTTGCGTCGCTTCGTGTCGAGTGCGTTAGTAACGTACGCTCGACCGTTTTTGGAGTACGCGTTAAAGGGCCCCCCGGTTCTTTGCGCGCCGGCTGAGTGACCTAAGGAGGCTCACAGTAGCCGTGTGAGAGCTGTGAGCCCGGCATTGCCGAGGGGCTCCTGCATTGATTTGTGCACTGTGCTCTGATCCCAGTTACCCGAGTTCGATTTCCAGTAATGAAAAACAGCAGCGGCACGTGGTTATCAGATCCTGTTGCAGACCTACAACTAAGTCCGCCTCGCCTTAAATTAGTAGCGGTGTGGTGTGTGAATAGCAGCATTGAGAGACAAAGGTGGCCCGGCATATTACTGGCCACACAATCCAGTTGCCCCTACGCAAGGATCTTTGTCTTCATGTGTATGCACACGAAAAGACAATTATGGGGAGTAAATGCATTACTGCAATCATATTGATGAATACAGGAAATGGTCATCTGTTACTTAGCGTGGGGCTGGGTGATTATTTACGATTGATTAAGTCATTGGTTTTAATTTGAAGTGATTCAACAACCAAAAAACGTTAACATTTTGTAAACGATGGTTGCGAGCGGTTTGGGTGACAATGAGGACGGCGGTGGCAAACGCATCGGGCAGGAGCGCCTAAAATAATACCACGGGTGTTGTTATCTTTGAGAATAAGTCAACCGAATGAATGTGTATTTAAAGAATATAATCCGAGAAGTAATCAAGCGATCAAATTTCATTACTTAGAAGAAAAACCCCAAATATCGCATGATATTGAATTAATTAATCAGAAAACAATTATATAAAAAATCGTGCTTCGAAAACTGCACCTGCATGTATTCAGTGTATAATTGCATTTATATATGTGATGTGCATATTCAAACGTATGTATGTACAACCATTCATTTACTTACACATTTGCATATGCCATACACAATGCATAACGGTTTCTCCTGAAACTAAAGCAAAAGCGTGCCGTTTATCCTTACAACAATAATACACAGAAGTGAGTGACGCGGGGGGGGGGGGGGGGGTTAGTGTCCTTCATTGGGAAGCCCATGAATGGCTTTAATGGATAAAGACATCAGAATACCAATCACAGCCATCAATCTCGAACGAATCCGCATGGCTGTGATAACACTCCGCAACAAAAAAAAAAACCACTGCACTGCCTGCAATTGCAGCCCTGAATCTTAATTTCTTCACAGTGGCCCTTTCGCCGTTGAATGCAAGTCGGATTTTACGCAGCGTCTAAAAAGGAACCGCATTTGAAGGCGCTGCACGGGAACAGTGGTCATGATTCATTCCACAGAGAGGCAGAGAGAGGGGGTGAGGGGGTGGCTGCCAGTCATGAACTTGAACATGGGCAGGGGGGTCCCCCCCCCCATAGCACAGGTGGCTGCGGGAAGGGATTTCCAGACTAAGGGTGGGGGGAGAAGCAGAGGGAAACGACCACCAAGTTGAACGCGTTTAATTTTGCAGCCTTTTACGCAGATTAAGGTGGTGAGCCAGTTGCATGTATCACAGTGTGGCTAGGGATGACAGTCGGCTTGATAGTCTTAACAATGTAAGCTCAAACTTAAAGTGTCTTTAACGTTCACGTCAGCATGCAATAATTCTCATCTGAACTAAACAATTGTTTATATGACCTGATAAGGTCCACCGAGCTATGTAGCTCTTTTTCAGAAGTAACCTGGCAATAAATGATAGCTCAACGAAGTGGCTAATCATTTCTAGCAGCCAAATACTTTAAACACGTGATTCTACATGTGCAGGGAAAAACCGGAGGACCCAGAGAAAAATCAACGCGACCACGGGGAGGACACACAAACTCCCAATGTCAGTCGGAATCGAACCCACAATCTCCTGCATACCAGGCAAGGGAGTTAACATCTCACCACCGCAGTACCCAGACATCTGCATTGGCGACCCCAAGTGAATGGGCTCAGTGTTGGCTGAAGACAACCACCGTTGACCTACCACAAATGTGTACATGTAATAGAAATCCTGACGGAGTGATGGGCTGAGTCAACCCATGATTGTCAGTCATTTGTGTCCAGGTAGCTTCTCAAAAAAGAGCTATATAGCTCAGTGGGTCTTACCTGGCAGAAAAAAATGTTTGTCTTAGTTTCACATGTTTTGAAGGATATTACAGGTCGTCCTCTACTTACGATGGAGATGCGTTACGACTACCCCATCGTAAGTCGAAAATATCGTAAGTCGAAGATGGCCTAGCCTACCCAGGAGTCTTAAAGAATGGTGATAATTTAGCAAAACAGAGCAATTTACAATACCGTACTGTATAAACTATATATACTGTATGTATTTATTAATTACAATACTGTATTGCGCAGTAAAATGTAAAGTAAAAAAAACAAGGTCAATTCTTAGCCTACCTATATGAACTGCAATTTAATAGAAAGTTTTTTCAGAAAACATTTCTATCTGCTATAAAAGCTTTTAACATGCATTGAACGTATCGTATAGTGGTAACCTTAAAATGAAATCGCTAAAGCTACATATCATACAAGCATTGAACGTATCGTAACGTATCCTATTGTACTGTACTCACCAAGATTCTGTCCGTCGTCTGCATACTTGAACGTTGTTAGGTTGTTGATGGCAATTTTGTCGTATCGCTATCGCCATCGTAAGATCGAAATATTGTAAGTCGGACCATCATAACTCGGGGACTACCTGTGTACGTACGATTGCAACAGCCCATGTTGTCAGGTACGTCTACACTGTCCCATGCGGTGATTTCTCCTGTGTCATTAAAATGAGATGTCAACAGTGATTGTCACGTAGGGATGCTGGCTTCCATCATGCAAATGTGAACTGCCACCACTGGCTCAAGGCCACCAAGGGAGATGAGCACTGCCGCATTCATCAATCGAGCAGAGGTGCTGAGATTTACTTGACTCTTTTAATCTTCACGCGGCAACTTTAGGCTCCAGTCGATTAAGTGAGATGGGCACGCACATTTTGCAAACATAAATCATTAGCGATGCGTTCGTGGCATGGGGTACACACTCACGGTAATTAGAACCCCACTGTGGCTGCAATATGCTGCCCTCCTTTACATTTTAATAAGCACAGGCGAGTGACACTCCACGACGCTGACAGGCAAGCGGCGTGATCAAGGAAGGGGCAGCACTTACTTTCGCAATACGGCCTGTCGTTGTCCCAGTTCCAGGACCCGTTCATTCCGCAGGTGATGACTCTGGGTCCCTTCAGGTGGTATCCGGCTTTGCAGGTGAACAGGATTTGTGTCCCGTAGGAATTCCTGCTCTCGCCCAAATATCTCCACTCTCCATTCTTGAGAGAAAAGCTGTCGAGCCTTTGGCACATTGTCACTGTAACGGGAGAAGGGGGGGTGGGGTAGATGATTAGCACACACTCGTGTTAGTCGTGCACCTCGGAGATAAACCATGCCATTTGAGGCAGACGGGGTCAATGAATGTGACTCGGAACAAGGTGGTTACGTAACAGGCCAAACTGTGCTGATGAGGATTACCTAAGTTGAACCCGGTCTAGGGTTTCTCTCGTTGACATAAAGCTACCGGAACACAGCCCCAGCTGTATCATGGGTACACCGCAGTAAGATGACCCGCCCATACTGGACATCAATGAAAAAAAGAGCATCATAGCTCATCAAATTCCTGCAGTCTAAATAACGATTATGATTGTGATAGTTGATCGGCAGGTCGCGTGTAGTGGAGTAAAGTACGGACCGCTCCCATCTCTTCTTCCAAGAGGTCTGGCAGGGAAGAGCAGGCCAAATATCTCCCCTAGAGAGGCTTTCTCAGGGTGTCCTTTAGAGGGAGGCATTGATTTAGAAAGAAACACCACTGGCCGTTGCATAACTGGCAATTAATAATTTTATGTTGGCCACGAGTTACAAAAATTCAGCTCAGGGATGCCGCCGTCGAAGAGAGCTCGACTCACATTCAGAAGGTTGTGAGTTCAAATCCTGGTTGTGGGTTGACTGCCCATCATCACTCAGGTTTGGATCAAGTGAGCAACACTCACGATTCATAACGTTTCTTTTTAGTAAAAATCGTGCAGGTAAAACGTCTATAATCCTGCGCAATCCAACGCGGGCAAAGAGTGCCACTTGATTTGGTTTTTCAGCAATGTTGAAAAGGTTAGAAAAATGTTGACAACTTTGCATGACGTTTTCGATCGAGATTACAACCAGCGTCATCGGGTGTGAGCAAAAGTTCAGCTATCACGTGAGATCCAACCCATTGGAGACTGATTATGAATAATATCAGTGATGAGAGCCTGCGAATAAAATTAAGTCACAAATATTTTGGAAATAAAACTATTCAACCATAGAGGCAACGGTTTTTAGTGAGCACCTATTAAGGCCCCATTAGCTTTGTAACCGTAATAGATATTGTACGCATTTTAAGGCTGGGTCACACTAGCAGAGGCCCGAAATCAGGGGTCCCCAATCCCCAGGCCGCGGACCGGTACCGGTCTGTGGCCTGTTTGGAACCGGGCCGCACAGCAGGAGGTGAGCGGTGAGTCCGCGCGTGGAACCCGGCCCCATTATTTTATTTACCACTTCCATCCACGCTTCTTTCCCGCACTGCGCACTTGTCTCAGTCACGATTTTGGTAAGCCCACAAGCTGACCCCTAGTCAAAATTAGTAAAAAACAAACGTCGCTGGAGAGCTTATTTCAAAAGGGGGAAAGACCCAATGATGACCCCCCCCCCCCCGGTCCGTGAAAAAATTGTCTTCCACGAAACCGGTCCCTGGTGTCAAAAAGGTTGGGGACCGCTGCCCTAGATAGATGCAGATACCACTGTCCACCGATCACGTGCATGACTGGAGATTAACCCCAAGTGGCTGGGCTCGTAGTGCAGTGCCTGAGCTAATTCGTCACTGCCACTCAAGATACTGAAGCGCACAATCACAACACATTAGGATTGGCACCTGTCAATTCTTTCCCAGCACATTAAAATTTCTGTTCTTTTTTTAAGTTGCTTATCATTAATACACCAGTTTAACACGTAGGCTTTCGCGACCAATATCATCCAAAATAGAGGTTTTTTGGGTAAGATCGCGTAAATATATAAATATGTCGTTAAATCCGCCACCACCCGACACAGCAAATTAGTTTGTCACGTAAACAGAACATGCCAATTCATCACTAGTACAATACACCAGTGTGTTGAGGAGCAAAGCCACAACATTTACAATCTGAGTATGACGTGTCGCTAGTAATTGCAAATATCTTCATAGGGTGGTGGCAGGTTTAACGACACGTTAATATATTTACGCGATCTAACCCAAAAATCCTGTATTATGGAGTAAAGCACCACTAAGGACAATGCATTTCGTCTTCTATTACTGTGAGATAATCTTATTCCAACAAAATGTTCCGGTTGTTTTTGTACCTTAGAGGTGGGCAAGCTTCAATGCACACACTCAACCGCATGCACAACTGTACACACGAGTTGACGAGGGGGGTGGTCTCGTGGCTGGCTTGAGATTAGATTATTATTATTAGTGCTATAAACGTCCAAAGGATGGGGCAATTTGTTGGGCTATCATTAATGGCGAGGTCGCTTCTGAAAAATAAGTTAATACCTCAGTGGGCTTTGCCTGGTAGGATGGGGATGGTTTAGTTTCATTTGTATGTTTATGGGTGATTTGTTTACCTTTCTTGTACTTTGCGCTGTCATGTTTTTGTACTGTTTGTAGCTGTAACGTTCTTTCTCGCCCCGACTGGACATCAGTTAAAATAGCGTAATAGCTCATGGGATTCTTCCAGTATGAATACATATTCTGATTATGATTCTGATTAGTGCATCACACCTCTGCAGCTCGGAGGCTGGTTCAAGTTGCTCCACTTGCCCGAGCTCTGGCACACAGCGAACGCCGTTTCATCTGGAGCCAGGCTGTAGCCCGGTCGGCATCGGTACTCCACACGAGCGCCAACCACCAGCTCACGGCCCACCACTGTGCCATCTGCTGGGGGCCGTGGCACCCTGCATGAAATGGCTGCAACCCGGGAAATGAACGACAAACGACGGCAAATTCAAAAAGTTCCACTCCTTCATCGTATACACCACGACTTTTAGTAATAATAACCACACTCTTTATCTCAACCACTACCACAACACCTTGCTGATCTCGACAAGGAGCATAAACCATCCCGCGAGCTCCGGTCATCCTCGCAGCGGATTTTGGCTGGCCATTGAACAAAGACGGCCAATGCGTCGCGCGCTTTCAGATGCGCTTCCGTGGCCGTCTGGAACGCCCTTTCTAACGATGTTATGAAGCCACTGGCAGCTTTATACTTTTAAATTTAGATTGAAAACGAATTTCTTGATAACTGCATTTTGTGTTGTCGTTTGTTGTCCTTCCCCCCGCGTCTCCATTTAGCGCGGTTGGCGAAAGAAGTTCAACATACATACATGAATATTATAGGATGAGATCGTTCTGCAGGAGTGCTGTGCGGGTGTGGAGACATTGCACGTGGGGCAGTAAATATAAGGCAAATGTGCAGCCCTGCAGTTGCTCGCTCATGCCACCGCTTATGGAAGGGCCTCCACTAGAGGGAGCTCTCGAGAGTCAAACTCTTGACAGCTCCCTCAAGCTCAGTGGTCTTCATTGCAAGGCCCCGTGGGCCATTGGCGGCCCCCTGTTGCCTTTTAGTGCGGGCCCCTGACGTGCGCCACCGCCCCCTACAATGCACAAATGTGCAACACATCCCCCCATCATCATTATCGTGTTGCTGTAAAAACCCACAATGGTTTCAAATGTGTGGCGGCCCTCGCACTGATGATGTCTTATTGGCTAAAGTGCCCCCCCACCCCCGCCTCTGAAAATTTGTAAAGAACACTAAAGCCCAATAAAAGTTATGAATTAATAAAAGCGTGATTTGGATTACGCATGATGTGCTAATAATCATTGTACCAATACATACCACGTTATTTTCCCACGTACCATTGGTTATATTGGCTATCAAGTGCAACAAATTTGCACACGATAAAAAAAAAACTACTCAAAGCCAAGTTATATAATAACTTGAGGACAATATACATGCAAATTAACACAGCACATAAATCATCCCAATATCGAAGTAACTATCATGAATTGCTCACCTCTTCTCTACAAGTACAAATGCGTAAAACAAGAATGTTGTGGAATGGAAGAGCCGCATGCGCACGTGGATTTTTGCAGACTGAGCAGGCCTCTCAGTGATCCGTCCCCCGGGCCATGCCCCCAAAATCACAATCCCGCACAGTCGCAGGAACTCTCTGTCATCACTGGATCCACTCACGCACCACAGCCCACATTTGGACATCCAACAATCGTGGCAAGGGAAGTGGTGGAATGGGCGAGTTTTTGTCGGGAATCGGCTGCATACAATTTACAAAAAATATATATATTTTTTTTTAATATTCCAATTTTGAATGAAAATCGTGTTGATAAAAAAGTGGCCGAGTGAAGACAAAATAATTGCACGAGAGTAGAGGAATGCCTTTCTCAGGAAAGACCGCTTGGAGAAGCGTTACGCTACTTTTGGTCAAACACATCATAGCATATTTAAAATATATCAACACAACTGCTTACATACTTTCGATTTTACTTTCAACAAAATAACTTTAAATTCGCAAGTAAACTTAAACCTTGATGAGAACAAACTCTAAACCATTATTATAAGAGAGTATTTAATAATTCCAAGGTCAGGGTTAATGGGAAAATTTCTCTGTACGCCGAAACGTAAAACAGATCGCATACCGAATTGTTCTCACCATGATGCAAATCTAATTAATATTAAAAGCTAATTAAGCACATAATCAGCTTTGTAAATATTATATTACTCAGCGTATTAGGAACGCGACAATGATGCATTGCTTCATGGCATTTCACGTTGCTTGAGAAATAATTACTTCTCAAATATGAAACTCTGATAGAGAATGCAGGGAGATGAATGCTCTAAATAAATCTAACAGACAGCTCATGAACTGGAGGGATTTAAACAAGACATGGTACAACACAGATTAACAATTAGCTGTAGAGCTACGGCTGTAAATGAAAGTGAAAATGTCAAATCTCTCTCTGCTCACATGTGCACAGGTACAGCACTCATATCTATTGGTATCTCATAACCAGAAGTGGAAATGCCACATTCCTATGAGAGGGTGGTAGAGTTTTCCAGATGGAAACTGTTGACAGTCCACTAAATAGCACCCATTTTATTGACCCAGGAGGGAGGATTGGCCCAGTCGGCTGCAAACCGGTATTCAAATTGCAATCATTCGATTGTGAGTAACAATGCATTCCTGTATTAAACCACTTGAAGTTAGTTCGGGCTGGCAAAGTGATGCAGAAGTCAGAGCACTGACGCTTGTGATAAACCGGGTCATCAAATTGTAGAATCTTGATGGTTAGAGCTCGGCCACAAAATGGCTGCACAAATATAAAAATATTAGATTTTCACCGAATTTGTATTTCCGACTGTGGATTTTTTGGGAACGGTTCGCGTGGAAACTCTTCTGCGTCATTCTATGAAACACAGGGCGCACTGCTCTGCGACATGTCTCAATGGAGGATCCCTTTGTCTCGTGACGTTGATACCGACAATTGGAATACGTTAGAACAAGTTGAAACAAAAGATATTCTCATAAAAAGGTCCCAATTAATTGAACAGTTTTCATACTTGCGGGTCAACACCATGGGTAAATCGAACAAACCAATGCGGCAGGTCGGTTAGGGTGCGTGAACTCCGGCACTTTCTATCCATTCATAAAAAAAAATTATAATAACCTATATCTAAACAAATGAAAACAAAAATGTTGGAAAAAAACTCACAGTTCAATGTCCCCCTGCACGTCCATATTTTGCATGCGCATTACACTTACACGGAACGGCCCAACCGCGATCCAAACGAGTCGCGCGTTGACTTCTGGAGCGCACCTCGCCCATCACTTACCCTGACACGCAGGCACCGGCGCGTCCCACAGGTGCCAGCCGGCTGGCGATCGGCGACAGGTGGCGGCACTTTGGCCAATCATGCGGTACCCGGGGTGGCAGGCCCAGCGCACGACGGCGCCCGCATGTCCCCCCGTCTGGCTCTGCACACTCCCTTGCCGCGGTGCAGCTGGTGTGCTGCAGTACGCAGCTAGTGCACACACATAAAGACAAAAATTCCCTGTATAGCCTTAACGGACTGTTGGGGCAAGTGCTATTAGCAAGTAGCACCTATGAAGGCCGGCACGGCACACGAGGGGGTGGGTGGCCAGCACCACGCCCGGCCGCCTTTGTCTCCCGAGTGGCGATGTTTACTACACACCGCACCAGGTACTCATTTGAGGCTGAGTCGACCTAGTGCACACACATACACACAAAGATCCCCCGTGTAGTCGTACAGAGCGCTCCAGCAAGGATTGTTATAGTAAGCGTCTATTGCAGCGGCACGGCGCACGAAGCAGTAGTGTGACCGGAAAACATCATCGGGACAGCTTTGTCCCCCCCCCCCAAGTCTACCACAGCAGGCACACATTTAAGGCTGAGCTGAGCTAGAGGAAGCCCAGAACCGTTTTAGACACCGCTCGTGAAATGATGGTCGCCGTGACAATGGGTCACTGAGATTGTAGCACAATTTGTGAACTGCTTTGCCCAACGTTCCACGCAATGCTAACCCATCCAGCGCAGTGATCAAAACAGACATGGATATGAAGAAATTATTTTAAACATTGCTTTGCGTGTCCCCTCGATATCCGCTGTCTATTGCTTGCTGGAGTATATAAGCCTGCTGACGGCAGTGTCGGGTGGCGTGAGGGAATACACGCGTGACAGAAATGAGAATGAAGCTTCACAAAATCCCTACACACCCGACTGTTTAACGGCTCACAGCTCACCAGGGAAACTTAATGTTTTAGCTCTGCTATGTCATTTTTAAAGCATGTCTCCCACGTGGCGGGTAAAATTAAAATCATGCCCCACTTCCGAGTGAGTTTTATGCACTAATGTGAAACGCCTACAGATTTCGGTGTGAGAAACGTATTAGAATAACTAGGTTAACTAAAATGATTAGGTCAAAAGGCAGTGTTCGCTCATACAAAACAATCTTTTCTGTACATTAGCCTGAGCCAGAACAGAAATGTCACGTACTTTTAGGCTGCGACCAGTCTTTCCTCATGACAACCAGTGCTATTTTGCTAAATCATAAATATGCAATTTTACTCGAAGTACCTCAAGGTATTGCATGGCGGTAACAAGATACTTCAGGTAACTTATTATTGTTATTTAAACATTGCATGCTCGAGGTAAAACATCCGTACCTCTAAATGCCTTAGAAGAAATAAAATAAATAACTGGAAAGCCCACGAGCATAGATTTACACACTTGATTCACTATCAGCGTCGCATAAGATACATTTAAGAACATACAAAAAGGTGTGCATTGCATTTGTAGTGACATCGCTTGATGTCAACATGCTGGGTGCAGTACCGGCCCTAGAGGGGCCCGGTGAGCGCTGAATGATAGCGCTGGATGGCACTACGCTTTGCGTGCAGTGCCAACCCTACAGGACAGGTTGTGTGAGTGCCGGCCGAAGGATGAGGTTACTCGAGGCCATGGCACTCTGGTTGACCTGAGAAGACACGTGACCAGGTAAGTCTACAAAGGGGCCCCAAGAGGGGGCTAGGGGTGGTCACGTGGTTGGGACCCAGATCCTTCCCGAGGATTCTGGAAGGTGGTCGTGGCCAAGGGCGGAGCCAACCACGCCACAGAGAATATAATCCGGGTCTCGAGAGGGACCAGGGTCGTTGTTAATCCTGGAAGAAACCTTCGTCTACGTTCTCCGTTGAACGAGTCTCCAACACGTGGACCTGGGACAAAGCTGTTGGTCCCGGTCCGTAGTAGCAGTTATGTTGTAACTAGTGTAGTTAGCCTGGTGGTCACCACCATAGGTTGCTATTCTGTTAAGGGGAAAGTTACCCCGTGTGTTGGAACTGAATACATGTTTTGCCTCAAAGTCTACATCTGCGACTCAGTTGAATCCATTACACATTTACAAAAGGCTCTCAGCCTTATCCAGACCAACAGCTAAAAATAACTGAACATGTGGACAGTAAAAACAAAGACAACTGTATACCGGGTTTTCCCTCATTCATGACCCATCAACACAGTGCAGTCATGAACGTTCGCTGCTGTCGGTTGGGATGGCTCCGTTTGAGAAGTTCCCGACTCGTCGCGTTGGTGGGCTAAAGAAGCTGGTGGTCTGGATAAGACTGCCTAGCCTACCGTACGTGCAGTGATGCACACCTTTGTGTGTGTGTGTGTTGTTAAAGGTTTCCAGCCTGCATTTTTCAGAATGCCTAAGGCTGACGTCCAGTGTACTAACCATTAGACCATGGTAGTATCTTGATATATATATTTTTTATCAGTGGGTATATGTCGTCCCTTGCTGCATATATTATGATGATGCAGCATTTATGTGTTTCTCTGCTGCAACTGCTGTATTTCTGCTTTCAAGTCACACTGCGTACCCTGCAGAATATCGTAAGTCCCAGCCAGTCACGGGCAGCCGTAGAATACGACCGGAGCATTACACAGAACGAAACCGAACGCATATTTGCCTCCTTTAATTAACATATGTCACGTCTGTACCTCCGTATTGTAATTTAAATCCCCGTCTGCTTGTGGCTTGGTCTGTGGACCAGCGCACATGAACCTGGTGGCCCCTGCTCCTCACGCTAATTGGGGATGAGATGTTGCCACTCAGGGTTAGGAGACGGGGACTTTGATTGGTGGGTCCTGCACACAGGCACACGCAGACACACACACGCACAAGACAAAGATCTCCCTTATAGTCTTCACAGAATCTTGCATGTATTTCGAACTTCTTTTACTCCGTACGTAGGCAACCGCACTAATCGGAGGTGCGGGGAAAGGACAACAATCTAAACACAAAAAGCAGTTCTGAAGAAATGAGATTTAAATCTAAATTTAAAAGTGCATAGCTCCAGTGGCTTCCGAATATCAGAAGGAAAAACCTTACAGAAGGCCACAGAAGCGCATCTGAAAGCGCGCGATGCAGTGATCGTCATTGTTTGATGGTTAGCCAGAAGCCGCTGTGAGAATGACCAGAGTTCTCGTATACTTTATAAATGCAACTTGGAATACATTGCATTTTAATGGGGATTCAGCCGATATGATTTTGCGCACTCTATATGCACATATTACGCGTTATATAAAATAGATATATGGCCTTCGTTTGCAGCCAGGTAAGAGACCATGAATAAGATCTGGTTTAAAATACGTGCAGCAAAATAACGACGACCAAATTGCATTATCCATTATCCAAAGAATTTGAGAAAAGATTGCCACGCAATTAAAGATACATATCACATATAACAAGTTATAAACATTTCAATTGTGAAACAAAAAGAATACACTCTAATAAACATTATTATAACCGACATAGTTATCATCTCACGTGGTCTTGCTATGCCCGTGACCCATCTCAATCCTGAATAAGAACTAATATTATGAGTTCTTAATATGAAAATATATATATTATTATATGATAGGATCAATCTAGATCTGAAGTTTTCGTGACTGCAATGATCCATACGTGACTTTACCGAATGAACCAAAGATAGGATCACTTGTCTTTTGGGCACATAATTTCCATTATTTTTTGGTTCCCGATAGAATAATATTTTGGTTATTCGTTATTGTGAAACTAATTCATGAAGCCTGTCTTCGTCAAGTAAACGTTTTCAATGAATATAATAATAATTTGCCTGAAATGATTATTTAACAATTTGTATCTATGATCAGACACTAACTACTTAAAACATTTGTATTTTTCTGCCAAAAAATAAAATTGTTGACGACTTGTTTCAACTTGTTATATTTAAAGACGTACCCATCGAAAACCGCTCAAATTAAAGATTCCGATCTTTTTTATGAGAAAGAACTAAATTTTTAATTTAAATTAATTAACTTAATACTCTTCAAGGGAAACTCCTATCTTTGACCGTTTTTTATTATTCAGATTCGAACATCATAAAATGCCAATTTTTTCATTTAAAACTGCTTTGATCCGAAATATCTCAAAAACAATAAAAGATAAAACAATTGCTTTCGCTTGAATTTTAATTGCTGTTTAACAAAAAACCTTAAATCATATATATTTTAAGGATTCTGAATGACAGGCACAAACATGTTTATGGGGCACTTAAAATCTTGGAGACCTTACAATGAAAAATCTTGGATTTTCAGATTGTTCCTGTTGTTGGCTTCCTAAAAGCTACATGTGTACCAAATTTCAGCTTTCTACCTTATTGGAAAGTACCACAGAGGTTTTTGAGATATACATAGATATATACATAGAGATTAAGGTATCTATCTATACAGAAGATTGTGATTTTTATTTTACATATTATGATAATACTAATTTAAAAAAACTAGTTAAAACTTTCAATGCTTCATTTTTTAGCAAGCACTCACCGTCAAACATCTCCAGCTCATCGTACTGCTTCTCACTCTCGAAGAAGTCAATCAGCAGAGACAAGTTGTACCCCTTCTCCACGACGATCGTCCAAGTGCAGGTCTGGTAGTTCGGGTAGCTGGCTGGGAAGTCCGGGCTCAAGATCACACCCGTGGAATCCTTTCGAAATTCACCCTGCGGACATTGCGCTACAGCGAAGACACGCGTTACTTTGCGTTACATATTCTTGGTTCTTTCGGTAAAGTCACGTAGAAGGGAAATAATAAAAATAAACATCATAAAATAAAAGTCTCACGACGTTTCGGCCACAAAGCAAGCAGCCGTACGACAGCTCTGTTCTTCACCTGAGGACGACTGCTTGTGTTGTGGCCGAAACGTCGTGAGCATTTAATTTTATGTTTAATTTTTATTATTTTATTATTTCCCTTCTACGTGACGTTACCGAAAGAACCAAGAATATGACTTTACCGAAAGAAACAAGAAGAAAAAAAAAAAAAAAAAGGTTTTTGAGTTAGATCGTGTAAGTATAAATGTGTCGTAACCCTCCACCACCCGACACAGCCAGTAAGGTTTGTCACGTAAACAACGCGCCAATAAGTTACTACTTCAGCCCACCGGTGTGTTGGAGAGTAAATCCACAACATTTATAATCTCTCCCCTCAGACTTTCACCATCTGACACTGTTTTAGCCCGATGTATGTGTCTTGATGAGAGATGATTTCTGTGCGGGGTGATGATGTGAATCTGCATTCAGATAGGCATCAAGTGTGCGTTTCTTTTCAGTAAACGCTGTGTTATTTTTTTTCAGAGGAAGACTCAAGGTGGTAGAAATCACAGAGAAGATGAGAGAGAAAAAGGCTGGTGTGGTTCGGTCATTTGGAGAGACAACAGGAACAGTATGTAGGTTAGAAGGTGCAAGTGATGCAAGTGGAAGGAAAAAGATCAAGAGGAAGGCAGAAAAAGAGGTGGGGGCAATGTGGTGCCATCGGACACGGTGGCCCGAGGAGCGGTAAGAGAGATGGCGCAGGACAGGGCAGTGTGGAGAAGGTTGGCAAGGACAGCGTGGAAGAAGAAGACATTTTACAATGACAATTCCTTATAGAGGAAACACATCCACGACTGCCTGCGTACCAGACGAGATGTTGCCTCCGCAACATCTGACATTCAGTTGAAAAAGGAGACACTTTGGCTTCAATTTTTTTTGTTTCTGCAATTATGGGCGACTCAAACCAAAATGGGAAATGAACGCACATTTGTGAACATGGATATGAAGACAGGTTCCCTGTGATGCTGCCTCTCAGCTCTGACAAGACAATTGTTACCCCACTAAAGCGCAGAGCCACGTATTAACCGCATGAAAGCATGTTAAGGACTTAATCAACCTCATGCAAACTGCTCCATTGTGGAGCACACCCATTCCTTCGCTGTCCTAAAGGTTTATTTTGTTACTTTATCAACACAATATAGATCCACAGCGATGTGGCAGTTGATTTGCGCCTCTGTAAATACGAAATTAAACGATTAAACCTCTAAAATTACGACCGCTGGCTATAAGAGGGTGTGTGCTGCCATTATGACCTTAAAAATTATCTGCGGTGTAACAGGTCAGCACACTAAACACGCCATCCGGAGGCAGCTGGCTCATTGACCAGGCACAGCAGTCAACACAATTTGTGAGTTTCTTAAACGCACCGTCTCTGTCCGCCCAGCACGATGAATGAGAACACCACAGTCTATCGCCAGCCCACCTGCGGTGGGGCGGAGTGTGGGCACTCCCATCTCTTCGAAGATGCCTAATCAGTGTGAACGGGTCAGTCAAATGCCCTTCACTAGAGGCAATGCTCTAGAGCTCCCTCGAGTTGAGGCCGTTCTGCCAACAGTAATGAAGGCAAAGTATTGCAGGGCTCCAACTTTGCCATGGCCTTTAACATTTTTCTTTCAAGCTAACCTGAACATTTTTTTTTATTTTACCAGGTAAGGCCCACTGAGCTATATAGTTGTTTTTCAGTTTTTTTTTTATTTTACCAGGTAAGGCCCACTGAGCTATATAGTTATTTTTCAGAAGCGCGACCTGACCACAAATGATAGCTCAACCAAGTGGCTTATCATCACGTGGACATTTAGAACTCTAAAAGGCACGTTGATTCTAAATGTGAAGGGAAAACCCGGAGGACCCGCAGAAAAATCCACACGATCACGGAGAGAGAGGACATGCAAACTCCAATATACAGGAGTCAGGATCGAACCCACGACCTCCTGCATATCAGGCACCCTACGGTCAAGCAGCAGCTCCCAGAATGCACCGTGATGTATCCAGGGTCAAGGGTCGGCCACCTTGTGCCAGGAGATGAGTTACTTCGCCTGTGATGTCACCAGGGCAGCACCTCTGCGTTGCGCCACGAAGCCGTGTGACCGTGACCTTTAATTATTTTGAATCCGTAATCACGCTTCAATCACACGTTGCTCATTACGCGGAGCCGAGATGAGGTTCTTCACTTCGTGGATTGAGATTTGCCTTAGAAGAACAACGTGGAATATTTACACGGTTTTATATTACAGACCGCAGACGTGGCCATTACTAAGAAACGATACGAGAGCTACGGGCTTTGTCTTAAATCTACACGTAAAAGTATTGTTCGGGTTAAGTCAAAGAGGTAGGTTCGGGCATGAAGAATGAAAAAACTCATCGATGCTGCTGTTAATTTAAAAAAAGTAAATCTCGCGTAAATGGTCACGGCACAACGTGAGAACAACTGCAGAGGGATGAGAGACAAATCTAGCAGCGGACTGGAGACCAAGGCAGAAGGGAAGAGAAGCAGAGGAAGAGAGCGGAGGAGATCCTATCATATCCAGATTTATACATAGCGCCTGACTGCAAGACGCTTTACAACAATTGTAACATTTTACATGAGATGATGGGGGTAGAAATAACGAGTGGGGGTTATTTAAAGTGGCGGGTGCAGCCGTGGTAAGAGCAGCGAGACGACCTCACGGGGTTCTGAGGCCTGCACCTAGGCAGGAGCAACTGGGCAGAGGACGGATCAGAAGAGAAAATGGGGGGGGGAGGGGGGGCGTTTGCCCTCCAGTGGGACGTTACAGACTGGCAACAACAACCTGTTACAGGTTGATAACAACAACCATAACAACAACGATAACCACAACGACACAAGATGGGTGTCTCCACAACACTCGCTGTTGTGTGTGCCCCAAGAGGAGGCGTCGTGAAGACACTCGCTCACCTTGACAGGCAGGAGGAGCGCTGTTCGCTTGCAGGCGGGTATCCAGTCGGCACGTCAACGTTTCATTTCCGATGAGCGTGAAACCAGCATGGCACGTGTACTTGACAATATTACCTGCATCATCGGGAGAGACATAGAGACGTGTGTGTGTGTGTGTGCGTACAGCACTTGTATATAAAATACAACCAGAAAATAGGTTTAAGAGGCTTTCGGGGCAAGTTCCGTTAGCGAGCGCCTGTGAAGGCCGGCACGATGCAGGTGATGGGGTGGGCAGCAACCACGACGGGCAGCCTTCGTCACACGAATGGCGATGGTTACACACGACGCCAGGTACTCATTTTTAGGCTGAGTCGATTTCAGCGAGGCTCAGGACCGGTTCAGATAATAAGTCCGTGAGCGGAAATTGAACTCGGACAGCCGCGTTCGGAGCACAGCGCACTTTTCGCTGCACGAACGCTCCCCACTGTGTGCATCAAAGATCCAAGAACAGAAGTGCACACGAATACCTAAAATGCATAAAGAGGCATCCCTAACATTAAGCCAATTTTCTCCGGTGTAGGCTCGCAAAGCACGAGGCATTCATTTGGGTTGAGGTGACCCTAGGCCAGGGGTCGGCAACCAAAATAACAAGAAGAGCCATTTCTTTCCAATTCGGTACAAAATTCAGTATTTCAAGAGCCGCAATGCATCTATGTACGTACATATCGTCAAGAAGCAGCCCGTAAAGAGGCGCATGCGGCTCCGGAGCCGTAGGTTGCCGACCCCTGCCCTAGGCAATATCTGCGATAGGCTCAGACACCACTTGACACACATTCTGTTCATAGCCCCGGTATCAAACTAAGGCAGGAAGGATCGGAGTGCAGTATACAGGCCACTGTGTGACCTCTCCCAGGGTATTGTGAATCAGCACGTTCAAGCGTCCCAAGACGTGTACAAAACAACGGTGATAAACAATCCATTTACCAATCATGAAGTTTTCACTCTCCATTAGCGTCTCTGCATTCGGCACCTCCGTGGGTGTCTGACAGGCCCTGAGTGGATAAGCTAAGCAAGGAGAGAACGCCACAGTCACTTGGATAATCATGACACGTTATACGCAGATTGCCAGGCAGCAGCTGCAACTTTAAATTAGTCCGCCAAGGTCACGCAATAATACGTGACCACATTTATAAGCAGACTTAGGCACACACACACACAACAACATAAACACACACATTAAAAGTCTCCCATTTAGCCATATATATCGGAGGGGCATGGGCAATTAACAAAACAACCAACCAATGCATCAGAAAGGGGGAAAAGTGAGGCTAGCAGTACACCCAGCTCTCTGTGTCTCCCCCAAGTCGAGGTTCATACAACACACAAGGAAATTGTGGAGTTAACTTGGGCAAGAACATATTCCGATACCCCTCGCGACTGATGTTGTACTTGGCCATGAGTCTCAAACAGGGGTTAAAGGGATCGTAGAAGCAGTGCGCAAACCATTAAAACACCGCAACGCAAACACTAAAGATAAAGATCCCCCATATAGCTTGTAGCAGACTATTTGGAAAATTTTGTTAGCGAGTACGCATGAAGGATGACACGGCACACAAGGGGTTGGGTGGTCAATGCCATGCCCGGCCGTCTTTGTCTTCCCGGTGTTGATGTTTACACACAGTACTAGGTTCTCATTTGAGGCTGAGTCGACCAAGGGAATGCCCAGGGAAATTTCAGATATTCATCACTGATTTTGGTCATGAGTGAATTGAACACGGGTAGCCGGCTTTGTAGCACTGCGTGATTCCCACTGCGCCACCACTCCCCAAACACAAAGACAAAGATAAAGATCCATATAGCCTTAACAGACTGTAGGGGCAAGTGCTGTTAGCGAGCACCTATGAAGGCCGGAACGGTACACGAACGAGGGGGTGTATGGCCAGCACCACGCCCGACCGCCTTTGTCTCCCTAGTGGCAATGTTTACACACCACACCAGGTACTCATTTGAGGCTGAGTCGACCTAGGGGAGGCCCGGGACCGGTTCAGATAATCGTCACTGGTGTTGGCCGTGAGTGGGAATCGAACTCGTGTCGCCGGGTTCATAGTGCAGCGCGCTAACCGCTGCACTATCGCTCCCCAAACACAACACATATACACACACACATAAAATATTTACACACACGTAAAAACACATTCACACACGTGCACACACGCAAACACAACACACACGGGCACACACACAACACACACACACACCATGAGCACACAAAGACCAAGGACAAAGATCGCCCATTTAGCCTTTTAGACTCTTGGGGCAAGTGCTGTCAACAAACACCTAAGGCCGGCAACGACACAGGAGTGGTGGCGGCAGGACAAGGCCACACACCCTTTCTTCGTCTTCCAAGTGCTGATGTGTACACAGCACACCAAGGTAATTATTTAAGGCTGAATATTAGTCATGAGGGGGAATTTAACCCGAGTTAACGGGTTCGTAATGCATTGTGCTAACCAGTGCACCACTGCACGTGAACACACGTGCATGTGAACACACACACACGGATATATACTATCATTTATGTCAAGGCTCGGTAAAGCAATAGTTGAGAACTTGGTATGACTTTAGATAGTAGTCTTGACGATGTGTTCTAGTTTGCACGATCATTAATCAATTGCCTACTTACTCATGTTATGTATCCAAGTGCACGATGCAGTCAAAGTCAAGTAAAAGTGTCTCCCAAACTCAAATGACCATCTCCACATTGAAAACGAGCATGGGGCATTGCTCACCTCCAAATGACAACCACAAAGCACGGTGCTGATGGATGGGGACAGGACAAATTTACTGTTGACCAAAATTTCTACTGGTGACCTTCCAATTCTCTCAATATTCCAATGTCACCTAGGTAAGAATAATTTTATTCATTTAGACACAAATACGTGTCCTACAGTCGCTGTGGCACACACTAGGGATTCCCAAACGTAACCAATTGCAACAGTGAAACACGTTATGCAGAGCACTATCAAGTGCACATTTAAATGCGTCATTACCTAATGTGCTATTTCACACATTCCTGGCATTCGGCAGGGGAATTGGGGCTCAGTGATCCACACCCACTCACATCCATATCCATTAGTATGGACAAGCCTGAGACGGAATACTCGAAAATTGGCAATTCTTCACCTTGTAAACATTTCACGTTCTCACTTGCCCTGCCGGGAATTACCATTAAGTTGTGATTGCAACAAATACATTTTTGTGTGACGGTCCTGATAAATGTATTAGGCCTGGCTTTACATTCTGTATGCCTATCTTGCCATTCACTATGTGTGGACAACTCTAGATGTTTCACAATAACTTTAAAAAAAATGTCCTCTGTTGACTGCAATAAAATGCACATCAGCTCACATTACAGATGGGAAAAACCTCCAGGAATCACGTTTGATTTCCATGATTCCACCTGGAATGATTCCTGCACAAATCATAATTCTTACTTGGCCAATTCCTTTGTAAAAGCATACATTTGAATGGGTGTTGTGAGATATTCTTACCGTATTCTCATTCATATGTCTCAGTATTTTGTACCTCAGAGTTAGCAACCCAAGTTTAGGTGGTGTTTCCACGAGGCCAGGAGTCGACAACCAAAATAACAAGAAGAGACATTTTTGTTTCACAAGCCACAATGCACTGTGGTGAAAATAAGACAGTGGTCCTTAATAAACGTCACGAAGCAGTTCTTAAAGATCCGCATGCGGCTCCGGATCCGCAGGTTGCTGATCCCTGCACTAGGCCAAACAGGCTTGCCAGGCCCTTCCTTACCTAACACCATTCTGCGTGCAGCCCAGTCCTCCTATGATAAACATATATTTTGCGGGTTTCACCACCCAGCTGGGAATCAAGTTGTATTCGACGAGGTGACTCATGATTCCATATCAGCAATCAGGAGAATACCCCCCGCTGTGGCATACATATGAATGGTCAATGCCAATTACGTGTCTAAAGAAATTAAATGTATTAACTGTATTTACCATGACTAGGTAGCATATTCTCTTGATTTATACTGATTGACTACGCATTATTGTGGGGATGCTCCTGCAGTGTAAGCATTATCAAGCTGCACTTGAAATACAGAGGTCACGGTATGATCTCCAGGCACAGCAGTTGAAACAATTGGCAACTTTGTCAAATCCGTCCCCCCTAACTACTGCCTCCGTATACGCAGCAGCATAAACGGGTTCACCACAGTTTGTAGATAGGTAGGTCACGTGTGTGGTGGAATTATGTGCAACTACTGCCATATCTAAAAACAAGTAAACAAAAAAAATACGCAGGCATAGAAGAGTAGGCCAAATACCCTCTCCAGGGGAGCTCTCGAGAGCTTCCTCTTGTGCAGGTCTTTCGGCCCGCAGCGGGATGGGTCAGCAACTGCAGGGCTGCACCTTCACCATTCCACGATTATATTGTGACTAAGCCACCCCTCCCGCCCCCCAACCGTACGTTCTGATGCCCTGAGTGATTGTGTGATCGTATCGTCCCATTTGTCAATGGATGACAGAAAAATAATTGTAACAATGTATTTTTTGTGTTTCATTTGCTCTCGGCTTGCTGCGTGTGACCTAATTGATGACTGAGCTAAGATAGCAAAACTTTCCACACTTTATAACTTCCCAAAGAGGAGCACGGGGTTACATTCTCTGACACTGGAATGCCCATTATTTATCTCAATTTACCTACTCACATACTCTTTGGTTCTTTCGGTAAAGTTACGTAGGTATAAGATAAAATAATATAAATCACGACGTTTCGGGCACAACACAAGCGTCCGTCATCAGGTGGGAAAGCATGTGACTTTATCGAAAGAACCAAAGAGTATGGATTCCTGCAGTCACGAAAGCTTCAAATCAAGATTTACCTACTCACCTACTGCAATCTAAAATGATAACCCAAATAAAAATTAAAGGACTACATGGCCAGCATTGTACAGGCACAAACTAACTCACTGTTATTTATCATCGATTCTGGGCAATGCCCGTTCTCCATATCGTGTTCTCTATTTTGTACTCCTATCGTTTTTGCATTGTTTGCTGTTGTAACTTGCTGACCCGCCCATACCAGACATCTGCGAAAACGAGCTTCATAGCTCATCGGATTCCACCAGTCTAAATAAAGATTCTGATTCAGAAATAACGAGGAGACAGACTGACCGGTTGATTAAAAAACAAACAAAAAATATATATTTTTTCAGAAGCGTGACCTGGCCACAAATGATAGCTCAACAAAGTTTCTTATCACATGGAAATGTATAGCAGCCAAATACTATAAACGCATGTTTTTAAATGTGGAGGGAAAAACTGGAGGACCCGGAGAAAAATCCACACGACCACAGGGAGATCATGCAAACTCCAACCATACAGGCATCAGGGTGGGGATCGAACCCACAACCTCCTGCATAAAAAGCGAGGGAGTTAACAACTATCCACCATCTCGCCCCCACAATGATTTTTCGCTCAAGGTCACTTGCATCCACTTGTTCGTTCTACGGGACGAAACAATGTTGGTAGTAATTTCGTCTCGTCGCAGTCCACCACATTGGTCCCAGCTTCTTGCCACACTGACCGTTGTAGTTGAGAACAAAGAATCCGCTGGTGGAGAAGTCGCTGTGGAACTTGATGAGCACCTGGTCGGACGTGCTGTACACAGACTCCAGCGCCGTATTGCCACTGAAGTGGCCCAACTTAGGCGAATCCTGATCGGGGCCGTCCCTGAAACACACGAGCACCGCCACCGGGGATAAATCAGTTAACGGTGTAATGATTCGGTGATTCATCGATCGGAATCGGTGGTTACGCTAGTGGTGCACGATTTGAATTGCGTGTGAAATATTCGTTTTGTTCCACTTGTATGTAAATGATATGCTAATTTTACAGATTAGGCTAGCGGAGTAAAAATAAATTGCACAAATGAAGAACGATGGAAGTGATGTTTGAAAAAGAAGACAAAAATGATTGATTCTTAAATTAAATCACGACACTTAATCACATCAATTGTATAGATTTTTTGGCAGGATGAATCGTTACCTGCTTAATAATTAGCCAGCAAATAGGTTCAATATCTCAAGATCAGTGCCTTAACATGCATGTTCTGTGAGGTCAATTGATTGAATTTCCAGGTACTTATTCTGAAAAAAGATATTTCAGCTTATTTCACCCCACAACAATTACAATGCATCCCAGCTGGGTTCTTCCCACAAAGTGTTATTAATTATCATAGACCCGAAGATTATACGAGTCTCAACTAACGATATGAGTCTCATATTCTTGGTTATTTCGGTAAAGTCACGTAGAAGGGAAATAATACAATAATAAAAATAAACATTATAAAATACAATTCTCACGACGTTTCGGCCACAATGCAAGCAGCCGTACTCAGGTGAAGAAACAGATAATTTAATTTTATTATGTTTTTTTTTATTTCCCTTCTACGTGACTTTACCGAAAGAACCAAGAATATGAATCACTGTAGTCACGAAAGCTGTAAATCGATATATGAGTCTCAGTTAACCAACAACCAGGGTTTCAACTCAAGGCTCTTCTGGTTGCAAATTGGGCAATGTATCCCAGTGCCACCAAACCACATAATAGAAAAAAAGTCAAAAGTGTCCATCGACAAATGAGTACAGGACACTGCTCATCACGTCTATGGTGAGCCCAGACCAAGTACAGTAGTGGGAGAACGACACAACTCCCTACTGCTAGCACATTGGGCGAGAATGCAGAGAATTGTCTAAAGCATCTCTCATGATGCCCACAGGCTATGATCGAACATCACGCGAAACAAGTGGCCGTCACACATTCCATAGACGTCCATGAACCTCGGCTCAAGGCGTTGCCTCAATGAAACAAAAGTGTGAACCTGCAAAGTGGCACCATATCGTCAATGGCTACTCCATAGCGAACATCAGCTAATGATATGCTGCTGATAAGATATATATGTATCCTCATTAAATTTTGAATAACAAAATCTTTACCTTCGAGCGACATATTTGTGTTTGTACAATCAGTCTGTTGGGGAGAGGGGGGGATGCCACGAAAATAATTGAAAGGAAGACCGATTGATTGAAATTGTATAATTTCAGGAAAAATATATAAATTGGTATTTTATTGAAAATCCCGATTATAATGACTTTGATAAATGCATCAAGGTCAGATGGCATGGACGCTGCTTTGCATTCTATAATGAAAATAATGTTGCACAAGTAAATTTGAGCACAGGCTGTTAGCATTTAGATTAAATACAATTATGAAGTTGCACGGCTTCAGTGGCCTTTTATACCAGATCCAAAGTCCACACGTAAACACAAACCCTCAGTTCCACCTCATATAACTGTGAGGGCAAGTGCTGTTAGTGAGCACCTATTAAGGGTTGGTCTGCGTGGGAGGGGATGGTGTGTTGCCAGCATCATGCTCTCCCCTGCTCAGCACACGATTTAAAGCTTTCGTGACTGCAGGGATTCATCTTCTTGGTTCTTTCGGTAAAGTCACGTAGAATGGAAATAATAAAATAAAATAAAACATAATAAAATAATTCTCACGACGTTTATTTCCATTCCACGTGACTTTACCGAAAGAACCAAGAAGATAAAGCACATGATTGCAATTTATGGCTGAGTCGAGCTAGGGGTATGCAAGCCATGATTAGATACTGCCAGCCCCTGAAGCCAGAAGTCAAATCTAGCTCGCCAGGATTGCAGTGCAGTGTATGATACACACATTCACAGAGACAAAGTTCCCCCATGTTGTCGCACTATTAAGGGCCACACAGAACACAAGGCTCCATGCCCGTTTGACTTCGCATCCCAAATTGCACACGAGGGGGGAGGGGTGGTCAGAACCACCCCCAGCTGCCTTTGTCTACCCAGTGGCGATGTTTACACATCGTACCAGGTACCCGTTTGAGGCTGAGTCAACCTAGGGGAGGTCCAAAACATATTCAGATAATCGTTACTGGTGTTGGCCGTGAGCGGGAATTGAACTCGGGTGGCCAGGTTCGTAGCACAGCGCGCTAACCATTGCACTACCGCTCACTGTCGCACTACCCACAAACACATATGTACATACAGAGAGACATACGCGCAAGAATCCACCAAATTACACTCTCACAAGCAATTTTTTCCTTGAACATTATCAGTGTTTAAAAAGTGACTTTCGAATCAAGCACGATGAAAAAAAAAGTTGAGTTTTAAATACATTCACATCAATCCAAGAGAATAGGGGCTTGGCACTGAAAGCCTTCGAATGGGTTAATTCTCTCTACTTACCAGACGGTGATGAAGTCATACACGGGTTCGGTTTTCAGCTGTGTGAAGTTTATATAAATTCCATTCCCCGGTGGAACGTGGATGTGCCAGAAGCAATCTTGGAAGTCGGGGTAGTCATCGGGATACGCTGGCGAATAAATTGTCCCATTCAGCGCCGTGATGTTCTGCCCGCAAGGAGCTGCAATGCATAACAGCGTACATATTAAATGTAGGCCAGGGATTGAAACTGGTTCGTAGGAATTCTAATGAAGTGCGCTAACCGCTACGACACCATGTCATACACAGCACAGGCAAACATACAGCTGTCATTGTGCACAACAAGAGCTGAAATTCACGCGTGTCACTGCAATCGTGTGTGCCAGGCTAGGTGCACTTTGAGGTCAAGTGATCCGTTGAAAGTTTCCTGGCAGAAGGTCAAGGGACAGGCCCATGTGTTAGGAGTTCATCATCGGCATTGTCCCCTCAGCCATTCGTTTGAAAGTATCTTCTCTAGCTTACACCATGCCCTTTGAAGTCACCTCTACAGTATCTATACAATGAAAACCTGCTTGGGCATGTGAAGACTGGGTATGCGGTCTACATGACCAAAAATGCCCAATCCTTATTTACATGCACACGTACATACTGTGTGGACGCACATACATATTTTACTTAAAAGTTTCTGCTGTTTGGCACATTCCTTTCAAATATTCTTGGAAGTCCGGGTACAAAAAAAAAACTTTAACGGCAAATATGGTAAGAAGTGCAATCTTATACATCCACCGTCGATTGATCTGTGGGACATCCAGCTGCTGTGAGTACACAACACACACCTGTGCAGTCATTCCCCTGCATCCTGGGTAGCCTGCTCCCCTCCCACATTCAACATTCTTCATGCGAGATCTTCTAACCAAGAAGTATGGAGGCTCATTGAGGTTTTCCCCTCAGTAGTGTAAACAAATATTTGACATTGCCAGAGGATGCATACAGCAATATCTCACGCTGAAAATAGTATTGCTAACTTATAATCGGAGGGAGAATTTATCACGTTGGTGACTTAGGCCGTCGTGCCATTTGCACGTCGACGCCTGCCAATCAGCGCATTTGTTATTAAAATTCGACTGGAATCGATAACCAGTCCGCTGCTTCCATAACCGGTAACCGATTATAACAGTGGTTACCGGTTCACAGGTTGTCGTTTAGCAACCCTATCCTACACACGACTGTATTGTGCAACACCATGCAAGGAAACGGTCCTCCTCTCTGATATAGACCATAAATTAAGTTATACAGATGTACTTCAATCACCCCCAAATCAGCACGCGAAAAAAACCCTTGCTCTGTGACAACCTCCATTTTATTCATCATAGAACTTCACTCCTCAGAATTTAAATGTGTGAAATCGCCGTGCAAATTGGCTGGCTGGCCGAGAGTTCACAACGGCTACGGAACAGCAAGAGAACAATGATCCAGCACTGCTGCTGAGACGCTGAGTTACATTTCAAATTCCCACCGTATGCCAATAAACCGTGCACTCTCGTGCAGTGAGTTCATAACCTAGTTCGATATAAAAAAAAAACTTGAAAGTTGATTCATATTCTGAAACCAAAACTTAAAGCCAATGCACATGTTGTGTTCATCCCTGGCTGTTGTTTTTGCAAGACTTTCGCAGTCTGAGCCTGTTCCAGTGGCATTCAACATACACAGAACCTGATTGAAATGGATTGCCAGATTCAAGATTTAACATGTCTTCGTGATCTGAATGTTAATAATGGAATTGGAGTGATGGTGTAGCTGTGGTGCATTGTCCATAATAAATTAATCTATACTCTTTGGTTCTTTCGGTAAAGTGACGTAGGTATAAAATAAAATAAATCACGACGTTTCGGGCACTACACAAGCGTCCATCATCAGGTGGGAAAGCATTGACATTTTGCAATAACTGCAAAAACTTTAGTTTTTTTTACCAATTACGAGGTTTTTACTTCAGGGATAAAAGTATTGTTTTCATATATTGCAATGTACACCATACTTTGAGTTCACGCACGAAGGCGTTGCAACACTCCTCGTACGGAATCTAAATTGGCCAGTTGGCAGTCTGTATGGCTGAGGCAGTCATGTCACTATGATGGAGAGCGAATGGCCAACACTTTGCCTATTCATATATTATTTTTATTTTAAGGCAGTGTTCTTGACGAATGTTGTTATTCTCGCGCTTGTGCACCGCTGCCAACGCCAAATCAGCAATAGCGGCAGCATCAACAAACACTATGTATGGGTTTATTATTGCTGAATCCTACCACTGACCAGTCGTGCCATTACCCAGCAGAGAAATATGAATCACCTCCACACTCCTATGTTACATCCTATGTGTAAATACGTTTATAAATACTGATATCGACCCATATGCTCCTCATGCACAGCACAATATGGTTAAAATGATTCCCTTCCAGCCAGTTTCAAATGGACAATTGCCCTCATCAATTTGAATGCAAGCGCTTTGAACAATATCTCATTTAAAAGTGTATCTTCCTGACATTTAAATATCAATAATAATAATGATATTTGTTTAACCAGGAGAGCTTCGGTTATTTTTAAGACTCCTTTGCAGGAAGGAGTATTGGAATGTTTGGCTTGTGCTGTTCACAAGCGTTTGGCTTGCGTGAGGAAATCGAGTCGCGCGATTTAACCTGCGCACGCGAGTAGATTCGACAGTTTACGTTATAAATAGTTTACGAATAAATCAATCGAAGATCAATTTTAAAACAGTATAGGCAACTTAATTGTTTTCTGATGGTTGAATATTGATTGTAGGTCTCTGTGTTTTGATTATGATTATCACACTTTTCACTGTTGTTTTTTGTTTACTTTCCCTTTACGCATATACTCTAAATTGATTTCGTGAGCCAGGTGTCACCCTTGGGCAATTAAGCATTTTTAATCTGAGGGTTCGCTCCAGATGTTTGCATGCACTACTACTGCTGCTTACTACAACTGCACATAAAAGCACAACCTGTGGCGCTAAATAGGGGTGGCCACAAATCACCGTGAACTAGATTGACAAGTGTAGGCCGTGTTCCAGGATGTTTGTTCAAAGTCAAATTTGAAAGCTGAGGAGGCCAAGGTGGCCCTGGAGGCGGAGGGGGGGGGGGGGCCAAAACAGCATGTGAGAACTGAATCACATCCACGAGATGGAGTGTGGATAACAGTCACCGTGGGTTCAAACTGGGTTCTCAAGTGTAGCTAACGGTTTCCATCTCGCCACCAATGACTGGACACAAATCTAATAATATTACTTTTTGGCTGGTTTTTGACTCCTTCGAGCTCCGAGACTTTCGCATGTTGATCGATTTGCACACGATTACCACTATTTGTAGGACATCTAATTGAATGGTGTGCACAAAGGGGGCGAATGAAGTAATTTATGATGACGCTGTTCTGAGACAACATCCTCCTGGGTAAGTCGTCGACATTTTGGTGCAACTGCTAGCTACGAGTTAAGAATGGAAATACATTTGTCTCGTGGCCTCAAGCCAATAGTAAAAATAGAATATAATTGGGCGATTTTTTTCTAATCTTTATCTAGTCACAACCGAAAAATATAACTCGAGTTTTCTTGCAAAACGCATTTCATTAGGTCGCATATATTTTAAATCATAAAATTATTCACGTTGAGATGTCATCGTAATGTGGTATATTGTGAGCGGATTAAAAAAAAACTTCTAGCTTTCAGAGCTCAATAAGGATCGTTTTTATGCAAAGAAAGCAACAGTAGCATGGATGGAATATAATGACTTTTGCTTTGCATGGCAATTGCATTCATCGTGCTTTAATAATTTCACGTGTTCTAAAAATACAAATCATATTCTAGATTTGAAGCTTTCGTGACTGCAATGATTCATATTCTAAGTTTTTTCCGGCAAAGTCACGTAGGTAAAAAATAAAATAAAAATAACTAAATTAAATCACGACGTTTTGGAGGCAACACAAAGTCTCCGTCTTCAGGTGGGACCGTCACAGCCAAATTCACTGTGGCTGTGACGGTCCCACCTGAAGACGGAGACTTGTGTTGCCTCCGAAACGTCGTGATTTAATTTAGTTTTTTTTTTACCTACGTGACTTTACCGAAAAAACCTAAGAGTATACAAATCATACTTGATTTACACATTATCCAACCTCGTGGCACTGCGGCATAGCGACAGCTCACAAATCATAAGGTCACAAGTTCACATCTTGGTTGGAGATCGACTTAATCCATCGACCCTTTGAAGGTTAACAACACCGTGAGAAGTTAACATTGGTCAAGTACTCAAGTTTACTAACCAGGTTTAAAACTCAAGAGACCAGGATCGTCTCACTTGCAAAAGTAACCCGGCTCGCAAATATTCCAAAGGAATAATAAAAAAGTAAGTACAACGATGAATCGGATCAAAAACAACAACATGGAAATTAACAACAGATTCGTCAATAATAAAATTGTGGCTTTTAAAGAAAAAACAAATAATAGGTGATGTTTTGGGCAATGGTTCTGATTCAGAGCACATAGAAATAGAGCAGTGGAAATTTCGAATGGGACTATGGCATATCAGAAGCCACTGATGGCGATGAGCAATGCCCGCACGCACACTCGTCTGAACAGGGGAACTGCGCCTTTGGCACTGTGAGAACGCCACAAGCTCTCCTTCCTGCAACGACTGGAACATAATGTCCTTTTGGACCTGCCTTTTCATCACTACGTGACGTAGATATAATGACAAAGCGTGCACACGGGGGATATAATTTAAACGTGTTTATTCTCTTGGATCGAGGCATGCATAAGATATATCTAAATGAGGAAAATTTATTTTATTCAAATGTAACGATTGACTATTTAGTCTCTGACCTTCTATCCCATGATACTTACAACAAAGCAACGGCAAGACCATCGCTACAAAATGTAAATTGTCTGAACATGTGAGAGCACCCCTCCCGATCAGATGTTTTTAAAGTGATCTTGAAATGCAAATCACTGACGGCGCAGCTCGAAATAAATTCCGAAGTCCCGTTGATATATTCACTCGCTCGTTCGTTCGTTTACGCACACAGCCAAGTTAGATGTTCGCGAGCCAGCAAGTGTCGCGCAGTGGAGGCCTGTGCCTACAGAAACAACGCCAGCGAACATTTGCTGCGAAGTGGAGGTGCTGCCACCACAGTGCTTGTGTCAGGCTATGTACACCTTAAGGCAGGGGTCCTCAAACTTTTTAAACAGGGGGCCAGTTCACTGTCCCTCAGACCGTTGGAGGGCCGGACTATAGTTAAAAAAACTATGAACAAATTCCTATGCACACTGCATATATCTTATTTTGAAGTGAAGAAACAAAACGGGAACAAATACAATATTTAAAATGAAGAACAAGTAAAGTTAAATCAACAAACTTTCCAGTATTTCAATGGGAACTATGGGCCTGCTTTTGGCTAATGAGATGGTCAATGTCCGGTTCCATATTTGTCACTGCTAGTCGTAACAAGTGATGCAAGTGTGTATCCGTTAGTCTAGATCTGGTTGGAGATTTCAAATGTTTCATTCTGGTACAAGTATGTTCACAGACATAAGTGCTGCCAAAGATGGTTGCCATTTTGAGTGCATGGTTCCTGAGATGAGGATATGTCTCAGAGGGAAGAGATGCATAGAAATTATGAAGGCTGCTTGACTTGAATGCGTCTTTCAGAGAGTCACAATTCTGCAGTTCAGCCAGTTCCATTTGGTAAATTGTATCCACATTTTCAATGTCAATAGAAAATGGGTTACGGAAAAGCTGTATGTCCTGTTCATGGAGATGAAGCTCTTTAAATCTAAATTGGAACTCCTTTTGCAATTTTTCCAATGAATCCACACATGTTTTGTTTGGGAATGCAACCAATGGTTTTTCTGCTAACAGATTTTGAGTTGTGGGGAGATGGCAGAAGTTTTCCTCCTTCACTTGTTTGATGAGGAGGCCTAATTTTACTTCAAATGCTTTGACATGTGATTGCATATCACAGATGAGCTTCCCCTTTTCTTGAAGTTGCACATTGAAACTGTTGAGTAGCTCTGTTACATCTGTCATAAAGGCAAGGTGCCATTTCCATTCTGCATCATTGAGCTCTGGTACTTCTTTGTTTTTTGAAAGCAGAAAGGCTGTAATCTGTGGAAGTAAGTCATAGAAACGTTTCAAAACTCTCCCTCGACTCAGCCAACGGACTTCTGTGTGGTACAGAACATCTTCATAGTCAACATTTAGCTCAGACAGAAATTCCTGAAATTGTCTGTGGTTTAGTGCATGAGCTCTAATGAAGTTAACACAAGATACCACAATTTTCATAACAGAGTCCCACTTAAGTGATTTACTACACAGCGCTTGTTGGTGGATGAGGCAGTGTATGGCTATTGGATGAGAATGGTTATGTTTGTCCATCTCTTGGTTAATGCGAGCAATTACTCCTTTCTTAGACCCCACCATGCTAGGAGCACCATCAGTTGTCACACTGGCTAGTTTAGCCCAGTTCAGCTCCAAACCATTCACAGTTTGGCAAACCTTTTCATAGATATCCTCTCCTGTAGTTGTTCCTTTGATGCTTTGCAGTGCAGCAAGCTCTTCTGTGACTTCGAAATAGTCATTCGTCCCACGAATAAAAATTAAAAGTTGTGCAGAATCACGAACATCATTGCTTTCGTCGAGTGCCAACGAAAAATAGGAAAGTTTTTTTGTGGAGTTTTGCAAATGCTGATGCAAATTGTCTCCCATTTCTTCAATCCTCCGTGTAATTGTAGGTCCTGAAAGACTCACTGTACTAAATAAATCGGCCTTCTCTGGACACATCTCTTTGGCAACAGAAAGAAGGCATTCTTTAACAAATTCTCCCTCCACGAATGGTCTGCCAGTGCACGCTATTAGCTTAGCAACTTGAAAACTTGCTCGCAGTGATGAAATATTTAGCTGCTTCTGCTTCACAAAAGTATTTTGCTGAGTTGTTAATGTATTTTATCCTTTCTCACTTCTCCGACCAAACAATCATATTTATCTTTATGTTGAGTTTCATAGTGTCGACGTAAATTGTATTCTTTGAACACAGACACTATATTCTGGCATATCAGACACACAGCTCTTTCCTTGTACTGCATGAAAAAGTAATCATAAGTCCACTGTTCTTTGAATATCCTACACTCCGAGTGCATTTTTCTCTTTCTTGACATCATTGTTTCCTAGGGAGTCAAAATTGATATTAGTAAAATACCAATATATATACAGCGCTACAAAAACAATATACCAGCAATAACTTTGCCCGCACAGAGACATACTGTACAGACTGTACTGCCCATCAATGCAGTCTGATTGGGGGAACTCCGCCCCCTCTCACTCTTCCACCAATGACCGTCCTTCTCATGCAGAAAAAAAGTAACAGACAGGCAGCGGCGGCAAAAACACCCGGCGGGCCGGATAAATGTCCTCGGCGGGCCGCATGTGGCCCGCGGGCCGTAGTTTGAGGACCCCTGCCTTAAGGCAAGTTGCCACAGAAAGATTTACATGTTAACCAGTGTTCAGTTTTTTGTCCTTCCCCCGCACCTCTGATTAGCACGGCTGGCTATGTACGGTGCAAAATAAGTTCAATATACATACAAAGAGGAAAGCGCTACTCAAAAGTCAGTCACTCTCTGCTCAATTAAGCATTATACAGCTAGAGGTAACTTCTTTATTACAATCCAACACTCCAACAGTCCAACAGTCCTGATACTCTGTAACAGCTCCCAGGTACACAGCCTAGGTACACAGCCTAGATACACTACTCTGGCTACGCTCTGGAACTCGGTCTCACCAGGTCGTAGAGTCGGGAGTTCCAGAGTCCCACCATTGGCTCTCACAGCGTCCCAGGGTCCTCAGATGGCTGGCCTTGTGTCTTGGGTCTTGAGCTACGACTGGCCCTGATCGTCCAGGGAGCTCCCCTTTTATGCCCAGTCCCCAACGAGGGGTGGGGCCGTGTGCGCCCCCAGATATCCCATAGAGCACACACAACCCCCCCCCCTTTGGCGGCGCCAAGCGGCTTAAGCGCCTGGGCCACCCGGGAACCCAACGCCTGGCGCCAAGAGGCTTAAGCGTCTACCCCGCCTGGGAACCCAGCGCCTGGCGCCAAGAGACTTAAGCGCCTGGCCTGCCCAGAGCTCCCAGCAGCCCCTCCCTTCTTATGTCACTACACATGGATTAAAACATACACGAGTGTATACCTGCCATGTAAATAGACACTAACGTGTTATCTCTCTCAAAATGACCAATGGGAGGTATCCCAACTCCATTGAGAGCTCTGCAGCAATGCCACATTCCTATAACTTCAGCGACCCATGCAAAAGTACGACTGCGCATTCTGCTCAAGAGACTGACACACCGCAGTGAGAATTACTCTGAGCTGAAGAACAAGCGCGTTTTAGAGAAGAGTAAAGCGGTGCAGAACAGATTTTTCAACTGGCACGTAGCACGCAAACAAATAATATAAAGACCACCGCAGAGAATTCCACCTTCATGACGATGACTTCTGGAGAGCCTTAATAGTGTTTGATGACAAGGTCTATTGGCAATGATAGGAGAGTAAAACTAAAACGTATACCCAAGCACAGTATGAACACCGGAATCACTCAACAGCAATGTACGGTGCAGGGGAACTTGTGGGAAGCAGACTTAGTAATGGGTCTGGTCAGTTGGGAGTGCAGCGAAGCTGCCCAACTTCACCTGTGTGTTTTCAACTTTTACTTCAAACAAATTACTTCGGATGCCCCGAGGTTATTGAAAGGTACAGTGTCTATTGGAGGCAGGGCCCTTAGGCACTTCTGTTTCGTAGGCCTTCAGTGAAACTCTCTGCAGTTGGTGCTGCTGCTGCATGATGTTATTATCGCCGCTCTCACTCCGCTTGCTTCACACGTAGGAAGCAGCGCCTTGTCTTCCCTTGAACTACTCTCCATTGAGAAGGGGATTGTGCGAAAAACACCATTTGAAGATGTTGCTAATTTTGCAATGAAAAAATCTCGAAAAGTTTATCTCCTGTGTCATTGTCTCTCACCTTATGAACAAAAAAAAACCGCTTGACATTAGACTGCCCCTTTGTATATACACTGTGCCTATCCTTACTATATAAATATATTTATGAAATAAAATATCTTGGTTAAATGTTTTATTATACGAACAAAAAAACGTGGTCAAACATGTTTTCGGTAGGCCCTTTGGTTTTCGTAGGCCCTGTGGGGAATGGTATTACTTGCGATATTAGGTTCACGCGTGGCACAGATATGATTGCAGTAACAGCAGATCTAATGTTACGATTGAACAGATTATTTGGTGATGCTGCTGCTACTGCTGCTGGCAGTGGTACACGAGCACGATAAATAAAACAGCTCAAAGCATTCGTTATGA
The DNA here is from genome assembly GCF_015708825.2 of Lethenteron reissneri. Taxonomy (NCBI): domain Eukaryota; kingdom Metazoa; phylum Chordata; class Hyperoartia; order Petromyzontiformes; family Petromyzontidae; genus Lethenteron; species Lethenteron reissneri. The sequence goes on from NC_083821.1 coordinate 9,801,121, forward strand.
TCGCAAAGAACTTGGCCATTGCTATGGCATTGGAAAACAAAACGTTAATGATAACAGCAAAAAATGGATACAGCCCCATAACTGGAATCTACATAGGTGGGGAGCAGTCGATTAGAGTAACTCTTTCAAATGCTTCGGGGAAACCATCACTGACGATGGAAGATCAGACAACAGAGTAAAGAAACGACTAGTTGTTGCAACTGGAAGATTAGCAAACCTTAAAGGGTACGGCCAGACAAGAGTTTATCATCCGCACACACAATCCGACTGCTACAAGCGAGAGTTATTCTGCAGCATTGTATGCATGGATGTCAAGCAAGAACACTTACAACAGAGGCAGAAAAACCAATACGCGCATTTCAGATGAGATGCCGTAAAATATGAATGCCACGCAAGTACAAAGATCCCCTCTATAGCCTTAAAAGCCTCTTGATGCAAGTGCTGTTCAGGAGCACCTTTGAAGACCGGCACCATGTTTGGCCACCTTTGTTTCCCTACTGGCAATTTTTACACACCGCACCACATACTCATTTGATATCGAGTCGACATACGGGAGGCCCAGGATTGGTTCAGATAATTGTAACCGCTGTGAGCGAAAATCGAATGTGGGTTGCCAGGTTCGTAGCGCAGCGCGCTAACCACTACACTTATTTCCATTCGAGATGAGATTGCCGTAGAATAGTGATTATGAATGCCACACGCAGTTCACTGCAGAAACACGCGTGTTCACTCTGAAACCGCCAGTAGTGGGAGAACGTGACCCACCGTTTGTCAAACAGTGGAAGGAAACTACAGTTGGATTGGACACGCGACAAGAAAAGGGGGACAATCAAACACCGTCCTGCAGGGAGTGGTATAAGACAAACTAGGGAGCGAACTAACCAAGATCGATTGGATGACAAATGTGATGACATAGACTGATAAGCCCGGGCAGCACCTGACAAAGACTGAGAATCACAGGAAACAGTGCAGAGAGTGGACAGCCGAGGCAGCATCAGCGTTCAGAATCAGGATCTTTCTTAAGACTGCAAGAGGAATCCGACGCGCTATTCGGTTCTTTTTCACAGATGACCAGGATGGGCGGGTCAGCGAGTTGCATCGTGGTTAGGGAATGTGTAACGGGTTCCGGAGACACTTGTAGAGGTAACTTCTTTATTACAATCCAACAGCACTCCAACAGTCCTGATACTCTGTTACAGCCTAGGTACACAGCCTAGGTACACAGCCTAGATACACTACTCTAGCTACGCTCTGGAACTCGCCCTCACAAGGACGTAGAGCCAGGAGTTCCAGAGTCCCACCACTGGCCCTCACAGCGTCCCAGGGTCCTCACATGGCTGGTCTTGGGTCTTGGGTCTTGGGCGACAACTGGCCCTGATCGTCCAGGGAGCTCCTCTTTTATTCCTCGTCCCCAACGAGGGGTGGGGCCGTGTGCGCCCCCAGATATCCCACAGAGCACACACAGCCCCCCCCCCCGTTGGTGGCGCCAAGGGGCTTAAGCGCCTGGGCCGCCCGGGAACCCAGCGCCCGGCGCAAGGGGCCCAAGCGCCTGGGCCGCCCAGGGTCCCAGAGCCCCCCAGCAGCCCTTCCCCTCCCATGTCACTACAAATGGAAGCCACGCGGAGCCTCATAGGCTCTCGTGTGTGACAGGCGCTGTTAGCGAGCACCTATTAAGGCTGGCGCAGCACTCGAGGGGGTGGGTGGCCAGCACCACGCCCGGCCGCCTTTGGACCCTCTCTTCACACCCCCCCCCCATCCCCATATATATTTAAGCCAAAAAAGTGATGTTTGTTATTTATTTATTAATATAACATAGGTAGCATTTACTTATTAATCTAGTAAAATTTTATTTTAATGATATTAATTCACGTGTTAAACGTTGCGTGTTACAGCGAACGTGTGATTATGTTTGCACGTTGCTTATCGTTCGGGCACGGTTTCTGGAGCGGCATTTTATCGGTAAATATGTAATATGTATTACAATGTCTGCTCTTTATTTCCCAATGGATATTTGCAAACAATAGTATCCCCACTTAAATACCGGCCATTCATTATATTTAATTTTCCACATATTGACTGATTATGTATGGTATCTGTCCTTAGAAGTTGCTTGAAAATGTTTTAATTTCATATATTATTCTTATTTTAACACGCAAAGTGCCTGCAAAGCTGTGGACACTTCACCAGATAAAGCCTTGCATTGTTTTGTTTATTATTATTAAGGCACGATGCAGCAGATCAGGGGAGTGCCTGATGTTAAACATAATTGCCTCCTGGGCTTTTGAGGAACATTGCAGGCAGCGTATTTAATTTGCTTGTGAATGTGCTACATGTCATTCACAAACATTCATGGACGATTCTAGAATATCTCCAGGAAATTCTAAACATCTCCAATTATACCATTATGGTCATGGGCAAATGGCTAGATATGTAGCTGATTCGGTTGTGATTTCAAATCCCTCCGGACATCAACGCAACCATCGGTTTTCATCGACGTTCAAGCATTGTTCGAGTGTCCGGCGCAACAGCCCACAGCAATCAACGCCAGTGTAGCCAGTGCCACACTTAATCTACACCACTACCACGGAAACATTGAACATCCGACGTCTGTACTCCCTGCGATATTACAATGAGATCACGGCCGATGTGGACTCACTGATGCATTGATAACATCAAGGCATCAAACTACTGCCACCATCCCAGCTGCGTAAAGTCGAGGGAGATCTTGCTGGACCCATCCGTCAAGTCCTGTGTCAACCAGGAAAGGCATCAATAGCCTCTGAAGAGACAAGTGGTTAACCTGCGATGCCCCTAAACTAAACTGGCATCTCCTTATATTGAAGACACTGGACTGCACCTTGATCATGTTAAGAGGTGAACGTGGGAGGTGTGGACACCTCCTTAGTAAGTGGTGAATTAAGGAGTCACCTAATTGTGACTATGGCGAAGTGTGATCCTGTCACTCACAGCACCGATCATTGCCGAGTACACCCTTTCGCCAGAGGTACAAATGGATATCCATCTGGTGACCCCCAGATGTCATCGAATGGCTTTACAAGTTCAACATACAGTTATAAACTCGTCAAGTACCTTCCAAAGGCCATACAAAAGAAAATGACATGGGAATGGCCCCATCATAGGAATGTAGATTTTCCACTACTTCACTCAGGGTCACCAGTGGAGATTAACACTGCCCCAAGAGTATGATGCGATTGTAATTATTTCCCTAACATATTGCTGATTGAATACCAGTTATTAAATACAAATGTTAAATTACCCTATGGATAATAGGTTAATGCAGATGCATTGCAGAAGACGGTTAAAAGCGTCTTCACGCTCAAATGAGCATGGGCCAATGCTCATCTTTGCAGTGAGTCTATAGCCAGTAGTGGAAAGTCCACATTTCTAGAGTGCTGGATAAGTCTCTCACTGTTAATTTTTCACAAAAGCAGTACTTATTTTATCAATGTCAATTGGGATGATGGGCCGAGAGATTTTCTGACCGCAAGTTCAGCACACTGCCAGAGACCCACCGAGACGAATGACAATGACGCAAGTGTAAATTCTGCAACAACAACAACCACCACCACCACCACAAGAAATAACTCTGCAGCAGATCATTCAAATTTCAACTTGCCTCAAGCGTGGCTTTAACCTGTGGACCCATGTCGCACAGAGATAGCAACTGCTGTCAACGCCCCAAATGAATCACCGCTCGCGCATGTGACCCCCCCCCCTTCCCAACTCCCTCTCACAGCCATTTAATAAATGTCCCCATTCACTGCTGCCTTTGAGTTCAACAGACGCAGCCTCTGGTGATGAAAAGGTGCTATTTTGCTGACAGGTGGTGACATGGATGTCTCTTGATTCTATAGTACACTGGCCGTGTAATAAATTTATGTCGTCAAAAAATGTCAAAATTCCACTATGGGCAGTGCTTCAGAAAGCTGTTGGGGTCTTCCAGCCATTCACCCACCGACGTGAACACTACTTGAGGAAAATGTACATCCAGACAGTAAATTACACCGTTGCCTTGAGGCCATGAGTAATTTCAATAAAATAGTGTACAATTGTTCAATGGAAAATTATGGGATATGCATTAACTAGAGCCTCACATTTAAAATCCGACGTTCATTTCCATTATTGTCCCGAAGCGTAGTTTCACAACTGCTATTCTCCATGAGAATGAATATCTCGGTGAGAATCTTTCAAAAACATTTGATTCCAAACGAGATTTAAAAGCAGAGATTCGTGGTCCACATTACTGAACTCCTCCTCATCAAGGGCCTGGTGGTCATGCGACCATTCCTCTATCGCGCATGAGTCGGCTTTTTATCAAATTGGGCAACAATGCTGCTCCGTGCATTATTATATTGTTACCTTTAAAAGTGATATTATTTGTTTTAGAAAGATTTGCTTGTTACTTAATAGCCACTATTACGTAAGTATTCATATGCCAATTAAAAAAGTTTAGCCATTCAAACAACATTTCAAAATAATATTTGTCATCATCAGAATCTGTATTTATCCTGGAGAAATCCGATGAGCTACGGGGCATCACGCCTCGCGTTGTCACGCGCAGTCTCCAACTCTTCTCGTCCACTCTATCTTCTTCTCCACTCTATCTTCTTCTCCACTCTATCTCTCTGGCTTCTCGACGTGCTATGAAGACGGGCCATTGCTCAAAACGTCACCGATTATAGATTTTATTCTTTTATTTCCAGGCACGGCGTTTTTGACAAATGTATTGGGATTCTTGTTATTTGCGCTTGTGCACCACTGCCAACACAGCGCCATGAAACAATGCGTTACATTTAAACGTCGAATGTCATTTGTGTTTTTTTAATTAATAAAATACCCAGTAAGCAGCTTATCTCCAGCTCGGACCACAGGAAAGAGGAGTTTTTTTTTTACAACTGGAATAGAGCCATCCATGAAAATTGATACTGCACGTGTCTGAGGAAGGATAGCGACACTGAGTTTATTTGATTTGTTACACGGATGATCCCCGTTCATTCAGTTGCCCGGCTATGGTGTGTGAGCACAGCTGCTGAAGCAACAACAACAAAGACAAACATATCAACATTGCAAAGAAAAAGTACAGTGGTCTTTGACTTTGTTCTCTCATTACCAAGTGAAATCTCGAACTTTTGTTCTGAAGTACACCTGCTCATGTTAAAAATGTAGCATCTGTTTATTTACACGGCGGTAGAAACCAGAGCGTGTGGAATAAAACCAATGCATTAGAAGAGAGAAAAAAATTGTTTGAAATCTGCATACACACACGCGCACACCAGCATACGTCACACCCTGCAATCTCAAAGCCACCTCTTGACCTTGAACATTATACTGGTAGGAACGAAGTGGACCAGACCACCAATAGATTAATGTGTCCGTCCGTCCGTCCGTCCGTCCGTCCGTGGGAGGGGTGGTGTTGAGGGTGGTGTTGGAAATGAAAGACTACGAGTCTTTAAATCTCACAGCGTTTCTTGTCAAAACAAACACTTTTAATTAACGTTACACTAGAATACAGTATTTTTTTCTTTAACTCCTCTATACCTGGTCGATATCTCTGTACCGGTACTAAGTATTATTCCTACCAGCCCACCCCGCAGGGTCCTGTTTTGGTGGTTCAGCGTCCGCAGTGGTGCACAAAAAACAACGTATCTCAACACATCCGTCAATAACACTCGATTAAAAACAAATATTTTAGGCAACGTTTGGTGTAATAGCCCTTCAAGAGGTAGCGCCCTGGCCTCTCTATGTGCTGTGAAGGGTCATTGCCCTGAAACAGCACCTAATGTTTACTGCACTTGTTTAGAATGCAGTGCTCTTGATGGAAGTGTTCCAGATGTTTTCGTCACGTCGGAGGTGGGATACACGCAGAAAATAATAATAATCTGTGTGCGTGTGTTGATCCGCCAGATATTCCACTAAAGTGCTTTGACATTTTTTAGCCGTGGCTTAAAGAGTAACTATTTTAGTGAGAGAAATGCACCTCGGCGATTTCCTTTGAGACGAATATCCTTTTCACCACCAGAATTTGCAGTGTTAAGCCCAATGCTTGAACTGATGTATGAGAGCAGAATGTTATAAGCATATGGATTTCAAAACTAGATTGTATCGTCTGTGTTCTTTAGAAAGAGCTCATTTTTTATGTAAATGAGATTATATTTCTCGCCAAATTTATTCCTGGATGTTAATGTAGTCTTGGATGTATGCAGATTACATGATATGTTCTATACTGCCCGTGCGGTGATTACAAAGGCAATTTTCTGAGTAATGGAAGCAAGTCGCAAGATTAAGTCGGGGTATACAGGGACATGGATGCCTTAGGATAGACCAACAATCACTCCGCAAATGTGTGAAGCAATGTTTGCCCATTTCAGTCCATCAATATCAGCTGAAAAGGGGGTGCTACGCATTGCATTTTATCAAACTGGTTTACATGGTTGCTTTGTCATAGTTTGTCATATTTGCCAAAACAAACGTGCACAATTAAATCTAACACATCGACGCATTGTTTCTCATATTTAATTTGCAAAAATTGAGTACTATCGTTCGGTCAAGTTAAGTATAATCAAGTGTATCCCTGCTCAGCAAACGGGTGGTTGCTGTTTTCAGTTGGTGGCACTGAGATTGTGATGGAAATTCCACATTCCCATGGGAGGGACCAGCATTAAGTGTACAAAAATATTGAATTTCCTTCAAGTGGCACCCATTTATTTCTTACGAAAAGGGTAATTAGCCTCTCACTGTCTACGGTTTGACTAGTGATTTAGGAAATGCTGTCATCCAGGTTCACAGTCTTATAATTTGTTAGCAATGGCTTTACCATCCTTTCATGTTTCATGATGCAAGTTATTCATTCAGAACCTTGTAAATCCACTTACGTAAAACCGGAAAAATTTAAGTTTCACGTCTGGCCATGGTGCACATCAGTGGGCTCTTATTCTGGGATTCTCCCATAGGACGACTCCATGGGTGCCATGATGCAGGGTGCTCTGTCAAGGTTAAGGGCTGGTGGGTAACCACCAGACAGGGATTGGTGTTATTTGGGTGGATTATGGGTTGGTGGCTCAACCCATAACCATCATCATTACTTTCATTTACCACAACAATTGATATAAACATCAACTTAATTTATCATTACCACCATCATCATCATCATCTTCCTTTCTCTTCATAAGAGCCACTGTCATCTTATCATCATCACCGTCGTCATCATTATTATTATCAAGTACCAACAAAGCCGTCTTTGGCAAAGCGCTATGAATCTGCACCTCGGCGCAGGATGAAGCAAGACTCGCGTACATATCAGCACGCGTGTTTGTGTGTGCACGCGTGCAAAACTGACGAGACCTGATTGGTCAGCAGAGCCCACGGAGGGCCGAGCGTGCTGATGCCAGCACGTACGGCCCAGATTCCGATCAGCGCTCACGGAGCTACTGATTGTTTGCTAGATTTTTTTTTTAGGAAGGGTGCCCCAAGGTTTGAGACTCAGACTTGATTATTTCAGCTGCTACGAAGGCCCGTGAAGCCAAGGAGCTCTTTCAAGAGAATCGACAATGGCCCTGGCAATGGCGGCAGTTACAAGACATTGCATGACAGGAATGTGCAAATTTTAGCAAGAGCAAAAAACATTTTGTTTTGCACAAAACCCACACCAAAAGCGACTGCCAAAACAGGATAAACAATAAGCGGTGATTAAATACAAATTAAAAACAATGGCATGGAAACCAAGACAATCACTGCTGCAAGAACAAGGCCGAACTGCATTTGCAGTAGCTCCAGTTAACAGCAGAATTCTGTCAAGGGCTTAAAATCAAACTGGTCGTGACTCGGGCTTTTCATGACATTTCTTCAACGTGCAACAATGGTATGCACTTGCCGTTTGTCTCGTGTATATTTTACACAAATCAAAATCAAGCCTCTTGGCATCGCGGCTCCAGCCCTTCACTCAGATGTGGAGTTTGGATCATTTGAAGCGCTCAATTAACACCAATTAACCTTCCTGGCGGAATAAACTGAGTTGCCACGTAGCTCTTCGACGTGTTATTGAGTCACGCTGCTCGTCACGATGTCCGACGTTCCCCTCCACGTACTGGGAGCTTGTTAAAATGCCCTTCCTAAAGGTGCGCCCAGCACGTGGAGGGTAATCTCAAGACACCGCGCTGAACGGCACGTGGTACAAGCCGGACACGCATCTTCGAGTTGTACAGCGCAACGGCGAAGACTCACGCAAGCTGTGAGCCAAGTACCACTTTGTTGGAAGTCAGGTCGTCTCAAGAAGGGACTGGTAGCTGCCAATGGGAATGTGTAATTTTCACCGCAGGCTAGGGACCGTCTAGGTCAGTGGTCCGCAACCAAAGTAACAAGAAGAGGCACATTTTTTTCCGAATTCGTTAAAGACAACTCAATATATCAATTGCCACAATGCATGTGAATACCGAGATGACGGTCCTTATTAAATGACGTCACGAAGCGTTCCAATGGAGAGCCGCACGCGGCTCCGGAGCCGCAGTTTGCCTGACCCCTTGCCTCAGAAGATGAGGACCAAGCCATCGCTAGGGTGAGCCGAGAGACGCTGACTTACAACTCGACTTGTGTGTGTGTGTGAAATAGATAGTGTATTTCAGTCGGGTTTTACATGGTTATAGATAAAGGACAGATTTACTGGCTGATTGATTAACATGGGTGCAGAGATGAGTATTTGTATCAAGTCTCAGATCAGTGAACCTGTGACCTTTGGCACAAATGCACTGAGTCACTGAAACATGTGGCCACATCATTTGATGGATGGAAGCGATTTTGGTCTATGCTCCCTATAGCAGAAACAGTACATAGCGGCCGTGGTGTGTGTGTGCTTGCATTTCATGTGTGTCTGTGTGTTTGCGCGTGTTTGTGCCCATGTGCGTGTATGAGGAGAACGGTGGTGCAGCGGTTAGCACGCCGCGCGACAAACCCGGTGACCCGAGTTCGATTCCCGCTCATGGCCATCACCAGTGACTATTATCTAAACCGGTTCCTGGGCCTCCCCTAGGACGACTCGGCCTCTAATGAGTACCTGGTGCGGTGTGTAAACATCAATACTGGGTAGACAGAGGCGGCCGGGCGTGGTGCTGGCCACCCACCCCCTCGTGTGCAGTGTCGGCCTTCACAGGTGCTCACTAACAGCACTTGCTCCAGACGATCCGGTATGTCTATATGGGATATATTTACGTTATGAAGAGCAATAGCAGAGTGGTCAGCACAAGTAACTACAAACCCAGTAGACCAGGTTCGATTCATGGTTATCGCTGGGTTATCACAGAACGTTCCTCAAATTCCGCATTGGGCATTTTGCTAAAAGAATTATAATGTAAAGCTTATTGTCAATACACTGCTCCATTAGAGCCTCCCAGTGCTGTGTCGGTCATGGCGGTTGCTTGACCATACTTAACCACGCTGGTCAGTGCTTTTGCCAAGACCAATTAAGACATCGATTTTGCTGATATGAGGCATGGTTGGGAGTTGAAACCAGGTCACCAGCCTCACAGTGCAGTGGAATAGGAGCTGGTAAAATGTAATAACCAACGGAAGATGACGAACAATGAGATCCAGTAATATTTTCATTTTAAAGCTAGAGTGTACGTATCTCATCTCCAGTGATGGAAATGATAGATTGCGGTGGCATGGGCCAGGCTCTCCATAGGACGAACACTGTTGATGTCCCACAACATGGTACTCGTTTCAATAACCTCAGTGAGATGATGAGTCAACCCTCATAATCTGGATTTCAGCTTTCAATTGTCCCATTGAGAGTCAAGCAGTCTAACCACAGCACTGCATCATCTGACACACACATACACAAACTTGGAGTATTTACACAGCATATTACTGGTACATTCATAATCTCAAGAAAACAAATGTAAACATTCAACTTTGTTCAAGCACAATTTTCAACAGGTCATCCCAAGGGGCTTTAAAATATATAAAAAAAACAGTAAGGCTACAATCATTCATACAATACATAATTAAGTAAACAAAGATCTTATTGTAAAAAACATATTTATAATTAAAACAAATGTAGGTGGGACCTCCTGTACACAAAGCGAGGTGGTTAACATCTCACCACCGTGGCACCCCTTCAGGAAGATGGCTGCGTCTCACCTTCACACTCGGGGATGGCGTGGTCCCAGTTCCTGCTGTAGCCATGCAGGCAGGTGAGGACAGTGTGCCCGATGAGCGTGTAGCCCGGGAAGCACTCGAAGGACACCGATTTGCCAACACCAAAGTCATTGCCGATCACCAAGCCGTTGCGGAATGGGTTAGGGTTGGGGCAGGAGCTCAGCTGGTACGCTGCAACAAGCCAAGACGGTCGTTAAAACAATGCCTTGTGTACGGAATGCACATGGTGTATTTACAATATAAATACGGAGACAGAAATCCTTGACAGACTGGAGGGGCAAGTGCTGATAGCGAGCGCCTATGAAGGCCGCCACGGCACACGAGGGGGTGGGTGGCCAGCACAACAGCAGGCAGCCTTTGTCTCACTAGTGACGATGTTTACACGCCGCACCAGGTACTCATTTTTGAGGCTGAGACGACCTAGGGGAAGTCTACGACTGGTTCAGCTAATCGTCATTGGTGTTTTCCATGAACGGGAATCGAACTCGAGTGGGTCGGGTTTGTAGCGCAGCGCGGGTAACCATTACGCTACCGCTCCACCACAACGTAAATAGGTGCATACATACACACACAGATTTGTGTACTTGAAAGTACAATCTCCCCAGCGAAGTTCATCTCTCTGCTCTCTCTACTTTGAAGAGGGCCATTTCCTGAATTGTAATTTAGCATGAGTGTCATGATGAATTATCATTTGATATGTGAACAACATCGAGAGGCCTGTTTGTGAGCTGTGAAGGTGCCATTGCCAAAGCTGTATCGCAAACTAACGTGTTATAATCAGAGATTGGTGAAGGGTGCGATGTTTTGTTCCTTGCGCGTGTCTAACATTGTTAACACAGTCCCATTCATTAGTATTTTTTCTATTATTTAGATGAAAACACAAATACACGCGCAGACACATGAGCACACATACATACGAGAACACGTGCACCACTCACCCATATAATCTATATACACCAGTAGGGTAAGTAGTGTTTGCGAGCACCTATTAACCATGTCATGGTGCATGGTCAGAACCATGTCTGGCTGCCTTCACATATTTTCATTGCTTATGTTTACATCCTGCAAAGTTTTACTCATTAAGAAGCAGAGTCGACCCAGGGAAGACCCCAGGGTTAAGTTCAGCTATCACGTGCCACCGATGCTGTCAATGGCTGGGAATTTAACTCGTGTCGCTGTGTTGGTGGTGCATTTGTGCTAAACATAATGCAACTACTCCCCATACGTAAAATGCACTCATAAACACAAATATTGATCATGCATGGACACGTATACAAGTGTAGTGACATAGAATCGGTCACTTAGCAGCATAGCGCTGGCTGCTGGCAGGGAAGGGGATCTGCAGCTTGTAGCGGCCCTGACTGACAGCAGACCACGTGATAGACCAGAGAGGGATCTGGGGCAAAGGTTATGGAAGGGACACGTCGAGAGCCCGCTAGTAGGTTCAAGAAGGGGGGCATGGCCGGGGGTGGAGCCAGGCCACGCTGACAGTATAAGAGGGGGCCTGGGAGGGGACCTCGGGGCTGTCGTTTGGAGTGGGATCCCATCGTGCTGCTGAAGATCGTCACCATCATCGCTGTCATCTCGCCGCCTTCGTCGCTGTCGTCGTCACTTGATATTGTGCTGCTAGACGTCTTAGTTCAGTGCCGTCAGTGTCAGATGGCTATTGTTATGTGTAGCCGAGCAACCAGTGTAGAGTTGCGTATAAGCGAGAGAAAGCAGAGTGTGTAACAGTGTAGGGTGTGTATTGTAAAAAGTGTGCTCGGTGTTAATTAAAGAACTGCCTCCAAGAACTTACGTCTACAAGTTAGTCACTACGCAAGCATGCACGGCTTACACAAATGAGACCCAGAGGCAAAGATTCAACATTTTGTTTCAAGAAGCTGTATCAGCCAGCTAGCCGGCACATATATTCAATCCGGGATTGCACATGAAGGGGTGGTATGGTGTTATACAAACCATATAATAAAGACTTTACAAAATATATATATGTATGGGAACTTGGCAGTGGTTTTCACAAATTATCCAAAAAGCATCTGGGATCACTTCCATGTTTCCATAACTTACCGAACCTTGAGGCAATAAAAAATCTATAACGTTTATTATGAATTATTATGAATGTATGCTTGACCAACCAGGTGCAGACATATGACCTTCTCAGGAGCTCTGCGAGGCCATGCTTACAGAATGCGTTAAATTTCAAGATACATTTTTGTTCATTTGCCATTGTGATAAGGAGAAAGGTAATGAAACGACGTTGAAATGTAGCACAAAGCAAATGGCACAAGCATTACGCTTAAAGGACAAGACGAGGAGGCTTTGTCGGTCACCGCGCAGATGTCAAGAATATTGATTTGGAGAGAAAAAAATGCATTGAATTTAGCCATCAAACAATATCTCACACCACATTTAAGGAACACGCTGGGCAATGTCAAGAGAATTGCTCGGACACTGATGAGAAAATTAAGATAAAGGGGCAAGATAAATAAATAAGTAGCCAATAATATTACATTGAGTTATTTTGCATCCGTATAGGCTGTATACGCAATTATTACTGGCTGTATGAATGCTTAGGCTTATGTTTAACATTAAGAACTTAAAGTTACGACCGACATTAGTCTTTCTGAATGACAGGGACAAATTTATTGGAATAAAATAATTAATTAATCAGGGGGCCTCTTGCTGCATACGATGACCACTGTTGGCGTTTCACAAACTGGTACTTTATTTTATAGATGTCACAGGGAGCGATAGTGGGCCGAAAAGTCCCATGGTCGGTGATTTCACATGGCGACCCATGAGTTGCGAGGTGAGCATTCTATGAACAGTTGGCATCCAGCTAGAATTTACTGCCACCAAAAAAAATCCATTGTAGTTTTCCACTCAAACAAGTGGACTTGCTCAAATGCTTAGGTGGCCTTGAACGGGCGGTATAAATTCCACATTCGCATGGTAGGATACAGCCTCAAAATGACTCACAATGTGGTACCAAATTTATCAACCCTATAAAGATAATAGGCTGGGTTGTGGACCAATTAACGAGGATTTGATCTTAGTATGCATTGTGAGCAAACTGACAATGGCATCTCAACCTGATTTTTGCAAGTATGTAAAATACAAATTAAGCAGGTTGATTATTGTGTTGAATTCCAAAGCCTTAGGAAATGGGTAACAACCATTGCCTGGTCGTTTAGAGAATGATTTATTTTACAAAATAATGGGTTGTTTGAGTGTATCCATTTGTAAGGGTCGCTGAAGCCCCTTAAATAAATGCTGCTATAGGACAGCTGTCAGGGGAGAAGCATGGGATTGGTTAAGCGAAAAGGGCAGCAAAAGGGAACAAGGAAATTAAGGACGGTTAGAGTTGGTTAAGAGAGAAGGGAAAGGTATGGTAAGAAGGAGGAAGAGGAGACACTTGTAGAACCTTCCAGGAGGGTTGAGAAGAGACTGGGAGACAGAGGATGAAAATGGGGGTGTAACTTGAGCGTGGCGCTCCTGGAGAGACGGTTTGCTACGTGTGTGTGTACATGTGTGCGTCCGGGCGTGGTGTTGGCCACCCACCCCGTCGTGTGTCGGCCTTCATCAGTGCTCGCTAACAGCATTTTCCATAAAAGTCTGTTAAGGCTATATGGGAGATCTTTGTCTTTGTGTCTATTAAGGACCCAGTCAAGGCCTATGATACCACAAATAGGCCAGGGCACTGGGTTATTCTTTATACTTTCAGAGTCCCTGACCCTCTGCTCACAACCATTAAGGACCATCATGATGGTGGCCAGGCCCGGGTAAAGCCGCTTGGGTGAGAGCTAGAGCAATTTTCTGTTCACCTTGGGGTGTGACAGGGATGTCCTCTGGCCCAAGTAGTTGAAACAGCTTTCCGTGGATGTATTTTCATCGGACACAGATACAATGGGAGGCTGATCGATGCCCAGGTGCAATAAAGGGATGGCTTCCTATTAGTCAGCCATGTTATGCATGCAGACAATTTGGTAATTGCGGCCCACTCTGAGAAGGAGTCAGAGGCGCTGCTACTTGATCTGTGGAGCGTGCTACTGAGAGATGGGGCCTTACCATCAGCAGCACAAAAACAAGCACCTGCCTGGGTATTTTACGTAATCAAATGCACCCTCCACTCGACTTAAATGATGGGGTAGTTGTGGAAAGAGTGGAGAAGTTTCAGTACATGGGCAGTCTGCTTATAAACAGATCTGGTTTGGCAGCAGAGGTCTCAACTCTAAATCAGTTGAGCAGTATTATATTTTCATTAGCTGTGTAATGCTGTGTGGAAGCTACCTTGTCTATCGCTCCACACGAAGCTCCAGGTCGTCTCGGCCACAGTTATGCCCCCCCCTTCTCTATGCTTGCAGAACGTGGAGTATTTTAAATTAACATCTGCGTTGCTTTGAAATATTTAGGCTGTCTGCCTATAATCCATCCAGATTGGATTGTTAGAGCTCACAGATCCTAGAGAGATATTGATATAGTCTCATCAGTGAGCTCCTCTGGCAGGCAAGGCTGCCCACATTCCCAGCTACCACGTACCCACACAGCTTCTGTTTGACTGAATAAATAGGGATAAACGGGTGTGGCATAGGCTAGAGAAGAGATGGACTGATGTGGTACAGAAGGATGTGGAGCTAATTGGACTTGCCAATGACCAGTACCAGCGGTGTCAAGATCATCCTCTTTTGGAGGATGCTCATGGAGAACGCTACTGAGCAGTTGGAGGCAGTCGCCCTCGAGCAACAGTGGAGGGTGGAAGAGTGATGCCCACAACAATGAGCGGAGTGCCAGGTGGCTAAAGCGCAGCAAGTTGGCACAGTTGGGGGCACAGGTGGTGCATCTACCAGTCATATCAGTCAATCAACCCATGGCACCTGGGTCTGTTTCATGACCTCCTGACTGCGAGCCTTCAATACTTCACGTAGCCTCAAAGTGTACCTAGCCTGGCACAAGCACCATGTTGACGTTACCGTCACTTATTGGCAAACGGCAGTTGTTGTACGCGAGGGAAAGGAATAAAGCCGTTACCCGAAGTTCACCCTTATGTGAACTCAGTTAATCTATGCGCATGTATTTTCCATGAAATCCTCTTAGATCACTCAAACAATTGCAATGAATCTGTCACGTTTATCATACATTGATTATGTGAACATGGTTTAAAATACACGCAAAAAAGACAATTGACCCAATAATTTGGGTTATTGGCCCTGGGAACTGCTGATCTGCTCTACACTTGACAATTACCTGGTCCTATCAAGGCTGTATTTCAAAAGAAAATTCAGCCATGGTGTAGGATGTGTGTGATGACGGGTGAAGCCACTAATTATCGACGGCCACCATCTTTTATAAACTAGTGCGTGGTGAGTGTCATGTAAGTTGATGTCTGACGAGGGCCACATGAGTGCCATGTGTCTCATCACACTGCCCATAGGATGGGCCACCATCTTGCATAATATACACAACATACTGTTGGATCAGTAATTTGTAGTGCAGTGTGCTACTATGACGGCGACTCGAGTTCAATTCCCAGTGGTGACTATCTAAACCAGTCTTGGTCCTTCCCGCATGTCAACATGGCCATAAACGAGTGGCCGATGCGGCGATGTGTTAACATCAACACTGGGGATACACGAGCTGGTTCAGGAGTGGTGTTGGTCACATTACCCCCATTCTGGCCATCCCAGGTGACATGGAGTGAAGGATCTGCATGATTTTTTTCGTGCCCTCCAGGAGGCGGTGAGTGCACGTACCCTGGTACGCGAGCCGGAAGCCCTGCTTGTTCTGCGAGTAGTCGCTCTGGAAGTGCACGACGGTCTCGTGCGTCGTGCTGAGTGTGGAGGCCGGTGCTTTGGTGCCGCTGAATCGGCCGATGACCCCGCTGACCTCCGAGGGACCACTTAGGATCTCCACAAAGTCGTGCAGAGGCTCCATGGAGAAGTTGGCAAACTGGAAGTATGCTCCTGCGAGACAACGCAGTGGCAACCCGGGTGCTTCCACAGTGCCTCCACGCACACTTGACGCCCAGAAAGGCGGAAATGTTTCCGTGTGGCCGGCCGCACCTTAAGATGCATTACGATTAATGGGGCACCTGATTTGTATGTTGCAGAGTGGAAACCCATTCAATGTACGTATGTTGGATGTTCTTTCGCCACCAAACGTAGCCAACTGTGCTAATCAAAGGTGCGGGGGAAGGGCAACAAGCTGAACACAAAAAGGAATTTTTAAAAATACGTTTTTTATCTCGATTTAAAAGTGCATAGTTCCCTGTGGCTTCCTACTAAATCCAAAGGCAAGACGAAGCATTTGCCTACTCCAACATCAGCCCTGGGGGGATGATGGACAGAGTCAAGCCTCTGCTACTATTTTTTTATTACGACAATCCTGGCAATAAAAAAAAAATATTCACAAACTTTCCTATACTAAACTGAGCAATGTCCTTTGAGGGTCCTGAGACATTTGTGAAAGTTCCATTTCACTTGGGACTAGTATATCATGGGTAAAATGAAGATTAGAATTTATAAATGTTACTCAACCATCATTAATGTCAAAAGAAGCTTCTATTGCAGGCGAACCTCAGCTACATATACATTAATATTTATGTTTTGCAACTGTATTAAGCAGTGGAAAATAAATCAATGCGAAGCAACATCAGATTGCATAATAATAGGACAACTGTGCTTGGAAATTCAATTAATGAAAGAAAAAAAGCCATGCTGTATAATTAGGTTTATTGTTCCCTGAATATACAACATACCCTGAATGCAGGGTTTCTCAACTGTTGTCCCCTGAGCCACACGATACAATTAGCAAACGGCTGGCAGGCCGTGTGGCGTCACACTTACGCACGTTATGACGTCAGATGGCAACGTGACGTCAACGTGACCACGTAACTCTCGTCTCCTGGTCTCTCGTCTCTCTTTTTTATGTCGCTTTAATCTCACACATCTGTATGTGTTATCAGCAGCCCTCTCATCTATATCTGTTGTTTACCTCTATCTCTCTATCTCTCTCTGACCTCACTAATCTGTATCTATTTATGTCTCGTGAACAACAATCCTCAACGTGCCGCTCCAGTAGTATTTACAAAGGGCCACCATTGGCCTCGCGTGCCGTCAGTTGAACAACATTGCCTGACACTATGGGGACCTCATTTGCCAGTAAAAATATGATAATTGGTTCTTTACCCTTCTACCTGGCAACAAAACTGACACCTTTTTACAAGGAGTCATGTTTGCATAGACCGCAATACCTGCAGTCATAAATACAAACAAAAGACATAACTCTGAAGGACAGTGCACATTATCAGAGTTATGTCTTTTGTTTGTATTTATGACTGCAGGTATTGCGGTCTATGCAAACATGACTCCTTGTAAAAAGGTGTCAGTTTTGTTGCCAGGTAGAAGGGTAAAGAACCAATTAACATTGCCTGAATTAATTAACAAGTTCAAGCGTCATCATATGTCAGCAAGCATCCGGAGGTGTTCTAATTTCATTGGTGGCCCTGAGCCAGGAGCCAATGGTGGAAATTCCACGATTAAATCACATCGACCATTCGCTCTTTCTATTGTATAACCACAGTTGGCATTCTACAATGTATGGAACTAGCTTAACATAACCCAGAGAGATGACAAGCAGAGTTAACCTCCCTCTTTTTGAACTGACAACCTTCGGATTGCACATTGAGACTAACTGTAGCACCATGACGGGCAGAATGTTACCATACACAACGGTGACATATATCTCGTTAATTGTGAATTTTGCACACGTGCTCAGAAACGTACACTGCCCATAACTCACCGAAACCGACGGGAAGCTTTATTCGCCACACACAGTCCTGGTTGCTGGGGTAGTTCCCGGGAAAGCCAGGGCTCAAAATCACGCCACCCATGCCAGTCAGGGTCCCTCCACACTGGGCTAAGACACAGGGGAACATACACGCAATGTACACCACAGAATAGGGGTCGATATGCAATCGGAATATATCAGTTCAGGGGAACCTGCCTCTCTGAACCAGTCTTGGGCTTTCCTGCATGTTGCGGTGATAATATGTTAACTTCCCCGCTTGATATGCAAGAGTTCGTGGGTTCGATCCCGACTCTGACGCCTGTATATTTGGAGTTTGCATGTACTCCCCGTGGTCACGTGGATTTTTCTCTGGGTTCTCCGGTTTTCCCCTCCACACTTATAATCGCCATGCGCTTAGAGTATTTGGCTACTATAAATCTCCATGTGATAAGCAACTTCGTTGAGCTATCATTTGTGGCCAGGTTGCTTCTGAAAAAGAGCTATATAGCTCAGTGGGCCTTACCTGGTAAAATACAAATAGTTTTTTTTTGTTTAGTAAAACGTTCCTACTTCTGTGACTCAGACTTGAGTTCAACTCAAGTCTTGAGTTCAACTCAAGTCTCCCTATTCAGCTGAGTGTCAGGTGCCCCTCATGTCGATTGTTGGTCCTGAGCCAGAAGTGGAAAATCCAACATTCATCTAACAGGGTCATCTAATTCATTACCCTTTGTACATAAATGACCTGCGTACACTTGTTTGGACAGTGCGAGCAGAACACGTAAATTGGCATCATGGGTGATTTTCGCAAGAGAGTCAATCAGGCAGGGTTATTGCGAGACAAAGAGATCAGCACGTGCTGTGGAACTCTATCCGTGCTGGGCTGTGAGGAGCCCAGCTGATGGAAGTGCAAAATTAGGTTCTTGACTTGTCTGTGCACACTTCCGAGTGTAATTCTCTGAGACGCGTGCAATTTTCTTTAAGCATTACTGTTTCTTCCCATGACCAAACTGTCCATGAAATTATGAGCCAAGCATCCTAGTGGAGGATCCTTCCTGAAAAAAGCATTTTTCCACTCAGCGAGGTTTTACTGGAGGAATAAAAAGTCAAATTGAAATCATCTCCATGCCCAAATGAGCATGGGGCAGATGGCCCATTCCCTAGTAGTGGTGGTCAGTCTCAACATTGGACATCTGTGAAATTACTGGACATGTGTGAAAAAAAATGTGATAGCTCCTCGGATCCCGCCAGTATAAATAAATATCCTGATTTTGATTCTCACATATTCTGATTCTGACAAGCGCTGTTGGCTAACTACAAGCATTTTCAATGCATCAGAAATCATTGTCTGAGTAAAATCCAAACTCAAGTTTTGCCGTGCACGGAATATTTGTGGGAACTGTAACGTCATCGTGGCATGCAGTGCATTCTCGTCCATAATACACGTTTTTTTGGGTTAGATCTAGTAAATATGTAAATGTGTCGTTAAACACGCCACCACCCAACACAGCCAATTAGTAAGGTTTGTCACGTAAACAGAACGTGCCAGTTCGTTACTAGTACAGCACACCGGTGTTGGAGAGAAAAGTCACAACATTTACAATCTGAGTACGAGGTTTCGCCAGTAAATGCAACTAGCTTTATCAGGCGACAGCCAATATCATCCATAATAAAAAACCCCTGCATTATGGATATTGGTTGTGATAGCCTACGTGTTAAACAGAGCATTCTCAGATGTTCTGTTTTGATGTTGAAGGCAACTAATTGCGTGCCCATCACGAATGAAAATCCGACTGGGATTTGAAGTCTAAACCATGCAACCTTAAGTTGAACGGCACAACCACGGATCCCACCAGCCGAATAATGTTATAGCATGCACAGGTTATGTTGTCACATTAAATTCTAAGATTTTATTAAAAGCTCAACAGCACATCGCTCGATCGAAAGCTTAATAAAAAAAGCAAGCGAGCCATTAAATTAAAAAAGACAAAGTACTCCCGTATAGCCTTAACAGACTGTAGGGGCAAGTGCTGTTAGCGTGTACCTATAATGGCCGGCACGGCACACGAGGGGGTGGGTGGCCAACACCACGTCCGGCCGCATTTGTCTCCTGGTTTTGGCCGTGAGCGGGAATCGAACCCGGGTCCACCAGGTTCATAGCGCAGCGTGCTAACCATTACACTACCCTCCCGATCACACACTCATACACGCACATAGGTGCAGACACAATTGAACACAGCCCACCTTTCTGCTATGGCCTCCAGCGTGTTGGGCACAGCCTCACAGCCAGCAAATGTATCTCTCTATTGATCAACTTTGAGTTGCCTTTGCCTCCGTAGATACGCTGAAGATCCACTGGCTTCAGGAGTTGTGGCTGGACACTCGCAAGTGCGACAGATTTATTTATATATTCGCTTTCCCCTCCGTCCTGCCACTTTTATTAACGCAACTTTGGTCGGGGGTTTCTGGCGTCCTTCCCTCCGGCCCTGACAACGTAGCTCACAGTGCAATTTGTCAACGGTGTCACCAGCCGGCAATACTGCCGGCAAGAAGCAGCAATCATTGTCCTTCCTACTCCCTCTTTTAGTGTGAAGGCGCGAAGGAAGCGCACAGCCGTGGCTGTCATACCGCAATTGATTGTTGAGCACAGCGGAATGTGAAGTATGAAACAACACCTCATTTGAACCCCGGGCTTTGAAATCTCGTATCTGGCCGGGCGCTTCTGCAGTTAAATAGCGATTTGGTCACAGTCGTAAGCGCGCGAGTTAAGGCCCCCCAGTCAGAGGTCCACTCAGCCTGTTATCACAATAATAATAATGTTCGACTTGTATCTCGCCGCCGCTCAGTGTTCGCTCACTCTCAAATAAGGGGAAAAGACTCGGAGATGCGAGGAGCCACAGTCAAGTGGAAGGGCAGCAGCCAGCCAGCACCAACAATTGCCCAACACTCTGTTGAGATGTTTCCAGCGAATTCTCTTTCCATTACTGAGTGCTCGTACATTAAACGAGCTTCTCAATTATAGAGAGATGATGGCATGGGACTCTTCCAGTGAACGCACGTGATTTGAAATGAAGCGTCAGCATTGGTGTTACTGCGGTGAGAGCACTCGAATCACAAATTCGCCCAGTACTGCATCACAGATTCGCCCATTACTTCCTCTCATCTAGTTTATTCACATTCATATGCACCATTCTTAATGATCTGTTAAGCGTCTTTGTCAAGGCGTTATATGACTTAAGTTAAGATAAGAAGAAAGGATAAGTTGGGAGGTTCAAATCCTGGTTGCTGACCGAATTGGCTCAATGGTCCCTGCCATGGTAATGGCTTAGGGCTGCCAGTGAAGATCAGTGTTGCTGCAATACTAGTTTGAGCATGACTGTGCGTTGATAGCTGAATTAATTTTAACTGGATAAGGGCACAACGTATACCACGAGAGGCAAAGTATATAATACGAAGGTGTTACAGGCCAATTAACGAGCCGGAGGAATCTGCATCACCCAGAGAAAACTCACGCGTGAGAGGGGGAAACACTCTATCCCATACAGGTGGTACAGGTGGTACAGGTGGAGTCAACATTTTGCTGCACCGCCTTCTCCTGAGGAGCCAGGGGTATGGAACCTCCTTGACGCCCATAATCCCCTCACTACTTCCTCCACGGAGCGGGTTCACAGGCCAGGTGCATAGCCACCACCGCCTGGTCGGTTTCATAATAGTTGTTCTATAGATAAACATGCCCCCCCACCTTCCATGATAATTTGGAATATCTCTCTCTGGTTCAGCTGGGCGGGGAGGGAAGTGCACAACCAAAGAAAAGCACTCCAAAAATACCACTTTAAGTATGGCACAATTAATGAATTACATTGGTCTTAAAATTAATTGACTGCCGTTTTTGAGTATTCACAGTTTCAAACTGTAAAATATACCAGCTAGCAAATGCACCCCTATTCTCCCTTGACAAAAAAATGAGCTGTGGTTCAATGATTCCTCACAGGCGTATATGTGAAAATTTACAAAATTAGAGAAAAGCACTCCAAAAATATCACTTCAAGTATGGCACAATTTAATGAATTACAATGGCAAGCCTGCGAAACACTTCGTTAAAAAAGCGACTCATTAAATTTTTCTTTCCTCGTCATTTTATTAGTTAATTGCAAAAACTTTTGAGCCACCCATTCCCACACACGCTTAAGTCTTTACACACATTTTATGCGAATACAAAACAAGCCACCAGAACGTACAATAAAATTCACACAAAACAGAAAGTAATCAGGAGCCCCCTGCACATATAAAATTAATCTTACATGAGTGCGAACAAATCCAAAAATTCTCCACAAGTTTAAGATTCCCCAAATTACTTTCCTGCCTTTTAACAAAATCCATTTCATATTTTTTATATGTGATGTTAATAACCGCTGGAAAGTTTGGATTTGAAACAGGAGAATACTAAATAGCAAAAATAAAATAGAATGCAAATATAATACCCCTCCCCACCCCCCACTCCCATGTATTCCGAATGTGCTATCGGCAAGTTTGTCATGGGATGACGAATCTATATTCAGAACACTCACAGAGAGCAGCCGCACCAAGTGTCGGAGAAGAACGACCCACGTAACGAAAGTTTCACGGGAGTTCAAACAAATCCTTTAAGTGGTCTTTTAATTGTTTCCACAACAACGGTACCCTTTGCCACAAGCTCTGTCATGAGATTATCAGTTGCATAACAGTCAAACTGATATTTATTGTTCAAAAAAATATTCTTCGAGCTCCAATTTTGTCCTACATTACGAATCAAAAACCAAATTAAACGTTATGGGTCTTTTGTGCAGTCATCAATTCGCCACACTTGAGAACCCGGTTTAATCACGGGTGGCTAAAAACACAGATTCAATCCCGAAATATCAACGGTGCCGGTTCAGCGCTCTTGACCTGAGCTACACAGCCACCTGCGCAAGAATACGGTATTTTCGTACCACAAGACTGCCTATAAAAAATAACCGGCTGATCCACATTTAATTGCCAACACTTACATGGCTTTATAAGACCTGGTTGTCAGATGAACAATTGTAAGCACTGATTGTGGACTGAACCATTTCATTTTTTGCATTGGGAGGGGAGCAGGAGGAGATTTATAATTTGGTCCCCACCACAGAAATATGAATTTTCACCACCAGCTCAGAACCACCAGCAGGGGATAACCATTGAAACACTTGAATTTTCTGTTGATATTTGTTGTTGTTATTTACACTTTCAATATATAGTTTATAAAATTAAAAGGCAAAAAAAGCCCAAGTGTCTCCATGCTCGATTGAGCATGGAGTTGTTGCACTCATCTCCAAGAGCATCCCTGAACAAGTGGTGGGAATTCTGCATTCATAAATTCGAAGCCAGTTCCTCCAAAAGGTAGCAAAACTGTTGAACAAACTGTATGGGGATAGAGTGTTTCACTGTCGCACGTGTGGGATTTCACAGGGTGCTATGGATTTCCACCCACGTGTATTAACATTCCTTAATGTATTAAAAACATCTTAATATGAAGAGGACCACAGGAGCCTGGAGAATTGTTGGGTGGCAGCTCACCACCTGGCTTCTTTCCCACTGATCTGTTGTTCCTCACCGATTGGGGAGATGCACTTTGCATTAACGGCATCATATGAAAATAAACATTTATAATTATTTAAAGTTGTACTCATTTCATCAATTGCCAATGATGAAATCATGCCGACTGCCGAGATTTTGTCTCACATAATGTCCTCTGCGAGCACCCTATTTAATGTGGCACCCACATTCAGAAAAACTTGTTTCATATACCGATTTAAAATATTAAATATTCCAAAGGTTCCAGATTATGTAAACAAGTTGTAACATTAATTAGTGCACATGCAAAGCTTGCTCGTGCAATTATGAATAAAATACTTACTTTGTAAAGTATGTAATTGCAGTACTTTTCCAATTATGAAATTTTGCAACAGTTCTGAGCAGGTTATACAAGTAAAAAATTGGTCCGGTGAACCGAAACAATTTTATATTCCAGCACAAAAATAAATGAACCACAAAAAAATGGTTTACTTTGGGGAGGTTTTTTGCTGTCCCTATGCGCTCATGTCAACATGCAGCATCCAATGATGTACCATAATGGGAAGACACACCATACGATGTGCCAGTGTCCCCAGGGACTCGAGTCTGAATTTGTCCGATACACAACTAATCCTTACTCCCAGCTGTCACTTTGTCTATAATCCAGCTACTCACAAATTGGGCTAAGCGAGGGTTCCTAAGCACACACTTCGACAGATCCATAATACTGGTAGGAACCTCCTAGTTACACCAGCCCACAGGGGATTATTGTGTCCATCCGTCCGTCGTGCATCCAAACATGGGAGGGGTGGGGCTTTTTGTGGAGAGGAAAGGGTGGGGAGGGGCTGGGTGGGGAGGGTGGGCTGGGTGGGGGGTGGGAGGGAGGGTTGGGGCTGGGTGGGGAGGGGCTGGTCACCCCGTGGTGCCCTTATAAAACTCAACGTTTAACCTACTCATGCCGGCTTGTGCCCGCCCTCACAGTCGGCCATATTTGCGGAATACACCACGCTGCCCTTGACCCTGGCCATTGACCGAGCAACCCAACGTTCCTACCAGCTCCCTCCGCAGGAATGTGTTTTGATCCATTCACACTCGCAGACAGCTGGGGCGAGTGACGTTAGCGAGCTCCCATTACGAATGGCATGGATAAAACAAGGGGGTGATATGGTGAGCGCCACTCACGCTCAGACACCTTTCTTCCTACTTTCCTAGTGTGATACCAGGTACTCATTTTAGGCTAGGACTGAGGTCCAGGCCAAAGCCAGATTCGAAACTGACACTGGAGTTAAGCTCAAGCTGGAAACAAACCCAGGTCACTTGGAACATTGCACAGTACTCGATTGCACCTCCATAGCAATTCGACTCACGGACCTTCTGCTTGCGAGACAAAAACTACAATACTGCAAGACTTGCGTGGATGCAGACAAATGAATACAATAATAGCACAAACACAGAGGTGTAAACGTACCTATGCAGAGTGGAGGAGGATAGTTCCATCTCCTTACTGGGCCAGGCATACACGCGATATGTGAATGACCCTGCAAAAAAACAAAGCGCTGCAG
The DNA here is from genome assembly GCF_015708825.2 of Lethenteron reissneri. Lineage (NCBI taxonomy): Eukaryota > Metazoa > Chordata > Hyperoartia > Petromyzontiformes > Petromyzontidae > Lethenteron > Lethenteron reissneri. The sequence continues at coordinate 9,826,209 of NC_083821.1, forward strand.
CAACGCTTGCTCATTCGCACTGCATTCGTTTTCAAAATTGGCACTTCATAACTCCGGGTATAAAAGCTACAATTAAGGTGAGAGAGTATCTGATTGCAAGCTTACTTTAAACGTTGGGGATACATTGCAGTGTTGAATGTTTCTATAAAAAAAATTTACTTTTGGAATGCAGATGATTTGCATTATGAATCAGAGTCCAATTCTTTCCAGGTTGATTGGGGTGTATATTGTTTTCTAATCTACATATGCATCTCCAAGCCAATGATGTAAATACAGATTAATATGATGCAGACCAGTCTCTCCATGAGTCAATCACTTTCGGCTTCCCACATAGTGCTGATTGTTTTTTTTATTCACCAGAGAGAAGATGGCCTGAGTCAACCCATGACCACGATTTTAACTCATGCCATCTGATAGTGAGTTGAAGACCCGAACCCCTGTGTTACCTAACCAGATGTATCTGACCTGGATGATGGATAATTTGAAAAAAAATTACTGTAATAAAATATTATATCATTCAACCTCCCAAGAGTAAATTGATTAATTAAAGACACAGTGGCAAGAAAAAAAAACAGCTTTTTGGTTTATTTTGTTTGCTCTTCCCCCGCACGTCCAATTAGCAAGTTTAGCTATGTACAACAAAAACACCTGATCATTTAATACGAACGAAATACGATTTTTACAGGGCAATGCACTTAATTCGTTTCTTTTTTGTGATAAAATGTATGGATTTATTACCTGTAACGTGTATCCCAGTTCACACTGAAATGTCACGACATCGTTCACGAGATATCTCTCACCCAAACGGATTCCGTTTGAAGGAATTTCTGGCTCGGGGCACGAAGCCAGACCGACGGCTGAGGGAAACACCAAACACAACAACTGTGTTAGCACTAAAATGTTACGTACATTTTGAATCGGTGCTCATATACAAGTGACTTCTTTGCAGAAACTAAGCTGGAGAAAGGTTGTTGCTGCAGGTTAAAAGACAAATTGGAACCATTGAACATTTGTGGCGGAAAACAAATCTAAGTTTAACCTCAATTAGAATGCAATATCCCAAGCCCAGTTAAAATGCATCAGCCAGTAATAACTGCCAAACATCCCAGTGCAAGTAGTTTTCTGAACAAATAACTTTGAGGATTGAGTGAGTAAATGAATCACACAAATCAGTGCCTGTCAAACCTCAAAGGTGATCATTCCTTACAAGACCACATCCGTACAAAAGATACTTGGCGTTCAATTGCACAACCGCTGTTGGTTTCCTACAAAGGAGTACGAATTGTATTAGCCCCACACAGCGATGGGCTGAGCAGACCTCCGACTGGGATTTGAACTGAAAAGCTTCCGATTGTTGGTGGAGTGCTCTGCAGCAGCAGCAGCATTTCCAAGCCAGATTAATTTCGAATACATATCGACTGTAATTTCTGGTTAAAATAACATCGCAACACAATGAAGGTGTACATTTTTTTTGCATGGGTGCATACTAGATTTTTTGCACGAAATTATTTCATGATAATTATATATATATTTTTAAACACAAATACATGGGGAAAACACACGTGGAAAAGCACAACTCCAGCGTTTTTTTACGTGAATAAATATGAAACATTCTTTCCATAATGTAATTTGTGTTTCAACGAGCATTTAAGTACATGTGCAGAGATCCCCACACAAAAAATTTGATACTTTTGTTCCAGCAGACAGCATAATTTCGTTCATACGTATGCACATTGCAATTGCATTCATCCCATAGTCATTTCGTGCTGTCTCGGAGGACGGTGAGCGAATTAGTATCTCAATCATATATCTAAATTTACGAAACACGCTGTCAGATTTAGTTGCAAATTGCAACAATTTCTCCGTAAAAAAATATTCAGCATTACAGAAAGGTTTCATGCCCCTAAATAACCAATGAATCTACCCACCATAATACATTATTGCCCATTTTCCACCCATGCCTATTTTGCCTTTCGCTATCGCCCCACAATGAATCCACTGTGTTCCATTGGCACGTGCGCTATCTTAAACGAGCCACCTTGAAGAAGGAATATTTCATTAAGAGCACATGGAGCGACTTGATTAGGGCTGCCAGTGTCAGCTTCAAAAAAAGAGTAGCCCGCATCGAATAGGTGGCTGGTAATCCGTTATAATTCTATGGGAACTTAAGTGAACTCAACCCAGTTTGGTGATGGGATAAATATGATAATGGTCTACTCCCTTGCTGGGCTGACAGTGAATGTAAACGCGTTACCCATCCGTACGCGAAGTGGCAATGCCTACATTCGCAATGACCGAACCCACATTCTGGCATGAGGTGTCGGTGAAATGTCTAAGAGTTATTAGTTCGAGGTCTGACTGACTTGTCTGACTGACTCAAAATCTAAGCAGGACTTTTTGAGCCTGGTTAATGCTTCGATGAGTGACTATCAGGGCTGTTGAGGTAAGCATGGGGGCTGGCTGCAAGGTGGATAGGAGGTGTCAGTGCTGCGTGTCAGCTGCTCACATGCACAATGCCTTAATTCTTCCATGTCAAACACCTCTAAATTGGATTGGCCAAACATCCCAAAGCAAACCCTCCTGACTCTACAAGGTTTTCCTCGGTAAACAATTGGAATTATGTATTACATATCAATGTGCGGTTCCGAGCAAGCATGGAGTTGCACATGTCTATGTTCTGGGCCAGTTAACTCCTTTTAGACAACCACTGTTAACGTTTAAAAAAGTGGTACACATTTTATTCACCATGAAAGATGATGGGCCCAGGCGATATCTGACCTGGATTCAGAGCCACGACTTGCTGATTGCAATGTAAGCATCAAACAATATTATTATATAGAATGGTACTCACTTTATCTATCACAGAAATATAATGGGCTTAGTTCACCCCCAGTTCCGGATTTTAACTCATGCAATCTGTACTCTTTGGTTTTTTCGGTAAAGTCACGTAGGTATAAAATAAAAGAAATTGTGATTTAATTAAAATAAAATAAATTGTGATTTAATTTATTTTATAATATACCTATGTGACTTTACTGAAAGAACCAAAGAATATGGATCCCTGCAGTCACGAAAACTTCTAATCTAGATTAATGCAATCTGATTGAGAGTTGAGTGCTGTATCCACTGTACCACCTGGGTTAGATTCAGTAACGTTAATAATAATAATGCATTATTACTGCGGCTGCAGAGTGCAGTGCTGAATACATACAGGCACATATTAGGAGCTACATTTGCTGGGCTGGCAAATGTGTTTGTGGAAATGCATGTAGGACTGTGTCAGGGATATTTAACGCATTGGCTCTATCACATACAACACAGACAGCAACGAAATCGCTTTACGTAATTGAAGAATAGATATATTTTTACAAATGGAATATCTCACAACAAGGCCATTGTATATGGATTAACCTCTAAAGTAAGCAACACATATCAAAATTGACTCTTTTTTTTATAAGACAGCAGATAATGTACCCAAGGTTAAGAATTATTAATTAACTCAAGTGGACTCAAGAGGGATGCTGTGAATGCAAATTTAATCTCCTCAGGAATTCACAGTCAAATTAGCATGTAAATGAATGCCAACATCTATGAAAAATATCCGAAGTGAAATCAAATAAAAGTATCACCTTGCGCAAACAAGTGTGGGGCCTTGCTCGTTTCCACGAAGAGCTCGGAGCGTGCAGTGGGAATGATGCATTCCCATGGCAGAGGCCACGTGGACAACAGCTATACACTTCCCAGGATACGGTAGACGAGACCATTAACCGGTGATAAATAAATGGGCAGAGTTGATCCCAACCTTTATTTGAAATGACAATATTCTGATGGTGGATCAAGCGTTCTGGTCAAAATGTCACCTGGCTAAACTTGGAAATAGTTGGTGAAAAACAATTAAAAAAACATCAAAAAATCTAAAACAAACCCCAGGTATTCTGCGTATTCAAAAAAATCGAATTCTCAACGTAAATATAAAAAGAACACAAATATTGACTGGCCTTCGAATGATAATGTACACTTGTAAGGCGCATTTTATCCATGGATCCCAATCCACCGGCAACGTTACGCTTCAGTAAGTCACCAAGCCACAAGGCAATGACCCCAGGCATGCAGACGGTGCGCTGTTTTTCGCGGAGAGAGATAGCCAATGTCCCGTACAAATGCACTCAAGCCACACCAATATTGAAGCGGTCCATGAAGCGGACACTTGAAGGCACAACACGGTGCACCTTGCAAGTGCTCTCGGGAAAAAGGCAGTGTTTAAAATGTTGACCCCCTCCCCCTGCAGAATACAAACAAGGCGCTGACCCACGCCAGATAGGAGATGGCCTGGATGATATTCTGTTAGCCTCGCGCAACCACTGCACGTCCGTCCGTCTCTTTCGGGATGTCTTCACGTCCTTCCCCGTGGGAACAGGAGGGTTTGGAAGCGCGTGCACCGTTCCCAGAGTTGGAACTCAAAAGTGAAAGTGTGTCTCCCCCTCCACTATTGAGCACTGGCCAATGATCCCCTCTGTTGGTGACTGGGACAGAGGTGGAAATGTCCACATTCCTATCGTGGGAGCCGGTCTCTCTGGAGGACAACTGCTGTCTGCCTTCTCATGAAGTAGTGCTCACTTTTCCAATTTGCATTGTGAGAATCGTCAGCAGGACACAGGCGTCATATTATCTACTCATGACGCAAATGTTCACGAATTGTATGATCTCCCATTTCACGAGCGCATGTCAGCATGTGCACGGTACTGTGACTGAGATGACAGAATTATGACCGTCTTGATAAAGAAAAAAAATACCAACGTCGCACAACTTATGGCAAGACAAATGCAGCTATTCCCACAAAAAAACACTGAAAGTGTGACACAATAGAGCTTAGAAGAGTTCACCAAACACACCTACCGATTATCGTATGGAGATTAAGCTAAAGTTTGCATTAATACATTACCCTACAGTTTAATTCTTAAAATAGGTGACTGCCTTTTCACCTGCAAAATAGCTATTTTGAAAGTCAATTAATACAATTCACTGAACATACATACATTATTTCAATATTGGCAGGTGTTCCTTGCAGCTAGAACAAAGTAAACGTAATGCATTACAGCTTCTAACGCAGGACTCATGCAACTGAAATGCTAGGAAGCCAATTAATGAACCACTTGATAACGAACACACAAATTAGCAGAGCATTGCACTGCTTCAAAGATACAATGCACCGCACCACCTAATTCACTATCGTAATAACTAGCTTGAAACCGTACCGTGAGGGTGATTTACACAAAGCTGCGGGATACTGTCCTACATCTATTGCAGCCCAAATGCTTGGGACATCATCATAAAATCTGGCGAAAGCAGACAAAACCTCAATCACAAATGTGGATCTCCCAGGTTGACAGGGATTAAGGTGCAATCCGTCACAGGACATGCCCCTATAATCTGTCTAGATTTCAGTCCGGGAAAAGAGAAAAACATTCTTAATGCTGCTTCACGGTTGTACAATGGGAGGCCATGAACATCACTGGGATTTCACAAGATAAGGAAAGAGAGCCGCTTATTTTTTCTCCCTCTGCATGTGCACAAAATACATATATAGCGCTCTGTAAAATGTTGTTGCTCAAAGTCTATTCAAAGTCAAGTCACCTTGTCCCCTTTGCTCAAGCAAAGTGATGGGATGCTACTCATTTCCATTTGGGAGGTAAGAGTTAGTGGTATAAATTCCACATTCTAATGGCAGGAGACAGTAAACTCTTCACATGAGAGCGACTACTTGACATCTGTGAAGAAAGTACTGGACATCTGCGAGGAAAATAGCTTTGTAGCTCATCGGATTCCTCCAGTACAAATAAAAATTCTGATTCTGAACTGTTCACTTGAGTCCAGGGGAGTGCGGGCCCGAGTCCAAGGCTCGTGAGGCAGCCGCTCTGATCACAGCGCCATCCGTGCGGACGAGGGACTCCTCCATGCAGGTCATGGGGGTTGTTCGACCGCACTTCGCCTCGTTGCATCAGTGCGGGTGGGTTGGTGAAGGCGGCGGGGAACATAGACGTGGGAGCGTAGAATCGCAGTGCGGTACAACGGTGGATTTTGCTGCACTGCCCTTCTGCTGACCGCGAATTGTCGCTCGTAAATGGTTGCTCGGTAAACGTACTGGGCAGGCTTCCCTCGCGTAATGTGTGTCCGCCCCCTCCCTCCCCTAGCACGAATTCGCAGTTACGTGATTAATCTTTTAGGGACGTACTTCACACTTACGCTGTGCGCTTCACAGCTACGCGCAAAAGAAAATGAATCATACTAAAATTAATTGTAAAACTAAATGTTTCCAAATTTAAAATCTATTTTCAACGATAGAAATACAAAGTTAAAAAAAGTATTTCTTGTGGTGTCACTGCCGCATCATGGCAGTGCCCAGCGTCACGGGCTGGGCATGTTCATTATATTATTATTACTAAGTATTACATGTATACGTATTTCGTAAATCCATGGCTAAAATTACTTTTCTTCGGGAACGCATCCCGCTGCATAACATGTATGTCTATAGGAAATTAGACATCATACAGCGCAATTCGACTTACGCTCCGTTTTTCAGGAACGTGTGCCGCGTGTTACCCGAGGGACCCATGTACATTGAAAAGTGGCTCGTGAAATCCCGTGACAAAAATATCCATACAAATCACATGCACAACAGTCGTGTTTGTAAACAGCTGTGAAAACCTCTGTCGCGAATGGTTATTTTTCAAGAGTGTCAATGCTTGCGTTATGTTAAGAGGCACGCGTGACAAATGTGATATTTTTTAAACCTGTGTACTCCAAGTGGAAGCCGGCTGCCGAGACACTGATGTCGGAATGGAAATGTAAGAACAGCTGGTTCGACGTGCTGTTAATTAGGGCTGGGATGGATGTACCTGTGGGTGTAAAAAAAAAATCACGTGTTATTAAATTACAGTGAGAAGGCATTTCATTTTTCAACATGGACGAAATACGAGTGGAATGCTGCCCCGTGGTATAATGGTTCGTACATTGGACTTGCAATCCGGCAGACCCCCACATTCACATCTTGTTTCCATCCATTTGTATCAAAGGGGTACACCGCAGTTAGCGAAACGGCAGGTTGCGTGTAGAGGGGTAGCGTTTTGGTAACTCCCACCTCTTCGAAGACGTCTGCCCAGCGTGGAGTGGGTTGGCCAAGTTCCCTATCCAGGAGATCTGTATAGCTCCCTCTAGCGCAGTGGTTCTTAACCTTCACTGCAGAACTGCACCCATTTGGTTCTCAATCGTAATTTGTTGTTTAAATGTTAATACATAGAGGGTTTAATTAAACAAAGTAGTTGTACTTACGTGCCCGTGCTTCATTTGCGTTTCGATGATTTACCTTCGAAAAAAATCTGGCCATGTCTCGCACCCCCAGAAAGGGCATCTCGCACTCCCAGAGGATGCATGCACGCCAGGTTAAGAACTACCGCAGTCTAGCGGAAACCCTTCCACAAGTATAAAGTGTTCCGTCTAGATGGGATAGTGTTGCCCCCTCGCACATGTCTATTTTTGCTAGGTGCTCCGCTTTCCTCCCACACGTAAACGCTAATTTCATTGTCTGATAACACCTTCACATGTAAAGGACCACAGAGCTTGGGGAAGGGGAGCGGGGAAGGATTTAGAGCCTGCTTACCACCTTGCTTGCTGCCTTCCCCACTTCCCTGTGGCTCCTCACGCCTTTGAGTCGTTCGCTCTTGTTACGAGTGGACGAAAACTATGTGGCGCGTTACAAGTTGTTAACATTTCTATTATTACGATTATTATTCAGAGGAGAGAGTGTAAATGTCACGATAGTACATTTCCACAGATGGATAACTACAGCTGGCCCAGGGGAGATGCTGCCAAAGCAAAATTAACTCTCAGCTCTCAGAGACTTGATAGTCGTATAAATGGTGTGCCTGACACGAGATCTGGCCACCTCTATCTCCCTGGAACTTGAGTAGACACCGTTGGGACTGATTTTCGGCTAAGTGCACCTCCGAAAATGTAGTCCAGGTATAGAAAATAATTCCTATTGGTGTTGCGCATTATGGTCAGGACATGAAAATCACATCAATGGGATCATATCATTGTGTGCCATCTGATATGAAACTAATATATTAAATAAATATATATATTTTTTTTATCGGGTAAGGCCCACGGAACTATATAGCTCTTTTTCAGAAGCAACCTGGCCACAAATGATAGCTCAACGAAGTGGCTAATCACGTGAACATTTATTGCAGTCAAATAATACTCATGTTTATAAACGTGGAGGGTTAAACCGGAAGACCCAGAGTAAAATCCACGCGGCCACGGGGAAAGAAACATACAATCTCCAAATGTACAGGCGTCAGATTCGGGATCGCACCCACGACCTCCTCCATATCAGGCGAGGGAGTTAACATCTCGCCACCGCAGCGCTCCCCACACAAACATGCACTAAAACAATGGTCCAAAATAAAGCCTGTGTAGACTATTGGGGCAACTTGGGACAGCATAGCACCCGAGGCAGTGAAGTGGCCAGCACCATTCATGCCCAACTATATCTTCCAAGTGCGAATATTTACACACCGCACCAGCTACTCAATTTAGGCTGAGTTTAACTCGCGGAAGCCTAAGGACTAGCTCAGATATATGCAGCATAGATGTTCCCCATGGCTGGGGATGGAACTCAGGTAATAGGGTCTGTAGCACAGGGTGACAACAACTGCACCACTGTCCAAACGTGAGCATATTCTTGGTTCTTTTGGCAAATTCACGTAGAAGGGAAACAATAAAAAAAAACTCACGACCTTTCGATTGCAACACAAGCAATCATCACCAGGTGATGATTTTTATTATTTTTATTGTTTCCCTTCTACGTGACTTTACCGAAAGAACCAAGAATATGAATCCATGCAGTCACCAAAGCTTTAAATCTAAATTTTTACGTGAGCATATTAAAGAGGATCTATTACGCACACTAAAACGTATTTCCGCACACATCTTAAAATAGCAATTGTTTTGCGTCTTCAGTGTCCGCAAGAACTGGCATCATGGTTCAGTCCAACTCGGCCCAGCATCCATTCTAATCTTTAGGGCACATTACAGAATAGATATCAGCAAGTGCATTCAGATGCTAACCATTACGCTCTGCATCGTTGCAAACAGCTCTAATCGGAGTGGTATGCTTAAACGATTAACAGAGCCTATGCACTTAGGATACATACCCTGGGCAAGAAGCAGTTATGGTAATGATTATCGGAGGTTTGAATCTGCAGTGTCTGAAATTGGCTTGTGAAAAGAGACCAATCTAAACGCTAGATACAAAGAAAAGCCACGTTCGGCTATATACAACAACAAAAAATCACATTTCGATTTAAAGCTTTCGTGACTGCAGGGATTCATCTTCTTTGTTCTTTCGGTAAAGTCACGTAGAAGGGAAGTAATAAAATAATAAAAATAAAACAAAATAAAACAATTCTCACGACGTTTCGGCCACAACGCAAGCAGCCGTCCTCAGGTGAAAACCAGGTCCGTCGAGGCGACAGAGTCTGAATGAAACAGCACACGAGCTTGGAGCATATATATAAGCTGGGCGCATTGACAAAGGAATTTGCATATCAAAAGGAATTTAGCATATTTATGGGAAATGCAGGAATGTGATTAGTACTGCATATGCATGTGCATTATGCAGGATTAACAGCATCAAAGGGAGCTGCAGTTACTGCTGCTGCAGCAGTTGCTGCTGCTGCAGTTTCTGCTGCTGCTGCAGTTGCTGCTGCTGCAGTTGCTGCTGCTGCACTTGCTGCTGCTGCACTTGCTGCTGCTGCTGCAGTTGCTGCCTTATCCATTTTAATATAACACTATGTATTATTCTACCCACCCTAATGTGTATCATACTGCTATATGTTTACTGTACAATTACGACACCATACATTACTCTGCACACTGCACCATGCCAGTGAGTGGAACGCGGTCTGAAAGTCACCGTAAACGTGAACACAATCAGTTAAGATCCGAAATGGTTTATTACGTCCTTCCAATGATTGCTAAGCCAGAATCCATCTTCTCGGTTGAAATTGTCTCTGTGTTTGTATATGTGGATCGCCTCATGAACGAATCTCTCATGATAGCCAGATGGCTTGCAGAGAACCTCTGTCTTGGAGAAGTCAATGTCATGTGAGCCCACTGAATTGTAACAGTGATCTGCCACGGCTGAGGTGTTTGTCCTACCGTGTTTCAGGTCTGCCTTATGTTCACGGATGCGGTCCGAGACATGTCGTTTGGTTTCTCCAATGTAACTGCTACCACAGAGGCAACTTAGTTGCCTCTGTGGTAGCAGAAGCACAATGGCTGACCTGGAACGTGGAATGGAGGGCTTCACCCTACGCCGATTTGAGAGTTCACATCACAAAGGAATGAGCGTCATATGATGTAACCAAAAATACCAAATTACGTGACAATTTATGGAATTATCAAACAAATAACGGGACGTACAGCAATGTAGGCAGGTGAAACCTGATTCTGCAATTCGAAAATTCAAGTGTCAAATCGCAGATCCTGGCTACAGCAGCGTGTTACAATCACGGATTTCACTCCACAGACCCACGTGCACGCACTCCCACAATGCACTGCATATCGTGCCGTGGCTGCGATTTGGGGTGTCTAACACGAAGGCTCTTTTGCGACCAATATTATATTGCATTGCGATATTTGTGGTAAACTGACTCTGGTGTGGGTGTGACGTCACGAGTAGGCAGTATTGGCAGTGATCACGGAAGTCAAAGCAGCTATCCTAAATCTCATCAGCCTGCGATGCACAGCTTTGGTATGGACAACTGATGAAACTAATGAGTCGTAAACTTTTGTTTGTATATATTGTATTGCGAGTCCCTTTGGGTTAAGAAAAAAACCTGGAGCGTAGCAAAAATGCGTTGCTCTTACCGGAGAAGCTCCCGAGACGTGGAGAATTGGCATCTGGGCCATCATATATCTCTAGAGCATCCCAGTTTTGTTCAGTAGCAAAACTGTGCACGTGTACCTGTGGGAAACAAAGTGGCAGAAGGCAAAATAGAAGTCAATGCCTGGAAATGTCTGTGCAGTGCAGGAAGGATTAAAGAATGTGTGAGTCACCAGTGAGTCTGGAGATGAAGCGCACAGGGATGGCATTGAACACCGAGCTCTCCACAGTACAAATATATCGTTGGTGGGGGTAATAAGATTATCAATAAGGACATTTGTTCTGCCACTAGATCAATCGCAGTTTACTGCTCCTTGTTAAACCAGGTGAGAGCCCGCAGGAGGAGTGCTGTTTCTTAAACTGAAATGCAAGTGTATGTTCTTAATGATTGTCTCTGCATGTTATTTCTTGGGTCTGCAAGTTATAAAATGTGTCATCTTGGCTATGAGACTAGCCCACTATGACCTGTGCCTGTGAACAATATAGCAGAGTTTAACTGCCCACTTTGGCAATAACAGCAGAGGGAAATGACAAGTCGAATTGACGTTACAATGTATCCATGCTGCACTCGACTATGAAGGAGTGTTAATGTCTGACAGTGGCCCTGAGACAGTGAGGCAAATTAAACATTCACATGGCAGGGTCCAGTTTAACTACAACTGTTGACTAATTGCCAAAGTAATATGAATGTTATTGATCCTGGAGGCATGAAGGGCTGATTCAAGTCATGACTGGAATTTTAAATCAAAGCCCTCCTAATGTGAGTTGAACAATATAACCATGGAAACAGAGTAAGTGTCCTAACTACATTTAAAACACATCTTTAAGAAAAAAAACTTTCCATACAATCTGTTGTTGCAATCAAATCGAATTTTGTTTATATCAATGGATTGTTAAGAATTTTTCTGCCCCCCCATCCTTGGAGTTAATCCAGCTGGCATGGTTACCTCTCACGAGAGCAATGCACAGTGAGGAAATTGCCAAACATCTCAGCGCAGGAACCTCCCGAAAACGAGTCTTGGGACTCAACTAAGGCCTACGTACGTTTTGGTTATTATTTATCTGCTCATAGTTTCGTTGACGCGTATCCAGGTCTACTTTTCAAACGTGATATGTCATTTATACATCTCTACAAATTAAATCGCCCACGTATGTGCTCCGTGCTTGTCCCTCATATGAAGGTGTCGCCATGCTCCACTCAGCACGAGGCAATGCTCAGCTTGACTTGCAGCACTGAGCCAGACGGGCTCTGGACTGCAGACCAAGTGACGTCACACAGTTATCCTTCGATCAGATTGGAACGTGGCAGCCTTCGAATTGACAAAACCCCCTCCCCCTGTTCCAGCTGTATTGACTGTCAAGGCAAGTGTTTCTAGCTCTGCACACTTAAGGCACGCAACATTACAAAGATGCCAATATCTCATTCGGCTTCACGACAGATCGGGAGAAGTGCTGTTGGTGAACATGCTAGGCCAGCATCGCATATGAGGGTGTGCAGTGGCAAGCTCCATTCGCAGCCACCCATGTCTTCCCAGTCATAATGTTAACATATCATGCCGGGCACTCCGCCTCAGAGCAGAAGTAACACGCCACGAAGGAGCATGTCCAGGAATTAAACTATTGTGTGTTAACAAGTGTGCCACGGCTCCACACAAACAGATCTGCCACGATAGCCATTCATGGACTGCTGGGGCAAGTGCTGTTAGCGAGCACATATACCGAGACTGGCATGGCACACCAGGGGGGTGCTGGTACCCGTGCACATATTTGGCATCTATGTTAGCCATGGCCGGGAACAATGCTCAGGTGGCTTGGTTTATATTGCAATGTGATAACCATTAAACCACTGGTCCACGCACTCACAAGCTCATACGTGCACACACGGTTACTTTAAGTAATGTATAAAATGGTCAATTATAGAAATCGGCCATCATTATGTCAATGTCAGAGCATATTAAGCCGAGCTCTCAAACATAAGTTAAACTACACTTTTTTCGCTAATAATTTTTTTTATCACCTCTGGGCACTGCCGTTTTTAGGATAATTATGCCTACGACCATCTGCGAGATCGGAGATTGTGTTACACGGGATTGGCGGGTTCACGGTTAATGTGGCAATTCCAATTCCGTTATACAAATTAGATGGGAGACTTCTTCGGAGAGATCTTACCTGCACCCCTGAGCCCTCGGGCACAGTAATTTTCCAAACACAATTCAAATTGTTATCGTACGGTTCTGGGAAACCAGCGGAAAGAATGGCGCCTCTTTGATCTGTGAGGTTTCCTCCGCAAGGCACTGCAACACATAGTTGGTCCATTAGACAAGCGTGCCAAGCAGCTGGTGTGGACAGAAAACACAGCACAAGTGAGACGAGGCACCGGGGAAGCAAAAACACAAACATTTACTTTCTTGATTTTGATTTACTTTCTCTGCAGCATTTCAACCGCAACACTGCCACCATGCTTTGCTAGTATTAGTATTGTTAATTCACCTGTTCAACCGCCCCCCAACAAACAAAATACATGAGCGAGTGCACAGAAAAAAACAACTAACCGTTGTTGTCATTCAAAAGTCCAAAGTTAGCAAGTGCTCCATCTTGCTCGAATAATCTTATGTCTGTTAATTAGCCCACGCTCGTAGAGGAAATTCACATTGTCATGGTTTTTTTTTAAGATTGTATTTGAAATGTAATATTACCCTCCCCGCCACGCCGACTCAAAGGGGGTATGAACACGTTGGTGGGGGCACAGTGGGTCTAGCGGACGACCAGGATCAGTGTGGGGCTGCCTACTGTACGTGAGACAAAAAAAACGTGGAGACTGACGCTGCAGTTAAGAGGCGCTGAGCTCTCAAAAAGGAATGTTCAGAATTAAATTGCAGGGGGCCAGGATCATCATCGCCTCTTTGGGGTCGATAAAATTGGCACTACTTTCTCATAATTCTCTACAGGACATAGTATGTATGGAGAGACGGATCCCTACCAAAGGAATGTGGTATTTTTCCACTACAGGTTCAGGGATACCAAGAGAAAATTGTTCTCTTCCACACTAGTATATTGCTTAAAAATGTAAATACAATATTTAGACATTTTTTACTTAAAAAATTAGAAGAGAAAATTATACAATCGGCTAATGCAGAGCAGAGTAAACCATCCTTCACAATGCCACATTAGCCTCCTGTATACATTTATATCAGCATTAATGACAACAGAGGTGAGTTTTTTTGAATCTGTGCTTGCATACAATTCCAATTATACGATAATACATCTGCTATTTACACATTTGTTTATGTTTGTAAATCAGAGGTGCTCATGGAAAATATTGATAACCCACATTTATATAGTTTATATAACCCATGCAAGTTCATTGGAATAATACAACTTTTCCACACATTTCCCCACAGACGACCAAATAATGAACTAATAATTCACTTTTTCTCAGGCACTTCATCTGTTTACTCTGAACAAAAGGCTCCTTTCAATACAAAGAGACTTGTGTATTATTAATATTTGCCAAGGCACTCGTCAAAATGCTAAACGTTCACACGTATTGTAATACTCATACACAAAGTTACGTTTAAAAATATATCACAATAATGGAAGCAGCTTAAAAAATGCTTTTCAGATCTTGACATTTACATCCCTGCTGAATCATTGGCATGGAGAAAGAATGCGAACCATCGTTTGGCATGACTGTGGATTGCTGCATTGTACCAAAGCCGCACGTCTTAATGGGATACAACCTGGACATAGAATTGTTAGTCCTCAAGGTTCTATCTTACACAACCACCTGATTACGTAAGAAGTTGGACAGAAAGCGCAGGACAAATTACGTCAAAGTCCAAAGTGAAATGTTTCCCACCATGCTCAAATGTGCAATGGGATGAGTTCAACAGTGGAAATTCTATATTCCAACAAAACCCATCCTGGCAGGTGTGGTGAAGTTTGGCCAAACAACCCCTGTGGTGAACACAGCACGGCGAGGCCTTCAGCCAGCAGTGGGTTGACAATAAGTGTATTTTTATTTTATAGACGATTAAGTCGTTCACTCAGTGTCTGTCAGCCAAAACATGAAGCCCCACCTTCAGAGTTATAGGATTCAACACACTACATCATCAACAGCCGTGATCTCTCTACAGCTGCATGGTCCTCCCACTTTGTCACCACCCCTCGTGGTGTTGCGATGCCATAATCCATCTCCACTGCTGCACATCAGCTAATCTCATTACTCAATGTCAGTGGTGGTCATCCTCTTGGAGATGTTCCCTCTATTAGCCGCCGTTCTATCTCTAGTCTCATCCATCACCCGTTACCCCTTATAACGATGTCTTTTTCTTTCCCTCAATTCCCACTTACTGTTTTTAACAGTCAAAATCACTTATCTGACCCGTGTGTTCTTTATTCTGTCTGTTACTGTAATTCCCAAAACACACTTCGGTTTTTTATTTAATGTTTTGTTGTTGTTGTCAGTGTCCTTGTTTGTCGATCCACATACCATGGCGGGAAATAGACACAAATTGAAAGCACTCTTCTTGAGGCACATTGGTATAATGAGAATAGGTTTTCCCCTTTTTTCTGGCAACAAAACAGGTGTTAAGATGGTAAAACACCAAACTGAAACCTTTTACAAGGAATCATGTCTGCATTAACCACAATACTCCTGGTCAGAACACAAACCAAAAACGTACTCTGATAATATATGCATTGTCTTTGAAACTGATTGGTCCACACCAGAGACAGCTTTCTTTTCGAGCCGAGTCTCAAAACGGTGTTAGACCAGAGGACGCCAAAAGGCGTACATCACAAATACAATGCATATATTATCATAGTAATGAGGGCTCGGGTGAGCATCTACATCATGGGACCTCCTTTGCCCGTACCAAAATATGAGAATAGGTTTTCCCCTTTTATCTGGCAACAAAACAGGTGTTAAGATGTAATGTTTTTCACTATCAATATTTTTTATTATTATTATTGTTTCAAAGCACTGCAACATGCCCTGGATCTCACCTACTTTGTTCACCAAAGCGATCCCAGTCCACCTTCAATGATTGATTGTTTTTCCAACTATGTCCACCCCCGTGGAATTGTTTTCTCTCTTTCAGATAACTGGATCTCTTCGTGGCATTTGTTTTGCTCGAATTAATCTTTAAGCCAAACTTTGCAGCCTTTCTTGTTAGGTTCTTGAAGATTTTTTCGTAGCCCTATTCCATTTGTTGTCATCATGACTATGTCATCAGCACACCGGAGACGATTTATACTATTTCTCTACTTCGATCTTTTTATCTCTCCAATACAAGCTATGGAAAACATCATTAATGTTACTTCAACTAGTGTTGAAGACAGCGTGCATCCTATCTTGACATTTGTTCTGATTTGTATCATTTTGGAGTTTGCTTATTTCAAAATTCCTATGAATATTTCAGTTAGGCCTTGATTTAATATATCTGGAATGAAAAGTTGTTTTTAACTGAATCAAATGCCTTCTCATAGACCCCGCATGCCTGTAATCCAGCACTGTGAAGTCAAGGGTTGGTGGATTACACACATTTCGTGAAAGTCTCTTTCTGTGGGCGTCGATGTGTCATATCTGGTGGCTTGCCATCAGGTGTGGACTAATCTCCATCTGTTCTATTTAGATGGGATAGGGAGTTGCCCCTCACACGGGTCAGTTTTATCTGGATGATCCGGTTTCCTCCCATATATAAAAACTCATGCATTGGCCGGTAACACCTTAATATATCGAGGACTGCAGAGTTTTGGGGGATGATTCTGCATGGTGCCGGCTCACAACCTGGCTGCCTTTCCCGCTCGTCTGTGTTTCCCCTTTGCATCTCAGAGTCGTTTTTTCTCTTCGAGAGTGAGTTGAATGCTGTATGCGCGTTACAAGTTGAAATTATTATTTTAAGGCCAAGCAGAATGTTATTGACGTCCATTTTTCATTTGTAGAACGTGAATGGGAGTATGTGTCAATAGTAGAAAAAAAAACATTTTCCAAATACAACTACTTTTCATGGTTTTGTTGGCCTATAATATACGTTTAATAAACGGATAATACGTCTGTTCTTTCTTCAAATCAGTTTGGTCTCAAAATATACAAAAGCGAATTTATAACGGTGTGTTAATTAATCTCACCATAATCAGGGACCATGCTTAGACCCTCAATCACTCTAGTTCACCAGGAAATCCTGGTTTATTCGTGGTTCTAACAAGCCAGATGAGAACCCATGCTTTATTAAGTGCTGGCCCAAAGCTTATAGATGCCCATCATGAGTGCCATGAGCCTAACCTTCACATGATGTATTTGTAATAGAGTTGAGTGAACTGGATTTTACATCAATTAAATACTAATTCCATCGGACAGCATGAGACTATTTTATTCTCACAAACATGTATTAAGCTGCTTCCATTAATTAATGAATTTATTATCTTCTTTCTTGAATTCAGTGACCATAATACTTGCACATTGCATTATGTTGAATGCTAATTAAATACTGGAAGGGCAATTAGTAGCTAGCCCCCAGCCAGTGGTCAGAAATCCAAATTCCTAGGACGGGGTCAATCCATCCATGACAATTAACTACTGCTTAAAATGTTTTCTCACTTTCAGTTGTGACCATAGAATGCTTAAGCACTAATTATCACCGGAAGAAATATATTGAAGTGGTATTTCCAAAGTGGTGAAGACACATTTTTAATGTAAGAATTCCCAAATGTTGCCGTTAAAGAACTAATGTTCTTTCATTCGTACAAAGTTGATGAATATGTTTATAATTTAGACATTTAAAGGCATTCTGAGGTTAAAAACAGTCACGTGATTATGTTTACTCTCTGTTCAGACGAACAATGGGGGGAGAAATCACCTTCAATATCAGCCTTGAGCCCAGAGTGAAAATTCTACCTTATCAGAGCAGGGCCTGGTCACTTCAGGGGATGATCACCGCTGACGTCCCACAGCATGATACTGATATTATTGACCCATCTTGAGTCACTGGCTGAATCATCCCCCCAACCAGGATTTCAATATGCAACCTTCTGATTGCAAGTCAAGTGCTTTAGCCACTGAACCAACGAAACAAGCCTGGACAATCACAAAGGGCGATCGGAAATGCTATGGCCTGGAGGGAAATGCAATGACTGATATTTATAACATTGGCTCCAACAAAAACACAAATCTGACAGTGATGCTTTAACTGTGTATTGATGTGTCACTATCCTGGGCAGTGTTAGATGGGCAGCGGCGGGGGTTCTGCATTTCCCAGGATTATCTCTCTTTTTTTAATCTCTCCAAATTTCTATGGACTTTTGATCTTTCCAAAAGTTTCAGTGAACACACAAACAAGATGCATTTTGCACCTGTGTAAGACATTGCAGGGTAGATCTACTGCTGTGGAATGTGTTAATGCTTTTAAGAAGCAAAGCAGTTGTGACTAGTACATTGGAATTAGAATATTTATCCTGGAGTAATCGAATGAGCTAAGAAGCTCTTTCATCACGATAATTTAACGTCAGGCCACTGAATTTCCGACTACCCATCGTAAATGAAGATTAACACAGAGAGAACGTGAGAGAAGTAGAAATGGAATTAAATCAAACGAGAGCTTACCAACACAGGCGGGCAGGGTGTCATTCCACTGAGCAAGGGCGTTTGGCACCCTTTGGCACACGATAGCCTTCGCACCTTGAAGAATATATCCAGAGTTGCATTCGAATCTGAGCAAAGCTCCAGCACTAAAATTGCTGCCCATCCGTCGGCCAAACTTAGGCTCAGGAACGGAGTTGCATTGGGTGGCGCTGGTCCGGGGCACAGCTGTTCAGATTAAAAAAAACGGGCACGCGGGTTGTGAAAGCGACAGGGAAGTCATTTGCGAAATGTATTACAACACAGCCAACCTAGGTTTGACTCCTGGCAGTGGACAACATCGGTTGCTCATGTTATATGAACCCACGCGTGTAATTGTTGATCATGTGTGTTCAGGATTACCAAGAACAACATGCATCCTTAGTTATCCACGTCAGGTCCATGAACTTTATGTCCATGATAGTCATCAATTTGATAATGCTCAACTCGCCATGAAATACAATGTCTATACCTAGCTCATTAATAACAATACATTCCTTGCCATGCGGCTTTTACAAACACACGTGTTTGAGATGGTCAGGTGGCTTGGGGAGCTCGCACGATGGATGCCAGGGCAATGAGCTGGCACCGCTAAGATTCTGGAAATCAAACCAGTTGAAGGTGAACTCCATCCATGCGTGTCTGATCAAGGAGAAAATCTGACTTATTACTATCTGGTCCACACAACCATGGGCAGAATTTTCCCACAGCCTATGAACACAGAGCAACGTTCATTGCATGATGGTCAAACCGATATTTTTTTTTTATTCTCAGAGCTGAAATTCATCCAAATTCAATGCTGAGCTTCAATGTGATGGGATTGTTGGACACAGTCATTGATAGTCAGGCTGAGGAAATTAAATCACTGGATTTGAGAGACCGATTTAATTACAGGTGGCTGCTTGGATTCAAACCCAAGAATTCAGCCCTGCCATATCAGCACTTGGTGATTCGACATTATTATTATAATGAAACCAAGTTGGTCACGCCAATTTCATTTCACCCGATTTCGAATATGAAATAACATTGCAGTTGAACAGTTGTTTTTAATGGAATTTTGATGACATAAAAAAACACTTTTCAGGTTCCCAAAAAAAAGTTAAGTTAGAAGTGCAAGCACACATATATATTATTTAAATGCCATGGTTACTTTTGTTGGTACGGAAAGGAATTAGACACAGTGAGATAGCTGTAGTTTTGTAGAGAGACATGTTTTTTTTTCCTTTCAATTTTTTTCCCACAAAGCAAATCACAGTCGATGAAGAACACAGCGTGTTCAGCGTTTTCTGAATTGTTTTTTTCCCCGTGGCGCCTGGAGGGGTAATATCACACTTCCCGACATGTGGAGAGCATGTGCAGTCACATTGCTCTCCTCCCAAGCTGGCACTTACAAATTGCCGTGTTGTGATTAATCAGAACTTTGTGGGACGATGAGGCGGGCTGGGTGGCTCATGGCCATGTCGGCACATTGAGGCCAGTTCAGAGTTCAGACAGAGTTCACTGTAAACCACATCCACTTTACACACCGTTTAATATTGCGGGTACCTGGTGCACGAATATAAATAAAAACTCTCCAGTAATGTGCGACTGTCCTTGTCCAGGACAGACCGTACAACATATAACGACGCAATGTCCGATCCACAAATATGAAGGAGACATCGTGGTGATAAACTCCACTGCTCTTTTTTATGGCCACATATCTACTTGACAATGGACCAACCTTCCTACCGCACAATTCACCCACTACCTACTTACCTGTAGTAGCCACTCTCCTCACCAACACACGGAGACAGGTAAGGGTTCGAGTCGCTTTATTCTACATTTACCACACATAGCGCCCTCTTTCACCCACAGCTCTCTCTCCTTCACTCACAGCTCCCTCCTTCCACCGTCACTCCTGCCGACGTCCCCTCTTATTCCCATGGCTCCCTCTCCCATTCCCTACCCCTCCCCTCATCCATGCCTCCTCATCTCCAGCTACCAATCCCCTTTCTTCATACCTCGAGGTTACTGCAAATGAACTCAGTGCAAGGATTGACGTCAGTGATGTTGTGGGGACCGTTATGGAGGACTGTTACATTCCTACCCTGAAGGCTGCCTACCTACTCACCCACCTACCAATCTGTTCATCTGGCTACCTACCAACATCCCTACCTAAAAAACGTAGCCACCTACCTAAACACCCACCTATCTATCTATCCACCTATCAACCTACTCACCCATTAGTCTACCCACCCATCACCCACTTGTTGCATGCTGTTGGTGCAGGTTTATTCATGATAAGTTCATACAATGCTCATGTATCCATAATAAAGGTTTTTTGGTGAGATCGCGTAAATATAAATGTGCCCTTGAACAAATTCCACCACCCGACACAGCCAATTAGTAAGGTTTGTCACGTGAACAAAACGTGTCAAATAGTTATTAGTTCAGCACACCAGTGTGTTGGAGAGTAAACCCACAGCATTTACAACCAAAATGAGACCAGTTGAAGCTGGTTGCAATTACCGTGTGTCAAGTGGTGGCGGATTTAACGACACATATATATTCACACGATCTAACCCAAAAACCTTCATGGATAATATTGGTCGCTACAGCCTACGTGTCAGATACTCATATATTCCACTGACAACACAACTCAATTGTATAATGGGGGCTTACTTTGATATTCGTTTTGGCTTTGTTGACTTATCCGCATTCCCCCAGAGCAAATGCCACACACACTATTCTATAATGGGCCACCGATGTCACCTTCATCAAAGCTCCGACAATCAGAAACACGTTGGCTATGTACGCCTTCAAAAGCGATTACTCGCCCGCTGCTATTATCGGCCATGGCAGGGTTGACTTTGCAGGGGCAATTTATCTGTTCTTCTTTTTTCTCACAGACTTGTCAGGTCTGTGTGCCCTGACGCCTGCAATTGATGCTCCCAAACCATGGTTACCCGGCTTTTCCTACGCGCCGCTACAAAAAGTGATGGTGTCGCTTTGGCTCTCCGAAATTATTAATTTGATAAAGGAACATGCACGCACCAAACTAAAAGGTGTTATGTTGTAGTTATACCCCTCGGCTGTGTCTCCCCGGGATGTCTGCCATCAGCTTCAAGCTTTGTTTATCAGAAAGACAGAAAAAATAAATCAACATTTCTAGTGTGAAAACATAACTTGTAGGTGCACCTCTAATGAAGACGGTTGGCTACGTACGGTGCAAAATAAGGTCAACATACATAAGGCACACGGAAATCTTGGTGGTATTTGTCATTAATAGGGGGTGTGATTGGGTTGCACCCTCATCTATCATCACCAATCATCCGAGGTGAACCCCTATGCAACTGATTGCAATGCGATCCGAGTGCAATACTGCCACAGAAAATGGTCATTGGAGCTATGCAGTTTTAAATAATCTAGATTTGAAACTAATTTCTTTAGAACAATTTTTAATGTTTAATTTATTGTCCTTCCCCCACACCTCCAATTAGCATGGTAGACTGATGAGCATGGTTCAGAAGAAGTTTAACATACACACACTGTACATATATATACATAAACGCATAGCCAAACATATATACACATGTATATATACATATGCAATGACAATAGAGCCTACATGCGGTGCGAGTGAACTAGTGGCCACGGGAGGTAATGACAACTTACAGTGCGAAATGCACTAGTGGCCACAGTAGGTAATGACAAGGGAGTCAGCCTGCAGTGCGAGTGAACTAGTGGCCACGGGAGGTAATGACAGGGGTATCCGTTGCGAGTGCAAAGGGACTGGTGGCTACGGGAATGATCGAGAAGGGAGCGTGGTCAGGTGACGGAAGAGGACGGTGGAGTCTGCCGGTGGAGTGAACCTCCCAGAGTCAGCGAGAAGGTTCAGGAAGGGGGGCGTGGCCTCAGTTGGTATAAAAGGGAGATGCGCGGGAGACTCGGGGCTATTGCAGTGGGGTCTCCGCTGATGTTAAGTGAACGCGTCTTCAATAAAGTGTCATCTCAAGCGAAGTGTGTCAAGTCGTCATTACACATAGATACACGTGGACACATAGCCACGCACACACATTCACATGCACGAAAAACGATGACCAAGATCCCCCGTATAGCCTCAACAGACTGGTGGGGCAAGTGCTGTTCGCGAGCACCTATGAAAGCCGGCATGACACACGAGGGGGTGGGTGGACAGCACAACCGGCCACCTTTGTCTCCCAAGTGGTGATGTTTACACATCACACGAGGTAATTATTTGAGGCTGAGATGGACCTCACACATACACACAATCATACATGTGAACAAAAAGCAAAGACTTTCCAAATCGCCATACAGACTGTTGAGCCAAATGCTGTTAGCAAGCACCCTTGAAGGTTGGCATGGCGCGTGGGGAACTGGTGTGTTCATCATCAAACCCGGCTGCTTTTGTCTCCCCAGTGCTGATGTTAACCACATGATGCACTTAAGGACGATTTATCCATAGCTGGTTCGTAGTGCAGTGCACTCACCATTATGCCACTGCTTCCCATAACACATAGACGGTGCTAAAATCACACGTATGCATGCGCGCGCACACACACACACGTACGCACCATCTTTGCCGTCAAATGTTTCACCAATTGAATAAGTGATTTCCTGTGGCCGTGCTTGATTGCAAAAAAATTGGGAAGGCAGCTCGATAGGGGCGCGACAGGGCACGAGCGTATCGGGACATATGGCGCGGCGCAATAGCAGCGGGGTAGTGCGTCGATAGGGATGTGATTCCAGCTCTCAGCAGAATCACACCTCATCAACTACACCGAAATTGCATCGTGCACCTAGGGGCCGTCCATAAATGACGTCACGCACCTAGGGGGGGGGGGTCAGACATTTGTGACGATGTGTGACGTTGGGGGATCGGGGTTTGAGAAACGTGACGTCACATCAAAATTGCGCAAAGTTAAATAAATATAGGCAACACGTTCTACTTAATTAAATAGACGTTTTAATACGTTTTTCTCCTACAACATCAGAGTGCAGCGCCACATTAAATAAGCACTACAATGACAATAGTTTCAAGTGATTTTAAGCATGTTTTTTTTGGGGGGGGGGCAGAGCTTTGTGAGGTCATATTTGAGGGGGGGGGGTCTGACTTTTTGTGACGCCGTGTGACGAAGGGGGGGGGAGGGTAAAAAATCGTCCAAAATCGCGTGACGTCATTTATGGATGGCCCCCTAGGCCTTTAGTCACGACCGCCTTATCTTTATGAGTGGTAGCATGAGGGTAGCTAAAATTGATACGGTGAATATGGATGCGGTATGGGGAGGGAGAGAGGTTAGTGGGTGCGGGAATTATGAGGGTACCTAGGGATGGATGGAGTGATCTGCCAGGGAGAAGGGGTGGGTGTTGAAGGAGGAGCAGAAACTCGGTGGGCTCTCATGAAATTGTATTTTCCGAGACCAAGGTTCTCTGCAAACCTCCTGGCTATCATCAAAGGTTTGTACACGAAACCATACAAATATACAAACACAGACATAATTTCAACCGTGATGATGGTTACAAACTGAGTAATCATTGGAAAGATGTGATTTACCATGCAAAAAAGATTTAACTACACTTATTTGCCAATCTTATTTGACAGACAACCATTACAGTTTTACCATGTTTAGTGGTGGTCTCCCTGTCACAGGTTGAGTCACAAACCGCACCTCGCCTTTGTTATGCAGTCTATTCTTAGTCTCAAGCCTCACCTTACCATATTAATAATAAGTATGCGGCCCTTGCCCCACCACCTTCTCCAACCATTATATAAACGGAGTGGTGGCTTCTGCAATCTCTCATTTACTTGATACAGCTGTCGTGGCTGTGACGGTACCACCTGAAGACGGAAGCTTGTGTTGCCTCCGAAACGTCGTGATTTTTATTTTTTATTTTATTTTACTTTTTAATGTTTTTACCTACGTGACTTTACCGAAAAAACCTAAGAATAGACAGGGAGGGTGCTTCTTGCTTAATGTGCAGGGGAAGTTTGTTCCAGTGCAAAGTGGGCGAGTCGGGAAAAGGAGCGTAAACGGGGATTGTGCACAAGGAGAGGGGGGGACGGAACGGTGAGGAGTAGTGGGAGAGATTGAGAGCGGAGCGGGCAAGAGGGGACATAAAACCAGACAAGAGAAGCGGGGTACGGTGGAGCAAGGCCATGAAGAGATTTAAATACCAGCGTGAGGAGCTTGAACAGACACCGGTAGTAGATGGAGAGCCAGTGCAATTCTATAGGGTGGGTGGAGGTGCTGGAGCAGTTGTTATAGGTCGTAAAATGAAGGGTGCAGGTGCATTTTGGATATGTTGTAGTGGAATTAATGGATCGGCTGGCATACCGAGTAGGAAAGAGTTACATACGTACATAGGCTCCCAGGTCTATGAACGTACTATGTTGAACTTCTTTCGCAACCGTGCGTTGCCAACCGTGCTATTTTTTTTACGTGACTTTACCGAAAGAACCAAAGAGTATGGATCCTTGCAGTCACGAAAACTTCAAATCTAGAACGTGCTAATCTGCCCAACTCTTCATCAACCAGCATTGGCTAGTGCAGTGTATGGCAAAAATAAAAAAATCCCCATCACTGCCACTGCATGGATGCCTTCATCCAGTACCAGTTTAGAACTGTGACTTGTTTTTACTAAATTTTGATTTAAAGCTTTCGTGACTGCAGGGATTCATATTCTTGGTTATTTCGGTAAAGTCACGTAGAAGGGAAACAATAAAATAATAAATATATAAAACAATACAATTCTCACGACGTTTCGACTGCAACACAAGCAATCATTTTAATTTTGGAGCGTTCGTGACTGCAGGAATTATTCTTTGGTTCTTTCGGTAAAGTCACGTATAAAGATAAAATAATAAATTAAATAATAGCATACGACGTTTCGATTGCAACACAAGCAATCATCATCAGGTATAATGAAATAGCGACACAAAATCTAACCAGAAAACCACAGACAGACATATAAGCAGACAGATATCACCAAGATACACATAGAGAGCAACACAGGTACAGAGAGGGGTGATCGTCTCTGTGGGGTGGCCTTAAATAGACAGAGGGGGGCGGAGGCAGAGAGAGGGAGGGGGTTAGAGATAAAATTTACATGTCAATGAGTACGAAGAGACGCGTAGTAAAGTACGCAGGCTTCGTGAGAATTTTATTGTTTTATATTTTTATTATTTTATTGTTTCCCTTCGACGTGACTTTGTTTTTACTATGTAACACTTACTTGCAACGGGGATTCCGTGCTCACACTCCCCGAGCCCGACTTGTTTTGTACACTATCAAACAAAGACAAAGATCCCCCGTGTAGCCTTAACAGTCTGTTGGGGCAAGTGCTGTTAGCGGACACCTTCGAAGGCCGGCACGGCACACGAGGAGGTGGGTGGCCAGCACCATGCCCGGCCGCCTTTGTCTCCCTAGTGGCCATGTTTACATTCCGCAATGGGTAGTCATTTGAGGCTGAGTCGATCTAGGGGAGGCCCAGGATCGGTTCAGATAATCGTCACTGGTGTTGTCCATGAGAGGGAATCGAACTCGGGTCGCTGGGTTCGTAGCGCAGCGCGCTAACCGCAACACTATCACCACAGTGTACAGCTGCACAGTGCAGCGTCCACACAGCCCCAACACGCATTCGCATTCCCCTCAACTTCACTTTGAGCCCTGATACTCTACTCGATAAGCCACGAGTTCATGGCAGCACCTGCGTGTTTGTTGATTTATTGTTACACGAATGGTCCCGTTTTGCCAGTTGCCCGGCTATTTTTTACAACGGCGACCCGTGGTGCATGAGCACAGCAGCTTTATTTTGGTGATTTCGAAAACGTTTTGGTTTAGACATATTTGTTTGTTGTAGTACAGTTAGACTGATAACTTTAATCTAAATTGTCTTATGGTTGTTATTGTTTGACTTGCATCCCAATGGGATTTTTGCACACAGCGTTAATATACGGTGCCTTTTCTGGAAGACTTTGCTATTTTTTCCTGTTTTTTTCTGTTTGCGCATCGTCACTTCAAGATGTTTCTTGTTAATGTTTTTGTTTGTTGCGGTTGCACCCGATTCAAGAGCCAAATGGCTCACAGGACTATACCTAATAAATGAACTGAATGGAACTGAAAACATGTGATAATAGGGTTTTCCCCTTTTTATGGCAACAAAACAGGTGTTAAGATATCAAAACACCAAACATCTTAACACCTGTTTTGTTGCCAGAAAAAAAGGGGGAAAAACCTATTATCATATTTTTGTACTGGCAAAGGAGGTCCCATGATGTTAAATGTGGGAGAGAACGAGTGCAGGGTCCTCAAGGAATAATGGTACAAATATAGTCAGTCTGTAGTGGCAGTGGTTCCCAACCTGTGGTCTGTGGTGATTCTTAGAGAGCAACACAAAGCAGCAATGAGCGCTTGTCGCACACATCGCTCTCTGTTCAAACCAGAGACTGGCCGTGTCATGCAAATCACCCCACTGAGCCTAGAGGTGATGATGACAGCACTTCTTGTGATGTCACTTCCTGGTAATGTGAACGAACAGCCAAAAGGGTGGTGGAATATCACATCATACTTTGTCTCTAATTGGTTATTCGACAAGGACATGCCTTTACTGTCAAAAGTTAAGTAGAAAATCCATATTCCCATGGCAGGCACCAGTCTATTCTTTGGACAATTGATGCTGACTCATATTACCATTTTAATGATGCCTGACCTCCAAAGAACGATGAGCCGAATCAACCCTCAACCAAATGGGAAATTTACATACAAGTTCAAACGGGAAATTACATACAAATTAAAAATTAATCACCCACCCAATATCTTACTCGACGTCCTGGTGTCACATAGGCCAAAAGAGCAATCGGGCAGTGTTCAAAGTCATTAGCAGCTCTGAGTCAATGCTGTACATTCCATATGACAGGAACTGGCGTCTCCATAGGATGACCCATAGATCTGGTTTTAACTTCAGTTAGTCTAATCAGCAAGAATGTTATGGATTAAGTAAAACCAAATGTTGCACTATGGTCCTGATCCATAGCATCATGGTACACGGTAACATTAGCTTAAAACCTCTAAGTAACCAGTTCAAGGTTCCACATAGTAACCAGTTCAAGGTTTGCTTTTTCATATATTTAGAAACATTTCTCCAAATTAAGCTCGATTGTGCTGCTGGTACTATTTCATGAGACGAAGTGTCCATTCGTATCTCTTACACAACAGTGGAATTATTCGGGCCATGGAAGCGGATATCACAGAACTACTGCTGAGATCCCTTCAAGTGACCTCTGGTCCACACAATCATGGACAGCATTTTCCCACCGACTATGGACACAAGAGCAACGTTCATTGTGCAATGGTCAAACCAATATTTGTTTATTCTCAGAGCTGAAATTCAACCAAATTTCAATGTGATGGGATTGTTGGACACAGTCATTGATGATCAGGCTGAGGCAATCAAATCACTGGACTTGAGAGCCCGATTTAATCACAGGTGGCTGCCTGGATTCAAACCCAATAATTAATCCCTGCCATTTTAACACTGTGACCTCTGAGCCATCTGGCCACCTTCATCTAGCCAAAGCAACAAGGAATAGAAATTGGCTCACAACACTTTGGTACGCAATTTTTTTTTACTATCACTGACAATATGAATATCTACCCTAAGTCAAGCAGGTAACTGGCATAATCACTATGGGCAAATCCTACATGCTCGATCGCAAGCATCCTCTTATGCATATTCGATGGGAAGTCTAAGTGAATATTTTGATAATTATTACATGTCCAGCATGTTGCCAACTGGTGCCATGATGAGTTAATGGTGTCAGCCCAGTCACCACTGACTGTACCAGTGTGACCATTATGTTACATTGGCAGGAGCACTCGTGACATCCCGCAATTTGGTGATTGTTCTATTAGCCCTAAAGAGAAGAGCTACTGAGATGGTTTCGTGATAGATGTTCCCAGTTTCAAAGACAATGCATATATATTATCAGAGTACGTTTTTTGTTTGCATTCTGGCCACAAGTATTGTGGTTAATGCAGACATGATTCCTTGTAAAAGGTTTCAGTTTGGTGTTTTAACATCTTAACAACTGTTTTGTTGCCAGAAAAAATGGGAAAACATTTTCTCATATTTTGGTACTGGCAAAGGAGGTCCCACGATGATGATGGTGGTTGACCATTGTTCAGCCTGTTGTGTTGGTGGCGATATCTTAACTACCTTGCCTGGTATACAGGAGGTCGTGGGTTTGGTCACACCCATTAACAGCTGTATATTTGGAGTTTGCGTGTTCTCACCATTATCGTGTGGATCTTTCTCCGGGTCCCCCGGTTTTTCCCTCCACATTTAGAAATATGTGTTTAGAGTATTGAGCTGTAATACATTTCCATGTGATAAGCCACTTCGTTGAGCTATCGTTTGTGGCCAGTCGCTTCTGAAAAGAGCGACATAGCTCAGTGGGCCTTGCCTGGTAAAATATAAATTCATAGTTTAGTTTGTTATTGTTTCTTAACTGCACTCCCCTGTGCTTTGCACTTCCGAGTTCTATGCAGAATTGTCTCCCACTGTTATGCCTTGCAAGAGGAATTTTAATCTCAACAGCCTGTTATAAATGTAAGTATCTTCATACGTGGCGCTATCTCAAATTTGGAAGGTCATGAGTTCAAATGCACATCAACATCCTTCCAGATGCAGATCCATCCCATGGCTCAATAAACAACTACTTTAAGGAAAAGTCAACAGTGAGCATGCTGTGGAAAGACTGGCCTCTGCCAAAAAACAACAAGGAAATTTAACATCACCACCACCACCAGCTATGTCTACCAATGGAGATGACTTCCACCCTAATGCTCAAGCAAGGGTGGAGGCCTGTGACATTCTTAATTTCAAGTGCAAATCTGTTCTAACAATTACGTCCCTTGGCTATACACAGATGTGTTTTTAATAGGAAGGGGCCAAAGTAATTTCATGCTCACACAAGCATATAGGGTGGTCCTCAAATCCAGTTTACAGCCTTGAGTCAATCATGACACGTACACATCCCTATGGCAGAATTGAGTTGATTCATAGGTCAACTACTGTTGCCTTTCCACACGCTGGGACAAACATTTATTGACCATGACCTGGGTAAACCCCCAGCGAGAATGTAAATTTGAGACCTGCCCATTGCAAGATATGTGCTCTAACCTCTACACCACCTTACCAGGTTTATATTCTATTGGTATTAAAAGTGTGTCCATGTCATATGATATTACTTTCTGGCTGGATTCCTGCCCGGCTTCCTGGCTACCATGTTACACAACAACAGCGGTGACGTCGGCACCGCACACGTCTGTGAAGATGACGTCACCATCATCCACACATCGTTGATCGCTGTTCGTGCATTGCGCCGACGTCATCACGTCTCCTCCCCCACCCACCCTGCACCCCGGCCGTGAATTCCACGCGATAGAGATAGAGACGGAGTGTAGAGAGTGACAGGGAGTGAAATGGAGAGGAAAAGGGAGAGCAAAACGGAAGTAGGGGAGCGAGGGACAGCAACAAGCAGTGCGAGGGAGCAATTAGGGAGAGGCAAGAGAGACTGAGCTGTGAAAGGGAGAGTTGAAAATAAGGAGAGCGAGGGTGAGAGAGGGATCCGGGGGAGGGAAGTGGGTGAGATGCAGAAAGACGAGAGGAATATCGGGGGAGGAGAGGAAGAGAGACACAGAGACGGACAAAGTGAGAGATCGAGATGACTTGGGATTTACGGCACAGAGAGAAAGGTAGAGAGAGACAGAGTTCTATATCAACGTAAACGTTCTGCTGGCTGGCTAGCAGGGACGGACAGACGGATGTCAAAAGGTTGCTAATTATTGTACAAAGTACTTTTTTCTTATAATACAATTTTTTTTTACCGCCAAATCTCCAGCCCAAGTGTTCCCTGTAATTGTGCAGTTAAAAAAAGAAAGTGCTCTAATTGAAGCCCCTTTTCAAAGTAGTGACACACACACACACGTCTAATATGCACCATCACAAACCTGCTTTCAGACTAACAGCAAAGACCGATGGAATTTGGAGTGAAGTGATCTTTTCATTGCAGAAGTTTTCACAGGAAATAGTGCATTTATACACTTTCATCTTTTAACAATGCTCTCACTCTCTTTTGTAAGATTTTAAAATTTGGCGATATTTTCTCTCTCACAACTTTGCCACGTAAATGGAAATAGATTTACAACAACAAAAAGAACAGCCAAACAATGTGCTGGGTACGTTGGGCAATGCATCGTTACGTGTACAAAAGACTTTGTGCACGTTCTATAAATGTGTAATAAACGACTCTGTCAGGCTCTCTTGGTCTCCGTTGTCGTTTATTTAGGTTATTCGTATCGCACCCCGCTGGTCCTCGGCCGGACCCGCGCCGCCTCTACTGCGCGCCCCGCGCACGCTCCGTGTGGCCCGCACTCGCTGGTGGCCGCTCCGCTCTCTCCATGTGCCCCGCACACACCGCCAGCCACACCGCTCGCTCCGTGTGCCCCGCACACTCCGCTAGTCACCCACTAGCCACGTGTGCCCCGCACACTCTGCTAGCCCCTCACACACCGCTAGCCCCGTCTACCCCACGCACACCGCTGGCCGACGGTGTGCGTCGGTCTTCGACCACGTGGCAGATGGCGCCGCTCCTCCCGCACTGCCCAGCGTGGCTTCCCCTGTTCTCGCTCCGTTCCAACTCCTCGATCTCTTCCGGCTCTCTCCCTATATCCTTCCCATCACGTGACCCTAACTCCTCCTTCCCGTACTGCCCCCGTCTCCGCCCCCGTTCACCTCGTCTCCCATTGGAGCCGAGGTGAGCAGTGGCTCCTCCCACACGCTCCGCCGACCAGGCTCCGCCGACCAATGCTCCGGGCGGTGTGATTGGCGCGGAAGCCAGCAACCACCCCATTTATGCTCGCATTACAAATGCAGCGGCTTCATTTATCATAACCAAATATGCACATTGTAATGCAAGAAGGCGTGTGTGCACATTTACACAGTCGTTCGTTGATATTTATATATCTAGCATGCATATTCATGTAAAAAAAAACATGGCGTTTGAGAGCAGTCAGACTTTTAAACACATCTACAATGTTATGCAAATAGGCTGTGTTTACCTTGATAGACAAAGTGGAATCCTTTGCCAGTTGAGTCTTTAGTGGATTTGAATTTTAATGAAATTTGATTTGTGGAACTCAAGGGCAGGGTTTCACCTGCGGTGAGAGACAAGGAAAACGCAAAAAACATTACATTAAAAATAGATTAAATTCACACGGGGTGTATGTAAAGTATTTAAACGTGCTTGCACTGGTCTCGATTCACATTCAAGATCGAGAGGTCATCTCGGCAAATGCGATTGACGCACCACTCCTTGTAATCACTTCCCTTGTTCTGTTGCATATCTACAATGTCCACGAATCCCGACCTACGAGGCCAGTATTTGGGGTTTGTGTAACATAGCCGTGGTGGGATCTTATGGCAGTATAGCGTGAGAAGCAACACGAAAGTTCAGAAAATAATGTCGCAGGTCAATCACCGCGGACATTCAGCAAAGGGAAGGATGCATACAATGAGTGGGGCACCATGTGCAGAATGGTGGACGGGTTGCTGAGGTCGGCATACCAATGGGAACCTATGGATTAGTAATGAAGGGAAAGACCTAGAGTGAGAGAAGACCTTTGAGGTCCGGTATCTACTTTGCAATAGTTACAGGTTGTCAAGACACCACACAGCCAGTTCTGTGAGAACGCATCTTTTCACAATGCGAATTGGACATAATGTGATGAATGTATTGGGGGATACACGTTTTATAACGTGGATGCAAATTGGATATAACACGAGTGAGTGAACGGAACGGCGTCGCGCGTAATATAAATAAGCGGTTGTGCGGCTGCCTCGGCGTAGCGTCACACGAGGCAGGATGCTGCTGGATGCTTCTAGATGCTACCCACGCACTTTGTCCAGCCTGTGTACGCATCTCATGCTTTGTCGCGGACCGTGCTTTATCCCGTATTATATATTATTTATATTATCACGCGATTTTTAGAGAAAGCAGGCGTTGTTCAAGAACGCAACTACCGCGTTATAGAACAGACTGCGCTACGCACAGATACAATTATACCTGCAGACATACAGACAGTCAGATGCCTGATCAATTATATGTATCCATCTTTGTGGATGTGTTGGTATCCGTTTATCTCTCTAAAGAAATGGCAACATTATCCAAACTAGATCAATAGTGTACAACGCAGGCTCATGTAGACGAAGAGACATAAGCCTTTAGACTAAAAAGCTGTAAAATTGATAGGCAGGCATCACGGGAAGACACACGCAATCACAGGTACGCAATCGACATTAATCTGCAGAGACAGATGAACAGACAGTGACAAAATGCAGAAACGCGTACGCAAAACAGTCGAATGTTCAGATCAACACGACTTAACCTGTAACCTTCGTTACGTAAAGTTGATGAAATTATATTGGGCAAAGTTGAAATTAAATCTATCTGATGCACGGCACTGCTCCTGTCAAGGCGACAAAATATGTCTGCGGCTGTCACTCACGGTCATTAATGGTCACTAATGGTCACTAACGGTCACTCACCATCATTAACGGTCACTCACCATCACTAATGGTCATTAATGGTCACTCACCATCACTAACGGTCACTAATGGTCACTAACGGTCACTCACCATCATTAACGGTCACTCACCATCACTAATGGTCATTAATGGTCACTCACCATCACTAACGGTCACTAATGGTCACTAAAGGTCACTAACGGTCACTCAGGGTCCCTAACGGTCACTCGCCATCACTCACGGTCACTAATGGTCACTAACGGTCACTCACCATCACTAACGGTCACTCACCATCACTCACGGTCATTAATGGTCACTCACCATCACTAACGGTCACTAACGGTCACTCAGGGTCACTAACGGTCACTCAGGGTCACTAACGATCACGTGCGCGCGGTGTGCGGCGTCTAGGATACCGGAGTGGGCGCCGGAGAACGAGCTGAGGAGCACGGCCTGCTGGCTCGACCCGTCGAACACCTCCACCACGTCGTTCAGGGCCGTTTGGAAAAACTTGAACTGACCGAAGACAACTGCAACAAAGGGGTGAATCAAAAAACGACGGAATCGTTAGCCGGAGTCGGACTGCGGGCTGTGACACTTTATACGGACTCATGAACGCGTGGCCATGAACTTGTAAATTGTTTGTATTCAGGCGTATGTACGCTGAACTTCTTTCTGCACCGTGCGTAGCAAGCCTCGTTTCATGTTGCGTGCGATTTATTTATTGGCATTTCCGGTTCACATTCCAATGTTAAACACGCGGCATCCCAGCAGCGTTAAGGTCGCCGTTCTTATTCGCGGGGCTCATTTGTTGGGAATGTTTTTTTTTTTACAGTGGGTTGGTGATTCTCGTCTTTAAAAAAGCAACACACGGTGGGGGGAGTTCAAATGAGTTATTCACGAATGGGCCCCCAAGTTATTTTTAAGTCTGCCTCCTTTCCTTGGCAATTATATTAAAAAAAAAAACGTTTTTTATTATTTTACCAGGCAAGGCTCACTGAGCTGTGTATCTATTTTTCATAAGTGACCTGGCCACAAATGATAGCTCAACGAAGCGGCTTATCACGTGGACATGTATAGCAGCCAGATAACTCTAAACGCACGTTGATTCTAAATGTGGAGGGAAAAACCGGAGGACCCGCAGAAAAATCCACGCGACCACGGGGAGAGAGAGACATGTAAACTCCAAACATACAGGCGCCAGGGTCGGGATCGAACCCACACTCTCATGCAGAACCGGCCCTAGACCTTTGGGGGCCCTAAGCAAAATTTGGTCGGAGGCCCCTTTGATGTATGATTTTTTTCACCCACAAGCTAGCAGTGACTCTAGGGGGGCCCTCTGCTGGCCACGGGGCCCTTTGCAATTGCAAGGGTCGCTTAGTGGCTGGGCCGGCTCTGCTCTCATGTATACCAGGTGAGATAGTTAACACGTCGTCCCCGCGGTGCCCTTAAGCATGTATCCCAGATGGTCCATAGAGGCCGCAGCTGACGTAGGGAAATTGTCCCATGTCACGAAGGATAGGGTGCCCTTTTCGTTAAGGAGACAAGCGAAAGTGTCTCTTACACTCAGACGTATGTTGGTGCCCTTCAAACAATTGTGGAAATGCAATATTCACATGGCGGGGGGGGGGGGGGCAGTCCTTCCATAGGTTGACCACCGTTGAGATGTCCCACAAAATGGTGCATATCCTAATGAATGGACGAGTCTACCCACAGCCTGGAATTGAACCCCGTAATCTGAGCACGCACAGCAGTAAAGTATTTGCCTGGCATAGGGGGTTTAATTCCAGTGCAATCTTCTAGAGATTTCTGGGCTTTAATGCAACTTTTAGCCACTGGTGAATACTGTGCGCTGTATTTTCATGGAAGCATTAAGCAATAGTAATGAGTTTTTGTGAGCGTGTATATGTATTTAAAATTATTTTCTGTCATATGCCGAGCATGGAAACAGGTGCCTGCAATTCCAGCGCACTGCTGGAAGGATTGAACAATCACGCAGAGATCAACAGATTTTCAACCTGCAGGGGTAATGAGTCGGTTAATACATGGAAGTACAGCAACTAGGCGACGGACCAGCCTGCACTCACATTTTGGCATTGTCTCCCATGTGTGCATGGCTAATCTTTGTGTATTACAGTTGCCGTGGATATTTAAGGAGCCGGCCAATACATTCCAATGTAGGACCCTTCCTGTAAACGATTCTTGAGATTTGGCAACGCTTTTCCGGAGAGATTAAGTTGTTTCTCACCTCGAAATTGCAGCGATGACCCCATAGATGAGGACATGCCACATTACTGTGGCAGGGGTCAGTCTCTCCATAGGGGAAATTATGGTTGTACTATTTTTATCAACCCTAGAGACACGATGAATATGATCACGGGCTGATAAGGATGATTAACTTGCAACAATGGCATCAGTGCCATCCAGAACAAGTTAATCCGTAAGCGAAAAACTACCCGTCAGTATTATCACAAAACATGCGGACGGCATTCATGGGCCATTTAAAACACACACAGTCACGGCAGTATGAGACGGTAGGCACGCCAAACAAGGCGCGCGGTGGACGCATTAATTGGGATGCGAGTGTCACCGTACCGTATTCCTTGGGAACGACGACGGTGTAGGCGCACGTCTGGCTGCTGGAGTAATTGGACGGGTATCCTGGGGAGAGCACCGCTCCCTCCTGGCCCACAGAACGGCCTCCGCACGGAGCTGCGTGGTGGCAACAGTGACGGCGTTAGCGGCGCAAGACAATCACTGCCGCCCCGGAGCTAAGCCGCAGTGGGCCTGGCAGTGCAGCAGCATATTCACGGGGTTCTATTTACAGAGTGGCTCTGGTAGCTTGGCTCCAGCTCTAGGCTGGCTCCCTGCTACAAGCGAAGGCCTGGCTCCACCAGGACCTCGCTCCAGCAGCCCCCTGGTTCCAACTCAAGAGCAACTTCACGTGACTGTTCCTGTTCCCAATACATTTACCTATTCCTGGCTCCAGAGTCACAAACACCGATCGTGAGTCATGTATTTTCCTGATGCTAACCAGATGAAGGTGTCATCACGGCCAAAGCCGTTGATGCCAACCACCACCTCCACGCTACCAACGCTATCTACCCTCGTCAAGATCCCACAGTTGCTGGACTGTAGACACAGCGATCTCCAAGTCCTGTCCCCACCATCTTCCCCTCGGTTGCCGGATTCGTGGAGACCACTCACTTGGCCCAACACCAGCAGTGCCATCAAGCTCCGTGTATGCGTGCATGTTTTTTTTTGTTACGCAGTGCAATCAGGTTAAAATGTGTGTTCTAATTTGCGGATGAGAGAACAACATCAGGTTTTGAAATTAAGAACAACAATTTGCTCGGGCCCATCGGTGGGTATGTCACCCGTGCTGAGCTTTGCCACACTAACAGACACAGATGTAGTGCAACACACTTAGGTGACAAAAGGACGTATTGATTTGTTGCTTGATGTCAATCCTTAAAGTTAAGATACGTGGATCAAACGCGGTGTGTTAAGAATGAGCAGTCTAATGATGCACAGTGTCCACAGGAAATGCGTTGAATCGCATTTTTAAGAAATATTTTCATTCAGTGTGCAACTGACATACTCCGTCGCTATTACACTAACGAGCAACCAACTATAAAAACAAACTAAATATAAAAAATACGTATAAAAGTGTACAAATATATGACATTAATAATTGTGCAACATAACTCTAGTTGGCTTCATGTTATTGGTAATCATCAGGAAGCCTTAGTTGGTTACACAATTGATCCTTATGGCAGTACCCCGAGTTACCAATTAATACAAAATGGCCGAGGCAATTAAATACTTTATTTCTGGGACACTTTTTCCCAGGGGTGTTACTTAACTCCGCCATTCGGGTACCAATCAATCCGAAATCAGTGCTACTCCGCGATGTCGAAACGCCAAACATTAGCATAAATAATCCGTTATCGAAAAATTCAACTTTGAATAGTGCATCGTGTACAGCTCGTCGAGATGAGTTGACTGCCGCATCGCCGAACATCAACGGACTAAAAATGACTGCATCACGGACATTATGCGAGAGCCGGGGTACCATGGTACCATAAGGTTCAATTGCCAAAGCATGTAATGGTTACATCTTAACAGGCAGATATCAATAATGAGATTCCTGGGGCCAATTTGAAAAAAAAAATTACTTAATTAATGAGGCAGATTTGTATGCTCATTATACGCACCCAATTTCCACAATACATTATTTATTACTGGCTCAAAAATGGTTAAGGAAAAATGCAGATTTCCTTTTAATTACCACTGACAATGGGAGTGTCATTCAAACAATTTGGGGATTAGACAAATTTTATATATATTTTGACCTCGACAGGTTTATACCGAATGGTTACCCTTACAGAAAACATGCCAAATGGTCTTTGTATATCAGAAGAGTTATAACATTGTGAGAACAATACTCTAGGAGGAGTATAGGTAATTAAGCTCCCAGCCATGTGGAGTGAAAGTCAGACATCATGCCGAACAAAGCACGGCACAATCCCGACACACATCGCAGATCAATAGAGCCGAACCGTAAAAAAACACCTATGCAATCGCCTCCCCTGCTCAATTAAGCATCAACGGTGGCACATTAACACCACCGCCGGCGAGGTGCCAGTCTCCGTAGGACTGCCACAACGTGGAGCCGCAGTCATCGTGACTGCAGAAAGAAGAGGGAAGAGAACCACCGCCGCCACCAGCAGCGAGATTTGAACTGGCGACATCGAGCGCTCCGTTAACAACGGCGTCCCACCAAGGCGTCATGTGAAATCCGTACGGCGCATCGCGCAACGTGCCAGCACGCAGCACCGCAAGGCCCGGAGGTGTTTTCTTTTTTTGTTTTACATCGGCAGTGTTCACGAAAAAAAAAGTACACTGTCGACTCCACTTAATCGCACACATTCCCTACTTAACATTGGTAAATGCTTAGTATTCTCGTGATCGTTGATGTATATTCTCCAGGAGAAGCTAATGTGCGTAGATTTGTTGGGTTGTCAAGGCTGGCTGTTATTATATGGGCAAGAATATATTGCTATGCGATGGGTTGAAGAGTGATCTGTTTTATGAATTGGCACAATTCAGAGCAATAATGTGATTCGTTTGTTCTTGTTCGCACTGCTAACTTGTTTGTCCTGGGTAGTCCGTAAATTGAATTTGCTCTTAATGAAAATGTCATGTTAACTTACAATTTGCATATATCATAAATAATAATGCATCATCCCTTCGTGCACTATTTGTGAACGTTAAAATTGTACTTTAATTAGCGCATTTAAACTTGACTACGATTCAGCTTTCACCGGAACTGGCCTTTGTTCAGAAGTTGTTAGTCCACAGCTGCTGATGGAAATGAACATGCACCGCCCACACTGCATTAGCACGCACAGACGATTGCGCTTATCACTGGGAACTCTGAGCCAGTAGTGAACATTCCACATTCCTATGGCAGGGGTCAGTCTTGAATAGCACTGATGCTATTGTAATATTGTATCAAGCACAGGCATTATTAATAAGTTAATGAGTTACGGTCTACTCCTCTGTAGTATGTACTCTCTTCCTGGTCTGTGACACGATGCGGATACATTGAGACTATCTTTTTAATAATACTGCAGGCAAAGCAAACAGAACATGAGAGGACATTCCATTGTTCAGCTTTGTTATTCATATAATAATAATACAATGGGTAATGTCTCAACACTGCAGTTTCTTACTCGCGGGCCTCCACTCTAGAAAGTGGAGGCCCTTCGAAGAGGTGGGAGGACCCACACCTTACCCGACCACACCTGGCCTGCCGATTGACTAGCTGTGGTTGAACCATATTCACACTACTGGGTGGACCGATTAATAACGATCGTCATTGTTTCAACCGCCGCGCCGGGAGATAGAACTGGTGACATATGGATTGTTCATCCAGTCTGTGAGCCATTCACCATGGCAGTATCCAATACACGTAATGATAATGATTAACTGTTATAAAGTACGTGCAGCATATTCTCAATCCACTGCTGGTTAAAGGCCTTCCCATGTCATTGGGTTTGTCTGACCATACTTCATCACGCTGGGCAGTGCAGGTTAGTGAAGGGGATGGTTCTGATATGACTCAGCACTGTTCTAAGCCTCGGCCAGGAATCAAACCTCAAGTCGCCAACATCTCTACATAAAGATATTGAAAATGTGTTGATGGTGTTCACTTAGTTTGCTGTAGTAGATTTTGGATTATTCGTTGAAAGTTTGCATCTGTTAGGTAATAGTACAAAGTCAATGTTATGTCTGACGTTAAATCAGCTTGATGTGTTGAAATTCATATACAGTAATAAGAAAAACAGTCCATCAATCAGATTTAATGGTTACCTCTAAAAGCCAGAGTAATCTTGCAAAGCAAAATAGAACACAATTTTGATTTATATACCATCTAATGCTATCTCAACATACCACACAGAACAGTGTAACATGGAAATCACGTGGGGAAGGGTGCTTATATCTGTATTCATTGTCATCGGAAGAGGCAAACAGGAAGGACTTGAGCCTGGACTAGAATATATATGTAAGTATGTTGAAGTTCTTTCACACCGTACGTAGCCAGCCGTGCTAATCGTAGGAGCGGGGGAAGGACAACAAACTGAACACAAAAAACAGTTCGAAAGAACAAAAAAGAGTTTTAAAGAACATCAGGGGAGCCTCGTCTCAAACGGTGTTAGACCAGAGGATGCCAAAAGGCGCCTTTTGGCGTCCTCTGGTCTAACACTGTTTGAGACGAGGCTCAAAAGAAATATGTCTCTGGTGTGGACCAATCAGTTTCAAGGGCAATGCATATATTACCAGAGTATGTTTTTTGTTTGCATTCTGACCACAAGCATTGTGGTTAATGCAGACATGATTCCTTGTAAAAGGTTTCAATTTGGTGTTTTAACATCTTAACACCTGTTTTTGTTGCCAGAAAAAAGGGGAAAAACCTATTATCAGTTCTGAAGATATTAAAATGGGCCAACAGGTCAAGAGCGTGGACGGCTGGGGGGGGGGGGAACAGTTGCAAGCAATGGGGGCAGCGAAGGAGAATGAGCGACGCCGTCTATAACCAACCAACAGCAGGTGTACGTACCTCTGCAGAGGGGCACAGGCTTGTTCCACGTGGGCCTTCCATCGTCACCCATAATACAAGTCAACGTTGAATGTCCATGCACCATGTATCCAGTGTCACAGCCATAGGTGACGGTGGAGCCCAACTTGAAGTCGCCGCCCAGGCGACTGCCATTCTTAACGTTGCCAGGGTCGAAGCAGGATTCCCGTGGCTTTTCTGTCACGGAAGGTGGCGACAAAAGTTAGGTTTATTGTCACAGCTCGTGAATTTGTGAACAGAGCAAGAAAAAGGAGAGAGGGAATTGACAGGACGCGTTTATTCCTCTCGAGTCAATATAAAACTATCTCCCTGCTCCAAGAAGCGCCAGGGGGTGATGCTTATTTTCTCCGGCAGTCCTCAGTCAATCATGGAAATTCCACATTCTTATGGTGGTTGCTAGTATGCCTATTGCATTACCATACCGACTTTCGACAAAGTGGAACTCGTTGAATTAGTCTTGCAGTGATGATCTCCCTACCTTCAAATCGTGATGCAAGTACTCCACTACCAGCATTGCACTGCCGGCAGTTGGACGTTCAATTATTACTTAGATCATTATTCGATTTTTGGTGGCTTAATAGTGGTTGGACGTTATAGAAAAATATATATTTAAAGGGCCAGTCATTTATCCTGCAAAGCTCCTGAGCTTTAGTTGTCATTATCATAGATCACTAAAGGGATATTGCACTACATTATTAAACATTGTGCATGCCAAGCTTAAAATTTGGGTGCCGCGGTGGCAAGATATTCATTACCTGGCCTGGTATACAGGAGGTTGTGGGTTCGATCCCGACCCTGACGCCTGTTTATTTGGAGTTTGCATGTTCTCCCCATAGTGCTGTGGATTTTTTCTGGGTCCTCTGGTTTTTTCCCTCCACATTTAGAGTATGTGGCTACTATACATTTCCACATGACAAGCCACTTCATTGGGCTATCATTTGTGATAGCCAGACCGCTTCTGAAAAACAGCTATATAGCTCAGTGGACCCTACCTGGTTAAATAAATAATAGTTTATAATTTGAAGGTCAAGTTCTAACGACACGAAAGTAAAAGTTTCCCTAATGCAGGTTTTTTTGGGTTAGATCACATAAATATATAAATGTGTCGTTAAAGCCACAAACCACCCGACACAGCTAATTAGTAAGGTTTGTCACGTAAACAGAACATGTCAATTCGTTACGAGTGTAGTGGCATAGCGCTGGCTGCTGGCAGAAAGGGAGATCTGTGCCGTACGGCAGTCCTGAGTTCAGCAGGCCAGGATATACACGAGAGGGGGATCGAGGGGAAAGGTCACAGAAGGAGCACACCAGGAACCCGCTGGTAGGTTCTAGAAAGGGGGTGTTGCTAGGGGCGAAGCCAGGCCACGTGACAATTTAAGAGGGACCCCTGTAGGGGACCTCGGGGCAGTTGTTGGAGTGGGATTCCTGTCGTGCTGCTGAAGTCCATCGTCGCCATTCTTCTCGTCGTCTTCACCATTCTTCTCGTCGTAGTCTCCATCTCTACCATCTCGGGGTGCCACCAGTCAGGCAACCTACCAACTGTCCTAAGTAGCGTCACCGACAATAGACCGACTACTTATTAAGAGTGTTAACCCCGATGGTGCTTGTTAATAAAGAAGTGCCTCCAAGTCTTATCATATCCGAGTTAGTCACTACACTAGTAGAGCACACCAGTGTGTTGGAGAGCAAAGCCACAACATTTACAATCTGAGTACGACGTTTTGCCAGTAATTAGATATAGCTTCATCAGGCGACAGCCAGATTTGTGGAGGACTCCTCCTATTTCGTTCCTTAAATAGAGGGGTAGTTTACCTGTTCAAATGTGCATCGGGGCAGTGCTCATCGCCACTGGTGTCCATATTGCCAAGGTGAGGATGACCACTCTGGACTTCTCCCACGGTTGTTTTCTGTTTGTATCTATTCCCCCAAGGTTATATCGACGGTGCTGTCGGGGTCATATTATGAAACAAAATAGCCATTCAGATCTCTCATAGAGCCGTGCAACCCTTTGTGTACGAGCGAAAGGGCCCCGTGGAAACAGATATCACAGAGCTACTTCCGAGATCCATTTAGGTGACCCACCTCTGGTTCAGACAGTAGGGCGGCAGCACTTTCCCAGCCACTCTGCTACAGAGATTCGTTTTCTTCGCATGGCAGTCAAAGCAAGATTATTTTTAAATTGTCACAACTGGAAATTAGCTAAATTACGTGCAGAACTAAAGTATAAGGCTATGCATTTTTTAGCGTGTTCGTGATTGTGCAGTTGTCATTATGGGTCACCTCGGAATTCGATGTGGAAGCCTCCCAGGCTGACGGTGCTGTCACTGGCGAAGGACAGGAACAAGCTGTTGCCACTGCTCTCCACGCGGCTGGGCAGCTGCGGGCCATGGTAAGAGCCAATCAGAGCGGCACTGCCATCCAGCCCGTCGTGCACGCTCAGGAAATCATAGTTGGCCTCAAGGCTAAAGCTGTGAAGAACGATAGAACGCGTTAAAGCTTACGCAGTACGCACACGCGCAGACAGTAGAACATATAAATGTGCAGCACTGAATTTGTTCCTGCTCTCTCCGCTACTGGCTGAAGGAGCTCCACGAGAGGGAGGGTACACAGCAGAGAATACCTCTAGAGAGTATTTTGGCCAACTTTTGGAGGGAGTGTGAGTTCCCACAGCCTGGTCCACCGTTCGCGACCACGCGATCGACTCACGCACACTGCTGGGTGGACAGAGACCGTGGGAGGTGGGGGGGAGAGAGTAAAAACAAAAACTTGCCCCAATATTTCAACTGCCCCGCCGGGAGAACAAATCGGTAATGTCTGGATTCCAAGTCGCATTTGCTCACCACTACCACCATGGCAGGATCCCACAGTGCGCGCACACACACACGTGAATGCTATTCTTTCCCGATTAGCCAAGTAGCCACTGAGACAAAACGATGTTTCTAGGGAAGCCTGGGGCACTGTGTGATACACAACAATGCACACTATGGTATATATATATGGTACGATGAGGGAAATCCCGACAGATCTTCGCGTAATATTTATATTTGTGCAATAAGAGGCCATGGGGTCGGTAATGCTTCAAATTAGTTCTGTCTCCCTCTTTGAATAAAATAATGATTCAGGGCAAAATTCAACAAGTTAAATATTTCACTTCTGAGGAAATATTTAGGCGGCAGATGTTAAAACAGAAATGCAACTTGCTTCACAAATAAACACCAAACAGTATCGAGATTTTCTCACAGTGCCATCATGCTGGCGTTGATTAACTCTAACGAGGTGTTTTCATTATTTCGATTAAAAGTCAAGAGCCAAACCTAGCATGAGGGTGAAGCCTTTGTATCATTCGATATCTTGATACTGGCGAACTGCTCAACCCGAGCTGATAACGCTTCGGTGTTTGCATTGTCCTTGTACTGCTCATCATTTGGCAGCCTTAGGTCTCG
Organism: Lethenteron reissneri; assembly: GCF_015708825.2. Taxonomy (NCBI): domain Eukaryota; kingdom Metazoa; phylum Chordata; class Hyperoartia; order Petromyzontiformes; family Petromyzontidae; genus Lethenteron; species Lethenteron reissneri. The sequence continues at coordinate 9,869,948 of NC_083821.1, forward strand.
CACTGGTCAGAAGCAATGCTATAAAAGAGGCTGTCTCTGGTGCAGGCGAATCAGTCTCAAGGACAGTGCATAACTTGTCAAATATTTTTTTTGCGCGAACAAGTACGTGTGATTAAGCAGACATTGATGCCTTGTAATTGATGTCTGTATGGTGTCTGAACATCTTAACACCTTTATTTACATTCGACGGGTACCGCAAGATGCGACCATGTCCGTCCAGTGGTCGCTGAGCTGTATTGGCTTCCCGTTGCCGAACGAATACATTCTGAGGTCGCACTTATTACACACACAGAGTGCTTGTTACAAATGATTTACGACACCTTGCTGATTTCGTCAAGGAGCATAAACCATCACGTGAACTCCGGTCATCCTCGCAGCGGCTTTTGGCTGGCCATCGAACAAAGACGGTCACCGCATCGTGCGCTTTCAGATGCACTTCTGCGGCCGTCTGGAATGCCCTTCCTTCCGGTAGTAGGAAAATAACTGGAGCTGTGCACTTTTACGTCTAGATTTTTGTTGCGTTTATTTTGTAGTCCTTCCCCTGCACCTCCGATTTAGCACGGTACGTTGCGAAGAAAGTTCACCATACATACAACTAGCAAATTCATCCAGATTCATTAATAAACACGCATATCATGTGAAAAAAATCCACCATGATCTTCTTTACCACACATTACCATGGAAACCGTTAACTCCATGCAGCCTCATTTAGCCAATAACCACTTTTTCTCCTGCAATATGGAAAAAAAGCTATATATAATACAAATGTATATTTTTGAGGAAGAAAAGGGAAAATCGACTTCATTTCCCCGGTGTAAAAAGCCCCTTGTCAAATGCGGGAACAGAGATCGAAGAAAAAAATTAAGCGACAAAAGCGTAACTCCGGGCCTCATCCTAACGACCTATGATGTGCTGATTTTTATATATATAAAAAATGAACTCGACGCCTGCTTCACACAACTGGCCTCAATTATTTTGCTGAAATATGCTGCATAATTTGCATGCGGGTTGGACGGGCTACTCATGAATGTAAAATATTGGCAAGCATTGAAATATGTCGCACGGTTCATATGGAATGTAATTGCCTCGCATAACAAGAATGATATATTGACTCCCGAGTGATTGCCCGAGTGTGCATGCTTGTATTTGTAAACCGTACAAACATCACGACTGCATAAAGAAATATAAAATAAAGACCATGTTTATTCCTAAGCAGTCAAAACTAAAATTGTGCACTTTTTTGTAATGACCTTAATTGATATTCAATGTAAATGTTCTACTTCCATAATTGGCTTCTTTGAATTACAATATAGATTGTGTGCAGAAAATCCTCCTTCAGGGTTATTTTAATGGGGTTGCATTGCTACACTTACAGAAATTAAACAATTATATGATATGCTAAATGAGGCAATTGAAATGTGGTACTGTATTAAGCATGTGGCTTCCGAATAAATTAGCACATATGAATAAACAGTATCTGGTGGGCAGATGATATCTTTCTATAAACACATGATGATAGATCCTTCATTAACCTCATATCCTCTTTAAGTAAGCACTTTTCGTGCCATCTGTTATGTGAAGTGATGACATCTACAAGGCACGAGTGTAGTCTACATTACCACCAGCCACCTTTGTCTCCCCAGTGCTGAAGTATCCCACCACATCAGCTTCTCAATACGGAGCGAGTCAAGTTGGAGGAAGAATTCATATAGGTTCTGATATCACTCTGGGCCATTATTCAATTAGTGGCATTAGCTGTGGTGAAACAAGTGTGGTTTGTACAAAATCACTGGCACAGAAAGAGCAGATTTTGGAATGGGGCCATTTTCTTGCATGAAAATCGCCCCATTCAGCCAAAAAGGTGGGGAAATTATGGGCAAAGTGGCCAAATGTTTGCGACTATTTTCGTATCCGTTGACAGCCCTGAACTAGTGTTGACATCAGTTGATAGCCAGTCTCTTCATCAGAACAGCCACTGTTGACTTCCCACAAAGTGATGACGGCCTGAGTTGAGACCCGAGCCAGATTTAAACTCGCAACCTTTTAAACTGCAAGTTGAGTGATCCAACTGCAGTGCAACCTGACTGCGGATCACATGCGCGGAGGGAATTATTGAAAAGACATAAGACAAGTGAAATTGAAGATGTAGGGATTATGGTGACGATGAAGATGAATGATAGTTTTAATGACAACACCACAGTTACCAGGTTCCACCCAGCCACCAGGTTAAACTGAACTCAGCCACATCATCATCATCATAACCACCGCTGTTTGATATTGAAATCATCTCAAAAGGGTTTTACGTGTTGAAATGGGATGTCAGCTCAGTAATTACGTGAAAAGCGCACGTACCAACCGTCAACGTTGTAACACCAATGCTTTTATATACGAAAGACGGGACACTCGCTTCCTCTACGGCGCCACGGTGGTGAGATGTGAACTACCTCGCCTGGTATGGAGGAGGTTGTGGGTTCGATTCTGACCCTGACGCCTATATATTTGAAGTTTGCATGTTCTCCTTGTGGTTGCATGGATTTTTCTTTGGGTCCTCCGGTTTTTCCCTGCATGTTTAGAAACATGCGTTTAAAGTATTTGGCTGCTGTACATTTCCACATGATAAGTTACTTTGTTGATCTATCATTTGTGGCCAGGTCGCTTCTGAAAAGAGCTACATAACTGAGTGGGCCTTAGCTGGTAAAATAAAATAAAACGTTTCTAGTTTACTATGAATCTAAATCCCTAATGTGACATCTAACAACATCTAATCACAAAGCTTGCCGGTGAATGAGCATCGACGGGAGGACCTCTACAGTTGACGTACACCAGCCACGACAACACACCTCTTGTGGATACGCGTCAAATGGCAAAGTGCCCACAAGGAACACACAGCGGAAAATTTTCGCAGAGAACACATTCGCGTCAAGTTATTTTACCGCAATAGGAACAAAAAAAACTACTTCAAGCTAACCGATATCCTGCAGACGTGATGAGAAATTTGACACCGGCTGAAAACGGTGGTCTGAGTCTGTGCATCTCTTTGATAAAATAAGCACTGCTCCAGCAACTAATCTCTGCTAATAGCACCCTGAACCTAAGATGGAAATGCAAACATACTCTTGGTGGGGCTCAGTCTGTCCATACACAGAACGACCAATGCTTAAAGCGATATTTCAACAGACTGCAAAATGTACATTTCATTATAAGTATTCATCCATGCAACTATTTACGATGTTTCTGAAGCTTGTTTAACATAGGTCTTCAAATCGTGGCTTACTATAGATCATGGCCCACTCTTAAATCTCCTTTGACCATGGCAGACAGACTTCTATTTGCTACCATTCCCACCTTTGTTTTCCCCAATTGTTGAAAAGCAATCTGTGATAAATAATCTCTGGATCATCATCATCAATATCTCCCTTTCCAGATGTAACTGATGATCCAAGTTCCTGATTGCAGGGAGATCTTTTCATCCAAACATACAGGCAGTAAACTAATTGTCCAACCAAACAAGAACACGGTGGTATACATTTACAGCGAGGGAAAAAAGTATTGGATCCCCTACTGATTTTGTACGTTTGCCCACTGACAAAGAAATGATCAGTCTATAATATTAATGGTAGGTTTATTTGAACAGTGAGAGACAGAATAACAACAACAAAATCCAGAAAAACGCATGTCAAAAATGTTATAAATTGATTTGCATTTTAATGAGGGAAATAAAAATTTGACCCCTCTGCAAAACATGACTTAGTACTTGGTGGCAAAACCCTTGTTGGCAATCACAGAGGTCAGACGTTTCTTGTAGTTGGCCACCAGGTTTGCACACATCTCAGGAGGGATTTGTTGAACTCTTCTTTGCAGATCTTCTGCAAGTCATAAAGGTTTCGAGGCTGACGTTTGGCAACTCGAACCTTCAGCTCCCTCCACAGATTTTCTATGAGATTAAGGTCTGGAGACTGGCTAGGCCACTCCAGGACCTTAATGTGCTTCTTTGCGAGCCACTCCTTTGTTGCCTTAGTCGTGTGTTTTGGGTCATTGCCATGCTGGAATACCCATCCACGACCCCTTTTAAATGCCCGGGCTGAGGGAAGGAGGTTCTCACCCAAGATTTGACGGTACATGGCCCCGTCCATCGTCCCTTTGATGCGGTGAAGTTGTCCTGTCCCCTTAGCAGAAAAACACCCCCAAAGCATAATGTTTCCACCTCAATGTTTGACAGTGGGGATGGTGTTCTTGGGGTCATAGGCAGCATTCCTCCTCCTTCAAACATGGCGAGTTGAGTTGATGCCAAAGAGCTCCATTTTGATCTCATCTGACCACAACACTTTCACCCAGTTGTCCTCTGAATCATTCAGATGTTCATTGGCAAACTTCAGACGGGCATGTATATGTGCTTTCTTGAGCAGGGGGACCTTGCGGGCGCTGCAGGATTTCAGTCCTTCACGGCGTAGTGTGTTACCAACTGTTTTCTTGGTGACTATGGTCCCAGCTGCCTTGAGATCATTGACAAGATCCTCCTCTAGTTCTGGGCTGATTCCTCACCGTTCTCATGATCATTGCAACTCCACGAGGTGAGATCTTGCATGGAGCCCCAGGCCGAGGGAGATTGACAGTTCTTTTGTGTTTCTTCCATTTGCGAATAATCGCACCAACTGTTGTCACCTTCTCACCACGCTGCTTGGCGATGGTCTTGTAGCCCATTCCAGCCTTGTGTAGGTCTACAATCTTGTCCCTGACATCCTTGGAGAGCTCTTTGGTCTTGGCCATGGTGGAGAGTTTGGAATCTGATTGATTTCTTCTGTGAACAGGTGTCTTTTATACAGGTAACAAGCTGAGATTAGGAGCACTCCCTTTAAAAGTGTGGTCCTAATCTCAGCTCGTTACCTGTATAAAAGATACCTGGGAGCCAGAAATCTTTCTGATTGAGAGGGGGTCAAATACTTATTTCCCTCATTAAAATGCAAATAAATTTATATCATTTTTGACATGCGTTTTTCTGGATTTTGTTGTTGTTATTCTGTCTCTCACTGTTCAAATAAACCTACCATTAAAATTATAGACTGATCATTTCTTTGTCAGTGGGCAAACGTACAAAATCAGCAGGGGATCAAATACTTTTTTTCCCTCACTGTATGCTGGATTCCCTCAATTAGCAATCTTTATAATCCTGTATCTCTAGAAAGCAACCAGTTATTTGGTGGTGCTGCTTCTAAATTGGCAGTGGTGCACAAACACAAGTAACAACAACTCAATGCAGTCGTCAATAACACTGTGGCCTTGAAAAGAAAAAAAAAACACAACATATATCAACATATATATTTTTTAAAATACAATCGGTGACGTTTTGGGCAATGTTCCCATTATGTTTTTCCACAACGTCGACCCCCACCTAGGATTTCAGCACACGGACCTCTTACAAGTCAAGCACTCTGACATAGTACTGCTCGGTCATAGAAAACGCACACACAGAGCTAGGAGCAGGATAAAAAATGTGATGTCTTTAGAACTGCTTTTGTGTTTAGTTTGGTGTCCTTCCCCCGCAAACTCCAATTAGCGTGGTTGGCTACGTGCGGTGCGGAAGAAGTTCAACATACTTGCACTGCACTATGTTACATTAACGTCCCTCCGTATTGCCCCCAACTAGTGCAAATTATCAGGTGTTTCCTTGTTTTATAATTATTTTTGTATTAATTCAACATACATACAGACCCGATGTTGCCATTCGGCAATGGTGAGCACACTGGACTTGCAACCCAGATATCGCCGGTTTTTTATGGAGATATCCTGGGCATGGCAGTTAAAACATTGAGCAAGTTTCCTACATCCCCCCACCTCTGTCCACCCATAAAAAAAACAAATGGTTGAACCATAGTCGGTTTATGGGCAGATCGCATGCGGTGGGTTAAAGTGTGGGTAACGCCCGCCTCATCCAAGATGTCGGCGTGGAAGCGTAGGCCAAACGTCCTCTCGATTGGCTTTCCGGAGCTCTCTCTCTAACAGAGGCTCTTCTGCTGCCCGCAGTCGCTTGAGCAAGCAATTGCAGGACTGGATATTTCATTTTACCTTTTGTAAAATGAAATTGTAAGTGCGAGGCAATTTTGGTTCCTACTCAAAGCGGCAGTGAGGCAGGCTTGAACCAGTGGCAAAAAAAAGCAACTCTACAATCCATTTCCAAAGCAGAGGTGTCAATTTAAATGTCTCATTTAGGGGGCCCACTTGACATTTACGAACCTCAGATGGTGAATTTAATTAAAAAGTGTCACAAAAGAATTGCACGATCAGACACTTACCTTAGAAAATTCAACGCCACCACGTAATCGGAATTCACCACCACTAGCCAGTCACAATCCTTGCCTGGCGGGTACGGTTGTGGGTAATTGGGTGAGAGTATAAATCCAGCTGGCCCTGTTAAATTTCCTCCACATGGGGCTGTGAAAAAATCATTTAAAATAACATAACATGGTTAATTAATCAATGGAGCTAAGCTTGCGCTTCAAGACGGCCTATCAGGTTTTATTCATGATTAGCCAGCAGTGCTCACCTATAGCAACACTAAACAGAGAAGACGCACGTATGACTTCCTGGGCTGTATCAGACACATATGGCATTCACTACAACCTTGCCCGCAACGTTTAATTATCGATAGTCGGGGGAACTCGCTTGGAAGGAAGTTGGAGGGAAGTAAAACGATAAAGAAGAATTTTATTTGGAATATACAAATTTTAATTCGCATTCACAATAGTGCAATGAATCTCGTACAAAAGGCAAATGAATTGGCATGTCTTGACAACTGCCTGGCATCTCATAATTGCGCGTGCTTAGTGCAGTGGAGGGTGTGGGGAGCGGTAGCAAAGAGATTAGCGTACTGCGCTACGAAGCTGGCGACTAGAGTTGGATTACCGCATTGTCAGCTTGTGTGAAAATATGCGTGCGTACGTGTATGTGTTTACGCATTTTCGTGCACGTGTATGAATATGTAGAATACAACGTGGATTCATAAAACATTGAAATGGAGCCACATCTAAAGATGCCGGTAGAGACTAGGACGCCATGTGCACTGAGATAACTTTGGAAAGAGGAACAATATTTTTATTTTTTATAGTTTAGCAAATGTTCCATCTTAATATTTAGTATCGTTTGCACAGATTATCGTAAATACAGCATTTCCATATCATTTGCATCACGTATAACTAATCCAGTCTCAGACGTACAATTTGGTGCACGTGTTTGCGAGTGTTTCTATGCACGTTCATTGGCAATGTGTGCATGTGCACGTTAGTTACGGCTGCCGCCCAAACAGAATGAGTGTGGATGCTTCCTATTGAATAAATATGTCTCCTCACCACTGTGTTCACTCTTTAAATCGCTTGCGCAATTTGACGCTGTTGCCCCAAAGAAATATTTATTTTTCTCCAAAATATTCGACTTGAAAGTGGCGGGGCTACGTCATCGGCGAAGGGAGAGGAGCTCAACGACTTCGATCGTTGTGCTGTACTCCTATGCTCCCCGCCCTTTACCAAGACGCGATAAATGGCGTGATAGACGAAGACTTAGTCAGATGAAAGAAGACATGAAGACGAAAGATATAGAAGCAGTGAGATCAGTGAAATGGAGACAAACATAGAGATGTTAGTGAGGTGAGAGAATAGAGATACTGACACAATGGAGATGAGGTTAATTGCCATTTTATGTTCGTAGCATTTATTAGGATTTGAATTTGTGCTGCTTGTGGCGCTATGCGGTATGTGACAGCAGGTTAGGGGTGAAGTGTCCCTCTTTTCAAACAACGTGAGCGTACTCATTGTCCGTGATGGTCCTGGACCAGTGATAAAAACTTAACATTCATATGGCAGGGCCAGTCTTACCAAAGAATGACCACTATTTACATTGACTTCCCACGTTGTGTTTATTGGGGATTGAATTAGAGCTGATGTTTGATGCACCAATATATTTCACGAATCAACTTCATCAGTGAACTTGAGCCCCTTGAGACACCCAAGATTTCGCTAGGTTTTGTTTACGCCTAACGCCGCTACTATTCACGCGCCTAGCGCTACCACTATTCACATGCCTAGTGTCACCGCTTTGTTTACATCCGGAGGCGTTGGCGACCGTGCAACAGCGGCGGCGCTCACCGAGGCATGACGGGGGACTCGGCGTCCAGAAGAAGCGGCTGCCATCCTGCACGCACGCGATGCGCGCCGCGCCCTGCAGCTCGTAGCCCGGCTGGCACTGGTAGCTCACCGTGTCGCCGGGCCGCCGGCCCAGTGCCCCGCTACGCGTGCCGTTCATGGGCACGCCGGGGTCGCGGCACTCGGACGCCATCGTGGCTGCGAGCGGGCACGCACGGTGAAGGCGGAGAAGGGAGGGAGGGAAGTGGTTAGCCTTCAAGGATTGCTATTTCGCGTCAAGAGGCATAAACCATTACGTGAACTCTGGTCCTTCTCGCAAGCGGCTACTGGCTCGTTATCGAACAAAGACGGTCACTGCATTGCGCGCTTTAGAATGCGCTTCTGCGGCCGTCTGGAATGCTCTCCCTTATGATATTAGGAAGCCACTGGAGCCATCTATATATATAAAATCGTTCATGTCTGTCTGTCTGTGTGTGTGTGTGTGGACTTTGGCCCATACGCACTTTCATTGGACGGCGGTTGCCCCTGGCAACGGCTAGCCACGCCTTCGCCGCTTTCATTGGACCTGGCAACGGCTAGCCACGCCTTCGCCAAGGGCTGCAGTTTCATTGGACGGCGGTTGCCCCTGCCAACGGCTAGCCACGCCTTCGCCACTTTCATAAGCTCCGTATTTAATTAAATAATAGCCATTACACAGTATTGTTGGAGCGCTAGGGGGGGGGAAGGAACGCCACCCGTACCCTGCCTCTTCCAAGCCGACAATTTTAGGCGAGGCCGCAGGCTTTGCACGCTACTATGCCTCGACACCCACCACGCCACTCTGAGGTAAATTCATCAAAGTTTTTCCTACTCTTCACTACACCCCCACCACAATGTGTGCTATTAATATTACTTTTAAACCCAACGCGCCAACAATCGATTACTTTAATGTTCACTGTACAAATACTCATTAAGCTGGGTGAGCGTACTGCCAGTCTATCATGTACACTCTAGCCTGCTTATGAAGCTGAGTGCGTGTACTGGCAGTCTATAATGTGGACTCTTGCCTGGTTATTATAATCGATTCTTTATATGTTCTTTGTACAAACAGTCATTAAGCTGCTTGAGCGACCCCAGTTCGATTCCAACTCACGCCCACCACCGCTGACGATTATTTGAAACGGACCTGGCCCTCCCCTAGGTCCACTCAGCCTCAAAAGCGTAACTGCTGTCGTGTGTGAACATCGTCACTGGGGAGACATAGGTGGCGGGGCATCGTGGATCCAAGTCCCGGGCGAAGCCGGGTCATGTGTATGTGTGTTTGTGTTTATGTGTATGTCTGTGTGTCTCTATGTATGTGTGTATGTATGTGTATGTATGTGTTTGTGTGTATGTGTGTCTGTATGTATGTGGGTTTTTTTTTATGTCTTTATGTGTATGTCTGCGTGTCTCTATGTATGTGTGTATGTACGTGTGTGCATGTGTTTGTGTGTATGTATGTGTGTGTCTATGTATGTGTGTGTCTATGTATGTGTGTGTATGTGTGTGTATGTATGTGTGTTATGTGTCTGTCTGTGTCTGCATGTATGTGTGTGTGTATTCTGTATGTGTTTGTGTGCATGTATGTGTGTGTTTGTGTGTATGTGTATGTCTGTGTGTATGTGTTTGTGTGTATGTGTGTGTATGTATGTGTGTGTATGTGTTTGTATGTGTTTGTGTGTTTACGCTCGCATTACACAAATGTGTTGCTGGTCTAAGGCGTTCCTCGCACAGCATTGCCGCTTTATTATTTCAGTCGTTTACTGCCTTACGCACCCTGAAAGTCGTGTGTGTCTGCAGCAAGCGCGTGTATGTGTACCTATGGACCCGCGCGCGTGTGTTGTGTAGGGGGAACGGTAGTGTAGTGCTTAGCGTGCTGTCTGTGTCTGTGTGTGTGTGTGTCTGTCTGTGTCTGTCTGTGTGTGTCTGCGTGTGTCTGTGTGTGTGTCTGTGTGTGTGCGTGTGTGGTGTGTGGGGAGCGGTAGTGTAGTGCTTAGCGTGCTGTCTGTGTGTCTGTGTGTGTGTGTGTCTGTCTGTGTCTGTCTGTGTGTGTCTGCGTGTGTCTGTGTGTGTGTCTGTGCGTGTGTGGTGTGTGAGGAGCGGTGGGTGTAGTGCTTAACGCTACGTTGCGCTACCAACCCGGCGAACCCAGTTCCATTCCCGCTCACGGCCACCACCGGTGACGATTATTTGAACCTCCCCTAGGTCCACTCAGCCTCAAACGAGTAACTGGTGTGGCGTATTAACATCGGCACTTGGGAGACAAAGGCGGCTGGGCGTGGTAGATCCAAGTCCCGGGCGAAGCCGGGTCATGTGTATGTGTTTATGTGTATGTCTGTGTGTCTGTATGCATGTGTGTATGTATGTGTGTGTATGTGTTTGTGTGTATGTCTGTGTGTGTATGTATGTCGGTTTTGCCGCCGTGGTGGATCCAAGTCCCGGGCGAAGCCGGGTCATGTGTATGTGTTTATGTGTATGTCTGTGTGTCTGTATGCATGTGTGTATGTATGTGTGTGTATGTGTTTGTGTGTATGTCTGTGTGTGTATGTATGTCGGTTTTGCCACCGTGGTGGATCCAAGTCCCGGGCGAAGCCGGGTCATGTGTATGTGTGTATGTGTTTATGTGTATGTCTGTGTGTCTGTATGCATGTGTGTATGTATGTGTGTGCATGTGTTTGTGTGTATGTATGTGTGTGTGTATGTATGTGGGTTTTTTTGTATGTGTTTATGTGTATGTCTGCGTGCCTGTATGTATGTGTGTATGTACGTCTGTGGATGTGTTTGTGTGTATGTATGTGTGTGTCTATGTATGTGTGTGTATGTGTTTCTGTGTTTGTATGTGTGTGTATGTATGTGTGTTATGTGTCTGTCTGTGTGTCTGCATGTATGTGTGTGTGTATTGTGTATGTGTTTGTGTGTGTTTGTGTGTTTACGCTCGCATTACACAAATGTATAATGCGGGTCTAAGGCGTTCCTTACACAGCATTGCCGCTTTATTATTTCAGTCGTTTACTGCCGTATGCACCCTGAAAGTCGTGTGTGTCTGCAGCAATGGACGCGCGCGCGTGTGTTGTGTAGGGGGAACGGTAGTGTAGTGCTTAGCGTGCTGCCTGTGTCTGTGTGTGTGTGTCTGTGTGTGTGTGTCTGTGTGTGTGTCTGTGTGTGTGTCTGTGTGTGTGCGTGTGTGGTGTGTGGGGAGCGGTAGTGTAGTGGTTAGCGTGCTGTCTGTGTGTGTGTTTCTGTCTGTGTGTGTCTGCGTGTGTCTGTGTGTGTGTCTGTGCGTGTGTGGTGTGTGAGGAGCGGTGGGTGTAGTGCTTAACGCTACGCTGCGCTACCAACCCGGCAAACCCAGTTCGATTCCAGCTCACGGCCACCACCGGTGACGATTATTTGAACCTCCCCTAGGTCGACTCTGCCTCAAACGAGTAACTTAACTACTGTAGCGTATTAACATCGCCACTGGGGAGACAAAGGCGGCCGGCCGTGGTAGATACAAGTCCCGGGCGAAGCCGGGTAGTACAGCTAGTGCACTTTTATGGAAACAACGCTCGATTTGAAGTCAAGAGAAAACAACTAAAACTGATCAAGATCTGAATGCCATTTAACCATTGCATAAAGGCAATAGTTAAAATGAGCACGTGTTTGCAGTCTTGTACAGGATGTGAAATGCTGGTATTCAGGTTAAAGACGCCCTCATGGGGAAACAGAATCAATCACAGTTAGAGTTATGACCTCAGCAGCCGCAGGACAGAATGCGCTTTTCAATGTCTCAACAGACTGCATTCAAGGTTGCAATTCTTTATTAAACCTGTTTCTTCACCTGTTCTGCACCGGTAAATAGGACACACATTCAACTGCTCTGTGCAAGTAATGGGATGTTGCGGGATTACACATAATAAGACACGTGGGGCTATTTTATACATAGGCTTTCAGGACCAATGTTACGATTCGTAATTTTTTGTTATTTTTTTCAACTATAACCCTCCACCACCCACAGAGTCAATCAAATAAAGTCGTCACGTGATGGGCAAATACACGGATTGATTTTAGAGTTCTCAGAAAAAGCGGAGGAATGTTGAAACCATAAGCACATTTTTTAGTAAAAAAATCTAACCCAAAAGAAATAGTTATGAATCTTAAAAATGTGTGCTTGACTTGCGACGTGGCACTGTTGGTTGAGCAGCACCGAACGGAAGGGTTGTAAGTTGTCTCGTTGGCGGATTTCAACTTTGGGAAGGTAAAGTGAAGGTCGTTTAGAAAGATTTGCCCTTCTGCCATAGGAACGTGGAATTTCCACCACTGAGGTAGGGGTGGTGGCAATTGGAGATTAGTACCATGCCACAATTACTTGAGCATAGACAACATCTTCCTGCATAAGCTGTGCAATATTGCCTATAATGAACACAGAAATGGCCACAATAGCTCTCTTTAAAAAATGCTGACGAGTACATTTCTGTGGAGTTCTAAAGGGAGAATGCTGGAAAATCACCTCGGGTTGACAAAATGACAAATGATGAATTTTTACAAAGAGCAAAGTAAACTCAGCAGCTTACGAAGGTTGCGGCGAAAATAAAGAACGTGGTATTTTGGGGGGAAATGTGATGAGACGACAGGGCTTGGGGGCACCTGTGCATTGCTGCGAATAATGAGGAAAAAGAAATGGAAAAGAGAGACAAAGTAGATTTGAAGTTTTCGTGACTGCAGGGATCCATACTCTTTGGTTCAATCGGTAAAGTCACGTAGGTACTCTTAGGTTTTTTCGGTAAAGTCACGTCGTGATTTATTATTTTATTTCTATTATTATTTCTAGTTTTATTTATTTTTTTATTATTATATTTTTTACCTACGTGACTTTACCGAAAAAACCTAAGAGTATGGATCCTTGCAGTCACGAAAGCTTCAAATCTAGAGTCACGCAGGTATAAAATAAAATAAATTAAATCTTGTGTTGTGCCCGAAACGTCGTGATTTAATTTATTTTATACATATGTGACTTTACCGAAAGAACCAAAGAGTAGAGACAAAGTAGTAAGTACCTGGACAACCTACCGAGGTGGTTTCCTTCACAAGGACAGATGTAAGTGCGGCACTGTACTCCTACAAGGATCCACCAATTGGCGATAACGTGCCAACGAGTGCAACGTCGTAAGTTGGCACATACGATATGCATAAAATGTAATTGCTTGCATGAAAATTAATGATGTTACGATGAATGCACACTTGTACGCTTATGCAGTTACATTTAAATAAACGGAGGGAAGAAAACTGTACAAATGAGACGTAATAAAATTAAGCGGAGATTTCTCCTTCAAAACCTGGCTATCTCCCACGTGCAAAGCACTCTTTCAAAACGAGCATGGTCAAACATTAGCGCGCTGGACTCTCCTGAGAACGAATCTTGAGATTTCTGTGAGAGGATTAATGGACACGGAATGAAAAATTATCTCCACTAAAACTTTTTTTGCAGCTAGGAAACACGATAAAGGAGGAATTACACTCGATTATGACGAAGTAATTTCCCACGGATCAATAAAGGATTGGTAGAAACTCATAAACATCTGTCAAAAATTAACTGTATTGCTGTGTTGTCATCGAATTACTTAGTTTAAATGCACCATATATTTTTATATCTGGAAAGCTAAGCAGAATTATTGAGCCTGGTTAATAATTGGGTGGATCACCAACATGGATTGAAGGTGTTGTAATATTTATTTTAACAGGAAAGGCCCACTTGATCTGAACAGATCTTTTTCAGAAGTGACCTGGTTACAAATGATAGCTCAACGAAGTGGCTAATCATGTGGAAACATACAGCAGCCAAACATTCTAAGGGCATGTTTCTAAACATGGCGAGAAAAACCGGAGGATCCGGAGAAAAATCCACGCAACCACAGGGAGAATATGCAAACTCCAAATATACAGCAGGCGTCATGGTCGGGATTGGACCCATGACCTCATGTATACCAGGCGAGGTAGTTAACATCTCACCACCGCGGCGCCATTGTAGGCTTGGGCCTGCGAGGTAGCCAGGAGGTGACAGTGCCGAGTGTTATGCCCTGGTATGCGTATGTTGCATCTGGTGACTAAAATGTCCTCCAATAACTCACGCACACTTCATCAACGGCCAGTGGCTACTTATTGCAATGGAAGACCCAGTGATTAATTCCTGGGTAAGTGATTAACGTTACGAAAAACTCAACACATTAATCAACAACAATATGAAAAATGTATAAGACGCAACGTCTCAGGCAATGGCACGTTTCATTCATATCACATTCATAGCACATGCACAGCAAAGGAAGGGCCGTTGCCCTGAACGTCGCCTTTGATATATTTTTCATTTTAAGCTCGTGTTATTCACGAATGTGTTGAGTTCATTTGTTAATTTTGCTTGTGCGCCACTGCCAACACAGCATCACCAAATAATTGTCATTATTATTATTACCGCTTTCAGGAAAGCAAGGTGAGTGTGAATAATTCTAGCCCACCTTATATCTCGTTCGCCTAAAGCACTGTTGCACGCACATAGACACAGTGCCTGAGTATATGAATAAAGCAAACCCATAATGCGGCTGTGCTCCTTTAATTTGGAAAGAGCCCGAAATAAGTTCACAGGATACCCATGATGAATGGACACTCTAAATAAGGCATTCTAGATGATCAAATGAATATATGAATAAAGATAAATAATTCACCATTAGCAGTTTTCAGTATGGAAGTGTGTTATTGTATATGTGTGTGTACGTGTATGTGCAGGTGTAATTGTGCGGCTGTGTTGAATGTGTGTGTGCATGCGTGGAAAACGGTGGTGCAGGGGTTAGTGCTACGAACCTGGGTTTGATTCTAGGTGACAGCTAACATCAGTGGCAATGATATCTGATCGGTCATGAGCCTCCACTAAATAGATCAATTCAACCTTAAATAAGAATGTGGTGTGATTTATAATAAATCAGGACTGGGGAAACAAAGGTGGCCAGGCGTGTACTGCATGTGCCTTAATAGATGCTCACAAACAGAACGTACTCGAAACGTCCATTCATGGACAGGTAAATCGTTGTCTATTTGTGCACACGCTTGTCTCGTTATCATCAACAGCACTTGCCAGTGGCTGTTGTGAGGAAC
The DNA here is from genome assembly GCF_015708825.2 of Lethenteron reissneri. Classification (NCBI taxonomy): domain Eukaryota; kingdom Metazoa; phylum Chordata; class Hyperoartia; order Petromyzontiformes; family Petromyzontidae; genus Lethenteron; species Lethenteron reissneri. Next base: position 9,885,220 of record NC_083821.1, read on the forward strand.
GTTGCCTTCATATTTTGTGCGCGTGGAATTTGTGTGTGCGACATTCATCTATAATAGAGGAACAATACAAATATTGGTGCAATCAACTTGCAAAATAATACAGTGTATATTAAAAGATGAATTATTTATGGATCATAAGCTCAAAGATTACATAATAAATATAAGTTGTATTATGTTACAAAGCAATTCATTGTCTTCATAATGGCTGTGGGTGACATGCAAGTATATATGTTGAACTCATTTCGCACTGTGCGAAGCTAACAGTACTAAACGGGGGCACGTGTCAGTCGCGTGTGTGTAGGTGTGTGCGTACACGCCGCTACTGCTCATTAAGAAGCTGCATATTACGCGTTAATAGACACGATGCACAAGCAATGAAGGATTGGGTTGACAACGTACAATATATCGCCCCTCTATCATGACTCGGTCAATACTCTGCATTGACAAGAGGTATTGTAAAATGGTAAAATAGATGTATAGTCCCACCCTATCTGTGTAACGATGTGGATGGTTTTCTTACTGGCAGTATGCATCACAAATGACAGTATTTTTAAACTAGATGAAATAACGCATTATTAAGCAGTCCCATAAAAAAAAAGCACGTGAAGTCAAAACTCAAAGTGCCTTCTTAGATCCTGACCCTGACAGGCATCAGAATCGGGATCGAACCCACTATCTCTTGTATATCAGGCGAGGTAGTTAACATCTCGTCACCGAATCCATAGTGATGCATCATTCATCCTTGACCATATTCTTCACACTAAAGTAACGTGACAATTTTTTAAGGTTAAATCACTTATCAATGTATATCACTTGTGTAACCAGTGAGTATACCAAAACGCTTTTGCATGAATCGAGGTGATGAAAATACTCTCACTGCCATTAGAATGTTGAATTCCCACCGATGGCTCAGGAACACCAATGCCTCCCCAGTGCTCGTATGAGCGGAGAGAATGTTTGGCATTTTAGAAAGCTTTTATTAAATTAGTACTCTCTCTAGGCATGCAGGCATGTGCACTGTAATTTTGTATAATGTATAAAATATATAGTGCCTGAAACATATACTTGCCATGCATTATCTAACAGTCAATTACATTACATATGAAGGATGTGCTTATGCAACCTTGCAAAGCTTGGATCAGGTGCAATGTAATATTTAATCGCAAAATGCAATCACAAATGCCACAGGTTGCCTTGCAACACCTACGTGGTTTGATGTTGGTTTACTTACAATGCAAGACAATCCTCCCGTAAGGAATTGGACTAACATCCTAAGCAAAATTAAAGATTACACAGTCAATCCAACCATGTGGCACTGTTGTTGGATCACTTGACCCACAATAAAATCATGTAAGTTCAAATGTCAGTCAGAGGTCAACTTAGACCATCAATATTGAAAGAGCGATAAAGTGTGTACGATTTTGAGGTAAGTCAACATCGCTTATCAATTCTGATTTAAATGGCCTCTGCCATGTAAATAATGGAATCCCCACCACTGAATCAACGGCAGAGTTGAGCTTGCTTGAATACACCGACAGACAACTTTACCTTTCATCAATCTTGTGAGTATCAGTATAACATCAAGTGTATTGGTGCCATAATATAAAAAAAAAATCCCATGACTAGACATTCTGTGTTTTGAAAGAAAAAAATATGATGGTTGTTGGCACGTGCATGAATAAATATGTTCAGATACTACACAATTGCAGTGTTTTAAATTGCTCTTCAGGAGCCTACATTACAATGACATTCCATATTTTGTGCATAATAGCCTACGTTGGAATAAAATCCATGTCGTCATGAGTTTACCCTTGTGAAATAAATGTCACGTGATATGACAACTGCTTTTACATGATCCAGAGCTGCTGGGAGCTATGGGTCGCGGTCTGCGTGCATCGGCCATGGAGGATATTTCACCATACTTCACCGCGCTGGTCAGTGTGGCAAGCGAAGGGAGCACATTTTCACCTTTCCTCTCACTGAGTACGTGACCGGTATGGGTGCCCCTATCTCCTATAGCTCCTCAGGGGTTGGGAGCTCCTGAACATTACCACAAAGTGCCATAAAATACAACAAATGCACCACAAATTGACACAAACCACGGCAAATTTACCACAAAGTACGGCAAATGCCTCCCCATCTCACCCTAACCAACCCTGCCAGCCGCTGCTTCTCACTCCCCCCCACCCAGTGCCGGAGTAAGCTAGTGCGGGGCCTGTAGCATATGTTATAAAGGAGCTCTAAATAAAATAAAAAACACGCAAATATTAAAACACAAAATTTTTACTTGCATAGTAAAGTAATTCTATTTTTTCATTTGCTATACAGCAACATAATACGACAACTCTAACCTTAAATACCCAATCGTTCATAAAAGTTGAAGGCAGTATAATACTATAGTAATAGAGCAAGTGCAGAATCACTGAACCGGAATTTATAGCTTGAAAGCATTTAGCGCGGGGCCCGGAGCATATGCTACTTTTGCTACGAGGATAATCCGGCACTGCCCCCACCCCAATCCGGGATGCCCCCAGCCCCAATTCCCTTGCGCCCCCATACATGGGCTGGGTTCCTATGAGCCCCCCGCACGCCCACCAGCCCGCGTTCTGATTCGCCGAAGAGCACGCGTGGGGGTTCACCTTAAAGAGTATCAAAAACTGTCGTGCCATCGGTTTATCTCGTGCGTTATCGACAGGTTACATTTTTACCGTCGCCCATCACTCGGTGCAACCCTCTAAAGTCGAGCCCTTAACAGCGGTCTCAATAAAATCAGGGCTCGAGTTTTCCCATTAATATTGACAGCACCGTCACAGCGAGAAACACTCGACTCGAAATCGTCCTTCCAGGCGTGAGAGATAGAAGTAAAAAAAACCTCATGAGAAGAAAAAAACTCTGCACGACATAACGGAAATGGGTGACAATTACTGGTATCAGGTCTAAGCCAGGCCACCGGTGCTTGTTCAGCTGATTGCTCAGAAATGTGTGCTGGCAGAGAGCATTGATTGAAGCCTGGTCAAGCTCATGATGGGGTTACCGACCTACAACTCTTCGAGCTGCCTATGATCTGTTTTGGTTTCCCACGATGCAGTGGGTGAGATGGGTCAGTATGGAGGAATGGAGGGCTTCTTCCACGCCTGCAGCAGTGGTTGCAAGGGTAAATACGAAGAAAATACGAGTGGAAAGACATTTTATGAACGCCAGTGACCACGATTTATCCGCAGCCTTTACCTCCGATGAGGTTTGCTGCAATATAACTTTTGCAATTTTATATGATATCAAATTTCACGATAATACGATATATCTCATTGCCAGTTTCCTGGAACTTTATGAATGTATTTCACATTTGTATTGTATTGCTCTTGCACCTTGGCTGCACTTCTCATGTTAATAAATAATACATTGAAGTTGTTCTGTATTAGGGAGGGTTACTCTCAGTTGAACTGAACTACAGTTTTTTTAGGTTAGATCGCGCAAATATAAATGTGTCGTTAAACCTGCCACCACCCGACACAGGCGATTAGTAAGGTTTGTTCCGTAAAACTAGTACAGCACACCGGTGTGTTGGAGAAAAAATACACAACATTTACAAATACTTTGCAATGATGTTGTGGGTTTACCCTCCAACACACCGGGGTTTGCTGTACGAGTAACGAATTGGCATGTTTTGTTTACGTAACAAACCTTACTCATTGGCTGTGTTGGGTGGTGGCAAGTTTAACGACAAATGTATATTTACGCGATCTAACCTAAAAAAACGTGTATTATGGATATTGTTCACGAAAGCCTACGTTTTAAAGTAACCCTGCGTTCATAATTTCGCCGGTTTATGGTGTCATAGGACTTGCACTTTCCGTCAATTACTCGCGATAAAACGCGCGAGTCGAGCAGCGGACAACCCAAATAGATTTTCCACGTTCTTCTTTTGAGCATGGAAGACGCTCTGACTTCCATTACGCTAACAATCGAACGACAGCGTGACTTATTTTATGCTACACTTTATCAAAAGGTGTCGGTTCTGACCTGACCCTCTAATGGGGTGAAGGTATTACTTTGATCAATTAAAGAAACATATACTGTATCACCACTGTGCCGCATAGGATTAAAAATTAACGTGAGGTTGTGTCAGTTGAAAAGGCAATGAATAAAATTAAAGCGTCAATTGGTTGATTTATCTTTTTTTACCAAAAGCTAAAGACAAAAGTATTTTTTATTAAAATTATGGATAAACAAAGCAAAATCTTGAATGGTATTCAAGGTTATAAAATCAAGATGAGAATATCTCACAATTACAATATTTCCTTTTGACCGATGCTGAAGCGTTTGCACCCTCAGGGCACAAGCCTACAGGTCTACAAGGTTTCCTACCAGCTTGGAATCTTCCAACCCTTGATCACCAACCTTCACTCCTCAATAATAGCCATCTCTGTAACTAGCCCTCCGGCACATCCGTCATACATTCTCTACCCGTCACAACCTCCTTATTCCCATTATTAGCAATGCTATCCGGCCAGTTCACATATTTCATTCCCTGAATTTAGAAAACGAGCCTCCACACACGAAGCAGTGAAGTGGCTGCTGTTCGGCGAACTACCGGTGACTATCTGCCACGTTGACATGTGCTCTGATAACATTTCCTACATCAGCTCAGGTGTCACCAAAATTCACGCAGTGTAAATTCAGTCCAGTCAGGTACCAAGGTGGTTATATATATGCAAAACGTGTGTTTGCAGACGGTGATTAAGGAAACATAAAATTATGAAACACCATTTCTAACAAAAATCTTGGATTGCCAACAAAGGCCAGAACAAGCGCATGGCAGTGGGAAGGGCAAAACTTGCCACTCGGCAGGTGAAGAAGGGCAAGCACGCTGGCCGGTGTGCGTACACACCGACTGACGTTCCTTATCATCTAGCAAGCGGCACGCCGTGAAACAACCCAATACATATCCATTCACCAATGTCAAAGAAAATGATCTAGGAGCGGTGTTTCCCAAACATGTTTGGCCGCCGGACCACTCAGCCTATTCAAATATTTATGTGGACCACCCACCCAGTCCCCTACTCCTGGTGACAGAACGTATTTACTTATCTCTCTTAAATACCACTCACACAAAAAAATTCCATATTACCGGAACATAAAAACAGTTTTTAAATGCAGCCTTTTTTTGGGGGGGGGGGGGGCATTTAGATCTTTGGCTGAGGGTAGTTTAATCAGGCAAGTTTACCTATCTTTTTTTAAATTAAATATAAGTCAAATCTTGATTTGAAGTTTTCGTGACTGCAGGAATCCGTACTCTTTGGTTCTTTCAGTAAAGTCACGTAGGTATAAAATAAATAATAAATCACGACGTTTCGATCGCAACACAAGCAATCTTCATCAGGTGGAACAGATACAGCAGCAGAACTGCTGTCCGACATAAAAGGTGTAATGAACATTGTCGTTATTATCCGGATATGAAACTGCACATTGGCATCACAGTGACTCCAGGACCCACCTGGAGGTCGTCGTGGACTCCCTGGCTGGTACCAGGGACAACACTCTGAGAGCCACTGCCCTAGACCGATCATAAAGACTGCCTTATAAGAGCGAAGTATGTCATCCACAGGGACGTTTTTGGGCAATGCCCATTATTGCGAGCACGGTGAGAAGGCGGGGAAATTCACTGGTTTGAGAGCTTTGACATTGCACTCGAAACGTGCCTACGTGACTTTACCAAAATAACCAAAGAGTATGGATTCCTGCAGTCACGAAATCTTCAAATCAAGATATAAATTGTGGAACTTAAATGAATTAAGTGTGTCAATTTAACACGTAGGCTTTCGAGACCAATATCATCCATAATCCAGCCAATTAGTAACGTCTGTCACGTAAACAGAACGTGCCAATGCATTACTAGTACAGCACACTGGTGTGTTGGAGAGCAAAGCCACAACATTTACAAAGTTAATATTGGATAGACGTATAAACAGCTTATCTTAAGTGGACATTGAATAGCAGAAAAATCCCTTAATTGGTCAAACATATATATGTAGTATAAACTGGTTTAAATGAAAAGGATTGATGAGTTGAGTGCACCCATTGTAATGACGCACTCTTTGATCAAATGTCCCCTGGTTTTATAACGATTACCGCAGGGAATAAATTACAACCAAAACATCAATGCATTTAAAACCTCTTTAAGGAAAGCATCTTGATGCATTGTTCCTCGAATCAATTGGGAACTGTGTGGTCAGTGCAATAATCGCCTCCTGCACACGAACAGCTAAGGCCACATTAACATATTGATGAAACAGCTGAATTGCATCACCTTGGGGATTTGCCTGATTGTTGGTAATTGAGACATCAGCAAGTTTTCATCAAAAAGTGAACAAATGAACAGAGTCCACACGTGAATAGGACCCTCGATGTGCATACATTATTACTTGCTGAAATGTGAATCCTCAACTATTCCAAACGTGCATTTCAAAATGTTGCACGTATATAATGTGGTAGTTCATAAAAAAAAATTATATTATGATGATGGAAAATAATCTACGCCACTTTGTCAATGCACTGCTGGTTGAAGGCCGCCCCACGTTGTGCTGGTACCGTGGAGGTTGTTTGACCATACTTCACCCTGCTGGTCAGTGCGGGTCGGTGGAGCGGGTGGGGGCAGGTCAGTGGCATTGCCCGTAGCCATCAATTGATGCATCAGCACTCTCCCACATTTCAAAATATAAAAAATGTATCTCATTAAATAAGGTGTATGTCGTATTGCTCATCAACATATTACCAAAATGATGGGCATTGTTCTACAAGACCACGTTTATTAAATCCCTCCACTGCCTCTGTCCATCCAGCAGTATAAATAGATTCAGCGCAGTGATTCGATCAGCAAGAATCAAGTGTGCGTACTCCCACCTCGTCTGAGACGTCTGGCCTGCGTGGCCTGGGTTGGCCAAATCGCCTCGAGAGGGGCTCTCTAGGACTAACTGGTGTGTTGCCCATCCACTGACAGTGGTTTTGAGCGAGCAATTGCAAAAGCTGCTGGTGAAACAAAGGCGATGCGTGAACGACGAGACTCCGCGCGCGCGCCTTGCGGCAGGGCTCACTGGAGAAGTGGATGACGAAGCCGGACTTGCTGATGAAGAAGTCGGTGTCGAACTGCACGGCGATGGCGTTGAGCGTGCTGTGCACGGGGCTCGGCAGCACGGAGCCGCTGAGCTCCTTGAGCAGCAGCTGCCCCTCGGTGACGCCATCCCACACACGCACCACATCGTGCGACGCCTCCGTGTCGAACGCGCTGAACTGCAGGCTGCTCCCACGCGCACGTGCACGCACGCACCCAACGCGCACACACGCACCCCATGCACACGCGCGCACACACCGCCCATGCACACGCGCGCACAGAACCCACGCTCCGCATCCACGCGCAGCAAGCATGCACCCGCGCACCGCACCCGTACAGACCCACACATCAGGTCCAAGCACAGCATCCACGCACCCATACACCCACACCGCACCAACGCAGCGAAACCACGCAAACATGCATCATACATGACACACGTAAAAGTCAAGTTAGGAAAAATTGTACAGATACTGCAGAACTCCTGTTATCCAAGGCGACTCCTATTATCCACGGCAGCTGTAGAAATCTCGATAAACTCCTATTATCCGTGGCCCAGTTTATTTTATCTTGCGCAAGATTGTGCCCATAATGCACAGAAAAGCTGCTTCCCAATACCAGCAGGTTATGCACATAAAGAAACAATGCTCCGTATCAAAACATGTGCACTGGCAGCACTTGCTTTGATCACGAGACAACACAGACGCGAATACACTTACAGATAGATGGAGACAGAGGGACATGGAGAAAGACAAGGAGACACACACAAATACGGAGACATGTAGACATGTAAACAAACAAACAAACACGGAGACAAACACAAAGACAGAGAGACACACACACACACATGGACACTGAGACGAAACTTGTTCATCACCGCGGGCATCGTGCAGAAAATGAATCATTATATCTGCGGTTATCTGCAAGTTTTTTACCCCACGAATAAGAGGAGTTAAAATCGTGGATAACCCCGGGGATAATTGAACCTGGGATATTGGTCCCCTGCATCATCGTGGATATGTGCATTCACATTCGCATTCACGTGACCACATAATACATGCAGCATCCCAGATCAAAGATCACGTCACGATTAGTGCTATAGAAGCCACGACACCACGCCTTCGCTCCCTTCCTTCCGCAAGATCTGCTAAGAATTGCACAGTCAATGCCTGACCTACAAGGTCTGCTCTCACAGAGCGAGTGGTGTATGAGTATCCGGCTGTACATCCTGGTAACAGGCATCTACGTACCCTCTCACGTGTCCGTCTCGGTAACGCGACACCCCTCCATCATGCGAATGCGTTTATTGGGCTATGGCTATGTTCTATTCCAGATTTCTGAATTCAGGAGAGCTCTTCAAAAAGTCTGACCTCAAATTGTCCCACTAACGTGGACATCTAATATATGCGCTGACAACCGTGACTGACTGATATAAACCCTAAACGTGCTGGAAAAAATGAAAGATGGCACAGATATATTCACGTACATGCTTATAAATATGAACTGCTGAAAACTAGGATCTTCAAATTTGGGTCCCCAAAATGATGGCCCTAAGGCTGATTGGTTGTAGGGAAAGGTTGTGGCAAAGGTCTAAAGTGCTTTAAATTTCACTGTAATCACTTAAAAAATATGAGATACACAGATGCACGAAAATGAACATGTATTTTCTCCATTTACTTGAGCAGTGGTGACAATTCTATAGCAGGGCTACACTCGGAATGGTAATACTTGTATGGACCTTCAGGCATGGATGTTATGGTGTGTTGAACATTTACTGAGATATGAACTCACGACCTTCCAATCGTGAGCAAAGCGCTCTAACCACTGTGCTACCCATTCTGAGATGATACTATGGCTCGTTCATTTATTTAAATAAGGAATGTAATTATGATTACTAATGACGTTCAATTTTAACACATTGATTATGAGGGTGTTTTCACTGTTCTCAAAGCACCGTAGATTTTCCACATCGCATTAAAGTGGACTGCAATGCCCTTTGAGAATTAGCCACGAACTTATTTAGCGGTTTTCAATATTAATTTTGAGACTAATCTCCTCGACACTAATTGCAGGGCATTTAAATGTGATGGGTCTGCTGTGGTTTACAGTTTAAATTCAATTAAGCTCCCTTGACACAGGCGATGGTATGTTACACGAGGCTGCTAAAACAATGTTAAGATGTAGTGGTTCCTTTGTGGGGTTTTTTTCTGTAACACCCTACTTGTAAAGCAGGATTGAATGCCGCTGTCTCCTTGATTTCAGAAATCACAAATCAAATCTATTAGCATTCGTGTGTTCTTTGGAGAAAGGTGGATTGCATGGGGGTTTAGATAAACTGGGTCTAAAGGATGCTAACACAGGGTATAAATAACGTGGAGACATCAACATTATCTGGCCGAGTGGTGCGGTGATTAGACTGCCAGAGTGTGGTTTTGTGGGTTGAAATACTTTGCCGCAGGTTTACTTTGCCCTTTCATTCAGCAGCAGTTGAATAGAGAGACCGAAACCTGTCAAGGGTACGTGGTATTTCCAACTCTGGCTCAAGGTCACCAAATGGAAAACAATACAAAATTCTAATTTTAACAATCAAGACAAGTCGATCTTCATTTGAAGCCTTCGTGACTGCAGGAATCCATACTCTTTGGTTCTTTCGGTAAAGTCACATAGGTATAAAATAAAATAAATCACGACGTTTCGGGCACAACACAAGCTTGTGTGACTTTACTGTAAGACAAGTCGACTTGACTCTTGTTGAGTGGCAGTTTTGACTTGGTGCTCACAACGAGGAGAAAATTCAAAACACCGTGACCAAATTCTAGCACTTTCTCGAGCTTAAGAGGCAATTTCTCAATTCAGTGGCCAGTGAATTGCTTCTTCAGTGAAAGTGCCTCAATTTGATTTTGTTGCCCTCAGGCTGTGACAAATCTATCCCTAGGGTCAAGGCAAAGGGCCACTCTCCTCAACAGAAGTCTCTCGAGGCAAAAAATGGTGAAGTATTAATGTACGGTAAAGTACGATGATGTCTGTACGGTCAAGTACTAATTTTACGTTGGGAATGCGTCTCCGGCAAAGGCGACGTTAGGCGCGATGGCGTCAATTGCAATCTATTTTACCACTTGACTTAATTGTTTAAATTTAGGATACCTTCCCGGGGGGACATTTTTTGGTGACAATTTTTTTAAAACAAGTGTAATGACCGAAAATAACCGCAAGCCAAAGTGCAGCTTAACGGCTATTCAAAGATAGACCAAGGTCTCCGATTGGTGGAAAGAGGCCTCCACAGGGATTGGTCGGGAGGCAGGCTTTTGAAGTGATTGGAGGAAAATATTTGAATGAGAAGGTTGAATCGGTTAGAGGGGAAGGACAGGGATTGGCTAAGGGAAATAGAGTGAGGGAACATTCCAGAAAGGGAACTGGAACGATATAAACGGGCAGAGCACACGGGCAGGAGGAGTTCGAGGGAATGTACAGCTTCCAGATCAAGCACAAAGCCCGGATCTGGATTGTTCTGTGTTAATCAAAGTGGCTCCTAGTAGTTCGACGTCCGAGTCTTTGCGCAAGTACCAAAAAACGAAAACAAAATATATCAAAAAAATCCATGAACGTATATCAGAATCTTTATTTATACTGGAAGAATCCGATGAGCTATAACGCTCTTTTTCACAGATGTCCAGTAGGGGTGGGTCAGAATGTTACAAGAAACAATATGAAAACACGATATGAGTGCAATGTATATGGGAAAAGTAAGAAAATCACGCAACATCAAATTTTTTTTATATTTTACCAGGTAAAGCCCACTAAGCGATTAGCTTCTTTTCCAGAAGCGACCTGGCCACAAATGATAGCTCAACGAAGTGGCTTGTCACGTGCAAATTTATACCAGCCAAGTAAACTAAAGTCACGTAGATAGTAAAATAAACAATTGTTTAGTTTCCTATCTATCGTGACTTTACCGAAAGAACCAAAGAGTATGAATTCCTGCAGTCACGAAAGCTTCTAATCAAGAAAGTAATCTAAACGCAAGATAATACAGAGTACTCTCCAGAAATGGCGGTAGAGATTGTATTGAGAGAGGGTAGTACAGTGTGGCCATGTTGTAAACACTGCGACTTGAGTGCCCGCTAGGGGGCACTGTGGCGTTGCGTGTTGCGGTACAAACGACAGTTTTCCCTCACTTTACACGGGGGCGGTAGTAATAGATGCGGGACAAAAATGGCGGCACAACGCGAAACCGCACGAGGAAACAGCTGCCTGTCGAGTAGCGTGCCAAGTACACACACAATATGAATTCAAACCGCATACTGTGGAGCGAATTTCGAGTCCAAATGAATACTACGCGAAATCGCACCAAACCGAACCCGCCTACAGCAGGGGAAATATATACTGCGTTATTTTCTTTAAAATCTTTCAAAACCACGTTGATGTGAATAAGTGCATTTACAAACGAATTACGATCACTAATTTATTGGCGACGTTATAGCCTACAACAAATAGGAGCAACGTAAATAGAGGACTTACTGAACTGCATTCACGAGTCCTCATGAGAAGAAAATTTACGAAAAAGCTTGCTTGGTGTTTGTCTCTACCTACATTTAGGATTCAACAAATCTCAACTCCTTTAGGCTGCTGGTTATAATAATGACGTGGGGATAAAGAAATCCCGATAATGGCGATGTCATATTGCAGTGGGTGAGTGAGTACATGTAGATTGTCTGCTAGTCACTACAGCCTATTCACTTCTAATGACCTCTTGGTGGCAATGCTTTGCCATAGTATGCAGCTTCAGAGCACACAGCCTGACACATGGGCTGTGGTTACACCACTATCGAATAGTGGTGCATGACAGCTGCAGTAATTACAAATTATCTGTATGCCTTAATCTGTCATTACACTCCTACTATGCTGCATAGTAGGGGGTTAATGGTTCACACCCTTTGCAATTCAACAAATTGTCACAATTCAAGGCCACAATTCAATAAAATAATGCATTTCTTTACAAAGCTTGCCAACGGCAGTTGGCAGCATTAATATAATAGCTATGTCTATCCATCTGTCCTGTCTCTAGTGGGTAGTCTTGATAACTCTCGTGAAGATGATACAACAAATACAAATTTACTATGAAGTTGTGCTGATACTATATAGAACAGCCCAAAATTGACCAAAGAGTTTATCAAAACTTGGTAAAGAAAAAAAAATAAGTGACAAAAGGAAAAGCCTTTTCGACCAGAGGGGTCAAAAAAACGCATTGCGTACAACAGTGCAATACACAGTTTTTAAGGTGACCAGCCAAATTGAATATTAGATTAAGTAAAAATATTACATCAGGGAAGAAGATTTTAATTGCGTCAATATGGATTTTTTTTTTTGGGGGGGGGGGGGGCAATTCGGTGATATGGGAGAAGGCACAAAGTGGGAATGTTTATCATGAGGTGCACACCTTTTGGGAATAAAATCAAGAATTCTTGCAAGTTTATCCCTTATCTTACATGTATCGTGAGCTTAACCCATTCCGATGATGTACACGTATGTCACGTATGTCATCGGATGACGTACGTGTACGTCATCAGAATGTCATCGGAACAAAATCAGAAGTAAAACGCCATGCGGGAGGGCGTGTGGCACAGTTTGGTGCCAGCTATCATGAAGTGCGGTCGTGTCACTACAGTTATCTGCGGTGAGTACAATGTCTTTAAAAACAGCGGCGCTACGCTTCCCGAAATAAAATTTACGTTGACCACTTGCGCGTGAACAGGACACCTACCCTGAAACGTCTCGGAATAGGAAAGGGTTAAGAGTCAATGATGCTCAGTTGCATGCCTGCAGCATGGCAAAGGGCAATTATATTGTATTGTCGTTACATTTGTAAAAATAAATTCTATGAAACATAATTTATGTTATTGAATAACTGATGGGGAAATCACAAATAAGATGATGACAATCTAATACTCTAGGGCACGATTGCGGTATCTGTAAGTTTGGAATTTATTTAATGGGGTAACTACAATTTGCATTTTTTCACGATGCTATTGACATATAATTGGCAATAAAATACAAAAATGCACGTTAATAATTAACAAGTAAAACTTTACCACCACAGCCGTTGTCAGGCGAGATTATTAAATTTAAAAGTGGGTTAAGTGTTATTTGAAAGTTATGTGATAGAAATAGTTCTCACACGCACACAAATTATAATTCTAGTGAACTTTATTAAATATGCAGCGCAATAGTATGCCCATATCTATCATGAAAACCAAAAGCAATACTTAAAAAGGCGCTAATAAGAGAACTTTAAGCAACCTTCAGCATCCCAGTAGCAACTACACAGGCCATTCACACATTCACGTTTTCACCCTTGGCCAAAAAAAAATTTGATCGTGGAAATAAAATAAAAAATATATACTGTACATCATTTCAAACAGTTTTAAGGGCAGCATAAGCGTGAACCACATTTATTTGGAAAGCAATTTTTTAATATATATTTCATGTGAACAAATATATTACTCCTCCCTCCCCCAACTTGTGCCATTTACAGGAAATTATCAAAGTGTCACAGATGTACTATTATTACACATGTCGCATGCACAGACAGGTCGTTTAATGGTCAGAAATAAAAGGTACGTCAATTGAAACGTAGAGGGAGCATATGAGTCATGTTGTGTTGACTTAGGCTATTCAAAATTAACTTAGCTAAGTTACAAAGTTATAATTCTAGCTATTTACTACCATAATAAACAGCGTTACTCTGCCATATGCTTAAAACTACACTGGATGCAGGAATACGTGAATTTGACCATTTTATTTCTAGTGCACAATTCGTATAAGTTGGGCAGTGGTGGCTATGCATACCTGTACTCCGGCACTATAGATGCGAGGTTTGGTGGATCATGCAAATGTTGTGAAACTCCTTTCCCGTGGGGGTGTCAAAGAGGATCCGTACAGTGGCTTGTTAGGAGACGGTAGCAGCAAAAATGTGCAATCCACTTGTTCCCTCTGTATGGGATAGAGTGCTTCCCCATCGCACGTGTGGGTTTTCTAGTGGTGCTCCGGTTTCTTCCCACAGGTAAACACTCATTAATTGGCGGATAGCACCTTTATATATAGAGGACCGCAGAGCTTTGGCAATTATTGCCGCCGGCTCATCACGTGGCTACCTTCCCACTTGTCTGTGGTTCCTCCTTGAGCCTCTGAGTCGTTCTCCCTCTCTCTACAAGAGCGAGAGAATGATGTGTGGCGGTGCGTTTTAAGTTGACATTATTTTGTAATAGGAAGAAGAAATGTCTGTTCGGAACTCTCACGGTGAGAACAGCTTTGGAAGATGACGTCACAAATCCATCTCTGAAGTCCCTTCCATCAACCTCTTATGCACACTTGGCATAGCTTTTGACAAACCCTGTAAAAAGTATGTGTCGTTTGGCAATCAAACCAAATTAAGTGTGATTAAATATATTCACCTTCATGGGCGTGTATGCAGTAATTGGTCACTGAGCTCACATACTACACTTGGAAAAGCAGGGTTTAATCATGGACGGCTGCCAATATTCAAACCCACGGTCTCAGCAGAGCCAGTTCAGTGCTCTGGCACGACAGTAGCCCCCTTGAGCCATCTCCACACGCTTAGTTTGATAACAAAAAAATGCCGATAATTTGCTGAATCTTTCAGCATTCGCGTACTGACCAAGGGCAAGAGGTAATGATCACTTTTTAGTGTTCGCACGACAGATGGCATTTCTTTGCTACACACTAAGAAGAAGGAAAGACCACGGACGTGCATGAATCATGGAACGCTTCCTCCCATAATGCATTGACACTCGGGAAGTGTATAACTAGCAACAATAATTGCAGCACTCGCATCAAACGCACAGGAAGCAGTTTGTCTGAAGGCCACGATGAAAAATTTCGCTTTTTTTTTCCACAGGGTAAACCCCAACTAGCATTATGCCCCCCCCGTATTACTGACAGATCGACAGAGGTAATGCACACGTGCTTCCAACCATAGTTGGAAAGCATTAAAAATACACGCAAACACAAACGAGCTGTCAAACGAGACCACAGTTGACCTATAGCAGAGAGCTTAACTTACAATCGGAAGGTCATGAGGTAAAATATAATTCAGGTGGTTAAAGGAGTCCATTGTCATACCAACTTTGATAAAGTGAGTACCACAAGTCAATTGTGGGTGCCCTCTTGGGTAAATGGCTCCTGTCACATGAATGTGGAATTTGCAGCACAGACTCAGCGCCACCAATACAAATGAGCACTGCCTCATACCAGTTTGAGCAGGGATACCGTTTGACTTTTAATTTTAACTTGCGAATTGTCATTAATTATATCACAAGCGAGCTTAGTTAATTGAATTTGATTAATTGATTTCAGTCATAGGCGGAGTTTGACTTCTATATTTTGGGGGGGGGGGGAGCAGGGGATCGCTTTGTCCCTCACATTCGGAATCGCGAGTGCATATCATTACAATTTTTTTTCACCTTCATTGTAAACTTCTGAAAATAAATGAATAAAGGTGTCCAGTGCCCCCCCTCCCCCAAACGCCGCCCATGATCTTATCTTATATTTATATCGCACCTTTATCCAAGGCGCTTTTGCAAGGGTTATGAGTGGTACAATGAGGGCAGCTAAAGGTGATACGGTGAATAGGTATGGGGAGGGAGGTTAGTTGGTATGGGAATTATGGTGGGTACCTAGGGATGGAGGGAAGGATTTCAGTTGCTCATTAAAAATAACTCAACAAAGTCATGAATAACAATGCCTTGAGGGGGCAAAACATATACAATAGGCAACATTTGGGGCAAATGAGCCTCCTTCATAGCACTTTTTTGTTCCATGAAGAAGGGCCATTACCGAAACGTCACCTATAATTTAGTTTTTCCTTATCAAGGCCGCGGTGTTATTGACGGATGCGTTGACATTCATCAATACTTGCGCTCGTGCACCGCTGCCGATGCAGCGTCGCCGAATAATCAGCTGCTGCTGGATCAAGATCGTATGGATTCAGCAGCTGTAACTGATGCACGCACAACACACGTACTACACACTTCAACATGACCCACAGAGTCCAGTGGGACCTGCAGGTGCCTACAATGGACGGTGCAGCACCCACCTAACAGTGTAGCCAGGGTCGACCTCCACGGTCCATATGCAGCGAAGGTTGTGGTCGTACGGGGATGGGAACCCCGGAGAAAGGATGGTTCCCGTCGACTCCCCGCGGATTTGTCCTCCGCACTCGGCTGGGCAAAACAAAAACAAAGAAAAGAGGGATCCGTTTAAATTCGACGCAACCAAAGAGAAACGAGCTGTTTTGCGCGTCTGTGTGTTTGGGGAGGGGAGAGCGGTCGTGTTGCAGTTAGTGCGCTCACAGCCAACACGAGTGACGATTATCTGAACCGTTCCGGGGCCTCCCCTAGGTCGACTCAGCCTCAAATGAGTACCTGGTGCTGTGTGTAAAAGATCTCCACTACGGAGACAAAGGCGGCCTGGCGTGGTGTTGGCCACCCACCCCCTCGTGTGCCGTGCCGGTCTTTGTCGACGCTCGCTAACAGCACTTGCCCCAACAGTCTGTTCAGGCTATATGGAGGATTCTGACTTAAAGCTTCCGTGACTGCAGGAATTCATATTTTTGGGGTCTTTCGGTAAAGCCACGTATATAGATAAAATTATAAAAAATAATAAAAATAATAACAATATCATTATTTTATTTTTATTATTTTTTATTATTTCATCTATGTGGTTTTACCGAAAGACCCAAGGAATATATGGGTGATATTTGTCTTTGTGGGGCCTTGTTCTTCGGGATTCCTGGGTTTTTCCGCACATGAAGCAAAAAACCTTCATGGGATTTAACCCAAATTTCCCAAACGCAGGAACCTCCTGAGAAAAAAAGGAGGAGCGGTGAGACAAAGCATCCCTGAGGATTTTCTGGGTTCATATATTACTTTAACGTGTAGTTCTATTCCCACAAAAACAAGGAGGTTAACACATTTTTTTTGCTGTTTTAAGTCTACGAGCATTTTCTTGGTTCTTTCGGTAAAGTCACGTAGAAGGGACTTTACCGAAAGAACCAAGAAGATGAATCCCTGCAGTCACGAAAGCTTTAAATCGAAATCTACGAGCATTGCGTACACATTATTACGTGAATCACTGAAGTCGATCACAATCGGATCCAGAGCAAATGGGGATTGCGTTGGATTGGCTGGGGATCCGATCTGAACCAAACAACCACTTGTGACGGTATAGCGTCCGTGCGCTCCGAATGCGTGCCACACTGCGATACATCTGTTTTGTTTGTTCTGTTTTGTTTTTTTCGTCGATTTTCCATATCTGCCACGGTTTTGTGAGAAAATAGTAATCATTGCATCTGCACGTTAGATGGAGGATTCACCCAGAAAGACCACCGCAGTCCTTCACCTCACATGACACAACTTAATCCTCTATTTTACTCCATCCTGGACACCATCGCTTGTCGTGAATGTGTTTAATCCTTTCAGAATACGTCCGCTGAAATGTGCATGGGTTATTTTAATGAAAAAAATAATAAAAAAATTCAGTTTTTAATTCAGTTGTTGTTGTTGTCGTTTTGCTGCCTTGCCCAAGCTTGCATTTAGTGTTGAAATTCGGCAGGAATTTGCACGTTGGACTTACAGCCGTTATTTATTTATTTGTGTGACTCACTTATCTTTCCCACATTCCTGTCCGTTATTTGTGTTGTTTGTTGTTGCAACTTTATGACCCCGTGACCCTACTGGACATCTGTGAAACCGAGCTTCACAGCTCATCGGATTCCTCCTACAGTCTAAATAGAGTTGCTGACTGATTATGATTCAGTCATTAGAGGCAGACGAAAACACATGTTTGCCACCCACAAGGGAACTGTAGTTATTACTTTGTGGGAATACATCTGGTGTAAAACCCTGGGATATCAGTCATGGTGTTTCAGAGTTCTGACAAATCAATAGCTCTGTCCAATGAGCCACCTATATATTATAAGACATTTCTGAAGAGACCAGCACCTCCTTCCCTTAATGCATATTTAATATGCTTGAACACTGACGTACATTAGCCTTCACTAACCTCCGCCTTCACCGCCATTCCCATTGCATCAAGGGACAGGCTAAGTTGCTGGTCTCTTCAGAAATATCTTATAATATATACACATGTACGTAGCACCAGCATATTGTGCATTTTCCACGTTGAGAATCATCGATGACATTAGCAAGGTTTTCTTTAATTGGGTTACAGATCCAGCGGTGCTCCTTAATAATAGCGCCACAATATTACGTCTGACATGACGCGAGCAGTTCCTCCAGGCCAATGGTTAGGTTCGTTTTGCTCTCAAGCCTTAGCGCACGCGTTCAACGATTCCGTGCACCGGTTCCGCTCTCACGGCTTGGCTCGCCCGCGAATGTTCGGCGTCAGGCAAATCCGGCCTACGGTGTTGAACGAGGTTTTTTCTTTTTAAAGCCAGAAGCTCAGGGTTACACGGCGCATCCTCGCTGCGTTGCAACCATTGCTGCACCCTCCGAACGCTGGGGCAAAAGCCCCCGGCTGTTCAGCGTTGCAATCCCCCCCCCCCCCCCCCCCCACCGTAAGCTCGCTTTGAGTCTCCAATGGAGCTTCGCGTTGTTGACTTTTGCAACATTGGGTTTTGGCCGTCGTGGAAAGACTCGAGTTCAACGGGACAATAATTTATTATATACACAGGACAGATACGAGTCTTAAGACTCTTGTTTAAGTGAGGTCCCGAGGTCCCCCCCTCCCCTGCATTGGGACGTTTGGCCAAAACCTTTGACATTCTGCGTTAGTATCAATGGGACCTTTTTTGCCAGTATAAAAATGATGAAAAATAAGAAAAATGATGGTGTAGACCAATCGGTTTCAAGGACAATGCATATATTATCAGAGCATGTTTGTTTTCATGTTTTGCCACACATACGTGCGGTTAAATGCAGACTTGATGCCATCCAAAAGGTACCTATTTGGTTTTTGAACACCTCTGTTTTATTGGCAGAAAGAGTAAAACCTATTCTCATTTTTGTATCAGTGTGTGTTTGGTTTGTTTGTTTTTAGATATGGGAGTAAACTGGAAAACTCAGAGAAAACCAATGCAGAACAGTGGGGGGGGGGGGGGGGGCATACAAATTCCGCATATTAAGGTGCCCGGGTCAGGGATTGAAACACACTTTTTATGTCGCTGTGAGGCACAAGAGTGACTACTGTGCCTGAGAACTGATGCTCCATCCCTGCCATCTCACATCGATGGTCCAGTCTAGATACCTCACTCAAATCAGTCAAGGCAATTAATAACGCAAACATTTGGCCTGCTCCCAACTATGACTATAAAGTAGAGAGGAAAAGGTAAAACAAATAAAAATTACTAATTGGTTTCATACGAAGTAGATTAAATAGAATGCTTCTCGCCGTTATTATTAAATGTGAGTATAACATCTTACCTAACTTTTGGTTCACGTGCACGTTCTAATCAGAGGTGTCGCCGAACGGTGATGGTGTGAAATCCATGTGGTCTTATTCTAGCCAAATTAGAGCGATATTTGCAAATACAATGTAGTTATTCTTTGCCGTAGTTTCCCGTAGAAAAGTCAAAAGTAATTACATGTAAGCACTGCAGCAGTCCACACGAAGACACCGTGCAAACAAGGATTATCCCTGGACAGATCATTATGTTTGAAGTGACAAAACAAATGTACTTGTTTTTTAGTGCCATTAGTATGTTTTGTGCCATTAGTATAAGTTTCAATTGTGAGCACATAGAGCCCATCAGACTCACTACACTTGGAAAGCTGATTTAAACACAGATAGCTTGACATGAGATTTTGCTCCATTATCTCAGAAATATTGGATTAGTGCTCTTACACGTGTAGAGGTGATACGCGCTGGGATTAGAGATCGTATGCCAGCGCGTAATGATTGGCTGTGTAGGTGGTGACGCGCGCTGACGGTGGAGGATCAGGGGTCAGCGCGGGGTCGTGGGTTACGGGGTACTGATTGGCTGTGGGCCGGTGACGTGCTGAGAGGGAGTGATCGGGTGGCAGCGCGGTGTGATTGGTGGAGGAGTGTTAACACGCGCTGGGGAAAACGGATCGTAGAGAGAGTGCGTCGTGATTGGTTCATTAAGGAGCGATGCTCACGTTGACGTACGCATCAGCTTCGTCTCTCGTGAGCAGGGGCTATAAAAGGGGATGCACACAGGCGTGAGGGGAGTGTGTAACCAGCGAAGAATGAAGACGGGGATGAAGACCTAGGGCCCTGCGGTACCTAGTCCCGCTGTCCTAACGGGACCGGGACTCTGTGTAACCCAGAGGCGAGTGTAGTGTGTGTAGCCAGAGGCATAAGGTCTACACGAGCCGAATGCAGTGTGTGTAGCCAGGGACATAGGGTCTACACGAGTCGAGTGTATTGTGTAGCCAGAGGCATAGGGTCTACACGAGTGAAGGGTATCGTGTGTAGCCAGAGGCCTAGAGTTTACACGAGAGTAGTGGAGTGTGAAGTCGGAAGAAAGGCGATTACACGTTGTATTTTGACACGTAAAAATTTAATAAAAAGTGTGTTCCCGTCAAGAAGTTCCTGCCGTCAATTCCCATACTTCAACTGGCGTCAGAAGTGAAACGGTCTTCCAAGCATGGATACAAGGAGAAACCGTCGGACCCACGGGATTGACCACGGGGACAACCTCGACGACGCGGGCCAGCTGGCATCGGGGGGTGAGGAAGAGGAGTTGCCCACGGGGCAGGATCCGCCGACGGCGCCGGACGAGCGACGGGGGACTGACGTCGTGCTTCGCGAAGCGCACTCCCGTCTGGCGGAGCTGCTGCTCGCCGCCGCGTCCATCCTGGCGGAGATCAGCTCGTCGGGAGGAGCGGGAACGGGGGCCGACGTTCTGCAGGGTCGCCCTGCAGATTCCCGCCAAAACGATTTGGCGATGCCCGCCATTTCATCTGCACCGACTTTTGGCGGGAACGGCCATCACCACGTGGCAGCGGTTCTCCATGCGCGCCCGCTGACGTCACCAACGCGCGCGGCGGACCACCATCACACACCCGCCGATGGGGCCGCCATCTTACACACCGACGGGGCGGCAGAGAGGAAGCACGAGGAGGAGGACGACTTCATCTTTCAGCAGCGCCTTCCCACGTTGTCAGCCTTCAAGGCGGAAGGCGGGGATTGGAGCCAATTTCAGCGCAGATTTTTGGCGCATCAGGAGATATCCGCCTGGTCCGACGCTACGGCACTGCGGGCACTGCCTGCCATGCTGGATGACAACGCGCTCGCGGCCTTCACGTCCGCACGCAGGTCGGACCGCTCCACGCTCAAGGATGCGCTGGCTCTCATGGCCAAGGTCTATGGTCCTCCCTCGGCGTGCCGCCATCATTTTTATGCAAGACGGAAGGCGGACACGGAGACCGTGCTCGCCTACCGCACGGCGTTGCTTGCTCTCGCCGACGCCGCGTTCCCTCGTATGGACGAGGAGGGCCAAGATGCCATGGTTTTGGAGCAGCTGCTCAAGTTGGCGCAGGACCTGGGGGTCCCCATCAACACGGCCGATGAGACCGATATTTCATCCTTACGGGTCGCCACAAGCATACAAGCGCACGAGGTCCTTCAACGTAAACAGGGAGTCGTCTGCAACGCTGCCGTGGCCTCAACTCGGGGCCCAGTTGTCACCGTGCCCCAAGTCGTCTGCCCACGAGAGGAGGCGTTCATCGCGGGACGACCGGGGGACTGGAGATCGGGGGGTCGTTCGCCTCTGCGAGCGGCCCGCAAGCTGGAGCAACCGAGATCTCCGACGACTGTCATCACCTGCTATAACTGCGGCCTCCGGGGCCACGTGGCCTCCGGTTGCCGCGCCCCACGTCAGCGCGCCATGGGACCTCGGCTGGACGACGACCAAGGCCCCAAGTCGTCCCTGCAAACCCCGGCAAGTCGCGGCACCTCACATGCTCGGCCCGCATACTCGGCACATATGGGTCGTCGCGTTGCGGCGGGGGAGAGCCGAGTAGAGTTCGGGGATTCGGTTCAGAGAGGGTGATTCGGCCGGGACCGGGGAGACATTAAATGGTCGGAGTTGGGGCACAGAATAGTGGCTGCCTCAGCGGGTTCATCCGTCGTTACCGGATCTATTGATGGGGTCGAGGTCAGGGTGTTAGTGGACACGGGGGCATCGGCGACTATTATATCGGATCTCATTTATAATATTCTCCCTGTACAATGTCGTCCGCTTCTTCCGGTGGATGTGCCATTTTACGCCGCTAACGGGGGATCGTTGGGCATTATCGGTCAGATTAGGGCGTCCATTTGCATTGGTGATATCAAATTGTCGGGACCCGTTTTTGTTTCGTCCTCCCTGTCAGTCCCTTGTCTATTGGGCACTGATTTTTTGGCAAAAATGCCCATCAATATTCTCATTGATCAGCGTTGCATTGAACTACCATCGGGTCGCCGTATTTCATTTTTGACGAGCCCTAATGAAATTCGGACGGCGTGCGCTACCATACAGGCGTTAGCGACACAGACCGTGCACGTGCCCCCGGGTTCACAAATGTTAATTCCCCTCCGGTTGCGGAAGCCATGGGTGAAGGAGGCCTCGGAACAGGGCATGCTTTTGGGTCCTTCTAATAGGGCTGTTGGAGGTCTCGATTTGTCGGTGGCTCACACTTTGGTGGGGGCTGACAGGGATCCGTTTGAGATGGTTTTAAACGCTGGGGCGCGGCCGGCCGTCATTCAGCAGGGCACCGTGCTAGCTCATGCGGCGCGGGTCCCTGCGGAGGAGAGGCTGGTTGCGCAGGCGGATCCGAGTCCCACGAAAAAAGTTACATTGAAGGAGGACCTCGATTGGGTTGATTCGCTGTGCGCGGACTCTGACGATTTGTCAGCGGTACAGTTGGGTGCGCTGCGCGGGTTGCTCATTGAATTTTCGGATGTCTTCAGTAAACATAAGTATGACATTGGGTGCACGGACCTGCTACGCCACCACATTGAAACGGGCGATGCGGCACCGGTCAGGCAAAATCCCTTCCGACTGAGTCCTGCTGAGAAGGAACATGTTCAGTCGGCAGTTAACGATATGCTAGAAGCCGACATTATTTCGCCTTCCTCCAGTCCTTGGGGAGCACCTATTGTGCTCGTTAAAAAGCAGGACGGGTCCCTGCGATTTTGCGTCGATTTCCGTCGCCTGAATAAGATCTCTGTGGCCGACGCGTATTCGCTCCCCAGGATGGACGAGTCTCTCGACGCATTGTCTGGTGCGCGATACTTTTCGACTCTTGATTTATTATCCGGATTCTGGCAGTTGCCACTCGACGAAGAGTCTAAGCCTAAGACTGCATTTCGGACTCCAGGGGGCCTGTTTCAGTTTAACCGGTTACCCATGGGACTTCACTCCTCTCCGGCGACGTTTCAGCGTCTTATGGAATTGGTTTTGTCGGGCTTGCAGTGGGATACGTGCCTCATTTACCTTGACGATGTCATTGTTTTCGGTAAAACGTTTGAAGAACACCTCCAGCGATTGAGGGGGGTGTTCTTGCGAATGCGATCGGCTAAATTAAAGTTTAAACCGGCCAAATGCCACCTTTTTCGTAAATCCGTGAGGTACTTGGGTCACATTGTCGACTCTTCGGGGATTTCTACCGATCCTGCGAAGACGGACTGTGTCAGTTCGTGGCCGACGCCCACGTCAGTGTCAGACGTACGCAGTTTCATCGGTTTTGCTTCGTATTATCGCCGATTCGTTGAGCACTTCGCCACCATTGCAAAACCCTTGCACGCTCTAACGGCGAAAGGAGTGAAGTTCCGATG
Organism: Lethenteron reissneri; assembly: GCF_015708825.2. Lineage (NCBI taxonomy): Eukaryota > Metazoa > Chordata > Hyperoartia > Petromyzontiformes > Petromyzontidae > Lethenteron > Lethenteron reissneri. Next base: position 9,909,143 of record NC_083821.1, read on the forward strand.
GGGACCGGAGGAGGAGGCTGCATTCTGCTCCCTCCGGGACGCCTTGGTTAGGGCCCCACCCTTGCGCTATCCGGACTTCGCGAGTCCCTTCTTGCTAGACACGGACGCTAGCAACACGGGCAGTGGGGGAGTGCTGTCCCAAGTCGTTGGAGGGGTCGAACGAGTGGTCGCCTATGGTAGCAGGGTGTTGTCGCCGGCAGAGCAGCGCTACTGCGTCACCCGTCGCGAACTGCTTGCCATTGTTTTTTTTGTACAACAATTCAGGCCATATCTCTATGGTCGTCATTTAACGGTCCGGACGGACCACGCGGCGCTCCAGTATTCATTGCGGGTCGCCCAGCCCTCGGGCCAATTGTCGCGGTGGTTGGAAGTCCTCCAGGACTATCAGTTCACGACTACGTACCGTAAAGGGTTGCGACACACAAATGCCGATGCCCTGTCGCGGTTGTTGCCTTGTCACAAATGTGCGTGCTTATCGGGATCGGCGCGCTGTAAACCGCCGGTTACGGAAGGTCGGGAGGCGTTGGTTGCGGCCGCGAGCACACCGATTGGGGATGGTCCCGCTACCCCTGGGGGTCAGGACTCGCTGCTCTCACTGTCATTGATTGAGTGGGGCCGTCTCCAAATGGCGGACAGCTCCCTGCTGGCATTGCGCCGCAAGACGGGGGGTTCCGAAGGTAACCACGACCGAACTGGCTCCTACGAGCTTAAGCAAGGCCTATTGATGAGATGGGACAGTTTGTCCCGGCGGCATGCGATTGTGGTGCCTGCTGCTGTGAGGGGGAAGGTTGTCTTGGCCGCACACGAACGCCTCTTGCATTTGGGAGTTAACAAAACGCTTGCCCTGCTTCAGCGTGACTATTATTGGCCGGGAATGGGGGGTGACGTGGTGAATATTCTGAAGGGTTGTGTTGAGTGCGCCAGACGGAAACCACCGCCTGTGGCAGCTAATCCACCGCTGCAATCCATCCAGGTCTCGCGCACTAACGAGCTCGTTGCACTCGATATTCTGGGGCCTTTTCCGGTCACGCCTAGGGGTAATAAGTACCTGTTGGTGGGGGTCGAATATTTTACCCGGTGGCCTATGGCGTGGCCACTCGCCAACCAGTCGGCGGCGGCTGTGACGGACGCCTTTGTCCAGGGCTACGTCCTGGACAAGGGGGCTCCCGAACGCTTGCTGACTGACCAAGGGAAACATTTTTCGAGTAAATTACTGCAAGAGGTGTGCGACCTGTTGGGTACCAAGAAGGTGCGTACCTCCCCGTACCACCCGCAGACGGACGGGATGGTGGAGAGGCTTAACAGGACATTGACTTCTATGTTGTGCCAGCAGGTGTGTGAGGCACATGTTGATTGGGACCTGCAGGTCCCTGGGGTCCTCGCCGCGTATAGAATGGCCCCCCATGCAGCTACGGGATTTTCCCCGTTTTATCTGATGTACGGTCGGGAAGCCGACCCGCCCATGGAAACGCAGCTGGGTCTGCCCGCACCACGAGCTAATTAGAAATTGGCAGAGCATATTAAATTTAATATTCATAAGCTGACAGAGGCAAGGGAGGCCGCACGGCTTAATTCGCGGGCTCGCCAAATTGCAAACGAGCGGTTGCGGGCACGGAAGGTGTCCGTGCACAATTGGGAACCAGGTGACAGGGCCTGGCTGCATTGCCCTCAGGCACCTTTGGCTACGTCGCCTAAATTGTTGAAGCCGTGGCGGGGACCCGTGGAGGTCGTGCGGGTTGCACGCCCCCAGTGCGTTCAGATAAAATGGGGAAAACGCCGTTGGTACGTCCACCCCTCCCGACTGAAACCGTTCTCGCCTCCGTATGGCCTCCCCTTGTGTCATGAGGGCCGAGCATGTGACGTGACCAGCGACCCTGAGGGGGAATTGTCTTTGCCTGCTCCTCACATGTCTCCGCCTGATCCGCTCCCAGGTGTCTCGGAACTGACAGCTGCCGACCACCGGCGGCCGGATCTTGAGCGGCCGGAGACACCGGACGGTCGCCAACGTCCCGTCCCATACGACGGACCGGCCAGACGGACTCGCGCTAGGTCGCGCTACTTTGTGTGACCTGCCACGTGAGGAGTCGAGGCAGCCGGAGCGCCTCGGCACTGCGTTAGTCACAGAGACACTTGGCGCGTTCGTTTTCCGGTGTTCGCTTTTATTGTGTTGTTCGTCGGGCTGTATATTGCTTCATATTTAAGTGTTGTGTTGTGTTGTTGTTGTTGCGTTACGGGGCACACTGGGAGGTGGAGTTTCTTTATTACTGCGTTGACGTTAGGTTGTGTTGTTGGTTAACAGCCGGGCCGGCTGCAAGCTATGTGGGAGGGGGTGATGTAGAGGTGATACGCGCTGAGATTAGAGATCGTATGCCAGCGCGTAATGATTGGCTGTGTAGGTGGTGACGCGCGCTGACGGTGGAGGATCAGGGGTCAGCGCGGGGTCGTGGGTTACGGGGTTCTGATTGGCTGTGGGCCGGTGACGTGCTGAGAGGGAGTGATCGGGTGGCAGCGCGGTGTGATTGGTGGAGGAGTGTTAACACGCGCTGGGAAAAACGGATCGTAGAGAGAGTGCGTCGTGATTGGTTCATTAAGGAGCGATGCTCACGTTGACGTACGCATCAGCTCCGTCTCTCGTGAGCAGGGGCTATAAAAGGGGATGCACACAGGCGTGAGGGGAGTGTGTAACCAGCGAAGAATGAAGACGGGGATGAAGACCTAGGGCCCTGCGGTACCTAGTCCCGCTGTCCTAACGGGACCGGGACTCTGTGTAACCCAGAGGCGAGTGTAGTGTGTGTAGCCAGAGGCATAAGGTCTACACGAGCCGAATGCAGTGTGTGTGGCCAGGGACATAGGGTCTACACGAGTCGAGTGTATTGTGTAGCCAGAGGCATAGGGTCTACACGAGTGAAGGGTATCGTGTGTAGCCAGAGGCCTAGAGTTTACACGAGAGTAGTGGAGTGTGAAGTCGGAAGAAAGGCGATTACACGTTGTATTTTGACACGTAAAGATTTAATAAAAAGTGTGTTCCCGTCAAGAAGTTCCTGCCGTCAATTCCCATACTTCACACGTAACATTAACATGCCGAAACACCAGGCCACTTTTTGTTAAACTATCTCCTTCACCCTATCCCGTTCCAAGACGACTGCAAGTTGCAGGGTGTGGTTCCCGTTCACCGCTGCAAGCGATTCAGCGTTCATTTTATTTAGAGAGGCGTAGTGCCTTGTTTTTTTATAGACACTGTCCTCACCGCAGAGAACTATAGCGGCACGACCGCACTCTATGGTAACTGGCGCCAAACACTGCCACGCTCCCTCCCGGAGGGCCTTGTGGGAACCCCGGTACTGATAAAAGTTAAGTTATCTTAGCTTTTCCATTTTTAGAACGTACATACGTCATTGTAACGAAATCGGAAGAAAAGCTGGGAAACGGTTACGCAGCAAGAGATTTGATAACCACGAAGAAAGCTCCATACCGACGCAAGACGGCAGAGGGTAATTCCAGGCTCGACGCTCGCCAGTCATGCAGGAAAGGACGCTGTTCCCGTGCAGCATGTAGCCCGGGTTGCACCCGTACGTGACGCTGCTCCCAGCAAAGTTGCCCTGCTCCGTGAGCTTGTAGCCGAACTGTGGCGTGCCAGGATCCTCGCATTTTATGAGGTCAAAACCTGCAACGTAAACAATGCGATACGGACGACACAATGCGGATGGTCTCACCCTCCACAGCTTACGACACTTCACTCACCAACCATCAAGAGCCCTCCATTGCCTCACCTCTGACTCTGGATCTAACGCAACATTGGCTTCACCGTCTTCAAGTTCCGCCGATAACTTTTCCTCCCGTGAATCTCCCTTCTCGTCTCACTCTCGTCACTCCCTCTTTGTCCTCCGCTCGGGCCACCAATGTCATTTCTTGATTCAACAATTCACCCTACCACACAATGGGAGATTGCTATTTTGCTTCTGCTGCCCCCACTGTCTGGAAGTCTCTTCCTTTCATCGTCCACAACTGCAGACTTTTCCCTGACCATTTCCAGGCTTCAGTGATTTTACTTATCCTCTGCTCTGATTTTTTTTCTCAGGTTGTTATTCTTTAATTCTTTTTATCTGCAGCCTCTTTTCTGCAGCCTCTTTACTCCCCAATTCTCACCCTTTAGCCTCAAATGTCCTATTCTGCTGAAAGCCCAGCTAACTTAGCGAGTGAATAGGCAAGCACACAAATGTACTTAGGAAGGCATAGAAATCCAATTTCACTATGTAAACTGTTTGGGCCAGTGATTTTATTAAGTTGCCTATTAAGGATGGAATGACATATAAGAGGGTGGTATATGCAGCATAATGCATGACCACCATTGTCTCTCCACTACTGAGGTTAGCCACACCACACAAGGTACCCATTTTACACCAACTCAACCCAAGGAGATGCACATACTAAGTTCAGATAACAATTGCCACTGGCGTGGAAGTCAGATAGTTTGGATTGCAGGGTGGTATATATATTTTTTTATTTTACCAGCTAAGGCCCACTGAGCTATATAGCTCTTTTTCAGAAGCAACCTAGCCACAACTTGGTAGCTCAACAAAGTGGCTTATCATGTGGAAATTTGTAGTAGCCAAATACTCACAACGCATGTTTCTAAATGTGGAGGGAAAAACCGGAGGACCCGGAGAAGAATCCGTGCGACCATGGGGAGACCATACAATCTCCAAATATTCAGGTGCCAGGTCTGGGATCGAACCCACAACCTCCTGTATACCAGGAGAGACAGTTAACATTTCACCACCGTGGCAAATTAACCACGGCACCATCGCTGCACACTCATTGAAAAAGCGCACGTGCACAGCTTAGGGCATGAAATGGACGTGTGGTCAAATGCTGTTAACGAGAATCTATTAAGGCCAGCATGGTACAGGGCAGTGTGGTGGGGTCAGCAGCCTGTGCCCCAGCATGGAATTGGCACGTGTTTATATGCATGGATACATCTGCCACCCCACAAGGACACACATAAAAACCCCCGTTATTAAATTATATCCATGTACGTCTTATGTACCGGAAAAAAACAGCCATACTTACTGCATCTGTCGTAGGAGCTATCTACAGCAGGATGCATATATCGTAGAAATTATTACTCACAATAAAATCTAAGAAATTGCTTAATGTACAGCATTTCCACACAGCTACTCATTCATCTCACTAGGTGTTTATTGAGACATGTAATTACACTGAGATTTATTAATATTTATTGCAACCCTAAAACCCCAGTCAATGTGTCACACACACACACATGTATCATGCTGCATTAACAAAACATTACGTAGTGCCAGGCATTAAAGTCGATGACAAATTACACAAACGTATTTTTGAAAGCCAGATTTGATAACGCTTATATTTACGCGAAAAGAAAATTCTACCATTGTATGATTCGAAGAATGTAAGTTTCATCATCATCGTCATCAGCCATGTCCCATCTACTGCTGGATGAAGGCCTCCCCCAGGCCGGTGCCATGCCTCCTGCGGTCCTGCAGTGCTTCAATCCACCTCGCTCCCGTACGTGAACTGAACTATCTTAAGAGATCGACCTCAATGGGATCGTTCCCTCCTTTGGCTACCTTTCTGGCAGCAGTCTCGTTCGGTAGCCAGAGACGATGCGCCCTTCCTGAGCCCACTCACTTTCCCTCAACAGTCGATTTGACCTACCGGTCGAGAACAGCAGACAAAAAAGTTGGTATTGTCGTTGACAAATATAAGCTTAAAAAATCAAACACTATTAAGAATAATTTTTGATTTAAAGCTCTCGTAACTGCAGGGATTCGTATTATTGGTTCTTTCGGTAAAGTCACGTAGAAGGGAAATAATAAAATAAAAATAATAATAAAAATATAAAACAATAATATTTTATATTTAAATTATTTTATTGTTTCTCTTCTGCGTGACTTTACCGAAAGAACCAAGAATACTATTAAGAATAGTTAGGTTTGTAAAACCCACGCACACGAGGAGACGACGCTTAACAACCCATGCAGATGCTATACGGCAGGAGCCTTCTTGCTGTGCTCCCTCACGCGTGCGGCCACCTCGTCAACCTTTGGGCGGATGCCTCGTGCACAATTGTCCCCGCGTGATCAACCCCTGCTGCCAACCCCATCGTGCAAACCGTTAGCGAGCATACGCCACCGACAATCGTATGCGCACGTTTTTTACTAGATGTCCTGACAATCTTATTCATAGATTACCCACGCTTAACTAAACATTCAAACAACACAAAAAAAACAAATCAATGTCTCGTAAAAAAAAAGTGCCCACTTGAGAAATTGCCAAAATCATTAAACAAAGAAACAGCGTGTTCCAAATTCCATAATTAATTGTCCAGCAGATATTTCTGTATTTCAATAAATGTCAGGCCACTCGTGATGGAGAAAGGGGAGTTTTGCTTTCTGCCCGCTTAATTACACTTGCTGGGGAGATTTATGGCGTGTGTCGTGAGCCTGCTGCAATGAATGGCATTCACAGACATAAGCGTGCATTCATAGGGTGGTCATGCTCTGTAACAGTGCACGAGAGAGCGCCACTAGCTCCTGGTTAAACACTTGCGAGTAGATGCCTGAGAAGAGAAACTTGATTATAAAAACAATTCTTTTGAAAACTGTCATTTTTTTAATGTGGTACCGAAGCAGATCACCACCACAACACCACCTGATTATTTGATAATTGTAATAATGAATAAGATAATACATCAGGATCTGACTCGAAGCCCATCCCTTAGGTGCAATGCCAGCTGTGCTTATATCAGAAGTCGTGTGCTTGTATCAGGTTGGCCTTTGCCTTCCTCCTCACCAGAAGTTACATTCCTAGCTTCCTCCACATGCATCTCGAACCAAAGACCAGAAGATGTTCTTATAGTGGCTGTGTTAAACTCAAACTTTCTGACCGCTGCATTCACGTGGACTTTAACCTTCATAGTTTTATGGAAGTGATAAATACGCATGGGTGGTGGAGCGGTGGCGCAGTGGTGAGCACACTGCGCTCTGAACAAGGTGGCTGGAGTTAGATCCCCTGCCACGGCTAACAATCGGTGGCAAGTTCCTGGGAACATCCCCCCTTCACCAATCCGGCACTGAACAGTATGGTGAAGTATGGTCAAACAACGACCTTGGATCAACAAGGCATGGGGAGGCTTTCGTGCAGTAGTGGATTGACGATCGTTTGGAGTTCATCTCATATCTTGGCATGTGTGACCAGATTTCTATAACGTTATTTATTCCTTCCAGCACATCTTAAAATCTGGAAATTACGGCATTCATCTTTTAAATGTGCATATGTAGTACAATATCACTCAATGGCACAGAGCATTGCACATTCCCTGCACGCTGGACGTGACTCAATACCTCCCCAGTAAGCCCACTTGCTTCTGCGACAGTATGGATGGCGTCTTCAGACAATGAATGCTCGAAAGGTCGTGGGGCGAATTGGATTATCGCTGGCATATGGAAGGCAGCCAGATTAAGTGAACCGGCCGCTGACACTAGCCACGGCACTCACCGCTCAATCACTCTGAGGTAATGATACTCGCTGTGCAGATATGGCAATCGCTGCCCAGCATGCGCGCACACACACACCCAATGCCCCATAGTCTTTGGGCTGTAATAATATCAACGTTATGTGCTCAAGAAAATACGACAGTGTTCAAAATGGTGAGAGCTAGTCTTATAAAACAAATTGGTCTCTGAATTTTCAAAGAGAGGGTCCTTTTCTGTAAGATCAGCAGATCACCATAATTAATTCAAGCAAGCTGAACTCGGCTGATGAGACACTTCCAAAACCAGTCCAGAGTTTTCTCGTCTTTGAATCAATGCTGCTGAAATGATGCACTCCCAGAAGGCCGTGCGGCTGATGGGTTGTATAAGAAATACGTTTATGTTTTACGTGGAGACACGGATCTGTGAAAACTGATTGCTGGACGTTTTAGAACCAACCTAATTTAATCCTGTGTTAAGTATTTTCAAACAAATGCCATCAAATGCAATCATTGTCACTATAATTCAAAATCAAAATGTATCCTTTCTCTGAGCATGGTAAAGCCACCATTTATGTTGGTGGCCCTGAGCTCAGTGGTGAAAATAAAATACACATTCTGATGATAAGGGCCAGTTTATCCAGAGGATGAGTACTGTTGAATTCCCACAACGCGGTACTAATTCGCTAATTCCAGACGGATGGTGGGCTCAGTTGACCTCCAACCGCGATCTGATTCTCGTATCCGCTTGAGAGTCGGGAGTTTAACAACAACAACAACCGCCATTCGCCACTTTGTGGCGGCGACGTCACCACAACGCTTGTGCCAGGCTATGTACACTGTAAAGCCTTAAAGTGTACAAAGCTAAGGGTTTAAACAAACAGCCACCTGGAAGGATTGCTAATTACCAGGGTTTTCGATGAAGTGTAACATCATATTTCATTTGATATTTTCAGCATGATGTAATCGTATTACTGGTTTCCCTTCGTGGTGATTTTCTTCAAATTCACAAGTTACTTTAATCTCAGAAGAACAGTAATGCTGTGATGATAGACTTTGACTGCTACAGCCATGGTTTTCCAAAAGCAACTCAATTCTGTTTTTCATCACCTCATTCTGAGCTGCCTTCAATAACTACCCTTTTTTATATCCACCAAATTAATTCATCTTGATCAGCAAGCTCACCGTGCTTGACCTTTGCTTTGCTCATATCTCTGCAGTCCAACGTGGCAGCCTTCAAAAGCCCTCGGGATCATTTTATGCATTTCCATTTCATTGGTTGTCACACTGTGACAAATAAAATGCATCAAAGACGAACATCTGCCAAAAGGAGCGGGGGAGAGGTGCGCTCTTAAAAGTGCTACTGAGACAAACAAGAGGAACACAAGAACCTGGAAACAAACGCAAATGAAAAAAACAATCACATTGCCCATTGTGGAAAAAAAATGGAATTCTACAAGACGCCAGAGGGAATGACGGCCGATGGATAAGACGGATGACAATGCCACATGATGATAATGATTACTTTATTGTACAAGGAAAATATGTTTTACTCGATGCCATATACTGCACAACAACAACCATTACTCCTCTCTCAAACACTCAACCGCTGACAGCTAATATACGTTGAGTTCTTCTAAAATGGTCGGATGAGTCCGTAAAAATGTGCCTTGCCAATGGGACGCAGTTTGTATCTGCGCCCTCCTCCTCACATTGCTGCCTGTACACAGAGTGTCTAAGACGGTAGCAATTGGAATTATGTTCACGCCATCAGCAGTGTCAGCCACGAACTTGCTTTTTTATTTAAATGAGCGCTGTGATATGGTGACGTAATACATATGTGCATTGTGCATATGTCCCGATATGCTACAGATACCTGCAGGGTGCAGTCCTTACACACGTAAGCACGGCAAGGTTTGTTTGAATTCAAATCTGTTTGGTGATGCCGAAACTTAATTTTGAAATTGTGCTATGAACGGGCGAGGGACAATCTGCCCAAGACAATTGTCTCTGCCAGGAGTTGATTATTCGGTAATGATTTGTATTTGTGCAGTGGATTTTCTTCGACTTCTCATGCGAAGCGGGCATTTTTTTGTGTTGTGCTCCGATTTCCGTTCGCTTCTTTGCCGTACTTTATTTTAGTTTGTTTTCCGCTTGTGTCATTTCGGTGTGCCGTGTTTGCTCTTGCAAGTGAGACTCCAATCCTGGTCTCTAACCTAGCTACGCAAAATATCGACTTGAATCTTGCACTTGGGTGTCTTGCAGAAGTGGCAAGAATTTATGGTAAACGTAGAGCGTATTTTTTTTTATATATAGAGGAGGGTGAGGGCCACAAGGTAAGAGGTGCTCCAGGAAGAGGGTTTTAGTGCCACACTGGACTTCCCCACTGCTCTGTAGTAGCTGTGTGTGAGTGGGGAGTGGTGGCGCAGCGGTTAGCACACTACGCCACAAACCCGGCAATTCCCACTCGCGGCCAACATCAGTGCTAGTCCTGGGTCTGCCCGAGGTCGTGCCTGGTGTGATGTGTAAACATTGCCATAGGGAGACAAAGTCAGCCGGGCGTGTTGCTGGCCAACCACCACCATGCCGGCCTTCATAGGTGCTCACTAAAAACGCTTGCCCTCACAGTCTGTTAAGGTTCAATTGGGGAACGTTATACTTGTGTTTGTCTGTGGGTGCAGTGGTCCTTTGGAGAGTGGTGTTGTAGTGGTTGACATATTGTGTGTGCAATTGACCCGGTGGCCTGAGCTTGAATTCTGGCCATGGCTTACAGAATCAAATGGGACCTCTCCTAAGTTGACTCAGCCTTGAATGAGTGGTGTGCATGATAATCGCTATGTGCTGTGCGGACTTTAATAGGTTCTCACCAACAACACTCATCTCAACAGTCTGTGACAATAATATAAACTATTGATATTGTACAAATGTGTATGACATTATGTATCCACGTATGTATGAGTTGTCAGTATTTAACATTTTTACGTAAGATTACAGTTGATTTACTACTTCAAAAAGTCTAAAGTGTCTCAAACAACCATGCTTATAACCATATGTTGCCCAAACCTATATATATTTGGCAAGAATCCACCTATCCAAAGGACAACTCATTTCCTATGACCCCCAGAAGAACAACAGGCTCGGTTAATCTTTGCTCACAAACCATTGCACTCACGAGGCAAGCCCTCTGAGCACAGCGCCACCCAGACGGATTGCCACAACATAAGCGTGGGGGTTTAGGACAATGTTACATTTTTTAATACTCCAAACATTTGCAAGTTGTTGACACCACATGTCGAAACACGCCCACAAGTCCACCGAAATCCCGATTGATTGGAACAAGCTGATCCGTACCCATGACGTGGGGAGGATTGATTACCTTTGGACTGTAGCCAATCAGTCACCAATGAAACAGCCCTTGACCCATCAATCCACCACCAATAGCCTTCCCTCGATAGCATCAGCTCATATACTATTAAATGCATGGTGGTGCATTCTTACTATCCGGGCATTGGTGGGCCACGCAGAGAGCATGATATGAGTGTGACACCCACCTTTAAAGCTACGAGGTTGTCCTATGCAATGCAGTACAGCAACATGCAACTTAGATATTTGTGCGAAGTTTGTTGTTTTACTTTTCCCTCGTTTGGGTGGATGTGTTCTCCTGGCATTCAAAAGGCAGTGGCCCAACAGGTCAAACAAACCTTTTTAGACAACGAGTCTAACGTTCGGTGTAGGAAAATGAAGGGCAGTGATTATTGTAACTTTGCCACGTGGACAGCATATTATGACTCTGTTCTCATCCGATAACGCTAAAGTCAAGCTTAACATGCGTTGATATTATTTAGATGATTTCACTTCTGTACATTTCCATATGATAAGACACTTCGTTGAGCTATCATTTGTGAGCAGGTCGCTTCTGGAAAATAACCTAATTGATCAGTGGACTTTACCTGGTAAGACAAAACACTGTTAGGTTTTATGTGTGTATATACATATTTTGAGTGATTTGCTTACCTTTCCTAAACGTTTCCCTCGTATCGTGTTTTTCTATTGTTTGCAACGTTCTGACCCCGTGTCCAGACTGGACATCTATGAAAAAGAGCTTCACTGCCCATCAGATTCCTCCAACATAAAAACATATTCTCATTTTGAAATAAGCACGGGGTAATGCTCATCTGGGTTGGTGATCCTGAGCCAATAGGGGAAAAATAATCCGTTCTTCTATATTGGGAGCAGGTTGTACAAATGCATACCATTGCTGACTTCCCACATCGTGGCTAACTGCAGTTTATAATATCCTTGCGTAAGGCAATACGTTTAGGAGCTAAATGTCAATGTTGAGGTCCGCTAGTCATGACAGGGCTTCAGACGAGAGTTTGAGTAGTTTGCTATTACCTCCTTGAAGGAGCGCAGGCTGTGGCGGTTTTATATATGGTCAACAGTTTGGGTTTAATGGCCACAGTCACACTGTGGCTTGTGTCTTTACATTTTCCAATTTATCAAGGAGATGTGTGCATTGGCCTGTTGATATTTCGATGCGGTTGACGGTTCCACCAGTGTCTCCGAGGAATGTCAAAGCCAGGCAGCGAGATGGTTGTGTCTCAATAGAGACATTTATTCTGAATGTTCGCATTGCTCCACTGTCCACTCGCATTCTTCGGGATCTGAGTGAGATTCTATGTTGGTGGCAGCGCGATCCCAGAAGGGGTGATGGGGACTTGAGCCGTTGGCGAGGTACATTGTTGAGGTCTTGAATGATGAGTAAATTGCCGTTGGTAAGAAAGCGTGTGAATCTCCTTGCAGTGTGCACGTCTCGACCGATATTTGGTTCGCCGCAATAGGGAGCCAGGGGTTTCACGTCGGTGAAAATTAAATAAAAATCACCAGGGGATTCTTGTCGGTATTAGTGTTCCGGGGTGGCACTCATCTCTATCAGTTACCCTAAGTCAGTGGTTGAGATTCCACATTCCTATGAGCTTTTTGTAAGAATAATTAGTGATGTATTGATATATATATATGTTTTAAATAATGCACATTTAAGAGACATGTATGGTACTTGCCCTTTGAGCTACAACAGGAGCACACTGTTCAACTGCTCCTGTGACTTGTGTCTTTGAAAATGTGTCGAGGGGAAACAAGGGACATCTCAAAATCCAAGCACCGGCTGCAAAATATTCCTCAAAAAGTAACTGGGGAAACATCCCAGTGCCGGGCCCTTCGGAAAGGGACTCTTGAGACTCAGTGCATGTGTCCGGGATGAAGGGCGGCACGTGGATCTATGTATCTAATTATGCGACGTATCTGTACAACTGGACATTGAAGGACACGACAGAGGAGAAGCTACTTTGTCCAATTAAGAATTAAGCGCTTTCTAACGTAATCTTCTTAATTCCGGGGGGGGTGGGTGTCTTTTTGTCGCCCCCAATGTTAACAAGGTTTAATACTGGCGCGCTAATCCATCAACGTGCGGTTAGTGGCGCTTATCGGCATATTCTACGAGCCCGACTTGTGTGCTGCCGTGTTACACCCCCCCCCCCCCCCCCGTCTGTGATAATACGTATTGACTCGTGCCACTCAGTCACGGAGGGGGGAGGTGGGGTGTTGGTGCATACGTGTCTCACTCAGCAGAGCGCAACATACACACACGAGCTCAACGTCGCCGAGGTCGCGTGTCCACAACAATGGGGGTGGTCCGATTATAATTGGAATAAGTAAAATGCGAGGTTTTAACAGAGGACGCCTTTTACGATATAGATTTTCTTTCTCCATAGATTTCCAAAGAGCTCAACAACCAATGCTGGCTCAGTGGTCTGACACTGGCATTAGTACATGAGTTCACCATACGATACCATCGACCGTATATTTAGACAAATTAAACACGAGTTTTGTCAGTGGTAGGTCTTGTACACAATTTACGTGTGTATATGAAATGTATACGAATTAATATTTCTTATTTATCCATAATAGATGTTCTTTGGGTTAGATCGCTTAAATATAATTGTGTCGTTAAACCCGCCACCACCCGACACAGCCAATTAGTAAGGTTTGTCACTTAAACAAAACATGCCAAATCGTGACTAGTTCAGCACACCGGTGTGTTAGAGAGTAAACCCACAACATCTACAAATAATTTGCAAGGATGCGCAGAATATCCCTTGACTAATACTTGGCACGTATACAAAGAAATCGCATTGCAGCGTTGCCTTGATTTTTAACGCACCACCTCGTAAAGATTTCGTTGAGAAGTTGTACGTTGCAAAGTCAAAGCATCTGCCTGCTCAACATCTCCGGAGGACAACCACCGGTGACTTCCCACAGTTGTACGCAGCGTTGTGTCGATTCTGGAAGTATACCAATTCCTCGGATCATGAAACGCACCGAAGAGTAAGACGCAGCACCCCAAACTTGTGTCCGACGTCAATAAAGTCATACAAATCTTGTCACACATACATGCACCAATATACACGATCACAGGAACGTTTGCTTAACAATATAGAAGTAAAAATGTGCGTGTTTTAGAAGATGAATAATATTCTTTGGGTCTTTCGGTTAAGTCGCGTAGATAGGTTATTTTCTTTGAACCTATCTACGTGACTTTACCGAAAGAGCCAAAGACTATGAATTCCTGCAGTCACGAAAGCTTTAAGTCAATATATTGAATAATACTGGAATACACCGAGTCTGTTTCCAAATAAGATTTGAATTCACAACCTTTTAATTGTGAGCGCTACACAGCTAGACATCTTACTGAACCGATTCATATCAGAGTCCTTTATTTATCCAAGAAATCCTCACTGAAGCTCGACAATCTCTTCCCTGAGGTTGTAGGTTTGGGTTGGTTAACAAATTACTTAACTGAATATTATGAATGTGGACTGAAACCACAACACCCAGAGAAAACTCACACACATACGAGTTTAGTAGAGAGAAAAAACATTCAGCAACCTACTTACAGTACTGCCTTCTATAAACCACCGCAATAACCCAGAAACGATTTAAAGTTATATAGAAGAAGAAAAAATCTGTATTATATTGCATTCCAGGGCAGTGGACGGTGCTATGCAGAACGACCTGGGAAAACAGGTCACCTTTGCAATGCTCTCTGCTTTCAATTTACAGCTTAGGATTTAATGAAAATTCATTTGATTTGGAGTGACAGACTAATTAAGTTTCCCTAAGCAGACACGTTGACTCGAGATGGTACGACGACGCTGAGAGGTGCTGCCACTGCTGTGACGTGCACACATTTGCATTTCACCGGAACGATCCATACTACACGCACGACAGAGAGGTCCCCATCCGTTGGTTCTTTTTTCAAAAACGATGTAATTTAATCGTCACTGCATGTGTATGAGAATAGGTTTCCCCTTTTTTTCTGGCAGCAAAAAATCTGTTAAGATGTTAAAACACCAAACTGAAATGTCTGCATTAACCACAATACTAGGTATAAAATATTATTTTATTTTATTCCTACGTGACTTTACCGAAAGAACCAAAGAGTATGGATTCCTGCAGTCACGAAAGCTTCAAATCAATCTTAACACCTGTTTTGTTGCCAGAAAAAATGGGAAAACCTATTCTCATATTTTGGGACTGGCAAAGGAGGACACATGATACTGCATGTGTATTAGAGCACCGTTACCATTTTTCACAGGCTAATGCTTGTTTTGTTTATCCGACGCAAAAAAAAATCCAACTGAGTATGTAAATGTCGCAGAGGAATTTTGTTTATTTAAACATGAACGCGCACGATGCATTGTGTTGTGAGAAGGTGGTACTGAAAATGTTGTGTTTAAGCAGGGTGGGTGTTTGGTGTACTATCGCTATCTAAATCGCTGATGCCTCCCGTAACTCACGTGATTTCTGTGTGGCCACCCAAACTCTTACCCCCCCCTCTCCCCACCACCCCCTGTGCAGTGTCGAGTCTCTGATGCAGCCTCTTTTTCATTTTCCTCTCATTTCCCATTCTCTTATCTTCTCTCTTCCCTCTCCCATTCCTTTATCTTTTTTCCATGCGTTACTAAAACCCGCATCTCCGATTAGCGTGGTTGCCTACGATGCTGCGAAAGAAGAATATACACAGATACTTGACTCAACTCCCCTTCCCTGTGCTGTGTCATGGGGAAAAGCTTGTGAGCACAATATAATTTGGAAGCGGTAATTTTTAAATCCGAGTTAATGACGACTACTGTACGGGCCAGATAGGTGGACTTCCTGCTCGTTAACTAGTGCTAGAAGCATAATATTCTCAGAATTTGATTGCAGGTTTGGGCGAGCAACTTGCAGGCTCCAAACAATCCAGGAAATCATTGTGGATGTAACCACCAACAAAAGGTTCCAAAGGAGTGATACCATCTCTACTGACATTGGCATTGGATTTGCACCCTGAGGTCAGAACTCAGGGCCAGAGACTATAAGGAAAAATCTTGAGGTTAGCTTTCAACTGCACATGGTTGTGGGATTTAGTACAAAAATAAGAAATGATGACAGGATCTGGTAGCAACAATAGCATTGGCACTGATGATGTCTTGAATTATATTACTGTAAAGATTAATTAATTGACCATAGCTGTCTGAGAAGAATGTTAGTGATTTTTTGGCAAGACAGCATACGAAATATAGATGGCTGGAAGAGAAAGTGACAGGCGAGTGTTGAAGATACAATTAGATAACAAATGTTGCGCTGGGTGGGACAAGTGGGCACGATGGGGGGAGGGCCGAATGGTGGCCCTGAACCAGCAGTGGAAATCCGAAATTCCTTTGGTGGGGCGAGCAGCCTTTGCATAGGAATACTCGATTCATTCCGTGATGTCAACTGGAGTGTAGGGAAGAAAGCGTTGATCTTCAGCTGTCTTTCCTACAGACCTGTTCTTCACCTGAAGACGGCTGCTTGCGTTGTGGCCGAAACGTCGTGAGAATTATTTTATTATGTTTTTTTTCTTCCCTTCTACGTGACTTTACCAAAAGAACCAAGAAGATGAATCCCTGCAGTCACGAAAGCTTTAAATCGAAAAAAAGAAAGGGTTGGTGAAGTGTTGGCCACAACACCCTCTCATGGGCTCTGTTGTCTATACTAGGCGTTCGGAATGGGTGCTCACCATAATAATGTACGGGACTAAATTCGTCGTCTTTTTGTTCTATATTAATGAATGTGTGATGTCAAATGGCAAGAGGCGGTAATCGCATATTGCTATTTTACATCACACCTCTGATTAGTGCCCCACACCTCTGATAAGAGCGGTTGGCTACGTACGTTGCGAAAGAAGTTCCACATACTTACATACATAACGGTAAAAAAAAAAATTGTATTATTAATTTATTTGAACACATTTTTTCACAATGATGTCTGTGCTTGACTTGACATGCCATTTTTTTGTTATATAAATCTGTTATGTCAACACCCCTGAATTGATTTACGTGTTATGGGCACTTTACCACAATTCTCTCAAACTTTGCTTTAAATATAATTACATGAAAATATTTTGAAAAAAATGTCTTTCATTAAACTCTCTGATGGAACATTAGGAAGGTATGCATGACAATCTTGCTGCCAATGGCATGAAGATACGTTATATCGTTGTCACGTTTCTGCCAAAGCAGTTGTGAAACTAAATGAAGACTGCTGTTTCACAGAATCCACATTTTATAATCACTGTGCTAACTTTGAACATGCAAATACCATGAGGTAAAATGGCATTCCCATTTAATCTATTCATTGTAATACATTTCTGAGTCATTTTCAGGCCAAATGCTTTTGGGAGTTGAGTCAGCCCATCATCCCTCCAGGATTATTAAAGTAAGTATCTACTTCCTCCAGGAGTGGGTGGCCTATGAGAGATTATGTCCACCACTAGCACAGCATTAATGGACTTCATTACAACCCCACGTTCATTTGAGGATGAATAACTCTTAGATTTTGAATTCACAATAACAAGTTTGAGATGATTGGCCAATTTTGTTGTGCTATTTTTGACCGTGAATACATTAGAGAAAACGTAATCAAAGGCACAGAAAGCCCTATGATATGAACGAATATGCGCACTAGAAACACAGTGCCGAGATGTCAACTACCTCGCCTGGTATACAGGAGTTCGTCGGTTCGATTCCCGACCCTGATGCTTATATATTTGGAATTTGCGTGTCTCTCTCCCCGTGGTCGCACGGATTTTTCTGCGGGTCCTCTGCTTTTTTCCTCCACATTTAGAAGCATGCGTTTACAGTATGTGGCTGCTGCAACCTCGATTGTAACTCACCACCTGCGTATTGCGAGCAGATTGCAATTAGGGTATGCAAAAATACGTCAGTGCACTGTCCTGGGCACGCTTACGAGAGTCAGCGTGGTTCGATGCGCCATAGCGTCGGTGAGCGTCGGTAAAGCGTGGCCGTGGCAAAGCGCTCGCGCCAAGCAAGCAAGCGTGAGTGCAGGTGAGCGCACGCCACGCAGCGTGGTGAGTGCACGCAGGCGTTAACGCCCGCGGCGTGCGAGCACGCAAATGCGATGGAGCAACATGTCGAGCGACAAGTGTCAGAATGTGCGAGTTGCGAGCGAGCGTATGTGAGGAGCACGCAAAGCACGAACTCCTACATTCACGCACACGTGCGGCGGTGCTCAGCAAGAGATTGGTGAGGCAGCATTTCTGGAACGCCTGGTAGTGGCGTGAGTTTCAGAGAGGAGAAATGGGCAGCATTCATTTTTGACGGTGGTAAAAGATTCCACATTCCCATGAAAGATCCAGTACTTTCATGGGGTATAAATAACTACAAAGTGCAAATACATCTCCTGCATGTATCTGTCCCTCCACAGAAAAATAAATATAGAAGAAATATTCTTTATGCTTCCCATAAACCACAAGGCCTTCTGAGAGTGCATAATTTCAGCAGATTGTGTTCACTACATGCAACCTCTAAACCGGCTTTGACATACACTGTCTCATCCGCAGAGCCAAGCATGCTTGAACCGCTAAAGCTGCTCGACATTTCAGGCAGGGACCCACTTCATTTTAGATATGGCTCCTGAGTTCAACACAAAATTATATCAAGCGCAACACGGCGTAATAATTTGTGTCATCGTTTGCATCCTCCACAGTGACCAGAACCATTAATTTATGTCATGCATTCAAAGAGTGGTCACTGTTGACATTCCACAAAGTGGCACAACTTGTTTAACCATGCCCGAGGGATCATGGCCGGAGTCATGTCCTGACCGGAAATCGAATTCACAACCCCTCGCTATGGAGCTTGACCATGTGCAGTTTTTGTTGTATGTTTTGGATTGTTTTGTTAATGTTTCTTTGGTTGCTTTAGTAACCACGTTTATTTAACCAGGACCCCCCCCCCCCCGCCCTCGAAGAAAAAGAGCATTTCTCACCCAATGGGTTTTACTCGTGCCACAATAAAACCTAAAACCATGGTGCCACGTAAAAAAAAGTGTAAATCACTATTACACTCAAGAAATCATCATCCCCGTATTAAGCGGCTGTGTTGAGTGCACGGACTGCACGTCTACCCAGGCACTCAATTGAATAGCAGTGAGCCCGGGGGCAAAGCTTATAAGGATGCTACGGCCGTCGTCAGAACACCGCTGAGCGTCTCTTAGTCTCATGCTGACAAGGGCACGAGACTCAGCCTTCTCAGCCTGACCCCCTGAGGATTCTAAAAGGCAGGAAAATAATGCCGTTGTCTCTACGCCAGTGGTGGCCTTCGCTAAACCGCCCCCGCTGGCATGAAGATAGCGGAATGCATCCGGCATCCACTTTTCACAATGGTGCTTGTGAATTCCCTCCACACAGCGAAAGCCAGAAAGAAGAAGACAAAAAAAAATGGTGAGGCTATTCCACTCTCGCTTTTGCGGGCCACACGGCGAGTTGGCGGCCCGCTGCAATGCGAGGGAGGGTTACGACTCACATTTAAATGTGCGGGTGGCCGCAGGAGCCAGGCTGTCACAAAATCGGACCCTGCGCAGGGGTATAACTCATCGCCCCTTTGAGGAGGAACACTTTAAATACAAAACTGTCCCTTTATTTTCAAATGTATTTCATGTACTATATTTATTTACTACTTAACTTCCTCATGCTATTCGTTGTGCGTGGTTGCAATTTTCTTTGCTCGGTCAGTGTTCGCCGCTGAGGGCATGATGGGTTTCTTAGTTTATTCCTGTTGCTCTGTGCCCCCCACCCACCGGTACCGTCCCCATTCCATTGTAAGTTGGACCAATGGCCACTTTATTGAGGGCGATATTTGCACGTAAAGTAAAGGCTGACTGACTGATTGATCAAACGAGTGTCACGTTGTCAGAATTGCCTGACCGCAACCATAGCAATTTGGTATTTCCTCAAAGTGATCAAGTGTGTGTGTGTGTGTTTTTTTAGATAATGTGAATTTAAAAATGCAATGATTTTAGCATCAGAGCAGTGACGTCTTGTTAATGTTAAAAATAAAATGTTATGGTAGGGGGCACTGGCAGAGCCAGTGGGGGGGGGGGGGGGTGGGGTGGCACGTGCCCCCCAATGCTCCGATCGAAATCCCTAATTTCGATCGGATCATTTGGATTTATTAGTAATAAATCGGCATTTTGCGACTCCAACTGCCACTGCGTAGCATATTATTACGTGCCAGGGACTCTATGAGATGATAGGACAATAGTCTGAGTCCATAATTGGCAATAAACAACGGCAAAGCAGTTATAAGTGACTCACAGAATTGTGCGCAGAAGCGTATAGAGTCCACGACTTCCCTGAAGGCATTCACCTTCAGCGAGCGCGATGCCGGTCACACCACGCGGTTCTAATTCAACCCTCGATCGATGGCTGCGCAATCGCCGCACACGGGTCGAATAAAAAGCAAGGGACAAGTCCTTACTTACTAACAACTCCTCTATCATTTTTCATTGCTGGAGGGGTTGCCCCCGCTACCTGAAAATCCTGGCTCTGCCATTGGTAGGAGGTTATTTGTGTATATATGGGTGATGAAGCTGAAACCATGAATTCACTACACTCTGGAAACCTTGTTTAAACAAAGGTGGCTCAAACCTGGATTGCAACAACCCCAAGTTATACGCAGTGCTGACTCATTCCTAAGTAACAAACACCCACTTCAACAGAGTTGACATCATTGACAGGGGACTGTAACATATTGAGCGATGTTACCATTATTTCGCCAAGGTTTCTCCCCAGTTTGACAGTAAACCCAGTGTCACCTGATTTTCTGGGCTAGAAATAAAAGTTGCGTGCACACACAACTGGAATATAAAATGCTTTCGGGAACACTGAACTTGTTCATCATACATAAGAGGTTTTTCGGGTTAGATCGTGTGAATATATAAATGTGTCGTTAAACCCGCCACCACTAACTAGTAAGGGTCGTCACGTAAACAGACCAGTGCCAATTCGTCACTAGTACAGCACACCTGGTGTAAATGTTGTGGCTTTGGCTCTCCAACACACAACACCAGTGTGCTGTACTAGTGACGAATTGACACGTTCTGTTCACTTGAAAACCCTTACTAGTTGGCTGTGTCGGGTGGTGGCGGGTTTAACGACACATTTATATATTTACGCGATCTAACCCAAAAAAACACTATTATGGATGATATTGGTCGCGAAAGCCTACGTGTTCACCTGTTTATCATACATCACCAATTGCGTGTCATGCTGCAATAGCGAGGTTAAGCTTGTGATGGTTCTGTACAATGAATTGCAATCCCGGCAAAATCCGAGTTCATTTCCTGAACTGGGTCTGGGCTTCGCCTAGGTTCACTCAACATGAATTAAGTACCAAGGTGCGGTGTTTCGAAATACTAGTCGCCAGAAAACCAAGCCAGACAGGGCACACACGGTGTGCTTGGAACCACACCGAGAGACAGCGTGGAACAGAGAAAATGCATGCAAATCACAGACATCCTATTCAGATTTGAAACATGCAAATCGCAAATTCAATGTGAACTAAAAAGTTAGCAGCTCTGATAGTATGCGCGCTGTGACTCTAAGGGATGAATGATGATGGATACAACTGGGAATGTAATGGCAGACACACAACGTAAGTGGATTCAGCTAGGTGGATGACCACCTCAGAGATGGAGCAGATGAGATCAGTTCATGTACGGTAGTGAGATGGATTGTGGCAAACAGGATCATGAGAGATGGGGGCGGGGGCGGCAGATCTTTATCCAGCAATGCATAGACAACAGGTTGATGACAATAACACGTATGAAGTCACAGAGTCTCTTTGGAAAAAAATAAGTGTGGAAGCGATGGCCATCTCCGTTGGCGACCTTGAGCTATTGTGTGGGCCAAAGACGTGTGTACTCATATGGGATGTATAAACATGCATTAATTGGATGAAAACATCTTCATATATAGAGGACTGCAGAGCTTTGGCAATGTTGGGGCCGGCTCACTGCCTGGCTGCCTTCCAGTTTGTATGCGGTTCCTCAGCGAATGTGAGATGAAATTTGCATGAATTAAATGAAAAAAATCTAAACATTATTATACGGGGTGCAATAAGTGCCTTTTAAAATCAACAGAGTTGGCCTATGGTGAAGAACATTTGGGGGTGCCGCGGTGGCAAGATATTAATGACTTCGCCTGGTATACAAGAGGTCATGTGTTTCATCCCGACCCTTATGCATGTATATTTGGAGTTTGCATGTTCTCCCCTTTGTCGTGTGAATTTTTTTCCAGGTCCTCCGGTTTTTCCTCCACATTTAGAAACATGTGTTTAGAGTATTTGGCTGCTATAAATCTTCATATGATAAGCGACTCCATTGGGCTATCATTTGTGGCCAGGTCCCTTCTGAACAAGAACTATATAGCTCAGTGGGCCTCGCCTGGTAAAATAAAATTATAGTTTTAGTTAAGTTTAATTTGCATCACAAACAGAAGTTTGCTGGAAGGTTCCTGCAGATGATAGGCTGACTAACCCCAACCTTCTTGCAAGGCTACATTTGTGGAAAGCCAACAATGATCAACACCAGTGACAATTATCTGAACTGGTCCTGGGCCTCCCCAAGGTGGACTCAGCCTCAAATGAGTACCTGATGTGGTGTGTAAACATCGCCACTGGGGAGACAAAGGCGGTCGGGCATGGTGTTGGCCACCCACCCCCTCGTATACCATTCCGGCCTTCGTAGGTGCTCGCTAACAGCACTTGCTCCAGCAGTCTGTTAAGGCTGTACGGGGGCTCCTTGTATTTGTCTGTGTTATTGTTCAGAGTGACGGGTTCAGAGTTGCACCAGTTCGCGTGCGACTCGTGTCTCACTGGTATAGATGAGTTGAAAGCCCTGGTCGGTGCCATCTCCGTCGCTGTTAAACTCCAGCCACAGGTGGTTGGAGGTGCTGTTGAGCACCAGGTCCTGCATGCTCATGTCCGCAAAGGCACCCAGCAGCCTGGAGAAGCTGTCATCACCGTCGTACACCTGCACGCACCGTCGGTCACGGCAGCCATGGGGAAAGGGAACAGCAGAAGCACCCTGAGAGTGATTAATCTGAATGGCTGAGCTGAATCACATTCAATATTGTCTCTATGGACACGTTGTTATACTTAGTTTCCCGCACCTCCGATTAACACGGTTGGCTACGTACGGTGTGAAAGAAGTTCAAGTGAAGAAGTTTTCACATTGCACCAGGTGCTCATTTCAGGCTGAGTCGACGTAGGGGAGGCCCAGGACCAGTTCAGATAATTGTCACTGGTGTTGGCCGTGAGTGGGATTGGAACTCATGCTGGTGAGTTTATAGGGCAAAGACGGTCACTGCATTGTGCTTTTTCAGGTGTGCTTCTGCGGCCGTCTGGAACGCTCTTCCTTGCATTATTAGGTAGCCACTGGAACTGTGCACTTTTAAACCACATATATTGAAAAGTAATTTCTTAAAAACAGATTTTTGTGTTTAGTTTGTTGTCATTCCCCCGCACCTCCGATTCGTACGGTTGGCTACGTATGGTGCGAAAAAAGTTCAACATACCATTTGTTTCATCGTATATATGTGAAAGGAGCGTGACCAATGGTATAATGTGTAATCCAGCACTTTGGGGGTCAGGTTAGTGGATAGCTCAAAATAACAACGACGTGTGCACGAGTTAGGAGCATGACAACCCTTCCGTGATCGAATGCACTGTTGTAAATTGAGGTCATTATATAATTGGCCAATCATGATATTTTGAATGACGAAATTAATTAACCCATTCCTTTGTAAACTTTACACGCATAATAACTGAAAATTACCCATCATCAACAATGCAAATGGATGTATTAGAAGCATATTGCGATCATTGATTTAGTTGATTAATTTAATAACAATCATGGCTTAAATTTCGATTTAAAGCTTTCGTGACTGCAGGGATTTATATTATTGGATCTAGCGGTAAAGTCACGTAGAAGGGAAATAATAAAATAAGAAAAATAAAACATCATAAAATTCTCACGACGTTTTGGCCACAACACAAGCCAGTCTGTGACGAGTAGAGAACATAGGTTGTCACCTATCCATATGAATTATTTAGTGCTATCCCGTCTTGTTTCTTAAACACAGCACGTAACGTACAGGAGTAGCATACTTTAAAGCGTGGTCGCTCTTATATCAAGCTTCAGCCACGCACGACTACGGGCATCTTCAGGAGCTTGGATGAGAGGCTTCCCTGAAGACGGGGGAAATGCCCTACGCGTGGCCCGACACCGCACTCGGATTACAAGTGGCTGCGAAACGAGAGCGCGACGAGCGAACGATTTCACCAACGTTGCGAGAGACACACGGCCGCCGACGTCCCGTCACGGCGCGCGCCCGGCGAGGTCGAGGAATCGAACCTTGAGCAGGTCGCCGTGGCTCAGCTTGAAGGTCCTCGCCGTCAGCTGCACCCCGCGCCCAGCGCTCACCTCCACGCTGTACATGCACTCGTGGTGCCGCCCGTAGTGCCGCGGGTAGTTGGGTGACAGCAACACGCCCTCGTTGCCCCGCAGGGCCACCCCACACTCCGCTGTCGTTCGCACACAAAGACAACGTTCCCCCGCTTTAGCCTCTCACGGACAGCTGGGCGCGAGTGCTGTTAGCTAGCTGCGCCTATGAAGGCTGGCACGGTGCACGAGGGGGTGGGTGGCCAACACCACGCCCGGCCGCCTTTGTCTCTCTGGTGGCGAAGTTTAACACGTCGCACCGGGTACTAATTTGAGGCTGAGTCGACCTAGGGGAGGCCCAGAACCGGTTCAGATAATCGTCCATGGTGTTGGTCGTGAGCGGGAATCGAACTCGGGTAGCCGGGTTTGTAGCAGAGCACGCTAACCGCTACACCACCGCTCCCCACACAAACGCATGTACACATGCACTCACAAATCTACCCACCTCTCGCCGCATACATAAACACAGACACACAAAGCATGCACACACAGACCAGTGTATAGGGTAATCGTCTATTCTCTCTAGACAATGGTTAGTTTTTTGCTGTCATGCTTATTAAGCCATTAGCTATTCTTCTACGTAGCTTGTGTTCTATCCAGTGATGCGTGCGTTTACCTTGACGTTGCCTTTGAAGACCGACGCCACAGAACTGCTTCTGGAATCAATTGAATTAGCTTCCCCAACACAAAACCAAGATGGCACCTCTTCACGCAATGTGCCAGGTGTCATCCGCCACCAGATCAACAAGGGCCAACATTGTGTCATCTTCACTTTAGGCCGGCACAATAAAGCCCCGAGATGGTGCGTAAGATCGGTGATGTCATCCTTGCATGCAAACGCATGCTGGGTGGGATTCCTGCTGAGGTTGGTTGTTTTAAGACACCTTCTTACGTACCATGAAGGGTGTCCAGATACGTGTGATCCATTTTTTTTATTATTATTATTATGAGACAGCAGCTTGAACTATAAATAAAGGAATATCTCGCCAACATTTTAACCATGCAGCTCAAACTGCAGTCTAACTGCAATTCTTGAATAAGAGATGATGTTATTTCGGATGCCCTGTAATATAATTTGTTTATGGCATACACACATTTACATAACTGGTAACCCCTTATCAGTGCCTACCTTATTACAGACCAATTCAGACCTTATTGGTCACACCCTGCACCTTTATAAATCTCAGCATTCATCCTACAAAGTCCCATCACAAGGGAGAAACACAGACAAATAGACATTCATTTTGTTTGCCAGTATTGAAACGGTTGTAAACCATATGGACCCGAACACTCAATTTCCCTGTACAAGAATACAGGTAAACCGTACGGGGAGACACGTATGCATTTGTATCTGGCTGTTAGCACGCCTCCTTAGTTCGGATAGAGTGCTCCAATGTTGTGTCTAAGGTATAATTATCCCTTCAATGTTGTGCATAAGGGAAAATTATCACTTCCGACACAACATTGAAGCTAATTATAATTAGACCTCAATGCTGGGCTCAAGAGGATCGGCACGACTGTTTATGTTTTGTTGTGTGTTTAGTCACCGACGGCTACACTTGAGACCCCGGTTTAACCACGGGTTAATTAAAACCAGATACGTGCTCACATTTCAGTGGTTGGACATGGCCACCTGATGAACCAGGCCTCGTCAGAGGTCCAACCCTTCCAGAGCTTCTGATATGTCTGTGCCCGTATCACCATTGTCATGCATATCACTTTTAAGAGACAGTATCATAGACACAGTCACAGTAGCCTTATTTAATAAAATAGCTTGTGAACAGATACTTTAAACCAGTGGAAAATAATACAAGAGCAATCTGGTTCTTGAATCTTTTTGGAAAAAAGAAATGTGAAATGTACTTGTGAATGGCATTAATACGAACTATGAGGTTTGTGCTTATGAAAACAATTCAGAGGCAAACTGTATCTGTGTGAAGAGTGAAACGATCATATGTATCTATTATTGCTATTAAATGTGCTCTGCTCGATAGGAAATTCATAATACGTTTTACAATGTGGTTAAGAAAGGGTAAAATTGTTCAGTTACAAATATATAACTATATTCATGATGTTTAAATGAATTTTAATGTTTAGTGTGAGCGTGCGTGACACCTGCTGTTTCTGTAAAGAGGAAGCATCGTTGTTTTACGTGGTGGTATTATAGTGATCACATTGAATGTGTTATAGTTGGTGTGTGCGTGGTGTTGCAGCTTGTATACCAAAATATGATAAACACATTTCTTTAAAAAAATAAGCTTTGATTGATCCACTGCTGGATGAAAGCTTTCCCACACCACGTCAATCGGTGGGGTTGTTAAACCATAAATCTTGACATAAAGCTTTCGTGACAGCAGGAATTCAAATGTTTTGGGTCTTTCGGTAAAGAAACGTAGATAGGTTCAAATTAATACAAATGAAATAAACAAAAAACACGACGTTTCGATCACAACACAAGCGATCGTCATCAGGAGAAAAGAAAAAAAATCGCTTGTGTTGTGATCGAAACGTGGTGGTTTTTGTTTGTTTTATTTTTATTAATGTGAACCTATCTACGTGACTTTACTGAAAGACCCAAAAAGATTGTTAAACCATACTTCACCACGCTGAACTGGTGGAGATAGAGGAGTGCAAACGGTTCAGATACCAATGCCACCGATATAAGGTCACAGAAGTTGAACTCACGCAGCCATATCTCATCGGCCAGCAAGCTACACCCTGAGAAATAAAGTAGTGCAATTTGGTTAAATAATGTGCAGCTGCAGAGGCATGGGTTCACATGCCGCCAAATATTACTTCTCATGGGAATTCTTCATGGAAATGGACCAAATCTCACTCTCAATAGCCGCTGGGTACGTCACCGAACAGAAAGTGTTCCAGCCAGTAAGATTTGCTCGTGCTGTGTTATGGCCACACCTGCTCTGTTCACGACCATCGTAATATAAGCGTCGTATCCATCGTATCGTACCAATGGCATAATGGCCACTTTCATTCTGACTCCAGTGTTGTCCGGTTGTAGTGTTAAAGCGCACTTGACAATCCTACAATTTTAAGCGGAAGGCTGATGATTAAAAAAAAAAATATTGCCGCTCAAATATATTTTTCAAAAATTTTATACGCTTTGAAAATCGGTCTATGGCAAAAGGGTTTAAAGGGGATTTGGTAAGTATGGTAGAGAACTGCCTCGGAGGACTCTAGTTAGGTTGCTTAACTCGATACTTCTTCACCGCCCTGAGTGGATATCTGTGAAAAATATCTTCATAGCTTTCAGGATTCCTCGAGTAAAAATACATTTTCTTCTTCAAACTCGCAATCATATTGTATAAATTCAAATCTGGATCGGGGGGTTAAGAGCCCATGATCCCTCTTTGGTTAATAGAATGTGTACCTCTTCGTGTGTAGTTCAACACATTACACACAAAGAGATACGCATTACACGGGTAATTCCATGGGGTCAACTCAACCCATTATTTCTCTGGGGTCAATAGAATGTGTACCTCTTCGTGTGTAAGTCTACACAATACACATGGAGAGGTGTGCATTACACGGGTAATGCCATGGGTAGACTTGGCTCCCCCAAACCACCCCCTTGCCCATACACATGTGGAATTTTCACCACAATCTCTGGGCGACCAACACACATGAGTGCAACCCCCCCCCCCCCCCCATCGACCATTTGAGCAGCGGAGCCGTAAAGCCTCTAAACCTGTTCTGGCCATACTATCACCGCATTCTCCAGTGGGTTGAGATGCTCAGGAAAAAGAGGCGCACACCCCCACCCCCCAGCTTTTGTTTTGATTTATAATACGTGTCAAAAAGCGAGTCTTATAATCCGGAGAAATACGGAATACGCGTCGGTATCATGGCTAGCGTCGCGGCACTGGGAGCGGTGTAGCCCCGGAGCGAACTATCGTATGGCAATGTTTTCGCGCGTCAGGAGAGCCTTGCACACGCGCTCTCCCCCCGAACAGCTGTGAGTCGTGCGGGCAAAGGAATGAAGCTGGTGACCACCTACCCACACACCTTGGGAGTGGAGCGCTCCAGACCCTGCGGCTGCCCCCGAGGCACACGAGGCGTGGCGAGCCCTCGAGCCGGTAGCCCGGCGAGCACTCGAAGGCCAGCGCGTCGCCCACCAGGAAGCTGTCGCCCGAGTGGCGGCCGTACGGAGGCATGCCGGGATCGTCGCACGGCTCCAGGTCGTACTCTGATTTTGGTCGTCGGTCACGGTATAAGGAACAAAAAGTCAGGGGGGAGAGGAGGGACGGTCATCGCGATCATTGCCAACAATGCCATTAAAAAACGTGCCTTTCGCGACCGTTGGTTCCTCCTGCCAGAGCATGCAAATGTTGACCTCATCATCACCATCATCTGTCTTTTAGGGTTTCTAATTTGTCATGCTGAGGGTAATCTTCAAGGACCAGCATATCTGACAGCTGCTCTTGAAGGACAAGCATATCTTTGGATCTCACCCTTGTTGCGTCGTTCGCCTGACCTTCTAAGTCTGTTTTGCAATCTCATCACCACCATCCGGCTCGAGGTCTCTTTTGTCATTGGCTTCCAGCTGCGACTCCAAACGCAAAGCCTTCGCGTCCTGTACATGTGAACCCCCATCACTCAACCATATCTGCCTTAATATGCCGACAATGTTTCCCCACTTTGTTCTATTATGTATTTCTAAGTTGTGTAACCTATCACGCCATGAGCTTCCTAGAATTCTCCGCATGCACAACTTAAAATGCTTCCACCAACCCAAGCGCCCTGTGCAGACTACAAAGAATAAGTGGAAATGTTTTATGCAAACTCATACAATTCGCAAGTACAGCAGCAGCACCAAATCTGCAACATTTGGTTTGAACACATTTTTATTACAATTTGTCACTGTTGTAATAGATTTTCTGAAAAACTTTGCTACTAAAAGTTTAAAACTTAATGTTTGTTTTGCAGATTATATTTAATACACATTTTATATTTAGTACTGCGTGCATTTTTTTTTACTTTTCCGCCAATTTGGTTTTAGTTTACACCTAAGTGTTTCACGAATGTTATGGTTTTCTATTTTATCCAGTCACGTAAACCCATTCGCGTGCAATGCTATCCTCGTCGTGGGCACTGTTTGTGCCACGTAAAGAGCGCAGAGCCACGAGCGAGTAAACATGTGCGTATGTAAAAAATGTAAACGTGTTAAGACGACAACGGCGATGATGGAGTTCACAGGTGCGGATGTTCTGTGCGAGGGCACGTGGATTCGATCTGTTTTTCTCCCGCCACCATAAACATTGCTTCGCAATTCACTAGCTTCTTCTTTTCTATCCGATGGGAATACTTTTAATTAACACCCCCACCCCCCAACTCAGAGATTAGTATTTTTTGCTAAACTCTAGTTCTGGAGCAGCCATAATCTACAATGCTTCGGATTTTGAAACACTGCGACTGTGGAATGCTTAAACTTTATATTTGCATACGATAATTATGTTCTGTCTTTGTAGAACCCCTGCCAAGCGAATGTGGAATCCCTACCACAGGCTCAGAAGCCTGGCAATGCGCATTGGTGCATTGCTCCTTAGAGCAGGGAAACACTTTCACCGTATGTATTTTAACCGAGATGTGTACCGGACAGCATTTAATCTTGGACGTGATCAATGTATATATGTATGTATGTTGAACTTCTATCACACCGTACGCAGCCAACTGTGCTCATTGGGTTGACTGCATTCAGTGCTGAGAAAAAAAAACTGATCAATGGGCACCAGCTTATGAATATTATCATCATAGCATTCAATAGGAAGATTATGAGCTTAAATCAATCATCATCGTCCAATGTCCAGCCTCACTTCCCGAAACTCAAACGTCGAGTTGACGCCTGCGGATTCACCGCAGAGGCCTCGAGTGGCAGCAGAGCCACGGCGCTCACCCCGGAAGGTGACGTTGAAGCCCTCGTAGGCCATCGAGAAGTCGGAGACAAAGCGCAGCTGCACACGGGGGTTGCTGGTGTGCAGGCCGGCGCGGAGGGGGGCTGGCAGGCCCGAGCCGGCCAGCCGTGCCACGGGCTGGGAAAAGCTGTCGTTCTCGGTGATGAGCAGGTAGTCGTGCTGGCTCTCCAGGTGGAACGTATGGAAGGTGAACTCCACACCTGCGAGGTACGGGGGAGGGGAAAGGGGGCAGGTGTCGGGGGCCTGCCGTGAGAGACCGCCACCGAACGCCCTATCGTCTGTTCAAACGGGTGTCACTACACGGGAGGCCTCCGTCCAGTGAAGGCCATGCCTCCCCCACCCCCCGCAGCAGAGACATATGCTCATTTGACACAATGAGACACTTTTGATGAAGATGGTGTAATCCTGCCGGGTTGCACTGTGGTTGGAATGCTATGAACAAGGGCCTCTTAATGTTGATCTTTCGCACCATTTATTGGCAGCTGTGCTAATCGGAGGTGCTGGGGAAGGATAAAAAAAAGACAAAAAACAGTTTTAAAGAACTGAGTCTTCAATCTAAATTTAAAAGTGCATTGCTCCAATGGCTTCCTAATATCGGAAGAGCATTCCAGACAGCCGCAGAAGTGCATCAGAAACCCCGCGATGCAGTGACCGTCTTAGTTCGATGGCTAATCAAAAGCCGCTGCGAGGATGACCGGTGTTCGCCTAACGCTTTATGCTCCTTGACGAGATCAGCAAGGTAAAAGGCAGAGTTATTGATTAATGCTTTGAGTTTCTTCACAATTGTAATGTTCCAAGGTAATATCCCGGTCAGGGGTCAACTGTGATCCTCAAATGAATCGCCCTTTGCAGTAAGTCGACGCTGATAATAGCATGGGGGATCCTGCCTTGGGAATGTAGAATAGTCTTGGAGGGACTGACTCAGCCTATCAAATATCCTTGTCCAAAATAATGAAAACCAACATTTTAAAAGTAAATATATGGGTGTCATATGGAAAAGCGGACCTTGCCATGGGAATGTGGAGATTTCACCAATGGTTTAGGATTCATAAGGGAGATATACGCTACCCAATGACTCATCGATTAGGTGTTAAAACTATTTGATGGGATGATATTAACCCATCATTTATGACTCCAAGAGGGCATAATTTCACTCCAGCTCAGCTCTTGATCCTAACCGAGGTGGTAGCGATGTACGCTTACTCAAAAAAACCCTCATCTACAGACACATTTGTCTCCCTCTACGAATGCGTTGATGTTGTGAAACGTACCGCATTGTATGCTGAAAAAGCCTCGACATTATCCTACGCTGAGTTCAAATAACGACTGCCAAATGGGTTTCGCAAGGCAAAAATAATCAATAGAGAAAACCTGCATCGCTGGGATTAGAATGCAGAACAAAATAACCGCTATGCCACTGCTCCCATAAACACACACACTGAGAATGGAGGACTGAATATTGTTAAGCTGTGCAATGCAAGTTTTTTCTTTGCAGTGTGAAGAATAAAAAGGAATTTTGCACATGACACTCACATATTTGGCGATAAAAAGCCCAGCGTGAACAAACAACAGGTGTTGCCAAATGCCAAATCCTTGTCTCTGTTGTCAAGCCAACGTGCTACGCTTTCTATGCTTGCCTTGTGAAAAAGCACTCACTATCCACTAAATTTTCCATCAATATACTGCAGAAAACAATGCAAAACTCAAACCATGTCCTATTTGCTCAACTACTAAACGTTATATAGAGCAAAAAGAGGTGAATATGAAAATCGCAAATGTTAGGGGTAAGTGGACATTATTAGAAGGAAAGATGGTTATGGCCACTCCTGGTCACTCCATGCATACATGGGCCATCTCCTACTTTTGATCCAAATTCAGGTAAATTCCACATTATTACCATGTTGGGAGCCAGGCCATCCATATTCTGACCACTATGAACTTCTTAGAAAGATGTAACCACTTTGTTGAACCTCCAGAAAGATGATTGACAGAGACACCCCTCGGCTGAAATGTGAACTCTCAACCTTTTGTGATCATCTTTGGGAGTCGAGTACTTGCTCAGGTCCAATTACAGCTCCATTTGTTGGACAGGTCAAAATTAATAGGCAAACACTAACGTAAGTTAAGCTTCCTGTACAAATCTCAGTTTTTATATTTGCCAGCTCAGCATTAATAGACGGGCACCAACTTAGTTTACCTTTCCGTACAAATCTAAATTTTTGAGGTTTGTCAGACACATGTGTGAAGCAAGTGAAGGGTTAACTAGATAAGCAAGTGCTGTTAGCGAGCACCTATGAAGGCTGGAACGGTACACGAGGGGGTGGGTAGCCAGCACCACAGTGCCGATGTTTCCACATCACACCAGGTACTCATTTAAGGCCGAGTCGACCTAGGGGAGGCCCTGGATCAGTTCAGATAATCGCCACTGCTGCTGATCGTCAGCGGGAATCAAACTCGGGCCGGCGGGGTTCGTAGAGCAAAGACAGTCTCTGCGTTTAGTTTGTTCACCTTCCCCCGCACCTCCGATGAGCACGGTTGGCAAGATACGTTGCGAAAGAAGTTAAACACACATCATCATCATGGCTTGGCTTCGCGAACGAAGATCTAGGAAGGACATCCACGTCTTCTGCAGGCACGCTGGTGGCTGAAGAGGCCTATGCGGGACAGGCAGGTCCTGCCACAACAGCTGCAAGTGAAGGTCTCATCTGGGATGGGTGCTGAGGGATCACGGTTCTTCCTCCTTCTCCTTTTGTCCTCCATACGGGCCCTGCGGGTATCTTCGAAGAAGGAGGTGGCCTGGTGGACTGTGTGCCGCCAGGAGTTGCGATCAGCTGCTTGTGTTGCCCACTGACGGTGATCGATGCAGCAAGCAGTGAGGGACTTCTTCAGGGAGTCTTTTTAAACACACATACATACAAGTGATCTACCCACAGTACTGCCCAGTGGGGTGAAGTGCGTTACCTTTCCCATGAGACACCTCCACCGTCCATGTGCAGTTGAGAGAATTTTGGTAGAAGTCAGGAAACCTTGGGGACAAAATGGTTCCCTTTGATGCCTGGGTGTAGCCACCACACAGCGCTGAAATTAAACAAACAAAATCATCAGGGTATCACAAACAGCAATATGACATTTAAGCATGGTAGTATATCAGAACTTAAGATCAAGGAATAAATGACACTGATACTGCTATACCATATATATTATGGTGCTTTTTTTCTGGAATATTTTTTTTTGCAGTTTTTTCCTGGATTTTTCTGTTTGCGCATAGTCACTTTAGGATTTCGATTTAAAGCCTTCGTGACTGCAGGGATTCATCTTCTTGGTTCTTTCGGTAAAGTCACGTAGAAGGGAAATAATAAAATATAAAAAATAAAAGATAATAAAATAAAAATTATCACGACGTTTCGGCCACAACACAAGCAGCCGTCCTCAGGTGAAGAAACAGAGCTATCGGAAAGACAGCGTTCCACTTTAAGATGTTTTCTTGTTCATGTTTTTGTTTTTTGTTTGTTGCGGTTGCACCCGATTCAAGAGCCGAATGGCTCACAGGGCTGTACCAAATAAATGAAACTGAAAAAAAAACTGAAACCACCCCATCACGACTTTAAATATTATCACATGTTTCTTTTCACATATGTTGTTTATATTCTGTTGTTGTAACTTGCTGACCTGCCCCGACTGGAGATCTGTGAAACAGAGCTTCGAAGCTCATCAGATTTCTCCAGGATAAATAAAGATTGTGATTCTGTTACGTCTCACAGGTTCTTTTCAACACAGATCTCCCTCGCAATTGGCTCTCACCTCTAAATAACTCGATGTGACGTCTGTTAAATTCCAGCATACACGTTGTTCCATATAAAGCATCAATAAACCGAAACTTTTATTTTATTTACAAAAGCAAGGTTGCTGTCCACCTATTTTAAAGACACGCGGGATTTACAGAGTGCATGGGCCAAGCTGCCATTCAGTGGAAGCTTTGCAAAAAAAATTGTTGCATTAATTTATCAAGCTATTTGTGCTGTGCCGATAGTACACAGCTCACGATGAGAACGCTGCCCGGGATGTTTGACACTTTGTTGTGCTCAGAATAGACTGGCTACTGAGTCACGAATGTGGAAGAAATAACCGTGAGTTTAGGTTCCCTAACAGAGATGAGCACAGTCTCAATGTTCGCCGGTGCATTGAGCAGTGGCGGCTCCTGCAAAATCTCTCAGGGGGGGCAAATGTCTGGATGATTGATAAGGATAAGGTCCACCCATGCAATGGATAAATTAACAGCTTAAGCATGTAAAGGTAACTTCACTTCTTTAATATTAATGAAAAATAAAGTGACTCTTACAATACATCCTGTTTGTTTATATACTCACTATTATTACAATCCACTCAGTTTCTTTAATTAAAGATTCCACTAGGTGGCGACAAATAATATTGTTGACTGAAACGTGTTTACGTATGATGACGTAAGCACGTTAGTACGAGCCCTCCCGGAAGCCATAGAGAATGCATTGGAGCGCCCGTCGTTCGAATAAAATCATCTTTGAATGTAAGTCTATGGGAACACTCTGGGCGATTCTCAGCCAGAGTGAAAAATCCCAAAAAGAGGCGGTACTCCACAGAACGTGACATGACGCTGATTGAACTATATCCAGAGGCACAGTAACGGCTAGCGTGACTCTGTGGTTGAATGACATTGGTGGTGCGTCGCCCAATCGCCCTAATGAAGAAACCGGCCCTGGCATTGAGGCAATCTAAACTAAAACTAAACAATGTCTTATTTCACCAGGTAAGGCCCACTTAGCTATGCAGCTATTTTTCAGAAGCGACCTGGCCACAAATAATATATCAACGAAGTGGCCTATCACGTGTATTGCAGCCAAATACTTTAAACGAATGTTTCTGAATGTGGAGGGGAAAACCGGAGGACCTGGAGAAAAATCCATACGACCACGGTGACTTCATGCAATTTCCAAATATACAGCAGGTGTCTGGGTCGAGATCGAACCCACAACCTCGTGTATACAATGCGAGGTAGTTAACATCTCGCCACCGGGATTGGTGAGATGCCTCACAATCAGGGCAAATTTACTGAGCTGAAATATTAATGACTAACCAGCAGCAAAGCCAGCCTTTATTTTTTGGGAAACGCAACTGAGTATGTCATGGTTCTTAATGAGTTTGTTTGATCTTTAACAACATACACATTACATTCATTTCCAAATGTTCCCACAGAACGCCATTTTTTGTGCAGATTAATTCACTGTGTGTACAATTAAACTATCTGCAAACATTGCAAGGCATTCCTCTGTGTCCAATTATGCTCGAGTGAAATAAAAAAAAAGATGCTACAAGGAATTATTTAAAGTGTTTGTGAATGGTCTGGTGATACGTTCTCTGTGATTTATGATGCCTTGCTATATGGCCCATTCAGGGGAATGACCCAGAAAAAAATATATTTGTTTAATTCCTCACTGACTTTTCCCGACCAAACAACCTGTTGCAACAAATTAACAACTATGTGTGTATATTCATATAATATTAATACATTGGTGGTGCAATACATTATGGGTAACAACAAGTAGAGATTGTTTTCATTGAATGTTTACATTTATAATCAACGATTTTTGGGTTTAGATCGCGTTTATTTATAAATGTGTCGTAACGGCAAAGTTAAGGCCTTTAGAAAGGACAGAAATCATGTCAGTGGTTAAATCAGTGTTAGTCAAGTTCATTACGGTTTTGTTTTCAAATTGTTCGTTTTTAATAGGGATTTGTTTATTGTAAAGTCTAGAAAATTTGTTAATTTGGTTAGCATTTGTTAGATTAAACACATTATCAGCCGATTGTTGTGTTATAGTATCGATTATATTCCAATCATGCATGGACACACTATTGCTTATATTTAAATGTAAATGCTTTAGCGATTCAGAAATGTTGGATAATTCACTCCTGTTGTGTTGTATTCTCTCTATTAATAATAATTCGCTAGCTTTGTGTAGTATTTTGTTAGCCTTAGAAGACTTTATGTGATGTGTTATTTTAACTGCGTTTGGTATTACCTTCGAAACAAAGATATTCAAATCCTAGCAGCTGACAAGGGCCGCACTACAGTAGTGATGTCACGAGCCGATTATGATAATAAAATTAAAGATTTATTAGAGGAAAGTACCTACATTAAAATTAAACGAGATCCAACTAATACTTTGGAACGTAAGACTACTGCATTCATTGCAAATTCATTAATCCCAAAAAATGAGCAATTCCTAATGAAGCCAAGGGCTTCAAAACCACCTAGACTGTATGGGCTACCAAAGATCCATAAAGTCGGCATCCCTTTACGACCTATAGTCAGTACAATTGGCTCTGCCACCTATAAATTAGCAAAATATGTAACTAAACAAATTCAGCCTTACATCGGTAGGACATCATCATTCATAAGAAATTCAGAACATCTTGTGAATATGATCAAAGATATTAAACTTAACCCTAATGATATTTTGGTGAGTTTTGATGTGATTTCGCTATTCACTAAGGTTCCAGTGAGCGAGTCGCTTAAATTACTTGATACACTGGTAAAGAATACAGGTTTACCAAAAGATATTCCGAAACTCGCAGACCATTGTTTAAATAACACTTACTTCTTATGGAGAGGCGAATTCTTTAAACAAAGGGAGGGAGCAGCAATGGGCTCTCCTTTATCTCCTGCTATAGCAAATTTGTACATGGAAAACTTTGAAACCAGAGCACTTGCCTCGAGCACATTAAAACCATCCTTTTGGTTTAGATATGTGGATGACACTTTGGTTGTCTGGCCACATGGTAAAGATACACTTAACGATTTTCTAAATCATCTCAATGCACAAAACCCGGCCATTCAGTTCACCATGGAAATGGAGGTGAATAACACACTCCCGTTCCTGGATATTTTACTTGGGCATGGCCCAAACGGTAAAATAACACACAGCGTTTACAGAAAGCCAACGCACACTGATGCCTATCTGAATGCAGATTCGCATCATCACCCAGCTCAGAAATCCTCTCTTATCAAGACGCTAATACATCGGGCTAAAACAGTGTCAGATGGTGAAAGTCTAGTGAGAGAGATTAAACATGTTAAAGAAGCACTAAGACAGAATGGCTACAATAATGCTCAAATTAACAGAGCACTAAAAGCCAAATCACGATCGCAAAGCAACACTGCTGAAAGCGATCAGATTATTAAAACAATAAAAATACCATTTATCTCAGGAGTGACTGATAAATTAGCCCGTGTTTTGCAAAAGCAAAACATTACAGTAAGATTTGGTACAGTACACAAAATTCAACAACTAGTAACGTGCACTAAAGACGAATTACCTAAATTATCAACAGAAGGTGTATATCGGATTAATTGTGTATGTGGCAGATGCTATATTGGACAGACAGGGCGTAACGTTAGTGTAAGACTAAAAGAACACCAGAGAAATATTAAACTATCACAAACACAACTATCGGCAGTAGCAGAACATGCATGCCAACAGGGACACTCAATTGATTTTGACAACGTGGAAGTGTTGTGTAAAACTAGTTACTACTGGCAAAGACTAATTAGAGAATCGATTGAAATTGAGAGAAACAGAAATAACTTTAATCGCTCAGACAGCTATAGGCTTAGTGCGGCCTGGAAGCGTATTATTAAATAAGATACATTACAATTACTTATAAGGGAAACAACCACTAACTGATTACTAATGTAGCATAATCACAATAAAACACATTCCAAATGATTACTAATCTACAACTCGCATCGTAACAATAGCCTGATTACTAATCTAGTATATAATTACAATCACTCCCCCCTTGAATCTTTGCACCTGATGAGTTAATGATGACGTCACCCTGCTGCTGCTCTATATAAGAACGGGAGACACAGGAGAGCCTCACCATTCTGGCGAATTGCCCGATGATGCTGATTGCAATTACCAGCGAAACGTCGTACTCAAATTGTAAATGTTGTTGCTTCAACACACCGGTGGGCTAAAGCAGTGAACTATTTGTCTTTGTCAACGTGACACATTTTTACTGATTGGCCGTGTCGGGTGGTGGAGGGTTACGACACATTTATAAATAAACGCGATCTAAACCCAAAAATCGTTGATTATGAATAACATTGGTCGCGAAAGCCTACGTGTTAAAATGTTTACATTTATTTAAAAAAAACTGTGGAAACATTACTAGTAATAACGATGAATATGTTGACTATTTTGACAAACGAGGAGTAAAATCCGGTCCAGTGGTACTGTGGCAGAACACACAACTTAGGGTCAGTCACCAAGTATAGCTGTACAGGGGAGGAAATGTCTCTAATCATCATCATCATCATTGGAATAAAGACCTCATTAGAGAACCCAACATCACACATCCGTGGCTCTGACATTCCGCCCTCGAAGACACCGGTGGTGTAACCATCAACCGCATAGAAACATCAACAGGCCGATGCACCAAATCTCCTTCGTGAATGGAGAATTAAAGACACGAGCCAGAGCAGTGCGACTGTGGCATGCAACCCGAAACTACGGGCCGTAGCGTAAACCCACCGTAGTTAGCATCCCTTCAACTGACGAGTATGGTCGAATGCCCCCAAGATCCGCGCGTTGTGGTTAGGTCCTCAAGGCAGCCGTGGATTGACAGAGGATTGTAGTGAATCTTAAAGAAGTGTTTTTTTTGTTGTTTGTGTGAAGTCAACTCATGGGGCGTTCTACGTTCGACAAAGCCTAAGACCAAGCGGGTAAGAAAATCAGTCTTAGAAATTTTGATACCCCAAAGTGTTTTCTGTCCTTGGGAATCGTTTAAATAAATCAGCTGTGGTTGATTTAGTTTGTATTTAACGTACAAGGAAAGGATGGATTTTATTTCTCCAAAAAAATTGAGCCCTTACGAAAATCATTCATGAAGGCGATCATTATTCAAAACCTAGACTCTATTAGTTTAAGTTATGGCTCTGATGTGCTTCACACATGAGTATGTTTTATCATAATTTACATCTGTCATAAATACAATCTACTCAGATTGTGCCTAGAGATTTTTCTGGATAATATCTCTCTCTATACTTGTGCATGCGTTCATGTATGTACACATTTCTCTTATGCATGCATGTATGTGTGCATTAATTTATGTGAGCATACATGGGTTCTTGTGCGTGTGCATGTATGTGCAGAGGCGGTAGTGTCGTTCACTGCGCTTCGAACTCGGTGACCCGAGATCAATTCCCGCCCACGGCCAATACCAGTGACGATTATCTGAACTGGTCCCTGGCCTCCTCTTGGTCGATTTAGCCTCAAATGAGTACCTGGTGCGGTGTGTAAACATCACCACTGGGGAAACAAAGGCGACTGGGCATGGTGCTGGCCACACCACTCCCCCCCCCCCCCCTTCGTGTGCTGTGCCGGCATTCATAGGCCCTCGCTATGAAGGCTATACGGATAATCTTTATCTTTTGGCGATTATGTATGAAAACACTGTAGATTTCATTGCCAATTATTACTGCCGTGCAAAAAAGACTAAACCAGCCATTAATGTCACATACATCTCACTAATGGATGGGCGAGCAGATTCCGGAGTCATCGTTGTCTGGCTAAAGTGGTAAAATTGCTCAATGCTCAAAGCTGATGAAAGTGGACACGCATTTGTCACTTAAAATGTGTCATTTGTTTTTTTTTACTTACGAGAGGAATTCATCTATGAGCAAAAGAAGCACACGTTAAATATAATGACCACGATCATACGAGTGATTGAAAATAATAATACACTTTGAAGCGCATTCATATTACAATCATTCTAAACAATTCACAGCCGTTTCATTTATACACCGATGTAACCATATTGTACCGCAGGTGTTATCTTACAAGAACTCCCTCGCTTTATTAACAATGCGATAACTTTTTGAAGCACCAGCATTGATTTATTTGAGGGTTTCATGCCCACAAGGGCCTGTGGAATTACAAACCCACTTACGGATACCCTGAGGAAGCATATGGAAGTCGCTTTCCCGGCACGCTCACACAAGCAATGGGAAATGCTCATTGACATTGGTGGCTCGAAACCATTGGCGGAAATTCCACATTGCCCATGCAGGGGCCAATGTCTCCATGACAAAGCCACTCCTGGCGTCTCACGCACATGAACGTGTAAATTTTTTGGTGCCATTCTTTGACACAGAGTGGCAATGGAAATAGTATGGCCACCACGATGATATTATTTGAAATGGGCGCCACGGTGGCGGGATGTTAACTACTTCGGCTCGTATACAGGAGGTCGTGGATTCGACCCCTACCCTGACACCTGTGAATTTGAAATTTTGACGTCTCTCCCCGTGGTCCCTTGGATTTTTCACCGGCCCTTCCGATTTTTCCGTCCACATTTAGAAACATGCGTTTAGAGTGGAAATAGAGCTATATAGCTCAGAGGGCCTTACTTGGTTAAATAAAAATAGTAGTTTAGTTCATTCCATTATTAACATAATCATAGGACGGTAAGCATGATGTTCGACAGACAATGGTCAATCCACTTCTGGATGAAAGCCTCCCCCAAGCGTAGCCCACGCCGCCACCATCTCTCACACTCCCACGATGCTGAAATCCACCCTTGCACCGGCACGCAAACTGATTCCATCGCTCCATCTCCTCTGTGGACGTGCTTTGGATGCGTCCCAGCCCTTGGTGGTCACTCCATTAGTATTCTTTACCACCGTCCATCGTTCCTTTGAGCGACGTGTCCGACCCAAGCCCGAGGCACTACCCTGAAGAGGTCGGATGATGCCAATGACCTACGCATGCTTAAACATCCGCGCGTTCCTCTTCTTAGCTATCAACGTGATTCCAAGCACACATCTTTCCATGCCTCATTGCGAACGTTTAAGTTGTTGTCCGATATTTTTTTTTCGTTCAGAATAATATTATTTCGGTATATGAAAGCAAATAAATTCATGACAGAGATACATCTTTGAACATCCGCATCATGCAAACGCAACAAGCGTTACATTGATTCATAATTCGTTCCTTTTGGGTTTTATCGTGTCAGTATAATGTGAAAAAATAAAGTAAGAACCCAAAGCAGGAAGTTCGTTCACGTTAGAGCCGAGCTTTAGTTAACACCTGATGATGCTGGCTATAATCTCCAGCGAAACGTTGTACATAAACGTATTAAGACCTTGGGTGCCTTTCAACATCCTGGTTTGCTGCTGATACACCAAATCAATTTGCATATTTCTCCACGTGACAACTTGATTCGATTGGCTGCCGGGTGGCGAAGCGTTATCGTTAAGAAATTGACATTCGTACTTACACGACGATCAAACCCAACACACGGAACTAATGACGAATCGCAACATTGGTGGCGAAAGCCAACCTATGTGTCAGGTTTGGATTGTTGGTCAGCCTTAACTCCAAGACTTCCATTGCTTTACACCAACATAATCTGTTTAATGTGGTATTTGTTTTCCGAGACATTCAATTGGACCACTTTATTTTTGTGAGTGCATGTTTATGCTTTTTTTGGTTTTGACGTGGTGTTTCGGGTGATAACTAATTTCGGATTCGCTTCTGTGGCCGTCTGGAACGCTCTTCCGATATTAGGAAGCCACTGGAGCTATGAACTTTTAAATCAAGAGTGACATTTAATTTCTCTAAAACTGCTTTTTGTGTTTAGTTTGTTGACTCCCGCCCCCGCCCGTGCCTCCGATTAGCATGGTTATCGACGTACGGTGGGAAAGAAGTGTCAACATACACACAAAGACATACATCCCTTCGCATGGCTTTCCCCCCCCCGCTGGCTCTGCTCACCTTCGCAGAGCGGCAACGGGTGGGTCCACTGGTTGTTCTCCTCGCAGGTGAGGGGCTCCCCCTGGCTCAGCGTGTAGCCCGGCTCACACTCGATCTCCACCGAGGCCCCCACCGAGAAGTTGTCGCCGTGACGCGAGCCGCTCACGGGAACTCCGGGGTCCGGGCACGAGTGAGAGTCCCAGGTCACACCTGCGACAGAGGACAAAGATTCCGCCCCCCACACATGTAGCCTTAACAGACTGTTGGGGCGATTTGCTGTTAAGCAAGTGGCGCCTATGAAGGCCGGTACAGCACGAGGTGGGTCGACCGGCACAACAACAACAACAGCCGTCGCTGCCACTCACCACTAAGTGGCGGTCACATCACCACAGCACTCGTGCCGCCAGGCTTCAGTGCACGTTGCGGCCACGGGAAGTGTGGAAGGCTTACTGGCAGGTCATGGGAAATACCCAGGTGTTATTAGTTGAGTGGCCAGCACAGTCACTCACTCACACATGCACCTGGGTGCACATAGACACGCCCCACTACGGTTTACTTCTCCAAATGCAACTGCAAAAACCACAGGCTTAACAGACTGTTGGGGCGACTGTTGTTAGTGAGCACCTATGAAGTGTGGCACGGCACACGAGGGGGTGGATGGCCAGCACTATGCCCGACTGCCTTATTCTCCCCAGTGGCGATGTTTATACACCACACCAGGTCCTCATTTGAGGCTGAGTCGACCTAGGGGAGGCCCAGGACCGGTTCAGATATTCCCCATTGGTGTTGTTGGCCGTGAGCAGGAATCGAACCCGCATCACTGGGTTCTTAGCGCTGTGTGCTGACCGCTAAGCTACCACTGCCACAGCCACTCACCCACGCATGCGACTGCTGTTGCTGCTCCTTTAATGGTCATGCATAGGCTGAGTAAACATAATAATGGATATGTCCTCATCGACAGCAAAATTATATACAGCCCAAAAGTGGCGCATGGTCAGTTATGGACAATCCACATTCTTATAGCAGGGACTGGTCTAGGATAAGGACAACAATTGTTAACTTCCCGCCAAGATTTGATATGATTCCAGAAGAATGATGATTATAATTATGCTCATAATACTTCTGTTTCTGCGACTTATGATAGATGATTACTGCTGAAGCCGATTGCTGTTGTTGTTGTTGATCATAATAACGATACGCTTGATGTGGATGCTGCTGTTGTTGTTGATCATGATAGGTTTGATGTGGATGCTGTTGTTGTTGCTATTGCTGCTCCTGCTGATTATTGATGATGCCGATTATAAGGATCCTGCTCATGAACAATTGGCAAAACACGATATCACGCAGTAAGATTCTTATCTAGTCGGGACAGGATGTCAATGTGTTATTTATGCAATGGACAAAGGACGATAACATTATACATCAGCTCGTGTAGTTGTACACTTGGGACAGCCACCTCGAATACCGTTCATCCGGTCAGTGGTGGCTATCCATGTGGCCTGCACTCCAGCACTGTCGAAGCGATTCGCGTACATTTGTTGTGCTTTTTTCAAACTCAAACAATACATATTTGAATAGGGTCAGATTGGAATACGGAACCTCGGCTGAAATTTGTATTGCATTGGAATTGGCTCGAAGCCCATCGAATGTAGCACGCGAGTTGCAGACATCACATTCGGCCCTGAGACAAGAGCCGTTGTATCCTCCCTCTTTTTTTTTTACGAAAATGCTTCTGAAAAGATGAATAATGGCGAGAGCGCACTTACATTAGATAGCTATCGGATTCCCCTGCCAAAGGGAGCCTTGCAATGTACGCACAACGGCACGGCCTCTGTGCCCCGTGGCAATGCACTTTGGCGGGCAGCATTAAAAACCCGAGCGTTTTTTTATTTATTGGCACCAAGTCACCTGCCACCAGATGCCCGAAAATGAGATAATTTGCACGCGATGCAAATGAACACGTGCGAGTGTTTTTAATGAGTATGCTTTGCACGTATAGATTTAAAATATATATATATATTAAGAGGCATTCACTGCGTCCCTCTCAATAAAGAATCGTCAAACCATTAAAAGCAACGACCAAAAAGAGGCATTCACTCACGCGATCGGTGCAGCATGCACGGTATACAATAGAGATAAGC
Organism: Lethenteron reissneri; assembly: GCF_015708825.2. Lineage (NCBI taxonomy): Eukaryota > Metazoa > Chordata > Hyperoartia > Petromyzontiformes > Petromyzontidae > Lethenteron > Lethenteron reissneri. The sequence goes on from NC_083821.1 coordinate 9,953,400, forward strand.
GGTAGTGCAGCACAACGTTGGGGTGGTGAGCGTGCCACACTACGAAGCTGGCTCCCTGTCTTCAATTTTGCGGCCATGGCTAAAATCGATGGTGAGCAATATCTCATCCGGTTCTGTGGTCCTTCTCCTTCGTCTAATCGGCACTGGCCAATTGTAGTGAAGTGTGGTCAAACAATGCCCATTGGGTGGGCCTTCATCCAGCAGTGAATTAAAGGGATGTGAATTTTTACAGTGGTACCCCGGAGATCGAACTTAATTCGTTCCAGAAGGCCATTCGAACACCTATACGTTCGAACACCGAATTAATTTTCCTCATAAGAATGAATGTAAATGACATTAATTAGTTCCAGATACAAGCAATTATCTCATTATAAAGCATTTTTACACAAAGTTTACAGTAATTACATGCATAAAATCATACAAAAAACAAGAAACGCAATAAATAAATGGAATAAATGAATTAATATATGGAATAAATGAAATAAAAGAACATTGAACTTCACTTTAGCTGTAGTAAGGAGAGTTGATGGCTTGAGTGGAAGGTGGTGAGGAGGAGGAGGTGGTAAAACCTTTGTCTGGGCAAGCGTCATGCACGCTGGCCATACGCGTCTCAGCCGTACAGGTTCTTTCAAGTTGTGATTGACCGTTCGACCTCCGCATTTCGTTCGGTTTCCAGGGCAAAAAATGTTCGGAAATATCGTTCGAACACCGGTGCATTCGATCTCCGAGGTTCTACTTTATTTGTATTTATATGTACACCACTGTTTACTATACTTGGAATTTTATATTTTTTATTTAAAACAGGTGAGCAGGCACAGACAACAGTCAAATCACAATTGAGGGTCACCTTGGCACATCATCCGTGTCGGGTCAATAAAATTGGTACCACGTTATTGTCTCCTGTGAACAAAATGGCTTGTCATACCATCTAAAGCTCATTTGAACAACTATGCACTTTGAATTGACTCATTTTCGTTGTTATTTTTGAAGTCAGACTTTTTAAACGAAAAAATGATTTTTTTTTACGGGTAAAAAAACATAATGAAGAATTTAAGTGGCATTCCAAATAAAAAAATATTTCAGATTTTGTCTCTCGAATGCTTAAGCCATCCAATTTTTTTGGTCTGGATGCTCCATTATCCGGAGGTGTTATTAACTCGAGCAATGTGTTTTTTGGGATGGAAAAATGTGAGTTAAAATAAAAATATATGCGATTCTGCTAATTGAGTAAAACAACACGAGGGACTGAAATATATTTCCTTTTAACTCTTCAAGCTAAGAAAACCCATTCATTTTCAAACGCACATTTGAATTCAGTTGAAGGTCTAAAATCACCATTGGAACCTCATTTGCCAGTAAAAAATATGATAATTGTTTTTTTACCCTTCTATCTGGCAACAAAACTGACACCTTTTTCTTTTACAAGGAGTCATGTTTGCATAGACCACAATACCTGCAGTCATAATGCAAACAAAAAACATAACTCTGATAATGTATGCACTGTCATTGAAGTTGCATTATGACTGCAGGTATTGTGGTCTATGCAAACATGACTCCTTGTAAAAAAAGGTGTCAGTTTCGTTGCCAGATAGAAGGGTAAAAAAAACAAATATCGGTCTAAAATCAATCAACTATTAAGATGAGGATGTGTTTATAAGTTGCTCAGACATCAGAGGAACTGAAACATGGGTTCGAATCCAGATAACCAAGTGTGATTCAATCTGATTCACAAGTGTCGCTCAGTACAAGTCATGGTTTCAGTCCTGACTGTAAGCATAACAACAACAACAGCAAGCGCCATTCACCACTAAGTGGTGATGCCGTTGCGATGGCGCTTGTGTCACACTAGGTGCATTTTGAGGCCATGTAAAGTGTCGAAGGCCCACTGGCAAAAGGTATTGTGTTGAACGTCTTTTGCACCGTATGTAGCTAACCGCGCTAATCGGATGTCACGGAACAGACCCAGGTGCTATGGGTTGGCTGACTAACATGACTGGCAGATGCACCAACTCTGCTCCTCACTGTGACAACTGTTTTCATTTTAGCCGCCCGGCACTCCGCTCGCTGTTGTGAGCATCGCTCCTATGCCCTCCGTTGTTGTTGTAGGGTGACTGTCTCCAACTCCCGCAGCAGCTTCCTCCACAGAGGCCAATCTTGACACTGCTGCTACCAGTCATTGGCAAGTCCAATCTTTCAAAAAATCTATGAGTTCCACCCACAATTCAGCCTGGTTTAAACCCAGAATGGATCTTAGACAGGCGAGCCTGAATGTTGCAAACCGGCGCAACTGTTCCTTAATATAGTGCTCCACGTCTCACGAGCATAGAGATCGGGGGGTATAACTGTGGCCGAGAAGATCCAGAGCTTTGTATGGTCGTCTGGGTCATATCGTAGCGGGCTGACCGCTACACTACCACTCCTCTGCCTTTATTAGAAACAAAACAAAGACGCAGATCCCCCCATATAGCCTGAACAGACTGTTGGGGCAATTGTTGTTAGCAATCACCTATGAAGGCAGGCATGGCACACGTGGGAGTGGGTGGCCAGCACCACGCTAGACCGTCTTTGTCTGCCAAGTGGCGATGTTTACACACCGCGCCAAGTACTCATTTGAGGCTGAGTCGACCTAGGGGAAGCCCATGACTGGTTCAGATAATCGTCACTGGTGTTGGCCGCGAGCAGGAATTGAACTCAGGTCGCCGGTTTCGTAGTGCAGCGCTAACCGCTACACTATCGCTCCCAACATATATATACACGCACGCGCACAAACATTCCATTTGCTTTCGAGGTTAATTTGGCTGAATACCAGCTGTGAGCATTTTCAAAAGGGCCACTTAAAGCATTTTTCATAAGTTCTGTGAGGGAAAAAAATATATAAAAACTGAATAAATTCTCTGACACGCAATGTGCAACGCTGTGCACGATTTCCCATAATGAACGCTTCATCTCATAACAGTATGCCTGCAGCGCATAATTGGAATGCATTCAGATGAAAAAAGACCAATATATATAATCTTAAATCACTTAGTCCTGTAACCTCTTGACGGCGTTTTTTTTCGTTGCTTCGACTGAGAACATATTTGTCAATATTTCATTATTATCAATGCAAGCAGAAGCTCCTGCGGCCATGACGAAAATTAGTGGATTTGATCAGGGATGTGCGGTCAGGGGAGGCAGCGGAGGCAGAGCCTCACCTGTCATACACCAATGAAAATTATAAAATATTTAGATTTTTCCACTGATATGTGTTCTAAATGACATTTCTATATGCTTCCAATACTTTTTATAGTCAAAATATGTCACCATTGTAATTATTACATTGGTGACATACAGAGAGATAGTAACAGGCACACGCATATTGCCCGCGCTACATCCAGTTTCTGAGGGGTTACGCAATCAGAGGGGAGGCTGAGCTCGCAGCTGCCTCCTCGCCTCTCGTCTCTCCCTGCAATTGCAGCGCAAATTTGGCGATTTTGACGAATCATACATTAATGACATTTATATCACGGATCAGTGGGAAAATATTAATATTTTTCTTATTTTAGAATTTTTTATTTTTCGTAACAGATATTTTTATTGGAGTATGACAGTTGAGGCTCTGCCTCCCCTGCCTCCCCTAACCGCACGTACATGGATTTGATGTACTCTGGATAATTATCAGAGTAATCCTTTAGGATTGTATTATGAAATACATCCGAGTGGTATTGATTTAACTACAACGATATCAGTAAAATACTGTGATGAGGAGACGTTAAAATGCATATAAAAGATATGTAAAACTGCGTCCATATATTTGTTCATAAGTAGCAGCTTAGCTCTGAATATTTTATGAGCAGCATGTGACTTAAATGTAACAGTGTTGCAAGACATAACGTGTGTTAAAAACCGCTCAAACAAGGAATAATTAACATGTTAATGGAAATAAGTTGCGCGGAAAAGAATTTCCATTTACATTAATTCTCATTTGCATTATTTCAGGCTTTTTGCTTCTTCATAGATATCATGCTGAGTCTCGCCGCTGCAATCCACCAATGTAACAATTGACATCTCCCACTTCAGATCCTTCAATAGGTCATTCCATTATACTGGTAGGAACCTCCTGGTTCCACCAACCCACAGGGGATTATTGTGTCTGTCCGTCTGTCGTACAGGGAGGGGCTGGGTGGGGAGGGAGGGGCTGGGTGGGGAGGGGCTGGGTGGGGAGGGTGGGGCTGGGTGGGGGGTGGGGAGGGGCTGGTCACCCCGTGGTGCCCTTATAAAACTCAACGTTTAACCTACTCACGCCGGCTTGTGCCCGCCCTCACAGTCGTGCATATTTGCGAAATACACCACGCCGCCGTTGACCCTGGCCATTGACCGAGCAACCCAGAGTTCCTACCAGCTCCCTCCGCAGGAATGTGTTTATTGTGAGCAATTTATGCCTATATTGTACACCACGTCGTAAGCTAGCTTAACTGTGAGGCCTTGCAACTATTGCCATGGCACCAAGCAGCTGCACCTCGCCAAACAAAAAAAAAATTCACTGCCACGAATAGCATTTTACAAAAAAAAACTGACGTTTAAAATTCCACACAGCAATGAGTGCCTGGCTGGGTGGGTTCAGAGGTCATTGTGCTGGGCTGGCACTGCTGAGATCCTAAGATCGTATCCATGCAGCCACCCGCGATTAAACTGCCTTCTCTTAAGTTCAACACGTATTATGGCTTCTCAAATCTAATTTATATTTATAGAGCACCTTCGCTCAAGGCGCTGGGCATAGCTTACAAAATGGTGACCGAATGGAATGATGCAGATGGCACAGAACATACACACAGGGATTGAGAAATTAGTGACAGCGACAGAGGGGTTCCTTCGGGATCACGGAAGGGGCAGGCGAGGGATTGGAAGGAGTGGAGGGGTGAGGGAAGAGGAAGAGAATAGCTGAAGGAGAAGACGTGAGGCTTTAAGACAGGAAAGGAAAGGAGGTGAAAGAGTGGGACTGCTTAATGTACAAGGGTAGTGTAGCGAATTGATTATGTCCATCGTACAACTACTATTTTTATTTTACCAGGTAAGGCCCACTGAGCCATTAGCTTATTTTTCAGAAGCAACCTGGTCACAAATGATAGTTCAACGAAGTAGTTTATCATGTGGAAATTTACAGGAGCCAAATATTCTCAACACATGTTCATAAATGTGGAGGGGAAAACCGGAAAACTCGGAGAAAAATCCACCCGACCACCGGGAGAACATGCAAACTCCAAATACACAGTATGCGTCAGGGTCGGAATCGAACCCAATGAAGTGGCTTGCCGCGTGGGAAATCTACAGCGCATCACCAACGGGCTATTTTTTTTTATTGCGAGCGACGTTTTGTGGGAGAGCGAGGTCGGTGCGAGCAACCCAGAGGGACTCACGCTCGTAGCGGAGCTGGAAGCCCACATTGGAGTGGCTGCCGTCGGTGGTGAACAGCAGGTAGAGGTAGTTGGCACTGCTGACCAAGAAGGGCGGCACCTGGGTGCCGTGGAACACGCCGAGCAGAGGCGCCACCGCCGACACGCCGTCGTGCACCGCCAGCATGTCGTAGTTGAGCTCCGTCTGGAACCTGATCCGCCATCGCCACCCCCACCACCACAGGCAACGGGGAAGACGATCGCGTTAACGGAATGAGCCAATTGTAACAAACAAACAAAACACTATCGCGAGCAGTTAAGGTCTCAAGAGGTTGCCGCCGCCATTGTTTGTTGATGCCATCAAACGTCACCATCACCTCCTCCCTTTGGCCAAACCCTGTAACTGTTGCACAGCTGATGCCGACCTAATCTTCATATGTTGTTACAGTCGCGTTACCATTTACTGGACCTTGCTTCCAAGCCATCTCCTTGTTGTGGGGTCAGCTCCCAGATAGATCTAGGAGCATCCAAACTCCTAGATCTGTTCTCAGTCTCACAATCACAATGCGGCTTTTAGGTATTCCCCGCGTACACAGGTGACAACCACACCCCCATGTTCAGCTCTCATGGTGCATTGCTGCCACCATCTGGTTCCATGTCTTTCCCTTTCATTGCGAGCCTCCCCGTACCATAATATCTGCCTCAGCAGGCCGTGCTCTTCTCCACCCTGCACACATGTCCTGCTCACGACGATATTGCCTTCGTGTTTATAAATACAATGCTTCCCATCGTGGTCTAGTACGATTTTCCAAATTGTTAACCCCATTCTGCCATTACATTTTTTGCACCCCCCAATACAGGTGCACTCAAAGGTAAGACAAGGACCAGTAAGCGCTGGGTACGCACTTCAATACTGGTCTTGGTAACCTGCCCTTTTCCACCCTGTCATGTGCCATTCCAAACGTCTAACTTTAATGATGAAGGGGCCATTTCCAGCCTTGCGAAATGTCGTTTTCATCAAACACAACTACCGGGCACCGCATGGAGGAAAATCCGACCCACCACCTTGTCTTGAGCCTGCCGTACGTGGCCCACAGACCCACAACAAAACGGACTAGAACTCCCCGCAATAACCTTCTCTTCTGGGCAGCAAAGTGTCGAGAGAGTGCTATTCTCAATACTCCCCATGCTGGAGGCCTTTCAACAAGATTTACGGAGGAAAACGAATGCGTGCATCAATACCGGGGACGCTGCCTTGCTCGAGTTAGAGATGGATAAGGCCCACTGGAGGGACCTGGGGATCCGTCCGTGCCCGTAACTTCACGCGCCGACACCAGCCACCCCATGCACGGACTGCTTGACTGACCGTTAGCGGTGATAAATCTTCAGTCTGACTGCTCGCGTTTGGCTTTCTCCGGCACGGCTGTATAATGTCTGTGCTACCCACAATGCGTATCCTATCATCACCGGCCGAGCCACGAAGAGCACAGAGAAAACAACCTGTCACGCACTGTCCTTGGCGTCAAGCGAGGCCACATGGCTTCGCCTGATGCCAAGGACCTAACTCACTGCCAGAGGTTCTGAAGTTAAACACTGGCCTGGGCTCAACTCAGTTGAACTCATTTCTCATTGATAACAACAACAAAAATACTACTTTGTGGGAAATCAAAAACGTTCGTGCAATGGAGATACTGACCCCTGCCATATAATCATGAAATTAATTTAAATTTACAAGGTAAGGCCCACTGAGTGATACAGATGTGTTTCAGAAGTAATCCGGCCACAAATGATAGCTAAACGAAGTGGCTTATCACGTGTAAGTTTATAGCAGCAGCCAAACGCTCTAAACGCATGTTTTTAAATGTGGAGGAAAACATCGGAGGACCCAGAGAAAAATCTACGCAACCACAAGGAGAACATGCAAACTCCAAAGATACAGGCTTTAGGATCAGGATACCATGCGAGGTAGTTAACATCGCGTCACCACTATATGACTACAGCATTTCCACAGCACTGTTCGTCCTGACAATGGAGATGACAACACAATATTAATTTTAGCACGATGACAATAGTAACTTTTTATCATCATCTTCAGCCATTGTCTATCTACTCCTAGACGAAGGCCTCCCCACACCGTAGCCAATCCGGTACATGAACCGGGGAGCCCAGGGACCGGTTCGGGACGTCAGTCACGACTGATGTTAGCCATGGCCAGGAACCGAACTTATTTTGTCGGCTTCAGAGTGCTCCCTCCTCCGGTGCTGTTCGTGAGCACCTATTAAGGTCAGCATCCCACACAAGTGGCAGATTGGACTATGCCACGAACGCCCAGCTGACGTTATTTCCCCACTGTTGGCGTTGACCGTACGCTCCAGCAGGGAAACACTTTGAGGCCGAGTCAAGCTGAGGGATGATTCAGAGGACACCGTCACCATTTGGCGTTACCGATAATTTAGCATGGGTTGTTTTGGGGCCAGGGTAAAGTGTGCTCATCACCGCGAAAATACATGTTTAAAAAAGAGTACATCCAAATGTGTCTTCATGTACATGGCACATAGCCACATGTACATGCTAGGTATATACCCGCGTGTATGTGTGTGTGTATATGACATGCTGCTCACATTGGGGCAGCGGTAGTGTTGTGGTGAGTGCACTGCGCAACAAACGTGGCAACTCAAGTTCGATTCCTGCCGACGACCAATAACAGTGGGGAATTTCTGAACCTGACCTGAGCCTACCCGAAGTCAACTCATCCAAAGGTAGCTGGGCGAAGTGTTGGCCATCCATCTTCATTGGTGCTCGCTAACAGCACTTACGCCAACAGTCTGTTCAATTCCACATGGGGGAAACTTGTCTTTGTGTGCTGTACACATGAACATTAAATTGAATCACAACGGGTGACACTGATGAAAACGTAGTGGATGCCGTTCCATACCGTCTCCCCTGTGCATTACAGAGAGTGGCGATAGGCAGCCGAGTGATATTTAACTTCTACTGCAAATAGCAGGTGGATCACATTCACTGGCCTGATATAAAGTGGTTCGAGTGAAATAACTTGAAGATATCGATCAGCAAGTGGCTTCAACCATCAGGTGATGCTGACATTTTCTTGCAATACTACCTAACAACGCAAATAGCCACACACTGTGCGTCCATGCAGTGAGCCACTCAGCAGTGTATATATATGTGTGTATGTATGTAGGGGGAGTGGTAGTGTCGCAGTTAGCGTGCTGCACTTTGAACCCGGTAACCTCAGTTCGATTCCCGCTCAGGGGCAACACGAGTGACGACGATCTGAACCGGTCCTGGGCCTCCCCTAGGTACCTGGTGCAGTGGGTGAAAGATCGCCACGACCGAGACAAAGGCAGTCGGGTGGCTTGGTGGCCACCCACCCCCAGTCTTAATCGGCGCTCCCTAACGGCACTTGCCCCGGCAGTCTGTTAAGGCTATACAGGGAATCTCTGTCTTTGTCTCTGTGTATATGTACCGCCATTTTGTCAATCTACTGTCGGATGATTGGCTTCCCCACACCAAGCAGATCGCGGAAGTTATTTAACCTGCATGTTGTAGCAGATGGGAAGCATAGACGTGGGGTGGCATAGTTCAGTACAATTTATCTGCTGCCCATGATGTAGCCACACAGCGTCTGATGACATCTCTCTTTTGCGTGGTGGTCACCCAACCAAGCACTATACAGGCTCAAATCTGCCGAGATTGATGGAGTCACAAGATATTAGAGCAATATATGATTATTGCAATGGCATGAGACATAGATACCGAGGCTGACATGGGAATATTACATTTCCACATTGAGCTTGTGGTGGAAACTCCGTTTTCGTACGCAGGTGACCCATCTCTTCCTGCAGGGTGGCACTCGAACAATCCCAGCCATAATGATTTCGACCCCGAAATATGGACGGGCTGGCTGGGTAGTTCCTCGGCTGTGATTTGAACTTATAGCCTTTGCGATGCTAGGTTGAGTGTTGTAGCCACATCATCAAAGCGGACTTACATTATAACATCAACATGCCCAATTACACAGTGAAGCTCCGCTTATCTGTGTTGACGCAGTACCCTTTCATGTGTGTAAATAACTCCAGATATCCGAGGAGTTATCTGTTGATAAACAATGGATAAACAGGGTGCATTTGCCATCACTTCCTGGTGTAGAGTTGGGACCTGTCCAGGGTTTTGACCGGTATTTCTGCATTGAACTTTGTAAGGGTAATCTGCACACTTTTGATACTTAACCTTGGCTGACTGAAAAATATGTCTGGTTTTGTTTCACTGTGCAAGAGGTGGCAACCCTATCCTGGTGGGCCTTCTTTTCTGTAAAAAGCTACGGATAATTGCATAAATGTAATGCATTGGGTGACTGTTATCTGAGCAATTGTGCAGATATTCGGAAAAATATCACGAGTTTGAATAACACTGGTCAACAAACTTTTTCTGGCATAAGATATTACAACGGTTTTAATGTAATTTTGGGGAGCTGATTCCAAATCTGGCATCAGTTTTTGTCTATCACATCATGTTTTTGAGACATCAAATATTGCATTTTCAATAAAAACTGCAGAAGAAAAATATTAAATAAATGTGGATATCTACATAAAATTATATTATAAACATACTATCCTAAAAATATAGCACCATATTTTAACACTAAAGCAGTCACTGACTCGCAACAACTTGCAATCATAAGTGACAGAGTTAATTTCGGGTAAAATCAATGAAAATGGGATATGCCGATAGCATAAAAATGACGTGATAGAGCAAATCTGAGATCAGATTTGGAATCAGCACCCTGAAATTAGTCTAAAACAGCTGCAAAAGTCCAGGCCAGAATTTTTTTTTGTTGACCAGTGTAATAAGAGAAGTGGGTAAGTGGGCCACATATAACAGGCGACTTCACATTACATTTTCAGTCCGTATAATACCACATGTGAATTTAAAACTATGGCTATATAAAAATGGTATGATGGTTTTTTTTTTTCCGAAACAGTGCCCCTAGTATTTCTCATCTTCGACTTGTGGCAAGTCCTGTACCGTTCATAGACACATAAACAGTTATGTGCACTTGTGGAAGCTTAATCCATCCAAATGCCCGCTTTTAATAAAATGTACACAGCGTCAATTTACTCGGCGCTCATAAACATGCAATTAATAATTCAGCTATTTCATTACTGGGAGGTGGAGATTCTGTACAGACACAAATAAATGTGGTAGCGTGAAATTGCCAACATTTTATGACTGCGTTACCAGCACTTTTCACTGAGCAGTCTCAACCATAGCATCCTTTGCAATTTTTTGTCATGCCAATTGTATTCCAATTGAGCTACGGTGTCACGTCATGAACACGAGCGACAAGCAGCAGACCAACTACGAGCCCAGGAACGGCCCCCTCTAGGTGACATCACTCAACTACCTAAAGCAAGTCACGCCAATAGTCCTCTCTCACGCATTAAACTAAAAAAGGGGGTGGCACAAGTTTGAAAATGCCCCGCAAAAAAAAAAAAACATGTTGATCACGTGGGCTACACAACTGAAACGTGTTTCATCCCTCGCACACTGAAATACGACAACGTGAGCGACAAAATCGGTGCTTTGTTTTGACCGGCTGAGGCCATCAACTCGTGACGCTTGACAACGCCGACCTTGAACACTTTAGTGGAGATCTCAAATGGGGGGGAGAGTTAACTCAGGGGGATGTATCGGTGCCAGCTCGGCAATGCCATGGATTGTAGCTGACTGAACGAACCGGGCCATTTCATCACGACCCGCTCTTCATGGAGCGTTCTGCTTGGGATCGATTCCGGGGTTTTGGCGGGAATAATCGCAGTCTCTCCTGAAAAAGAGTCTTTAAAACTCAACTGTGACTTTCCCGAGTAAATAAAGATGTATTATTATGAATGCGACATCATAATACAATATCATAAATATTTACCATTCTTCAATGGTAAATATTTATGAACGTGCATTACAAACATTGCCTTTCAATTATGTATTACCATTTTGCAATCCAGTGTTCATCTAAGCTCATATCAATAGACACTTGGCTCGATAATCGCAATAATTAATCATCCATAAATACACACCTGTCAACATCATGCATAGTTAATTCATCATTGTCAAGTTATACGGTGGTGACACGGCCTAACTGTAGCGCATTCGCCCATCTGTCGCAGACGTTTGTGGTTCGAAACCCAGCGCCCCTCCCTGTTTAATACTGCATCTATTGTATATATTTGTATAGTGCCTTATTTTGAAGGGGCTTTACAACAACTATAAAAGTGTACATAAGATGATAGTGTTTGAGATAAAACGTGGGGTTGTTGAAATGTGTGGTGTAGGTATGGTGATAGGATAGCAGGTGGGAGTGGTTAATGAGAGATAGGGGTTGGGGTAGTGATAGGGGTCGGTAGGGATAGTGATAGGGGTCGGTCGGGGTAGTGATAGGGGTAGTGGTAGTGATAGGGGTAGTGATAGGGGCTGGGGAAGTGATTGGGGTAGTGGTCGGAGTAGTGATAGGGGTTGGGGTAGTGGTAGGTGTTGAGGTAGGCCTGGTTGTAGATGGGGTGCTGGGGCATGGAGTAGGAGTAGGATGGGCAAGAGAGAAGAGATGGGGGTAGTAAGATATGAGAGAAGGACGATAAGGGGTGGGGCAAGACCGTGGAGTGATTTATAGACTCTGGTGAGCAATGCGACAGTGGACAGGGAGCCAGTGTAGTTGGGAAAGTAGGGCAGCAATAAGGGAATTGTGGGGGGGGGGGGGGTTAACTGATGCGTCATCTGCTTCACCGTGGACGTTAAAGATCCTATGAGGTCATTTAAAAGAGTAGGCCATTGCTTATCGGGGTCCGCAAATGACGCGATTGGAATACATGCAGTCTCTAGTTTACAGACGGTCCGATTTACGGTGATTCACATTCACGATGTTTCTATAATTCCTAGCCTGGATCAGTTTACATCGTAGAAACTTTATTTACAACCCCTCTTCTGACACGACTCCTCCGAAGTGACTTGGCGTGGAGTTTTTTGCTACTCTCAAGTCTTTTTTTGTGGATTTCCACCTATCAAACCCTGTTAAATATGGCCGATAAAAGGAACAACATATCGGCAAGTGATGTTTCTACTGTCTCTACTGTCTATGGGAAAAAAAGACTCATTTACAACAATCCGACTTACGACGGGGTTTCTAGGAAAGCATTGGGTCGATATGAAAAAAATCGTTTGCTTTTCGACATTCTGCTTTGCAGAAAAAACAAATCAATTGGCATATTTGTCCCACATGACAACTTGATTTGATTGAATCTGCCAGATGGCTGAGGGTTATAGTTAACAATTGATACCTGCACGATCTAAGCACAAATAAACTAATTACGAATCATAATATTGCTCGTGAAATTCTACTTGCACAAGCAAATATGGCACATGTTTGTTTTCAGATTATTGCAGTTATTGGCTACAACAACAATCTCAAATATGCATTTGCCAAATAAAAATGTTTACACCTCTTAAAAAGCATCAGATCTTTACAGGGATGGGGTTTCCATGTTGTGTTGTGGAAGTGGGCAGTGCCCCTTTACGTTCTTGAAAATCTGACGCGTAACTCAAAATCGCGTAAAAGGAAACGTATTTTCCCGCAAGAAATAAAGGAAATGGTTGGGGTTAGGGAGAGCACGCTATCGAACCTCACTCTTACGTCTACATATTTCACCGGTTACAGTAGCATATACCTACGATACTACCGTGCATCTATTAAAGATAGTGGCAGCCTATTTGAAGAAGGAAAAATAAAGAAAAACTAAAACATGTTTTAACACGTGGAGAGTTTGCGCGCGAGGAGGAGATGCTGACTTATGCTGCCCGTGCCTGTGGTGGTTGTTGTCAGCACTGCTGCTGCACCTCGGGCCGCACCGCCACTGAACTTTGCTACCCGACTAACGATGAGCTCGTTCCGTACACCTGGAGGAGCCCGTTATTTCAATAATAGTGCGCCCATAACAAAAAAATAAGTGTATATTCATCGAACGCGCTATTTCGAATCGTGTGATGTGAACGCAAGGCATCAATGGTATGGCCGAGTTCCGCGAACACCTGGCAGGACCCCTCGCTGAGTCACATGAGACTCAGAGAGGCTTTCCCGGGTAAACAAAGGATTTTAATAATCATCCCCGAATAAACGTAACAAAAATCAACATTGAAATTATTTTCGCCTTCAAACAACAGCACTCCACAATTCAAATTATCCAATTAAAATCACATTGACTCGTCGATCTAAAACTAAAGGATATAATTTGTATGCGATAAATAATATACCGCACTCAATATTTTAATTGTTGTTATTTATTTTATTAACCTAATAAAAAAATAGCTATTACATTATGTTAATCTAAAGTGTCCCTGCGAAAACAAACAATGGCCCCTCATCTCAACAAGGCAGCACTGAGCAATTGTAACAATTCCATATTCCCTGTCTGTCCAATAGATGTCAACTTTTGACCTCCCTTGAAGTGGCAGCGATTGAATGACTTTGAAGGGAAGTGCGGCTGAATTTAAGTAAAACGAGTTTTTAAACCTGCAAATTTCGGGATTGTAAGTCAAGTTAACCGCAGCACCATCCATATGCAGTACTATCATTTGTTATCGTAGTAATAATAAATTCAACGTGTAACACGCTGCCATCGCCACACAGTATGCAATCGTTTCTCAAGAAAGATAGCAACTCAGGGGCCCGAAGAACCACAAACAGGAAAGGCAGCCAGGTGGTGACCGATGCCAAATTTCCCCCGAAAGCTCTGCAGTCCTCTATATACGAAGATGTTATTGGCCTTTGAAACGAGTGTTCGCTGTAGTTTTAACGCGACTAAACTTTAGGAAAATGCCGAGCTGTACAACACCAGTTGGCAATTGTCAATCTTTGCCAAAGAAACACCCCTGCCAAATTACTATTCCCTAACCAATAGCTATCAAAAGTCAGCAGAAAATGCCTTTCCAAGAACACATACGTTCCGTGCTCAGCCTTGCGTACGAACGATTTTATTTCGTGTCGCGTCTTTTGTAGTTTCTTGCTTGCTCACTGTCTTTTATTGACTCTCGATTCCTTTTTCTCCGCTGAAGATGAGTACTGCAAATTCCACATCAAAGCGTTTGATTTATCACAGGTTCTCCCCTGCACAATATGTATTATTTCACCTCAATGGGCTCTTACTAAACGTCCTTCGTCACCATCGTCACCAGCGCACGTCAAACTCCCGTTGCATATTTTAATGGCAAGAGCGCGTAATTGTAATCTGAGCCCAACAGCACAGCTGAACAAAATATGTTGCCGTTATTAATATTTATTAAGGAATAAAAAAACACGTTTAAACATTCATAAATGCCACGCATTATTTACGGACACATCCTACTAAAATAACTCCAAACATCGCATTACCGCATATTAAATCTAACAAATGCAATGATATTCATGCTCGCGCACACATGCACGCGCCTGGAAAAACATAGGTCTACCCACACCAACCGACACAAAATAAATTATGTATATACATGCGGATATCCATTGGGATAAGCACACGTATATCCGAACACACACATGCATAAAAGACGAGGATTATCCAAGTCTTTTGGATAACAGCCAGTGCTGCTATCGAGCACAGTGTCTCGTGAGGGAGTGGTGTGGCCACCGCAATGACCAGCTACCGCTGTCTCCCCAGCGCTGATCTTAACACTAATACACACCAAGTGCCCTGTACCAATATATGCGAACTTCACCCACGGAAGGCTCAGGACAGGTTCAGACACGACTTGCCACTGCTATTATCCATGAGAGGGATTTGAACTCAGGTGGGCCTAGTTTGTGCAATACAAAAACCACTATTTCAACCCTTCCTCACCGCCCCTGCCAGACAAAAAAATCCCCGTATAGAGTGAACAAACTGTTGCAGAAATTGCTGTCAGCACCTATGAAGGCCAGCACAGCACACGAGGGGATGGATAGCCAGCAATATGCCCCACCGCTTTTGTCTCCCCAGTGGCAATGTTTACATACCACACCAGGTACTCATTTGAAACTGAGTCGAGCTAGGGGAGGTCCAGGACCGGTTCAGATAATCGTCACTGGTGTTGGCCCGGGATTCGTAGCGAAGCACGCTAACCATGACACTACCACTACTGCGCCCCCCCCCCCCCCCCCTTTGCGCGCACACACACACTCAGTGATGCAGTGCTGTCCACCTACAACCCAGTCTATTACCAGCAGAGTCGGTAGATTATGAATATCTTTTAATGGCAGACTCCAAACCCGCAAGGCTAATTTTCGGTGGCTTTTAAAGGTGACAGTAAATCACGTGGGAAGTTTGCATTATCGTCTCATGTGCATATATATGTTGTTTTTTTTCTCTCTGGACACTCGTTTATTTCACAGGCTAAATATACACATATACATTAAATATACACAAATATTAAAGCATGAACCGAGCAAAACGCTTGTGAAAAATTATTTTGAGACTCAGTGTGATTTTATTGGGTAAATAGAGGAAACATTTCCATTATTTATCCAGTAACGTACTGCAGGTTACTTAAGGTTTGTTAAACGTGAACAGGTAAACCAGCAGCTGCTTTCAGAATAGAATACTATAGTGGTGGTGTCGAAATTGGGGAAGCGGAAACATCGTTTCCAGTGCAATGTTTAGGAACGACTCCTCTGATTGGCCCAATGCACAGATACAAACCGCACGGTGGCCTAAGTCGCCACGTGGAAGACCTGCCATAATTTCTCAGTTAAAAGTCGAAGGTGCAGCCCTGCTATTGATTGCTTGCTCATGCCACCGATGGTGGAAGAGCTTCCACTGGGAGCTATAGTGGGTATTTGGCTTACTCTTCCCCCCTGACCGGAAATCGTGGAAGAGCAATGCTTACGCATGTATGTACATTGCACTTCTTTCGCACCATACGAAGCCGATCGTGCTAATCGGAGGTGCGGGGGAAGGACAACAAACTAAACACAAAAAGCAGCTCTAAAGAAATGAGATTTCAATCTCGATTTCAAAGTGTATAGCTCCAGTGGCTTCCTAATATCGGAAGGGAGAACGTTCCAGACGGCCGCAGAAGCGCATCTGAAAGTGCGCGATGCAGTGACCCACACTCTATACAACCGCACGTGACCTGCCGATCGGCTAACACTGCTCAGTGGACTGAGATAGCATGGGGGATTTAAGATACTCACCCCCATGCTTTCAACTTCCACCCAGGGGAGAGGGAATTGAAGCGGGCGACCTCTGGATTGCAAGTCCAAGTGTGCTGAGCATTGCACCACTGTGACGGTTCCCTTAATTTATCAGTTGAAAAGGTAAACACGTTACGTTTTGTGAGCAGACTTTTCTATATGTTCCACAAACCGGTAACCATATATCAATTGTTCTTACGGTTTTTCATTGTTACCGGCAATGCAAATAAAAAATGTACATTATAACGTATATGAGAACACACGACAAGGCAAATCTTACAGCCATAACAGTAGCACTCAAAAGGAAATGAGTGCTCACGTAATTACCTGTCAAACGTGACTTTGATTGAATTTCCACCGTTTGCTTCAATGATCCACTCGCAGCTCAGAGAATCCTTGTAGAGGCCCGGCCATCCAGGCGAGAATATGGTCCCAGTTTGAGCGGTGAGGTGACTTCCGCACGGGGCTGCCAAGGCATTCACATCAATTCAGTCAGCCAATCAAAAGCACTTTGTTTCTATGCGAGAGCGCGCCGAGAAAAGCAGACTGTTTGGTGTCTGAACCTCAGGTAGAGAGAGCCCTGCAGTTCCGGCACTAGGAAATGCATTAATTCAGTCCAGAAAAGCCACCGAAACAAAACTGCAAGGGCAAGTTCAGCTCGAAAGTGACCTGCAATACAAAAGAATACGTAAAAAAAAACCAACATGAGATAATCGTATTTAACATATATATTTCATTGATAGAATTTATGTAAATTTTGACTTAAAACTTTCGTGACTGCATTAATTAATATTTTTGGTTCTTTTGGTCAATTCACGTAGGTATAAAATAAAATAATAACGACGTTTCGATTGCAACACAAGCGGTCGTCCTCAGGCGGAAAAAATATAATCCAGCAGTGGAACTGCTGAACTCTAAATGCATGTTTATAAATGTGTAGGGAAAAACCAGATGACCTAGAGAAAAATGCACGTGACCACGGAAAGAACAAGCCAACTCCAAATATGGAGGTGTCAGGGTCGGGATTGAACCGAAGACCTCTTGTATACCAGGCGAAGTAGTTAACATCTCGCCACCGATTATTAATTAAATGCTGAACGTGTCGTGTCGATGACAACCATTCCACAACTCAACATTTAAAATATCGTATGCCAAAACGAGGCTATACGTGTCCATGGGAACCGACAATCAGAGCTGAAAAATACAGAGCACGTGAAAACGTTCTCTGCCCCCTCCCTCTCTCCGCCCCCGCCCCCCCTCTCTCTATATTTAAGGGACCGTCACAGAAACGACCCCTCTATTTGTGCCGATATGTGTCATCTCTCTGTGTGACTTTGTGATGTCTGTCTGCTTGTATGTCTGTCTATAGTTTTCTAGTTAGATTTTTGTTGCTATTTCTTTTATGCCTGATGATGATTGCTTGTGTTGCAATCGAAACGTCGTAATATGCTATTATTTTAATTTATTATTTTGTCTTTAGACGTGACTTAACCGAAAGAACCAAAGAATAATTCCTGCAGTCACGAAAGCTCCAAAATTAAGATTTCACGTGAATACGCTTTGCCTGCAGAGTAAACACGCATCTTTGTGGTTAAGAATACTATACATGTATGTATATTGTTTATAATGAAGTTAGTGCTTGTGTTTGCTTTGCAGTTAAAGTAAATTTAGAACATTGCAAAAGATCTAACAGTGTGCATTCATCGCTGTTAATTAGCAGGGACACTGGAGCATCGCCCGATTCGTTCCGCATTCAGATGGAGTCGCCTGCAAAAAAAAGGTGTCGCTGTGCTATACATCCAAAATTTCGGTTTCATGCTGGAACTATGTGACGCACAAAGGACGTGTTTATAAATTGTCACGCGATTAAATTCTGCGACACAATGCTGGCATCGACAAAATGCTCCCGAGAAACCCTTTCCGTGCCCGTGCCTCATAAACCAACGATGGTAGGAATACGCCTCTCAGAAATTGCCTCTCGGATTCACCGTGCACGGTGTCCGTACGCAGCATTGTATGACAAACGCTTATTGCCAGTTAGTGCGAAAGAATAATCATGAAAGTGAAGTAAACTAATGTCGTGGGCGATTGCCTTTCATCTGAAGCCCTTCACTTCCAATGAAAATAAATTGCTGCGAAAAAAAACATTCCTTTGAGCTTCCACTGCGCGCAGCGTGGCAGTTCAGCGAAGGCATTGCATTCGTCACCCGGCTATTGTATTCAATGGGATGCTACTCTACGTTAAGCATTGATAATGGACGGTTGGAGAGCTGAATTGAAAACAGGTGAAGCCCCACTGGGATAGGGTGTCTGTCTCTTTTGCGCAGAACATCTGGGGGTCTGATGGGAGCAATGCATTAACGTACACAACTAAAACTAAAAAGTGTGCGACAAATCGGTAAACAACGCGTTCCTTTTGTCGTGTGAAAATTCTATTTTACGCAAGTTTTCTTTTTTTATGACGAGAAACAAAAAAAACAACTCAAAGAGGGAGAAACTGGTAAAAAACATGCATAATGTAGAAACTGTTATGGTATAAATTAATAGGTAATTGTTTTGAACAGGCATTAAACACTCTGTATAATTAATTGATTTAATTAATCGCTCAGGGCATTTTGAACTCTATTAAAAAGTAAACATTTACGATGCCTCATAGACTGCATTCGATGTGCTTACAACTAATACCTGAGTGTTGCGTGGCACAAAGTGGTCAAGTGAAAAGCCAAACGGTGCCCCAATGCTTAAATACGCATTCAGTCGTACTCGCCTCCCATTGGGGCTTCTATTTTGGTGGTGGAAATTCCACGTTCCTATGCCGGGAATCCGTCACCTCTCATACAACTTGTGATAATCTTCGAAGCAGTGAGTCTAACCCAAATTGGGCAATGCGGTTATTGCAATCGGGTGTTCAGAGGTCACCAGTTGAACCATCGATGCCAGGGTTGACTCAGCCCATCATCGTCATCATAACAGCATGGCCCGTAACGTAACCTAAGCACCACGTAGAAACATGGGATTGCTCGTGCATATATATCTACTATAATCACCCAGGAGGTCCTTAACGCTCGTGACGTCACTCCACATCGACCAGCCCCCCTCTTTAATATTCATGAGCAGGTGACGTCCTCCAAATGGACACCTCCCCCCCCCTCCCCATTATTATTACCTACTATAATGAGCCAAGAATGTCTGTGCAACGCTCGTGACGTTACTCCACGTCGACCAGTCCCCCTCACCAATAATCATTAACAGGTGGCGTCCTCCAAATGGACACACCCACCCCATTCATAATAATTAGCGGCTGACGTCACTCCACATGGGGGGGGGGGCGAGGCGCCTCCTCCCCCCTCCTCGGCGTCAACTTATAACCCTCACTACAAAGGCAGAACCCTCACGACACGCGATCTCCGTAACGCTGTTGAGACATCAAAGTAAAAAGGACGTCATGATGAACAAGGGATTCTAACCTTTAAATGAAATAGGTCTGTGTCACTGCGCCCTTACAAACTGCACACGAATGGATGCAATGAATATCACGTCACGGTCTGCTTTTCGCTTGCAAGTTTCAGATTTACTGCAATACACCCGTCCTTGGACGGGCAAAAGGCGAGTTGAGGATAGTTGTACAACGTTTTTTTATTTTAGACATTTTAATGGAATCTATATGTCAGTGACTGATTTATGATTATGAGATTATAATTAACTCAGCTTGTGGAAGTGAAAAACGGAAAGTAATTTCGAGAGATTCGTTATATAACTAAACTATTGCATGCATTTAGAACTGTGTAAGAAACCACTGAAAATAATGTTGACTTTGCAAGTGAGGTCTGGGCTACAGGGTTGAGGGTGCTTGAGTAAAGAGAATGCTAATGCTAATAATAATAATTACGTAACCGATGTCCGAAATTTTTACAAAATTGCGTTGCGATTGAAACATAATTTAAGCTTCGTCTGTTGTCTTCCCCCCGCACCTCCGATGGTTGGCTACGGACGGTGCAAAGAAGTTCAACATACATATGTATGTGTAATCAAAGATGGCGGTGCCCTTACTAAGAAAACATTAGAACGAGGGGATTTGTTTCGTGTTGTTGTCCTCCGAGGGAGGGCGCAGACAAGTGAACATTGTCAAGAAAAGATATGGTGGCAACTGTGTAGTGCTCAGAATTTCTAGTGAACGGGAGGTGAGCGTACATGTCAGATAACTACAGAAGTGGGCAAGCCAGCTGGTGCTTCAACTGCTATGTTACTTGTGAATTGTATACGATCTGAACTTAGCAAATATCAGTGCTCAACAGGGATAAGAATTAAAGCAATAATCCACAAAAAATATATAATCGCCAACGGCGCGTGAACGTTGGGTGTCAAAAATACAAATAGGAGACCATAGAGAAAATATAATTGTATCTTGTGATTCCTTGTTGGCCAGAAACCAGCGCGAAGGCAAGACATCTTTGGCTCAATGCCGCCATTCCATTTGTCTGCAAATGTTGGCACGGTTCATATACGTAGTCGTGACCATATTGCAGCTTTACTCCGCAATAAATTACACTTGCATTTAAATCAAGAGAGAAAAAGGAAAAGAAAAATAATAATTGCACTTCTTATTTGAGGTTGTCCATGGGCACTGTCATCATGATCACATGGTACACCTGCCGTCCAGCGGCAAAAATATGACAAATTACGGCTGCACGGGAGTAACAAGTGTCATGCCGCTTTCATAATATATATCACTGAAATCACGCTAACAGAGATAACAGAAACATCAAGTTAGTTTACTCATTCAAACACTCTTGTATCCACTAGTTCTAGTACCAAGTGAATTTCAAAGCACGTGAATTCGCATCGACGGGGCGCTTAAAAATGCCCCCGAAATTTAAAGTGCTTCGAATCACATCTCAACCATTCCAACAATGCCCTTCCGCAGTCTAGCCAAGGAAACCCCCAGTGGCAGTTGCCTCGATGTGACAAAAGATGTGTAGGGGTGTCAAGGGAAGGATTCGCACCAATGGGATGGGGAGTGGGACGGTGACAGGAGAAGGGGGAGGAGCAGGTGAGGACATATAAGGGAGAGAACGGGCGGGAAGAGGGGTTTGTTGGCTGGAACGGCTGGATACAGGTGTGGATGGGAGAAAAGGAATAAAAGACGAACCCCTGCAACCTTGTGTCGGCTCTCCTTTACAGATGTATGCAACCCTTGTCTGCAACTGGGTATTCGTTTGCTGGTAGGGAAGGGGAGCCGATGTTCTCCCCAATTAATTAATTTGCCATAATTTACCAAAATGTTGACTGCGATGGTGGCACACATGGCCTATTCTTTTTCTAATATCGTCGTGGGATCTTTAAAAGTCCACTGTGAAGCAGACGGCAATTCAGTCCGCATGAAGCAGCTCCAGCCATGAATGGAATCAGAACCTCCTGGAGGAATCCGATGAACTATGAAGCGTTTTATTTTTTAACAGACGTCCAGAGATGTCCAAACGTGAGCGGCCAAGGGGGTTTGCCTTTGCGTTACCTTCGCAGCGCGGAAGCGGGGCGCTCCACCTGATGATGTCGCCCTGCCGCACACACGTGACGCTCTCCGTGCCCTGGGAGCGGACGAAGCCGTTCTCGCACACGAAGAACACCGAGCGCCCCAGCTGGAACTCCTCTCCGAAGCGGCGGCCATTCACTGGTGTGCCGGGGTCGTGGCATTCGTTGTAGCCAAAAGCTGCGGACACGCGAGATAGTAAATTTTGTTTTGATGATTGGCATGAGCTGGGGGCAATGCGATGTTAAACGCAACACAGCACAACGTGTGTATGGTGAACTTCTTTTGCACCGTACGTAGCCGACCGTGCTAATTGGAGGTGCGGGGAATGACAACAAACTAAACACAAAAAGCAAATGTCGCACATCCGACCGTCACGCATCTGCCCTGACCATTGTGCAAGGTGCAACTGCCATTTACTCGAGATGTTCACAACCTCGACCATTTCGCGCGTGGGTACGCATTCCTAATCTCGCGTACAATCACTCACTTCTCAAGCACGAGGGAGCATCTCTCACGTTTTGAGAAGTGTGCGCTATATTTCCCGTCCAGTAACCTGTTTGTCCACGGTGGTGCAACTGTCATTGAATATGTATGTCAAAAAAAAGATGAAAACAAATTATGTTCAAATATTCAACTTTTCAAATCTCGGCTTACAACTCAGTCCCCAGCGGGTCGGATGTGCGACATTGTACCTAATATCCAGCGGCATAGAAATTAATGAGATACATTGGGAAGAGGTCATGTAGCAGTCGCCTGAGGCATTGGACAGGGCTGGTGGTGGTGGTGGTGGTGTTGCACTGCAGACTACACGTAACCCGCAGGCTATAGGTTGGATGCTTGACGAAGCAAATACCTGTGTAAAGATTTACTTAGTACTGAGGACATTTCAGTGGAAACGTTACAGGGGGCTGGGTTTTGTGTGTTATGTGGTGCACAGATCTGCCTCTATAAATTAAAGTGGTCTTGTAGCCGGGCTCAAATATTAGCTCTGGCACCAATGCACGCACTTAAAGGCCATGGGATCGGGAGGCAATTTTATCAACGTCCCATAAGGCATTGCGTGTGGATGAAAACTAACTTTTTACAAGCGTGTTCTTGCCCTTTGTTTTACCAATGTATTCCAAGTATCCTCTTGGCATCACATCTAGCGATGGAATGTCAGTCCAGAAATCACTCAGAGTTGCGCAACACCCTATGATCGAGACCAGTCCATTGAAGCTGATATCACAGAACTACAACTGTGGTCGCATTTAATGACCTCTTATCCACACTGCAGGTGCTGTACATTCCCACATGCTTCTTGAAAAAGTACAGACCTGAGTCAGTCGTGAAATTCCACATTCTAAGGGTGGGGGGGGGGGGTGTCGGTCTATCCATTGGACAACCACTGTTAACGTTCCAATTAAGTGGTACTCATTTGTTACAGACCGTTTTATCGACCCCGAGAAGAATGATGGGCTTAGTTAACCTCCTACAAGGAGTTGAACTTGAAACCTGCCCATTGCGAGCCACTCACTATACCACTGAGCCGCCTGGCCAGACACTGCTCTATACCTCAGAAGAACAGCAGCTGCTGCTACATCAGTGGAAAACACCACACAACAATATCATCATGATACATATTGCTGGGATCCCTACTCCTTCATCGAAAAGACACTTAGCTGAATGTGGCGGTTGTGTTTTTGTCATTTATTACTTTGGTTGTGCACTTTAATCCTCCAAATTGATTTAAGTTGGGCCAAGTGCCGGACCAACTCTCGTTGTCGACCAGAAGCACAGTGGTGCTTGCATTCGCAGGATAGCTACTTTGATGATAGCGGAATATTTAACGGTCAATAATAGTGATCATTTTTTAGATATTTTATTCATTCATAATATACCGCCATGACAGTGGTGTATTGGATGCAGCAGGGTATCTGTAACAGTATAGCTCTATTAATGGCATACCTTCTCCGCAATAAGCAGATCATCTCCTGGTCTATCACCATGACACTGGTTTAACAACAGGACACCGACTGGTATATCAGTGTGACATGTGGTATCTGCTTCATGGGCACACTTGGCATATCAGTGTGACCAGAGTGTATGTGGTGTATTAGTGTGACACGTGGTATCTTCCTCACTGGTACACCCACTGGCATGTGAGCGTGTGAGTGTATCTGCTGTATCTGATGCACCACATACACTCGTTTATCTGGTGTATAAACTAAACTAAAATGAAAATGTTGTTTATTTTATCAGGTAAGGCCCACCGAGACAAATAGTTATTTTTCAGAAGCGACTTGGCCACAAATGATAGCACAATAAAGTGGCTTATTACGTGGAAATTTATAGTAGCAGCCAAATGCTCTAAATGCATATTTCTAAATGTGGAGGGAACAACCGGAAGACCTGGAGAAAAATCCATGCTACCACGGGGAGAGAAAGAACACGCAAACTCAAAATGTACAGCAGGTGTCGGGGTCAGGGATTGAACCCACGACCTCCTGGACACCAGGTGGGCGAGTTAACGTCTCGCCACCGCGACCACCGTGCCTAACGTGTACACCGGTGAGACACCTACTGGTGTAGGAGATGTTGAACCCCCGTCCCGACATGGAGTGGTCGCTCTGGAACTCGAGGCGCACGACGTGGCTGCTGCTCGACAGCTGCGTGGGCACGGCGCCGCCCGTGAAGGTGCCCAGGATCGCCGATTCCGAGTCCTCGCCGTCGCGCACCGTCAGGAAGTCGAACTGCGTCTCAACGTCGAAGTCGTTGAAGATGACGTGGATGCGGCTGCCGGCCGCAGTGATGATGAGCCACACGCAGTTGAGGTTCCCGCCGTAGCCCTCGGGGTAGTTTGGCGACAGCACCACGCTCGCCGCGGCCGTGTAGTTGAAGAAGCAAGAGACTGTGACGGCACGGAGTTGCGTTGGCAATGGCAGCAGAGCGATAAGTTATCATCGCCATTGCTGTGAACATTAGCTCGCCAGGTGGCACAATTATTAAAATAATTTGGCTGTTGTGATATGCCACTTTCTTGAGCTATCATTTGTGGCTAGGTAGCTTTTGAAAAATCATAAATAGCTAAGTGAGCTTGACCTGGTAAAATAACAAAAGATTATTTTTATTTTGTGAGTGATTTGTTTACCTTTCCTACACTTTGTACTCGTATTTAGTTTTTTGTATTTTTTGTTGAACTGTGACTTTCTGACCCGCCCCTACTGGACGTCTTAAAAAAAGAGCTTGAAAGCTCGTCGGATTCCTCCAGCATGAATAAACACTGATTCTGATTCACAATGGGAAGCCCGGCGAGGTTAAATCCCAGTCAGGGATCAATGTGAGTGACTGTCTGGCTGCATATAAAATTTGTACCACTTATTGGGAGGTCAACAGTAGCTGTTCCACTTGTAGGAACTGGGCCCCCGCACTGAAAATGTGGAATTCCATCTCTGGCTCAGGGCCAGACTATTTCATCTTGCTAACATCACTAATCATAAATCAGCAGCATCAACAATCATTGGCACCTTTCATATAAATCACCATGGCTCAGAGATAAGAAAAGCAAAATAATACTTTTTTGCTACAGAAGTTAATTTTCTGAGTCCTTTATAAAGGAGGATGCGTCTCAGTAAATATCATTAGACTCTTCTCACAAATTAGATACATACATTACTTTATTTAGGCAGGGAGCTTAAAACCAAGTTTGCATAGGATGGTACTCTTCTCCCCAGTAAACACAATTTCACATTCCAATGGAGTGGGCTTCTGTATCAATTGGACCGTCTTTGGTTCTTTCAGTAAAGTCACGTAGGTATAAAATAAAATAAATCACGACGTTTCGGGCGCAACACAAGCGTCCATCATCAGGTGGGAAAGCATGGTCTGCTGCTGAGGCAGACTGTTTAAAAACGTCGTGATTTATTTTATTTTATACCAACTCCAACCGGAATGACAATGGCCGGAATCCACCTCTGACTTTGAATTTTTTAACAGGTGACTTTACAAGCCGATTGCGTTATTTGCAAGGCCAGGAGCAATTTCACGAGAATTTTACGTCCAGAAACACACGCATTTACAAGGGCAGATTTATGCACGAGCGAACTTCAGACCCGCCGTATCCCTACATTTCAACTGAGGCACATCGGCAATAAGTAATGCATGTGATGACATGCGGTTAGAAATTAATGTTTTGACACACATTGTCTCGAGCGCTCGTCACAGATGGCAAGGAGTTGAATCCAATAAATGTGTCAAGTTTCACTATTGTTACCTTGGCAAGCCTTCCTTTTTTTCCCCAATGGCAAATTCATTATTCCACTTCAACCTTCTTATCGTAAATGTCACTTAAAGATCAAACGAAAAGGTCCATACAAACCAAAAACCCTTTCTACAGTTATATTGTACGGTCAAATCATTTGAATAACATACATACAACATACATACACACCTAATTTGAAGCACACTACACACGTACTGAATATCACATGCAGATACACAAGCTTACAACACTTAGTAAGCACATGCATTAACTATAAAAGGACAGTCGTAGTAAAATTATTCAAACTTGTGATGCACCGCCCAGTATGCGCAGATTCTCTAAGAGATAGAACGACTCAGAGGAGCGAGAAAGAACAGACAGGCTGCAATGGAAGCCACGCAGGGAATCGGCATCAAATTACACCCCAAGCTCTGCATTCCTCTATGTTAAGGTGTTATTGGACAATTAACCCTTTCCCGTTCTTTGACATCTCCACGTTGCAGAGCGGTTGTCTCATTCACCTCTGAATCTCGGAACGTGCAAGCGGTTAGCGTCAATTCTATTTAGAGAGGCATAGCGCCGTTGTTTTTAAAGTCGCTCACCGCAGAGAACTGTAGCGACACGATCGCTGTAATCTACGATAGCTGGCGCCAAACTGTGCCACACGCCCTCCCGCATGGCCTTGTGGAAGCCTCAGTGCCGACGAAGTTATTTTAATTTTAGTTTTTCTTCCGGTTCCGTTACAATCACGTACACGTACGTACACGTACGTCATCGGAATGGGAAAGGGTTAATGAGTGTTATTACATGCGGGGGACAACTAAAGCACCCGGAGAAAACCCACGCGGGTGAGGGGGCAACTCCATCCCATAGAGATGGAACAGGTGGAGTCCCCCGTAACTGTACTGCCTTCTCCTGCCAAGCCAGAGCATGGCAGCTCAATGCACGTGGGAAGGGAGAGTTTAGCAACATTTGTGTGATCCACAAACCCTTGCTTCCACAGTGCTGGATTACAGGCATGCATGGCCATCACCATGCAGCTTATATGTCATCTAGCTTCATAGACCGCCGTGGGCAGCATGACAATTAATCAAATCCAGTCTTCCAGTATTGTAGTACATTGCGATAACTGCTGCATATCCAATTCTTGCCCACATTTATGCTTCAAAACATAAATGCATAATATCGAGAATAAACTTTACTACAGTCACAATAAACAGTTGCTATATGGTAATAAATATGGCACTAAATTATAAAGTGAAAAGTCAAAAAGTTATTTCCTGCTCAAATCAGCCTTCAGGTGTTGCTCATATCCCATTTATAGCCCTTCGCCAGGAGGGGAATTCCACATTCCTATGGCTGGGGGTGAGTCTATCCATAGGACGAGGACTGGTGACTTCTCAACCAAATGGTACAAATGTTTTTGATCCCAAGAGGGATGATGGCCTGAGTCAACACCCAGCCACGGTTTTAACACGCAACCTTCTGATTGCGAGCCGATCACTCTTCTGCTGAGGTTGCTGATCAGTGCATCATACCTGGCCGGCAATATTATCATCATTATCATATTACGCTTTGCACTGCCGTGGTTATTCTATGAAGTGACTGACAGTCAAGGCGTGTCCGATCAAACAAGCAATGAGGTCACACTCATCCCTAGACTGGCGACCCCAAGCGAGCAAGTGAAAACATTCCACACTGTCATGGCCATGGCCAGCCTCTGCATAAGATGACGACTACCACATTTCAACAAACCGGCGTTGATTTTATCAAAGTAATAAAGATGATGGGCTTGGATTTGAAATCACAAACCTTTCAATCCTACGTTTGTGTCTTATAACTGCAGAGCCATCCACAGGAGGATGGCTGCCATAAATTATACATTACAAACTCAGTAACATTTTAAGACGTAAGCTTTCACGACCAATACAATCCATAATCGAGGTGTTTTGGTTAGATCGCGTGAATATAAATATATCATTAAACCCGCCACCATCCGACAGCCAATTAGTAAGGTTGTCACGGAAACAGAACATGCCTATTCGTTAATAGTTCAGCACACCGGTGTGTTGGAGAGTTAACCCACAACATTTGCATGCATTAACAACTGCGAATGCTTAGGACACAGTTCAACATTGCCAAGCATATTTACCCAAAATTAAATTTTGGAACATTTGCCTACATTTTTTTTTAAGATGGCTCTATGTACATTGTTGTTTTTGAACCTCTTTCGCACTGCACATAGCCAACCGTGTCAATCATAGGTGCTCTCATGCAATGAATATAAAACTTCAATGGAATACGTTTTAGGCAAAGGGAATTGATGAAGGCTTGTTAAGGCTACTCACATGAGCACAGCAGGAATTCCATTTTCACCTATCAAAGGACCTGGGTGTGCTTATACGCACCACGTACGAGCAATGATTTAAGCTCTTCTCAAGAGACTTGAAAGAATTCTGCAGGCAATCCGAGTTTTTGCCAGTGCATCTAATTCACGCCTACCACTATTAACCCGTTCTTTGCCAGAGTTCTTCGCTGTAATCCAGCACTTGGGAGATGGGGTATGTGCATCCCTTGACACATCATCATCGTCATGTGCAAAAGGATGCTCTGTGGTGGCTGAAATTCTGTACGGCCAAACGCTGTTAGAAAGCGACGACTAATATCAGCATGGCCCACGAGGGGTGGTGAGGGCAGCCCTGTTCTGAGTCACCTTTGTTTATCGATGTTCTCGTTTAAGGCTAAATGGATCTAGCAGAGACCAAATGCCAAGTTGAGATCACTACTTTTGACAGATGTGCATGGTCAGAAATGGAACCCAATGTCACTGACGTAACGGAGCGATGTGCTCATGATTGCTGCATCGAGACATACAGAGACTCCAACAAGCGCACATACACACACACACAAGCATACATGGAAACAAAAACAAAGATCCCCCATATAGCCTTTAACAGACTGTTGGGGCAAATGCTGTTAGCGAGCATCTATTAAGGCCGACACGGCACACAAGGGAGTGGTGTAGGCAGCACTATGCCTGGACGCCTTTATCTCCCCATGTTTAACACAGCATCCCAAGTACTAATATATGGCTGAGTCGACCTATTTATTGCTCGTGAGCGGGAATTGAACTTGAGTTGCTGGGTTCATAGCGCAGTTCGCTAACTACTGCTTTCCATAGATTAAAAAGACAGGAACGTGCGTGTGTGCGTATATAAAAAGCTTATTTCAGGGAGTTGGATGGGTGCCTAAAAAGGTTAATGCTGCGCCGATATCACAGAACTGATCTAAGCCGTTGAAGTCCTGGGTTTCAATCCCACAATCCCATTATGGGATTAAATCCCAATTCCCAAGCCATGCTGAAGTGCAGCAAGTCTGATAACTTGTGTTGCCAATAGACTGCACAAATGGGACACAATTATATATACGTGAACACCTAAACATATTTATAAATGGATACTTAGCCAATAACGCATACATATGGAAGTCTATTTTTGTTAGTTTGTTATGGGTAAACACACATTTTTCCACGAATTAATGAAAAATATAAGAATTTACATCCGGGCTTCACACAATGGTCAGCGCTTCACATTATGTCAGTAACTGACTCAAGATGATGATACAGAATTAATTCTGAAGTAATTTCTGATTAGTCGTTTTTGTATTATAGTGACATATTGAAATCGTCGGGTTTAGACATAACCAATGTGAGCATTTTTGTTTTACATATTTCACGTGATTGTTTTTTTTGTTGCAAATATTATTATCCAGGCAGTGACCGTCAACTCCCCACACACGACAGCCGGCGAGATGTTAACTCCCTCATCTGTTTTCAGGAGGTCGTGGCTTCGATCCCAACCCTGACAATGCCTGTATATTTGGAGGTTGTATATCTCTCTCCCCGTGGTCGCATGGATTTTTATCCGGGTCCTCCAGTTTTTCCCCCCACATTTGAAATCAACAAGCGTTTAGAGTATTTGGCTGCTATAAACTTCCACATGATGGCAAGCCACTTTGTTGAGCTATCATTTATAGCCAGGGCACTTCTGAAAAAGAGCACTATAGCTCAGCAGGTTTTACCTGGTAAAAATAAAAACTAAATTTAGTAGTTTTAACCATAGGTGACTGAATCTCAGAAGAATCGGCTTCATTACTTTGCCAAGATTATTTTCGGCTTTCCAAGCCACCCACCGTCCTGTTATGTTTTCAATCCTATTCAGATCACTGCCATACACTTGTTGGAAGTACGATACGGTGGCGTGCAGACAAATGCCGGCACAGTCTGCCTCCAACAAAGAAAAACAAAGCCACGGATGTGACCCCCGGCCCAACCCCAACCACGCACGTTTCTTGGGCATGCTGTCGAGGTGGCAGCACTCACATATGCATCTGGGAATGCTGGCTGTCCACTGGTTGTTGCTCTGGCAGGTGATGGCCTTCTCGCCAATTAGCTCGAAGGCCGACTGGCACTCAAATGTCAGCCGGTCGCCGTGGGCAAATCCGCCGGCGTCCCTCCTGCCGTAAGGAGGCACACCTGGGTCTCCGCACGTCCCGGCTTCAATCTCTGACGAGGGGGAGGGGGTGAAACAAATGCAATTGGGCGACGGGATAAAAGTCAAGCGGTGATGCCCAAGGGGATGACAGCACGGCTTCTACTTCGGCTGTCCCATCTATAATACGTCTGTCTGTCTTATCATCATCATGGGGGGGGGGGGGGGAGGGGAAGATGCCAGCCTTCACGCGCCCCACTCTGTCTAGTGAAAAATCACGAATTTCATCGTTAACCCGGTGGCCGAACATCGATCAACGATCTCTCGGTCTCCAGAGTGACAACTCACCCATCGTCAGGGGTGCCGCTGTGGTGTGAAGGTCAGGACACTGAATGTACAATCCAAAGGTCACTGGTTCGATCTCCCGGCATGGCAGTCAAGACAACGGGTCAATTTTCTTAAATTTCCCCTGCCTCTGTCCACCCAGCGGCATAAATGAGTTCACCACAGATAGACTGAGAATTCACGAGTGGTGCGGTGAAGTGTGGCTAATTCCACCTCTTTCAATATAGACAGGCTGGCATGGGAGAGTAAGCTAGGTACCATCTAGAGGGCCTCTCTAGAGCTCGCTCTCGTGGACGTCCTCCTGCCAAGAGTGGCGTGAGAGAGTAATTGTAGGGCCGCGCTTTTACCTTTTCATTGTCGTCATCATGAACGTCACAACCAGGAGTGCCAGCCCATGAAGGCAAAGGTCTCGTTTTAAGGTTCCACTAAGCACTTGAAGGGAAACCCTTCAGGGTCGGCTTTCAAAACAGGGAGAGCCAATTTTTTTAGAACTTGGTATGAAAAAAAAATCTATATTTCAAGAGCTGCTTGTTGTGTATCCCCCACACCTCCAATTAGCGCGGTTGGCTACGTACGGTGCGAAATAAGCTCAGCGTACACACATTCATGCATGCATGTGAGAATATGAGATGGTGGTCCTTCATAAATAACGTCACGAAGCAGCTGTCCTTAAAAAGCCTGCCGCACGCGGCACCGGAGCGCCAGGTTGCCGAACCCCTGATCGTGGGGAATGTTCAAAGCAGATGTTTTACGGTAGCTGCGCCACTCGGGGTGTGAGGTGCGAAAGAATGTCATCCAGTGCGGAGAAACGACGAACAAAACACAGGCATAGCAATTAAAGAGGAGACAAAAAGATACAACACGCGCTCTGACTAATGATTCATGAGAGAATTGGTGCGTAAATTAACACACGGCTCTAAGATGTGTTGCATTTATTGTCTTGTATATTAGTGGTTTGCTCAATGTCTGCTTAAGTCCCCCCCCCCAAAAAAAAAAAAATCTAAGAGCTAATGTTTGAATTAACACTGAAGTGTAACTGGTTTCGGGCAATGTACATTCTGGTGATTCAGTACGATATGAGGTTAACAAACTCACGGGCCCATCGGCTGTCAGAGGCGAGTGATGCGGCATTGTGTGCTCCCGTACACGGCGAGGTGCTGCTCACCGCGATTCGGCCAGTCGTGAAATTCCCACATTTATACTAGATTTGAAGTTTTCGTGACTGCAAGGATCCATACTCTTTGGTTCTTTCGGTAAAGTCACGTAGGTAAAAAAAAACAAATATACTTTTTTTTATCACATTTTTTTATGCAAGTAAATTTATTTTATTATTATTATTATTATTCTTTTTTCTATTTTTATTTTTTACCTACGTGACTTTACCGAAAGAACCAAAGAGTACACATTTATATTGCCCGACACAACTCAATCCGATACATGCGATGGTTGATGGTTATATCCAATGGAGGTACTTTATTCAGCTTATTGAAGAATGGTGAGCTCACGTCAGTTAAGTGCTGCGTTTTGCAGCCCTCCCCGCCCGGACTTTGCCAATATAGTTTTATAATTAAATGCGTTTTGCCAGCTTTATTTTATTTCTCAATATTTCACGTAACGTGCCAACATTGCCTCCTCTATGGCCAGGTCGCCCGTCTTCCAGGAGAGATTTTTGTAACTCAATGGGCCTCTTCTTACCCGTCTCAGTAAAAGTCCGGGCTCTGGCTCCTTGACCCCCACCCCACCTCGCCAGGATTTTTAACCGGTGACTTTATTAGTTTAACAACGTGGGCTTCGCCTCTGATCTCTGCACCTGATGGGTTCAGTGATGACGTCGTCCTGCTCTATTTAGGACCGGAAGCACGTGGATTGCTTCATTTTTCTGGCAAATCGCCCGATGATGCTGGATGTAATTACCAGCGAAACGTCGCACTACTCAAATTGTAAACGTTGTGGATTTACTCTCCAACGCACCGGTGGGCTGAAGTAGTAACTAATTGGCGCGTTGTTTACTGTGATAAACCTTACTGGCTGTGTCGGGAGGTGGAGGGTTATGACACATTATTACTTACGCGATCTAACCCACAAACCTTTATTATGGACTTTCTTCGCGTGACTTGGAGCGCTCCAACCGCGAGAATCATGCAATGTGAATGAGGGAATAACTTATTCATGAACTATTGAGAATGGATTCTGCATGATTAAAACTTTAGAATTATGTATTTAAGGGATGCCTGTCGTTAGAGTGCACGATTCATAATTGTGATTTCAAATGAAAAATTTGGGGAGGTTAGCCGCAGTGTATCATTTCACTACGGCAGATACAATATTTCCAGGACGAGAACGTGAACTGTTTTCCTGCCATTGGCTCGGAGCCACTGACGCAGATGAGCGGCCACCCCAATACCTGTTTTTTGAGAACCATTTTCCACGGCTCACATGTCATTCCAACTCAAAGAATACCTTCCAGGCATTCGCAATGTGTCGTGGAACAGTTTCGACCCCTCTGACTTGACCTCTGCTGTTCGTGTAATGTTGTGAAATAAAAAAAATCTAACAAACTGACGGCAAAATGGCGAGGTCGTCATCCACGAGAGACTCACAAAACCTGCCAGCTGCACCAGCTGCCTTTGTCCCTGAAATTACTATCCACTCCAAGAGCACGCTCTGCTATTTGTTTAGAAATGTCAATCTGTATTTTCTCAATGAGACACTCATAGGTGAAAACCAATATATACATATATAGCCGCTCGTTTGGTTCTTTCGGTAAAGTCACGTAGAAAATAAATTCGAATATAATAGAATACGATGTTTCGATTACA
Source organism: Lethenteron reissneri (assembly GCF_015708825.2). Classification (NCBI taxonomy): domain Eukaryota; kingdom Metazoa; phylum Chordata; class Hyperoartia; order Petromyzontiformes; family Petromyzontidae; genus Lethenteron; species Lethenteron reissneri. The sequence goes on from NC_083821.1 coordinate 9,987,423, forward strand.
ACACAAGCAACCATCATCAGGTAAGAATGAATTTAAAAAAAAAACATAGTAAACTTAGAAATATAACGCAATACAACACAGAGAGTCGGCCAACACAACAGTAACCACCTCACCTGGTTGATTACGTTCTTCCAAAGATTGCTAAAAACACACACTGTTTGTCTTGGTGTGTGTCTCGCTCTGTGTGTCTCTCTCTGCAAGTGTGTCTGTCTACATTGTCTCCGTGTCTGTGTTTTGTCTCTCTCTCAAATTTAGCAATCTTTGGAAGAACGTAATCAACCAGGTAGGGTGTTGACTGTTGTTTTATCCGACTCTCTGTGTCGTATTACATTATATTTCTAAGTTTACTATGGTTTTTTCCATTCATTCTTACCTGATGATGGTTGCTTGTGTTGCAATCGAAACATCGTATTCTATTATTATTTGATTTTCTCTTTCTACATGAATTTACCGAAAGAACCAAAGAGCAATTCCTGCAGTCACGAAAGCTTCATATATATATCTGGTTGTGGTCAGATTATCTGACTCACAATTTGAAAGTTGCGAGTTCACAACCCGGTTCAAGGCTAGACTCAGCCCCTCCGGAGTCAATGCTACCATGTGTAAATCGATTGTCTGGAGTGACCCCCCTTTTAGCCCCAAGAAGGTGGAACGTTTTCACCACAACAAAGCAGGGATTGGTGGGACAGTGGTTCGAGCAATGCACTGGAGACCCAGCCACCCAAGTTGAATTTATGGCCATGCCAAATATTGAACCAGTCCTGCCTCCGCCCCATCGTCGTCAACACACACACTGACCAGAGTGGTGAAGTATGGTGAAACAAAACCTGCACAACTGACACCACACGGGGAGGACTTTATCCAGCAGCGGATTGACAAAGGACTGAAAAGTATTATGAGTGCATTTGCTCTTCTATATATATGCCTGCACTAGGAGTGGTGATGCAATGGTCTTCTTGATGAATCTGTCGACCTGAGTTCAATCCCAGTCATGGCTAATATCGGTGGCAAGCGATATAAGAATGATGAACATGTCGTAAGCTACCGTGCATTAAGGCTAGCAACTGGGTACTGTGAACGTGCAGTAGCACAATCTGAGCATCCTTCTCCTTCCAAACGATGGAGGTGATACAAGCTACCGGGTGCTCATTTTTGGCTGAGTGGACCCGTGAGAGACACAGCCAGGATGCTCTTTGTGCTGTGCGCGACCAGGTACTTACACCACTGGCTCAGCACCACCAATGGAGAGGAGCAACTTGCCTCATACACATTTAATTTTGAAGAGACGTTGAACGTTCAGAGTACGTTCAGTGTGTACGGTGTATGACCAAACTCGACTGCGTTCAATCCCTAGGCTGTAGGCAAGTTACAACGGTTCTGTCTGCTTAATCATTCGCACAACGCCATTTGGCGATTCCCTCCATCCCACTGCCTCTTTTCCAAAGTTCTTAAAACCTGCCCCGATTCAAGAAATGTGTTAACTCTCATCTGCAGCATTACAACTATAAAAGTGCCGTTTGTTGTTGGCCGCTTGGCAGTTTGGGCCTCATTTGGCGGGCTGTGCTAAGCAATCGTGAGTAAGCAGCAATATATAAACACACACACACGTTTTCCTATTACAATTTGTCTTCAATGTCGTAAAGTTACTATAAGCTGCCTTTCGTTCAATTTCAATATTATTCAATAACTTTCTAAACCTGCCACATTTTTCGAGTATTACTTTTTGTTATTAAATTTGCATTTCGAATTCTACACGAGTACAGCAATACGGCATCCAAGGTAACCTAATTCAGTGTGCTCAACTACGCGCAACTGTTACATTTCAAGCAACAAATATGTTCTAAAAATTGGCAGCTGTTGTAAGGATTGCAATATAAGACCGACAGCCTCAAACACCACAGATGATTACTTTGTGTTGGGTTCTTCAGGTGGCATTGCATATAGGGGGGAATTTTGAGGTCAGGAAGGTCATCCCATTAGAATTTAGTTTATCACAGCAAAGGTATGTGAGAGACGCATCTATATTTAAACTGGAATAGAAGCTAATGCACACGACATATTTCCCAACTGGGCCTCAATAAAGTCTGAGTGTGTGCACGCATGAGTCTTGGTGGATCGGTGTGTATATGGGGAGCGGTGGCGGAGTGGTTAGCGCACTGCGCTACGAACCCAGTCACCCAAGTTTGATTTCCGCTCAGCCTTAAATGGTGCAGTGTGTAAACATCAGCACCAGGGAGACAAAGGCGGCCGGGCGTGCTGCTGGCCACCCACCCCCTCATGTTTTGTGCCTGCCTTCATAGGTGCTTGCCGAAAGCACTTGCCCCAACAGTCTTTGTTAAGGTTATACCGGGGCATCTTTGTCTATGTATATGTTGTATGCTTACAGTACGTGGAAGAGTGTGGCAGGATGCTTTAAAATACATGTCGTGTGTGTTAACATTCGTATTGTCTACCATCAAATCACTCTAAATGTTATTGGTCTCGTAAGCGAAACCAGATTGCTACTGGTGAGTACTGTAATACGTGAATACGTCTACAATGACAGTGCTTCTAGATTTGAAGCTTTCGTGACTGCAAGGATTCATATTCTTAGGTTTTTTCGGTAAAGTCACGTAGGTAAAACATCAAAATTAATAAAAAATAAAATAAAATAAAGATCACGACGTTTCGGAGGCAACACAAGTCTCCGTCATCAAGTGGGACCGTCTAATCTGGCTGTGACGGTCCCACCTGATGACGGAGACTTGTGTTGCCTCCGAAACGTCGTGATCTTTATTTTATTTTTTATTAATTTTGATGTTTTACCTACGTGACTTTACCGAAAAAACCTAAGAAAAATGACAGTCCTACATATTTTCAATGATTGCAAGAGATTTTTCTTTTTCTTTCATGACTACAATCACTCCACGTTGCCGCTGATCACGATTATTTTCTGACACAGTACCTGCTTTGTAAAATGTGGCCTGTAAGTGATTTAAACAAAGCAACTTACGAGCAGAATGCGACGATTCGATCCACACAATGAAGCCTGCGTGTTAGGCTGACAATGGACGTCTACATCTGTTGGAGGATGGAGTTTTACATTGCCGTCTGCAGCACAGCATTGCAGACAAGGCAATATATACTGGGCAGTGGCTTTAGGAGTGAGGATTGGCACACTGGACTTGCAATTCCGAAGTCGCCGATTCAATCAGCAAACAGCAGTGCAATTTTTCTTAAACCCCCCTCTCCTCTGTCTACCAAGCAGTATCAATGGTATGCACCGCAGTTAGTTGATCGGCAGGTGGTCACATGCGGTGGGGTAACGTGTGGGTACTCTCACCTCTTCCCACAACACGTCTGGTCCCACGTGGAAGAGTAGGCCAAAAGCCCGTAGTCTAGCAGCTCCCCCGAGTGAATGCCCTTCCACCAACAGCAATGTTTACAATACACGGTGGCGAGATGTTAACTACCTCGCCTAGTACACAGAAGGCCGTGGGTTCAATCCCGACCCTGATGCCTGTATATTTTAAGTTTGCGTGTTCTCCCTGTGGTGGCGTGGACTTTTCTCCGGGTCCTCCGGTTTTTCCCTCCACATTTAGAATCAAACGCGCGTTTAGAGTTATCTGGCTGCTATATATTTCCACGTGACAAGCCACTTCGTTGAGCTATCATTTGTGGCCAGGTCACTTCTGAAAAAGAGCTACATAGCACAGTGGGCCTTGTCTGGTAAAGTAAAAAAGAATTGTTACGTTTTTAGGAACTGCAGGGCCGCACGTCTTTGCTCGTAACTTTAAAGTGCCGTGTGTTGGCACCGTGTGTTGGTAATGCGTGCCGGCACCGCGTGTCACAACTGTGGGCCTGTTACCTTCATAGATGACCTTGAAGCCCAGCGAACCAACCGTCTCGTCTGTCTGAAGGTAAATCCACATCTGATTGCTGATGCTCACAATCAAGTCAGGCACGTCTGCACCAGTGAGGCTGTACACACGCGTGCACAAAGACGACATTATAGCAGCAATTCATCATCAGTCAGTGAATAAATCTATTGGAAAAAAATATGATGTGTTTTTTGTCATTCATTATTGCACAAAGACTAATTACACAAAATATGAGCATGTTTCACGTTAGGTTGTCGGCATTTTTCTCAAGCGAACAATATTTACGAGAACTGCTCCAACTGGGACAACGTAACACCGGGTGAAAAAAACGAGACAGATGTTGCACGATTTACACTATCACGAAAGACAATTAAAAGCACGCAGACACACGCGCAACGTGTGTACAGAAGCTTAATTAAAAATATGCTTGGTTTAGCCACCTGTGAAGAATAACTTTGCCATTAGCCCCCAAAGACTCAACACTCAAGATCACACATGACGCTTTCATTTATCCCCTCTGAAGCTCAAACTAAATACAAGCAATAGTCTGAAACAACAATTACCGTACAATATTTTTGTAAATTATAATCATCACAGAATGCTTGTATTCTTAAACATGGTAGTCTTTTGACTCGCAAACAGAAGGATACCCCACGTTGAAGTGGACTCAGCCCATTATGCTTATTCGGTAGATAAAACAGATACCACTTTGTTGGTGGTGGTGGACAAAATGAATGTACTGTATGTTGAACTTCCTTCTCAACATATGTGGCCAACCGTGTTAATCGGAGGTGCAGAGGAAGGACAACAAACTAAAAAATTGCACCCAAATCCGATGTGGAAATTGTACTCTCAGCTCAGGGCATTTAACGGGCATGGGCAACATCCAATGGAAGTTTGTGCGCACGGACCCTTCACGTATTTTCCGAAAGGATTTTGGACAACATTTGATTTCAAACATTCAAATGGCAATTAGCGAAGTTTTATTTTCGCATGGAAGAAAAAAAGTGTTATTTTATGTCGTTAATATCAGAAGCATGAGTAAAATGGATTATACTTACAAATGAGTGGCAAAGAATCACAAGTGAAATTGACCATCTGCCTTCGTGATTTCCCAGGTATTGTCTCAATGAGCTGGCTTCTTGCCCCTTTGGCAACCCGTTGTGATCCCAGGTGACCGATCTGTGTTTTTTTAATTCATCCAGTACAATTGTGACCACCGCTCGATTAAAGACTGATTCATCTTTGAAAAGAAGGGCTTTCCACAACAAGCTGGCTACATTTTTATTATCGTTTTAAAATTACAATGCCCCCTTAAGTAGTGCCTGTGAGTGTGAGAGTGGTATTCACAGTGTGGAGAGTAGTGGCGCAGTGGTTGGCACACTGTGCTAAGATTCTAGCGACCTGAGTGCGATTCCCCGCTCACGGCCAACATCAGTGACGATCATCAAAACTGGTTCTAGGCCTCCCCTAGATCGACCTTAAATGAGTACTTGGTGCGAAGTGTAAATATTTTCCCTGGGGAGAAGAAGAATGCCAGGCATGGTGTTGGCCACTCACCCCCTCGTTTGCTGGACCGGCCTGAATGTTCGCTAACTGCACTTGCCGCAACAGTCTATTAAAGGCCAGACGGGGGATCTTTGTCTTTGGTCTCCATACTGAGCACACTATGCTTTAGTTGATGAAGAAGCATGTGCCTGGGTACCGGTTCAAATACCGCTCATCACTGATGTTCGCCGCAGCTGGGATTTGAACTTGACATGCCACTACCGGATTCGGAGCGAGCGACAATCTCACTAACGCGAAGCGAGTCGATCGCAACGGGTTAGAAAGTAAAACAAGCGCGAGATAATACGACATTCCACCTAAAACACTCCTTCTTAAACGATCACACAGTCAGCAGCGAAGACGACGTTTTTCAAGAGGCGGTGTCGCGTCAGCATGAAAAAAACTTGGGCGCAAAACACATGTTCAGCAGTTCTTCCTGCACGTCTACATTTCGTTGAAAGGTACTTAAAGCGAGCTTCGACTCAAACGTGGCGCAGGTGGTGAATAAGGTAACCGTGAGTGATCGCGACGGCCGGGGAAACCGACCTGAAATGTCACGCGCCACTGCCTTGTTAGACCTTAGGCCAATTGAAGGCAGCAAGCACCTTGAGTGGGTGAATGTTTGCCGCTGCTAATTCTGAATCAAACATTTTTTCCCCCTCACAAGGTCACCTTAGAAAAAGATATCCCATGGTCTTTGCTTGCATCGGCGTCCTCTCTCGTACATATCCACATTTACAAAATCTTTGAATGTACAATTTTGTATAATGGGCTATATATATATGTATAGTTTTAGACCGTGTACAAAATGCAACGTGGGCTCAGCTGACAAAATAAAACGTAACCTTGGAACGTCCTTTAATGTGGCACCATCGACTTGCGAATTCCCAAAAAGAGTATTTTCCTGAATGGTGACACTAAGCTGTATCCATTCCAAGGAATCGGAGCCAATCATTTCAAACAGCGCTGTCACGAAACCTTAACTACACTGTAATTTCAGCGCCGTTAACATCAATTTAAACCATTCTCTTGCCTCCCTAAATATTGAATGCTCCACCCACTCAACATAAAAACACAACAACACTCAATCAATCAATTAAATATATTGTATTACATTAATCAAAGCCACTCTATTGTTATGAACAATTGTTTTTTTCTGGCTGGCTGTGGGACCCGGCTGAAGGTATTCACTTTAGGTGGAATAAGCAGTTGGCTCGAGCACACGTGCTCTTACTGCGGTGAATCAAATAGCAATAAAGCACACAGCTATATGTGCCAGCTGTTGTACGCTGCCCCTGAAATATGCATATAATTAGTTGCAAAACATATAATAAAATGGTGCTCATTTCCATCACAATCGGCGCTTTGAAATGTAGTATTAAGGTGCAGTGAGAGCACCGCAGTGGTGGGAAGATGTTATCTCCCTCGCCCAGTATGCCAGGAGGTCGTGGGTTCGATTCCGAACCTGACGATGCCTGTATATTCGGAGTTCATGTTATCTCCCCATGGTAATCACGTGTTTTTTTATCCAGATCCGCCGGATTTTCCCCTCCGCATTTAGAAACAAGCGTTTAGATTGTTTGGCTGTGACTATAAATTCCCACGTATGATGATATCAGCCACTTTGATTAGCTATCATGTGTGACCAGGTCACCTCTGAAAAAGACGGAATAGATCAGTGGGCTTGACCAGCGAAATAAAATATCTTAGTTTTAATGCCATTTTTATCGCTCACTGCTGAGGTTGAAAGCGTAAATGCATTAGCTATGTCTGTCTATGACGTGGGTTCACGATAACTCTCGCAAGGGCAATCCAAATTATTTTTTTTATTATAGAGAGGTGCGTTGCTCATTTTGGACTTACTCAAAAGAAACCTGGCCAAATTGATCAAAAGCTCGGCCAAAACTTGGTTATGAATGACTAAAAAACAGTGCTACAGTGAGGGAAAAAAATATTTGATCCCCTGCTGATTTTGTACGTTTGCTCACTGACAAAAAAATGATCAGTCTATAATTTTAATGGTAGGTTTATTTGAACAGTGAGAGACAGAATAACAACAAAACAATCCGAAAAAACGCATGTCAAAAATGTTATAAATTGATTGTCATTTTAATGAGGGAAATAAGTATTTGACCCCTCTGCAAAAGATGACTTAGTACTTGGTGGCAAAACCCTTTTTGGCAATCACAGAGGTCAGAAGTTTCTTATAGTTGGCCACCAGGTTTGCACACATCTCAGGAGGGATTTTGTCCCACTCCTCTTTGCAGATCTTCTCCAAGTCATTAAGGTTTCGAGGCTGACGTTTGGCAACTCGAACCTTCAGCTCCCTCCACAGATTTTCTATGGGATTAAGGTCTGGAGACTGGCTAGTCTACTCCAGGACCTTAATGTGCTTCTTCTTGAGCCACTCCTTTGTTGCCTTGGCCGTGTGTTTTGGGTTATTGTCATGCTGGAATACCCATCCACGACCCATTTTCAATGCCCTGGCTGAGGGAAGGAGGTTCTCACCCAAAGATGTGACGGTACATGGCCCCGTCCATCGTCCCTTTGATCCAGTGAAGTTGTCCTGTCCCCTTAGCAGAAAAACACCACCAAATCATAATGTTTCCACCTCCATGTTTGACGGTGGGGATGGTGTTCTTGGAGTCATAGGCAGCATTCCTCCTCCTCCAAACACGGCGAGTTGAGTTAATGCCAAAAAGCTCCATTTTGGTCTCATGCGTTTTTCTGGATTTTGTTGTTGTTATTCTGTCTCTCACTGTTCAAATAAACCTACCATTAAAATTATAGACTGATCATTTCTTTGTCAGTGGGCAAACGTACAAAATCAGCAGGGGATCAAATACTTTTTTTCCCTCACTGTAAAAGGATTCACTCTTGCCGTCCAAGGTAATGGGCATGCGCATCACGCACGCACGTGCCTCGCATCCCCCTCACGACTATGCGTGAAGTCACATTGAGACGGCGTGTGGTTTGAAACATGATAGTGTAGTGGAATAGCGCCGGCTGGTGGACAGCAGCGGAAACTGTGGTGGACAGACAGCACACAGGCCGGTGAGGGTGTGCACGGTGTGCGAGCAGAGGGGAGGAACTAGGGCAAGGGTCACGGAGGACCCCGTCTGGAGGCCCCTGAACCTGCTAGCGGGTTCCAGAAGGGAGGCGCGGTCAAGGCGGAGAGCCAGGCCGTGCTGGGAGCATAAAATGAGCCGAGAGCGGGGGGCTCGAGGCTGCCGGTTCTGGGAATGGACTCGTCTCGTTGTTGCTGTCTTTTCGTCGCCGTCGTCGCTAAACGTCTCCACGAGATATCGCGCGACTAAGGATAGTAGTTGGCTATCTCAGTCAGCGCTGTCAGTTTTAGACGGCCAGTGCAGTGTACAGGCTCGGCTGAGCACCTGTGGAGAGTGTGCGGACGAGACTGTGAAAGTTGTTAATGGAGAATGTGCCTCCTAGAAACTGTCTGAATCGTTAGCACTACAACAGCATTCTGAATTAAACGCCTCCGCAGGATAAACGCACATTAGCATGTGTGATGGGATCTATGCATATGCATGATTTTTTTCATTTTTTGATGCCGATTAGGCGTGCAGTTACCAAATCATTTACTGAATAAAATGCATACTTAAGTTCATTATGGATATGTTTAATAATGCCTGCAAGCACAACTTTTTTTTTATTTATGAAAATTATACGTAAATGTTACTTTTATGCTCATGAAACAAACGAGACAGACAACATAAATGAAAATGAAAAACTATTTGATTTTTTAAATCACACCACCAATGACATGACCGATCCTCGCAGCCCCCCAGCCAGCCAGCAAAACTTTTCATCATATTGAGAGCCCTGTCACTCTCCACCTTTATTTTCCCTTCTCTGTGCTGTATATAATAATTCATCTCTCACTTTGCCCGTTTCTGTGTCTCCCTTTCTTTGTCCCCTCTTAAACCACTCCCACCCTCCAAATTCCTCACCCACTTCGCCCCCCATCTCACTTTCCCTTGTTCTCCTCTTTAAGTTTTGCTCTCTTTCCTCTCCATTCCAGGCCTTTTTCACTCTCTCCCTGCCTCTCTCCTCTAGCTCCCTCCTCTATATACACGCCCAGTGTGAAGGGTGATTGGGGGTGAGACGTGATGACGTGGTGAGTACGACACACGAACCCAGATCAACGCTGTGGGATGCAGATGGTATCATCGCGTAGATCTGCGTGGTGATGTTACCAGCACATACGCACACTTGCCAGCGTGCCAGGAAACCAACCAGGCAGGCAGGAATCCAGTCAGCAAAAGTGTTTTTGTTAAAATATAGTATGACCAGCTTTACTACCCGGCTTTGCCCAGGACTTGGATTCACCACGCCCGGCCGCCTTTGTCTCCCCAGTGGCGATGTTCACACACCACACCAGTTACTTGTTTGGTCCTGGGCCTCCTCTAGGTAGAGGAGGCCCAGGACCAGTTGAAATAATCGTCACCGGTGGTGGTGCGTGAGCGGGAATCGAATTTGGTCGCCGGGTTCGTAGTGCAGCGCGCTAACCACTACACTACAGTACAATGCGTTACGCTTCCACACGCGCGGGTCACGTGACAGATTTGACGTCACAGCTCACTTGCCGTGCAAAAAATAAATGCATTATTGAGCTCCCCCCCAAAAAAAAAACAAGTGTATTTTAATAATTTTTGCATGGTGTACCCACATGGCAAATTGAAAGTTTGTTGCATGTCGGGAAGTACGCTAAACATTTTGAACAGACACACACTCACAACTTTGCCTTTTATATATATGGAGATGTATATATGGAGATGATGATGGTCCTACACAGGGTTCGGCAACCAAAATGACAAGAGCCATTTTTTTTTCGAATTCGGTAAAAAGCTCAATATTTCAAGAGCCGCAATGCACTGTGAATATAAGCCTTTAATAAATACCGTCACGATGCATTCCTTAAAGAGCCGCATGTGGCTCCAGAGCGGCAGGTTGCTAACCCCTGGTCCTGGAGGATGCTGAATTGGTCCATGTTAAATGATGAGTGATTCATAATTCGCTTTATTTTGGGGTTAAATCATAGGCTTTCGCGACCAATATCATCCATAATTACAGGTTTTTAGGGTTAGATCGCGTAAATATATAAATGTGTAGTAAGTATATATGGAGGCTTGACGACAGGATCGGAGGCACACTTATTTATTACACCAACACAGTTATTACAGGTCACTTGGCTACAGGGATTTCTCGACAGCTAACACCTCTAGCCTATACCAACTCCTCCACTACGGGACTAGGGGAGGCTATCTGTCCCAGCTTGGTTAAGCTGGGATCCCGGCTCCCTGAGTCACCAGACCAGCTTCGTCTGGGCTCTCGGGGCCACGCCACCGGCTTGCCCTGGTCGGCCCTTAGAAGGACAGCGAGCCAGGGGAGCTCCGGGGCCTATACTAGCAGGTCTTCGTTCTTCTCTGGTTAAAGCTGAGTCCCGACTCCCGAGCCTTTCGGCTCATCACCTTTTATAGGACTTGCCCCCAAGGGGGGGCCCGTGGGGGATACACATGCGGACGTCGGTGCGAGCGCCACCCTTGTGTACGGCCGTAACCCCGCCCCTTGTGTTTGTTGGCCATCCGTGGCCATGCATAATCACGCCTCAACATTCGTAGCCATGTGCAATTACACCTCTACAAATGTGTTGGTAAACCCACCACCACCCGACACAGCCAGTAAGTAAAGTTTGTCACGTAAACAGAACATGCCAATTCGTTACTAGTACAGCACACCGGTGTGATATCAATGTTTAAACTATAAACCTCCACCACCCGGATAAGCCAATCGAATCAAGTCAAGTGGGCAAAATATTACAATTGGTCTTGCTTTTTCAGCAAACTGGTTGAATATTGAAGAGCAGGCAACATTGAGGATGCTCCGACGTTTCGGACGCTTTGCCTGAGATCACAAGCCACATCATCGGGTGACATCAAAAGCTCAACTCTCACGGGAGGTGAGCTTTTGTCAAAATTGTACAAAGGTTGCTTGCTTTGTCAACATCCTCGTGTTTTGTGGCATATTTGCCCCCCACGTGACAACTTGATATGATTGGCCCTGTTGGGTGGCGGAGGGTTATAGTTAGATGAGCACGGTTAGTTACGTATGGTGCGAAAGAAGTTCAGCATACATGCATTCATAAACAACCAAAAATAAACCAATCATACTTGCACGATCTAGCCCATAATACACCAATTACGAATCGTAATATTGGTCGTAAAAAAGGCTATGTATAACATAAATGATAACCATAATTTACTGCTCAAATACACGCCTGCTGACCTGATTGCCCCTAGTTATGTTTGAGCCCAAGAATAGCACCGGAGTTAACAGCACACGCACTCGTGCTGGCTGTGCAATTAAGCGATCTATGCAACAAGAACAATGACAACAACCACACAACATGTCCGCCAACAACCCCTGTGGCATCAAAAGGAAAAAATGTAAAAAGCAATGTTTTTGACAATGGCCCCTCTTCGTGGCACTTACGTAGAGAGGCCAGAGAGGTAAGACTATATATTTGTGCTTTGAAGAAGGGCCCTTGCTGTAAAACGTTGCCTATTGTGCCATTTTCGTTTTAAGGCCACAGTGGTATTAACGAATGTGAGGGCTTTGTTATTTCAGCAATGTTAGGTTTATAATGGTAGGGATATGAAATGAACAAATCTAATGCACCTTGGAAAATTGTACATCAGAAAGGCAGTCAATTGTGTACAAGCAACCCTGCTCTCGTCACATTAATTCCAATAAAAAAAAACTTTTGCAAATACTGTAGCAGCAAAGCATTCATTTCCATAAAAATACGTAGAATGGGTTTTATTGCACTTTGTCACTTGTTGTGACACATGCAAAGCTCATTACAAATTAAAAATAACAATGATATGACGATGATGCTGAAGACATTTGGATGCACATATGCATAAGGACACGACAAGGCTATAACTGATCAAATCTTAAGACATTATTAATATACATAGATTATATTTTGGTTAACCAAAATTAACATTGCATACATTTAAAACACAAAATGACAAAATAAAAATTTATATTATAATTAAATTTTATATCTAACTTTGTCTTTGTTGAATCTTTGGTAAATATCAAATTGCACTTTCAATGTAACGCATCTATGTATATCTCATTTTCATTGCCTATTGTGTTGGTCTTGTAACAATTTATTTAAAAACACGATAATTTTTTTCTACATCCATACTTCATTAAACATTCTGTTTTTATTTACCGATGTCATTTATAATTACTGGACATCTGTGAGAAAAAAGGAGCTTCATAGCTCACCGGATTCCTCCGGTATAAATAAATATTCGGATTCTGAATTGCTATTTTTACAATTACGTCCACCCTTAGGATTAGCCTCTCCAGCCCATGCCCCGCCTCTACACTCGCCCTGCCCTCGTTCCCCCCCACCCTCCTCAGCTATATAAACCCTTGTCAAAGCCATCTCTTCGGCATACCTGTTTTCGCTGTGGTGATCCCCACCTGATGAAGGACGTTTGTGTTGCGCCCGAAACGTCGTGATTTAATTTAGTTGTTTTGACTTTTTATTATTATTTTCACCTCCGTGACTTTACCGAAAGAATCAAAGAGTATGGATCCTTGCAGTCACGAAAACTTCAAATATAGAATTATTCTTAGAATTGTTAAAAAGACACACACACAGACCTTTGCTCACAGTTGGCCCTCACCTGGTTATAAACAAAGTGCATTATGCAGCACGAGTTCTTTCCCGCACGGCACTCACCAAAATAAAAGGCCAATGAGTTAGGAGTTGCCATATGTGATATGTGCAAATATGTCAGGGGTACTCGGCAAGTGGTTGCGTAATAAATGAGAGACAGGGGACTGAGCGGCGTAGACATTATCGCGGCGTCTTCACGAGGACCAAGGGGGGGTTAAGTGTCCCGATGAGTAGTTGGCATTGAGACCGGCGACGCGCCAAGGCAGACGCAATGCTGCCCACCCTCCCATAAGCCTTGGCTGCTGTTATGCCACGTCAATTTGGGGAAAAATCGAAAAGCATGAAAATGTTCCACTACTTTACAGCCTAAACCCATTTCGCAAGGTTAAAGTTGCACATACGTTTGTTCTTCTTTTGCACCGTATGTAGCCAACTGTGCTTATAGGAGGTGCGGGGGGAAAGAAAGCAAAATAAACACAACAAGCTAAATTATTTGGGTCTTTCGGTAAAGTCATGTAGATAGGTTCAAGGAAAATAACAAAAAACTGCGACTTTTGATCACAACGCAAGTGGTCGTCATTGCAACGTCGTAGTTTTTTGTTATTTTCCTTGAACATATCTACGTGACTTTACCGAAGGACCCAAATAATATTAATTCCTGCAGTCACGAAAGCTTTAAGTCAACAATATGCAAACTAAACACAATGGGTTAAATAGGTAGCCTTGGGATAATATTATTCTCCATAATAGAGGTTTTTTGGGGGTTAAATCGCATAAATATAAATGCGTCGCTAAACCCACCACCACTCGACACAACCAATTAGTAAAGTTTGTCACGTAAACAAAACGTGACAATACGTCACTAGTACAGCACACCGGGTGTGTTGGAGGGCAAAGCCACAACATTTACCATTTGAGTACCCTGACGTTTCGTTATTCTATCAACTCGCTCCATTTCTGTCACCCCATCTACTATCAGCAGACAATTCCCACTGTGAACGTGCTCTCCGTCCCACCGGCAACACCACCCACTCGCCCACTGTACGCGCCATCTCCGCTCTTACCTCACGTTCACACCACCGACGATACAATTTGTATATTTTTTGTAACGTTCATTTGTGCCTTTCTCCGGTTGTGCGTTTAAATATCCGTCAAATGTGGCTTTGCGGAAAAGAACATGTTTTTTTGACCGCTGTCTGTGAATATTTTGGCTAACTTTACTCTCTGCCGTGCTGTGGACCGTGACATTCATATTTGATCCACCATCCATCGTTTCAGATGGCATTCGTCTGATAATTCATGATCATAATTCACTCGACCTCTCCCGCCTCTCTGTGTGTGATGAAGAAGGACCATTGGCTGAAAGGTCACCTATTATATAGTTTTTTTTTCCTTTTCAAGGCAGCATTATTGATGTCTGTGTTGAGTATTTATTTTATTATTTATGCTTGTTGCACCACTGCCAACGCAATATCACCAAATAATCAGTAAAATCACAATAATCGTCATTTGAATCATCATCTTACAATTTAGGTCGGTAAAATAAAAACCAGCTGGGTAAGACGACACCACTTGGATATACTCGTTGTTTCCATACAGATGTAATTCGGGCGTAAATGGGCGGGGCGGATATGACGATCCAAGAGGGAGGAGTCAGGGTGACGTGGGGGAGAAGTTATAGCGGGGAGACAGGAAGCTATCTGGGTCAGTCGGGGGAGTGAAGGGTGGTGAACACGTTGGGTGGTCGCCGTGCCTCAGCCTGGTGGCTGAGGGGCTCATGACGGCGCCAGCCAGCGGGGTGGAAGAGAGAGTGGAGGATTGAGGTTGGAGATGGCGAGATAGCCACAGAGGCCACGAAGGGCTGAGGTAGGAAGTGGCGAGATAGCCACAGAGGCCACGAAGGGCTGAGGTAGGAAGTGGCGAGATAGCCACAGAGGCCACGAAGGGCTGAGGTAGGAAATGGCGAGATAGCCATAGAGGCCACGGAGGGCTGACGTTGGGAGGTGGCGAGATCGCCACGCACGGAGGAACAGGGAGCAGCGATGGAGCTGCTGTGGGAGCAGCCAGAGGGCTGCACCAAGAGCCTGCAGCGGAGCTGCAGGAGCGTGGAAGGCTACGGGAGCGAAGGCAGATGTGGGGCTGCCAGGGAGAGAGTCTCAGGAGGAGTGCCGTGTGGGAAGGAGAACGCGAACCCCAAATAAAGGACACGGAGTCAGCAAGAAGTGTCTGAGTCCTTTTATTACACTGGAGTCAGAAGTGAAACGGCATCTAAAAACAACTGAGAGAAAGAAGAAAAAAAAAAAGAATATTCCTGCTACATCATCCGACGACGACGACCTTCCTCAGACGGTGGACCTGCCTGCGATGGAAGAGGAGATCCGTTCTGGAACGAGTACGGGTCCGGGTGAGCAAGGTCGCCGCGTCGGTGGACCTGTCTGTGCCGGAGGACGCCAACTTACGATGGAGACAGATGGCGATGCAGATGGGGACCTTGAAAATCGTGCTGGCGCAACTGTGTGAGTTCACCACGCCGAGGACGACGTCGGGGAGGCCCGGTGGTGATCCGCAGGCCTCTGCCTTTCCTGCGCTGCCAGCGCCATTGCCACGTGGCACGAAGACGCCATCTTGGGCGTGGCAGGGGAGAAACGGCGGGAAGCCGCCATCTTGTCTTCACCGCGGCGGGAGGACGCCGCCATCTTCAACATCGCGGCGGAGAGGCAGCCTTGCGCTGCCATCTGGAGGTGCCGCGGGATGAGCAGCCTGCTGTGAGCTGCTGTTTTTCGAGGGGGTGCTGCGAGGAGAAGACGCCGATGCTGCAGCTGCTGGGGCGGGAGCTTCCCGTCCTGGCTCGGGTGCGTGACAACGGAGCCGTCAAGTCGCCGAACGAGTTCTGCGAGGCGTCTCAAGTTGCCACCCTGCCGTCCTCTTCTTGCTGCAGCCCCGGGCGAGTCATAACGATACGCACCCGGCCTTAACACACACCTCACTCATCTTTCGAGGGCCGGGGGGCTATTTTGGTTTTCTCTTATGACTCGATTGTGCGGAGCGCGGTTCGGACTGTGTGTATGTGTGTGTAATAACGATGAACGCGCTATCTGCTTGTTGCTTGGTGTCAATGTAAGTGTGTGCGTGTGTTGAGAATGGACAGAGAGTCTGCTGTATTTGCTGAGTGTCAAATTGTGTGTGTGCGCTGCTGCGTGGAGTTCTTATCTTGATGGTGAAGTTAATTATTAACTTGGGAGCGTCGGGTATCTTGCGCTGTATTATTTGTGGGTTACCTTGTGCGATGGGCTTAATTGGAAAAAAAATAATATCTTTTTTTTGGTGTATTGTGCTGCGAGGTACTGTGTGCGATGCGATTGTTGCAAGAGAGAATAATTGTGTTGTTGCTGCAAAGTTACGACAGGATTAATGGTGTGTTGGTTGCCTGCAGATCTGCTTGCTATTGTGCTTAAATGTACGCGTGTGATCGCGATATGCTGATTGCATGTGCTGTTATACCGTTCTGTATGGTTATGGGGTGCGATGCAGTGGTTGACTATTGGAATTGAGATTGTTATTATATTGTGCGTACCTGTTTGAAATTGGTAACAAATTCGAGGGGGACCCAAATATTTGGTTGTATGGGTGTTGTGCACACGAGATTGCGTGTATATTATAGGGGTAATTGAGCTTTTTGAAAATGAGGGTGCGCGATGACGCCGTTGTGGGTGGCTTAGATGTTAATGCTAATGGGATCGTAAATGGGCGCCAAGTGGCGTCGTGTATTGGTTGATTGCATGCAGCCACGAGTTGCTTTGCGAGTTGGGTTGTGTAACTAATGTGGTTGGTAAAATATTGGTTAAAATTCCCCGATATGACTGCTGCGCGCAGCAAGCTGGGGCTGTGCGTCTATCGTTGTTGGGGTTGTTACAATAAGACGGGGGATGCATTTTGTGACCCCCAGCATAGGGAAGCTGGGGTGCACGAATGGAGAAAACTGGCCACGTGTTCGCACGTTGGGCCGCCATTTTGCGCGCACGCGGGGTATGGCGACGATGCGCTTTGCGGAAAGAGCCGCCATTTTGAGTGCGCGCGAGTTATTGCGAGAACGCGCTTGGCGAAGGGGGCCGCCATTTTGAGCGCGCGGGAAAAACCTCGGTGGGGCAAATATTCCATCTGTTATGCCTGCCATTGTTGATGGGGTGATGCACGAGTTGTGGTCACATCGGCCTATGGCTGATGGCTGACCTGACAGCCTGGAGGCGAAACCTCCGTGGTATGTCTTAAACTAATGGGCCATGTGCTCATATGGCTCGGGGAGTCATGGTTCAGTTGTGCGGTGGCAGACTGAACCTGGTGTGCCGGGGGCTCACGGGATCTGGGTTAGGGTGTTATTGTCTCTATAAGAGAACACTGCCCCGTGGGGGGAGTCCATGGGGTCTGGCATTGCCGGGGGATGAACCTTCCCTGGGCTATAAAGCATCGGACTATACGAGGCTGGTGTGTGTCCATCTCTGATGGGATAGTAAGGGAGGAGCATGGCCGAGTTGCTGCTCATCCCCGAAATTGCACTAGCTGAGAGTATGGTCAGTGGATGTTGCTGTGGGTTGACGACCACGGTGGGGGTTAGGGCGAGTTAAACGTTACCGCTGGGGAGCGTGGCTCTCTCCACGCGAGGGTGTGTGATTAGGTGTTTTGTTGGGTTGCTGAGAGTGACCGTGGGTACATGCTGTGTACGTGCGATGTCTGTGCTGGTCCTCAAGGGAGGACTGCTGGTGGGTAAGAGCAGAAAATTTTGTTGTTGTTGTTGTCACGTGTAAATAATATTGTTGTTAAAATGTAAATACTGGGGCATCCATTGCGTTATTTTGGGTATTTATGGGGAGTTTTTTTTTAAGCGGGCTGGATTTACATCATCTCCACTACCCTGAGGCCGGGTGGCTGTCGTGTACGACATGCGGATGTGCGTTGTTGTGCTGTGCCTCAGGGGATTGGATTCTCCTTCTCGTCACAGATTCTTCAGCTCCCGTCGCACTGGGTGTTACCTGGTGTGCTAGCTGGATGAGGACTTGAAGGAGCAATTGAGCGCCGTTCGTCGTTCTGCTCTACCACTTTCTCTTTGACGTTGGACTTGAGCCGAGCGGATGGAACTGCAACATGGACACGCACTAAAACATCACATTTCTGGGTTGTGCGCGTTGGCCGTTCTTGCGTGTCAGTTGCCGTTGTTGTTCATTGTGCCATTCTTATTCTTGTTGTTGTTGCGCGGAGGACAGGCCGGTGTTCTGTTCCAGTTCCTGATACCTCCCCTTTCGTTGCTTGTGTTGTTTTTATAATCTCCGTTGTCTGGGGGACTCCTGATTGTGATGCCTTCGCCCGCATTATTTTGTTCTGTTTCAGCCGAGGACGGCTGGAATTTTCTCTACGGGGGAGGGTAGTGTAATGCGGGCGTAAATGGGCGGGGCGGATATGACGATCCAAGAGGGAGGAGTCAGGGTGACGTGGGGGAGAAGTTATAGCGGGGAGACAGGAAGCTATCTGGGTCAGTCGGGGGAGTGAAGGGTGGTGAACACGTTGGGTGGTCGCCGTGCCTCAGCCTGGTGGCTGAGGGGCTCATGACGGCGCCAGCCAGCGGGGTGGAAGAGAGAGTGGAGGATTGAGGTTGGAGATGGCGAGATAGCCACAGAGGCCACGAAGGGCTGAGGTAGGAAGTGGCGAGATAGCCACAGAGGCCACGAAGGGCTGAGGTAGGAAGTGGCGAGATAGCCACAGAGGCCACGAAGGGCTGAGGTAGGAAATGGCGAGATAGCCATAGAGGCCACGGAGGGCTGACGTTGGGAGGTGGCGAGATCGCCACGCACGGAGGAACAGGGAGCAGCGATGGAGCTGCTGTGGGAGCAGCCAGAGGGCTGCACCAAGAGCCTGCAGCGGAGCTGCAGGAGCGTGGAAGGCTACGGGAGCGAAGGCAGATGTGGGGCTGCCAGGGAGAGAGTCTCAGGAGGAGTGCCGTGTGGGAAGGAGAACGCGAACCCCAAATAAAGGACACGGAGTCAGCAAGAAGTGTCTGAGTCCTTTTATTACACAGATGTAGCTTTAGACCAACAATTAAACATGCACAAACGATTTATACATTATGAAATCATATTTTGTTAAATTTCGATTTAAAGCTTTCGTGACTGCAGGGATTCATCTTCTTGGTTCTTTCGGTAAAGTCACATAGAAGGGAAATAATAAAATAATAATAAAATTATGTTTTATTTTTTATATTTTATTATTTCCCTTCTACATGACTTTACCGAAAGAACCAAGAAGATATATTTTGTTAATTATTATTTGTTTGTTTTTAACTAAGACAATCATTATATGGCATTGAAATTATGAGAGTGGCAGCCAAGGGAGGAAACTCACTTGAGAGTCCATCGACAGTGGAAATGGAGTGATGAAATCATCGCATGCGCAGAAGCCAAAGGGAGCTTTGCACTGAGATGTGCCGGACAGCTTGGTGAAGCATTCATCCAGCAGTGGATAGATCTTAGCAGGTGAGATTATGGCGGTCATCTCATCTTTGCGTTGAGAGTGACAACAAAGTTGCCATGGGTCTTTACTGCTCAAACGTACAACCGTGGGATGGCACTCGCCTCTACTGGAGACCCCTCGGTCAGCGTTGGAAATTCCACATTCCCATGGAGGGAATGTGCCAGAGGACAACCACAGTAGACATCGATCATGGTGATACTAAGCCCAGACTGGCAGTGGGCAGAGCAGACCCCTTGAGTGGCATTTCAATTTGTCACCCCCCTTTGATTGCGAGTTGAGCGCTACCATCCAGCCTGACATCTGGTATAATATAAGCAGTGTTTACGGCTGTTATACAAGAGATATATGCTACACACACAGTATTAAACACTCCATATTCCTCGTATACACACAAAGCAGAACACCATCACACATGAGTGCCAATTCTGCTCACAGCCACAACATGCACATGGACATTAAGAGACCAACAGTTTAATCTCAAAAGGTCTTCAGACCCATACACCATTCCAAATATTCCCCAATCTTCCCTGCTCCACCGATCCCCATTGCCTGCGCTCCACCTCCGTGAAACTCGTATATTGATGGGGGGAGGTGGGCTATGTTTGTAAACTTGGAACTCACCAACTGCAACAGTGACTCTATATGATATGTTGTACCAATGTGCCTGCAGAATATGTGAATATTGCCTGATATTACAAAAAATATATAAACAAACTCAACAAACATGCCTTTTGAGGAAAAAAAATGTATAACTTGCGGCATTTTGGGAAATTACCCTTCTTCATAGTGCATACACTGAGAGGGTTGGAGTTAACAAGGGTTGGAAAATGCATCTAACAACACCATGGGGTCTGAAGAAAATCATATATATTTTTTATTTTTATGATCACAAGCTTTTAAATAGGCATATGAATGGTTGCCTAATAGTAGCTACTGAATGCCAGACAAACCCTTCAATAATTATCAAAGATACTACTAAGTAAACTCTTATATATTAAAAGCTAAAATATCAAATGTTGCTGGCACAGCGGGTAATGTTTTTATTTCTGGTGAGGACAAACAAGGCACAACCCCTTGGCAATGCATTGCTGAGGCCAATTTCAACAAAAGGAATATAACTGTCATGCTTTAATGAGGCAAAAATGTCGCAGATCCGATTAGCGCGGTTGGCTAAGTACGGTGAAAAACTACGGTGAGATAGAATCTTGACGTAAAGCTTTCGTGACTGCAGGAATTCATATTATTGGGTCTTTCGGTAAAGTCACGTAGATAGGTTCAAAGAAAATAACAAAAATAACAAAAAAACTACGACGTTTCGACTGCACCACAAGCAATCGTCATCAGGAGAAAAAAGAGCGGGTAAGCTGCTGAGGCAGGCTGTTTTAAAGGTTTGGAATGGGTGTAGCCCAAGGGTCATAAATACATTTCTAGAGCCAATATCTTATCTCTGTCAGTCTTTTTCAATGCCCACGTCTCACAGGCATAGAAAGCTGTACTGAACACGCATGCTCTTAATATGTTCAGTTTGGTCCTACAGCCGATTTGCTTGCTTCTTAAGATGTTATTGAATCCTGTCATTACTCCTGTTGCCTTTGCAATCCTTGCTCTGATAATGTCAGACTATACCAAAATACTGTCTTTGTGTAACATTTGGCTAAGTGAAAATCTATTAGATTTTACTTTCCATAAAGAAGACACTATCACCCAAAGGGCATCGTAGTTAATACCGCTGATAACAACACACCACAACAATGCTTCCTTCTGACACATCCGGTAGCCGTTGTAGTCAATATATGACCTACGAGGTCTGTCCTTGCCATATCTCACCATCTGGCTTTAAGTCTTCTACTCAGTCACCAACCTCTCGGTGCCACCCTAATGGCCACGTTAGAAACCTGCGCCCTCCTCCATCCTGCACGTGTGTCCCACCCATCACACCTCCTTACTTTTCTTACGTAATCAAGCCGTGAAATTCCAGGCATGTTCAACGTTAATTTATATAGTCAGTAAAAGTTTTTTCCGAACTTTTTCTATTATAAAGAAATACATTTCTGCCGGCTAAAACACTTGTTTCTTAAAAATGTAATTTAAGTTTTAGTTTGTTGTTTGTTTGTTTTCCAAAGTGAATTATTCAGCCATGAAAATCAGCCCTGCTCGAGCGATAACACGTTTTTACCTGCCTCTACGAACCCCAATTCACTGTTACCATCGGTCAAACTGTAACGGTTGATCAAATAAGTCTTCCTATTTATCCGCGAATATCTCACAAGTTGTCCAGAATGAGTGCATGGATTCTCTTTTGCACGTGGGAGAAGAATAAACTGTCAAGGGAGACCCCACATAGTGTAAAACTGAAAAACACTCAACAAGTTGGATGGATTGGTCAACAAACCCACTTTTTCTACCGCCTGATTACCCATTTAGGTGAGCATCTAAAACATGTGAAAATCTCTGCGTAAGCCACCAACCCCATTTCCATAGCACTGTATCCTGGACATGTGCTGTTGCGTGCAAAAAGTAATATTTTTTTTACTTTTAATTCCCCCCCCATCCTCAGTGTTTTATCTGTATTGAATGATAGGAGTCACATCAAGAGACACATTCTATTTGAATCTCTCGCAGAGCAGCAGAGCAACCCTGCTTGCTAGAGAACTGCCCGCAGAAGTGGATATCGCAGAGCTACGACCTCTGAGATCCCTGCAAGTGACCTACAGTCAAATTTTTAAAATGCTGTTTATTCTCTCTTCAACACACCGGCGGACTAAAGAAGTGAATTATTTCGTCCTTTGAAAAACGTGACAAATTTTTTACTGTTTGGCCGTGTCGGGAGGTGGAGGGTTACGACACATTTATAAATAACGCGATCTGATCCAAAACCCAAAACCTATATTATGACATACAGTCCCACACAGTAAGGGATAGCAATCTCCCGTTCGTTCTACCTCACAAGATAAATATCCGTCGCTTGCCAGTCAAACCATTATTTTTCACTCTTACAGCTGGAATTTAGCCAAATTGAGTGCAGGACATAATTTAATGCAATGTATTGTTTTTAATTTGTGCATTGATTAATGACCAGGCTTGCAACCATCAACTACACAAGAGAAGCCGGTTTAATAACCAGCAGCTGCCTTGTTTTGAATCTATAATCTGAGCGGTTGCCAGCTCAGTGCTCGGACCTCTGAACCACCCGGACACCTCCTTACGTGACGTTTGGTTTGTGCGGGCATCTGCTATTTGCACGATGTGTGAACAAGAATCAGGTCTTTGCTTACACATGCAGGACGGAGCGGGGATCTCCTGGCTCGTCTCCATCCCCGACCATGACCGTGTCGTAGCCCCGCTCAAGGTCAAACTCCTCAAACTTGACCTGCATCACCTGCCGGGCACACGGAGACACAAACAAAATGAGAGTCTCCCCACCAACACGAGCGATGGGGCAGCACCCGTATCAATTGCCCCCCCCCCCCCCCCCCCCCCCCCATTAAGAAGCCACTGGAGCTATGCACTTTTAAATATAGATTGAAAACGAATTTCCTTAGAACTGCTTTTTGTGTTTAGTTTGTTGTCCTTCCCCGGCACGTCCGATTAGCACAGTTGGCTTCGTACGGTGCGGAAGAAGTTCAACTTACATACCCCTGAGCCAGAGGTGAAAATGCCACAATCCTAGGAACAGTCTGTCTCATTGTGTGAGACAGACTGTTGTGGCTGTGCTCACACACCATGGACCTCTCGTGTAAAATAGCCAGGCAACCGACATAACAGGATCGTCCTTGTAACAAATCAGAATAAACTCAAACTGGAATTGGCCAAACAGCCCAACGGGGAATGAAACATCACCTGTAAATTACTCAAATAGATTTACAAGCAGCAACATCGCCCCCTACTTTTGAAAACTTGTCAGGACGCTCCATGAACGTCTTTAGACTCGGTGAGACAATTCCTTGATAAAACAAGCAAAAAGGTAAAATCAAGTTTGCAACAATTGAAAACCTAGTTAAATCACCTGGATTTGAATCAAGAATCGCAGGCTTGTCAGATAAATGCTGTAAAAGGTTCTGTGAGATCCTTGACTACCCAGCCACCTCGACCTCTTACAAATAAAGTCTATATAGTATGACATTAAATGCTTTACCTTTGATGATTGTACGTAACAAGTGAATCACAAATCACCGCATTCAAATGACACGCAAGTCCATTGACCATGAGGCCTTCTGGACCAATCTGGTTTTGACATCTTTGAGCCTCATCAGAAGGGTGTGGGCCGTTCCAAAAATGCGTAAGATATTATGGGCAAGAGCCATCCACTAACGCAAGTGATATTTATAGAGTACAGGAAAACTGTCTAAAACCATTTTCTGCCGTCTCGCAGGTCAGGGGAAATTGAGAAATATGTTTTCTTAAATAAATAAATAAACAAGTAAGAAATCCATCTATCATTGTATGATTCTTGTCTATCTATCTCGTCTAATGACAGTAAACAAAACCACCCAATATCGTATGGCATCTCACCTTATTGGGATTGACTGCCGTGATGATCCAGACGCAGTGGGAATTTCCTTCATAGAAACCCGGGAAGTTTGGAGACATGATGGTTCCACTGGGACCAAACACATTGGCGCCACATGTCTGGGCTGCAAAAACAACAACAACAACAACAACAAAAATGATACTTGTTATAGCCCCATGAATTTAGTGATTGACACAGACGCATGTGTATAATCCATGCATTCAAAATTAACAGTCTTGGCCAGGTGGCAAGAGTTTTAACTATCTCTCCAGAGTTCCCATCAACAGGCCAATCCACACATCTTCATGAGTTGAAAGTTAAAGACAAGCCACAGTTGTGCGATTGTGGACGTGCAACCCCAAACCACGGAGCATATAGCGCATCGCTGTAGCCTGCACTCCTGCAACGGAGGCAGAATAGCAGCAAAACTACACTGACTCTCTCATGGAGCCATTTTGCCATTTTATCATGGCTAGTAGACCTCGACATTGGTATTCAGCTCCTGAAAATCTATAGATATAAAAGGGAAATTTATGGATGTGTGTCTGTTCGAAATGTCTAGCATACTTCCCAACATGCAACAAACTTGAAATTTGGCATGTGGGTAGCTTACAGACTGTACACAATGTAAACAGTATAAACATTTACTTTTGTATTTTGGGGGGGGGGGGGGGGGCGCAATAATGAATATATTTTGCACGGCAAGTGAGCGGTGACGTCACATCAGTGATGTCACCCGCATGCGGCAGCGTTACGCAGTGTGCCTGCTGACGTCACGCATCCCCCCCCCCCCCACCATCTGCGTAGGCCGTGTATTAATCCAAGACAAGAATCCAAGTCTCGGGCGAAGCCGGGTAGTAAAGCTAGTTTACCATATGCAAGAATGAGCAATCATCTCTCCAGAGTTGTAACCTATGGTTCTAACGTTTGATCCATTATCAATACTTGATCCATGATCCAAAGGTTGTGAGTTAAAATCCCACCAGTGTATAATCTCTCCAGTGTCGTCTTGTGAGTGTTTTCATCCTTTTCCCTCCCCATCAGCGTCTGATCATGAGACAAAGAGTCCTTACGGACCTCTCGCAACACAGCAGTGCCAACATCTGCATTAGAGAACGGCCCACAGAAGCAGATATCACAAAGTGACCTCCGGTTCACATCGTAATATTCTTGACATTAAAGTCAAATATATATAGAGAGTAGTTTTTTCAGTGGTGGAAATAGGCCGGAATACCCCAGAAAGCCGTGGTGGGAGTGACAATTTTAACCCGACTGCATTCCGGAAGGCATTAAGGATTCATAAAAATATATATATTTAACTCACAGATGGACCCCATGAGTAACAGAGAGACCCACGGACATGCACAGAGACACACACATAGAGCGAAGCTCAACCTCCCCCTCCTCAGACCTAGTGGGGGTGGGGGGGAACTATTGATGAGTTCCCCTGGCAAATGTCTTGCCATTTCCAGTCGTGGGTTTATTACAGAACTGGAAATGAGCAACATTCAGGTGGAGAAACAAACTCAACGCAACGTAGATTCTGTTTGTGCAGTCATTGGTGATGGGGCTGAGACAATCCTCCAACGTAAGAACCGAGTAAAAATAAACTCAGTTAAGAACCCAGTTTAAGCACAGCCAGCTGCCTGGATGTGAACCCAGGAGAGCTCACCGATGTCCAGCCCATCACTCTTGAGCCACCCGGCCACCTTGCATCTCTGTAGACGCCACACAATCTGTTCCTCTGAGTGGCGAGTCAATAGTGGTAAATCCAATTAATCGTCTGGCCCCTTAAGGACATTTGGAATTTCCGCCACGGTATGTTGTGAATAATAAGAATAGGTTTTACTGTCTCTGGCAATAAAACGGTTGTTAAGATGTTCAAACACCAAATAGAGACCTTTTTTGCAAGGAATCAAGTCCGCATTAATCACACGTACTTGTGGTGAACATGCAAACAATACATGCTCTGAAAATATGTGCATTGTCTTTGAAACTAATTGGCCTTTTGGCGTTCTCTTGTCTGACACTGGTGAGACTAGGCCATAAAGAAGGGTGTCTTTGGTGTAGGTCAATCAGTTTCAAGGACAATAGATATATCATCAGAGTTTGTTTGCATGTTCACTACAGGAACGTGTGGTTAATACAGACTTTATTCCTTGCAAAAGGTTTCTATTTTGTGTTTGAACATCTTAACACCCGTTTTATTGCTAGAAAGGGTCAAACATGTTCTAATTGTTCCTGGCAAAAAACGTCCCATGATGAAAATATACGTTTCCGCAATGATCATGCAAGTACATAAACACAGGTTAAGTCTCAACTACTGTGGAAAACTGAAACAGGTGGTCATGTTTTGAAATAAAAGCTAGTGATTGTTGAGAGAGCAAAGTCAACACAAAAGCGTATTTACCTTTGAAATACCATGCTCCCAACTTTATATGAGGAAAGGGCATATGTACAGCTGTGAAGGGCACACACTGCTAAGCTGTAAAAAGAAAAACGTTGGCGTCTACGAATAACATCTGCTAATACCCTTGTCTGAGATCAGTGCTGACTTTATTTAATACGACACCAGTGTTAGTGGCCTGTCCTTTCCTTGTGTGTGTGCGTCTTTGCATGGATGCAGAAAAACGGACTAGGGTTCCGGTGTACAGCCTCATGGACTGCTGTTGAGGAAAACGTTATGTTAGCCACCATTGTCTGCCTTACACAAAAGCGGGAAGTGGAACTCGTACCATGCACGTAGAGCCATATTCTTTCCCTAAGTTGTCATATTTACATACCACACCGGCAACTAATTTATAGCTGAGTGAAACTAAGCTGCTGGAGGCCCAGTACTTCTGGCTCAGATATTACTGAACATTGACATCACTTGTTCATTTATTAGCAGCAACACAAACCACACACCAACGCGCGTCTTCAAAAATCACTGCTGCCGTTGCTCCCATGGAACCTATATGCAACACACTGACACATGCCCCAGCTGAGAAGAAAAATCACTGAATTGTAAGACTTCTAAAATTAATCAAATATTGGCTGTTATATTAATTATAAATATATAATCAGCGGCATCTTTACGTGACATTCTACACCACAAAAAACAGCAGTGCATTTAGCTCTACCGATCAGATCTGGATTCAAATTAACGGCGTCCATTTCTCCTAGATGGCGGTATTACGTTGAAATTATTGTGCACCGTATGAAGCCAACTGTGCTAATCAGAGGTGTGTGGTTTCAGGCCAGGGCAGATCTGAACAGATGCCATATTTTCTGTCTATCTGCTATAGCAGAGGTGTAGGGAATTCCAACAGGACCTACATCTCTACTTTATTGACCTGGTCATGGCCTATGATACCATCAATAGGCCTGGGCTGTGGGTTGTTCTTTGTGCATTCGGAGTCTCTGACTCTGCTCACAAAAATTAAGGACCTTCACGATGGCGAACAGGTCCGGATAAAGTTGGAGCCATTCCCTGTTCACCTTGGCGTGCCACAGAGATGTCCTCTGGCTTCCACTTTAAGAGGAAAGACCCCAGCTGGGCCCCAAAGTGAGAGGGCCAGGAGGTATGCAGTCAACAATGCTTGACTCAGGGAGGAGGACGCCCCTGCCATGCATAGTCCCATGGGATGTTGGCTACCAACAACAAGGCAACTCCTATGACTATATGGGAATGGGACGCAAGCGTAGGATTGATCACCCTGTCGCTGGCCGCCTTTGGGGAGGGTGTATAGTATGAAAGGCCGAAACACCCTAGGAACCAAAGGGTCACTACTGACGATGCGCTCCCCAAATTTCACCAGGCTCACTGTTCATGAACTCTTGGAAGTGCTTGCACAAAGGATAGTAACATCTCATCCTGTGTTCTTTGGAATCTAACATATTTTTCGACCACAAAGCTTGTGAAGGCTTATATGGCTGTACCGAATGAATCTCCATTTGGTACAGATACAATGGGAGGCTGATTGATACCCTTTCGGGTGCAGTCGAGGGATGGCTCCCTATTTGTCAACCATGTTATCTATGCTGATGATCTGGTGATTGCTGCTCACTCCGAGGAGGAGTTGGAGGCGCTGCTGCTGAACCTGGAACGTGCCACCAAGTGGGGCCTTATCATTAGCCCCACCAATTTGTGCAATCAAACACTCCATCCATTGGTGGTGGGGCAGTTGGAGAAAGAGTGGAGAGTTTTCTATACCTAGACACTGTGCTCATAACCAGCTCCGGTTTGACAGCAGAAATCTCACTCCAAATCAGTCGAGTGGCATTATATTTTCATCGGCTGTGTAACACTGTGTGGAAGCTACCTGTTCTGTTGCTCCACACACGAAGCATTGGGTCTTCTCGGCCATGATCATGCCCTTCCTTCTCTATGCTTGTGAAACGTGGCCCCCCTAATGGAACATCTTCGCTGGTTAGAAACATATAGACTGGCCTGCCTACTACACATCCTGGGTTTAACTAGGGTGGATTGTGTGAGGAGTTCACAAATCCTTGAAAGATCTGGACAAAATCCCATCAATCTCCTCAGGCAGGCAAGGTTGCATTGGCTAGGTCATGTAGCCCGCATGCCCAGCCACCACATGCCTAAATAGCTTTTGTTCGGCCAGATAGAAGGAGCTAAATGGGTGTGGCATGAACTAGAGAATAGATGGAATCATGTGGTACAAGAGGATGTGGAGCTGAGTGCACTTGCCAAGGACTGGTACCAGTGGTGTCAAGATCGGCCTCTGTGGAGGAGGCTCATGAAGGATGCTACTGGGCAGTTGGAGGCAGTCGCCTACCAGCAACAATGGAGGGCAGAAGAGTGATGCTCATAAAAACGAGCAGAGCCCTGGGTAGCTAAAACATAACAAGTTGGCACAGTAGGGGGCACAGGTGGTGCATCAGCCAATAATATCAGTCAGTCAATCCACGACTCCTGGGTCTGTCCCGTGACCTTCTGCCAGCGGGCCTTAGACACTTTACGTGGCCTCAGAGTGCACCTGGCCTGGCACAAGCGCCATGGTGATGTCACTGCCACTTAGTGGTGAATGGTGGTGTTGTTGTTGTGTTACAAAATAGCATTTAGATTATATTTATGAAAGAGACCTATGATTAAGAATGCCTGTTGAAGTCAAAGGTGACACGAAAACCGTAGCAAGTTGAGCCACCGGAAGAAGGGGCCACTGTCTTCTACCCAAACGAGACCCAAACATTGCACCACCTCCAAGCTTTGACATTCCTTCTCCAGAACACTTGGTGGAACCATCAACCGCATCGGAACATCAACAGGCCGACGCGCTCATCTCCCGACAACAATGTAACGTTCAAGACATAAGCCACAGTGGTGCAATTGTGGTCGTGCAATCCAAACTGTAGACCATACAGTAAAGCGCTGTGGTCTGCACTCCTTCAATGGAAGAATAACAAAACTACACAAAGTCTCTCTGGAAGCCCTCCCGCGGCAAGCAGACCTTGACATTGGAATTTAGCTCATGAATGTATTTTTGTCGTACGTAAGGATTGAATAGCGGCGAATTAAGCGATGCAAACGGTTTGACTGTCCACACACGGCTAAAACTTGCCATACAAATGCACCCGTTGAGGAGCAATAGTCACGGAGTTTTCCGTCTGAAGCCCTGTCCTATAAATCTGAAGAAATCAATGAATGGAATTGTGTTAAGGTCATGGCATGGCTTTTTTGCAGATTAATCAGTGTTTAAGCATGCACTAAATCGATATATATAAATCGTATACAGGTGATGAGGTCACGCGTACACACACACACTTCCTCCACTTGCCCTCAAAGCAAGTGGAATTAAAAAAAGACCAAGAGGTCACCGTGGCCAATACCATCGATATCATCACAACGAGCCATAGATGAGTTCCTTCTGCCACTTCTAAACAAATGTTGTGCATCTTCTTGGTTCTTTCGGTAAAGTCACGTAGAAGGGAAATAATAAAATAATAAAAGTAAAACATAATAAAATAAAATTATCACGACGTTTCGGCCACAACATAAGCAGCCGTCCTCAGGTGAAGAAACAGTGCTGTCGGAAAGACAGCACTCTATGGCTCTGTTTCTTCACCTGAGGACGGCTGCTTGTGTTGTGGCTGAAACGTCGTGAGAATTTTATTTTATTATGTTTTATTTTATTATTTTACTATTTCCCTTCTACGTGACTTCACCAAAAGAACCAAGAAGATGAATCCCTGCAGTCACGAAAGCTTACATCGAAATGTTTTGCAGTTGACACATCTCCGCGATTCTGCTCTTACAATATGTCCCAACCATTTTTTTATATTTTTGATTAAACCGAGTTTGTTTTGAAGTTGTCTAACTGCCTTAAACCAATTTTTTTTCATTGCATTACATTTTGTACCAATTTTCTTCAATTGCCTCGATTTGCCTAATTTATTAAATTACATTTCCAGACATTTTGTAGTTCTAACATATTTAACAATTACAGTGCAATTCACCTATTCTTTGCTTTGTTTTAATCAAAATATTGTTTTCCTTGTCAAATTTAGTGTGGATTTGTTATGCCGATTGCCCGTTATATAGGGCAATCGGCGGTGGCGCTGGAAGCTACGTCCAGTTGTGAGCCGCTGTCTCGGCGAATTCGTGTGTCGCCCACCGCCTCCCACCCCTCCCCCCCCTCCACGTGTCTTTCGGCCCTGCTGAGAGGACGACATCAGGAGGAACGTGACGGACGGAGACGGCGTCTGGCACGCCGGTGTCCCCCTCCTCCTGTACTGCATCGTGCGGCACTTTCAGATGCGCTTCTGCGACTGTCTGGAATGCTCCTCCTTCCGATATTCAGAAGTCACTGGAGCTATGCACTTTCAAATCCTCTAGATTGAAAACTAATTTCTTCGGAATTGCTTTTTGTGTTGAGTTTGTTATCCTGAGCCCACACCTCCAATGAGCACGGTTGGCTACGTACGGTGCGAAAGAAGTTCAACAAACATATATATGGCAGAGCCGGCCCTGATGGGTAGCTCGTAGTCATGCGACCAATTTGTCAAAGTCAACACCAATATTTTTCAAAGCCATGTTTCTCGTTTTCACATTTTTTTATGTATCGATGAAATTTCTGTTGAATCACAGAGGAGGCGACCTGGATTTCAACCCTGGATCTCAATTTTACATCTCTCAGTGCCAGATGCATTCCAGCTGTGTGAGAAGTCGGTAACCCAAGCATTGATTAATCATGAATAAAATGTATAAATACATTTATTACTTTAAAAGTTAGTGCCCATTATATAACACAAAAGCTATAACGGAGGGGTTATATTTCACAAACAGGTATAGTCTGACCAGTAGAATCCGGTGCATCTGTGTAGTGTTATCCAATTAAGTTAATTACAGTTACATTTTTCACATTTGGAAAATCTGGACCATGACCAGCACGCACGGCCTATTTTTTTTCGAATATCAGTCACGGGACCTTTAACGTCCACTGTGAAGCAGATGGCAAGTGTCTGCGATCAACATACTGGCAGTATCATTAACCAGGGAGCCACGAGGCTGGAACCGCGAACCCCTGCAAAACAAATGTATTTAAAACGGCTTTTTGTGTTTAATTTGTTGTCCTTTCCCCGCACCTCCAATTAGCACGGTTGACTACATATGGTGCAAAATAAGTTCAACATGCACACATAGAAGTGGCAATCGTGCTACCATTTGGCCGTATGACAATCCAGTCGAAAAGAATCAGTGTCTTCCAGCTGAAAGGAGCAGAGGGAATTTGGTCATCTCCACTGGGGGCCCTTGAACCAGTGGATGGGATTTACAAACTATGGAAATTACAAATAATTGAGGCCAATTCTCCGAATAACAACTACAGCCATCTTCCCAGAAAGTGGTGATCATGAGACCGGGCGGGTTTTGAACGCATGACCTGATTGTAAGTCAAGTGCTCTAACATCTAAATGCAGGGATTCATCTTCTTGGTTCTTTCGGTAAAGTCACGTAGAAGGGAAGTAATAAAATAATAAAAATAAAACATAATAAAACAATTCTCACGACGTTTCGGCCACAACGCAAGCAGCCGTCCTCAGGTGAAAACCAGGTCCGTCGAGGCGACAGAGTCTGAATGAAACAGCACACGAGCTTGGAGCATATATATAAGCTGGGCTCCAAGCTCGTGTGCTGTTTCATTCAGACTCTGTCGCCTCGACGGACCTGGTTTTCACCTGAGGACGGCTGCTTGCGTTGTGGCCGAAACGTCGTGAGAATTGTTTTATTATGTTTTATTTTTATTATTTTATTACTTCCCTTCTACGTGACTTTACCGAAAGAACCAAGAAGATCTAAATGCAGTGCCACTTTGCGAGATATATTTTTTCAATAAACTGTGGCCCAAGGCTCCTGTAAACGTGTGGGTGGTTGCCGAGCAAGAGTTGTCCCGTACGTCTAAAAACAAACGCAGAATTAAATAAAAACCCACGGGTGGCATTTGCAGGTGCATTAACATAAAAGCAAATCTCACGGTTCATTAAAAACTATTGTCTTGGAGACTTAAGAGCCAGCTTCGTCTCTTTACGACTTAAGGAAACAAGCAGTCGATTTAAGGCTTAGACAAATCACACCTGAAAAGGTTACGACGAATTTGCGAAAGTGGATAACTTTTTTTTACGGCAAACGTGTTGTAAATATGGTAATTTTAACATTCATATCGGCTTTGAATATATATATTTATAAAAATGTGCTTTAGGTACGTAAACCACACACACACAAAGCACATCTCATCCCGTGTAGCTCTGTAGACGCCAGTTGCTGCCACTTAATGACGCTGGACTGGGGAGGGAGGGGATGTGACCAATTTTGCTGCCTGACCTTAACATCCATCCTCTTGAGTGTTGTACAGACTGTACCCACTATGCACTTGTTTAAAGTCGAGTCAACTTACGAGGGAAGCTCAGGATAGTTTTAGATGTAATGCGCCAATTATTGCATTTCCCATGTTTTGGGTATTGAACCTAGGTATCTGGGATAAGAGTGCAATACCCTGACAACGACGTCGCCGTTTCGCACGTACACCGCACAGTCACATATACGCAACGGGCGTGTTGTGATTCATCACTCGAAATTACATTGTCACGATGCAGCGTGCCAATTCGATTAATACAATTACAAACTAAACTTTTTTTATTTTAACCAGGCAAGGCCCACTGAGCTATATAGCGCTTTTTTCAGAAGCAACCTGGCCACAAATGGCAGCTCAGCCCAGTGGCTTATCGTGGGGGAAATGTAGTCGCAGCCAAATACAGTAAAACCTTGGATTGCGAGAATAATTCGTTCCGGAAACGTGTTTGTAATCCAAAGCACTCGTATATCAGTTGTGATCACGTGACGCTCGGCAGACAAAGCGTATACACGTACTACTCGTATTGCAAGACCTCGCTCGTTTATCAAATTAATATTTATTTAAAAAATTGCTCGTCTTGCAAAACACTCGCAGACCAAGTTACTCGCAATCCAAGGTTTTACTGTACTCTAAACGCAAGTTTCTAAATGTGGAGGGAAAAGGGGGAGGACCAAGAGAAAAATGTACGCGTCCACAGAGAGAACACTCGCAAACTCCAAATATACAGGCGTCAGGGTCGAGATCGAATCCAACACACCGTGCATTCCAAGCGATACCAGGCGAGGTAATTAACATCTCACCACCGTGGCGCCATAATAATCTATTATTGAGAGGCCTCCACTGGCTAGAGGGAGTTACGTGAACCCATTATGTAGAATATATACAGTACGACATTGAAAAACATCCAGTCATGCACACACAAAGACGTATTAGCCTCTAACAAACACCCACACACACACTTCAATAAATGTGTCCTACAAGTGGCGTTTTCTTTTTTTTTTGTGTAACTCATCACGCCTAGGCAATCTGAATACCAGGTTGAAATTGAAATAATACCAAAACAACTCTATTAAATTTTCATATTAATGGTATGCTGCATGCAGTAAAAGCTCATCTACCCACGAAAGGTTAGTTGTGCGAAATAGTACTTTCAGAATGTCAATAAACATTTATGACTTTTAAAATGAAAGCCTCTACCTCTTTCTCATCCCTTTAGTAAATCCTCACGAAGAAAAAGTGGGCAATTGCGTTAACGATTGTCGAACAGATGCCTGACCCCCATCGTAAAATATTTAATTACCGTTACATCACGGCACGGTGCACATGCTACTATGATTACATTATTAGATCATCCTAATTGGCACGCAATCAGTTTGCAATTTTACTCACAGGAAGTCGAAATACAATCAATGGAGTCCATCACTTTTCTGTTAATGAAGAGCTAACAATGATACTCATAGTTATTGTGACTCGTGAAACAATGGGATAATTGTGCCGGCGGTAGTGAGACGTGTTAGCCTCGTGGCTGTATTCCCAACTTTTCCACCGTGTGCAATGTTTAGTGGTTAAATTGTGGATCGTGACAACCTCATACCTGTCAACCCATACGGTTTACCCGTGTTCTTCAACAGACCAATTGAGTTTTCAGGTCCATACGGTGTACGGCCGTTTCAATACTGGCAAAAAAAAATTACTTGTTTGTCTTGCTCCGTTGTGATGGGACTTTGGAGGATGAACGTAGAGATCTATAAGGGCACGGGGTGATCAATAAGGTCTAAATTGGTCTGTGATAAAGTAGGCACTGATAAGGGGTTGACAGGTACGCAACCTGGCGAACGATTGCTTACTCTTGTAAATGATGTCACGGAGTCTTACGCATCTACAGCATACCGTATCGGATGATTTGGCCGTTTTATCATTTGGGAAAAAAAATAACTTCTTAAGCTCGATGGGCCTCACACGATTTAAACTGCCCGACTCAGCGGTGCACTTTGATTCACACCGCTGCCGAGTAAAACCTCCCCACACTGTTCCCATCGTTCACGGTTCCACGAAGCTACAATCCATCTCACTCCTGCACATGAACTGATCTCATCGCTCCGTCACACGTATATTTACACACACACACACCACAAACAAGATATCTTCGTTAGAGCCTTAAAAAGACTGCTGGGGCAAGTGCTGTTAGCGTGCACGTATAAAGGCCGGCACGGCACACGAAGGGGGGCATGGGTGGTCGGTACCACGTTCAAGGCCGCCTTTGTCTCACTAGTGGCGATGTTTACCCATTGCACCAGATGCAATACTTATTTGTGACGGAGTCGACCTAGGGGAGGCCCAGGACCAGTTCAGAGAGATCACTCTCTGAAGTGGTGGGGTAGCTCATTGAATCCGACGTAACACGACAGCCATGGGGAAAACCTGTCCTCGCACATCGTGTATTTAATTTACTCAGTTCATTTTCATCAAGTTCAAAGTCAGTGTTCCCGTACTAAAATGAACTCGGGGTTTGCGGCTAATCTCCTCGGCCCTGCAATCAAAATTCCACATTCCCGTGGGAGAGAGCAGCTTCGCCCAAACGATGGCTGAGGTCGACTTTCAGGAAGGTCCTTCGGAGACGTTGGACCCAACGTTGCACGTTTACTCGTTTCGCTGAACCCAGACGCATTGACCCTTGACTGGCACTGAACTTGCAAGCTTTACAAATTTTGAGCCGAAAAAAGAAAATGCATTGTTGCGTGCAGCGCAAAGACCAGGGGCGGTTTCTTCATTAGGGCGATTGGGCGACGCACCACCAATGTCATTCAACCACAGAGTCACGCTAGCCGTCACTGTGCCTCTGGATATAGTCTAATCAGCGTCATGTCACGTTCTGTGGAGTACCGTCTCTTTTTGGGCGATTTCACTGCGGCTGAGAATCGCCCCGAGTGGCCCCATAGACTTACATTCAAATATGTTTTTTTTCGACCGGGGGGCGCTGCAATGCATTCTCTATGGCTTCCGGGAGGGCTCGCCCTAACGTGCTTACATCATCATACGTAAGCACGTTTCATCCAACAATATAATTTGTCGCCACCTAGTGGAATTTTTAATAAAATAAACTTGAGTGGATTGTATTAATAGTGAGTATAGAAACAAACAAGATGTATTGTAAGAGTCACTTTATTTTTCATTAATATTAAAGAAGTGAAGTTGCCTTTACATGCTTAAGCTGTTAATTTATCCATTGCATGGGTGGACCTTATCCTTATCAATCATCCAGACATTTGCCCCCCCTGAGAGATTTTGCAGGAGCCGCCACTGGCAAAGACTATACATGCTGTTCAACAAGCGAGTATTTTACACTGATTATAATGTAAACCCGATGGACAGCATTAAGGAACTCATCCACAAGCCATTTAATTAATATTAATTACCCAATAAATGAACGAGTGAATGAATGAGCATAAAACGCCATTGTATTTGCATCCATTAATACAGACGTACGTGCACGAGGGAGAAATCTTCTCCATATAAAGGTAATGGCACACCGTTTGTATGAACGTACCACTGAGGATTCATCTCGTTACCGTTTTGCACACCGAGGTCCTGATATTTTGAGGGCGCAAACGAGTGTGAAATAATACGTTCACAAAGCCCTAATTTACAACAAGTCGAGCATGAATGCAGTTGGCTTAGTAGTGACATCCTCGTTTATGAAGACAAAAAACAAGGCAGAGTTTACGTGCTTAGCCACCTCCCACGCCACCCTTCCTCGCCTCTCATTCTCCCATCATTGCTCCGTTCCCTCCCTTTGCCCTCCTCCCCACCTTCTAACCATACTTCAATGGTCGATGCCCTCGCCAAGTCTCGCATTAGTCCATCTGTCAGGCATCTCTTCCTCCTCCGCTATGGCGACTGACTAGGCCTGTCTCCCCTAACCCTCTCCGGCTTCTAGCTTCTCTTCACATCGCGCGCCAAAGCAAAAGCTGCGTTTCCTTGCCAAGCCTGCCACGCAAAGACACTTGCCTCCTCCTCCCACAAAGCACGCGCCTCATTATAATCTGCGGCAGTCAAAGACTATTCATTTAATCCTTTCGCCAGTCTCATGTCCACGTTGCCGACAGTGGCGATATTCACGAAAGCCTTTTGCCATTTTCACCTTCTGCCCCCCCCACCGCACTACAGAAACTCCGCAGTTCGCCACTCCTTCACAGGTTGCTCGCTAACAGCACTTGCTCCCAAACAGCCCCTTGAAGGCTAGACGGTGGGCTACGTGTCTTGGGCGTTGTCTTTACCGATGGACCAGGACCGTCGCTTGCCAGGTTTCATTTCTCCTTGGCAGCCACCCTCCTCCCCCAGCCATCTGGAATGCCATCCCCGGCTGGACATCAGCAGCACCGCAGTTCGGTGTTCTCACAACTTTTAAGAGAAACGTCAAGGCCTTGCATCTTTTGTCTGGCGTTCTCCACTCATCAAGGGTCACGATCACTCGTGTTTGTGAAATACTCTGCGCGCGTTACGAGTTGCACCGCCCTTTTCATCATCATCAATAGAAGCAACAACTTTGAGAATAGCAATAATACTCATACTCTTAGTTCTTTCGGTAAAGTCACGTAGGTAAAGTTTATAAAAAATATTGTTTTATTTTTATTAATTTTACCTACGTGACTTTACCGAAAGAACTAAGAGTATGAAGCCTTGCAGTCACGAAAGCTTCAAATCTAGAAGCAATAATACAGTTTTTTGTCGGGGGGTTAGATCACGTAAATATATAAATGTGTCGTTAAACCCGTCACCACCCGACGCAGCCAATTAGTAGGTTCGTCACGTAAACAGAACGTGCCAATTCGTTACGAGTACAGCACACTGGTGTGTTGGAGAGCAAAGCCACAACATTTACAATCTGAGAACGTAGCGTGCCATGCGCGAGACGCTTCAGCGCGAGGTTGATTCGCCCTCCGCCGGATTCCTTTCTCCGTCGTTGCTGGCACCTCGCCATCCACTCTTGCCCTGTCCTCTCTCCCTCGATCGCCTCGTTTCTACTCTTGTGCCCCCCACCCATGTACCCCCCATGCTTAGAGATGTATATCTCTCTCGATGTGTCTTGACCAGGGCTGGAGATGAAGGTAGAGTTTGCCTTACATGTGCTTTAAGGTGCCGCGGTGGTGAGATGTTAACTCCCTCGCCTGGTATACAGGAGGTTGTGGGTTCAATCCTGAACCTGACGCCTGCCCAATGTTTGGAGTTTGCATGTTCTCAACGTGATCGCGTGGATTCTTCTCCGGGTCTGCCAGTTTATCCCTCCACATTTAGAATTAACATGCATTTTCATTATTCGGCTGCTGTACATTTCCCCATGTTAAGCCACTTTGTTGAGCTATCGTTTGTGGCCAGGCCTCTTCTGAAAAGAGCTACATAGCTCAGTGGGCCAGACCTGGTAAAATAAAAAAGTATAGTTCAGTAAGGCTGTCGCGTTTTTATGCATTTTCCCTATATCTGTTGTGTTGCTTAAATTTGCTTAGATTTAAATAGCAAACACTTGCGTTATAAAGTAGTGAACCTGATAGGTAGCACCTGCCTGTAATGCATTTAAACAGGACTCAAGCATCACGCCGAGATAGAAGCAGTGGTGACATTTGAATGGGGCCTGTACCCCGCTTCACTAAATGAGAGGTAATCATCCAGCAGTGGATTGACAAACGGATGTAAATTATTATATCCCTCATATTCATCCAAGAGTCATGCATCTTTAGCCTAAGGGCAATACACTTACAACATATCCCACTTGTTTAGAATCACACGAGTTTTATATTTATTTTTGCAAAAGCAACAATTAAGGAAATGTAAACATTGCCACAGGCAAAACATTTTTTAACGAGACCTTTGGAACAGTGAGTGACCTTGATTGCAATTCAGAAGGCACCCTTTAAATTTTGAATTTTTGATTACGTGAAACCTGGCCACATTTCATGATTCACAGATGGCCACATTAAGGGGTGGTTAACCCATAAGCGGTCAAAACAACACCCCGGTCTATCTCTTGCATACCACTTCACCACGTTTCTGGAATGTTAAGCCACTTTGTTGAGCTTTCCCTTCATTTCAAGATTTAATTACCTCGCCTGGAATACAGGAGTCCATCGGGTTCGATCCCAACGCCCGATGTATATTTGGAGTTTTCATGTTCTCCCCATGGTTCAGTGGATTTTTCTCCAGGTCCTCTGGTTTTTCCCTCTACATTTAGATTCAACATACATTTGGAGCATTCGGCTGCGATACATTTCCATATGGTAAGCCACTTTGTTTGAGCTATCATTTGTGGCCAGGTCGTTTCTGAAAAATAGCTACATAGCTCAGTGGGGCCTTACCTGGGAATAAAAAAACTAGTTTTATAATTTCCGTTTATTTTTGTCCCTCAATTTAGTTTCTTTTTTTTTTCAAACCAACACACAGAGCCCTACTGCCACCTTTACCTAACCTTTTCTGGCAACCTCTCGCTCTCATATTATATTTGAACCATTGTTTTTATTCGCGTGCATTTCCTTCGCAACCGTCAAATACATCGTTTGTTGGCTGTGCAATGTCCCTTAAGGACTCCACCACTCATTCTCTGCAATGTTGGTGTGACGTATTTGTTTTGTTGCTGCTGCTGTGCTCACGCAGCCATGGATATCCCTCGTAAAATAGCCGGGCAAGCTTGCTAAACAGAAGCGACATCCGCATGACAAATCAAATAAACTCAACAGTCAAACGAGGCAACGTTAAAGGGCCTCCCTACTTTAACACTATTTTATATAGTCCCGAGTCTGTGGTGAATATTCCACGTTGAGGGCACGTTGAGGGCAAGCTTCACGACAGTACAACCACGATTGTGATGTCTCAAAAGTGGTACGTGTTTTTTATCGACCTGCCAGAAGGGTGATGAGACCAATCGCATCCCTGACTGGGATTGGAACTCGCTGTACAAGTGGTATACACAGGTGGTTTTAATAAACATGCAACAACAAAATACGAAATCAACTGGGTGGCGTAACCTGCCATCGTATATATCCTACAAATCATTTTAAGCTGCGTAGTGATCTGAGAGTATGTGTCACCTAAGCCTCGAATCTTCGGACCGCAGCTGTTATCATGCGAAAGCGTGGGCGAACGAACAGCATAGAGTTAAGGCAGTGTTCAGTTAAAATTAACGGGCCTTGAAAACACGGCAACCTTTTGAGAGCTGGCGAGAGAGATAGAGGCATGGGAAGAGACTGAGAGAGCATATGGCCATATTGACGAAGGAAGGCCCCCTGTGTGCTGTTTTTAGAAGAGGTTGTTTAAGAAATTAATGTAAGTGGATGAGAGTGGATACCAGGAATTTTCATGAGAGCACAGGGTAAGCGACTTGGAGCAGAATACGATTAATGTTGGAAGAATCCAGAGATTAGGGTTAGTGTTCGGAGACGGGGACCCGAGGAAGGGGCAATGCCCATTGCTCCCATTGGTCAGAGTGCTGGGCTTTAGCAAGAAATCAGGAAAGAGGATTCTGGCATTTGAAGTGAGGACATTCGGACATCAATCGCAGGAATAGCTAAGCAACTTCAACATTGTGAACAGAGCAAAGGCAGGCAGAATGCATTGTAGACATAATAAGAGGTTGCCGTAGGTTGGGCACGTGTGTAGCATGGAGGTTGGTGGGTGACTGAGATAAGCATTTAAGTGACACCGAGATGGGGTTGTTGATGAGCCATTAGGGTCTAATTTCTGACCAAAGTGTTGAGACAATTGTCAGCCTGGAAAGGATAGACCAATCTTTTTAATCTTTTTAATGCCATTCTATTAGCAAAAAAAGAGGACATTGTACGGACATCGCAGACAAATGTAGCGGTTTAATGGCCCATACATCTCCTTCTGTAGAGAGTGCACCAACAGGCTTGGTATATTCTAAATCAATCAATCAGTCGATGAAATTCCATTAATTTAACCACAGCAGAGCTCATTGAGATGAAATGTGCTGAGCGTGGTGATGCACGCCTGCAATTGTGTTTCGCAGAGCAGGTTGGTGGATTACACAGAGATTACTGAGACTCTCAACTGCTCAGGGCTATGAGGTAGCCCGAGGGATGTGAGTGACATCTCCTCCCACATGGGGGGTTGCCTCTGGCCACTCTGGCTTCCTCGCACATACAAATCAAGCCGGAGACTTGAAACTCAATTAACCTTTGCCGGATGACTAATGTTAATGAGTGCGTGGTTAATGATGCCGTGGTGGCGAGATGTTAACTACCTCGCTGGTATGCAGGAAGTCGTGGGTTCGATCCCGACCCTGAAGCCTGTCTATTTGTAATTTTGTATGTCTCTCCTCATGGTCACGTGGACTTTTCCCCGGGTCCTCCGGTGTTTCCCTCCACATTTAGAATCAACACGCGTTTGGTGTATTTGGCTGCAGTACATTTCCACATGATGATAAGCCACTTTCGTTGAGCTATAATTTGTGGCCAGGTCGTGTATGAACAAAGAGCTACATAGCTCAGTGGGCTTTACCTCGTAGAAAAAAAAATACATTGGGATCGCCCAGGACCAGTTCAGATATCATTTGCCACTGATGTTAAGCCATGGCCGGGAATTGAACACAATGGAACACGATCATAAGGCAGTGAACTGACATTATTATTTCCAGAATGTCGCAGCTTACATGGAGACAGAATATCTAACAGAGATGTTTATCATGTCCGGACAAATCCTTCCATGATGCAAGCATTTTCCCCTTGATGCTTTTATGAACACACACAATAAACAATAACCATCCACAGAGCTATCAGAGCTGTACAGGGTAAGTCATTTATACTCCACCCTGCATGATTTAATACTGAGCATGATTAGCTATAGTCTAACACTAAAGGAATTCATGCAAAGATAACCAAAATAGGCAAAGCTCGATATTCAAGCGAGCATTGCGTTGAACCAAGTAGTGACTTTGCCAAATTCCTATGGCAAGAGCAATTCATACACAGGACAACCACTGTTGATGTTTCCCAAAGTGGTAACTCATTTTATTCACCCCAGTGAGATGATGGATTAGTCAACCACATCGTCATGATTTCAATTAGCAACCTTCTGATTGTGAGGAGCCCATTTTAAATTAACACACGTCCAGAAATCATATTATGATACTGAGCAATTTCCACATGTGGGATTATTTTTCACGACGAATGAAAACCAACGCATGTATTACACTATCAAACGTCACCCTCCCATCAGCGAATGTGTGTAACGGCTACCGCACACTTGCAGCCACTTGACATGGTTACCGCCATCCAGAAACGAACAAACATTCACCAAGTTCATAAGGGGGAGCGTTGCCCAAAGCTGTCCCGTTGACTGGAATATTGACTCCTTAAACGGACGAACCTTTACACTGTGGCTTTTGGTCGCTCCAGG
Source organism: Lethenteron reissneri (assembly GCF_015708825.2). NCBI lineage: Eukaryota > Metazoa > Chordata > Hyperoartia > Petromyzontiformes > Petromyzontidae > Lethenteron > Lethenteron reissneri. The sequence goes on from NC_083821.1 coordinate 10,029,837, forward strand.
CTGCAAACACATCCGCCACCCGCTGACAGACGATGCTCTTCGATCCAAGCAGAACGAATCCCTCGTCGCAGGTGAACTGGATGGTGGCTCCAAGTCTGTATGGGGATCGCCACCAAATTCGGTTGTGCGTTCAGACAAAGACAAGGGTCCACCGTATAGCCTCAACAGACTTTTGGGGCAAGGGCTGTTAGCGAGCACCTCGTCCAGCACACAAGAGGCTGGGTGGAAAGCACCAGACTCGGCCGCCTTTGTATCCCTGGTGGTGATGATTACACACCATACCAGGTACTCATTTAAGGCTGAGTCGACCTAGGGGAGGCCCAGGACTGGTTCAGATAATGTCCACTGGTTTTCGCCATGAGCAGGAATCGAACTCGGCAGCCAGGTTTGTAGTGCAGCACGCGAACCAGCGCATTCAAACACAGACAAACACATGCATGGCTGCACACAGACAAAGGCATATATATATACTGGGGCAAATGCTGTTCGTGAGCAACTATCAAAGCCGGCACGTCGTACGAAGGAGGACGTAGGTGGCCAAATCAGCATTAAAGTTGAATTTATCAAAGTTGGAATGATCCAAAATTGATTTTCGATTTAAAGCTTTCGTGACTGCAGGGATTCATCTTCTTGTTTCTTTCGGTAAAGTCACGTAGAAGGGAAGTAATAAAATAATAAAAATAAAACATAATAAAATAATAAAACAATTCTCACGACGTTTCGGCTACAACGCAAGCAGCCGTCTTCAGGTGAAGAATGAGACACTACCAAACTAGGAGCTTATATATAAGCTGCATTGGGGGTTGAAGAGCGCCTTAACAAAAAGAATGTGCATGTGAAGAGGGATTTAGCATATTCATGGAAAATGCGTAGGCGTTGGGCGGGGGGGTGTCAAAGTCATATTATGCCCATGCATTATGCAGGATCAGCAGCAACCAAGGGGGGTGCAGGGATTAGCAGTAACAAAGGAAAGGAATGTTAATGATATGTAGCTGCAGTTACTCAACAACCACGTAGAAAACTAAAGTATAAACTACATAAAAAACTAAAGTATAAACTGCATCGCACCATCAGTATACTTACTATACTCTATAATAAGCTGAGTTACTAACAGCAAGTAATACATTACAATTTTACCTCGTAAAAATTCTATAATATGCTTCCATCTAAACCTTATTCTCTTACATCACACGAGCATATACCGTACTATATACTGCCATAGATAAACCCAACATTAAATTATATACTGTATTGCTGTAAACCAACCTATATCTTATACATTTAATATCACACTATGTATTATTCTACACACCCTAATGTGTATCGAAATGGTTTATTACGTCCTTCCAATGATTGCTGAGCCAGAATCCATCTTCTCGGTTAAAGTTGTCTCTGTGTTTGTATATGTGGATCGCCTCATGAACGAATCTCTCATGATAGCCAGATGGCTTGCAGAGAACCTCTGTCTTGGAGAAGTCAATATCATGTGAGCCCACTGAGTTGTAACAGTGATCTGCCACGGCTGAGGTGTTAGTCCTACCGTGTTTCAGGTCAGCTTTATGTTCACGGATGCGGTCCGAGACATGTCGTTTGGTTTCCCCAATGTAACTGCTACCACAGAGGCAACTTAGTTTGTAGACGCCAGGGTACTGTATGTCTGGAACCACATCTTTTACAGACGGTACCAGATCACGGATTTTATGTACTGTGTTGAATCGGACCTGGATCTTGTGTTTAATCAGGATTTTGGAGATCTTTTTTGTGACCCCAGCAATGTAGGGTAAGGTGATGGTCTTGAAAGGCTCCTCAACAGGATCCTTCTTGATGGTTGGAGTGATGGCTTTGCGGATTGTATAGTCGGAGTAACCATTTGCCTTAAGAGCTTGGCGTACGTGTTTGAGTTCACTGGAAATGTGTTCATGGTCGGAGATGCATTGGGCTCTATGATATAGAGTCTTGATGAGGGAATTCTTCTGAGATGGATGGTGGTGGGAATCCGGTTTTAGATCAGCATCCGTGTGGGTGGCTTTCCTGTAGACAGAGTGGCTCATTGAACCATCAAGTCTCCTTTTGATTAGGACATCCAAAAAGGGTAGCTTGCCATCATTTTCGACTTCCATGGTGAATCTGATGGCTGGGTGTATGGAATTGATGTGGTCGAGAAATTGGTCTAGAGCAGGCCGGCCATGTGGCCAGATGACAAAAGTGTCGTCTACGTACCTCTTCCATAAGGTCGGGCGTAGAGTGGCAGTCTGGATGGCGTCCGTCTCAAATTTCTCCATGAAGATGTTGGCTACAACCGGAGATAGGGGGGAGCCCATTGGGGTGCCCTCAATTTGCTTGTAGAAGGTTCCATTCCAGGTGAAGTATGTATTGGTTAAGCAGTGTCTCACCAGGGGGGGTACCCCAGCATTCAGTCCTTGATGAACCAAGTCTTCAATGATTGCGATGGTGTCAGGCACAGGTACCTTGGTGAACAAGGAAACCACATCAAAACTGACAAGCAGGTCGTCTGGGGACAGGGCAATCCCCTTGATTGTCGATACCAGGTCAGTAGAGTTTAGTACTGCAGAGGTGGTTTTTCCAGTGAAAGGCCGTAGGATTTCGGACAAAAAACGAGCCAGTTTGTAAGTGGGGGAGTTGATAGTAGAGACAATGGGACGAAGAGGTGTATCTTCTTTATGTATCTTTGGCAAGCCGTACAATCTTGGTGGTCTGGCTGCAGAAGGTTTCAACGAGAACTGTTTGGTCTGATCAATTAATGCGGTTGAAGCAGAAATGATGTTGTTGGTTTTGGAGACGAGGCTGTTGGTGGGGTCTCTTTTTATTTTTGTATAGCTGCCATCGTTTAGTAGTTCTTGAATTTTGTTGTTGTATTCTATTTTGTCCATGATGACAGTGGCATTGCCTTTGTCGGCTGAGAGGATGACAATGTCATCCCTCTTTTTTAATTGAGCTAATTCAAAACGCTCCTCTTTGCTGATGTTGCTAGCTGGCATCTTAGCGTTTTTGAGGGTTACAGAGATTTCGGATCTTGCTACGTCTGCAGCGATGTGACTCAAGCCCTTGAGAGCTACATCTACTCGAGCAATTATATCATTAACTGGTATGTGTCTAGGTGTGACTGCAAAGTTTAGTCCTTTAGCTAAAACGGATTTCAAACCTTCAGAAATAGGACTGTTACTGCGATTAATTACGACTTTGTTAATATCTAGCTTTTCAATGTGTGGGTCCGGTTTCTTGTTTGAGAGGCGATTGAATTTGGAAATCAAGTTGTCCTTACATTTAGTCGACATAGCGGCAGCTGAAGAGGCAGTCATTTTTTCCACATGTTCCCAATCCGATGTGGACATTGTTACACTCAAAGATAAGTGTGATTTGTAGAGTGTCTTGTCTAACTGATCTAGTTCGGTGCGCGTAAGTCTGATTTTCTCTGAGATAAGAGCTAAGCTAGTTCTAGACAGAATTCGTTTCGCATTAGAAGAAGTTACAGCAGCAGATGTTAGTGTAAATGCGTTTGGTATTACCTTAGAGTCGCGGCATCTCTTCAGAAAGGTGAGAGACTCGATTAGCTGAGCCTTCTTATCCCGGAGCTTGTTGAAGGATCTCAAAGTTATGTGGAAACCCTCCCCGTAGAGGCGGTTAAATTTCGATTTAAAGCTTTCGTGACTGCAGGGATTCATCTTCTTGTTTCTTTCGGTAAAGTCACGTAGAAGGGAAGTAATAAAATAATAAAAATAAAACATAATAAAACAATTCTCACGACGTTTCGGCTACAACGCAAGCAGCCGTCTTCAGGTGAAGAATGAGACACTACCAAACTAGGAGCTTATATATAAGCTGCATTGGGGGTTGAAGAGCGCCTTAACAAAAAGAATGTGCATGTGAAGAGGGATTTAGCATATTCATGGAAAATGCGTAGGCGTTGGGCGGGGGGGTGTCAAAGTCATATTATGCCCATGCATTATGCAGGATCAGCAGCAACCAAGGGGGGTGCAGGGATTAGCAGTAACACTCAAAGATAAGTGTGATTTGTTACTGCTAATCCCTGCACCCCCCTTGGTTGCTGCTGATCCTGCATAATGCATGGGCATAATATGACTTTGACACCCCCCCGCCCAACGCCTACGCATTTTCCATGAATATGCTAAATCCCTCTTCACATGCACATTCTTTTTGTTAAGGCGCTCTTCAACCCCCAATGCAGCTTATATATAAGCTCCTAGTTTGGTAGTGTCTCATTCTTCACCTGAAGACGGCTGCTTGCGTTGTAGCCGAAACGTCGTGAGAATTGTTTTATTATGTTTTATTTTTATTATTTTATTACTTCCCTTCTACGTGACTTTACCGAAAGAAACAAGAAGATGAATCCCTGCAGTCACGAAAGCTTTAAATCGAAATTTAACCGCCTCTACGGGGAGGGTTTCCACATAACTTTGAGATCCTTCAACAAGCTCCGGGATAAGAAGGCTCAGCTAATCGAGTCTCTCACCTTTCTGAAGAGATGCCGCGACTCTAAGGTAATACCAAACGCATTTACACTAACATCTGCTGCTGTAACTTCTTCTAATGCGAAACGAATTCTGTCTAGAACTAGCTTAGCTCTTATCTCAGAGAAAATCAGACTTACGCGCACCGAACTAGATCAGTTAGACAAGACACTCTACAAATCACACTTATCTTTGAGTGTAACAATGTCCACATCGGATTGGGAACATGTGGAAAAAATGACTGCCTCTTCAGCTGCCGCTATGTCGACTAAATGTAAGGACAACTTGATTTCCAAATTCAATCGCCTCTCAAACAAGAAACCGGACCCACACATTGAAAAGCTAGATATTAACAAAGTCGTAATTAATCGCAGTAACAGTCCTATTTCTGAAGGTTTGAAATCCGTTTTAGCTAAAGGACTAAACTTTGCAGTCACACCTAGACACATACCAGTTAATGATATAATTGCTCGAGTAGATGTAGCTCTCAAGGGCTTGAGTCACATCGCTGCAGACGTAGCAAGATCCGAAATCTCTGTAACCCTCAAAAACGCTAAGATGCCAGCTAGCAACATCAGCAAAGCGGAGCGTTTTGAATTAGCTCAATTAAAAAGGAGGGATGACATTGTCATCCTCTCAGCCGACAAAGGCAATGCCACTGTCATCATGGACAAAATAGAATACAACAACAAAATTCAAGAACTACTAAACGATGGCAGCTATACAAAAATAAAAAGAGACCCCACCAACAGCCTCGTCTCCAAAACCAACAACATCATTTCTGCTTCAACCGCATTAATTGATCAGACCAAACAGTTCTCGTTGAAACCTTCTGCAGCCAGACCACCAAGATTGTACGGCTTGCCAAAGATACATAAAGAAGATACACCTCTTCGTCCCATTGTCTCTACTATCAACTCCCCCACTTACAAACTGGCTCGTTTTTTGTCTGAAATCCTACGGCCTTTCACTGGAAAAACCACCTCTGCAGTACTAAACTCTACTGACCTGGTATCGACAATCAAGGGGATTGCCCTGTCCCCAGACGACCTGCTTGTCAGTTTTGATGTGGTTTCCTTGTTCACCAAGGTACCTGTGCCTGACACCATCGCAATCATTGAAGACTTGGTTCATCAAGGACTGAATGCTGGGGTACCCCCCCTGGTGAGACACTGCTTAACCAATACATACTTCACCTGGAATGGAACCTTCTACAAGCAAATTGAGGGCACCCCAATGGGCTCCCCCCTATCTCCGGTTGTAGCCAACATCTTCATGGAGAAATTTGAGACGGACGCCATCCAGACTGCCACTCTACGCCCGACCTTATGGAAGAGGTACGTAGACGACACTTTTGTCATCTGGCCACATGGCCGGCCTGCTCTAGACCAATTTCTCGACCACATCAATTCCATACACCCAGCCATCAGATTCACCATGGAAGTCGAAAATGATGGCAAGCTACCCTTTTTGGATGTCCTAATCAAAAGGAGACCTGATGGTTCAATGAGCCACTCTGTCCACAGGAAAGCCACCCACACGGATGCTTATCTAAAACCGGATTCCCACCACCATCCATCTCAGAAGAATTCCCTCATCAAGACTCTATATCATAGAGCCCAATGCATCTCCGACCATGAACACATTTCCAGTGAACTCAAACACGTACGCCAAGCTCTTAAGGCAAATGGTTACTCCGACTATACAATCCGCAAAGCCATCACTCTAACCATCAAGAAGGATCCTGTTGAGGAGCCTTTCAAGACCATCACCTTACCCTACATTGCTGGGGTCACAAAAAAGATCTCCAAAATCCTGATTAAACACAAGATCCAGGTCCGATTCAACACAGTACATAAAATCCGTGATCTGGTACCGTCTGTAAAAGATGTGGTTCCAGACATACAGTACCCTGGCGTCTACAAACTAAGTTGCCTCTGTGGTAGCAGTTACATTGGGGAAACCAAACGACATGTCTCGGACCGCATCCGTGAACATAAAGCTGACCTGAAACACGGTAGGACTAACACCTCAGCCGTGGCAGATCACTGTTACAACTCAGTGGGCTCACATGATATTGACTTCTCCAAGACAGAGGTTCTCTGCAAGCCATCTGGCTATCATGAGAGATTCGTTCATGAGGCGATCCACATATACAAACACAGAGACAACTTTAACCGAGAAGATGGATTCTGGCTCAGCAATCATTGGAAGGACGTAATAAACCATTTCGATACACATTAGGGTGTGTAGAATAATACATAGTGTGATATTAAATGTATAAGATATAGGTTGGTTTACAGCAATACAGTATATAATTTAATGTTGGGTTTATCTATGGCAGTATATAGTACGGTATATGCTCGTGTGATGTAAGAGAATAAGGTTTAGATGGAAGCATATTATAGAATTTTTACGAGGTAAAATTGTAATGTATTACTTGCTGTTAGTAACTCAGCTTATTATAGAGTATAGTAAGTATACTGATGGTGCGATGCAGTTTATACTTTAGTTTTTTATGTAGTTTATACTTTAGTTTTCTACGTGGTTGTTGAGTAACTGCAGCTACATATCATTAACATTCCTTTCCTTTGTTACTGCTAATCCCTGCACCCCCCTTGGTTGCTGCTGATCCTGCATAATGCATGGGCATAATATGACTTTGACACCCCCCCGCCCAACGCCTACGCATTTTCCATGAATATGCTAAATCCCTCTTCACATGCACATTCTTTTTGTTAAGGCGCTCTTCAACCCCCAATGCAGCTTATATATAAGCTCCTAGTTTGGTAGTGTCTCATTCTTCACCTGAAGACGGCTGCTTGCGTTGTAGCCGAAACGTCGTGAGAATTGTTTTATTATGTTTTATTTTTATTATTTTATTACTTCCCTTCTACGTGACTTTACCGAAAGAAACAAGAAGACCAAAATTGATTGTCAAACAAAATTTACGATGAGTTGTTTTTGATGAGTTGCTTTTTTGCACTCATTATTGACCGGCTTGAAAACTCCCGCTTAATCAAAAGCGGCCTGCTGGGAATCGAAAGCAGGACATCGCCGTTACAATCTCAGCCAATATTGGCAACCTGAAGCCACGCACACGTAGGCAATATGCGGTGAACGGATCCCAGCGTCGCGAGCCGAGCGTAACGTCATCACTCTCTGCCCACCCCCCCCCCCGTCACCGGAAATCGGAGCCGGTTCTCATGCCACGTTCCAGGTCTCCGGGGTCTCCGCATGAGTTTGACGCCTGTGTGAGTCCCCCTTCGCTGGCTGTGAGAGACAGAGAGAGAGGAGATCACAACGGCGTGAAACCCACAGCACATCGCCACTCCCTCCCCTCCACTAGATCCTGCAGCAGTTGCGCAGTCGACGGTGAACCTCCAGGTAAGTGGCAACAACAACAAAATCACGGCGATATGGAACCGTAAATGCTTCACGGAGACTCACACATTGTACAATCCACTGCTCTAGATTTAAAACGAATTTCTTTCGAACTGATTTGTATCGTTGTTAGTTTGTTGTCCTTCCCCCGCACCTCTGTTTAACAAGGTTGGCTACGTAGGGTGCGAAAGAATCTCAACATACGTACACTGCAGAATGAAGGCATCGCCACGCGAGTGGTTCTTTGACTACGCTGACTAGTGCGGCTTGGTGAAAGTGAGGAGCATTGGCGTTGCAGCACGGTAGGGTACAACAATAGATATTTCTGCACTGCAGATCTGATTAAATCTAGGTGATGTGCATTCTAGGTGATGTGTCATAGGACGATTTAATATTTAAACAATAGTCGATTAACATATGGATAAAATTTATATATATAAAATCGCAAATCTGTCTGTCTGTCTGTGTGTGTGTCTGTGTGTCGCCGGACCATACGCAGTTTCATTGGACGGCGGTTGCCCCTGGCAACGGGTAGCGATGCATTCGCCGCGGGGTGGACGCCATTTTTAATTCCCGTTTAAAATATGCGCATGCATTAACACGCGACTCTGAGGTAAATTCATCAAAGTTTCACGCCCTCTTCACTCCCCCCCCCACCACAATGTGTGCAATTACTATTATAGGGTCGGTAGATTATAAAATTATAGCGATTAGACAGTATTATTGTAGCGCGGGGGGGGGGGGGGGAACGGCACCCGTACCCAGCCTCAGCCGGGTGGGCAATTTAGGCGAGGCCGGAGGCTCTGCACGGTACTAGGCCTCGACACCCACCGCGCGACTCTGAGGTAAATTCATCAAAGTTTCACGTCCTCTTCACTCCCCCCCCCACCACAATGTGTGCAATTACTATTATAGGGTCGGTAGATTATAAAATTATAGCGATTAGACAGTATTATTGTAGCGCGGGGGGGGGGGGGGGGAACGGCACCCGTACCCAGCCTCAGCCGGGTGGGCAATTTAGGCGAGGCCGGAGGCTCTGCACGGTACTAGGCCTCGACACCCACCACACGACTCTGAGGTAAATTCATCAAAGTTTCACGTCCTCTTCACTCCCCCGCCACCCCAATGTGTGCAATTACTATTATAGGGTCGGTAGATAATAAAATTATAGCGATTACACAGTATTATTGTAGCGCGGGGGGGGGGGGGTAACGGCCCCGGTACCCAGCCTCAGCTGGGTGGGCAATTTAGGCGAGGCCGGAGGCTCTGCACGGTACTAGGCCTCGACACCCACCACGCGACTCTGAGGTAAATTCATCAAAGTTTCACGTCCTCTTCACTCCCCCGCCACCCCAATGTGTGCAATTACTATTATAGGGTCGGTAGATAATTAAATTATAGCGATTAGACAGTATTATTGTAGCGCGGGGGGGGGGGGGGGGTAACGGCCCCGGTACCCAGCCTCAGCCGGGTGGGCAATTTAGGCGAGGCCGGAGGCTCTGCACGGTACTAGGCCTCGACACCCCACCACACTATAGGCCGTACATATTACTGCACAGCGGCCAAGGAGATCGTGGCTGGGGGGGGGGGGCAGGGGTAGCAGCCCATCTGTGTATATATGTAAGGTTATTAAGAAATATATTTTTCACCCGGGCAACGCCGGGTACTTATGCTAGTACAACTATAATATCATTCCGGACCTCTGGAACACCTTAAAATAAGCATTGATCTCCTCTCGTCATAGAAGCTTCAGATCCCGGTAAAAATGGGGATCAATGTGTGGTAACTCAAAAGGGGTCAATTGATGGAGAGTCTGACCTCTACCAAAGGAATGTGATATTTCCACTATGACCAAGGAGATTCGAATCAGACTCTTCATTTCGACTAGAGGAGGAATCCGATGAGCTATGAAGCTCTTTTTGTCACAGATGTCCCAATATGGGCACGGGGTCAGCAAAGTTACAATAGCAAACAACACAAAAAACACAATATGAGTGCAAAATAGATAAATAAGTCATTTAAAAAAATATTCTATAAGTCCTATTTATCAAGCTTGGACAAGGCAGCAAAAACAAGATAAAAACAGTGCCAGACCACACCAGGATAACACCACACAGCAAGTAACCCCTCATTAAAATGGCACATTAACATGTCACTATCGATACACAGGGGGTGAGGATCAAAGTAAAGTGTTGCCACAGTGCGCATGTGAACAGGGAGACAGCATGACTTGAGAGCTAAAGATGCCGCGCGCAGTAGGCGATGATTTATCAAATTTACCTCATTAAAAAAAAAATTTCTTCAGTTCACGACAACGTGCATCGAGGCGTAAACATCAGGCTTTGCATTTATCGGGCGCTTAACAAGGAAACTTTGTGTTGCCATCGCTGTGAAGTGTTTAGAATACAAACGTACGAATTGAGAACTTTTGTCCACCATCCTTGCCAGGATAAAGCTTCACACCACTGAACTTCAGGTCTTTTGCCTTTTTCACTGAAAGAGAGAAAAAACGGAACAGAGCGATCATTACGTACAAAGGAGAACTTCAATATCGCATACTTTAACGACAAAAATTGTTATCTTTCTCCATCACATCATCTTGATTGTGCTCTCAGCATTATGTCATGAGAAAAAGTGTCCATCATATCTATCGCAGTGTAACCCTTTATGCTGTACGTCCCCCCAACCTCCAATTAGCACAGTTGGTTATGTACGGTACGAACAAAGTTCAACATACATACAAGGAAGCAAATATCAGAGTTACCTTTGACACTTTTCCACCTCGAGCAATGTTCGATACATGAGAATCAATACTTTTGTTTAATTCTCAGAGCCGGAATTTAGCCAAGATAAGTGCAGAAACAAATTGAACGCGATTATTTTTTCATGCTGTCATTGCTAACTGGGGTCAGACCATTATCAAGTCACTACACTTGAAAACCGCGTCAAATCACACATACTCGAACCATGGGTCTCAGCGGAACTAGAAGTTGTAACCTCCCTAAATATTTGCCAATCACGGCACACCACTCATGCCCTGCTCAGCAAAGTATAATAGATCAGGTAGAGTGAAAATGCAAAATAGGTTATTTTTCTTCTCCTAATCATTTTTTTTACACAAATAAATGAATGCTCGAATTCTAACGGAAAAACTGTGCCAAGAGTTTATCGTATTTAGGCAATAACGCAACGGTTATTTGACTGGGGAAGAAAAGCAGATTGCACACTCATTACCAGTTTGCCACGACCAGGCCCACTCTTCTGCACAGCCAGTGAGAGGTTGTATCACAAAGGCCCAGTGCACGCCCACACACCGGTATTAAATGCAATTTCAAGACTCCTGATGAGACATTCTATTGTAATTACATTTCGGGGGAAAAAAAAAACTTTATAGTAAATGCCTCCCAAATGTGGTCGACTGAGACAAAGCAAATGTAAAAAAAAATGACAGCAGGTTTTTTAAATATATAAACTCACTTCCGTTCTCATTACTACTGCTGGCATATGTGTGCTTGCCCGAGGCAGGCCACAGCATAACTCAGTGCTCTCTTTCTCATTATCACGACCGAGTGGCTTAGTGGCATGGCGAGGTTGGATCGCAATCGAGAGGTTTTCGAGGTTCAAAACCCTGGGTCGCCGGTTTGACTCAGCCACATGGTCCCATCAGGGGTTAACAATATGAGTAGCACGCTGTGGGAAATTCAACAGCGGTTGTCCAGTAGAAAGGCTCACCCTGCCATAGGAATGTGGAACTTCCACCACTGGCTCTTGCAGGGCTGTGAACAGGAGATGGGTGCCAATGCCTCCAATGCTCATTTGAGCAGGAGATCACTCTGACTCGATTTATGAAAAGGGTGTTAGGATTACATTTTCCAGGAGGCACAAATTTACAGTGGAAAGTCTTGCAAACTCATGAGTGAATTAATATGCAGATGAATATATTGAAATAATTTGTCGTGTGGTATCTTGCACAATTTAGAAAAGCAAGATTTGCCATCCTTTGACGTTGTTGCATTTCCTGACATATTTTGTCCACCATCTGGTTTTACTGCTTCTAAGCCTCCCTCGGGAAAGTCTCTGCATCTGCAAGCTGCACCTCCGATTTGCATGGTTGGCAAAATACGGTGCGAAATAAGTTCAACGTACATACATACGTACAAGCCGACCCTCAAAAGGTGGTTCAAGTGGCCTGAAAACACCAATTGATTTCATTCACGACACGGATGATCCCGTTTAGCCAGAATCCTGTCTTTTTTTTACACGGGAGATCCGTGGTGTGCGTGAGCAGCAGCAGCAGGAGCAACAAAAACAGAAGACAAAAACCATCAACATTGCAGATTATTAGTAGAAGGTCCTTTAAGAAAATGTTGCACAACAAGCGAGGTATTCAATGGTCGTAAACGAATGACACGTACAATAGGAAAAAAGGCTAAAACATAATATGAGAGCAAGGGGTGTCCGAGAACGTTCGGTACATGTCCAAGTAATCTCCGTGATTTGTTTTTAATAGGGAAAGAAAGAGTGGATGTGAATGGAGGGAACCAAGCTGCGAACGAAGGCGACCAACCAAACTGAAAGAACGAATTAGTGAGTGCACGAAAAATACCCACAAAAATTGAAATACATGTTTTAACTAAATTGTCCAAATTACCCACAGTAAGCGTTTAACCACTGGTGGGGTGGACAGAGGTGAACGGGACATGCGAAACTTGCACACACAACGCAATGTTCGGTCGCTCTCCGTTGGCGCGAGTTTTTCAATTGGGCATTTTTTGTTTTTTTTTGTTTTAACAAGCATAAAAACACAGGGAACACATAATCAGTGTCTTTCCCGAGAACAAGATGTCAACTGGTGCCCCCAACACACGAAGTTTTTGCTCAAATGGCTGAACAGGCCAAGGCAAAACTCTGCTCTGCCAACAAGGCCAATTAGAAATGTGTGCACACAAATATCAGAACAATAACAGCAAATGTAGGTAAGTGTTTAAAACAATCCTCCCTGTTTGCTTATTGAAAACAAAATATTTCACGTAGTCATCAGCAGTCACAACACTTTGGTATGTAAAAATGGAGAATGCATTCCAGTTATTATCTAAGTGTCTCTCAGCCCAAGTGACCCAGGCACAATGCTCACCTCATTTGGTAGCCAGCCCTGTTGTAAGACAACCACTGCTGAGTTTCTACAACATTGTCAGTACTTTATAGACCCCAGAGTCTCGACCAGGGGTCGTTAACCTGCGGCTCTGGAGCGGCATGCGGCTCATTAGGGATCGCTTCGTCACGTTTATTTATTAAGCAACCACCGTCTTCATATTCACACGCGTTGCTGCTCTTGAAATGTTCAGTATTAGATTTTTTTTACCGAATTCGAAATTTAAAAAAATGGCTCTTCTTCTTGTTTTGGTTGCTGACCCCTGGTCAAGAGGGATGATGGGTTGAATGTATTCCCTATAAAGAATTGTTATTTGTAAGCTTCTAATTGTGAGTCAACTGCTCTGGCACAACACTACCCAGCTTGTTATCCTCATCATCATCATCAACTCGAATCCACTGCTGCGTGCAGGCCCGTTGACTTTGTCTCCCACAACGTCCCCCGCAATGCCGCACAATCAGCTGATCTCATCTCCACATCTTTGCTGTTTTCGCCCTGCCAGACGGCAGTCTCGCCTGCATTGCAGTGCGGTGCACCGAGTAACGCTCCCAACGCTGTTCATACGAAAAAAAAACCAGCCCGCATAGTTTCGATTTAAAGCTTTCGTGACTGCAGGGATTCATCTTCTTAAAACAATTTTTTTATTATGTTTTATTTTTATTATTTTATTACTTCCCTTCTACGTGACTTTACCGAAAGAACCAAGAAGATCAGCCCGCATAGCTTAAAGGAACGAGTTATATTGGCGCACACGATGCGCATATTAAAGCTGACGCAGCGTATAGGATGGTAATGATTTATTATTATTCATCAGTACGCTATGTTTATGTCTACCCAGGAATGCCTCACCCCAAGTCTCAAGGACGCTATGTGGTGATATTCCTACGCGTAATCCCAATTGAGTAATTTTCAGGAAAGTTTTAAGCGTCGAATGACATTGCATAATTTTTTTTTGTAGCTATAGGAGGAAATCTGTGAACCCGGAGGAACCCCGTATAGAACAGGTGGAGAACATATAAGGGGCCGTCCATAAATGACGTCACACACCTAGTGGGGGGGTCAGACATTTGTGACGATGTGTGACGAGGGGGGGGGGTGAGAAATGTTACGTCACATCAAAATGCGCAACTTTAAATAAATATAGACAACACGTTCTACTTAATTAAATCTACTTTAAAATACATGTTTTCTCCTACAACATCAGAGTGCAGCGCCACATTAAATACGCACTAGAATGACAATAGTTTAAAGCGATTTGAAGCATTTTTTTTGGGGGGGGGTCAGAGCTTTGTGACGTCATATTTAAGGGGGGGGGGGGTCCGACTTTTTGTGACGCCGTGTGACGAAGGGAGAGGGGGGTCAAGAATCGTCCAAAATCGCCTGACGTCATTTATGGACGGCCCCTAAGTGTCATGTAGAAAGGCGCCCGGGTTGGGAATCTAACCCAGGATATGTTGCTGTGAGGCACAATTGCTACCACAGCGCCACCATCCTGCCGCACAAGCCTTGGGTTCTACACCATGCCTGGCCACTTCTTCTCCCCATTGCTGATGTTCTCACACTGCCTCAGGTTCCTCATTAAGTTCCGATTACCACAACCCTAAACCGCATCCGCTCGAACCATGGCAGATGTTGGACACTTAATACACGGGTGCGGGGGAAAAAATCCAGTGTTAACGATTGTGGTGAGTCAGAACAGAATCGTGAAACGTATCGCGACTCAATGCCCAATTCACAAGTACGAAGGAGGAGGCGTCATCACAGAGACACACTCTGCTACTCCTGACGCAATTATTTGGCCCAACCACCTCAATGCAACATTATAACTGTTGCCCTATATCAAAAAGGTGCATTGAAAATGTTTGATACTCCTACTGATACTCCTGCTGTCATAGAGTGACTCATGCAGCCAGCTATGGCTGCAAAGTTTGGTCGTACATGTTGTTTATGTCGTTTATTGTAAAATTTCAATCACAGTTCCTATGATCACTGTTACATTGCTTTAATAGCTTTATTTTGGTGATTTCGAAAACGTTTTGGTTTAGCCATATTTGTTTGTAGTAGTACAGAGTTGGACTGATAACTTTAATCTAAATTGTCTTATGGTTGTTATTGTTCGACTTGCATCCCACTGGATTTTTTGCACACAGCATTGATATACGGTGCTTTTTCCGGAAGACTTTGCTGTTTTTTCCTGGATTTTTCTATTTGCGCGTTGTCACTTTAAGATGTTTCTTGTTCACGTTTTTGTTTGTTGCGGTTGCACCCGATTCAAGAGCCGAATGGCTCACAGGGCTATACCTAATAAATGAAACTGAAACTGAATATCAGCCGTACGAAGAAGAACACTGCAGCAGTTGTGAGTTGGCCACAAAATCAAGCCTAGGTCGCCGCGATAGTAATGCTTTGTTGAACCGCCACACCGCTAAAAGTCCCACGGCGTCAATACGCATTCACACGACGTCCACATACGGCGAATGGAAATTCACGCGGAAATTGTGGATATCAGCTGTCGGCTCTGCAAATACCGCCTCGATCACATACGCACCGACCATTCTCGCAATAACAGCAAAACGACAACATGCCCTTGCATTTTTGTTCGCTGGCATTTTCCGTATCAGCCGTGCCTCATCGATTTCATCTGGTTTGCTAACATTAAAAAAAACTATGGACAACTCTAACTCGCTCATTCAGACGTATGGAACGCACCGTCTCCCACTCGCAGACGATACAAGATCAGAGGGTAAAAACTGAGGGCGTGAGGAGAAATGCTTAAAATCTCATCTGTAACCGTTTCCAATTACGTACACGTACCGAGGCTCCCACAAGGTGATACGGCACAGGTTTGCGCCAGATATGTTGTCGCTACAGTTGTCTGTGGCGAGTACAATACAATGTCTTTTAAAAACAACGGTGTTTCGGCTCTCTAAATCAAATTAAACTGGGGGAAGGAAAGCTGTGTTCCAACTCTAGAAAGACGAGAAAATTCCCTACTGCCTCAGCGTATACACCAGCGCCATATTTTCGCTGAATGGGAAAGAAATAATCAGATTGTCAGTTTGCAATCAGACAATGATGCCTGGAAATATATCACAAAATGAATAGACAATTGCGTACATCACACCTATACACATATTAAATGTGAATAGGGGCCGTCTATAAATGACGTCACACGCCTTAGGAGGGGGGGGGGGGTCAGACATATGTGACGATGTGTGACGAGGGGGGGAGGGTTTGAGAAATGTTATGTCACATGAAAATGCGACACTTTAAATAAATATAGAATTGTTATAACAACACTAATTGTTATAACAACCCTCCTACAACATCAGAGTGAAGCGATGGGAACGAAAGCTGGCGAGTATGCAAATGCGGATTCTAAGGAGAATCCTGAAAGTCAGCTGGGTCGAAAAAAACAAGTATTACAAAGAGAAAAGCAAAGTCAACCAACGTATTAATGCCAGAGCGATAAGGAAGATAAAATGTTTGGGACGTGTGATAAGACCAGAGGGCCGGAGCGAATTTGTGCATTGTGGTGAAGATTTAGAGAAATAAATGGAAAAGAGAGACAACGTCGTGACAACACACTGAAGCAGTGGCGGTCTAAGACTGTGGACCCAAGATTGGAGATGACTAATGATGATGATGATCTACAACCCTTTTGGAAATGCCACTGCTGGATGAGGGCCTTCCCACACTGTGTGGGTTATAGGATTTTCTAAATATATATATTTTTTATCATACTTCACCACACTCGTCAGTTTGGGTTAGTGAAGATTGGGAACATTGCCTTGAGAGCATAGGACAGAACAATGGATGCTGTAGCATCTCCACACTGCTGCCCACAACATAGCCCCAGAGAAACCTGTAACCGAAGCCTATAACGACAAGCTGATTTTATGGATCTCAGTCGCCCATACAAGCACTATCCAGGCTTAACCCCACCGATCTTCCGAGATCTTCCGAGATCAGGCACATTCCACGTGAATTGACCTCAGGCCACATTAGAAGCACGTGTGCCTCCATTATATCCGCGCAAAAGGAGCATGGGCTGTAATTACACATGAACACCACACTAATTTAAAAACAATGACTCACATTATGCACTGTAATAAACTCACTTTACGTAAATGTATTATATTCACTTCTGCACGCAAATTGTAATTTGCCTTGCTTTTTTCTTTACAATTTCAACACTCCCCGGGGGGTCTCATTAGGCCCTTCAAGAGGAGTCTTTTGAAACGAAAACTGCAGCTTACAATCGTTTACCGTCCTGAAAACCCTACACTTCATTGCCAAGGACTTTCCAAAAGTATCATCCAGGGCGTGCATCTCTTGCTGCGCTGAAGGTACTTTTTTTTATTTTGTCCAAAAGTATTATATTGAACAAACGATTCGGGTTACACACAGAGAGGTAATGGTTGGAGAATAACACACACGGCTATAGACACAATGCGAATTACAATGATTATATTACACTATGTATTATTCTACCCACCCTACTGCACACCACACTGCTGCATATTCACCATACAACTACGAATTTTAACATATTCATGGGAAATGCAGATATGCGACTAGTACTACTTGTGAAATGCAGCTGTGTGGTGTGCAGTAGGGTGGGTAGAATAATACATAGTGTAAAATTACATAAATATGCTAAAATTCCTCTTGATATGCTAATTATTTTGTCAAGGCGCTCTTCCTCCTCCCTCCCAGCTTAAATAGACGCTCCAAGCCCAGGACGTGTCATTCACACTCTGTCTTATCGACAGACCTGTTCTTCACCTGAGGACGGCTGCTTGCGTTGTGGCCGAAACGTCGTGAGAATTATTTTATAATGTTTTTTATTATTATTTATTATTTCCATTCTACGTGACTTTACCGAAAGAACCAAGAAGATGGATCCTTAGACGAGTCTCACATAGCTGCGGCTCCACGATCACAATAAACGTGACCCAAGCAGGCGCGGCTCGTCCACTAGGGGCGCTGGGGCGGAGCACCAACAAGCAGCTGGAGATGAGAAAATTCATTTTCGAATAAGAACATACTTTTCTATATAAAAAAAAAAATTGGCTGTGTTTAATGATTCTTTCAACGTGAATTTCCCTTCGTTCATTGCGACCAGCTTCGCGTTTTAGCCACGCCGTTTGAGACCAATTCAGGGCGGTGAAAAGGGCGCCCATGGGTGTAATGAAAGGACGTCACAACGCGAGGTGGCACTGTGCCAATAAAGCACTGCTTTTGGCAGTGTCAAATGGGTTGCGTAGTATGGACTTGAGGGTCATTGGGACAGCATTTGAGTGCGTTGTTTTGTTTTGTATTGTTTATAAATGCCTACCGTGAGTAGATAAGACAGTTATATCACTTTCAATAGAATACCAATAGCATGCGGAGGTTTTAATCATGAGAACACCATATTTTCAGAGGTCACTCACAACAGCCCCACCTCGTGGAAATGCCACGTGCAGCCACTGGACCCAAGGCGTGCCGAGCTATTCCTGTAATGACCACCATGGCCTATTATGTCCCATCGCTTTGGCTCCATAGGCATAGCACCCCCCTCCACTCTCCTCCCTTCCCCGCAACTAGGATTGTATGTTGTATGTACATTAAACTTATTTCCCACAGTACGTAGCCCACCATGCTAATCGCATCTGTGGGGGAGCAACAACAAAATAAACACCAGTTGTAAAGAATTTCGTTTGCAATCTAGATTGAAAAATGCTTATCTCCAGCGGCTTCCAAATACCAGAAGGAAGAGCGTACCAGACGGCTGGAGAAGTGCATCTGAAAGCGCGCGATGCTGTGACCATCTTTGTTCGATGGCCAGCCAATGAGAGGATGACCTTGACGAGATCAGCAAGATACAGTAGAACCTCTGGTCATGACCATAATTCGTTCCATAACTTTGGTCGCAACCCGATTTGGTCGTGACTCGAACCTAATTTCCCCATTGGATTGTATGTAAATACGATTAATCCGTTCCAGACTCCTACGAACTGTATATAAATATTGCTTTTTAAAGATTTTTAAGCACAAAAATAGTTAACTATGCCATATAATTCACAGTGTAATAGTAAAATAAATGTAAAAACATTGAATAACACTGAGAAAACCTTGAACAACAGAGAAAACTAACATTGCCGCGTCAAGGTTTAGAATCGTTCAACAAGATGATTGTTTCGTCTGCTACATCAGTCGGTCGATTCTAAGAGAGAGATAACATTCGTACGAGCAATTAATGTTTCTATTGAAAGTCAATTAACAGTAATATTTGGGTACAATATTGTTTTTGGAAGCATTCAGGGTAATATCGTATGAACGTTTACTTCACCGCATCATCGTATGAATGATGCGAGAAGAGATTAACGGGTTCTTATGTTAGCGATTTACGTACTCAGCGCTTTCGCTCTCTAAATTACGGCTTGAATGAGGGGGGAGGGGTATGACTACACTCACAAAATTAATATCTTACTAGGAATTTTACATAAGAAAAGTTATATATATTACTGTTACGCTTTGTGTTGTGTTGTTTGTTTACAACAAACAACACAACAAACAACAGGAAATTTGGCGCTTACAAAAAAAATGGCGCAGAAGGGGAAATCGGCTGCGGCCATGTTTGATCGTCACCCGAGTTTGTGTTCGTGACCAGATTCAACATTTTGTGAATTTTTTGGTCGTAACCCGATTTGGTCGTGGGCAGAAGTGTTCGTGACCAGAGGTTCTACTGTATTGTGGTTCACTTGTGGCGAGCATTTTGCGTGTAATGAGCACGACCTCATAATGTATTCGTTTGCAACCCGAAACCAACGCCGCTTGGCGACCATTGGACGGACATGGTCGCATCTTGCAGCACCAGTCACGACACGCACCAGATAATTTTGTAGACGCTGCAGATTTGTAAGCTGTCATGGAAACCGTTGTTGATTTTGTAAACGTTGCAGCTTAAGACACTGCAGCTTGGTAAGCTTGACAAGCTGCAGCTTCTTAACTACGGTTTCAACAACATTCTTTTTTGCGAAACGTTGCATGCACAGATGCTCTGGAGACTGGGAGATCATTGATCGATGTTCGGACCCCGGGTTGGTGTCCTACTAGACATCTGTGAAAAAGAGCTTCATAGCTCATCGAATTAGGGGCCGTCCATAAAAGACGTCACACGATTTTGGACAATTTTTGACCCCCCTCCCTCGTCACACGGCGTCACAAAAAGTCAGACCCGCCCTCAAATATGACATCACAAAGCTCTGCCGCCCCCCCAAACCATATTTCCATTTTGAAAATAAAACATCCTTCAAATCGCTTTAAACTATTGTCATTGTAGTACGTTTAATGTGGCGCTGAACTCTGATGTAGGAGAAAACATGTATTTAAAAGTATATTTAATTAAGTAGAACGTGTTGTCTATATCTATTTAAAGTTGCGCAATTTGATGTGACGTCACATTTATCAACCCCCCCCCCCCTCGTCACACATCGTCACAAATGTCTGACCCCCCCCCCCCCCCCCAGGTGCGTGACGTCATTTATGGACAGCGCCTTACGCCAGTATAACTAATTATTATGATTCTGAATAATTAGTTACGAGTCGTGATCTCTCACGTGACAGGGGCCGTTGAAAGCTGCCCATCTTCCACTGTGATATGATACGATGCAATACAATATACATGTTCACCCTATGATAATTATTGCGAAATCAGTTTTCCATAACTTCATAATCTGAATAGGGTTTACCCTTCCTGATAATAAACCATGTGTTCAGATGTTCAAACACCAAATAGAGACCTTTTGCAAGGAATCAGGTCTGCATTAATCACGCGTACTTGTGGCGAACATGCAAACAAAACATGCTCTGACAATATGGCATTGTCTTTGAAAGTGATTGGCCTACACCAGAGGCAGTCTTCTCTATGGCCTAGCCTCACTAATGTCAGGCCAGAGAATGCCAAAAGGCGAACATGTTCACCAAAAGTACGTGTGGTCAATGCAGACTTGATTGCAAAAGGTATCTATTTGTTGTTTTAACATCTTAACACCTGTTGTATTGCCAGGACGGGTAAAATCTATTCTTATTTTTCATGCTTTGATATTAGAAAAAAGGTCCCATTATATATCGTTGTCATTGTATTTCACAATTTTAATTAATAATTTATCTTGCTTTCTTTTACCTACTGTGCGAATAAAAGTTGTCTTGCCTCACGGCAGATGGGGAGCGTACGTTAACAGAAGTTCCTGTTTTTTTATGCTAATGTTGGTCACGTGACCAGGAAGTGACGATGTCAGATTTCCACTGTACCACGCGGGCTTCAGCCATTACTCAGATAAGTCAAGATGGCGGCACGCATCGCATCTCAGTGAGACCACAGCCGCACTTGTCCATTGTGGGAGCTTAAGAAGCATTATCTGTAAGTTGTTTATATTCTTATAATGTTGGAAATTCTGTTGTAATGTTGGAATGACCGTTATAGCAACGTAAATGCCTTTATGGTGCCGTTAAGTTGTTGTAGTAAATACGAGGCCTAGTTAGTAACGAAGCCTGTGACTTTCCTTATTGTGGATGTTACTTGTGATTTAGTAGGTCGAGTCAGACTTGTGCCTATGTTGCGATCCTGAGAGTGATGACGAAGTATCTCATCCACAGTTTAGTGTTAAGTGTAATGCTGTTCATTTGGGGTGCAGTGGGATGAATACACTGTGCCTGTATGCAACGCACCAGCTTGTGCCTTTGTCTAGTTGTTCAGGGGTAATGTGGGGGCCTGGTCCTTCCAGGATCTATTGTTATCTGAGACAATGTTCTGATGCTGTGGTGTTCATTGTGTGGGTGTTTCCGAATTATAACAGATGCTGTATCTGTGTTTTCTCACCAGTTTTACCTGTTACAATCAATAAATGACGATCGGAGTTGGACGGTCATCCTGGCTCCAAGGGTTTATTGAACACATGGTTATCTACTCGACTAGCGGTGCAACGCAGCGCACAGCGAGGCCGAGATAAAAGTGTTTCAACTTGCAGTTCAATCATTCCAAATTGATATCTATAAGACGTATGATGCACATGTTGTCAGCTACACGATAAATAATTAAGCAAAAATTGCACTCATAGCCATCGTACTTTGTATTACTCCAGAGAACATTTTGCAAAGTACGAATTTAATGGTTAATGGGGATGGGTAATTGACGTGATTTAGAACTTTAATCACTATTATTATGATGTATTTTTATTATTTTATTATTTCCCTTCTGCGTGACTTTACCGAAAGAACCAAGAAGATACTGTACTCTTGTTATGTCAGGAAATACTATATGAAAACAATTCAATGAGCAACAATTACCATGTAAGTGATATTTAGCAAAACGGATGATACAATTAATGTGGACTTTATATCTTACAATACATTGGCAAATTATTTTAAATGTTTGCAGTTTTCTGCTATGTTTATATATATATGTACTTTTAAATCTAAACTGAAAACGCATTTCGTTAGAACTGCTTTTTGCGATTCGATTGTTGTCCATCTCCCGCGCCTCCAATTAGCACGGTTGGCTACGTATGGTGAGAAAGAAGTTGGCCATACATAGACAGTTATCAATCGCCACATACATTGTGTACAACATCTCTCGAGCAATACTTTGTATTTGTAAAAGCAGACGTGGGTTGTAGACAATTCACTATATTCGAAAATACAGTTGATTTTACATACACAGCAAAACTATTGGATTGCTGCTGACTGTTCCAGCGGATAACGTGGGGGACTAAGAGGAGACGGTGGGGTGGGTGATAGATGTGGAACCGGTGGGACTAAGAGGAGACGGTGGGGCTATGTGAGCCTGTACACAGACACGGGCTGGCCCACCACCCTCTAGTATCCATTCACAAAGCACAGCACCTGACGTTGGGCCTACGCGACAGCGTGATATGTTGTGTGTACGCAGTGGCGGCTCCTGCAAAATCTCTCAGGGGGGGCAAATGTCTGGATGATTGATAAGAATAAGGTCCACCCATGCAATGGATAAATTAACAGCTTAAGCATGTAAAGGCAACTTCACTTCTTTAATATTAATGAAAAATAAAGTGACTCTTACAATACATATTGTTTGTTTCTATACTCACTATTAAAACAAACCACTCAAGTTTATTTTATTAAAGATTCCACTAGGTGGCCACAAATTATATTGTTGGATGAAACGTGCTTACGTATGATGACGTAAGCACGTATGATGACGTAAGCACGCTAGGGCGAGCCCTCCCGGAAGCCATAGAGAATGCATTGCAGCGCCCCCATTCGAAAAAAAAACATCTTTGAATGTAAGTCTATGGGGCCACTCGGGGCGATTCTCAGCCGGAGTGAAATCACCCAAAAAGAGGCGGTACTCCACAGAACGTAGCATGACGCTGATTGGACTATATCCAGAGGCTGCAGTGACGGCTAGCGTGACTCTGTGGTTGAATGACATTGGTGGTGCGTCGCCCAATCGCCCTAATGAAGAAACCGCCCCTGCGTGTACGGTGTCCCCATTCCGCACGCGACCTCACAACCTTCCCACTGGCGAGTCGAGTGGCTCTGCCGCAGCTACACACGTGACGCGATCTCGGAGGGTGCCTCCGCTTGAGTGAAGCCTCTTGAGGAAGGCATCAAAAGCCATTGTGACAGCTGGCGGTGAGAATTACATGCTCCCTTCGGTTAAGTAGGGGCAATCTATTCACTGATCATCACAGCCAAAACTTCATGCTGCAACCTTAGAAAAGTTATGATTGTCACAAACATTGTGCAACGGTGAGCGAGCAGTTTCTGCCAATAGGAAAACAACCACACACTTTTTCAAAGTGGATATATTTTCAGCTCAGGGGTACTGAATGGACGAACGGCCAAGCGGGATATTAAATAAATGGCACAAGGTCGCTGTCAGGTGGAATGACAAATGTCAAAACATGAAGGGGATAACATAACTTGTGAGATTAAACATGGCATACACCTGTGGCTAGATGGCTCAGGAAGACACAATGGCCATGTCAGCCTCTCGTTATTAAGTGAGGTTATAAACTGCAATGAGTTGATATACTCAGCCCAATTAGGATTAACTGTAGGAAAGAAAAAGAAAAGATCAGCTTTGAGGATTGATATTTATAAATATGTCACACACGGTATGAAAAGTGATTATCCACTCGTTGCAGGACATGAAATATGCAAGGTGACTTTAGAAGTAGTTATTTGATATCGTCTTCTGAAGTTGTTCAGAATCAACATCAAAATTTGTATTTATACAGGAAGAATCCGATGAGCTGTAAAGCTCTTTTTCACACATGCCCAGAAACGTATTTGCATCTAGTCATGACTACATTTGTAGATAAAGCTACATTATAACAGTAATGATTATGACGATAACAATGATGAAAAAGACAATTATGGTAGTGGTTGTAATACCAATCTTAACTATGATGAAGATCAGGGGGTTGGTGATGATGATATTGATGTAGGGATTATGATTGTGGTGTGCATGACAACGATGATGTTGTTGATGATGTTTGTGATAACAATGGCATTGATGTTTGTATATTGAAACGTCGTATGCTAGTATTTAATTTAATTTATTATTTTATCTTTATACGTGACTTTACCGAAAGAACCAAAGAATAATTCCTGCAGTCACGAAAGCTCCAAATTAAGTTTGAACCACTTCTACGGGGAAGTTTAAAGTGTGTTTTTTCTCTCTCTCTCTCTGGGTTTTTTCGTTGTCTCTCTCTGCTTGTGTATCGATCTTCGTGTCTGTGTTTTTTCAAATTTCACACTTAACTTCTAATTTAGCCATCTTTGGATGAACGTAATCAACCAGACTATGCGTTAATTGTGTTGACCGACCCTCTGTGTTGCATTGCATTACATTTCGAAATTTTTGCTAGGTTAGTTAATTTAGTGTGTCTCTCTCCCTGCCTCCTAATTTTTTCAAGTTTTCGTACCGTACCACTCATCGTGCTACTCATTGGCATGCTAATTTCTCTAACCCCCCTCTCTCTCCGCCCCTGCCCCCCTCTCTCAAGCTTTTTACACCTTGCCACTCACCGTTTCCACTCATGGACATGCTAATTTCTCTAACCCCTCCCTCTCTCCCCGCCCCCGCCCCTCCTTTCTCTATTTAAGGTCTCGACAAAGAGGCGTAGTTTCTCTTTGTGCCTATGTTTGCTCTCTCTATGTATCTTTGTGATATCTGTCTGCTTATATGTCTGTCTATGTTTTTGGTTCTGTGTTTAATCTCTCTCTCAAATTTAGCATTCTCAGGAAGAACGTAATCAACCAGATAGGGTGTTGACTGTTATGTTATCCGACTCTCTGTTGTATTACATTACATTTCTAAGTATACTAGATTTGTGTTTCTATTTAATTTATACCTGATGATGATTGCTTGTGTTGCAATCGAAACGTCGTATGCTAGTATTTAATTTAATTTATTATTTTATCTTTATACGTGACTTTACCGAAAGAACCAAATAATAAAGCTAGACTTCCCATCTACGTGGTCAAAGGAGACTATTCAGTGCTGATGTGCCAGCCTTGGTTGGAAAATGTTCGTCTGGACTGGATGAAGGTGAACATATTGGCATAAGAAGGAACAGGGTTGCCAGCTTTGTTGCATAGGCATGCCGCTATCTTTAAAGATGAACTGGTAAGTATGAATGGGGATTACGGTGAAACTACAGCTCAAGCCAGACTCTCACCCCAATTACAAGAAGGCGAGAAACATTCCCTATGCCCTCAAACCAAAGGTGGATGCCGACTTACAACGGCTAGTCAAGATAGGAGTCCTGGATCCGGTTCCACATTGCGAGTGGGCAACACCTGTAGTTCCGGTGAGAAAGCGTGATGGCTCTGTTCGCCTTTGTGGAGTTTTCAAAGTGATTGACCTAAACCAAGCCTACCTGCAGATGCATGTAGGTGAAGAGTCACAGAAGTACCTCATAATCACTACCATTACTTTGGCACCCGCCCTGTTCCAGAGGGCCATGGATCAGGTTTTGAATGGTCTTCCTGGGGTACAATGTTACCTTGATAACATCCATGTCACAGGAAAAGATGAGGAAAAGATGATGAGGAACATCTGCAGAACTTAGAAAATACTCTAGAAAGACTTGCAGTGTACGGTCTGCGTGTTCCCAAAAAGAAATGTGACTTTTTCAAGCCTGCTGTGGATTACTTAGGCCACGTGATCGATGCTGAAGGTCTCCACACAGCCCCATCGAAGGTGACAGCCATTGCAGAGGCTCCTGTTCCCCAGCATGTCAGCTAGCTGTAGTCTTTCCTGGGTCTCCTGAACTATTATGGCAAATTTATTCCACAGCTGGTGACACAGCTAAAGCCTTTGCATAGTCTTTTTAAAGAGGGCAAACCAATGGTCATGAACCAGTGAGTGTGACCTTGCTTTCAAGAAGGCAAAGGCAGCGTTGATCAATGAGAAAGTGTTAACTCACTTCGACCCGTCCTTGCCAATTCAACTGACGTGCGATGCCTCTCCATATTGAGTTGGGGCTGTTTTGTTGCACATCACACCTTCTGGAAAAGAAGGGCCCATCGCGTTCGCGTCAAGGACGCTGAGCAAAGCGGAGGTTAAATACCCGCAGATGGAAAAAGAAGCATTGGGAATTAACTTCAGAATCTAAAAGTTGTATTCCTACCTGTTCGGACGGAGATTCACCTTGCTGTCGGGCAATCGTCCTCTGGTCCGTACTCTGGAAAACCAACTCTTGCAGCGAGCAGACTGCAGCGTTGGGCACTCCTCCTGAGTGCTCACAAGTATGACATCAAGTTTCGAAGATCTGAAGAACACACCAACGCTGATGGCTTGTCACGACTTCCTCTGCCTGACTGCCCTAAAAGTAGCGAATGGAAGGTGTTCTACATCGATATGGTAGAGAACACACCTGTGTGACCACTCAACAAATAAAAATGGAAACAAAATGAGGTCCAACACTGTCCAGAGTGTTCGACCAAGTGATGAGAAGTGACCTGCCACGTGTCTCTGACAAGCCGCCTGATCTACTCCCTTATCTTACTCGGGGAAAAGAGTTGACGGTGACTGCGGGATGCCTACTGTAGGGTATGTGTGTCATCATACCACCTTAACATTGTGGCATTGTCCGTATGAAAGAGTATATCAACAGAAAAACACCAAGCTTGGACCCACTGCATCCTTGGGATTGACCAGTGAGCCCGTGGCAGCGTGTTCACCTAGGTTTTGCAGGACCAGTAGAAGGAACGATGTTTCTGGTTGCCGTTGACACCCATTCAAAGTTGCCAGAGGTCTCAGTCATGTCCACCATAACATCGGAGAAGACCATCGAGATTCTGAGGGAGATGTTTGGACGTCTAGGACTGCTTGAGCAGATAGTCTTGGACAATGAGCCATTTTTTGCATCTAAATAAATGCAGAATTTTCTACAGAACAATGGAATCAAGCACATCCTCTCATGTCCTTATCATCCATCTACGAATGGACTTGCATAGAGAATGGTTCAGACAATCAAACATGTTTTAAAAGCATCCACAAGGGAGGCACCACTGAAGCAGCGACTCGACACTTTCCTGCTCAAGTATCGCAACACTCTGCATGTGATATCTGGAACATTCCCTGCTTACCTACTCATGAAAAGACAGCTCCGGACTGGCCTTGATCTATTGAGACCAACACCCACCAAAAACGTTGGTCCAAGACAAGCAGCAAGATCAAGTCAATCTACAAGCAAGGCGATCTCAGGACAGACAGTTCTCTGTTCGAGATCCTGTCTATGCATGGAAGTACACCACTAAGCAAAAGTGGGTTCCTGCAACTGTTATGCAAAAGACTGAACCTGTCTCATACAGAGTCAGCACCCAAGACAACCAGACCTAGAGGAGACATGTCGACCAGTTACTTCCTCGTGAACCTGCGACTACAACCTCTGAAGTAAATATGCCAGCATTTACCTTCACAAGTGAGCTGAAACCCTACTGGAACATGTCAGCACCTACGCCAGCCCCTTCTACACCACTTCCAACGGAGACCACTCCTCCAAGTACACCTAAGGCTCAGCCTGAGTCTACATCTACACCTGAGCATGTTCCGGTGTTGCAGCGCAATCCACCCAAAGAAAGAAAACTTCCAGTACGTTATAGTTAGTGCTAACCCTGGAAGCGAGGGGCGGAATAATCCCTTTTGGGTTTAAAATAATGTTGAGGCTGTCTACCCTCTCTTCCAAGTTAGGGAAAGTTATTGTTTGTGTTAATGTGGACATTACCATTTAAGGAGGAAGATATGTTATGTTTTGTTGTTTGGGTATAATTGTCCGCGGTCCCTAACGTTATGTCAAGCTTCACTAGGAGCTATAAAGGACCGCGGTCCCTGGGGTTTGGGGGGCACTTCCTGGAGTCGTTCAGTAAAGCACTCGTTCATGTTCAAGCTTCTCTGCCTCTGATTTGATTAAGGAGTGAGTCCGGATTTGCTCTGGAGGGTCAAGACACAACACGACCTTTTAAGCGCAGCATGAGCATCGTTCAAATGCACTTCTGATGTTCGAAGGGCCGACGCTTCTTCTCGAGTTCCTTTGTTAGAGTTCAGCTATGAATACATACATACCCTGCCAGAAAAGTCCCTCTCTTTACGTCACACAATCATCAAAACCCACAACGTCTCTTGCTTTTGGATCAGGCAGCTAAAGGGTACCCAGCATTCCAAAACGTCCCAGTTGCGAAGGAGCCCTTTTACTGTCGTTGGCAAATGGTCGAAGTTGACGTCGGGCCTGCCAGCTCTAAGCGAGCGTGGTGCAGCATCATCTCCTCGAGCGAAAAAAAAAGAACGGCTCAAACCACTCAATTGTGGAACTCAGCGTGCGCACGCCTTGCGTTTAAACATCTTGAGGGCAAAGCCGCTGTGAATAAGGTTTGATCCAGTCTGGCAATTAACGCTCAAGGTTGTACCCTCATCCATCATATGCCGTCTGGGGCGAAATTCCCCGGAGCCAGAATTACAACGTTGATGCCAATTTAATTCACACCAGATGTCATTGCCACTTTAATCGACCACCCCTGAAACAAACAATATATTTTATTATAAAATGGAAAAGTAACATTTACTTTTGAACTTCTTTGCCTGAAAAGTTGGCTTAATTTGATGCTGTATTTAATGGCTGCTCTTGTTTTGTTAACTTTAGAGCTCCCTCAATTAAATTATTACTGCTCCTGTGAAAATGCAAATTTGAGAGGAGCTCAGCACCAAAGGCCCCATTGTACATGATTATGTAATTTAGATTACAATTAACTAAAATTGTGAGTAAAGACCAATAATCTGTGGCAACGAACTGAAATGTAATGCAACAGGGAATAGACTGGATTATTTTTCAGCAAAATAAAAACAAAATCCTGGGATAACATAAATCGAATTAATTAACCCGAATAAAACAATGCATGAGATACACAGCAGAACAAAAAGATAACTGGATCGAGTAATGAGGTATAGAAAGCTCTTCGTGTTTTCTTTATATTTTTATATTGTACCATCAAGCTCATGAGTGGTTTGGAAAACTATTACTATTTTGGTTGTTTGCGTGTCGTATAATGGCCTTGATTTGCTTCTGCAATGGAAGTGAAAGATGGCAGCCTTCACGCGGGCCATTCTGTGAAGCAGGAATCATGACTGATGCAATTACCAATCTCCCGGTCTCCAGACCAACAACTCAGGCCACCATCAGGGCTCTCTCTCCAAGTCCAAACAACAACACCTCTGGTGAATCCAGGAACAAGGTTCCTCCAACCAACTCCACATTGAGGAACTTCCGCAGATGCAGTGCGAGCATCTTTCCAACAAGTTGAAGACGCGTACCATCGACGTCCTCATGCTAAAAAAAAAAATCTCTGATGGCCAATAGACCCAGCCACTACCATATCGAAGAATACAACCTCGAGAATACAACCTCGAGACAAGCCATTACCACCCGAACTATGGCCTGTTTGTTGTCCTTCCCCGCACCTCTGATTAGGATAGTTGGCTACATACGGTACGAAAAAAGTTCTACATGCACACAAATACGTGATTTTTGCAATCCACGGCTTGCTGTAGCACATCAAGAAGGAAGTAATCTACCTCATGGGCAATGAGCAAGGTACGATTACCATCGTACCTTGCTTGCCACGGACTGGACAAAGCCGAACGTGTCGCCGTACGATTGTCTGGGCCATATTTCCAGCTCGTATTGACCTGGTGGCCAAACAGATTGAGTTGTCTGCCTGGCACACATTGTGCACAAGCCGTTCCCACCACTGTGACACCCGGGCAGATGCGTAAATTGTGCCATGCTGCGAAATGATCAGATTGGTGGTGGCTACGCCGCTGTCTGTAATCCAGCACTGTAGAGGCAGCGAGGGCTGGTGGATAACCCCACGGAACTTCCTTCTTGTGGGCTGTCGAGGTCACCATTATTCACAGTTGAGATGAGCGTTGGCATTAGCCAAGCTAATGGGCCCCAAAGTGTGGGAGTGGGGACTCCACACGTGTGGTTTCCAGGGGCAGGCTTTGCAGCAGTCAACACTTGTGACTATACAGCGATAATGAGTCGAGTTAGGTTGACACTGGTCCACAGTTTTGTTTTTCTCTGCATCACTCCTGCCTGTCAATCACTCAAATTTGCTAAAGTTAATTTCGACGTTGACCTAAGACACGATGACCACAATGCACCTCTTCAGGAATTGCTGATGATTTTTTGAATTTTGCACAAAGGCTGTGTGCTTCTTACACGTTTATGTGTGCTGCCGAAATTCTATTTTACGTGATTTTAGTTAGCTTCAGACATTTCAAAGTTATCCGGCATAACATAGTAAAGATAGTAAAAATACTGTCACTTGACATGAAATGTCTGCGTGAAATTATTTTTTCACTCTTATTAATTTAGTTGCGTGTGTGATAAAAATAGTATTGACCGTTTCTCATCCTTATTTTATACTGTTTGATTGTATTTGTGAAGTGCCTTGCAACAATTTATTGTGAAGCACGCTATATCCAATAAAGATGTATTGATTGGAAAATACTGTAATGATGACAAAAAACCATCACAGCAGAATAAAAGCACAGGCCCAAAAACCATGAGTGTTATTACGTTTATGAACACACACTGATTTACAAAAATCTAATTTCAGGTGTATGAGTAAATATCTTCTAGCAATGCAAGGCAATAATTAAATGTTGTACCCCTCCTCCACGTTTCCTCTATTCCCTTACTTAAGTTATTCCTCCCTTATCTTCCCTTCCCCGGACAAAGAGTTCATGTACCCTGCTTGCCATCTCCACTTGGGTGGGGCAGTGTGCCCAATCCCCTCCCTCATCTAAACCCAGGAGATATAGAGTTTCAGGACGTGTTTCCCGCGGAGGTTCTGTACCCCCGTTCCATGAACCACGGTTCGTGCTCTGTACCACGCACTGCTTTTGTAATACAATAAAAACGACATATAAAATATACTGCACTTTTTTACATGAATGAAAGCACACCTGAAAAAAAATCTTCGTAAGATCACAGCATGCATGTATGTATGCTGAACTTCTTTGCAGCGTGTAGGGGTGTTAAAGAGAGGGCCCGTTATGCATGGCAGCCTATGGAAAACAAACACAGTGGGCGGGGCTACGTAAGTGCACGAGGAGGTGCCCTCTGCGACGTCCGAGCCAGACACCCTGGGGGGGGCTGGTTCGAACGTTATGATCCCCCGGGGCCCCACCCCTCAGGGAGGGGTTGGGTATAAAAGGGGATGTTCAAAGGGCTCGAGAGAGTTATGTTTAAGCTAAGGGAAGAAGACTGAAGACGTCTTAGATAGAGCCCTGGACTCCCCTAGTTCGATGTCCTTTTCAGGGCCGGACAGGACTGAGCCAGCGGCGTGGTCCCGAAAGCCAGAGCCGGTGCTCTTGTAAGAGCTGGTCTGGAACTCCGGGTACCGGGCCCGACTTACCAGTGTCGGGCCAGTTAGCCTCCCCTAGCCCATTAGTGGAGGATTCGGGGCTAGGACAGAGTTAGCTAGGGGTGTATCCCGAGTTATACGGGTGAGGGGGCCGATACCCCCTCGAGTGTGTATATGCCCACTGTCGTATTGTGAAATAAATATACGTGTGCCTCAACCTCGGCGTCAAGCGTCTTCACCGGTACTTCAACTGGTGTCAGAAGTAATTCGAACATGGACACGCGGAAAACAGCGCGGGCCAAAGTACCGCAGGAGGAAGACATCGCCGAGATCGTCGAGCCCGAGACGGCTCCACAAGACAAGGTGCAGCCGGGGCCTGACGCCTCCTTACCGGGGCATCGAAATGAAGAGGGGCCGCAGCCAGACGCGTTACGGCTGGCTCACGGGAGGCTGGCGGAGCTGCTGTATGCCGCTGCCGCCACGCTGGAGACCATCACGCGACTAGGGGCCGGTGATCCAACACGGGGCGAGGCGAGCCAACGACCAGGGCGCCTTCCCGCCATTTCGGAGCAGTCCGAATTTGAAATTCCCGCCATCGACGCTACAGCTGTTCGGGGCCTGGCCAGCCTAGACATCCGCTCCGACATCGCCGTCGCTGAAGCTGCAACGTCATCACAAGCGCGACAGGCGATCCCATCGGCCGTTCGCACCGACGCACAGCCGAGTGGTGGTGACATCAGCCTGCGGGAGTCCACAACGACC
The DNA here is from genome assembly GCF_015708825.2 of Lethenteron reissneri. Lineage (NCBI taxonomy): Eukaryota > Metazoa > Chordata > Hyperoartia > Petromyzontiformes > Petromyzontidae > Lethenteron > Lethenteron reissneri. Next base: position 10,062,534 of record NC_083821.1, read on the forward strand.
GCTGCGCTTCATCAGAGACTGCCCCCGCTGAAGGAGTTCATCGGCGCGGAGGGGGACTGGGCCGGTTTTCGCCGACGTTTCCTCGCCCATCAGGAGATGGCGAAATGGTCCGATGAGGAGGCTCTCTGCGCGCTGCCGGCGCTCCTCGACGGCGACGCGCTCGCCGCCCTCACATCGGCGCCGAGAGAGAAGCGGTCTACGTTACCGATGGCACTACAGCTGCTGGGCGGGGTCTATGGACCATCGGCTGAATGCCGACAACAATTTTACGACCGCAAGCGGGGTGAGAAGGAGTCGCCCCTAGCATATCGGACGAGCCTCCTGGCGATGGCTAAGTCGGCCTTCCCTCGTATGGACGACGACGGCGTGGACGCGATGGTCACGGAGAAGATCCTCCTCCTGGCAGACGACCTTGACATCGCGGTCGTCGCCCGGGAGGACGAGGAGATGACATCGCTCCAGGCGGCGCGGCTCCTCCACGCCAACCTCCTGTCACTGCGGCGGAAAGCCAGCAGGGCATCGGTGGGGCGTGCGGTGGCTGCAGCCACCATTCCGACGGAGGAGCTCTACGCCGTCGACCACCGACCGCAACAGGCGACAGGAGCACGGTCGGGCCGGGACGGGCCGGGCCGTTTCAACCATCCGTCTCCTCCAACGGCGCTCCCGCGGTGTTTCAACTGCGGCGTCCGGGGCCACGTCGCCTCGGGGTGCCGCGCTCCTCGACAGCGCGGGACGACACCTCAACGGGACGACGGGCCTCATCACAAGCTCCACCATCATAACCCGGCGAGTCGCGGCACCCCACATGTTTGGCCCACGCACACACCCGTCACGCACTCAAACACCGCAACGAGAGGGGGGCCGATATCGCGCACCATCGCACCATCACGCACCACCCCGGGTACTCATATCGAACCCGGCCAGTGGTCCGTGCTGGCCGATCGTGTGGTAGCCGCATCGTCGGGGTCGTCGGCCGTTGTGGGGCACATCGACGGGGTTGAAGTGCGCATCCTGGTCGATACGGGAGCATCGGCGACCATTATTTCGGAGTTGATTTACAATATTCTCCCTGTTCGGAGTCGTCCTTTGATGCCTGTTAACGTACCATTCTATGCGGCTAACGGGGGCTCACTTGGCATCATCGGACAAATTCGTGCCCAAATTTGTATTGGGGATATTAAATTGTCTGGGCCGATTTTTGTTTCCTCCTCGCTGGCGGTTCCGTGCCTGCTGGGGACGGACTTCCTGGCCAAAATACCGATTAGGATATTGATCGACCAGGGATGTATTGAGCTCCCGTCGGGCAGACGCATGGCGTTTCTGCCATCGCCTGTTACGACTCGGACGGCGTTCGCGACGGTGCCGGCATTCGTAGAGAGAACGGTGCGCGTACCTCCGGGGGCGCAAATGTTGATTCCCTTGAAACTTCGGCGGCCCTTCGCTAAGGGTGTTGGGGCCCAAGGGGTTCTGCTGGGGCCGTCTAGGGCCGGGGTTAGTGGACCTCATTTACTTCCGGCCCAGACCATAGTAAGAGGGGACGGTGAACCCTTCATCGCGGTCCTCAATGTGGGCTCGCAGACGGTGGTGGTCCCACAGGGGACCGTGCTTGCTCACGCAACGCCGGTGCCATGTGAGGAACCCGTCGCAAATCACGTCAACGTTGTCCCTGCGCCGCGACCGCATTCGGACAGCGATGAAGGGTGGCTCGAGGCGCTTTGTGCGGGATCGACGGACCTGTCAGATTCAGAGCGTCAACAACTTAAAACACTACTGCGGGAATTTTCCGACGTTTTTAGTCGGAATAAATACGATTTGGGTTGTACTCACCTGCTGCGTCACCATATTGACACGGGTGACAGCGCGCCAATTCGCCAAAATCCGTTTCGGTTGAGTCCCGCCGAAAAGGACCATGTCAAATCGGCTCTTGATGACATGTTGGCCGCCGACATCATTTCTCCTTCCACCAGCCCTTGGGGAGCGCCGATCGTCCTGGTTAAAAAGCAGGATGGTTCGTTGCGGTTTTGCGTTGATTTCCGGCGTCTTAACAAAATTTCGGTTGCCGACGCATACCCACTCCCTCGGATGGATGAATCGCTGGACGCCTTGGCGGGAGCGCGATTCTTTTCCACACTGGATTTACTTTCGGGATTCTGGCAGCTTCCTCTGGACGATGATTCAAAGCCTAAAACTGCTTTCCGTACACCGCATGGCCTTTTCCAATTCAACCGGTTGCCGATGGGCTTACACTCAGCGCCGGCAACTTTCCAGCGTTTGATGGAATTGGTTTTGGCTGGATTGCAATGGGAGTCATGCCTCATTTATTTGGATGACGTTATCGTCTTTAGTAAAACTTTTGACGAACATCTCCAGAGGTTGCGGGCGGTTTTCCTAAAGATGCGGGCTGCTAATTTGAAATTCAAGCCCCAAAAATGCCATTTGTTGCGCGATTCGGTGCGTTATTTGGGGCACATCGTGGGACGCTCAGGTATTGCTACCGATCCCGCCAAAACGCAGTGTGTCAGCTCCTGGCCGACTCCCACCTCGGTGGGAGAGGTCAGGAGTTTCATTGGGTTCGCGTCGTATTACCGACGGTTCGTCGCTGATTTTGCGACAATTGCAAAACCCCTGCACGCTTTAACATCTAAAGGGGTTCGGTTCCACTGGGGTCAAGAGGAGGAGGCTGCTTTCTGCTCCCTTCGGGACGCCCTGGTAAAAGCCCCTCCCTTGATTTACCCAGATTTTTCTAAGCCCTTTTTGCTCGACACCGATGCGAGCAACACGGGTATTGGGGGTGTGCTTTCTCAGGTGGTTGATGGCGTGGAACGGGTGGTCGCGTACGGTAGTCGGGTGTTGTCTCCTGCGGAGCAAAGATATTGTGTCACCCGTAGGGAACTGTTGGCAATTGTCTATTTCATCCAACAGTATCGCCCATATCTGTACGGTCGGCATTTCACCGTCCGCACAGATCATGCGGCACTACTGTATGCCCTGCGAGTTCAACAACCATCGGGACAGTTGTCTCGATGGTTGGAGGTTCTCCAGGACTTTGATTTTGAAACCACCTACCGTAAGGGCGTTCGCCATACGAATGCGGACGCTCTGTCGCGCATGCCAACCACCTCCGAATGTGCATGCCTCCTGGGGTCGGGACGTTGCAGGCCTTCAGGGGACGCATCGGTTCCGATCTTGGCAGCCACCGATGACGACGAACCATTGGTTACTAATTCGATCGAACAACAGGGAAGAGATTCCCTGTTGGGGTTGCCCGTCACTAAATGGGGGCGCCTCCAAATGGAGGATACCTCCCTCCTCGGGTGGCGTCGTCGCGTCGGGGGTGCTGGGCGTGTGAAGGGTGATTCGGATGCATGGGAAATGGTGCAAGGTCTGCTGATGCATTGGGACGGCAAATCCCAGCGACATCGGCTGGTGGTCCCTTCTGGGTTGCGAGGCAAGGTGGTGTGGGCCGCGCATGAGCGCCTATTACACCTGGGGACCCAAAAGACTCTTGCACTGCTACAACTTGATTTTTTTTGGCCTGGCATGACGAGGGATGTTGGAGATCTATTGGGATCATGCCCTCGGTGTGCGCAACGGAAACCGCCGGCGCGGGAGTCTAACCCGCCCTTGCAATCGATCAAAGTGTCCAGAATAAATGAGCTTGTCGCGCTGGACATTTTGGGCCCATTTCCCGCCACCCCCAGGGGCAATAGGTATTTGTTGACTGGTGTCGAGTATTTTACACGCTGGCCTATGGCCTGGCCCCTGGCCAACCAGTCGGCAGCAGCCATCGTGGAGGCCTTTGTTCAGGGATACGTCCTGGACAAAGGTGCTCCGGAGCGGCTGCTGACCGACCAGGGCAGAAATTTTTCCGGTAAATTACTCAAACAAGTCTGTGACCTCCTAGGCACGAAGAAAATTCGTACCTCCCCGTATCACCCGCAAACTGACGGGATGGTCGAGCGCCTGCATCGCACCATTACGTCAATGATGTCACAGCAGGTCTCGGACTCACAGACTGACTGGGACCTGCATATTCAAGGGGTCTTGGCGGCATACCGGATGGCACCCCATGCAGCTACGGGATTTTCCCCCTTTTACCTCATGTACGGTCGCGAACCCGACCCGCCTGTTCGCGCCCAGCTGCAGATCCCCGAGCCGCAAGGGAAAACTAAATTGGCTGACCACGTCAAATTTAATCTGGCCAAATTAACAGAGGCGCGGGATGCTGCAATGCTAAACTCGGACCTCCGTCAAAAGGCGAATGAGCGCCTCAGGCTGGGTCGGGCGCACATGATACAGTGGAAGCCGGGGGACAAGGCATGGCTGCACTGTCCCCAAGTGCCACTGGCTACCTCCTCTAAGCTGGTGCGGCCGTGGCGGGGCCCTGTGGAGGTGGTCGAAGTTTTGCGACCACAGTGCGTGCGCATTAAATGGGGGAAGCGGCGATGGTTCGTGCACCCCTCTAGGTTAAAACCCTTCGTTGCGGTACACAAACCCACTTCACACATGCGTGGCCAAACGTGTGGGGGGTCGACCGACTCATTGGGTCCGTCTCCGTCGTTCTCACCTAAAGCCTTGCCGGCCGTGCCACCTCCAGGTGCATCAGGACTGACGGGCTCACGCCCGACCACCCCTCCTGGGGATACCGACGGTCGCGCGGCATCGGATGAGGACTCACTCCGGGACGGACAATTGCCACCTGACGGTCCGCCACCCGGGGTTACCCCGTGTGAGGGGCCCGCTGCAAGGACGCGCGCAAAAATGCGCAGACTGTTATGAGGCCGGAAGATGTGTACATAGGTTGTGTTCATCGTGTGTTGTGTGGGTGGTGTGTTCCCTGCCCATTGAATGTACATATGTTGGGTTCATTGTGTGTTGTGTGGGTGGTGTGTTCCCTGCCCATTGAAATGTACATACGTTGGGTTCACCTGGTGTTGTGTGTATGGTGGGTTCCCTGCAAATTGTATATAGGTTTTTTTTTTTTACGGAATTCGTATTTATTCAATGGGGGGGTGCGTCGGGTTGTTTTCTCTTCTTGCTGTTGCATTTTGTTGTGTTCTTGTTGCTGTTCTTGTTATTGTTGAAAAATAGTGAGGCACACGCGCGGTCGAGGTGTAAATGCACTTTTATTGTCATTTTTGTATGTTGGCAGACGGGACGGCTGCAAGCTATGCGGGGGGGGGGGGGGGGGGGGTGATGTAGGGGTGTTAAAGAGAGGGCCCGTTATGCATGGCAGCCTATGGAAAACAAACACAGTGGGCGGGGCTACGTAAGTGCACGAGGAGGTGCCCTCTGCGACGTCCGAGCCAGACACCCTGGGGGGGGCTGGTTCGAACGTTATGATCCCCCGGGGCCCCACCCCTCAGGGAGGGGTTGGGTATAAAAGGGGATGTTCAAAGGGCTCGAGAGAGTTATGTTTAAGCTAAGGGAAGAAGACTGAAGACGTCTTAGATAGAGCCCTGGACTCCCCTAGTTCGATGTCCTTTTCAGGGCCGGACAGGACTGAGCCAGCGGCGTGGTCCCGAAAGCCAGAGCCGGTGCTCTTGTAAGAGCTGGTCTGGAACTCCGGGTACCGGGCCCGACTTACCAGTGTCGGGCCAGTTAGCCTCCCCTAGCCCATTAGTGGAGGATTCGGGGCTAGGACAGAGTTAGCTAGGGGTGTATCCCGAGTTATACGGGTGAGGGGGCCGATACCCCCTCGAGTGTGTATATGCCCACTGTCGTATTGTGAAATAAATATACGTGTGCCTCAACCTCGGCGTCAAGCGTCTTCACCGGTACTTCAAGCGTACGCAGCCAACTGTGCTAATCACAAGATGGCTCAGGGGGCGAATTCCTGAACAAGGGGCACTGAGGTAGCACTGCCGACATCCTGGGATTCGAATGCCTGGCACCCGCCCATGAATAAACCAGCTTCTCAAGTGCAGCAATTTCCTTCAACAATACATGAAAACATATTTAGTTTTACTTTGGCCTTGGCTGTCTATGATACATATATACACAAGATTTAAATGCACCCGTGCAGAGTGCACGTGTGCTTGTAGTTAGGAGACAAAGGCCATTATCGTGTGGCGGGCGTGAGGGTCCATATTTGCCAAACTCGCAAATTACTCGCAAATTATTCAATTATCATCATACATATTGTAGCCCCGTCTGGCAGACTAATAATGCCCCTGGTCACTCTGGCAAATTAGACCATCTTAACCTCTTGAGCTCTCACCTAGTTAAACACGATAAACTTGAAACTTGAACATCTGTATGCTAGAGCCATTGGCCGTTGGAGAGTTTTAAAAGATCCCGAAGCATGGGTTTAGGTCTCTGCCTTGATCACCGGTCCTGCGGTGCCGCTCCAATGACACGCACAACCCACCCATCGCAACCTCCACATCTTCATTACATCTACAGTGTATTCCGTGCACGTTATATACAACACTCATAAGCTGCTTTACCCAATCTTAAATAATCACATTCTCAGTGTTAGGTGTTGGTGTTTGGCGCAGACACAGGTGTCTGTTCTTTCATGTTATTAAGTATCAAAACAGGAGGAACTGCAACACAGACTGCGCTTCATTGGACCATGCAGTTACATGGTATGAATGCACATTCAGTTCGATAGAATAAATGCTCATGCAGCGACTGTATGTATACACAGCCAACTGTGCTCATCGGTGGTACGGGGGATGCACAACAAACTAAACACAAAAAGCAGTTCTAAAGAAATGAGTTTTCAATCTAGATTTAAAAAATGTTTATCATCCGGCCAAGTGGCTCAGCGGGAGAGCGAGCGGCTTGCAATCAGAACGTTACGAGTTCGTGTCCTGGGTCGGGGGTTGACTCAGACCATTGACCCCTCTGGGTGTCAATATGACGAATAACACTGCATGGTCAAGTCAACGGTGGTTGTCCTATGGAAGGACTCGCCCCTGCCACATCAATGTGGAATTCCCACCACAGTCTCAGCGGTGTAAACAGGAGATGAGCATTTCAAAAGCTCGTTCCCACGTGAAATCACTTCGACTTCTTTCGACTTTGAGTGATGTTGCTCAGTCTTACCTAGGTATTGGAGACTGAATCCCTTGCGCCGGTGATTTCCATCAGACGTGAAGTGCAATCGCAGCCAGTTCTTATTGCTGATGAGTGGAGCAGGTAGATCCATGCCCGTTAACCTGTAAAAAAATACAATTGAATGACACTTGGAGTTAATGTAAGTTACGTGTTAACATTTTAGAAATTCACTTCAAGAAATCAATGCATCAGCTCGACTGATCTTATATGGATACGAATTAATGGCATCCATGTTGCCTTGATGATGGTATGAGTTGTTTTTAAAAGGTGGACACGAAAACAATGGAACAGGTGGGCCACTGCGAAAAGGATACCTCAGCGTGATTGTGGCCATGAAACACCTTAGTCTGCACTCCTTTAACGGAAGAACAGCAAAACTCAGCGCATGGATGAACTCATAATTATTCTTTCACGATCAATACAATGAGTTGGTGTAACTAAACTAAACTCTCCTGAAGCCCTCTTGTGGCGAGCAGACCTCAACATCGGTATTCATTAATCTTCTGAACATATATACACAATTAGTCATGGTGAATCGGTTATAAATCACACGGAGGTGATTTACGCTAAGTTAACAAAATATCACCACATTTTTCATTTCTCAATCTCACCACATTCCTAATTTCTCAGTGTCACCACATTGTTCATTGTGCCTTCAGCAGAATCAGTGCAGGAAAAAAAACTGCCTGGCATAATTACAATCACATCACGCTGGCAGGATGATGTCGCTCGGCTGGTCTGGGAATGCCTGGGAATTCCCCAGGAAAACCCATAGTCTGTGTATAGTGTAGCAGTATATAATGCAGTAGTGTATAGTAATGTATAGCAGTGTCTAGTAGTGTATAGTATAGATTAGTAATCAGTTCATTAACATGTGTTTCCTCTGTAAGGAATTGTAGTTGTAAGATGTTTGACTTAATAATACGCTTCCAGGCCGCACTAATCTATTATATAATTACAATATCCGCACCTCCGCCTCTGATCTCTGCACCTGATGGGTTCAGTGATGACGTCATCTTGCTCTATTTAAGACCGAAAGCTGGCGGATTGCTTCACTATTCTGGCAAATCGCCCAATATTGCTGGTTTTAATAACCAGCTAAACGTCGTATTCAAATTGTAAATGTTGTGGATCTACTCTCCAACACACCGGTGGTCTGAAGTAGTAAATAATTGGTGCTTTGTTTACGTGACAAACCTTACTGGCTGTGTGATCTAACCCAAAACCTTTATTATGAATAATATCGGTCGTGAAAGTCTACGTGTTAAACTTGTGATGCAAAATATAAATGTTCAGCATGAGAATAACGAGTGTCATAATGTTCACGGGATGAAACAGTGTCTACTTGTGTCCATGCTTTATTGAGCAGATGGCAGCATTGGCGGTTGTGATACAACAGTGGAAACTTTCTTTCTTTCCCACACCTCCGATTCGCATGGTTGGCTACGTACGGTGCGAAAGAAGCTCAACATACATATTGCCCATAGACTAACAATACCCATAGACTCAACACTGCACCCACAATTAGCACGGTTGGCTACGTGTGGTGAGAAAGAATATCAACATACACATACATTCATTGGCTGTATCGAATGGAGGAGGGTGTACGACAACACAATTGACGTAAGTAAACCTGACACAAAACTCAATTTTGAATCGGTAAAAAAGACATTTCCCGTACCTCAAACACCATCTCCGAGCCCTATCGTTAATGAACACAGCATCTCTATACTCCGTTATACGCCACGTTTCTAAGGCACACGCAGATTTTGTAGCCTGTTTTGTGTTGTTGTATAATGACTAATTGTAGCAAGTAAGCTTCTTTTTTATTATTCCAAAAAGCTGTAACATGAGACAAGGAGGTCATTCATAACCGCAATCTGAGTGTGTGATATTAATTAAATGTGAAACCTGGAGGATGAGAGTTCACACTGCGATGTCAATACCAATGACTCATTAGTACAAAGTTCAGTAAGCTAAGTATGCCGACCATCCAAATATCTATCACTGGCAGCCCTCATCATTAGGTTATTTTTAGAATATCCCCATAATCCATTGAGCACTGGGCAGTACTCTCCTCTGTTAGTGAACCTCTAAGCCAGTTGTGGGAATTCCACATTACTATGGCGAGGACATCCATGACACTTAGCTACGTAATAAGTCACTCCTCGACACCACTCCCCTAGCGATTCAACCGTGCGTGATTCATGGAAGTAATTTCATTCAATTGTGAATTAGTTTTTTTTCTCCTCTACTTTTTACTGTCTAATTCTTCTTTTGTCTCAGTTGTATTGCACTCGCCCCATTAGCTTAAATGTAATATTGGCAAATAATTTGGACAACAAATAATAAACAAAAATTATTTACAGCCATTTGTCAATGCGCTGGTGGCCTCGAACATTCCGTGCCAGTCATGGGGGTTGTTTAACTATACTTGTGGATGCCACAGTGGCGAGATGTTAGCTACCTCGCCTGGTATACGGGAACGCGTAGGTTCGATCCCGACACTGATGCCTGTATATGTGGAGCTTGCATGTTCTCCCCGTGGTCGTTTGTATTTTTTCCGGGTCCTCCGGTTTTTCCTACCACATTTATAAACACGTGCTTCGAGTATTTGGCTGTTATAAAAAAAAACATGTTCATACTTCAGCATGCTTGTCAGTGCAGGAATGCAAAGTGGACCTGTGACTGATTCAGATATCCGTCACCACCGATATTAACCATTGCTTGGAATCAAATTCAGGTGACATGGCACGGTGCATTAACCACTGCGACACCACCTCTCCCGATAACTTGCATAATGGTATTTAAATAAAAAATATATTTTAGAATACATGATTGCATCTTTATATTGTAAGTGCAATAATCTATTCGAATGAACCGATGAATCAATGCATGGTTAAGCACCATTATTCAATTCCACAAACCGGCATTAATTTTTAACAACACCTAAGGGGTGATAGTCTGAGTCAACTACCGAACAGCTTCAACTTATCCTCTCTTAATCCAAGTATGATTGGCCTGCATATTAACTTATTTCTTCTCCCGAGCTTCCACCACGCACTCCTGCGGTGCATCTGCAGGAGTTGAATGAGGTCACCTCGACAGACCTGGCGTAATTACCTATTTGAAACCTCACACTTGGACTTACAAGTGGCTCCTGCAGTGTACGCATTGCACATCAGGAGATATACATGTGCAGCCCAACTGGCAACAGCGGTAAAACATTGACAAGGAGTGCGATGTCATCAACTGGAAGCCCTGCCCATGAGAGACTTTGAGCAGCAACATGAACAATAACAAAAAATCCATTGGCATGCCAGAATGTCCATCAAAAGTTTATCGGGAATAAAAAATGCATTTGCGCTAAACGTCAATAGAAAACAGAGACAATGGGTTTTGTTTGTGTTTTGCACTGCTTTTTTTCCATGAATGTTTCTTCTTTGCAGATATTCCCAAGGTCTCTGGATCCGAGAACCCATTGTCTCTCCAAGGACTCACGGATGGTCAGTAAAGCCATTGACAGACCAATCAAGGAATACGTTTCATGATTGATTGAGAGGCATTACGGTCAGGCACTTTCACGTCGTTGTATATTCCAACGTTAATAAAGTGGAGCTTCTCTTCTTCAAGACCCTATCGTCCATGACTCCAATTAACCTTGGCAGCTGTAGGGTCCACAAAAGTTCCTATTATCCGGCTCCAAATTTTTGAATGTGAAATTTCAGCCACTTGGCCAGTGGCTGTTGAAGGAAGATTGTTCTGTTTGCACCACCTTTGGTTCTGTCGTTACCCGCTACTCGCTCTGGGCCGCCACATGAGCGGTGGGGCCGGTGTGTCACGTGGCGTTGGCCGGTGTGTCACGTGGCGTTGGCTGGTGTGTCGCGTGGCATTGGCCTCGTGTGAATCACCAAATGCGAGAACGGATCCGATTTTATGTAAAAACGGCTGGAGCACAGCGAACAAGAGGTGGAATGACAACCAAGATAGCCGAGTGAATTGGGCCCACAGACAATAAGAGCATGTGCTAATTTTCTAATTGATTCCAAGGAACCACTTGCACCATTTTCTTAACACCTGTTTAATTACTGGCAAAAAGGTTTCATAGATATAACTGCTCAACCCAAGCTATAAGTGCCCTGATACTTGCATTGTCTCTGTACTGTTCGCCCTTTTGGAGTTCTCTGGTCTAACGCTGGTGAAACAAGTCCATGAAAAAGGCTGTCTGGTATAAGCCAATCAGTTTAAAAGAAAATGCATATATTATCAAGGCACGTTTGTTTGGATTTTTTGCCACATATGTGTGGCAAAAAAGGTACCTATTTGGTGTATGAGCATGTTAACACCTCCTGTTTCATTGCCAATAGGGTTAAACATATTCAATTTTTTTAAGATTTGTTGATACTGGCAAAAAGGTATCATTAATATAACTGCACCGTTATGTATCCACAGCTCTCTTATTTTGCTTGCTCCGCACTACCCCAAGTGAAATTATTATTTCCTGACCCTCAATACGATCTATGCCTGTTCTCGTTTTTCATCAATGCAGCATTCCTAAACACACACGTTTGTTACCCGTCTTCCGGCCCGATGTCGTGCACACTCACTGGACCATGAGTGCAACTTCTGCACAGACAACACCAAAGGCAGTAAAACACACTCCCAATAGAGCCATACATAATACTTGCAACATCACACCTATTTTGACATTTCCACAACTGGTTGCATATACACATTTCTGACTGCCATGTGGCACTGCAGTGTAGAACGTTCGACCCACGATCAGAAAGAGTCACACGATATAAATATCCCGGTGTGGGATCGGCTTATCTCATCACCCAATTCAGGGTCTATAAAATAGACACCGCAAAGTCGGGAATCAACAAGTTGCTTGTTCCGTGGAGAGAATGGCAGAGCTCCGAAAGCGAATGCCTTCGTTCCACCAGTAGAGATCAGCGTCAGAAAGCCATCGGAGATGAAGGCCTGTTTGAGCCAATCAGAGAACAGGAGAACCCTTATGTTTTTTTGGTAAAGTCACGTAGGTAAAAAATAAAATTAATATAACAAAGTAAAATAAAAAAATATTTATTATTTTATTTTGTTTCTATTAATTAACAAATAATTTATTATTTCATTTTGTTTCTATTAATTATATTTTTTACCTACGTGACTTTACCGAAAAAAACCTAAGAGTATGAATCATTGCATTCATGAAAGCTTCAAATCTAGGAGAACCCTTGTCAACGGCGGTAATTGGTTCCACATTTTAAAGGCCTAATTCGTTCAGATAGCATTGGAAGTTACCCGTTTTTAACCCACAAAACGTACTTTATAATATTTAAACAATGGATATCAACACGTAAATATACCAATAACATTACAAACACGTAATATTTTAAAAAGCATGGTTAATCAATGGATGACTTAATATATACTGTACTAACAGCCCGTTGTTAACAGGGGAATGGTTGGTAAGCGAACACATTTGACTCTACTACGGAGGCTCATCGTTAAGCGTTTCGTCGCTAACAGGGGTGGTCATTAACAGGGGTTCTACTCTACACGATTATACACTACACTATACACTACACTACTTTACACGACACTATACATTACACATTGGGCTCTATGGATGCCTGTCGTTAAGCAATTAGTTGTTAACAGGGGTGGTTTGTTAAAGAGGGGTTCCACTGTAGTGGAGTCCATGCTCCACCGCCTTGTGCACATAGGCCTCCTCCAAGATTGGGCCGGTGTCACCGCCGTTCTGGCGAACCCACGGGCCCCTCGGATGGCCAGCTAGAGGAATGCACCGATCACAATCATTGCATATTTTTGCACGTTAATATTTTTTTATTCCACAACAAATGTGTACCTTTTAGCAATTGTTCGCCTTGTATATTTTTTTTATCCCAGGCCTCCCTTCAGAACGAAAAACTGGTTCTGTAAATGGGCTTTAACATAATAATCAATGAGAGCCCATTTACACGTAGAAATCCTACGTGTTGTGAAGTCAAGGAAATGTAAATTGGATGTATTCGCATGAGCCGACACTTTCACTGTTGCAATCATTGCGGAAGAATCATGGATTTGTGTAAAAAATAACAGTCTGTTCTTGACGCTTCACTTTGTATAATTTTTTCATCATATGTTAGCCCATCAAGTCTTCCAAACTAAGCACGGTGAAACCAATGTTGTATACCAGCAAAGGTTAAGCAAGCAAACTCTGGCCCCGTTTGAACTCTATGATGCTCATCAGCGGAGTGTGTGCCCTTTTCATGAATGTATAAAATTATAATGAATCCACGGCAGAATTGGAGGTCTCTCTGCACTTCTGGTTTTGTTAGAATGTATTTCATAACGCTGCCCCGGTGCGGGATGGTGAATAGCAGGCCCAGGATCGATTTAGGTAACACAACGCCACTGATGTTAGCCGTGAACGGTAATCAAACACAGGATGCCAGGTGAACCACTTCGCAGTTGTACCCCCCCCCCCTCCCATGTTAAATCTGGACTAAATAATACATTTATATTTTTTATGCAACGAAAGACCATGTCCGTTTAGTGTCGTAATTACCTCCAATCCAACAAGATGGATAATTATAATTTTTAAAATGTCTGCAGAGCAAACTATAAAGTCACGTTTATTTAAATGTGTGTGCACATGTATGCACATGTTACCCCTGTGTTCAGATGTTTAATTTCCCAATGATGAAGTGCAACAATGTGTTTACAGTGGGTCCGATGAGAAGAAAATCAATGTTTGGGAAATGAACCGATTATAAATATAAAAGGGGTGTTTACACACCCTGCAGGAAAAAAACACAGCAACAATACGATCAATCAGTGTTTGCTTGATTACTTACTGCTCAACCAATGCAGCAAGGAGCAACCTTCAGGATATTTTCAACATCACAAAAACGGAAAGTTCATAGCCTCGTTCCTGGGGCAACGAAAAACTCAGAGAGTTTGCAGAATAATTACAGAATAATTCTCAGCCATGCAGAAACTCACAGTAAACAACTTCAAATATCCATGTAACATCAAATTGCCTCCACGCTCAAACAAGTGTAGTGAGTCCAACTAAGTCGCAGACGTTGTCTTGGGAGCAACACATTTTATTAAACTCTTAGGACAACATACTCCAAGTTATTAACACAACATACTCCAGGCTATTAACACAACAAACTCTCAGGTGGTGACCACCCAACTAACCACGCTACGACGGAACTAGACACGGTTCCGCTATCCCGGTCCAGACCACAAGCTGTGACCCGGACCGCGTGGCTGGACGCTTCTTCAAGCTTGACGTGGATCTCCTGCCTCTCCAACAGTAAGAACCCCGAGCCCCTCTTAGAGCTCCCCTTATATCGGGCCGGGCTGGAGCTGGCTCTGCCTCCCGCCCCGCCCACCTTCTCGATCTCTCTCAGCCTTGCCCGAAGGCTCTCGAGAGTTCTTCTTGGACCATGTGACCACGAATTGCCCCCCTCCACCGGTGGCCCCTCTCCAGTATCATCCGGTCACGTGTCCCCCCAGGTCAGCCAGAGTATCATGCCCCCAACGTGTAACCCCAGCTGGCTGACACTCTCTCGCTCTCTCAACGGGAGCCCGCACTGCACGCTGTGCGTGGTGCCACTGCGCTTAACCAGTGCTCACCCAGGCCCCTACTAGGGCTGGTACTACACCCCGTGTCCGGGGTGTACACACAACAGTAGACATCCCGCCGTGGCCTCGCAAGCCCGGCATCACAGTGACATTTCCAGTCACTACACAAGCAAAGGGACATATTCATAGGCCATTGACAGCTCTGAGTTTGTGGTGGTCTGATTGTGTAAACTCCACATCCCTATGGCTGAAGTCAGCTGGAAAACATCTGCATATTTCAACAACGTGATATAAATTTTAATTATTCCAGAGGAATAAAGGTCTTGAGTCAACCTCTGAGTGGGATTTGATTCTACATGAAGTGGTATATACACAGCTGGGTCCCTGCAGTGCATTGAGCAACACAAACACAAATATACAACATACTCCACGTGGCATTAAGGACTAAATAGCAATTTCCCAAGGTCAGCAGAGCCCACAAGAGGACGGAGTGGCCAGCATCGTGCCTGACCAGACAGTTCGGAGATCCCCATGTTGGTGGTTACGTAATACCACACAAATCAATCTCGGGCAGGGTTCTTCAACTGGCAGGTCACAGAGCGGATGTAGCCCTTGAAGGCTTTTGGGAGTGGCTTTGCGAAACTATGCCCCCCTGAGAGAAAAGCCTCGCCGAGACATACGCAAATAAAGAGATGTATCTATGTACGTGTATGTATGTTCAAATTATTTCGCACCATATGTAGCCAACCGCGCTAATCGGAGGTGCAGGGGAAGGACAACAAACTAAACACAAGCAGTTCTAAATAAATTAAATTTAGATTTAAAAGTACACAGCTCCAGTGGCTTCCGAATATCGGAAGGAAGAACGTTCCAGATGGCCGCAGACGCGCATCTGAAAGCCAGGCAATGCAGTGACCGTCGTTGTTCGATGGCCAGCCAAAAGCCGCTGCAAGGGTCGCCGGAAAGATAGAGTTGATAGAGCTGCAGACAAGAGATTAGTGAGAAGAACGTGGCATAAACTGCACATACGTGAAGCGACGAGGGATAGAGATTTAGTGGCCATGTGCGAAAAAATGCCAACGTCACTCCGCCATACGTTGTCATAGCGTCCGCACAGGCGACACACTACGTCACGCGGTCTGCCAGCGCGCGTGATTTGTAATGTGGGGCCGTCCATGAATTACGTCACGATATTTAGGACGATTTTTGACCCCTCCCCTGCGTCACACGACGTCACAAAAAGTCAGACCCCCCCCCCTCAAATATGACGTCACAAAACTCTGCCCCCCCCCCAAAAAAAAATCAAACACGCTTCAAATCGCTTTAAACTATTGTCATTGTAGTGCGTATTTAATGTGCCGCTGCACTCTGATGTTGTAGGAGAAATCATTTATTAAAACGTCTATTTAATTAAGTAGAACGTGTTGTCTATATTTATTTAAAGTTGCGCATTTTAATGTGACGTCAAATTTCTCACCCCCCCCCCTTCGTCACACATCGTCACAAATGTCTGACCCCCCCCCCCAGGTGAGTGACGTCATTTATGGACGACCCCTGTGCGGCCCGCTGGAAAATATAGTGAGATCATCCTGACCTCGGGGGATACCGAGAAACGATGCGTGGACACGACTCACTGCAGCTGGTGTGCATGGCCAGGAATGTAACCTCTTTCAGGAGGATGGCAGGTGGGGAGCGCACCCCACTAATCCTGCATGTCCATCCGCACACACCTAACGGCACAGTATGTCCTGAGCATGTGACTTCAAAATAATCACGTTCCAGTTATTTTACGTTCAATTCATCACGCAGGATTTGAAAGGCGCAGCTTTCGAAATGCAATTGTCATTCGATATTTGACCAAATGAACGTAGCGGAGGACACCAATGTTGTTGGGCCAAGAGCAGAAACAAAATTGCTCACGTGCATCAGTGAGTCCAGATATTGCCTGAATAGCCATGAACTATTAAGACCCATTCACGTGCACCTCATCGAACTACCAAATGCATGTGTTCTACCGTGATGTGATCACAAGGCAGTAGACTGACATAACGGTCTCTGATGGGATCTCTAGGCAATATACTGGCAGAACAGTCCCTAATGGGGTCTAAAGGCAGTAGACTGACAGACCGATCTCTGATGTAAGACTGACAGAGTGGTCCCTGATGGGATCTCTAGGCAGTAGACTTACAGATCAGTCCCTGATGGGATCTCTAGGCAATATACTGGCAGAACAGTCCCTAATGGGGTCTAAAGGCAGTAGACTGACAGACCGGTCCCTGATGGGGGCTTTCAACAATAGGGTTTCTGCAAGAAATGTTGACAATATCGAGATAAACCAAGAGTAAGTAGCGAGTAGCACCTATAAAGGCCGGAATGATACATGAGGTGGTGGGTGGCCAGCACCACGCCAAACCGCCTTTCCCTCCCCGGTAGTGATGTGTACACGCCACACCAAGTACTCATTTGAGGCTGAGTCGACCTAGAGGAGGGTCGCCGACCGATTCAGATAATCGTCACTGGTGTTGACCGCGAGCGAGAATCGAACTCGGGTCTCCGCCGGGTTCGTGGCGCAGAGCGCAGCGCGCTAACTGCCGCGCCACCGCTCTCCAAGCAAGAGTAAGTGCACGGGCACTTGATTATACAATGCGCACACACCGGAGCGAGACGAGGCACACACTCGGCAATGTACCCCACACAAAAAAAGAGGCGATCACAATGGCCGGCGCTTAAGCGGCAATGCAGATTTATGGTCTTCATTCGTCTTCATTTCCACAATCCTCCTGGACTGTCAGTGCGGCGTCTACATCGCTGGCAGCCTCCAATTTCGTCTATACCTGCGGTAGCAAACTCTAATGGCCAGATAATTCATCACGCACGCATTGTATTCATGAGCCATTGACGAGCAAAGCTTCGGGGCTTTTCTTTGTTTAATTACAGTCGCCTTCTTTCCTGCTCGTGCCCCGCGAGTTACAAACGCTACGGCGATGAGCAAATACTTGCACTCGGCAAATTCCAAACAGCGGTCTCACCAAGATTCGCAAAATCGCGCCCACCCTTACAAACTGTTTGACAACAAACTTCTAATAAAATTGAAGCCTCGTGTGATTTGCCGTTCATAAATGACGTCACGCACCTAGGGGGGGGGGGCGTCAGACATTTGTGACGATGTGTGACGAGGGGGGGGGGTTGAGAAATGTGACGTCACATCAAAATGCGCAACTTTAAACAAATATAGACAACACGTTCTACTTAATTAAATATACTTTTTAGTAAATATTTTCTCCTACAACATCAGAGTGCAAAGGCACATTAAATGCGCACTGCAATGACAATACAGTAGTTTAAAGCGAATTGAAGCATGTTTTATTTTTGGTGGGTGCAGAGCTTTGTGACGTCATATTTGAGGGGGGGTCTGACTTTTTGTGACGCCGTGTGACGAGGGGGGGGTCAAAAATGGTCCAAAATCGCGTGACGTCATTTATGGACGCCCCCAAGGCACGTAGCCACCCTGTCACCGTGCCCTGTGAACAAGCGTGCACTTTCATTGCACAAGTTAATGTGATGTGCAGCTCAGTGATGTTGGCATGGTTGACTTCTTAAGGTATGAAAGAAGTTCAACATACATACATTTGTGTCATATATGAACATGGAATATAGATGCATGCATGCATACATCACAAGCAAAGACAGAGATCCCCAAATGTGTAGCCTTGACAGACCGTAGGGGCAAGTGCCGTTAACGAGCACCTAAGGCCGGAACGGCACACGACGAGGTGGGTGGCCAGCACCATGCCCGGCCGCCTTTGTATCCCCAGTGGCGAGGTTTAGACACCGCACCAGGTACTCATTTGAGGCTGAGTCGACCTAGGGGAGGCCCAGGAACACACAAGTCCCGGCAACCGACACGGCATGCGGAAGCCTCCATCCGTCGGTGGCTTGACGAAGGAGTCTGCCATTATGAGTTCAAATAATTTTCATTATTTGAACCTGTCTTGCAAAAAATAGGATAAGATTAAGGCTGACAGGGCAACAGCAGCAGGAGGGAAGCTGGCTCAGTGTAGCACCGGTGATTGATGAGCTCAGCCCAGAAATCCTCAACCGAACCTCACTCCACCATTAGGCCAGATTAAATGGACACTGTGATGAACGCCACTCGGCTTATTCCACCGCTTCATTCAAATTCCAACGAGGGCGCGCCGTCAGACTCACCAACGTTCGAATGTAATCTATCAGTGTGCAAGTCAGCGAATATACACGTTGATTAAGCTAACCGAGGGGTGGCTACGCTTCCGCGCGTGCTCCTCACGAACGTCCACGTATGCCAAACCCATCTAATGCACGGCGCAAATTAATCTTGCAGAAGGATAAACATTCATCTCGCTTTAATCGTGTTCCCTTTTTTATTTCAAGTAAATTGATAACGGCTTTTGTACACGATTAAAATAAAGTGCCCTCAGTGAAACAACAAAAATGTCAAGTGGGGTAAAAAAAAGAAAGTCTAACAGCAATGAACACTGGGACACTACACTGGATAGATAAGAGAGAAAATTAACTCCATTGAGAAATGCATTTCTTATCGACGAGAGTGTGCTTAGTATATGTGTGTGTCCATGTATTTCGTCAAGGCGACAAGCAGGGAGCGGTGGCACAGTGGTTCGCGCACTGAACTAAGAACGTGGCAACTTGCGACCGATTCCCTACCACGGTTCATTACGAGCGCTGAGTCATATCTGAGCCCATATCTTCATTCTAGGTTGACTCAGCATGACATTGGTACCGAGTGTGTGGTTTATAAACATCAACATTGGAAAGGCCAAAGGTGGCAAGCCATTCGATGGCCACAGAAATCACCCCAACAGTCTATAGGTGTACAATGGGGAAGATCTGTGTGTGTGTGTGCGTAATCAGTCTGCCACTTTGGACTGCGTGAAGATTAAAACGTATTATGGTTACAACATGGAATAACGTCGTCTTATCTCGTTTTTCCGCTTCCTCGTGAATACATTCTCCAGCCGCTTGTCGAGCTCGAAGACTAAAACATGTCGTATTTATCGCGTTCAATAATTCACCATTTGCATTATTTTCAGAATTTTTTTTTTACTTGAGGGCGAGGGCTCGCGGCTCATTTGCCTGACGGATGTGCCACGTGCTTCGACGGAGACGACGAGCCACTTCGCTGAACTATCATTTGGTGGCCAGGTCGCTTCTGCAAACGGAAGCTGACAGCTCAGTAATTTGCTTACCTTTCCTGAACGTTGTTCTCATGTCGTGTTTTTAATATCGTCTGTTTTTTGTCACTGGCGGAGCCAGTGGGGGTGGTACGTGCCCCCCCCCCCCACCCAATGATTCGATCGAAATCTCTCATTTCGATCGGATCATTGGGGTTTATTAATAATACATCGGCATTTTTCAACCTCCACTGCCACTCTGTAGCATATTATTACGTGTCAGGGACTCTATGAGATGATAGGACAATAGTCTGAGTCCATAATTGGCAATAAGTAACGGCATAGCAGTTATAAGTGACTCAGAATTGTGCGCAGAAGCATATACAGTCCACGACTTCCCTGAAGGCATTCACCTTCAGCGAGCGCGATGCCGATCACACAATGCGGTTCAAATTCGACCCTCGATCGATTGCTGCGCCATCGCCGCACACATAAAAAGCAAGGGACAAGTCCTTACTTACTAACAACTCCTCTATCATTTTTCATTGCTGGAGGGGTTGTCCCCTCTACCTGAAAATCCTGGCTCCGCCATTGTTTGTTGTTGTTACTTTCTGACTTGCCCCTGCAGGACATCTGTGAAAAATAGCTTTTAAGACTCATCGGATTCCTCCGGTATTAATATATCTCCTGATTCGGAATACTGGACGGGCGGGTGAATTCCAACAGGTCGCATCGCAACAATCACTCTCATCCGGCACACCCACAGCAATGTTGAATTTAAATTGTCCGTGACCGCAATTAGATTTTAGTTTGCGTAGCAGCAGCAGGGATGCAGACTGGCGACAGCACACCACAGCGGCTACACGGTACGACCGGGCAGCGCTGTGCATTGCCGCGCACTGCTCCGGAGGCGGGGTGGGTTAGATCATCCGCGGATCGTCGTTGTCAGCGAAAACACTCGGAAACACTCGCTTTGCGACCAGGTCGATTGCAGAATTCAGCACAGCGAGAAGGCTGCTGATGAAGTTATTTGTGAGTGGGGTTTTTTTCTTCTTTAAGTTTTATCCCCTTGTATTCATGGGTTTAATCTGAGCATCCAGTCTCCTCCCACATACAAGAAACTCATTAAAAATCAATCAGCCAACGATCCTAATGCGTTCCTTGGATAAGCAAAATTTTAAAAATAGATATTATTACATACATGCATACATTATGTAACGGGTTAAAAAGCTGAATGCCAATTTAAAGTTCACAACCCTGAAGCGATAGTCAAGGGAAGCGTCTCGCCCTCCAACGACCCATCGGCGCAACGTTCATCGATTCCGTGGGCCTGGAGGTCGGCTGCAGACATTCCACGTCGTCGCAATGAAGGGGCCAGCATCGCCGTAGCACAACTGTTGTTTAGCGGAATCGGTTCCTCTGCCTCGTGGCTAACGGCCCCCATTTAAACCTTCGCACGCGCACCACGGGGAATGCTGCGGCAACGCGATACGTTATAAGTAGATGCAATGAAAGCAATGTCCTGGCGAACGCGTGGCGCGCTTGTACACGACTACAGACAGAAACGCCTCGCCGACAACGCAGACGCGTTTTAACACGTAGGCTGATGAAGCTGGTTGTATTCACTGGCGAAACGTCGTACTCAGATTGTAAATGTTGTGGCTTTGCTCTCCAACACACCGGTGTGCTCTACTAGTAACGAATTGGCACGTTCTGTTTAAGCGACAAACCTTACTAATTGGCTGTGTCGGGTGTTGGCGGATTTAATGACATATTTTAATATTTACACGATCTAACTAAAAAAAAAAACCTGTATTACCGCAGATGCGCTTATGCGACTGTCCGGAAATGCTCTGCTTTCCGATGACGAGGAAGCAGCTGGATGGAGCTGTGAAACTTTTAAGTCACCTCGATGGAGAAAGCATTTCTTTAGAACCGCTTTCTGTGCACAGTTTGTTGTCCTTCCGCCGGCATCTACGATTAGCGCGATTGGCTACGTACGGCGTGTAAAGAACTTCAACGTGCGTACATACACTGTTGACTCGACGCATGGACACGTGAAATATCTGTGCATTGTGGTCGGAGTAACATCGGGGCGCGAGAGGGGAGACCAGTGTTCTTGATTGGGGGCCGTCATACCAAAAAAGGACTGGCTTAGAGGATGACTGCTCATGACAGTACAGATGGTGTAGCCATGCATAGCGCAGCTTCAACCAGGAGCAGTATTACAATGTATGGGCTCTGTCGGGTTAGGGTGTTCGACTTTGAAAGCAGGAGATATTGCAAGTTCATTCGCAGGTCTGAGATAAACTCATCACAGTGTTTGTCCGGAGTCGATAAAATACGCACCACTGCACGGTAAGACGTCAGTGGTTTAGCCTATGAGGAGACGTGGCCCCCACCACAGCAATGTGGACATTCCCCGACTGGTGCCTCGGGGTAAGAGAGCGGGGATGAGCTCGGGTTGAATGATTAATCGATTTCAAATCGAAATCGCAAATTGAAACAATACGATTTGCCAATCACAAAGGCTGTGGTTTTTTTGCGATTTGAAAAGTCCTATTACTTTGTTAATGGAATTGTGATTTTTTTTATAATTATAACTTTATTTATTTTACTTAACAATTGTTATATGTTTGATTGTTCTATTTCCATTAAAATGTTTTAATAAATACATGTTGGAAGCAATTAATATTTTTTAAGTTCTCATCCTTGCATTATAATATATCGAGCAGTTCATATTGTGATGGTATCATGTGGTAATGCTCCATCACAGGTTTTAAATCTATTACACAGTGAATATTGAATTGAAGCTTGGCTTAAAAAAAATGTAATCACAATATCTGTCAGAAAAATCGCAATTAGATATTTCCCCCAAATCGTTCAGCCCTAGGATGAACCCTGGCCCATTGCTGCAGACCCGTTTTAGCAGGATCTCACCGATTGGTGAAAAAAGTATTTACGTATGTTCGTGTGAAATCCGTCGAGACCCAACGAGCTATCATTTGTGGCGAGGTCGCTTCTGAAAAATAAGCGAATACCTCAGTGGGATTTGCCCGGTAGGTTGGGGATGGTTTAGTTTCATTTGTATGTCTTTCCAGTACTTTGCACTGCCATCGTGTGTTTGTGCTGTTTGTCACTGTAACATCCTCACCCGCCCCTACTGGACATCTGCGACAAAGAGCTTCATATCTCATCGAATTCCTCCAGTGTAAAGAAATATTGTGAATCTGAATAAATCACTTTGAGGTGGGAGCTGCTATCTCATTACCCTGCCTCCCCACACAACCCCACGCACACACATCTCCCCAATGCCACGTGCCTGTCCATTCTATGATTTTGAACGAGACTCGCATCACGTGCCAGAGATATTTGTAAATAGCAGAGTGCCAGGACCGACGGTAGGAAATACCGTAGCAGGTCAGGGTCAAATGAAGCATGCGTTTCATAATTTATACCGCGGCTGCATAAATATCTTCCAAATGACTCCTCGTTCATTGCAATTGGCTGTGGCTTGTCTCGCATTTCTCCCAGGCATACATACAGATGAGCCACTTAAATAGGAAATGCTCGTGCAAAATGGTAGAAACATCAGCTTGAGAGTCGAAATTGTGCTCTCTTTAAACTGTACAGCCCAACATTAACTAACAATGAGGTGAATAAATAAGCATTACAATTGGATATGATTGCAATTCGCTTGGGGTGATGGCGGTGCCATTTGTCATTGCGGCACTTAAATTCTTGACCTCGTCGCCCTGCGAGGTGACGACTTCCAAGACACCGCGACATCTTCAAAGCTCGACTCGAAAACAAATCTATTTTAAAATGGCTTTCTCTCTCTGTCGTTATTCTCAAACGCCCTTCTAACTTCTTCGCCTTAAACTATTGCCGCCTTTTCAAGCATAGCGCCCTGACAATGACCGTTTAATGGCGCTTTATAAATTAAAATGATCATCATGAAAACGAGTCGTTCGTACACTGACCATATTAAGTGTAACCTTTTTCAGGATATAACGTAATATTTCATAACTCTTGGCCGTGGTCATGATTCTTACGATTGCCCAGTGCTTTAATTTCGTGGTGCTATTTTGCGGACACTGAGTATTATACAGATCGCCTGGAGGAGGAAGAAGAAGATATTAAAACAAACCCACGCGTATATTCGAGGAAAAAACTTACGCGCCGCAACTTTTTTTTTAAAGAGAAACTCAACGGGTTATATTCCCAGTCTTGATTAAAAATTCACAGACATTGCCGGGCTACTGTGGAAACGTGACGAACAAAAAAAATGAGCGCGCTCAGAACTGCCTGTCAGCAGGACAGCTTCAGAACTCCGTGTCATGAAATGCGGCCCCATACGTAGAGTGCCAAGCACGTGCCTGGAATGCAACACGTGCCAGAGAAACTGAGACCTTGGCTGGCAGAGGCAATAGTGCAAACATCCACTCTCTTTCTCAAAGGTCCCTTTTTTAGACATTCAGGCTTTTAGCATGCAGCGAGTAAGTTATGGGGTGGGAGGGGGGCATATTGATTAGTGCACTACACTATGAACTTGGCGACGCGAGTTTGATTTGTGGCCACTGCTAATGCACAGTGACGAGCGATAATGCCCGCGAACTTCCCGAACCCGAAAAGACCAGCGTGGCGGAGTGTGGTCGAGCAATTTCCACAACAGGCACGGTGTGGGGGAAGGCCTTAATAATAGCAAGGTGGTGTGGCCAGCTCCACTCCTGGCCACGTCTATCTTCACAGCTTTGGTGCTGATACACAACACATATTCTTCTAGGCTGAGTCAACCATTGGGGATGTCCAGACCCGGGTCAGATGCCACGTGCCACTGATGGTTTGTGGCCAGAAATTGAATCTGAATCATCAGGTTCTCAGCACAGTGTGCTAATCACCATGTGGCTGGAAAAAACTTTCCTTACAGACTGCATGGGCAAGTGTTATTTATATTCTATTCTGGATATATGTTCAGGAGCTCTATGCCAATGGGTCGGAGAATAATATAATTCTTACGGCCTACCTGTTACGTATAATAGAGTTTGTTGGGTTAGATCGCGTAAATATGAATGTATTGTTAAACCCACGACCACCCGACACAGCCAATTGGTAATGTTTGTCACGTAAACTAAACATGACAATTCGTTACTAGTTCAGCACACCGGTGTGCTAGAGAGTAAACCCACAACATATACAATTATGGCCACACACCATCAAAAACCTCTATTATTGATATTGGTTGTGAAAGCCTACGTGTTAAACCACCTTTTATGTGTTTTCGTGTCACCTAAAACACAACCAATGATGTAATTCAGGCCGGGTCTTCGAGTGTCAAAATATTAATATTGAAGGACTCTCAAGAAACATGAAGGGAAGACCACGTTGACGTCATCGCCTTACAGGAGACAAGCCCTGTGAGTGAGCAGTCTGCGTGGAGCCGGGATACGAATGGTTCACACACTGCAGGAGCATCACAGCAAAGCTGGGTTCGAACCCCAGCCATGGCTAACATGGTATTCACATCTGTTCAGGGTATTCCCTCGTTTGAATCGAGTAGCTGATGATGAGTTAGGACATCAACAATGGAGAAACAAAGATGGTCGGGAATGGTACTGTCCACACCGCCATTAATGGTTTGTTCACTTAAAAGCCTTGACTTTTTTACAGGATATGGCAACATCAATCAAACATACAAAGAACATGTCACTTTACCCACCCTTGCATGAAGTTTGATTGATACCTTTGGCGACCTTGAAAGATTACCCATTTGAATATGAAACATCGCCGGGGCAGTTATATATAATGATAGATACACAAAAAAGTTTTACCAAACAAGCCATCCGACGTAGAAACTTGATATCTTAGTTGCTCTCTCTCTCTCTCTCCAATATGGGTATAAACAAATGTACATCGATGTCAAACAAGTAACATTCAATGGAGTGTGCCACTCCGATTTCAACCACACTTTGAACGTTAACAGTTATATGGTAAAAGAGCCGGATCGGTTCAAATTAACGTGGCCCTCATGGCTTCTTTCAGGTGCAGTGGTGGCGAGATGTTAACTCCCTCGCCTGATATGTGGGCAGGTTGTGGGGTTGAGCGCGAGGCTGACGCCTGCTGTATATTCTTGGTTCTTTCGGCAAAGTCACGTAGATAGTGTTGCTTGTGTTGCGATCGAAACGTCGTGGGTTTTTTGCTTTTAATTTAGATGTTTTGTTTTCTATCTACGAGACTTTACCGAAAGAAGCAAGAATATAATTCCTGCAGTCACGAAAGTTTTAAGCCTGCTGTATATTTGGAGTTTTCATGTTCTCCCCGTGGTCACGTGGCTTTTTTCCCGGGTCCTCCAGTTTTTCCCTTCACATTTAGAAATTTAACTTTAGAGTTATTTGTGCTGCTATACATTTCCACGTGATAAGCCAATTTGCCGAGCTATCGTTTGTGGCCAGGTCGCTTCTGAAAAGGAGCTATATAGCTCGGTGGGCCTTACCTTGTGAAATGAAAATAGTTTAGTTCATGAATCAACCCCTCAATCTTCACATCATCCACTTCCCTGCACACACCACAGACTGTTCTTTAGCTGGTGCCATTGATTCTATTTACCATGGAGATCATCCCTCTCAACGTGACCAAGGTTTTGGAGTCCAACTATCCCCATTGGACGACCACATCAGCACCACCACAAGCCGAGGTCCCAACCACTGCTCCTGCATGTTGACAGAAACTGTCCGCAAAGTATCAGATGAAGCTTCGAGAGTTGAACGGAGTTCAAAAGAACTCACTAACAAACAGCATCTTGTTGTAAAATACTCAATGCAGAAGACCCCTGGGTTTCATCTTCCACGAAGCTCATGGTCGACCCTGAACCGCATCTTCTGAGCAAACAATAGCAGCTGCGGATAGCTGATGCACAAATCGAAAATTAAAAACTCTCCAGTGTGCGACTATGGTCATCCAGAACAGACCTTACATCACATACCGACGCAATGCCCCGATCCACAAATACGAAGGAGACATCGTCACAGCGGTGATACACTCCGCTGCTCCTTGCACGGTTAACTGGCACGACCGCCTGAAAGGGACATTCTAGCTGTTGCTCTGCATCTACATCAGTCATAGGAAAGAAGAAGAAGATTGTGCTTTTTAGGATCATCTGGATGCCCATCGCTTCTGGTGGGTGGATAACATCCGGAAGTTCCAGTCGCTCACTCACAACCACTTCTCTGGCTCCTCCTCTGTTCAAAAATGTCATCGAGTGTGCGGGCTTCACAGCGGGATGCGTCGTGTTACAGGTCTGAGTCACATCTCACGCCAGATCAATATTGATTCGAAGTGGGCATCTTCGCAAACAAAACAGTGATGCTAAGTCGTGGAGGACGGTGTGGATATGATGAGGCCACAGTTATCAGATGTGCTGCTTGCCACCCATATATCCACGATTGTTCCTCATCATTTTGAAAATGTGAATAAATCAGCCAATGGGCCATGAGGTCACGTGGAATTTCACCAACACGTGTTTTACCAGCAAGTGCTGTTCATGGTCGAAAACAAAAAATCGTGGTTTCAATTGGAGCATCACATTCCACGAAGGTTCCTTGTGAGCTGTCAATCTGGCGGCTTGAAGGCTTCAGGGCACTACGAGCGGTGAATCGCTCAGAGCGACAACACTCGCAGTTGGTACCACGTGTCCGCGCGGTGTGCTCCGCTCTTCAACAATGAAATAATTTCAATTTATACGTATATCTATATTTAACTTCTTTCGCACCATACAGAGCCAACTGTGCCAATCGGAGGTGCGGGATTTAATGTACGTTCATTTATAAACTAACTATGATTTATTGCTTTAATGACATTGTATTTACTTTACGTTTATCATCACCAATTTCTATTTGCTTTAATATTATGAAATATTTCATGTATTTAATAGCTAATTTGCGGATTTATTGGAGGTAATTCAGGAAAATTATTATTTACGGATGTATGTAGGCCATGTAGCGTCATCAAAGCTAATTGCATCCAACAACGCCGTTTGTTTGCAGCTCCGTTCCTGGGCCTCCCAGAAGTCGCCGCTGACTCATTCGGGAGATTATTTTAATCATCCAGCTCCTCAAGTGTTAACTATTGCACAGATTTACCTCCCTCCATACATGCGCGGTTGTAGATATCGATGTAAGCAACGTGATCATTGCATTTATATGTTGCAACGGTGGCTTTTGGCATTCAAACGTGGGAGTAAAAAAAAATGCACCATTTCATTGATTAGCATTTGCTCTTCAAGCTAAGCATATGCGTCGTGTTTTGTGTGTACGAATCAATGCTTTTCTATTCAAACGCACTGCGTGTAATGGGTTCGCATGGCCCCACTGGAACCTGCTGCATTCACCTAAACGTAAAACATTTATATCGATAACTTCATGAAATCGCGATCCTGAGTTTGGGCCAATTCATTGACCCGCGAGTGCGGTGAAGCATTACACCGCTATTAAAAAGGAATTAGCTTCGAAAGTTGGAGATTTTACATTCAAACTTCAGCCCTGCCTTACACACGACCTACTTCCACGGGTCAATGACAAGGGCATGCCACTGCACACACAAACAAAGACAGAGATCTCCCGCATAGCCGAAGCAGACTGTTGGGGAAAGCGCTGTTAGCGAGGGACCAATAAAGGCTGGCACGGCAACAAAAAGGTGGTGGGTGGCCAACACCACGCCCGGTCGCCTTTGTTTCTCTTGATGGTGGTGGTTACACACCGCACTGGCTACTGATTTGAGGCTGAGTTTACCTAGGGGAGGCCCAGAGCTGGTTCAGATAATCGTCACGAGTGTCGGCCTTGAGCGAGAATCGAACCCGAATCGTCAGGTTCGTAGCGCAGCGCCGCTACCCGTTACACTATCCGATAATGCACGCTCACCCACGCACACAAAGACAAAGATCTCCCGTATAATCTCAACAGACGGTTGGGGCAAGTGCTGTTAGCGAGGAGCACCTATGTAGGCCGGCACGGCACACGAGGGGGTGGGTGGCCAGCACCACGCCCGGCCGCCTTTGTCTCCCCAGTGGCGATGTTTATACACTCGTTTGAGGCTGAGTCGACCTACACGCACACACACACACGTGCGCTCACCAGAGCGAAGGCGCATCAGAGCCGGTGACCTCGAGGAAGTCGTATCCGCTCTCGAGCTGAAAGGAGGTGAAGACGAGTGACACGGTGTCGCCCGGCTCGCCCAGCACCAGCCACGTGCACTCGCCGTCGTTCTCGTAGTCGCCGGGGAAGCCGGGGCTGCTGATGACTCCGCTCGGCCCGAGCAGGGTCCCACCGCACGCGCCTTCCTCTGCTCGCACCGCAGAGACGTCGACGCAGCAGCGTTAACACAGGGGGGTCAACGCAGCGAGGTCAACGCAGCAGGGTCACAACAGCGAGGTCAACGCAGTGGGGTCAACGCAGCGAGGTCAACGCAGTGGGGTCAATGCAGCGAGGTCAACACAGTGGGGTCAACGCAGTGGGGTCAACGCAGCGAGGTCAACACAGTGGGGTCAACGCAGCAAGGTCAACGCAGTGGGGTCAATGCAGTGGGGTCAACACAGTGGGGTCAACGCAGTGGGGTCAATGCAGTGGGGTCAACGCAGCGAGGTCAACACAGTGGGGTCAATGCAGCAAGATCGACGCAGAGGGGTCAACAGCGAGGTCAACGCAGCAAGGTCAACCCAGCGGGGTCAATGCAACGGGGTCGATGTAATGGGGTCAACACAACGGGGTCAACGCAGCGGGGTCAACGCAGCAACAACATTAATGTGGCAGATTAACGCAGCAGAGTCAACACAGCAGCATTAACACAGCAACGTCGTTCGACGCGAATTTGATGCTCAAGTTAAT
Organism: Lethenteron reissneri; assembly: GCF_015708825.2. NCBI lineage: Eukaryota > Metazoa > Chordata > Hyperoartia > Petromyzontiformes > Petromyzontidae > Lethenteron > Lethenteron reissneri. The sequence continues at coordinate 10,092,247 of NC_083821.1, forward strand.
TAACACAACTTGTTGAGTTACAAAGAGGCATGCCGTCATATCGTCGTCACTCGTGGGTGAAGGCCACCCCAAGCCTCCGTCCAGGCCTAGGGACGCATCCACAATACAAGCTGATTCTTCACAATCTCGCGACGCAGCAATCGCCACTACAAACAAGCCGACGTTGTTGCTCCATCTTCGAGGTAGATTCACTCTCGGTATATTCCCTGCTTTGGTTGCCTCTCTGTCGTTAGTCTCAACCACCTACTGGTGAAGTGTCTTGCCCTGAGTCACCTCGCTTTCCTTAACAGTCGATATGCTGTCCGCCCCACGGACAGACGCGGGGGAAATCACTGCTCTACAGGATTCATATCGATGATAAATTCGTTTGGCGCATGTCATCATCAGCATCATCATCACGATGCATGGGCAGATAGGCCAGAGGTGTCCACTGCGCATTTAGCAATTTGTTTCCACTTTCCTCTGTCTTGTGCCAATATGCTCAAGCAATTCTCTTGGCGCGAGTAGATTATTTAAAATGGTGTGGCTTTGCTCTCCAACGCACCGGTGTGCTGTACTAGTAACGCATTTGCATGTTCTGTTTACGTGACAAACCTTACTAATTGGCTGTGTCGGGTGGTGGCGGGTTTAACGACACATTTATATATTTACGCGATCTAATCCAAACAAAACCTCTATTATGGATGATATTGGTCGCGAGGGCCTACGTGTTAAACTAGATTATTTAAATTTCGATTTAAAGCTTTCGTGACTGCAGGGATTCATCTTCTTGGTTCTTTAGGTAAAGTCACGTAGAATGGAACCAAGAAGGCTAGATTATTTACTTGATAAATCTTGTTTTTTTTCTCCTTTACGTTCTTCCTTCTCTCTTACCTTCCCTTCCTCCTATTTATTTGTTTAAAAAAAATCTGTAATCCTGCTCGCAGTCTCTACGCAAGTGAGGCAGTGAGTCCAATGTTCTCACTCTAGCCCCAACCCGTGAGCTTTGTGTTTCGGGCTTCTGCTCGCAGAATTTCTGTGACCCCCGCTACCCTCCCCCTGCCCCTGTTATTGTCCGCGCTCTGTGCCGGGCTCTTGTCGAATACGAAAGAAAATGAAGAAAAACAACAACAGTCAAGATGAAGTCTCTAACTTATGTACTTTCTCGAATCATCGTGTTCCTCTTCTCTGTCACTCAGTGGTAATTCCAAGCGTAGACATGCTCCATTACTTGTGTTTTATTTGGCAAAACGTCCACGGTTTGGTTCCATTGTTTTTGTCAGTGCCCACGTTTCTGATTCATGTCACAGAAGCTGATATACGCCGGCGGCATAACTCCCACCGCGTGACTCAATACGTCAATGCAGTAAAGTCGCTGAACGCCGCCAAAGCGACGAGCCTGAAACGTCACACTCCATGTCAGACAGCCTGGAGATACACAGCCTAGCTACATATCAACAACATGAAATCCATTTATTTTTCGTTTTATTGCCGATTTCCTGGATGGACTCTGCGGCGTAGTTCATGCTTCTCCCCGCCACACTCAGTCCTCACGTTAACAACTGGGCAGCGACGGGTACGGGCACTCTACTCTTTGGTTCTTTCGGTAAAGTCACGTAGGTATAAAATAAAATAAATCACGACGTTTCGGGCGCAACACGACGTTTCGGGCGCAGCCTCAAAACGTGATTTAATTTATTTTATTTGATACCTACGTGACTTTACCGAAAGAACCAAAGAGTATGGATCCCTGCAGTCACGAAAACTTCAAATCTTCGTACGGCACTCGTACGCGATACCCCACGGCTGCTCGCCAACGAATCCATACTTAATCTACTCACCCGCCGAATGGATAATAATCAGAATCAGAATATGTATTTATCCTGGAGGGATCCCATGAGCTATGAAGGCAAATTTTCCACAGATGTCCAGCAGGGGCAGGTCAGAAAGTTGCAACAAACAACATAATAAACTGATACACAGGCATCGCCAACAGCCCTACTCCCACCCAGAGCAGCATCGGAACTCCCAGCCTTCTTATTCTCCCTTAGCGGCGAGCCTTAAGGAGAGCTATAATCTCGGTGTCAACCCGCTGAGTCCCTCAATGGATGACGGCCCATAAATCAGAGTCGAGGACTTCAGTGCTGCCAGTTCACGTCACCCGACACAGGCTCCGGCGTTCTCCCTGGAAGCTGCCCTGCCACCCCCCCCCCCCCCCGAGCACGATATTATATGGTCTTCACCTTTTGTCAATGCACCCCACGGCTGTGAACGCAGCACACCGCTGCCGATAGTGGGAAAAGGTATTCAAGGGGTATGCACAGTCCTTTGAATGAAAAAAAAGGTCCCGTTCCCGTAGCGTTCCACTTTATATTTCTACAGCAGCATCGTATTTGTTGATTTAAAAAAGAAATGTATCCCTCTCCTTGGACGGGAGCATATATATATAAAAGCTGAGGCAATAGATTCGTTATAAAACTTTTAGCAGCTTTATTTGGCATGCGCGCGTGTGCACGAGTGTGTGTGTGTACAAGTGCGTACGCGTCTCTATATATTTTATTTTATCGGGCAATCTCTTTTTTTACCCCAAGTTTTTATTACAAATCGTGCTCCGTTTAAAACAATCTTAAAGGGTTCAAAGTTTCCTTTTGTGTGACAAACAATGTGCTTGTTCAATTTGCTTTCTCAGACATTTGGGCAGGCAGGCAGGCAAACAGATCTATTGACACACGTTGACATCAATGCCCCCACCTACCAGGGCCAGCGATAATGCAGCCCTGCATTAGCAATGCAACGGATGAACACATTCCATGTCGTGCAGAGTGTGCCGGCGTTCGCGTGTCAGCATCCGGCGTGACGGGAGGATGTCTTTGGCAGCTCATGAAAACAAATGAGCACTTGCTTGGGGCAGAAAGATGCTTTGGTATGGGACTGGGTTGTAGAATGCAGTACAGCAAGTAGAACATACGTGAATAAATACAAATTTGAGCTGAGCGCTCATTCCAAGCAGGGCTTTTCAAACAATAAGCCCTGATATTCATATTTTTTAGATCTTTCGGTAAAGTCACGCAGATAGGCTCAAAGAGAATAACAAAAAATAACATTACTCTTTGAACCTATCTACGTGACTTTACGGAAAGACCCAAAGAATATAAATTCCTGCAGTCACGAAAGCTTTAAGCGCTGATACTCAGTGAGACTTTGTTATGTATTATTGTTATTTACAAGTGACTTAGAATGCAGTGTTCATTTCTATATATTTTTTACGGTGCTAAATCTTACTTTATTAGTTTCGTATACAGTATTTCAAAGATTGTTGAACAGGCACATCCATAATCGAGTTTCTATTGCAATCGATCTACCTCTGTCACGTCAAATATTCACCAAAAAACCATGAAAGTCATCACTGTGGGTCGAATCATTAGTTCCTTGAAGCTCCGGTAGGGCTTTGTGAGATAAATTCGACATTCCTATAGAAGGGACTATGTTTTATTCCATGGGCGGGGAAATCACAGCTAACTTGCCAACAAGTACACAGACAGAGTCTCAACAACAGGTGGTGTGTGGCCGACTCCAAAGGGTTGTGAAGAAGACGATGACCTTAAATGAAAGTGGTAAGAACCAGGCTACAGTCTGCGTAAGTGTTTTTTATTATTTTTTATTTTATTTTAATTATTTCTATTCACTATATTTTTATTATAATTTTTCTATCTAGGTGACTTTACCGAAGGAACCAAAGAATAGTGGTAACATCGTAACATGATGTCGATCTTATCCTTACGGAATTTACATAGCGTCCTAAACGAGGGGCTTTAGAAAGCATTCACAACATTGGAGACGAGGTGAATGAAATAGATGATAGGAAGCAATGGGCTCATCTGTGATGCGTGAATTCTGTGAAATGCGAAATTGTTGATGGTAAATGATGATGAATGGATTGAATGAATGGAGAACGAGTGAAAGTCATGAGAATATGAAGAGGGAAAAGCAACGATGGCGGTGGTTATGAGGGGGAGATTGAGTGGGGTCGTAGCGTGAGCTCAGGAACAAGAAGTGAGTTTTGAGTGAGGAGCGGAATGTAGCGGTGGAATCTTCTTGGTTCTGTCGGTAAAGTCACGTAGAAGGGAAGTAATAAAATAATAAAAAATAAAACATAATAAAATGAAATAATTCTCACGACGTTTCGGCTACAACGCAAGCAGCCGTCTTCAGGTAAATCGAAATCTAGCGGTGGAAGTTTGCTCGAGTGAAGGGGAGAGAGAAGAAATAGAGAGAGAACGAAAGCGTGAATTGAGCACACGGAGAAGGAGGAACAAAGAGAGGGACAGCCACGATTAAGAAAGTAGAAGGCGAGAAGGCGACACGTAGAAAGATACAAAAGTGTCAAGATATGGTGGGGCGAGATGAGGACAATGATAGTGAGTGGAGGCACACGACGTTGCGATAACAAAATCTTCACGAGATTTATACTATGAGACCTCCTTTACCAGTGGCAAAATATAGTAATAGGTTTTTACCCTTTCAATTGGTACAAAAACTGACACCTTTGTACAAGAGATCATGTTGGCAATAACCACAACACAAGCAGTCAAAATGTAAACAAAAATAACTCTGATAATGATAACAGTGCATATCATTATCATTATCAGAATTGTTTATTTTTGTTTGCATTTTGACTGCTTGTCTTGTGGTTATTGCAAACATGATCCCTTGTACAAAGGTATCAGTTTTTGTACCAGTTGAAAGGGTAAAAACCTATTACTATCTTCACGAGAGCTGAGCTTGGCGACGCGCAAAGTTGTCGCATCTTTTGGCGTGGGCTTTTCAACGTTCTTCCGATGAAGTGAAAAACTAAATCAATTGGCACATTTGCCCCCACGTGGCAACTTGAATAGATTGGCTCCGTCGGGTGGTGGAGGGTTGTGCATTAAAGAACGGCCATTGCACCTTCACGATAATCCGACCCGAAATCTCAACTAATTCTGAACCACGATATTGGCCGTGAAAGCCGACACGTCAAAAAGAGTGAATAACAACAAATATTGCGTTTTAGTGTGGTGGTTGATAATGGAACTTGTAAGATAGGAAATTGTGATGATGACGAAAATAATGCAGGAAGTTGCATTTGAGGAAATCTTGATAATAATGGTAATGATAATGATGAAGCCAGTGCTGGATACGATGACAATGTAGCTAATATTTGAGATCACCGTCACAATGTTGTAATGGGAGGTACACTGTATACCAAAAAATATAAATTGCAGACACATAATATTCATACATGGATATAAAATACACTCTATATTCATATAATCAGTAAAACAGTTATTCCACAAGTAATGCAATCCCATGAGAAATCAATAATATGCTTGCCGACATATCTGAACTAAGGCTGCTATTAGCACAAAGGGCATTCGTTATTTCAAAGCAGTCACCAGAGTCTGCGGGCCATAAAAGTTCCACAAACACGTTTGGAGTTACGAATCCACACGAGCCACAGTGCATATTAAATATGCTACATTCGCAATAACTTCAATTTCCAATTTTGTTTCTCGCAACCTACGTGCGCATGTTTGTTTCTCGTCAATTGTGTTCACCTAAAAGTTTAACTTAATTGCCTTTGTTTCCGTTTAAACGTGGGCGACTTCACAACAACGAAGCTCATCTCGAGCGGTGCTGTGTTCGTTCGACAGGCTATGCACTTTGTTTTCCAATTTTCCTTCGTAATCTTTTTCTCCCTGTCGAACGCATGGCGTGCCAATGCAATCGCTTTGGGAGTTGACGTGACGAACACTGCTCAGTCCAACTTTGGGCGGGGTGTAGGATTATGGTGGCATTGTCCGGCTCGGGTGACCGCGGGCACATTGTGAGTACGCAATGTAATTGCTAAACAACCAAATAAAATCAACCTTATTCTCAGAGATAGTGAGTTGTCTGTGAACCCATACAAAGCCCGCTTTCACACATACAAAGTGTTCCCCTTACAGATGTTGTACACAATGTACGTGGCTATTGATAACCGACATATGTATGTATGGTGAACTTCTTTCACGCCGTACGTAGCCTTCCGTGCTAATCGGTGGTACGGGGGAAGGACAACAAACTAAACACAAAAAGCAGTTCTACAGAAATGAGTTGTCTCTGACATGGCTCGTGCTTCGGAAAAATAAAAAAAACTGGGCCCCGACCATGAAAATAATGAATTCCAATCGCTGTTCCAGGACCCTCAATGTAGACGAGCACTTTGTCGACGAGCTACATCGGGCTACCCAGTGCAACAGAGAGGCCTATTTACGAACCACGCCTGCTCGCCTGCAAGGGTCTGCACCGATCCACTCCTCCCGATCTCGCTGAGCAGTGCTCAGCGCCGGCCTCAACGAGACCCCCGATCGACGCCGTCCCTTCTACTACGATCCTCAGCCGACGATCAACCCTGCTGCTGCTGCTGGACCCAGCGCGCAGGCCTTGTGCGATGATACGTCCAGCGCAGCAGTTTCACCGCGGTGTCCACGAACCCGAAAAGTTGGGACCAGTTCCTGGTGTCAGATGTTCAGGATCTATCGCCTAGTCTTCACCAGTCTTTCGACAGCCTTACAACGGTGTCGATGTTCCACAGAGCGTGCCCCGTGTGATCATCGCGCATTCCCGATGGACTGAACTCGTAAGAGTGCGCGAGAATAAGTGTTCAGAATAACTTTACTCGACTTACTAAACCTTTGGAGGCAATTCGATTTGCTGAATGCCCCATCAAGGTCAAGGAGTTACCAGGACCAATGGTGTTGATGCCACTACAACCTCACAATCCCTTACTTACTTGTGTTCCCAAGCGACAGTGTTTATTTGTAGACAGAAACAAAAATGGATTGAACAAAAAATAATTGATGGTAAAAAAAACATTATGTGGTTACAAAACTGGACTCACAATCTGATCTTGAATTGGATGCACATCCTGAAGATTGTGAGTTCAGGTATAGGTCAGGGGATGTTGGCAGAATTCCATCATTCCGATTGCAAGGTCATTAAAATGATTACCAATTTATGGGGAGTCAACATTCCTGTGAAATGTCCACGTGTGGCTTAGGACTACATTACATGAATGTCATGCTTTATTGTAACCCTACATGACACGTGCGTTTACATGTGTAACATTTTACGCAATTCGCGCCCTTTGTAAATAAGTACGTTTTTTTATCAGCCGTGACAGGGATTCAAACGCAGGCGAGGTTCACGGCAAAACGCGCGAAACGCACAGCGTTTCGCGCATTGTCGTGTGTTAGCGAGAAAGAAAAAAAAACATATACATGAACGTGCTATTTTAATAGATAGTGCCTTTTGTTTGATTATTTGCTTCCACATGCTGAAATGTATTCACTGACCACGAATATCAAATTGGACGGCTGTGCGAATCGGCTGGGGAACTGGCAGCCACTGACACTGCGTGTACCATAACACCATCACCCCCATACCATCACCACCCCATACCATCATCACCCCCATACCATCATCACCCCATACCACCATCACCCCCATACCACCATCACCCCCATACCACCACCACCCCCATACCACCACCACACTACCACCACCCCCATACCACCACCACCCCCATACCACCACCACCCCCATACCACCACCACCCCCATACCACCATCATACCACCACCACCCCCATACCACCATCACCCCCATACCACCACCACCCCCATACCACCATCACCCCTATACCACCACCACCCCCATACCACCATCACCCCCATACCACCATCACCCCCATACCACCACCACCCCCATACCACCACCACCCCCATACCACCATCATACCACCACCACCCCCATACCACCATCACCCCCATACCACCACCACCCCCATACCACCATCACCCCTATACCACCACCACCCCCATACCACCACCACCCCCATACCACCATCACCCCCATACCACCACCACCCCCATACCACCACCACCCCCATACCACCATCACCCCTATACCACCATCACCCCTATACCACCATCACCCCCATACCACCAACACGCCCAGATGTCACCGGCTGCTGCTGCTGCTGCCCGAGGCAGCCGACGACACGAATCCAACCACGGGCTGATCACGCCACAACGTCACTGTTTGCGAGCCGTGCGGGGCGGGGTGCACGGCGCAATTTCACTTCGAGTTACAGGAAGACTCATCCCGAGTCCAGCAGCAGTCACGGTGCCCAAGACGCGCCTCGGCTCCACAGCCGTAGCGAGACATGGCCTGTGCCAAGGGCACAATGTGCCGTACCATCCTCATGCCCCCCCTCTTCCTCCCACCCCCACTAGGGTTAGTGGGTGGCCAGCCCCACATACGTCCACCTTTGTCTCTCCAGTACTAATTTCTACACACCATCGCCACCCCCCCCCCCCCCCATCGCACACGAGGTATTATTTGTGTATGTAGAACTTATTTTGCACCGTACGTAGCGCGCGGGGGGGAGGGGGGGAAGGACAACAAACTAAACGCAAGGTACTCATTTGAGGCTAAGTCGACCTAGAGGGAGGTCTATAGACCGGTTCAGACAAACCGCCACTGTCGCTGGTGGCCACGAGCGGGAATCGAACTCGGCTCCAGGCATCGCACCACCCCAAGATTTCAGCCGCCACTTGGTTCGCGATGCCCCCCCCCCCCCCCGCTTGATTTCCAACAACTCAGCTGCACGTAACCGTGATGCCCCCCCCCCTCCCGAGGCTATGCGTCGTGGGCTGCCCGGCACAACGCTAGAAGCAACAACAACAATGCATAGATGCGACTGGCCTGATCCTGGCTTCTGCACAAACACGTTGGGTGGGGGGTCCACGCTGGCGGCTGATCCAGGTCGGTATACGGAGCCCACAGCTACCAAGGAGGGAGATTTTGAGAACTGCGTCGTTGGCCCTCTGCACTCGGGAGTCCAGGCGGAGGAAACTATAAACAGAAGACATAACTTTTTCATTTTGCCAGGCAGGGCCAACTGAGCTACGTAGCTCTTTGTTTCGGAAGCGACCTGGCCACAAATGTCAGCTCAACAAAGTGGCTTATCACGTCAAATGTATATCAGCCAAAGATGTACTCTCAACGCACGCTTGTAAATGTGGGGGGCGGGGGGGGCACCGGAGGACCTGGACAAGATCCAAGCGACATTGGGGAGAACGCGCAAACTCCGAATATACAGGCAATCTAACTCAGGATTGTACTCACGAGGTAGTTAACATGTTGCCACCGCGACACCCCCATGTTAGGGGCAACTTCACAATGTATTATGTGCAGGTGCGGCGTGGGTTAGTGTGGGTGGGTGAAGGCTGGGACGTGCGCATTCAAAGTGCAGCACGGTGATGTGTTTTTTTGTTGCACTGACCTCTGCCGCCCACCATGCCTATAACACCTATTATTAAGCATGGAGATCGCCCATCCGAGCATTGTGTAGGCTCAAACCCCGCTCAGCTTCTGAGGTCTGACAAGATCGGGGTGCAGTCCTGGTTATTTGATTATGGACACGACGCTTTGTCATATACAGCAAAAGCTTAGAAGCGCCACGTTTTGGTTTTGAACGAAGTCGATCTTGATTTGAAGCTTTCGTGACTTGCAGGAATCCATACTCTTTTGTTCTTACGGTAAAGTCACGTAGGTAGAAAAAATAAGAGATCACGACGTTTCGATCAACACAAGCAACCGCCATCAGGTGGGAAACAAACACGGCAGGAGGACTGCTGACGTCGCTTTGCTGTTTTGCTCGTCCCTTTAAAATGGCCGCCCTCTCGTGCAAACTGGCGACCCGATCCATTTCGCGAGGATCTGCGGAATGACGCCGCTGAATGTCTCAAACGCTCCCGCGTCAATGTCCCACTCCAATCAGGAGGGTCGCTCCGTATCCCACGCTGCCCACACTTTGTGCACTGTGCGCCCGCTGACTCCGTTATGCCCCCTGCACTTTAACGGATCTCCTTCTGCTTTTGTAACCACTGCGGGGATTATATTGCATCACTACATTGGAATTCATGCAATAGCCCAATTTTGATCAACATATGCGGAGACTGGGTAAAAATGGCACGGGTAATCATGGGCAAAAAGTTTAAATGAATTCACCCGGCAAAGACTCAATGTTGTTTTCAAAAGCATTCCTGCTTCGGGATTTTTTTTTTGGGTCAGAGCGTTTATTTTGCACGCGGAAGGAAAGTGGAGAAACCTCTAAACAGAGAAGGTTATCACAATTACGATGTTCACATTGACTGGTCACCAACCAACTCGCTAGTTCTTGTGTCTGTGCCTTTACAGGCCAATATCTCGTGCATACGCTGGCTCCACCCCAACGTGATCCACCAACACTGACAACCGAGGCACTCAGCGGATCTCAGCGGATCCATGAAAAAAAAACTATATTTATCCTGATGTGACCTTGGTGGGAGAGGCTGGTGTGCTTGATAAGGGCTTGGTATTGGCGACCCACAGCCAAACAGGCTGTAATGAGCTGATAATGATGATGAATACGATTATGATGGCGATCTCACGCTTACGTGCCAATTCGTCATACATTTTAATATTGATAACGCTGCCTTCTCTTCCTCCACAAAGCTTTTTTTTATCTACCTCGGCAACAACACGCTCATTCAAATTTCGCTTCAAAGGCACGGCAGAGGATGTCCTTTAATTAGAAGCTCCAATAGGATACAGCGGGTATTTCGTGAATTCGTACATGTTCTGTAGCACGTGGATGCTGAAGCTATCTCTCTCCTTAGTTTCCTACATTTCGTCTGGGTCGATGGATGGCCATTGCGGTTAGAGTTGTCAACAGATAAGCAGGGGTCAACTCAGCCCATCATCCTGCGGTCGATACAGTGACTAACACTTTGCAGGGAAGATCACCTCTGTTAAATATGAACTGGCCTTTACAATGGCAACATGGAAGTGAGCACAGCCCCAAAATGGGACACTTTGCTTTGACTGCCTGCCTTTCACGGCGTGATTGCAAAGTGATACAAAATAACCCGTTAGTAGAGGAAAGTTGGTGACAGTGTTACCACGGATGGGTTGCACACGTGCATGTCAATCCACTGCTGGATGAAAGGATCTCCAACGATACAGATCGTTAGGTTTAATTGGCCATACTGCATCATGCGAGTCAGTCTGGGTTGGCGAACGCCGGTTGCACAGAAGTGCGCGCATATAAGTGCAGTGCAGCACAATTGTGGATTATGCTGAACGGCCTTCAGAAGCCTATAAAAACCGTGGTGGTGGGTTGCCCATTCTAGTAACGCATGCCGGCTCGATCCTGTATATCTTCGAAGGATGTGACGAGATCGAGCGCATTCCGGCTGCTTTGTTTCGTAGGCAGTGGTGACGCCAGGGTCCAATGAAGCGGGGTTGCACCCCTCGTTATTGACATCTCACAGCCAGTTGTGGCTATTTCCCGACACAAGTTTGTTGCACTGATTAGATTTGGTTTCTTTTTCATGTTCCGGCATGGCACCGGGGCAAATACGCTCGACTCACATCGAGAAACTCGAGAGTTCCAATCCCAGCCTGTGGGATGACTCAGGCAATCATCGTCGCCGTGGGGATAATGAAATGAAGGGCAAAACGATGCGCCGATTTAAACCGGGCGATCTAGCAAAAGCAAGATAATTGCGTTGTGTGCGCTCATAATGGGACACACGTACATATTTAAGAAAATTTTAACTTCTAAACACGTAAGGCCCACTGAGCTGTATAGTTATTTTTCAGAAGCGACCTGGCTACCACAAATGATAGATCAACAAAGTGGCTCATCATGTAGAAATGTATGGCAGCCAAATTCTCCAAACGCACGTTCATTCTCGATTTGGAGGAGAAAAACCCGAGGACCCCGGGGAAAAATGCACACGACCACGGGGGAGAACATGCAGACTCCTAATATACAGGGATCAGGGTCGAGATCGAATACCACGACCTCCTACATACCACCCGAGGTAGTTAACATCTCGCCACGGCGGCACAATTAACAAACCACGGTGTGATTTTCTTCCTGCGCGTATGGCAGCAATGTGTTCAATCGCTGAATGGCAATGTCGAGGTCTGCTCGCTGCGACCGGCGGATATCAGGGGAGGGAGTCCGCGTGGATTTGGATTGGGGACGGTAGCCTTCTTGCGTTGGCCCCACCTGGTTGCGTGTGTTCGTGCCACCTTAAGCACGACGAGTGTCGCCATCTAGACGGATTGGGCGTCATTGCTTTGATGATAAAAGGTAATAATAAAAATGCAGGAATTCAAGAAAGTGCATGTTGAGAGTAACTCGTCACCATTAGTTGCTGGACAAATACAATGCAAATACAGGGACTCCTCTACTTATGAAGGAAGGAGTTATGTTCCAGAGGTCTGTCCAACTTTACTCCTGACGATTTCAAACATGTTGTACGGCATGTACACTAAACATGGGGAATGGCTTTTAAAGTCGTATAATCTCCTGTAGATGTAGTAGATGCCACTGGTTCTTCAAGTTCTGCAGATGGAGATGCCACCACCGCCATCTATTGCGAGGTGGTTAAACTTACGACTCTCGGTCCGAACAGGCAACTGGACATATGGAAAGGAGTTGTTCATATCATCCTTATGGCGATATCACGGGGTACCTAATAATACAAAATGGCCGAGGCAATTTAATATTTTATTTCTGAGACACTATTTTTTCCAGGGGTGTACTTAACTCCGCGACTGGGGTACCAATCAATCCAAAATCAGTGCTACTCTGCGATGTCCAAAGGCAGCGAAGACGATTGCGCTGAAACCCTGAACGCTCGTATGCACCGTAGTGGTGCATCGTGTACAACTCGAGATGAGTCGATAGCCGCATCGCTGACCATCAACAGACTAAAAGTAACTGCATCCCGGGGTACTGCCATAAGATTCATATCTCTGAAAGTTCGTAAGTCGAATGTTGGTAAGTAGAGGAGTCTCTGTATATGTTTCTTAGCATTTGGTGACACATTGCTCCCGAGATTCTGAAAGCCCAAGTGAAAATATCGTTGAAATGTTGAATAAAGAGTCAGAGCTTAACACAACTAAACACAATGCAAGGCACGTGCACTTGTAATACCAAGATGACGATGGTGGCTGAAGGGAGGTCAGTTATTCATGAGTGAATAAAATCGCTCTTCAAAGGGAAGCAACGTTTATATTTTGCATGTGGCCAGGGTTGAATATGGATCTCAAAGGAGAGATGTTGTAGTGAAGCAGCTGGCATTCATACCTGGAATATCAGCAGCCCAGCGGCTGACGCACGGCAGAGTAACGATATTACGTGTGGCTTTGTCAAAGGGTAAAGGAACATTGACTCACAGCGGAAAGGATTGAGTTTCCAAAAAGGCTGTGTTCTCTCGCTAAAAATAAGCGATGGCTCCTCTCCATTGGTGGGCGAGATCCAGAGGTGGAGATTTGGCATGCCTATGTAGCACATCCACTCTTGACTCCCCGTGAAGTGATACCTGTTTTATTGACCCCAGGGGGCTTATGGGATAAGTCAACCACCAAAATGGGCTTGAGTCAGTGGCTCTTAGTTCACCATTATTATCATCACCATACTGGAATAAAATCTATACCATGTCTCCCATGCAGGTCATCATCTCCAGGCACTGGAACAACGTTATGTGAGACAATTACAAATTAATAGTTTGAGATAATTCATTTTTGGGTTAGGCCAAGTAATAATCAAACCAAATATGTATCTTCAAAACTCTCCACCACCCAACAACATCAAGTAAATGAATGTTTACATCTACAGGCATTGAATTTACTAATTATAATTAGTGTCAGTTTACCGATAAGCTGAAGACCAATCTACACATCCGAATATTAACAATTACGTTCTGCATATCTAATTGCTAGTGTATAAATGCTACATTTTGGACAATAATTAGCAACGTAAAAAAACTTGTGCGCGTCACAATTTCGTTTGGCTGTGGCAGGTGGGGGAGGGCTCAAAGCGACAAAGATTTGGTCGGCTCGTAACGTGGCCTAATCCAAAAATCTAATACCAATGATATTGGCTGCAAACACCTACTCGATGTCACGGTCAGAGGTAAGTGATTATGGACTAAATATAACGTGTAAAAAGAACAATGCAGCATCGACAATAACACAAAACATGTTTTTATTTTTATTTTACTCGGGAAGGCATACTTAAGCCATGTACCTATTTTTTCAGAAGTGACCTTGCCACAAATGATATCTCAACGAAGTGGCCTATCACGTGGACATTTATAGCAGCCAAATACTCTAAATGCATGTGGAGGGAAACACCGGATGAGCCAGAGAAAGATCCATGCGACCAGGGGGAGAACATGCAAACTCCAAATATATAGGCATCAGGGTTGGGAGCGAACCCACGACCTCCTGTGTACCCAGCGAGGTAGTTAACATCTCGCCACCACGGCGCCCAAACACAGATAAACAAGAATGACCAACATTGGAAATCTATGCTGTGCCTCACAGTCGGTTCTAATCCTGATGGGATGCGACACACACGCATATACACGCAGCATATACGAGAACGATATCCGACGCAAGATAGGTGGATTGTTTTGACCAGGTGGAAACAACAAGCTCTCGCCAATTTAATTCGCAACAAAGGTGAAACTTTTATGAGACCACCCACTCCCCTTGTGATTTAGGCCAATGATACCGTTAGACGAGGTTGACTTGATTTTGACCCGCATCTTCTTAGACTCACTTTTTCACTCCTGACAAACAATCACGGTTCGTCACACTTGCCTGGCGATTCTGTCTTAACACAAACCCGTGTCTCAATCCATTTGCTGTGTATCGTAATCGTCAAGAGTGAGAGCACAATTGCGCCCGCGCATTTGATGCCATTACGGGTCGTAATTAAATCCATAATGATTTCTTTCGAGCCTGATTTTTGCCATCTAATTGGATAGGTTCTAAAAAAAATTCTCTCGGTTTGCAGTTTTGTGAGCCCCACCGGTGTAAATGGAGTGAGCATGCAATGAAGGTGTCGTGGGATTGAAAATTAATCAAACAGACGCATCCATTGCATGGCTATGTACTTCGGTCAACAGTGGTGATCCAGTATGAAAAAAATAATAATATATTTTACGCTTCCTAGCAATTAAACAGGTGTTAAGATGTTCAAACACCAAATAGACACCGCTCGCAAGGATTCGTGTCTGCGTTAACCACACGTACTTGTGGTGAACATGCAAAACAAACATGCTCCTGATAATATATATGCATTGTCTTTGAAAATGATTGGCCTACACCAGAGACAACTTTATTTAGGGCCTAGTATCATCCATTGTCAGACCAGAGAACGCCAAAAGTGGTGTTTGGACATCTTAACACCTGTTTTATCGCCAGAAAGGGTAAAACCTATTCTTATTTTCTTCACACTTTGATACTGGCTAAAGGTCCCAGTGGTGATCCAGTGGGAATTTTTACCTCTGTCACGGTCACGTGGAATTTCCACCACTGGTTGAGGAACACACTTCAAAAATAAAACATTCCTTAATTTATCTGGAATCCTCAAAGGACTATTTTTTGCAAGAGAGCCTTGCTTGGGGCAATGTTGATCTGGCGGCGTGTCGGTGCGGGATTGAATGTGAATGTCAACAGGAAAGACATATACGAGGAGGATTGCTGCCTCTCCTGATCGAGTATCATGAACCGACGTGTACACTGGTGTTCCACACGTCATAGCCTCCTGCATACATACAACTTGCCTGCCAAGACCAATTGCGTTACATGCTTTGTGTGCGGTAAAAACAATTATGATAATAATAAAAATATTTACAGACCTGTGCCAATCTGCCTCAATCCAATCATGTGACTTGCCTCTCTCTAAAGGCTCAATAACAAGAGGTCAGCGCAGGTTGGTAAAGGTTGGGGGAGGAGCGGAGGCGGGGAGAGATGAGAAAGAGGTGCCCAGGGTCAGTTCAGAGGTCAACCTTGGCCAGGAGTTGAACTCGGGTGTCTGGGACTTGCAGTACAGATGCCCCCCACTACACAGGCACTTCTCCCTCTACTTACCCTCCAGTGGCATCACATTTACAAGAGCCACCACAAGCACCTATAATCATCTGCAAATGTGATGTACAAGAGTGTAGGCTATTTGTTGTTGTTGTTGTAAGAAAGGCCTTAAAAGGGAATTAAGGAAAGGAACGATGCCAATGTTACCCTTTAAGATGTGTGGCCGCACGAATAAAACGTTAAAACATTTTTGTTGTGCCTCTAACTCCAAAACACAACTGAGCTTGCATTGTTAAAATGTAAACAGCAACTGATAAATACGATTTTATGTCCCGGAACAAATTTAAACATAATTAAAACGGAATGGTAGTTCCGCTTTATATTCCAAGCTCGAACAAATTCAAGCGCAAGTCAAAACATCTTTCCGTGACAGAAACACATTAATAAAAGTATTACGTGCCATCTTTGTAAATTGTGGAAAATCATAATATTATAAACCACAAACACATGCTTAAGCAATTCGCTGATGTCTGGTGAGATGTCAAACGTAAATAAAGAATGCACACAGTTTATTTTACCACCATATAAGGAGCACTGCCTTCTCAGCCAGACTTGTTTAATGGAGCAAAATCTGAACCGGTTTCAAATGCGCGGGTCTCATCAGCAGGGTACAGGCGCATCAATGATATGTTAAGACGTTAGACCAGAGGACGCCAAAAGACTAGGCTCAAAAGAAAGCTGTCTCTGATGTGGACCAATCAGTTTCAAAGACAATGCATATATGATCAGAGTATGTTTTTTTGTTTGCATTTTGACCACAAGTATTGTGGTTAATGTAGACATGATTCTTCGTAAAAGGTTTCAGTTTGGTGTTTTAACATATTAACACGTGTTTTGTTGCCAGAAAAAAGGGGAAAACCTATTCTAATATTTTGGTACTGGCAAAGGAGGTCCCATGATGTAAAAACTATTATATTGCTTACAATGTTTATCTACTGTGGTCTCACAGGGTATGTGGGACGGCATTTGCCTATGCAGGCTGAACCCGTGCTGTGATGAAACTCAGAAAGCCAAAACCGGTCCAGGGTTTTCTGTCGAACAAATTCTGCTGAAAACTATATTTGGTGAAGACGATCCCTACTCTTTTATTTTTACAATACTAGCAACCCGCACATCCTTGAGACATGATCGTCTGCGCCTCCCAGCCAGCCAGGAGAACTTTAATCATTCATAGAGCGCTGTCTCTCTCCAGCTTTCTCTCGATTTCTCTGCGCTGCTACCTCGATCTCTCACTCCGCCTCTGTGTATGTGTCTCTTTTCCTCTGTCCCCTCTTCTACTTCTTCCTCCCTCTACATTCCACTCCTTCTCTCCGCTTCAGCTCACCCACTTCCCTGCCCTCCATCTCTCTCCCTGGTTCTCTTTTTTTACGATCAGTGGAAACAAGAAGATGCTCGGTGTATTCGGCACTTTGTTTCGTTCATCATTTCGTAATTTTTTTAAAAGGGCTTCTCTCTCAACCTCTTTTCCTCTCATATTTCTACATCTCCCTTTCCCATCTCAATCTCTCTTGCCCGTCCATAATCCTCCTTTCCTCTCCGTCTCTTGGATTGAAAACGAGCCGTAAATTATTGTTATTTATTAATATTAATCCACCAATGCGATGCTATCATGATTTTATATAATAAAGCACTGCAATAAGCGGGAGAAGAATAATGACGGCTTAAATGCTGAGGCATTTAACAGGAATGAGAAACATGGTTCATGACTGCATTTGGAGATAACCCTGCTGAGAATGCTGCTGCTTTCATCGTGTCTAATTTCCTTTGCACGGGAATTTACCATCCGAGAAAGATACCGTAGAAAGTTCAATAGCCAAAACGTGTATATCTTCAGCAACTATTCTCATGAATGTTTAATACTTCCTTAACGGAATATAGGGCTGCGTTGGAAAACTAATTTTGAATTCTGAAACTTGAGAAGCATTCACTTGCATGTTGTGACCGAAGTGACGGGGTGAATGGTGTGCTACTTTCATAACAGATGATGAGATTTGTGTTCCAGCATGAGTCATCAAAACCACACACAGCATGACAAGATTATTCCTTGCAATGAAAACTCAGGAACTACATTTTTTTTAAATGTGTTTACATAGTTGTTCGACTTTACTCAGGCAAAATTTAATAAACGTATTTGGTGATCAGCGACAGAGCAAGGCCAATTTGATTGCATCCTCAATTAGGCCTGTAATTGGAATATGTTTTTATGATCTCGTCTGTGTATAGAGAGGTAACAGAGATGACAGTGTTAATTCCATTGACATACATATACAACATATACATGACATGACAACCTGGAAGAATATTTTCTTGTAAAATGAACTAAAAAAACAACAAAATGTAAAAACGCACCATGCAGTTTAACACGTAGGCTTTCGCGACCAGTATTATTCATAATAAAGGCTTTTGGGTTAGATCGCCTTATTATAAATGTGTCACAACCCTCCACCACCCGACACGGCCAATCAGTAAAAAATGTGTTACGTTAACAAACGCCAATTAGTTAATTCTTCAGGCCACTGGTGTGTTTAAAGAGTGAATCCACAATATTTAGAGTTTGAGTAGTACGACGTTTCGCTGGCAATTACATCCAGCATCTTCGGGCGATTTGCCAGAACAGTGAAGCCATCCACCTGCTTCCGGTCTTAAATAGGGCAGGACGACATCATTATTGAACCCCATCGGGTGGTGGAGGGTTACGACACATTTATACTTAGGCGATCTAACCCACGCACCATGCAGTCGGTGTCTTGTGGAAAAAAACAGCAATCTCCAGAGTGTCAAACAGAAGCTGCCATGGCATTCATCATGGCAAGCATTGCCCCTGACCCTAAACAGCTAATCATGTCGCGTCAGAAACAGGTGGGGGTGGGGGGGGGGCTGAATAGGGCGGGTGGGGGGGGGGGGCAGTCTCGTTCAACCAATGGAACGTCGTTAGCTCTTTCGTGATTGATGAGCCGAGCCAATATGTGGGTGACAATCTCAAGGTAGTGCGAGGCAGGAGACACGGGCCACTCCAAACTCCGGGGTGCGCTCGTGTCGAGTCGAGTCACGCCTGAGTGTCTCCCTTGCCTGAGCGAGTGATGGGGCGGTGCTTAAACTCCATTGGGCAACGCTGGGCCATTGGTGGAAATTCCATGTTTCCATTTGTGGGGGGCCCCCGGGGCTCCATGAAAGATTGACCGCTGCAGACTTCCCACGAAGCAGTATTTATTTTGAGTCAGCCGGATAGATAGTAGTTTGACATGAATTTGAATGGATAACGTTTTTCCCCATTGTGCACTTCCGATTAGCACGGTTGGATACTTACGGTGCAAAATAAGTTCAACATACATGTTAAATTATTCGGAAAATCCCATAAATGAAGCAAAAAATTGTTGTTTGAAAATGTGATGAATTTCATCAACATTACTTCACAGCCAAAATCCATTGCTGGATTCAAGCCTTCCCACATCGTGTCAGTCATAGGGGTTTGTTTTTACTATACTTCACCCTTCTGGTCATTGCGGGTTGGTTAAGGGGGACTCAAGATCAGTTTAAATATCATCATCATCATCGTGATCCATGGGCAGATAGTCCGTAGGTGTCACACTGCATAGTTCATCATTTGTTTCTAATTTCCTCTGCCTTGTGCCACTATATGCTCAAGTAGTGGCCACATCATTCTGGCACCAATCTCTTATGATGTCGTCGTCAAGCCATTCTCTGTTAGGTCTTCCTCTCTTTCCGGTTCCTTCCATTTTACA
This sequence comes from Lethenteron reissneri, assembly GCF_015708825.2. Taxonomy (NCBI): domain Eukaryota; kingdom Metazoa; phylum Chordata; class Hyperoartia; order Petromyzontiformes; family Petromyzontidae; genus Lethenteron; species Lethenteron reissneri. The sequence goes on from NC_083821.1 coordinate 10,111,997, forward strand.
AAACAACAACAACAACACACTTTGACTTTTCCTGTTGTTGTCCATCCTACACGTGTGTCCAAATAGTGGTGCCAGTTTCCTTCTCATCACTCCCTGCATCATCGCCGTCATCAGGTTGTCTTCTTCTACGTGAAACCTTTGTCTTACGTCTACGTTGGTCACTCTTTGGGGTCCAGCTTAGACGCAGCATCCTCCTATAGCAATACATTTTGAATGCCAATATCTTGTCTCCGTCAGTCTTTTTCAATGCCCACGTCTCGCAGGCATAGAAAGCTGTGCTGAACACGCATGGTCTTAATATGTTCAGTTTGGTCCTTCAGCTCATTCGCTTGCTTCTTAAGATGTTATTGAATCCTGCCATTACTCCTCTGTCTTCCGTGCGGCCGTTGTCCCATGTCAGTAGACTTACAAAGTACACAAACTCCTTTACATTCGCAATCTTGCTGATTGATAGTATTACTTTTATTTCTCAAAGTCCTCCCTTCTGAATAACATCGTCTTTGTCTTTTCAACGTTAATCCTCAATCCTGCATCCTTTCCTGACTTATACAACCTATGAACGCTTTACCGCTGTACTACGCAGCTTTTTTGATCAGATCTATGTCGTCCGCAAAATCTCATGTTACATATTATTTCTCCTTGCACAGATATTCCAGTGCCATTGTAGTTTAGATATCACTTGCCACTTATGTTTGGCCGTGGCTGGATATTGAACTTGGATTGCCAGGTTCACAGCCCAGCAGAGGTGTGGACTCGAGTCATGTGACTTGGACTCGAGTCAGACTCGAGTCATGAATTTGACGACTTCAGACTCGACTTGGACTTGCATAACAATGACTTTGTCCCACCTCTGCAGCCCAGTGCACCACAGCTCCATGCATCTGTGTTACTTGAATTGATCACCCACGAAAGCACCTTCACACCTCTTTGAAATGTAAAATTCGCATTGTATAGTTGTGCTGTATTGTAAATGAAACGTTATCAATGACAATAGTTCATATACGTATATAGATCTCACTGCATCTCAAGGGTCATTGCAAGAAGTTTCTACCAAAGATATTATGCCTGAGTTCCCAGAGGGAAAAGAAACCAGTCATGCACAACAGAGTGTAACGATAGAAACTCCACACAAAAACGTCAGCAATACACAAGCGGCAGCGGAAAAGTTTGCGGAAAAACAAATAAATCGATGGCCTCCTCATCGCCGATCGCTTCCCACATTCGGGACATTGCAGCTCTGATGACTTCCCAGTAACACGGCGTATTTGGGCAAAACACTTGGGGAGGATCTCAAAGGGAAATTACCTCTGTTGTTCATAATAATAAAGCTTTTTTGGATTAGATCGCGGAAGTATAAATGTTTCGTAACCCTCCACCACCCGACGCAGCCAGTAAGGTTTGCCACGTAAACAACGCGTCAATTAGTGACTATTTCAGCCCACCGGTGCGTTGGAGAGTAATTCCACAACGTTTTAGACTGGCTACCTCCGTTGTATTCTCACACGAACCTCGTTTGTTTTATTTCAGGAAAGTAATGCTCGACCTTGATGAAAACGTCTTATTTTCTTCTTCTACGGAGTCTTTCTTGAAGTGATAAACACTTGAGCAATCCGTGAGTTCCAAGGCTTCAGTCCCTGTCTGGAAGAACTATTTGTCTCACCTCTCCAGCCACTCAATCACAGAGCACATTTACGTCACTACTGTTAATTCAAACATTAAAACGCTTAAACCAAAAAGTTATTCTTCATCTGCAGAAAACATCTGTAAGGCACTGGGCTCCTTACAGACGTTTTCTCCAGTTAGTATAAATTGTCTCCGTAACTTGGAATTTGTTCACATTTTTGGAGCAATGGAAACAACATGTGTACCACATTTGCAAATTGCTCATTTGTTTGAAATGTGGCAAAGTTACTCAAGACTATGAGACATTTAACTTGCGCTTAGAATATTCCACCGTCCTCTCTTCCCCCCAAACCAAGTCGACGTGTCACATGAGTCACAATGCCACGCGAGAGTGCACGCTTTGGTTCTTTCGAAAAAGTAACGTAGAAGGGAAATAATAAAATAATACAAATAAAACATAATAATAAAAATATCACTATTTTTATTATTTTATTATTTCCCTTCTACGTGACTTTACCGAAAGAACCAAGAATATGAATCCCTGCAGTCACGAAACCCTTAAATCGAAAAAAAGTGCACGCTTTTTCAACTCTGCGAATATAGTGGCCTCTAGTGGCCACACAGGTCATTTGAACCTATGACATGCACCTTATCAACGTATCATTACGCCCCGAGGTGGCAAGATGTTAACTACCTCGTCTGGTATGCAGGAGGTCATGGGTTCAATCCCAACCCTGGCGCCTGCTGTCTATTTGGATTTTGCATGTTCTCCCTGTGGCCGCGTAGATTTGTCTCTGGGCCCTTCGGGTTTTCCCTCCACATTTAGAATCAACGTGCGTTTATAGTATGCGGCTGCTATGAATTTGCACGTGATAAGCCACTTCCATGAGCTATCACTTTTGTCCAGGTCACTCCTAAAAAAGAACTGCATAGCTCAGTGGGCCTTACCTGGTAAAAAATAAAATGGGTTAGTTGAACTTTTTTGTTTTGTTTTATTTACCCTTCGCTGTGTTTCATGAGACCAGGGAATGTTTTGATCATCCTTCCTATCCGATGCACTGCGTCTGGATGTATGTATCTATGTATGTACATTTAACTTTTTTAGCACCGTACGTAGCCAACCTCGCTAATCGGAGGTGCGGGGAGAAGGACACCAAACTAAACAACCAAAGCAGCTCTAAAGAAACGAGTTTTTCAATCGAGATGATTTAAAGGTGCAGCGCTCCCACTGGCTCCCTGATATCAGGCCTGTGTCCCATTGCCCCCGTGGAATAATGCACCCCAGGGGGTGGGGGGGGGGGGGCACAGCGTTCAAAATGTACTCACCAGGACTAAAGCAGGACTTGATTTTTCCCCAATTACATTCAAAAGATAATGATCAAATAGCGCAAGTCAAGATCTATAAGTATATTGGGGTCATCCTTGATTCAAAACTGAATTTTCAAGAACACATTGATTATATTGCTAAAAAGGCAAAAATATAAATTGATTTTCTGTATCGACACATACACTGTTTTCCACCGATGTTCCGTTTGTAACTGATAAAAGCAACCATAATGCCTCTACTTGATTACTGTGACATCGTTAATCGATCAGCACCCAGTACTGTTCCGAAGAAGCTTGACTCAATATATCATTCAGCCTTAATATTTGCATTCAACTGCCCATATAGGACCCACCACTGCGTTCTCTACATTTAGTCAAACTTAACATCTGTTAATGATCGACGTCTTATGCATCAGATATTATTTATTTACAATATACTTACAAAAAAATCTGCATATTATCTCATGGATCTCCTTATTGTTTCGGAAAACAAATATGAGCCAAGATCTTCGCTCATTTACCAGCTTCGCATTCCTAATTGCCGTACCAATACTGCTATAGAAGCCCCCAGGGTCTGGAATGCTATCACAAATAAACTCCAGCTTGGATCGTTACCAACAAGACCATCACTCAAAAATGCTCTAAAGGGGTCATACAACCATAGCTGCCACTGCTATCCTGTGACCCGAAATAAAATATATAGCTATAGATGACCGATGTATGAAATAAATATGTATTTTGATTATAGTGCGCTGCTACTGCTATTGTTAATTCGGCAGTTAAGGATTTACTTATGCAGCTAGCGAAGGATGCTAGGTTTAGTGATGCGTGTTGTGTGTGTCGCTATTGTAAACCTTTAATCACATTTGTTGGGAAAACTGTTGCGTTGTTTACATAGCATTGTTTAGTACGTTTTAGAGGGGCTTGGTTTGGCCCAATTTTTTGATTTAGTATAGATTTATACATACAATTTTGATCTGTATTGGGATCAAAAATCGAAATTGAATTTTTTGCACTCTTTGTACGCAGCATGGACGGGTGGCGCTTTTTCTGTAGAATGTAATGTTTATGTTTGTGATGTTTAGATTTGTGTACAATGAATTTTAGGTCTTACTTGGAATTGTATTGTTTGTTGCGGTTGCACCCAAATCAAGAGCCGAATGGCTCACAGGGTAAGTCCTAATAAATCAAACTGAACTGAAACTGACCTTTACAGTGAGGCACCGGGAAGTCCCACGTGGCCTTCTCCTCCTGGTTGGTGATGCAGGTCAGGGCCGACTGGCCCTCCAGCACGTAGCCCGCCACGCAGCCGTACTGCACCTGGTCGCCCAGCTTGAAGCGCGAGCCCCGGATGAACGCGTGGGGAGGCACGCCTGGGTTTCCGCACGCCCCGCTCTGCAACACTGACAGGACGGACACGACCCGCTTTGGGTTAACAGGACCGTCATCGCATTGAATGGGTGTACCCATTACAAACACGCCTCGGTGCGACTATGGCCATGCAATCACAATTATGGACCAATGCAGTAAACCACTGGTAGTCTGTGTTCCTTCAACGGAGCAAAAACGACATTAACTCTTTCCTGAAGCCATCTTGTAGCTCACAGGCCTCCACATTGCTATCTTGCTCCTGCACCATAGCGCTGCCATCGAGCGCAAGAAGATACATCAGAATATGCTGGAGGAATCCTATGAGCTACAAGAGGTCTTTCATTACAAATGTCCGGTCGTTTTCACAGATGTCCAAATCCCGTCGACGCACGTGTGTGCATCAGTGGTGCTCGTCTCTGTTGTGGCCCCTGTGCCAGCAGTGTCAATTCCACATGCCCAATGACAAGCCCTGCTGCATTTCCACAATGTTGTGCAACGTTATTGACCGGAGGGAGATGATCGGTTGCGACACCAACATGTTATTTCAACCCCAACTTTTCGATGGCGAGAATTGAGAGCCGTGCAGCAGCAGCAGCAGCAGCAGCAGCGGCAGCAGCAGCGGTGGCAACACCCTGCAGTGATCAACAGCGAGGAGCTGTGATTGACGGGAGACGAGCAACTCACGATACTGGAATCGCAAACAAATTCAAGTATTGACTCTGTCTCTCGTCTCGTTCTTGGCAATCTCGTTTGAAATCGTGTCTCCACTTTCCCCGTCCCGACTGTACAGTTGTGTTCACCCTGTGAGTCTAACATGTAACATTCGCTTGCCATATTCTTGTGATTTGTGTACCATGAAGTGAAGTAAACACCTCTCAAAGCTGGATTCGAGAAAGCTGGGAGGTTATTTAAATAAAATAATAAATAATGCTTAGCAAAAAAAAAAAATCACAAAAACAACACTGTCTGGCCACAGATTAAATTGGGCATGGTGTGGGATGGCACGTCCATGAGTGCTTGCCATTCTAAAGCGACGTTCACATGCTGTGCTTATCCGCTTTGTGGCATTTTGGTAAACCGTTCCTTTGGACACCACGTGCTCTGTTAGTCCTCTCTGTATCTCTCTCTCAAGTCTTTTTTCATGTATATTTCACAAACAAACAAAATACATTCTTCAAACCCTGCAGAAAATATATTCAGCAATTCACATCCCACAAAAACATCAGCGTCCCCCCCCCCCCCATTCTCTGAAGGTGACTCAAACTATACCGTGCAGTGGGGACCTTGTGTTCGTGCATTGCAAATTGAACATTGTTCACATATTTGACTTTGTTGTCATTCGGTGTTAATCGAACGCCTTCGATGTTTTTTGCGCGAAAGTAAAACACTGCATTTCCCCCCCTCTACATGATTGTATTATTTTTCCGTATCTTGCGGGAGATCTTTCATAACCGGAAGGGCTCTCTTTTCTCTACCGGTGCGGCTTTGCAAGGCTTTTTTAGAAACTGTGCATTGATGTTCACACGCACGCGATTCGTGCACCTATCATGAGCCTGAAAAAAAAATCAATACTGATGAATCAATGCATAATTACACCCCTAATTAGTAACGATTGCCAGCCTCCATAACTCCTTAATTAGGAATCTATAAAGGAAGTACTACTCTGCGGCACGTCAATAGCAATCATCTCATGGAGACTGTCCACGGCGTTTTTCAGAATGTGGCAATTTGACCACTTGGTTGTGAGCCACGGATGGGAGGATGAGTTGGGTGCCCCCTCGCTCATCTCAGCAGGGAGACACGTTGTGATTATTATTTTTAAATACAAACCACCAGAAATGTCAAGGATCACTGCAACCCCCCCCTCCCACCGCCCCCAGCCCCCTCCATAGACCAAAATAAAACGACGCTTTCGCTGTGTGCCGGTGGCAGCACGCGGCTCCTAGCTATAGTGGCGACCGACTCCACCACCTCTCGGCTGGTTCCAGTCCCGGGTCGAAAACGGGTGAACACGGGCAGCGTACGACGACGCGATGGCCGTGGCCTGATTCAGCGAAAACGTTGTTTATGCCCAAAAGCACGGCGGACGCTGGACCCTGCCGAGGAAGCGAAACGGCGACACGGCGAGAACTCGTACCCACGAATGAACGACGCCGTTAATTATAACGGCATCGGAGGTGTTCTCAAAGCGGCCGGTCCGTGCGGTCCTCGCGAGCGTGACCAGCGGGAACCGGCGGTCAGCTGGGAAAGTGGCACCGTGACCAGCACTGCACGCTGCCCTGGGAAAACGCGAGGCGGACGTTTTGTAGCCTCCTCAAATTGAAGCCACCACTCTGTCGACGTTAACTGAGTCAGCCCTGAGTCACGCGTGGAAGTTTCACATTCTCGTGGCGGGAGGCAGTCTCCCCTTAACCACTGTCGAGTCAGAACAAAGTGGGATCTTGTTTTTTGAGTCTCGCGAAAAAACCGTCCCCCTTCCATTCCGCCGCCCTCCCTTCCCACACCCCACATATTTTACAAAACTAACAAATATATATATACGTGGCGGAAACATTGCAACAATGGAGCACAATTGTGCTGAATAAGGAATCCCATACGAGAGCGAACTCTGTCCACGCCGATGATCGCGTGCACATTCGCATGAGAAGAAACAACGCCACCGTGGGCAACGGGCCCCCTGCCTCCCCGTGCTCATCATCGAAAACGAACCCACAGCCACAACTCACAGCAGCGCAGTCGCTCGGAGCCGCAGATTCATTGCCTTTGAGTGCACCCACGAGAGGTGAAGTTCTCTCTCTCCGGTCGAGCTCTCCTCTCTATCTCTCTCATGGTCGCCATTTAGAGGCAATAAGCAGTCCCTAATTAACGATGTAAAACCATTTTGCAGATTGAATGCTTTTGTTTACAGAAGCTCAAAAAAACCACAGTCACGCTCACGTCGCTGCACCAAACGGCGTGATTTTTTTTTTGCGGATGACGAAACAAAGAACTGCACGCTCGCCGATCGGAGCGTCGGTTTTGGCCGGCCGCGCATCGGGCACGGCCGAGGAAGTCGAGAGGGCCGGGCGTGGAGGCTGACGGCCCACTTGCTGCTATACGAGAGGTGGGTGGAGGTGGTGAGGGTTGGATCGAGGGGAGGGTGAGAGGTGGAGGGGGTTGGTGGTGAGGTCTAGATCGGCCACTGAACGGCACGGAGGAGAGTTCGTCTGTCTGTCCCAGCTTGCGAACATCGGTTGAGAAGCGCTCTGTTTGAAGGATCCTCGGTGGTATTTTACTCAGCTGAGCTACTGCGCTCTGGTTGCAGACCCCGTAACTGAATGGTTGTAAGTTAGAGCCCGGTCACAGGTCAACTCGGCACACCATCAATTCGGGGTTGCTGACACGATTGCCACTTTGCGTGGTGTTTAAATCGACCAGTTCTCACCGTGTGTGTCATTCCCAAGGCCATCTATGGAGATGAGCACCGCCACACGCGCATAAACATGTGGAGTCACTTTAATTTTGGATTCTTTACGTAATGTATACATTCCAGAGTGTTCATAAAATTGTCATCCATAAAAATGTTTTAATTATCATGCACAGCAGTGAGCAGTTCTCCTGCTGTGTTTGTTTCACCTGATGACGGTTGCTTGTGTCGCGATCGAAACGTCGTGATCTATTAATTTTCTATCTACGTGACTTTACCGAAAGAACCAAAGAGTATGAATTATCATTCTTACGTAACAATTATTCTCACAGAATGAAAATTAGACAGCAGTTTGTGTAAAATCCACGGATGAAATGTTGGCAACATATTACGTATGAATCTGTATTATATTTATTTTAATTCAAATCTTCAGTGACCCTCAAGAGAACGTAACAGAAGCATTCGATGCAATCACAGCCGAGACGGTGGCTCTCTCGAATCTCGACACGGTGCGTACCGCCAACGGCACGGCGGACACATGGAGGGCCAGAGGGATCTGGAATTCACGCCACCAATCGCTTGTGTGGGTGGGTTGGATGAGGTGGAGGCGGCTGCCCTCCACTAACAACAAAGAGCGAAGTGACACCACAGCGAGAAGAGTGCTGGGTGATTGAAGCACTGGGGAGCATGTTTGGTGCATCTGGCAGTCATCTAAGTCTAGATTTGAAGCTTTCGTGACTGCAAGAATGCATACTCTTAGGTTATTTCGGTAAAGTCACGTAGGTAAAAAAAAGTTACTACAAGTAATAATAGAAATAAAATAAAATATTTCGATTATTACTTTTAGTAATTTTTTATTACATTTTTTTACCTACGTGACTTTACCGAAAAACCTAAGAGTAGTCATCTAAGTCGTATAAACTAAAATAAACTATTTTTTTAATTTATCAGGTAAGGCCCCTCTGAGCTATATAACTTTTTTTTTGTCAGAAACGACCAGGCCACAAATGGTAGCTCAATGAAGTGGCTTATCACGTGGAAATGTATAGCAGACAAATACTCTAAATGCACGTTTATATATGTGGAGAGAAGATCCCAGAGGACCCGGAGAAACATCCACGTGACCACGGAGAGAACATGAAATGTCCAAATATACAGGCGTCAGGTGAGGGATCGAACCCAGGAACCCACGACCTCCTGTATACCAGGTTAGGGAGTTAACATCACACCACCGCGGCGCCCCATATATTGACCCATAACACTTGAGTCTATCCCTGTATATTCGCAGTTTCCATGTTCTCCTTGTGGTCGTGTGGATTTTTTTTCCGGGTCCTCCGGTTTTATCCTCCACAGTTAGAAACACGCGTTCAGAGTATTTGGCTGCTATTAATTTCCACACGATAAGCCACTTCGCTGAGCTGTCATTTGTGATAACCAGGTCGCTTCTGAAAAAAAGAGCTATACAGCTCAGTGAGCCTTACCTGGTAAATTGGCAATAGTTGTAGTTTAGTTTAGAATAAGCGGGGTGTGTGTGTGTGACCACACATAGACGTGTGCTGCTCGTTGTTCAATTCATTGAGAAGGCGCGATAACGCGCACAGGTATGGGTGGATTCGATGTGGCACTGCCCCCAAGTGAGGCGTCTTGAAGACGGGAGGAGTTCTGGAGCAAGAGCGGGGGAGAGGCAGCAGACACACAACGTGGCCGATGCTGCTTGTTACCGGTGCCCTTCATGCTGCTGCTGATGATGATGCTGCTGATGATGATGATTGTTGGTGATCACCGCTCATTTGGTCTTCACGAGCTGTCTGGAGGCAAGGGGACTTGGATGCCGCGATCCTCCTCTGTGTGAGACCCAAGTCGATAAATAAAAAAACATCGGAAAATCCAGGAACAAACAAAAAGTTGCATCCTCTTCTGAAGTCGCCTGCAGTCACTATCTTGGCTCGGCCTTGAAAGAAGACTGGAGCGATGTTGTTTGTTGTGATGCATGGTTTATGATGTCCTGTAAACTTCGTGTTTGTGCGTCTTTGCCCTCTGCCTTGAAGTTGTCTCATGCCTCTATGGGTATGGAATGCGGTTTGCCAGCGCGTGAAGCTGGCGTGTCCCAGTGTTGGGATCTATTCCTGGATAAGACGCGAGGCTCTGCTCGACTCGAAGGTAGTTCCCTTGGAACATTCATTCCCCTTCAAGAAATGACCCGGAAACAAGAAATGGTGATTCCAATCGAAACAAATACATGTTTGAGTGTGAGGTTCGCGCCTCTGAGCCAGCGATGGAAATTCTACAATCCTATGGCAGAGGCCAGTCACGTCCACTGATTAGCATGGTTGCCATCGTCCAATGGGGAGACAAAGGTGGTCGGGCGTGGTGCTCGTGTGCTGTGCCGGCCTCCATAGGTACACGCTAAGAGCACGTGCCCCAACCGTCTGCTCAGGCTATACGAGGGAATCTTTGTTAGAGTCTGGTAGTGGGGAGCGGTGGTGCAACGGTGAGCGCGCTGCGTACAAGTCCCGTGAATCGAGTTCGATTCCCGCCCGACAACGATAACGAATATCTCTGCACCGGGGCTGGGACTCTCCTCTAGGTCGACTCAGCCTTAACTGAGTATCCCACCCGGTGCGGTGCATAGACAGCCGGCATTGGGGAGACAAAAACGGCCGAGCGTATCGCCGGCCTCAAACACTCCGTGTCTTGCAAAAGAGATTCAATTTACACACGAGACAAAGTAGTGCCTATTTTATTCAACCCAGAGAGATGATGGGTCTGGATTGGAACTCGTGAACTTCCGATGTTATAGCGGAGTACTGTCCTGAATCGCACTTCTTGATTAATAGAGTCGCGCGTAATTTTATATAAATCCCTCTAACTACGTCCAAGCTAATATGTATTAGGATTCTAATCCTCAAGTGCCGTTCTTAACAGCCAATTAGGGATCTGTGTTTCCCCCCCCCCACCTCTCCTTTATCCGGACCGCAAGTGATCACGGCACATGCAATTACCAAAGCAATCGCATTACGTACCCGATCACACCAATGACCACGGGAAACTGCATCGAAATTTTTGTTTTGCCGCGACGCGATTTCTCATCGCGCAACCGCGCCAGGTGCGATCATTGCGACGGGTTGCACGCATTGCGCAACGAGGGCGACCTGGCGGGCAGGGCTGTGGTTAACAGCGCCCGACTCGCGCGACACCAAAAGGTCGCGAGGTCGCAATCGGTTGCCGCCGTCGCCGCAATACCTGCCCGGAGCCCATGGCAGAAGTCCACGTGGGCTGGAGGGGCGGTGGGTGGAGGGGGGGAGCCCAGGGCAAGTTGCCGTCTTCACGTTCAATAGTTGAACTTCTTTCACACCGTACGTAGCCAACAATGCGGGGAAGTGGGAGCAGCTCCCGGTACGGCCCTCACCGTCTGGGTGATACCGCCTCCGCTGGTCACGTTATGAAGAGGCTGCCCCCACTCCCCCTCATTTCCCTCCCACTATCGACATTTGGAATGTCCACTCAGGGTCTAATATGCAAAAGCATACATAAAAAAAACTACTGCATTTCTCAACATGAAAATACTTGTTCAGCCTAAAAAAAAGACCCCCGTGAAAATAGCTGTTTGGCGGGGACATTCGATGCATTGATGCGGAGCAATTGAAATGTGTCGCCGCAACGAACTAACTCGAACGTCCGACAATGTCGGGCGCTCAGTGCCACGAATTGACGAGCAACGGCTCGCTACGGTACACACGCAACGACGGCTCTCCATTCGGCATCGGGTAATCGCTCGTTATTAAAATGAAACGCTACCGCAGCTATTTCTATGAGAAAGACTGAAATTACATGTCGGTACTCTTACCTTGTGGTGGTGGGTGCATCTCAGGACAAATGTTTTTTTTTTATCTTGTTCGAAAGCCTCACGTTCAGAGGAAATGCATTTCTTCAGCGTATATTATGACACTACCTTATTTAATCAGCACAGCTTCGTTGAGTCTCAAGAGACTTGATTGAAGCATGTCACGCCTGGAAATGTTGAGCTAATTCCTCCTGGGATGAAAGCTGAGCGCCTGGAGAAACGCCACCGTTATGTGGGGACAATGCGGAAAACCGCCATATGTGCAGAATTCATGTTTAGCAAGCGCACATAGGTATGCAGCCCTGCACGTTTCAAGGCTCGCAGCGTTATCCAGACCACCAGCTCACGAGAACTGAATGCGTGGGATTTTTTTTTCTCTTGAGTTGAGTGCACGCAGAAAACCTAAAAGGTAGCAGTGAGACGAAGACGCAGCTGTGAACCAGTTTCGTTCTCATTGGTATTCTTCGGTGGAGTCATGAATGTTTTCATTTTCAGCTGTCATGTAGCTCTGGGAGCCTAGTATGCACTCGTGTGAGTCTATTGTCTGTAGACACAATGGGAGACTTTCTCGTCAGTCTATTGTCTAGAGACACCATGGGGGATTGTCTTGACAGTCTATTGTCTAGAGATACAATGGGGGACTGTCTTGTCAGTCTATTGTCTAGAGACCCCATGGGGGACTGTCTTGTCAGTCTATTGTCTGTAAACACCATGGGGGACTGTCTTGTCAGTCTATTGTCTGTAGACACAATTGGGGAATGTGTTGTCAGTCTATTGTCTGTAGACACCATGGGGGACTGTCTTGTCAGTCTATTGTCTAGAGACACCATGGGGGACTTGTCTTGTCAGTCTATTGTCTAGGGACACCATGGGGGATTGTCTTGTCAGTCTATTATCTAGAGACACAATGGGGGATTGTCTTGTCAGTCTATTATCTAGAGACACAATGGGGGATTGTCTTGTCAGTCTATTGTCTAGAGACCCCATGGGGGACTGTCTTGTCAGTCTATTGTCTAGAGACACAATGGGGGACTGTCTTGTCAGTCTATTGTCTGTAAACACCATGGGGGACTGTCTTATCAGTCTATTGTCTGTAGACACAATTGGGGAATGTGTTGTCAGTCTATTATCTAGAGACACAATGGGGGATTGTCTTGTCAGTCTATTGTCTGTAGACACAATGGGGGACTGTCTTGTCAGTCTATTGTCTAGAGACACAATGGGGGACTGTCTTGTCAGTCTATTGTCTGTAAACACCATGGGGGACTGTCTTGTCAGTCTATTGTCTGTAGACACAATTGGGGAATGTGTTGTCAGTCTATTGTCTGTAGACACCATGGGGGACTGTCTTGTCAGTCTATTGTCTAGGGACACCATGGGGGACTTGTCTTGTCAGTCTATTGTCTAGGGACACCATGGGGGATTGTCTTGTCAGTCTATTGTCTAGAGACACCATGGGGGATTGTCTTGTCAGTCTATTGTCTAGAGACACCATGGGGGATTGTCTCGTCAGTCTATTGTCTGTAAACACCATGGGGGACTGTCTTATCAGTCTATTGTCTGTAGACACAATTGGGGAATGTGTTGTCAGTCTATTGTCTGTAGACACCATGGGGGACTGTCTTGTCAGTCTATTATCTAGAGACACAATGGGGGATTGTCTTGTCAGTCTATTGTCTGTAGACACAATGGGGGACTGTCTTGTCAGTCTATTGTCTAGAGACACAATGGGGGACTGTCTTGTCAGTCTATTGTCTGTAAACACCATGGGGGACTGTCTTGTCAGTCTATTGTCTGTAGACACAATTGGGGAATGTGTTGTCAGTCTATTGTCTGTAGACACCATGGGGGACTGTCTTGTCAGTCTATTGTCTAGGGACACCATGGGGGACTTGTCTTGTCAGTCTATTGTCTAGGGACACCATGGGGGATTGTCTTGTCAGTCTATTGTCTAGAGACACCATGGGGGATTGTCTTGTCAGTCTATTGTCTAGAGACACCATGGGGGATTGTCTCGTCAGTCTATTGTCTAGAGACCCCCATTCGGGATCAGTATCTGAGTCTAATATTTGGGAGAGAAAAAAAAGATCACAGACCAGTCTGTTAGTTTTTTTAATTTCCAATGTTCCATTGTAGAAGGCTGGGTCTGTCAGTCTATTGTCTAACGACTGCATCAGAGCACGCCCGTCAGTCGGTTGTGTAGAAGCCAAGCGAGATTAACTATTTGCACCACCACCTCTATCGAAATTAAACACAATTGTCACAATCGGAGGTCGTTATTTCATTGAAGATTAATTGTCTTTTTGTCTTCACATTGTGCTGAATGTTGCGCCTCTCGAAGCTGTGAAACCCGTGGCATACGCATCAAAGATAATTTATTCTCGCACAGACACATTTGAATGCATGCATCATGAGGGCAAGGATCTATTTTTATTCGATGAATCAACCCCATGGCTTACATGTCTCGTAGAATCCCATCGGAGACGACTCTGATAGTCTAATGACTCCATCAAAGTGTCCCATTGGTCCGTTGCCTTATATTGTCTCACTGTCTAATGAATTGTCTCCATCAGAAACCAAACTGTACACCTCACATTGTTTCAGGATGTATTGTCTACCACTCCTTTAGCAATAAAACAGCAATTCTGACAGCAATAGAAGTGATGAGCAATAACGTCTAACCTTTAATTCCTTGGTGTTAAAATCGATTGCAGACTCTGTAAGTGTCATGATAAAAGTGTTCCCGGAGCAAGTTTTTGTATTTTTCAAATACTGTCACAGGGAAACGATAATTGGAATTAATGACGGTGTTGCACATTTAGTTTCAAAAGAAAAAAAACGTTAATTGGTGCAATATTGGCTCATAATTACAATTACGCTACTATTAATCATAGTATGGCTTAGCTGTCGCTGCCTATTCTGTGGAAATAATAACTTATTTGTTCAACAAAGGAAAATTATAATTGTTTTACATATTTTACACGAATACACATCTTACCAAGATTGCAGGTATAAAATAAACCAGGATTATATCACATTGTTTTCTTGAACTCCACATGAGTCACATAAACTTTGTTCAGAGATGGGCATATTTTTTTTATTGACATGGCTAACAGTTTTTGCTTTGCATAATGCTTTTAAATGCATGATTACACTCAATTATGGTTCCATATATTCTCACAACCTACCAAACATATTAGAGTAACCTTCTTGGGAACTGTTTGGATCATTGCCGGCTGGGAGATTAGAGATTAGGTATTACTTGTTGCGGTTTGCAATAACACCACAGAGCGGTGGTCTGCATGCTCACCAAAGAGCCAGTGTACCATACAGCAGACTTCAATTCTGGTGGGAAATTGCCAATGTATTTCACTTGATGGAACGTGAAGATTTAAAATGCCTTCACTGCAGAGGTGGAATGGTGACAGTAGGCTAATAACGGTATTGTCCATCACACCAAACCACCATCACTGAGAACCTGGGTTTGAATCTTTGTTTCGCCCATCCATGATTAAACTACATGAAATAATAATGAAGCATCGTTGTGGAGATTGTTAATAACAAATCATATATATATTTAATCTTAAGCATGTTTGTCCCTTCACATAATTTGTTTAACCAGTGTGTACACAGCACTTCTGGGAGTGCATCTCATCAACATAATTGATTCAGTAAAAGCAAAACACTGGACCAGTTTTGCAAAAAAGTACTTTTTTGTAACATGGAAAGATAAATATGCTATATAAATGAAAATTGTAATGCACTGATGGTTTTAACCCGTTTAGATATGATTTCCCTACTCACATACATGGCTGAGATATTAATTTGGGCCACTGCAATTGTAACAAAGTGCTAACCACCAGTGGTGGCTGGTCATTCGGGACTGATGGGGGGCTTAGCCTCGCGAGATAAGTAGGGAGATAGAAAAAGGTAAACAATCTTTGCACATTTTATGGCTTGTAAACGGCATACTATGTTATATTATTTGGTTCTTTCGGTAAAGTCACGTAGATAGAAAAATATATAATAAAATAAAGTGAATTAAAATATCACGACGTTTCGATCGCAACACAAGCGGTCGTCATCCTGATTTTCATAATTTTAATTTTCATTCTTTTTTCCACCTACGTGACTTCACCGAAAGAACCAAGGAATATGAATTCCATGCAGTCACGAAAGTTTTAAGTCAAAATATACTATGTTATGTCGAAGACTATGGAAAGTATTGTTTCATAAAGGCATCTGATTTTAACTATAAGTAAATATGCCAATCTATTATCTATATATATAAAATCGTTCATGTCTGTCTGTCTGTGTGTGTGTGTGTGGACTTTGGCCCATACGCACTTTCATTGGACGGCGGTTGCCCCTGGCAACGGCTAGCCACGCCTTCGCCGCTTTCATTGGACCTGGCAACGGCTAGCCACGCCTTCGCCAAGGGCTGCAGTTTCATTGGACGGCGGTTGCCCCTGCCAACGGCTAGCCACGCCTTCGCCACTTTCATAAGCTCCGTATTTAATTAAATAATAGCCATTACACAGTATTGTTGGAGCGCTAGGGGGGGGGGGAAGGAACGCCACCCGTACCCTGCCTCTTCCAAGCCGACAATTTTAGGCGAGGCCGCAGGCTTTGCACGCTACTAGGCCTCGACACCCACCACGCCACTCTGAGGTAAATTCATCAAAGTTTTTCCTACTCTTCACTACACCCCCACCACAATGTGTGCTATTAATATTACTTTTAAACCCAACGCGCCAACAATCGATTACTTTAATGTTCACTGTACAAATACTCATTAAGCTGGGTCAGCGTACTGCCAGTCTATCATGTACACTGTAGCCTGCTTATTAAGCTCGGTGAGCATACTGCCACTCTATCATGTACACTCTAGCCTGCTTATGAAGCTGAGTGCGTGTACTGGCAGTCTATAATGTGGACTCTTGCCTGGTTATTATAATCGATTCTTTATATGTTCTTTGTACAAACAGTCATTAAGCTGCTTGAGCGACCCCAGTTCGATTCCAACTCACGCCCACCACCGCTGACGATTATTTGAAACGGACCTGGCCCTCCCCTAGGTCCACTCAGCCTCAAAAGCGTAACTGCTGTCGTGTGTGAACATCGTCACTGGGGAGACAAAGGCGGCGGGGCATCGTGGATCCAAGTCCCGGGCGAAGCCGGGTCATGTGTATGTGTGTTTGTGTTTATGTGTATGTCTGTGTGTCTCTATGTATGTGTGTATGTATGTGTATGTATGTGTTTGTGTGTATGTGTGTCTGTATGTATGTGGGTTTTTTTTTATGTCTTTATGTGTATGTCTGCGTGTCTCTATGTATGTGTGTATGTACGTGTGTGCATGTGTTTGTGTGTATGTATGTGTGTGTCTATGTATGTGTGTGTCTATGTATGTGTGTGTATGTGTGTGTATGTATGTGTGTTATGTGTCTGTCTGTGTCTGCATGTATGTGTGTGTGTATTGTGTATGTGTTTGTGTGCATGTATGTGTGTGTTTGTGTGTATGTGTATGTCTGTGTGTATGTGTTTGTGTGTATGTGTGTGTATGTATGTGTGTGTATGTGTTTGTATGTGTTTGTGTGTTTACGCTCGCATTACACAAATGTGTTGCTGGTCTAAGGCGTTCCTCGCACAGCATTGCCGCTTTATTATTTCAGTCGTTTACTGCCTTACGCACCCTGAAAGTCGTGTGTGTCTGCAGCAAGCGCGTGTATGTGTACCTATGGACGCGCGCGCGTGTGTTGTGTAGGGGGAACGGTAGTGTAGTGCTTAGCGTGCTGTCTGTGTCTGTGTGTGTGTGTGTCTGTCTGTGTCTGTGTGTGTCTGCGTGTGTCTGTGTGTGTGTCTGTGTGCGTGCGTGTGTGGTGTGTGGGGAGCGGTAGTGTAGTGCTTAGCGTGCTGTCTGTGTGTGTGTGTGTCTGTCTGTGTCTGTCTGTGTGTGTCTGCGTGTGTCTGCGTGTGTCTGTGCGTGTGTGGTGTGTGAGGAGCGGTGGGTGTAGTGCCTAACGCTACGCTGCGCTACCAACCTGGCGAACCCAGTTCCATTCCCGCTCACGGCCACCACCGGTGACGATTATTTGAACCTCCCCTAGGTCCACTCAGCCTCAAACGAGTAACTGGTGTGGCGTATTACCATCGGCACTTGGGAGACAAAGGCGGCTGGGCGTGGTAGATCCAAGTCCCGGGCGAAGCCGGGTCATGTGTATGTGTTTATGTGTATGTCTGTGTGTCTGTATGCATGTGTGTATGTATGTGTGTGTATGTGTTTGTGTGTATGTCTGTGTGTGTATGTATGTCGGTTTTGCCGCCGTGGTGGATCCAAGTCCCGGGCGAAGCCGGGTCATGTGTATGTGTTTATGTGTATGTCTGTGTGTCTGTATGCATGTGTGTATGTATGTGTGTGTATGTGTTTGTGTGTATGTCTGTTTGTGTATGTATGTCGGTTTTGCCGCCGTGGTGGATCCAAGTCCCGGGCGAAGCCGGGTCATGTGTATGTGTGTATGTGTTTATGTGTATGTCTGTGTGTCTGTATGCATGTGTGTATGTATGTGTGTGCATGCGTTTGTGTATATGTATGTGTGTGTGTATGTATGTGGGTTTTTTTGTATGTGTTTATGTGTATGTCTGCGTGCCTGTATGTATGTGTGTATGTACGTCTGTGGATGTGTTTGTGTGTATGTATGTGTGTGTCTATGTATGTGTGTGTATGTGTTTCTGTGTTTGTATGTGTGTGTATGTATGTGTGTTATGTGTCTGTCTGTGTGTCTGCATGTATGTGTGTGTGTATTGTGTATGTGTTTGTGTGTGTTTGTGTGTTTACGCTCGCATTACACAAATGTATAATGCGGGTCTAAGGCTTTCCTTACACAGCATTGCCGCTTTATTATTTCAGTCGTTTACTGCCGTATGCACCCTGAAAGTCGTGTGTGTCTGCAGCAATGGACGCGCGCGCGTGTGTTGTGTAGGGGGAACGGTAGTGTAGTGCTTAGCGTGCTGCCTGTGTCTGTGTGTGTGTGTCTGTGTGTGTGTGTCTGTGTGTGTGTCTGTGTGTGTGTCTGTGTGTGTGGTGTGTGGTGTGTGGGGAGCGGTAGTGTAGTGGTTAGCGTGCTGTCTGTGTGTGTGTTTCTGTCTGTGTGTGTCTGCGTGTGTCTGTGTGTGTGTCTGTGTGTGTGTCTGTGCGTGTGTGGTGTGTGAGGAGCGGTGGGTGTAGTGCTTAACGCTACGCTGCGCTACCAACCCGGCAAACCCAGTTCGATTCCCGCTCACGGCCACCACCGGTGACGATAATTTGAACCTCCCCTAGGTCGACTCTGCCTCAAACGAGTAACTTAACTACTGTAGCGTATTAACATCGCCACTGGGGAGACAAAGGCGGCCGGCCGTGGTAGATACAAGTCCCGGGCGAAGCCGGGTAGTACAGCTAGTAATCTGATAAAGATGTGGAGGTGGTCCTACTAAATTGATGCTATGGCGCCAGACACTAACCCTGCTGTCAAGCAATTCCACTGTAATAAAAACCATACTATATTCTGGAGATAGACTGGACGCCACCATAGAAATATGGAATTTCTGCCACAGGCTCAGGGTCATTGAGACAAATCCCACCTCATCTCTACACAACAACAAAATGAGTGTGTGGAGAGACAGAGAAACGAAGACATCAGAGAGAGTGTAGAAGATATATAAAGACACAAACGGAGAACGGGCCTGCACATGCGCATTATTTTTATTTTTTTAATGGCCGACATAGGGGCATAGGTGCCTGGACTCGAACCGTGGCTGTGCATGCACAAGTCAGTTGCTATGCTGAAATATTTCAATAAAATACATGACCCCCACCCCTTCCTGAACAAACCGATCCAATAGTCGAGACCTGGTCTCAGAATCTTGCGTCAAGACCGGGTCTCAGAGTCTTAAGTTGAGACTGGGTCTCAGAGTCTTAAGTTGAGAACGGGTATCAAAGTCTTAAGCTGAGACCGAATCTCATATTCTTGAGTCAAGACCGGGTCTCAGAATCTCAAGTTGAGACCGAGTCTCAGAGTCTTGAATTGAGACCAGGTCTCAGAGTATAGAAGCTCTCTACGTGCCCCTAATTTAATTCCCAAGGCTCAATGGCGATTATTTGGGCTTGAGCTTCCACAAAACTCATGGTCCACCCGAAATCGTATCTGCACAAACTATGGTAGATGCAGATACCCGATGGACAAATGAAAAATCCAAAACTCTCCAGTGTGCGATTGTGGTCATCCAGAACAACCGTACAACATGATAATTGGTTCTTTACCCTTCTATCTGGCAACAAAACTGACACCTTTTTGCAAGGAGTCATGTTTGCATAGACCGCAATACCTGCAGTCATAATACAAACAAAAGAACATAACTCTGATAATGCGCACTGTCCTTGAAGTTGATTGGTCCACACCCGAGACAGCTTTCTTTAAGGAAACAGCTTTCCTTAAGGAAACAGCTTTCCTTAAGGAAAGCTGTTTCGGGTGTGGACCAATCAACTTCAAGGACAGTGCACATTATCAGAGTTATGTTTTTTGTTTGTATTATGACTGCAGGTATTGCGGTCTATGCAAACATGACTCCTTGCAAAAAGGTGTCAGTTTTGTTGCCAGATAGAAGGGTAAAAAACCAATTATCATATTTTTACTGGCAAATGAGGTCCCCATAGAGAACCGTACAACAAATAACGACGCAATGCCCGATCCACACATAGGAAGGAGGAACCACAGCAATACACGCCACTACTCTTGACGTGGTTATCTGGCTTTGACCACGTGAGTGTAAAGTTGTAGTTGATACTCTGCATCGACATCAGCCGTACGGAAGTGAAAAGTTGGTAGAGCATCGTGCGACAACGGCAACGTTCCAAACGAGGGCTCGATCGCCGACCTTCACACACGAACTTCCCGCCTTCCGTTCGCCCCACGCACAACGGCCTGCGCCGAGTCGCATCGTAACACTGCACGGCAGCTGCGGCTGTCTCCTCACAACGACGATTAATAATAAAGAGTAGCCAACGGTGCGACAGCGATCGTGCAGTCTCAGACCTTGTGGCACGCAGCAAAGCCACTCCCAGCGTTTCAGGTCGTCACCATGAGGCCACTCCTGAAGCTCTCCAGCTGGCTCGCCGTGGACATGTCAACGTTGCTGATCAACGCCCCACCATGTCAAAGGAGATCTGTGTTCGGTGGCTTTAATTGTGATGTAAAGTCCACATTTCCATGGCAAATGCCAGAAATATAACAAAACTAAACATGATTTTTTCTTTTTTTTCTTTTACAAGGTAAGGCCCACTGAGCTATATAGCTCTTTTTCAGAAGAGACCGGGCCACGAATGATAGCTCAACGAAGTGGCTTGTCGTGTGAAATGTATAGCAGCCAAACATTCGTAACGCACGTTTCTAAATGTGGAGGGAATAATCGGAGGACTGGAGAAAAATCCAAGCGACCACAAGGAGAGAGAGATACATGCAAACTCCAAATATACAGCAGGCGTCAGGGTCGGGATCGAACTCATGACCCTGTATAGAAGGCCAGGTCGTTAACATCCTGCCAAAAAGTGAAATTCATTGAACTCAAAAGGATAAAGTAAAGGTCTGAGTAACCCCACCCCGAATGCTGACGCGGATTTAGGTTCAGAACCTGCTTTGAGACAAGAATTCTAAGAGTAATACCCGGCACAGTTACCGCTTACCCCGTAAATATATACACACACAAGCAGACATCTACAAGCACATGAAATGTTAATGACTTTATTTCTGAAATATGTCCGTAAAAGTGAAATCTGAGTTAAAAGCTGTTAAAATATTATAGAGCAGTAATTCTTCCAAGTGGATTTTTTTTTGCTGCAGTGGCAAAAAGTAATGTTGAAAAAAATGTCTGCGATGACTTTTTCAAATGAAAATGTCCCCAGCTGTGTGTTTGTTCGCAGAGATATGGGCGAAATGTAAATTCGGCAAGAAAAAACTTTTTTTTCTGCTGATATGTCTAAAGCGTAGACATTACATCATTGGACGCTCTGCTAAAATTATCTTCTCTCAAAGCGGAGGTGATGTGACACGTAAAAATATATATGTATTTTTAACAGGCTCACAAATCATAATCAACGTTCCAATCACTGTCATCATCATCGTCATCCTCACCTTAGCCCTTTAACAACACATTCCTGCGGAGGGAGCTGGTAGGAACGTTGGGTTGCTCGGTCAATGGCCAGGGTCAACGGCGCCATGGTGTATTCTGCAAATATGCCCGACTGAGGGCGGGCACAAGCCGGCGTGAGTAGGTTAAACGTTGAGTTTTATAAGGGCACCACGGGGTGACCAGCCCCTCCCCTCCCCACCCAGCCCCACCCCTCCCACCCCCCACCCAGCCCCACCCTCCCCACCCAGCCCCACCCCTCCCACCCCCCACCCAGCCCCACCCTCCCCACCCAGCCCCACCCCTCCCACCCTCCACCCAGCCCCACTCTCCCTACCCAGCCCCTCCCCACCCTCCCCACCCAGACCCTCCCCACCCAGACCCTCCCCACCCAGACCCTCCCCACCCAGACCCTCCCCACCCAGCCCCACCCTCCCCACCCAGCCCCTCCCCACCCAGACCCTCCCCACTTTCTCCACCCAGCCCCACCCTCCCCACCCAGCCTCTCCCCACCCTCCCCACCCAGCTGCTCCCTCCCCACCCAGCCCCTCCCTGCACGACGGACGAACGGACGGACACAATAATCCCCTGTGGGCTGGTGTAACAAAGAGGTTCTATCAGTATTAATTGTATCAGTACTGCAATGTTGAAAGTCAGGAGTGGTGAGTCCTATAAGGGACTGCCGCTCCTGTCATCGGGATATGGAAATGTCACCACGAGCTCACGGCTACGAAAGGGGCATGGGCACCACCCCATACTCGTTAGAAAATACACTTCACTTTGGCCTTTGCGAGAATATATACTATTAAACTTAACTTTGCTTAATTGTATTTTACTAGGTAAGGGTCACTGAGCTGTACAGATCTTTTTCAGAAGCGACCTGGTCACAACTGATAACTCAACAAAGCGGCTTATCACGTGGAAATGTATAGCAGCCAAATACTCTGGGCGCATGTTTCTAAATGTGGAGGGAAATACCGGAGGACCCTGAGAAAGATCCACATTGCCACGGTGAGAGACATGCAAACTCCAAATACTCCATACACACGTCAGTGTTGAGATCGAATCCACGACCTCCTCCATACGAGGCGAGGAATTTAACATCTCACCACCGCAGTGCTTAATCATCACCATGCTCATCATCATCCTTTTTATCATCGTGACTTAATGACTGGTTTAAAAACCCATTGAATCAACATCATCAGAAGCGTTGAATTATACCGTGATGTAGTTAATTTAAGATTGCCCCTATACTGATGTTTTTACATTGCAGTATTCATTTTATTTTCATAACAGCAGGACACCCAGTGCACCTTGGCGACGGATGACATGCGCACAAAGTGGTTACTCAATGTCAGCAACCAGCTTGACCAATCTGCCGTGTTTTATACATTACCAAAATACTAGTCGTGATGATGGTGATGAAAAGGGCAGTGCATCAAGTAGGTTGTTGGAGGTATCTATGTGAAATGTAGAATTATATCTCCATGTGCTGTATATACGGACGGATTAAGGTGATTGTATGCACTCGGCGCTTGTGTTCGTTGATAGGCCTTCAGTGATAACGCTATACCAGTTGCTGCCCGATGTTACTACCGCCGCTGTCACTCCGCTTGTTTCACTCGTAGGACAGCATCGCCTCGTCTTCCCCTGCACTACTCTCTATTGAGAATGAGATTGTGCGAAAAAACACCATTTGAAGAGGTTATTGATAATTTTGCTATAAGATTAAATGGAAAAGTTCACGTCTGGTGTAAATTTCTCTCACCTTGTGAAAAAAACAACGCTTTACATGACTCTGCCTCTTTGTACATATATACTGTGCCTATCCTCGCTATATATATATATCGAAGTATATTTATTCAAGAAGATAACTTGGTTTTAAAAAAATGTATCATACAAGAAAAACATGGTCAAATATGTTTTTTGTAGGCCTTTTAGTTTTCGTAGGCCCGAAGCACAGTGCCTGATGTGCCTATTGGATAACACGGCCCTAGCTGGGTGTATATATGTGTGTGTGTGTGGGGTTTCTCCGGTCATTATGGGTTCCTCCCACATATCACAAAATTAAACTCCATTTTCAGTGGCCCAAACATCCTAAAGCAGGCACGTTTTAAAAATAATCTTGGGTCAATAAAATATTATCACAACTGTCACAACTATCGCTTACTAAATGCTACATTTAAATCATATATGATATTCATTTTCATTAAATTATAACTTCCACATCATTTGTCACTGGTTATACAATGCTTTTTTCTAATTTAATCCATTTCATGGCATCTCCATGGAAACCCATTATAATTTCAAGAAGAATTTAGTTTTCTTTTTTATTCCCTTTCCATCAGAATCCCATAAACCCTAACAAAGGACATTTTATTAAAGTATCAGCAGTTTGTATTACATAACAGTGCATATTAGGTGGTAGGGGATCCGATATATTTTACTGACCACTTAAGTAATCATTGGGAAGTCGATGCCGAGACATGGTGTTGGCTTAAAGGTGGACTATGGATGCAGTGAAACCATTCACAAATGTTGAAATGCCAGCGTGAGTTATGTTATCAAATAAAAGTGTTTCTCTGTTCAAACAAAATGGGGAGGCACTCATTTCTGCTTTTGGCAAAATACATTGGCAACACATCCACATTCCTCTGACAGGAGCCAGGACGTCCACTTGACATCTGACGGAGTGAAACTCATTATATTGATCCTGGAGGAATGGATGGGCTGAGTCGACAACCAGAGGGGGAGTTTTAATTCGCAGACTTTTCCGATTGCTAGTCGAGCGGTGTAACCGCGGTTACACTCAGCTGGGTCCTAACCGAATCAACATAAATCGATTTTAGACTGGATTTCTAATTGCTTGAAAAAGAGACGTTTCAGATTCAGTAGTTACTTAAGGGAGATATCTGCACAATGAGGCATCGCATGGGTTTGTCAAACCACGTAATAAGTGTGATCTGCTTGGTTTAAATTAACTCGCACTCCTTTCAGTATGTGGCAGAGTGAAAGTCAAGGAGAAGGGGCAATTATAAATTAGCATGCACCTTCCTTTGTAAGGCGAGGTAATTGTGGTTCTGAGGGGAGCAGTGCCACTGTACGAATGGATAAGGTGGCATTTCAAGGATGACAGTAAGATTTATGAGAGTCTGGGAAAAAAAGATCAGCCCATCTACTATTTGGTCACACACGATGTCACTTGTATTGGCCTAACAGTAACAGATGAGCATTTTTACTGCCAGTGGGTCCAATGCATGTACAGGGCGAATGCGATGTGCAGCAAGATCAAGATTATTGCTGCACTGTACAGTTGCTTAACAACATCAGCACC
Source organism: Lethenteron reissneri (assembly GCF_015708825.2). Lineage (NCBI taxonomy): Eukaryota > Metazoa > Chordata > Hyperoartia > Petromyzontiformes > Petromyzontidae > Lethenteron > Lethenteron reissneri. The sequence continues at coordinate 10,137,062 of NC_083821.1, forward strand.
ATGTGTGACCAGGGTTCAATTCCCAGTCATGTGTTACAACAGTGACAAGCGGGGTATCAGTCTGTACTGGACCCCTAATAGTTCAACTCAGCCTAAAATTAATACCTGATAAGGATATACCATCAATTCTAGATTTGAAGCTTTCGTGACTGCAATGATTAATATTCTTAGGCTTTTTTCGGTAAAGTCACGTAGGTAAAAACATTAAAAAGTAAAATAAAATAAAAATCACGACGTTTCGGAGGCAACACAAGCTTCCGTCTTCAGGTGGTACATCACAGCCACGACAGCTGTATCAAGTAAATGAGAGATTGCAGGGGCTACCACTCCGTTTATATAATGGTTGGAGAAGATGGTGGGGCAAGGGCCGCATACTTATTATTAATATGGTAAGGTGAGGTGATAGATATACCATCAGTTTGGTTCTGTATCAGATTCAATTCCAGTTGTTGAATAAAATCTGGAATCTAATTGATCGAGAGTGAATTTGGTGGCCCCACAAAAATTGGGCCACGACCCGAACGTTTTGGATTGATTAAAAAAAATTATGGTGGATTTAAATGGCTTGATTCGATTATTCAACAATTATGATTTTCATTATTATTATTGACAATTGTGAACCGTGTAGGCTGTAGTGGTCATAATTTGATTAATCAATTAATTATTTGAGATCATCATGAAATGTGTGGATATGGGGGCTATAATGGTCATGAATCAATTATTGAATCAATTGGTTCTTTTTTTTACAACTGTGGATAATAGAATATGGCTCCATGGATTACTCATTATAGTGAAGCCACCAAAAATATTGTAGACTCAACTGAGATGTGAGGTGAGCTATAAGTCCCTCCTTGCATCAGCCCTACCCACTTTTATATCGCCACACCCACTAAATCACTAACCCCACCCACAAAGCAACTGGATTGGCTCTTTCAAATGCTGCCCCATCCCCAAACCGCACACTTCTTATAAGCTTCACCCACGACTCAAGCAGCCTTCACCTCCTAAGGTAGCCCCTCCCGTTGCTCAGATATCCCCATCCACTAAGCTAGCCCCACCCACTTCTCAGGTAGCCCTACCCACCACTCAGGTAGCCCCACCCACTCAGGTAGCCCCTTCTATTACTCAGATAGCCCCTCCCATTTCTTCCTGCCTCAGCAGTCCTCCTGCTGTATTTTTTCACCTGAAGATGACTGTTTGTGTTGCGATCGAAACGTCGTGATTTTTTTTATTCTTTTTCTATCTACGTGACTTTACCGAAAGACCCAAAGAGTATAGCCCCTCCCATTGCTCATGTAGCCCCACCCACTAAGGTAGCCCCACCCACTTCCCAGGTAGCTCCACCGACGACTCAGGTAGCCCCTAACATTGCATCTGTATCATGAGTCGAGGATTAAAGCCAGACATTTTTCACCCGGAATGGAATAGCAAACCACAGCAACAACAAAAACCTTCACAACACCAGGAAAACCTTCGTAAAACGGAGGATTGTCCTGGTCAAACCGGGACACGTAGTAGTCTTCTTTAGACTGCACCGATCGTACCTCGGCGCTGTATATGAACATATGCACTGGGTTGTTTTAAGTTGTTAGTATTAATAGCTGAGATCAGTACTCGCACAATCAGTCTCTGAGGCTAAATAGGAGACCGGTGTTCTTGCTTGTTGGTAGTACGTAACCATTTATACATGAAATAGTACATATCGTAGAGTGTAATGGCCCTTCTGATGGCAACATGGACGTTCTACCACTGGTCTAAGGTCATACAAATCTGAGTGCAACCCAATAGGCTCGTTTGAGCCAAGGAACACTCGAATTTCACTTCACCATAGAGAACACGTGTATAATTGCTGCTATTTAAGTCCTTCAAGTTTCCACAAACAGGAAGTACAGAACACAATGGTCGGATAGAAGAAAGTGACAGAATACACGTCTCGAGACTGATGAGGCCCAAAGGGGAAGAAAAAAAGTCCAACTTCATAAGACGGGGATGAAAAAACAGTCAAATCCACAAGCTCTCGCCAAAGACAACGACCACTTAAACCACCAGCCACACACACCACAGTCCCAGGATCCTTGCTTAAAACATTCCCAGTGGAACTTGCCATAAGGCAGCACTGACAAGCTCCTGGAGTAGCTGCTCACCAACATGACATGGCCTGCCACGAGGGTCGCTACAATATGGTGATGCAGTGAGTAAATCGTACAATATAAGGTCCACGATCGTTGTACCATCGGTTTAGCAAAATATTGTCATCCATAATAGAGTTAGATCGCGTAAATATACAAATGTGTCGTTTAAACTCGCCACCACCCGACACAGCCAACTAGTAAGGGTTGTCACGTAAACAGAACGTGGAGAGCCAAGCCACAACATTTACAACCTGAGTACAACGTTTCTCCAGTAATTACAACTAGTTTCATCAGGCGACAGCCAGATTTGGGGAGAAGTCCACCTGTTTCATTCCTTATATAAAGGCGTAGATGTGGTGACCACATTTCTGCACTCTTCCACAAAGTGTGATTCTAAATGATCAACACGAGACTAAAAGAACATCAGAGAAATATTAAATACTCCCAAATACAGCTGTCAGCAGTAGCAGAATACGCGTGCCAACAAGCACACCCAAATGCTTTTGATAATGTTGAAGTTCTGCGCGAAACTATCTACTACTGGCCAAAACTAATAAAATAATTTTAACCGTTCGGATAGCTACCGCCTTAGTGCTGCGTGGAATCGAATTATCAAATAATACATTATTTCAATGCATGCATATAAAGGGCAGCATACTTCAATAGGGATTACCGTTGGTACGGCTATTTTAATACACACAATAGGAGGACAAGTTTAAAGGGCTCGCATAATGGGCATGCATGATGTACGTTGACTCATTCATCCCCCCTCCACTTGGCGCAAGAGCGCAGAAGTGTGGCCACCACATCTATGCCTCTATGAAAGGAACTAAAAAGTTAGACTTCTCCACAAATCTAGCTGTCGCCTGATGAAGCTAGTTGTAATTACTGGCGAAATATCGCAGTCAGATTGTGAATGTTGTGGCTTGGCTCTCCAACACACCGGTGCGCTGTACTAGTGACGAATTGGCATGTTCTGTCTACGTGACAACCCTTACTAGTTGGACGTGTCGGGTGGTGGCGGGTTTAATGACACATTTATATATTTACGCGATTTAACCCCCAAAACCTCTATTATGGATGATATTAGTCGCGAAAGCCTACGTGTTAAACCAAAATTGTCAAATCCCAATAATCTTTTCTAATTCTCCGTTTACAAAATGTTTAATTTCCTGACAAAAATATTCATGAGATTACAAACACAATAATTCAAGTGCTGTATTATAAATAAATACCCCGACACATTAAATTAGTGCTTAGTAACACCTCTTGCGGAGTAATTCATTGCACAGCTGTCTTGTGACATCATCATTTTCGTCACGAATTTCATTTTTCGCGTGATAAGCGTGACCGTGTCTGGGAATAAGACGGTGTGACTGCTGGAAACGTAATTCATTATATTATACCATTTGAATTAAGAGCTCACGTTTTATGCTTTATATACACCTGCATGCAACCATCACATTCCCGTGAGGAAAGTCACTGTATCTTTATTGCAGATAATGTGCTTTGGTAATTCCTGGAAGAAAGAAATGACCGGGGCGTCTCCGCATTTTGAAATCAATTACTGCGTAAATTAATCTAACGCTGCAAACCGGCTCAGTCAGTGGCGAGCCCACCTCTGATTAACCTCGCCCCACTCAACCAAGACGGTGATACAGCCCTAGCGGTAGTGGCGCGTTCGCCGCTTGTTCTTGCCCAGAGGTTCGTGGTTCGAACACCCAGCGGCCACCCTGGTTAATACTGCAGCTGTAATAATATTATTACTGCGGGCCATCTGCTTCTACTCGCAGTGTGCGTTAAAGATCCTGCAGGCCAACTGTGTGCCAATTCAAGGTCCACGTTTGCCATCGTTTGAAAATTCCCTGCCAATTGCTTAATTGGGATTATACTTGGCAGCGATCATCGTCCCCACCCCCATACTGGCAGACCAATGCCGCAGGTCAATCTCGAAAATGAGACCGTCCTGGTTCTCTCGAGTGCCCCACCTGGTTTAATAAAAAAAAATTAAGTGGGGGAAAAAAACCATGTCACTCATTGAAACGTTCTCGTGAGACCAAAAAGCATTGTGCTTCAAACTACCAGATCGTCCAGGTGGCTCTGGTGGAACAATGGGCTCGCAATCAGAATGTTGTGACAATTCACATTCTGGTTGGGGGTTGACTCAGCTCATCATCCCTCTGAGGTCAATAAAATAGGTACCACTTTTTAGGGAACTAAATGGTTGATGTCCTATGGATAGACTTATTCCTGGCCATCGGAATTTGAAATGACCTCCAATCGCTCATAAACTGGAGATGGGAACCACCCTAAATACTTTGACTTGTTTTACAAGACTGGTCGTGGAGCGTGCAGAGTAGCTTGGCTCATATGGTCCACTCGTTCCACTTGATGTCAGCGGCCGACTGTTTCCCATCATCACTCTGAGGTTGACGAAAACGAGAACCATTGTGGGAAGCCAGCGTCCATTCCCCTACGGAGGAGACTGCTCCCTGCTACAGGTACGTGGAGTGTCCAGCGACGGCTCACAGCTGATAACAGCGACGAGCACTTCTCCAATGCTTGCTTGAGCACAGAAACACTGAATGTTGTGGGCCTGGTGTGCTAAGGCCCCAAGTGTTGCTGTAGGTTTCAGAGCAGTGTGCTTCGCATAAGTCGCCGAACAACAACAAAAAAACTCAAGGTATTAATTCATGCGGTGATGTGGATGAGTGGTGAGAAGTGATGTGATTTATTTGAGTGGGGGGTGCAGCAACGTAATAAGCTGTCGGCAGGAAAGAGGTAATGTTGAATGATAGCAACATAGAAAAGCAGACGATACGTCTTCTTCAAATATCCGTCTCTCCAGGTTTGTTTTTATTTATTTTATTTCAGATGTCGACCGTACAGCCTTCGGGGAGTGCATTAATTCAGCAGCATTGATTCAACACAGGCAAACTCCGGACCTGTTTTGACATACAGCGTCTCATCGGCAGAGACATGCTTGCTCAATTCAATGCTGGTGAACTGCAATGCACTGCTACAGCCACTGATCCTCTCTTTGAGGAACGACACAACAGAATTCATTAATATATAGGGTCATATTATGAGGGAGAAGAGCTGTACTTTATCAAACAGTTACATGGGTCCCTGTACACCTTTACCCCTGCAAGTAAACACAATAGGGCACGTGGAATTGTCGCTTACCCTACAAAAATATGCGGCTGGCCTTTGAGTCTTGATACTCAGAATTTATTGAGAGGATGGGGTATACAACATGGAAGCTCAGACTGGAATGTGGCATGAACTTCGTTTGTCGCAAGCAACAGGGACGAGGAGGTTGTAGCGAGTGAGGCACGTGTGCAGGACGTTACCAAGAGGACACGTTACCAAGAGGACACGTTACCAAGAGGACACGTTACCAAGAGGACACGTTACCAAGACGACACGTTACCAAGACGACACGTTACCAAGACGACACGTTACCAAGACGAAACGTTACCAAGAGGACACGTTACCAAGAGGACACGTTACCAAGACGACACGTTACCAAGACGACACGTTACCAAGACGACACGTTACCAAGACGACACGTTACCAAGAGGACACGTTACCAAGACGACACGTTACCAAGAGGACACGTTACCAAGACGACACGTTACCAAGAGGACACGTTACCAAGACGACACGTTACCAAGAGGATACGTTACCAAGACGACACGTTACCAAGAGGATACGTTACCAAGACCGGCTTTTCTCCTATCTCTGTCGTCTCTATATTTTCTGCACGCATATCACCTATAATCTACATTTTCTGAAAACATAGAATGCATCTTAGTTTTTTTTGTCTTTTTTGGTTACTTTTATCGACTTCATTCAATCTCAAATTAATGCATCTCCCTCCTATCTTTAGTTTTTTTCTTCAAATAAAATTTAAAAGTGTGGTTAGGGAGCAAACACGAACTGCTGATGAGGCATCCCAAAGGGCTAGCACTGCCATACTTGGTAAAGAATGATATTCACGTGCCATGGTAAGGGGGCATAATGACCCCACCAGGGACTGGTCTGTCACTATATTGCCTCGGGACCCATGAGCGATCGGCCAAACCACCTATTGTATTTAGACTCCGAACTGCCTGGCAGTCTATTGTCTAGAGACCCAATCAGAGATATACTGCATTTGTCAATCTACTGTCTAGACTGCCCTGTGAGTCAATTTTCTAGAGCCTGGTCTGTCAATCTAATGTTTAGAGACTGTCCTGTCAGTCTATTGTCTAAAGACTGGCCTGTCAGCGTCATGTCCAGAAGCCAGTGGTGTCAGTATTGCAATGATATTGTGCAAATCAAAGTCAGCAACCTCTGAATGGAAGGTGAGCAAATGTTTCTGCATCTTCGAAGTCAACTTTCCCTGCAAAGCACCAAAATGCATTGGCGTTCACTTCAAAGGGTCACGCCAGTTCTCAGTTGTGCAAATGCGAATACATTTCTGAAAGGAGCGTATATGTAATCGTTACTAAAACTAGAATTTTCCGAATTAAATGTTGCATTTACATATAGATGCACGCTGTGCATTAAATAGCGCAGAGTGAGAGAAATGCAGAGCCATTGTCAGCTAGGATCTCGGATAGTGTCAGCAATTTGGACAATGTAACAAAGACGATGCTTTACATATGAATATACATCGGTCGCTATGAATTACCATCACAAAAGAAACTCTTAAAAAATGAAAACTTAAGACATTACAAAAGCGAGTATTTCCAAACATGGGTTTGGGAAAGACCCTCAACCCTTTTAGAACAATCGCACTCACAGAGACAATACACATTTACCACTGCACAGAAACATCATATTTCCATAATCATCTCATTGAAATATAATTACATAATGACGTGTCACAGTATGCATCCACGCTGCAAACACCTATGCGCTTGAAATGTACTAATTAAACACACAGTGGTGTGATTCCCTGTCGTCCTGAGCTCCTGGAAGTCTGCCACACACAATCTGCCTTCTTTTGGGAGGGAATCCTCTTAGGCAGAAAGCAGGTGTCCAACAGCGAACCCACAGAGCTGACTGATGTTAAATTGTTGCAATGGGTGAGCAATCGGCATGCTACCTGCATTGTGGGGGCCCTAATTACGTTGCAAGGGGCAGAGCCCAGGAGATTGTGGAATTAATCACGAAGTGAAAAACTCTAGGCTTGCTTACATGGAGTTTACAATTCGACGCCAGTACCAATGCTGGCTTGTGCCGTATCTCCCTGTCATCGTAGACTGCACTAAACTGACCTGGGGAATGAGTTCCGTTTCAATGAAAGGATTTGACACGACTTATGGTGTCCATTTATCCGGGAAAACCTCGTGGATAGTCCTCGATTGGAATGTTTGGCCAACTCCTCTTCAAGAAAAAATACGGGAGTGTGAATAAACACAAAGGGGGTTTCTATTCAAAGGTCCGCGCAGATGGGTTCATAATCCCACTTGTTGTACTGCCATCTCATGTCCACCTCGCAGCTGTGTGGCTTTCAGAGCTTCACATACTTGCATGCTCCACTAACCCTTGCCTCCAAAGCGCTGGTGTAAATGTTTTCCGAGCTTTGGGGTTTAACAATGCACTTTAAGAATCCAAAAGGTATTTGATCCCACATCTCTGAGCATTAAAATCACGCGAAAAACTAATTTAAGTATGGAAATTATTTGCCTTTGGAGCTTACAATCACCTTTGGCAGGCTGGTGGCACTCTGGCATGGCATCTTTCTCACAATTGGAATGTTGATTGACCAAAATCCCAGTCGCATGTCAACTCAGTCAATCATCCGTCCAAGATTTTATAAAATAAATTTGTTGAAAGTCAACTGTGGACTTCATATGTGTAGAGTGTAGACGTATGCAATGTCGAATTACCACGCCTTGGCACGGACCCACCAACAAAGTCTGAGCGTCGCCAATGCATGAATTGAGCGGGGAGCTACACTGACTCAACAGATTTCTGTGCACAAGCAGTAAAGGTTTTCAATAACAGCACGGCAAAAAAAGACAAAACTGAAACACGCTATTAATAACAAAAAAAGAATACCACAGTTAAAACTGGAACAAACAAAGGCCTCTAGTTTCGATGGTTGTTCTCTCCGCGGCCAGCTTGATTGATGTGTCATCGCGAGCATGGAGAGCACCGTTTTTCACGTTTATTCTCTCCACCGAAAAAAAGGTCAGCGTTGTTTTGTTTTCGCGCGGGGCTGACAAACGGTTTCTGTGGCAGAGCTTTACGGCACAAACTAATTTCAAGCTTCCGTTCTCAACCGATGCCGCCTTTAAAAATAAGAAATATAACACCCAAACACCGGGCATGCCCCCCCCCTCACCTCCCCCCCCACAAAAACGAAAATAAATACCGCATATAAAAACCACACCACTACGATGGCCAACAACTTTGTAAAGTTTGCATGAAGTGTGTGGGCAGAGCAAGGTTTATTCCCCTGAAATTTCAACAACGAATGAGTTGAAAGTAGGATTGGCGCATCGGGCATAGAATGGGTGATGCAGGGGCATTAGGATGTCGGGGGAATACCGGCGACGATGGAGACCAGACCATGGTCTGTAGCAAAAAATAGGACTGACTTTACTTCAACTGTTATTTTGCTCTTTGGTTCTTTCGGTAAAGTCACGTATAAAGAAAAAATAATAAATTAAATAATAGCATACGACGTTTCGATTGCAACACAAGCAATCATCATCAGGTATAATGAAATAGCGACATAAAAAATTATAGACAGACATATAAGCAGACAGAAATCACCAAGATACACACAGCGGGCAACACAGGTACAGAGAGGGGTGATCGTCTCTGTGGGGTGGCCTTAAATAGACAGAGGGGGGCGGAGGCAGCGAGAGGGAGGGGTTAGAGACAAAATTTACATGTCAATGAGTACAAGGCCACCCCACAGAGACGATCACCCCTCTCTGTACCTGTGTTGCTCGCTGTGTGTATCTTGGTGATATCTGTCTGCTTATACGTCTGTCTATAATTTTTTCTGGTTAGATTTTACTGTCGCTATTTCATTATACCTGATGATGATTGCTTGTGTTGCAATCGAAACGTCGTATGCTATAATGTAATTTATTTAATTTATTATTTTTTCTTTATACGTGACCTTACCGAAAGAACCAAAGAATAATTCCTGCAGTCACGAAAGCTCCAAAGTTAAGATTGTTATTTTGCTACTTCTAAAGGCCCCGTTGAAGTGCCAGGCATTGCTTATAGGTCCCTCGACGTTCCAGCGATTGAATCCGTGCCTGGACCAACTCTGCCCTTGATTATAATCAAACGATATGGTCAAGCACCGGTCAAATGGCACTGGAAAAAAATATTTCCTCACAAGGGATTTTCTTGAAAAGTGCCAACGTCTGGAGTGTCGGGTAAAAGCGATGAAATTCTCAAACTGTCTGCTTCACTGGTTTGGCTGACGTCTCGTAACTCAAAGTCAAATGAAAGTTGTACATTTGAATTCTGCGAATGTCAATACTGATTTTTCCGTGTTTTTATCACGTGAGTGAAACGTTCTCCAATTAGATTTTAAATTATATGTTCCTGTTTATTAACCTAATTCAGGTCATATTAATGTATCGATATTGGCAGCAATGATGATAATGATGGTAATATTAATTCATTATTTTAACGTAACAAAAGTCAGTTGTTGCGTTTCCGCGCTCAATAGAGCCAAGGGCAAACACTAATTTCTTATCGGCCCTAAACCAGTGTATACAAGCTCACGTTTTTACGTGGTCCTCGCATCTATTGGCAAGGGTCAGTTCCTGATTACGACAATGACTTGTCACAGTGGCAACTCAATAAACTTAATAAACGTTGACATGAAAGTCTACATTAGAAGACAGACTTGGGGATATATAAAAAAAATCTACAGTCCCAAAAAAAATCAGCCAAGAAGGACAAATGACGTTGCCAGCTGCAACACTGTCCTGTGATTGATGACGGTGTTGAAGATGATGTTGATGATGATGTTGATGATGATGATGCGACATATACCGATGACGACAATGATAATGGCGATGACGATGGATGACATGACGAACACTGCAGCATTACCTTGCAATTCATGAGGCCATTTATAATAATTGTGTCGTGATTAATGATGTGGATGATGATGATGATGTGCTGGTGGAGGGGGGGGGTAGGTGTAGACCATCAGGCCCCAATGGGATGTGACCGCTCCATGTGATTAACGTCCCTTCGATACTAATAACCTGGCTGTACAATGCTGTGAGCAACAGTGAATGTGCTTTATAAGTATGTATGTTGAACTTCTTAGCACCGTTTGTCGCCAACCGTGCTCATCGGAGGTGAAGGGCGGGGGGGAAGGACAACAAACTAAACACAGAAAGCAGTTCGAAAGAAATGCGTTTTAAATCGAGATTTAAAAGTGCAGAGCTCCAGTGGCCTCCTAATATCGGACGGAAGAGCGTTCCAGACGGTCGCATGAGTGCATCTGAAAGCATGCGATGCGGTGACCGTCTTCGTTCGATGGGCATCCAAAATCCACTGCGAGGATGAGCGGAGTTCACGCGATGCTTGATACTCCTCGACGAGACCAGCAAAATTTGACTGTGCGTGGCTGTGAGCCTCAGTGAACGTGCACTGGATGGGGGTATTGTGTAATTATAATACTGGTAGGAACCTCCTGGTTACACCAGCCCACAGGGGATTATTGTGTCTATCCGTCGTGCAGGGAGGCGCTGGGTGGGGAGGGGAGGGAGGGGATGGGCTGGGCTGGGTGGGGAGGGGAAGGTGAGGAGGGTGGGGAGGGGCTGGTCACCCCGTGGTGCCCTTATAAACCTCAACCTTTAACCTACTCACGCCGGCTTGTGCCCGCCCTCACAGTCGGGCATATTTGCGGAATACACCACGCCGCCGTTGACCCTTACCATTGATCGAGCAACCCAACGTTCCTACCAGCTCCCTCCGCAGGAATGTGTTGTAACCCGTTTGCTGTCAAAACAAACCGCTGGGGAGGTGAACGCCTGGGTGGACAACAGGCACGGATGCCTGTGTAGATGGATGGATTGATGGGTGGCTTGGCCATTGAACGGGCAGACAGATGAATGAGCGCATGGACGAGCGGTCACATCGAGATGAGTTGATAAATATGTGGATGGCTGGATGAAATATATAGTTCACGGCGTATGTCTGTGTGCGTGTTTAGAGTTTATAATTTATAGTCCCAAGCGGCACCTAGCCTGGCACACGCGCCGTGGTAACGTCACGACCACTTAGTAGCGAATGAATGTCGGCTCTTACTGCTGTTGTTTATAGCCGCTGTCTCTACTCAACAGCAGGTGCCAAATGGACACTCTTACCCCCCCCCCCCCCCCCTATGAAAATGCTGAATTTCCACCAAAGGTTCAGGGACTGTTCAATTGAGCAGGAGACGTTAGAGTCCACTACGGGGGGCCGTACCAATTTGGCGGCAGAGGTCAATGCAGCAACCTCCTTTGTTGTACTGTAGAGTGCTCCCCACGTCTACGCTCCCCGGAGTTCGCCAAAACACCGCGCTGACCGGTGTGGCGAAGTATGGTCAAATGACCACACAGTGGGGAGGCGCTCATCCGGCAGTGGATGAGTGACATAAGGGCTGAACTTGCACACAAAAACAAAGACAAAGACCCCCGTATAACCTTAACAGACTGTAGGGGCAAGTGGGTGTTAGCGAGCACCTATGAATTCCAGCACGGCACACGAGGGGGTGGGTGGCCAGCACCACGCCCGACCGCCTTTGTCTCCCCAGTGGCAATGTTCACTACACACCGCACCAGGTACTGTACTCATTTGAGGCTGAGTCGACCTAGCGGAGGCCCAGTACCGGTTCTGATAATCACCACCGGTGTTGGCTGAAGCGCAGCGCGCGAACCACTACATGACCGCTCCCACACACACGAGTTGGCTGTCTACAAAGCATCTTATTGACTCCCCTGGGGGCTCGGATTTTAACAAGCAAGTTTGTGATTGTGAGACACATAAACTAAAACAGAAAATTGTTTGCATTTGGCCCACTGAGCTATAGAGCTATTTTTTCAGAAGCGACCTGGCCATCACAAATGATACCTCAACAAAGTGGCTTGGAGAAGAATCCACGCGACCACGGGGACAGAGACGCACAAACTTCAAATATACAGCAGGCGTCAGGGTCGGGATCAAAGCATGACCACCTGTATACCAGGCGAGGTAGTTAACATCTCGCTACCGTGGCACCCCCGACATTACTGCACACGCGTTCTCTCACCACCACTGTCATTCCCTGCCGACTCCCGCGATCACGATGCACGAGACACATTTTTACGCGACCGCGCTCATTGATTAAAACAGGGTCTCTCCCATCACGGCCACCAATCAAGAGAAGCAGCAGCGTCCTCTTTTCCACACCACTTAGTTGTTATGCACACGCCACTATTTATTGGCCACTAAATTTGGCCGCTGGTTTATTTTTTTTGCGTGCGGCAATTTGCGGCGCGTTTGAAGAGTTTCTCGGTAAGGATTTACGGTCAACGAGCCCTGCGTAAATTTAAGTGTAATTTTATTACCTGCTGCTGCTTACATGAAGGAATCGGGCAGGTATACGAGGGTGTTACAAGCAGGCGGATAAATCCAACTTGTCACGTCCCATGCAAATCGCTAAAGTGCAGTTTGCTTAGCGCACTTTGGCCACTCTCAAATGTTCTCACGCCAAAGCTGAATTCTTCCCTCCCTACCGTTATCATCGCAGCCCAGCATACCTATGGGAACGTTAAACGAGTTCCACTTTTCGATTTTAAGCTTTCGTGACTGCAGGGATTCATATTCTTGTTTTTTTCGGTAAAGTCACATAGAAGGGAAATAATAAAATAATACATTTCTCACGACGTTTCGATTGCAACACAAGCAATCATCATCAGGTGTGAAACCACAGCAAGAAAATAAAAAAAAAAAGTTAAATCGTATTTTTCTTGCTGTGGTTTTCACACCTGAGAATTTAATAGTTTAACAAATATTATTTTATTATTTCCCTTCTACGTGACTTTACCGAAAGAACAAAGAATATGAGTTCCACTTTGTTGGAAGGTGATGGTCTTTGCTCGCCGGTTCCCTGCCAGGTGACGGTGTCACACAACTCATCGGGTGAGACGCGAGCGACAAGTTTGTGTTGATGATTGTCTAACTAGGGGAGAACTCCAGGGATCAGAAATGAGTCTCATTTGCAAGAGTGGCCTGGGTCACACAAATTGACGAAAGCTTCAAGGGCAAACAAAGCAAAGTACAGCGGTGAAGTGAAGTCAAATAAAAAGGTATATTGTACCACACGCAGAATCAAAATTGATGCAAACGTAAATCGTCGTTCAAATTACCTACAGGTTGACCACAGCGCGAAATGTTAGAACGTCATCGAATTGCCCTAAAAACCTAATTCATTATCGCTGGGATCCCTTTTTTCCCAACGCTTTGATAGAGATACTTTCCCCCAGTTCTCTTAACAACAAAACAACGACGATTAAAAATGTCTTCCTATCTGGTCATCTTTCCCAGAGTTCTCAGGTCTCCCCTTTACAGACAGAGGGGCAGAGCTCATGCATTCACGCTTTCACCCTCGGTCAGAAAGGTTGAAAAATACAACACACACGTTATTAGTATAACATTTATACCAATCGCAGCCTTGACTCGTAAAAGGCATGTGTTGTACAAGGTCACAAAATGATAGCTCAACGAAGTGGCTTATCATGCAGAAATTCGTAGCAGCCAAATACTCTAAACGCACGTTTTAAAATGTGGAGGGAGAAACTGGAAGAGCTGGAAAAAATTCCACGCGATCACGGGGAGAGAGACACGCAAACTTCAAGCATACAGGAGGCGTCAGTGTCGGGATCGAACCCACGACCGCCTGGAGTTTACATCTTGCCACCCCGGCACCGCTATCACTCGGAATGTGCCCGATCTCGTCAAATCAACGAAGCCAGTTGGGCTTTGAGCCTGGATCTCGCTTTTTTTATAGGTGGCCACGTGACCAACGGGTTTTTTATAGGCTGCGGGGGCCTCGTGGTTGCCAGAAGATGGCAAAAAAACGCCATTGCTGTACTGTACTTCTATGCTCCTGGGTCTGCGCTTCCCACCTTCAGCAACCCACACTGACCAGTGTGGTGAATGAGTTAGATAACGGGTCCCACGACCCACCAGGGCTTGCCGAGGCTGCCATCCAGCATCGGACTGACATAATGTGCTGCACGTGTACATTGGCACATGTCATCGCCGTTAATGTCGACTCCTGTGTGTGTATAGCAGACAGAATTTGACTGACATTAATGCCCCCACTTCAAGCTGCTGATGAATGTAACCACATTTGAGCGATAATTAGGGCCTTAAAGTCTGTCAGTGGTCAGCGTCACAGCACTGGCATGCGGGTGCACATTATCCACTGTGTTCTCAATACATCAAGTTTATAACCACACTGTTCGTTGATAAAACACTCCAAGGTGCTTCACACATCACCCTATAGCACACTCAATATACATGCACAACAACTGACCATGCGAATAACATTCCCGTAAACCTCATAAACCATGCTGATATTGGAAATTGCTTATGAATAAAGTCATGTTCTGAAGGAAGACTTGATAGAAACCAGGCATTGAAGTCTTTGGGTAATATGGGTATGGGATTTATTATATTCAGTGGGCTCAATATATTTCACTGGGTCCTTTTTTTCGGCCTGACCTAAAACCCAATGGAGAAAGTGTATGCTATTGCGCGCACATTATATTATTGTATCTACATGTCCGATCTTATTCTCGGGCCCTTTGTAAAGTCCATGGGTCCCATAAAAGTCAGCTTACTCCTCCGATTAGCACGGTTGGCTACGAACAGTGCAAAATATGCTCAACACACATACAAACATACCAGTCTTAATAGTCCAATGTTTTAAGGCCAGACTTAAAACCAAACTAAGCAGTGCATATGACAAATTTGGTTCCATGTGGGAAGATAAACAGTCACCAGTCCCCAGCCGGATGGATTGTTGGAAATTCATCTTACGAGATGGACTGTGCACGGATGCACCTGCCCATGGCTGTTTGTGCGGCTGTACACATGGAAGAGAGAGAGAGGGCCCCCCACTTTAGTTATTTCCCAATGGCAGGAACCACTTGGAAAACATAAGAGGCTTGAGATTTTTTTTAAACTTTCCCGGGTGATAAAAAAAATGATGAAAAATAAGAATAGTTGATTTTTTTTACCCTTTCCTGCACCAAAACAAGACGTGTTAAGATGTTCAAACACCAAACAGAAACCTTTGGAAGGAATCAAGTTTGCATTAACCACATATACTAGTGGCAAAAGATGCAAACAATCATGGTCGGATATAATATGAATTGTCTTTGAAACCGATTGGCCAACACCAGAGACGGCCTTCTTCATTGACCTTGTCTCACCAGTGTTAGACCAGAGAACGCCAACAGACGAACAGTACAGAGACAAGACATGTATCAGAGCATTTATAGCTCGGCTTGAGCAGTTTTAACATCCTAACACCTCCTGTTTTATTGTCAAAGAGGGTACAAACTATTGTTATTTTTCCATCATTCTTGATACTGCCAAAAAAGGTCCCATAGAAATTAAAACAACATGACTTTGTTACACTATAACAGTGTCAAGGTGGATATTTGCTGTCATCGTTTGTTCATCTCATTGGATGAAGGCTGGCTAAAATATTCGTTGGCCAATGTGTGTCAGGGTGTTTCCATTGACAGCTGAGTAGCCCAATCCTCGAACACCAGCCGGAGCGCTCCCACAACCCCCGGACACTCATCCTCGTCTCCCCCAAGGGGGAAGATGCTGGCCGGTGTTGCCAAAAGGCAAATTTTTTTTTATTAAATACAGGGTGCTTCAAAAACATTTACACCTATATAGGACTATCGTTTTGATTTAAAGCTTTCGTGACTGCAGGAATTCATATTCTTGGTTCTTTCGGTAAAGTCACGTAGAAGGGAAATAATAAAATAATAAACATATTAAAGAATAAAATTCTCGCGACGTTTCGACTGCAACACAAGCAATCATCATCAGGTGTGGATTTCACACCTGATGTGTGGATTTCACACCTGATGATGATTGCTTGTGTTGCAGTCGAAACGTCGTGAGAATTGTATTGTTTAATATATATATATTTTATTTCCTTTCTACGTGACTTTACCGGAAGAACCAAGAATAGGACTATCGTTTTTAATGGGAAAAAAACATGATAACAAATGTTTGTTAATAGCTTAAAAAAGTTAAAGAGTCTCCACTTGTTTGCCATCATTGTCAATGCGTGCCTGGGATCTTCTCCAAGTGATCTCCAGAGCCCGGAGGCACATTGTTCGTGGTATTGTTGCAAATTCTCGGAAGTGTTAATATTTTTTTGAAGCACGCTGTATGTTTTTGATAACATTTTCAATCGTAACGGATAACACACAGGAATGCTTTCAACTTAAATGGACTTGCTCCTCCCTACATTCATGACCTCGTCTCAGCCATACACTGCATCAAGATCATCAAGATCCTCAGATTGTGCGTTTCTCACCTGCCCCATGGTCTCTAGGCTTCACACTTGCGGGTGGCGGGCGGCGCCTTTGCAATTGCGGCACCACAACTACACAACTCATTTCCCCTTCGAGGTCAGGACTTTCAAGACACTGCAAATCTTCAAGTCGCGACTAAGAACTTATCCGTTTAAAATGGCTTTCTCCCTACATTCTAGATTTGAAGCTTTCGTGATTGCAAGGATTCATAATCTTAGGTTTTTTTCGGTAAAGTCACGTAGGTAAAACAATTAAATTTAAATTAATAAAAGTAAAATAAAAATCACGACGTTTCGGAGGCAACACAAGCTTCCGTCCTCAGGTGGAACCGTCACAGCACGCTTGCTGTATCAAATATTTTTTATTTTACTTTAATGAATTTATATTTTTTACCTACGTGACTTTACCTAAAACTCTAAGCATATTTTTCCCTACAGTTATTTTCAAACGTCTTTCTCGCTTCTCTGCTCCTTGGTTGATGTTTAACTATTTCCGCCTTTCCATGCATAGCGCCCTAAGAACGATTGTTTATGGGCGCTTGCAAAATTGTAATATTTGTTATTAACTGAATCTCAAGACTACTTTACTTTTTAAGTGGCTCCTGGCTGTACACATGCATTTACAGAAATTCAACACAGAAAGGTGATCACAACCTACTTGGCATACTGCAATTCGCTAGCCACCTCACAGCCACTTCCCATGCACGTTTCCCATGCGCATGATGACCTCTGTGACCCACCAACCCGGTTAGCGAGGTCGGCTTACGTTGCGGTGCTAAAGAAGTTGAAGATACGAACAGTGTCGAAAAAAAGTTTGTGAACCACGATGATATCTCGCCTTTTGGCGTCCTCTGGTCTAACACCGTTTGAGATGAGGCTCGAAAGAAAGCTGTCTCTGGTGTGGACCAATCAGTTTCAAGGACAATGCATATATTATCAGAGTATGTTTTTTGTTTGCATTCTGACCACAAGTATTGTGGTTAATTGCAGACATAATTCCTTATAAAAGGTTTCAGTTGGGTGTTATAACATCTTAACACCTGTTTTGTTGCCAGAAAAAAGGGGAAAACCTATTCTCAAACCCCAATGATAATTACGGAGTCCATAGTTTTACCATGATAGCCTTGATAATTGGTTCTTTACCCTTCTATCTGGCAACAAAACTGACACCTTTTTGCGAGGAGTCATGTTTGCATAGACCGCAATACCTGCAGTCATAAATACAAACAAAAGACATAACTCTGATAATGTGCACTGTCCCTGAAGTTGATTGGTCCACACCCGAGACAGCTTTCCTTTGAGCCTAGTCTCATATGGGTTGGACCAGATGACGCCAAAAGGCGCACAACTCAAGGACAATGCACCATCAGAGTATGAGAGCTCGGGGCAAGCATCTACACTATGGGGACCTCATTTGCCAGTAAAAATATGATAATTGGTTCTTTACCCTTCTATCTGGCAACAAAACTGACACCTTTTTGCGAGGAGTCATGTTTGCATAGACCGCAATACCTGCAGTCATAAATACAAACAAAAGACATAACTCTGATAATGTGCACTGTCCCTGAAGTTGATTGGTCCACACCCGAGACAGCTTTCCTTCGAGCCTAGTCTCATATGGGTTGGACCAGATGACGCCAAAAGGCGCACAACTCAAGGACAATGCACCATCAGAGTATGAGAGCTCGGGGCAAGCATCTACACTATGGGGACCTCATTTGCCAGTAAAAATATGATAATTGGTTCTTTACCCTTCTATCTGGCAACAAAACTGACACCTTTTTGCGAGGAGTCATGTTTGCATAGACCGCAATACCTGCAGTCATAAATACAAACAAAAGACATAACTCTGATAATGTGCACTGTCCCTGAAGTTGATTGGTCCACACCCGAGACAGCTTTCCTTCGAGCCTAGTCTCATATGGGTTGGACCAGATGACGCCAAAAGGCGCACAACTCAAGGACAATGCACCATCAGAGTATGAGAGCTCGGGGCAAGCATCTACACTATGGG
The DNA here is from genome assembly GCF_015708825.2 of Lethenteron reissneri. NCBI lineage: Eukaryota > Metazoa > Chordata > Hyperoartia > Petromyzontiformes > Petromyzontidae > Lethenteron > Lethenteron reissneri. The sequence continues at coordinate 10,155,780 of NC_083821.1, forward strand.
GACCTCATTTGCCAGTAAAAATATGATAATTGGTTCTTTACCCTTCTATCTGGCAACAAAACTGACACCTTTTTGCGAGGAGTCATGTTTGCATAGACCGCAATACCTGCAGTCATAAATACAAACAAAAGACATAACTCTGATAATGTGCACTGTCCCTGAAGTTGATTGGTCCACACCCGAGACAGCTTTCCCTCGAGCCTAGTCTCATATGGGTTGGACCAGATGACGCCAAAAGGCGCACAACTCAAGGACAATGCACCATCAGAGTATGAGAGCTCGGGGCAAGCATCTACACTATGGGGACCTCATTTGCCAGTAAAAATATGATAATTGGTTCTTTACCCTTCTATCTGGCAACAAAACTGACACCTTTTTGCGAGGAGTCATGTTTGCATAGACCGCAATACCTGCAGTCATAAATACAAACAAAACACATAACTCTGATAATGTGCACTGTCCCTGAAGTTGATTGGTCCACACCCGAGACAGCTTTCCTTCGAGCCTAGTCTCATATGGGTTGGACCAGATGACGCCAAAAGGCGCACAACTCAAGGACAATGCACCATCAGAGTATGAGAGCTCGGGGCAAGCATCTACACACTATGCGGACCTCATTTGCCAGTAAAAATATGATAATTGGTTCTTTACCCTTCTATCTGGCAACAAAACTGACACCTTTTTGCGAGGAGTCATGTTTGCATAGACCGCAATACCTGCAGTCATAAATACAAACAAAAGACATAACTCTGATAATGTGCACTGTCCCTGAAGTTGATTGGTCCACACCCGAGACAGCTTTCCTTCGAGCCTAGTCTCATATGGGTTGGACCAGATGACGCCAAAAGGCGCACATGAGGTCCCCATATTGTAGATGCTTGCCCCGAGCTCTCATACTCTGATGGTGCATTGTCCTTGAGTTGTGCGCCTTTTGGCGTCATCTGGTCCAACCCATATGAGACTAGGCTCGAAGGAAAGCTGTCTCGGGTGTGGACCAATCAACTTCAGGGACAGTGCACATTATCAGAGTTATGTCTTTTGTTTGTATTTATGACTGCAGGTATTGCGGTCTATGCAAACATGACTCCTCGCAAAAAGGTGTCAGTTTTGTTGCCAGATAGAAGGGTAAAGAACCAATTATCATATTTTTACTGGCAAATGAGGTCCCCATAGTGCATGATAGCCTTCTTGAAGCAAATCCGGTCTTTTCTTAAACATCCAATAGGGCTTATATTAACCAATTCTGTGTCTTTTAAAACAAAATGATGTATGAATTAAACAAACAATGAGTAATTAAGGTTCAGGGTACTGAAAAAGTAAGCGAACCCCTTATTTCATTAGCCCAAATAAGAAGACAATTAGAATCAGGTGTTTAAATAATTAGGTAGATCTTCAGGGACTAGGTTGGAATGCCCCACCTTACATCATAAACTGTGTGAGTTTGGTCTTCACCATACAGGTGTGTGGAATCAAGTCATACCACGATCAAAATAAATCTCCTAGGACCTCCGAAAATAATTATTGATGCTCATCAGTCTGGAAAGGGTTACAAACCTATTTCTAAAGATTTTGGATTCCACCAATACACTGTCAGACAGATCGTCTAGAAATGGAGAAAGTTGAAGAGCACAGTCACTCTACTCAGGAGCGGTCGTTCTACCAAAACATTCAAACAACCCTGCCTCCAGTGCGGGAAGATGGGCGTGTGTAGGCATACGAGAGAGTGAGGTGTCTGGTAACATTACCTAGATTCTATAAAGCGAGCCAACTCGCGTGCATGTGGATTCGTCTGCACAGTGCCATCGTTACATTGGAAATCTTACGTGTACAAATAAATAATAGTTTATAGTTTTAAGTCTGTTACAAAATAACACGCGTTTATACCTAGAGTCCTCACATTTCACACCGGATCATCGATGATTTGTTACATTTTCTTAGAGCGATAGACACATGCTCAGTTTCAAATAAATACTCCTAACACAAACGTTTTTGCATAGGATATTGAATGGTTTGCGATGCTGCCAATCGTCACGATACCGATGCAGTTCCCGTTTTTTTTTTGCTTGCGAAGTTTCTGCCCTTCGCCGACCGATAATTGCAAGTGCGCGCGATCGTTCGTCGTTCGAGTCTCGTCGGCCATTACCGTTGCTCGTAGAGAAGGTCAAGGTGACGGGATGATGTCCGGTTTCAATGTTTCCCTATTCCAATGAGCACGAGGCAGTGATACTCTCTATTGGTGGGTATCGCTGCTGTTAGACCGACCAAAAAGCCTATCATCTGCCCAAGGCCAATACAATGAACGCCGCCTTACTGGATGTCAAACGCAGCTTGCACGTAGAGTCTAGCCTTATGGCGATTGTTTTTGTTTTATATTTACAGCCCTATTGTAATTCACTGCTGGATAAAGGTCTCACCGTGCCATCCATGCTTGTTATTTAAACTATTAAGCTTTTTAAATCCTTTATATTAAGTTCGCTTGCTTGCTTGCTTGCTTATGCGCTTACGACCGTGCAAATCTTTTGGTCGTTTTTTAACACACTTCCCGTGATCCAATCGAGCTGGCAATTTACACACAGACTCGTTGTGCATGACAATTAATTTTCGTGAAAAAAAATTTGCAAAATGTTACACTTTTTAGGAAAAAAATAATAATATTTAATTACCAATTGCTTAATGCTGCCAGGCAATCATCTGACCCATAGGTGACAGCCATCTCAAGCCAGAGGACGAGAGGACTCTAGCCACCACGCATATAAAGGATTTATAGTGAAAAACTTTGTTTTTACGGGTTAATTTTTTAAATCCTTTATATTACGTTCACTTGCTTGCTTGCTTGCGCGCTTATGACCGTGCAAATCTTTCGGTCGTTTTTTAACCCACTTCCCGTGATCCAATCGAGCTGACATTTTGCACACAGACTCGTTGTGCGTGACAATTTATTTTCGTGAAAAAAAAATTCCAAAATTTTCCACTTTTTAGGAATTGTTTTTTTTCATATTTAATTAAAAATACCAATGTGATGAAAATGAAACTCTTACTCAAGAAAAACAAATGAATAATAAAATAAAACCGATGCCACGCATATAAAGGATTTATAGTGAAAAACTTTGTTTTTACGGGTTAATTTTTTTTTGCTTAACACGTATGGTTTGCGACCAATATCCATAATATAGGTATTTGGTGTTAGATCGTGTATGTTGGACGACAATGCACTGCTAAACTAAGGTGTGTTGGAGAGAAAATCTGTATGTCCGCCTGATGATGCTAGTTGAAATTACTGGCGAAACGTCGTCGTTAAAGTGTAAATGTTGTGGATTTTCTCTCCAACACACCGGTGTGCTGTACTAATAACGAATTGGCATGTTCTGTTTACATGACAAACCTTACTAATTGGCTGTGTCGGGTGATGGCGGGTTGAACGACACATTTATATTTACGCGATCTAACCCAAAACATCTATGTTATTTTTTTTGCAGGTATGGCCCACTGAGCTATACAGCTCTTTTTTCAGAAGCGACCAGGCCACTAATGATAGCTCAACGAAGTGGCTTATCAGGTTGAAATTTATAGCAGCCAAATACTCTAAACAATTGTTTGTAAATGTGGAGTTGAAAACCGGAGGACTCGGAGAAAAATCCACGCGACCACAGGGAGAACATGCAAACTTGAAATATACATGCATCAGGGTCGGGATCGAACCCATGACCTCCTGCATGCCTGGCGAGGTAGTAAATATCTCACCACTGCAGCACCCCTATTTGACCATTAATACGACTGGCTAAGTACGGTACAAAAGAAGTTCAACATACATACGTACTTCACCATACTGGTAAATTCAGGTTGGTGAATATTTCACTCGCCACTCATAATAGCCATGACCAGGAATCAAAACTCATGGGACCAGCTTCATCGGCGAACCATTGCGCAATCACTCGACCCTAAAGACACAGAAATGTGGAATTTACATTCGTGGTTCAGGTCCAGGAGCGGGTTTTGGCACAAAACAGTGCTCATTTGAGCATGGAGGCACTTTGAGCTTAGACACTCGTGAATTAAAGAAAAGTGTGAAGTGGTCGCACAGTGGTTAGCATCCTGTGATGTAAACCCGACGGCGTGAATGTGATTCCAACATTAGCGGCGAATAATATCGGAGTTGGCCATGGATTTCCCCATATTCACCAACCTGTACTAACCATGGTGGTTCAGTAGTGTTAAAGTAATGCCACGTCCGACATAATGTAGGAAGGCTTTAGTCGAGCAGTTCATTGACAGAGAGCTGCAAATGATTATCAATTATGTCCAATTAAAGAAAGCATCTTTATCCAAGGAAGAAAACAAAATAATACTTGGCTCAAAAGCTGCAAAGCGCAGGGCGTTTGTGCGGCTCGTGGGGGTGCAACTCGGCGCGTAGGTGAATCCCGCCGAGCAGAACACTGCCCCGGTGCGATCACCCACGCGGGCACCCGAGGGCGCACAAAGAAGAGCGCCACCGGTGCCTCCCTCCGCATTGCTCCGAATTACGACACAATTTGTCATTTCCAGCGGAAAAAATTGCAACTTTCGGGTGAAAGCAGCTGGCATCTGGAGGAAGGCGGTGGGGTTGGGTGGCGGTGGGGGGGGTTGGTGAAACGAGCAGCCCTTGTCCGCTAATTTACGATGCGTTTGCAGCGCGCGTCACGTTCCTGCGAGGGTGCTTGAAGAGAAGCGCACCCCCCCCCCCCGTGAACAGATGCAATCGTCGGTGCCTCGAAAGGCAGACCGCACGGGCGGGCGCGCCACGCGTAAAATACGCGAGCACAAAACGACGGCGTGCGAGCGCGCGAGCACCGCTCGACGGCGCGTGTCGGTACTCCACCGACTCGGGAGGCATTCACTTGAAATATGGTTTTGAATGCGCGTGCACGCGCACGCACGCGCACGCACGCACACACACACCGGTGCAATGACGGCAATACGAGCGCGCCTTAATTGTGCGAGTCGCGAATTAAGAGGGGACATGTCTGGATGCGACGACGCAGGGTGGATGATGGAGGGGGAAGTGGGGGTTGTGTGGGTGCACGCAACATTTCACCGTTCATATTTATATTTCGCGCGGCTTTTGTTGATTTTTTGGGGTTTGAAAGAAGAATTGGTGTCATCGGCAGCCCTGCGCCAGCACGGCTAGGGACCGTTCCGTGTCTATTAAAACACAAATAATTTGCATCTCCCCAACAACGCAGTACCCATTTTACATGCCAGAGAGGAATGATGAAGCAATCGGAGGGAAATATTCCTGCAGCTTACTAAACCGGTTTTTTTTCGTCTTAAATAATTATTTTGTTTTTTCTTTCAGGACGCCCCCAGTACGGAACGCAATCACCAAGGATTGTGTGCGCCTTGCGTAACGGCCTCTCTGAGATGCAGCGGGAAGCCCTCCTTTCCATAATTGGATTCGTTAGGGTAGCAACGTGTGAAACACCTGTTTCATTCCGTTATAATGGGGCTGTTTCCTATTGTACTTGCGTCTTTCTTCTATCGCAAGTACATGCGTGCATAAGTGCGTACGCTTTGTTCAATCAACAGTTTTTCACAAATACACGTTTTATTAGCTTTCCCTGAAACAATATTAAACTTTGTTGCACCGTTCAGAGGCTTGCCACCCTTGTCACAGTAGAAGACAGCTGTGCAACACCGGTAGGTCACGAGTTCAACAATTCATCGTTCTTCGAGCACCGATAAAAAGCAAGCAGCACCTTATATTGGTAGGAACCTCCTGGTTACACCAGCCCACAGGGGATTATTGTGTCCATCGTGCAGGGAGGGGCTGGGTGGTGGGGGGGGAGGTACTGGTGGGGAGGGTGGGGCTGGGTGGGGAGGGGAGGGTGGGGAGGGGCTGGGTAGAGAGGGTGGGGAAGGGCTCGGTGGGGAGGATGGGGCTGGGTGGGGCTGGGTGGAGAGGGGCTGGTCACCTTGTGGTGCCCTTATAAAACTCAACGTTTAACCTACTCACGCCCGCTTGTGCCCGCCCTCACAGTCGGGCATATTTGTGGAATACACCACGCCGCCGTTGACCCTGGCCATTGACTGAGCAACCCAACGTTCCTACCAGCTCCCTCCGCAGGACAATGTGTTTTGGGACTCCAACAGTGCTTCTTCTCTGGAGAGCCCGTTCCCTCCCTGCCCTCGTAACGAGAAGCATTTACTAATTGGCTAATGTATGTAACTAGTCAGGGGGGTAATGAGGCATCGATCCGTTTATTAATATCAATGCTACAGCTCCAATACACACGCGGGGAATTGTTCGTGTGAAGAATCTACTGTCGTATTTAATATTCGTACGGAGCATTTTTACGCGTTCGCTAAGCTAACGGAAATAATTGTTTTGGAGACGTAACCGAAAAACGCAACGCCAGAAAATCTGTACCGAGGGCAATTATTGAAGGTCCCCTTTGATCAAAAGTATTGACTACTGTCGATAGTGAGAGTAGGTCACAGTGATTTCTTTATGGAATTTTTTTATGGAAAATTGAACCGAACAATGATTAGCAATGCACCAGTGTGTTACGACACGTGGGCCATCAACAAGGAAAATGAAACAACCACCGAGATACGAAATGTGCAAAGCAGCTTGGAGAGGTCCATGCCGGGAGTCGCAGACAGACGCAGAACGAGGGTCACGTGGACAGCTACGCGGGTTACTGACTTCACATCAAGGCCGTAGCCATGGAGTCAACATTGGGGGGGACCAAATCTTCCAGGGGGTATGGGGGTCCCCCCCACCCAGAAAAAAAAAATCTAAATTTGAAAACGAATTTCTGTGCCATTTCCTGCCTAAAACGTTTTTTTTAAATCACTAACACATAGAATGGACTTTTAATATATATTTTTACAATCATATCTAATATGTATTGTATTTATTACATTGCTCTGTTTTTCTCTTTTTTACCTTTTCTTGTTTAATTTTATGTCATGGCAGAGATTAGGGATTAATAAAGTACAACCATAACCACAATCATATGAACAGAAATCTATTTTCTAGCAATATATTGGGGGGGGGGGGGACATTTTGAGCATATTTCAATATTAGGGGTGATGTGTCGTCCCCCCCCCAATATATATATATATTATAATTACGGCCTTGCTTCACATTGACCTGCTAAGAGCGGGTAGTTGAGTAATGCCTAGACAAAGGTATCATACACGATCTACGAAAACGGTGACGAAACGTCAGCCAAAGCGTAAAACACGCCCAAGAGAGCGACCATCACAGAGACGGGGCAATGCATTCTGCTCGAATGCAGGAGTAGAAATGCCTTCCTTGCGTGGTAGCATCATCACAGCATTGTGAGGGATAGCAACAACATGCAGTGGATAGAAAATGGATGATTATTAATTCAGAGGCACAGACCAGGATTAGATGCCAACTTCCTCTCTTATTGTGTAATGTGCAAATGGAATCCTATGTTGCCAGGGTGTCATGTCAACCACTATGTGTGCATACATCCCGATTAGCACGGTGCGAAAGAAGTTCAACATACATACGTAGATTTCTACTCATTCAAAACGGACAAACATATAAACAGGCAGGTATACACACATGTGTATAGTAGATGCATAACTGTACACACCCAAAGTGCAGAATACTGGACAGATGATGGATCGTGGCTTCGCAGGGCGGTGAGTGATGGATACATTTGGATGCCTTTTATGCAACCGTGGAAAGATCATGATTACAATGGTAAGTATGTTAGAGGTGCACGTGGCCATTCCATCTCATCAGTTTAACACGTAGCCTTTCGTGACCAATATTATCCATAATGGAGGTTTTTTTGGGGAGGGTTTAAAAAAAATATATATCTTATGGATTACAGATTAAAGATGCCGTTACTTTCACCGAAACGTAAACACAAATGAAAAAAAAAGATATCGATTCTTGAAGTGAATCCCAACCGTGAATCGGGCCGATTTAGCACATCGCGTAAACCGATACATGATATTTTCTGTTTACCAGGCTCGATTAAACAGCCGCTCTGACTTTTGACAAACTTACGTCTGCTTTGCATCAATAGCAGGCATCTTCAACGCATACCCTTCAATCGTGAGTTGTCAATGAGCCTCAATTAGAGGGGATTTATACCGCCGTGTTGTTTTTTTAAGACTGCAATCCTTTAGCGCCTTTGCATTGCTTCTGAAGCCGGTCATATCCTTCAATTACCACGGGCCGTCGGTAAAAGTCTGCGTCGTGACAAACGGTCAAGACAGACGCAGTGGGAGCGAAGGGAATGCCACTCTGTAGAATCTGTGTGTGGGTGTGGGTGTTGTGCATTGTCAATTCGAGTTCAATTGCTCTCAGGCAACGCAGCATTGCGAGATTGTCGGTGTACCAAACCGGACACAAGGTGATGATGGCTTCAGCCGTAGCGTTACAATGTATTCAATAGTTTTGTTTATTATATTTTGACTAAAAACTTTTGTGACTGCAGTAATTCATATTCTTTGGTTCTTTCGGTAAAGCCACGTAGATAGAAAAAATAATACAAATATCACGACGTTTCGATCGCAACGAAAAATATCAATGATTTCACCTGATGATGATTGCTTGTGTTGTGATCGAAACGTCGTGATATTTGTATTATTTTTTCTATCTACGTGGCTTTACCGAAAGAACCAAAGAATATTTGTTTATTATATCAACATTTGCTACAGTCACAAAGGCAGATTCGAGTGAAGTACCGGTAGGGGTCGACTCAACCCATCATCCCTCCGGGGTCAAAAAAACAAGTACCATTTAGTAGGTCAACAGAAAGTGGCCCTTGCTATAGCATCGTGTATGAACTCGTTCTTGCCTACCTCTCCACTCTCAAATTGTCCAAGGTAATCAAGCAATTCTGTCCATTGTTAATTTAGTCACCGTTTTTATTTTTGTCAGCACTGACTTGACTGGATTACATTTAGTCATTCTCTTAGTTTATATTTTTTGGGTCTTTCGGTAAAGTCACGTAGAACAACATTGTGCAAAAAAACTATGACGTTTCGATCGCAACACAAGAAATCGTCATCCTGATGTAAACAAGTGTTTTCTACGTGACTTCACCGAAAGAACAAAAGAATATGAATTCCTGCAGTCACGAAAGCTTTAAGTCAAGATCTCTTAGTTTAGTTGACTAAAGCAGTAAAACATTTCAAATGAGTTTCGGTGCGAGATGCACGCAGTGTTCATCTTCTTGGTTATTTCGGTAAAGTTACGTAGAATGGAAATAATAAAATAATACAAATAAAACAATAAAATAATTCTCACGACGTTTCGGCCACAACGCAAGCAGCCGTCCTCAGGTGGAGAACAGGTCTGTCGAGAAGACAGCGTCTGAATGACACACCCCCACCTGAGGACGGCTGCTTGCGTTGTGGCCGAAACGTCGTGAGAATTATTTTATTATGTTTTATTTTGATTATTTTATTATTTCCATTCTACGTGACTTTACCGAAAGAACCAAGAAGATGAATCCCTGCAGTCACGAAAGCTTTAAATCGAAATTTACACGCAGTGTTGTTTATCTCCAAAATATGTCGAGGTTAGGTAATCAATGAGCCTGGCAAATCTCTTGAAATCCGGTACGCAGTGGCACTGCCCGTGCACGTGCGTGGGAAACACAGCCGGTGTGGAGTGTGCGTGGGTGGGGTGGGGTGGGCGAGAGGCGTGACGTCAGCGCGCAGGAACCCGTTGACGTCATCGCACAGATGTCAGCGGCATGACGTCATCGCGCAGACGCGCGCGGTGAAGTTACAACCGTGCACCTGGACCGTCCGTTCTCCAGACAGCAAAACTTTCTAAAATATATATCTGCTGTATCGTATTTTGAGAGCAAATTATATAATTGTTGGTATGCGGATATATATGTGTATATGTTGGTCTCTCATTTGCAAAAGAACATTTTGAGATTAGCACCACCCAAATGACTTTTAAGCTGGGAGTCTCACCCGGATTTGATTCTTTGAATTATAAATGTCTATTTTTAGCAACACATTCTCAACATGCTATGGTTTTCTCCTTTCTAATGGAACAGATTCCAATCTGCATTGCAGCATGACCCACCCTAGACATTACGGCTCATATATTATTGACCACAAGGAACGCATTTAATGGAATGTATTAATGTTTAAAAAAAAATGTGCGAACGAAAAAAAACATCACAACAAAATAACTCAATAAAACGTCTTCTCTGATGCAGAGTACGTGGTAAAATATTGTTTGAAAGCATTAATGACCATATTCAAGGCAAAGCCACGTTTATAAAACTTGCTGTTGTACAGGGCAATGACAGCCTTATTGCTTTTTCCCATCTGATGAGTAAACCGGGGCGGCAGAATCGGGGGCGCTATTTAATTTGACTCCTTTATTGTTGCAGTAGTGTAGCGGTTAGGGGCCGTCAGACATTTGTGACGATGTGTGACGAGGGGGGGGGGGGTTGAGAAATGTGACGTCACATCAAAATGTGCAACTTTAAATAAATATAGACAACACGTTCTACTTAATTAAATAGACTTTTTTATAAATGTTTTCTCCTACAACATCAGAGTGCAGCGCCAAATAAATACGCACGACAATGACAATAGTTTAAAGCGATTTGAAGCATGTTATATTTTGGGGGGGGGGGGCAGAGCTTTGTGACGTCATATTTGAGGGGGGGGGTCTGACTTTTTGTGACGTCCTGTGACGAAGGGGAGGGGGGTAAAAACCGTCCAAAATCGCGTGACGTCATTTATGAACAGCCCCTTAGCGCACTCCACTACGAACCCGGTCATGAATCGAGTTCGATTCCCGCTTACGGCCAACACAAGTGACGATCATCTGAACCGGTCCTGGGTCTCCCCTAGGTCGACTCAGCCTCAAACGAGTACCTGGTGCGGTGTGTAAAAATCTCGCCACTGGGGAGACGAAGGCGGCCGGGCGTGGTGCTGGCCACCCAAGCTCCTCGTGTGCCGTGTCGGCCTTCATAGGTGCTCGCTAACGGCACTTGCCCCAGCAGTCTGTTAAAGGCTGTACTGGGGAAATGTGTCTTTTTTTGTAAAATCACACGAACAACGCATGGAGATTGCTGGTAGCAGGGGGGGGGTGGGTGGGTAGGGGCCAGGGATCCTACCCCTTCATACAGCACAGGGGCGAAGGGAGGTAGGGGGGTGCTCTGCTAGAATTGTCTGCAAGGGCTTTACATTTGAAATAAACGCACGGGGAGGAGGGAGGGGGTTGGATTGCAGCCGTACCGTGATTTTACAAATTGATTGGGTGCAATGAGATCCCCCAGAGGGCAGTTCATTGGCGCTGCTTCCACCAGCAACGAACAAATCATGCTCGGGCCATCTTCGTATTTAGAGCAACCCTTACATTCAAGTGGTTGTCCTTATTCATTGGGGCCGTCCATAAATGACGTCACGCGATTTTGGAGGATTTTTGACCCCTTCCCCCTCGTCACAAAAAGTCAGACCCCCCCCCCTCAAATATGACGTCACAAAGCTCTGCCCCCCCTCCCCCCAAACCATATTTCCATTTTTAAAATAAACATGCTTCAAATCGCTTTAAACTATTGTCATTGTAGTGCGTATTTAATGTGGCGCTGCACTGTGATGTAGGAATGTTGTTATAACAATTCCTGTTGGTATAACAATTCTATATTTATTTAAAGTTGCGCATTTTGATGTGACGTCACATTTCTCAACCCCCCCCCTCCCTCGTCACACATCGTCACAAATGTCTGACCCCCCCCCCCCTCTAGGTGCGTGACGTCATTTATGGACGGCCCCATAGACTCGCATCCACCCCACTATAGAATGTGGAATTCCAACATGGCCCCAGGCTTGTACACACAGGGGATGACGGAGAGGCCAAGTTTAATTTATTAAAGCATGTATACAAGAGGTCAGCAACTGAAATGCTCATAATATGAGCATTTTATGTACATTGGTACATATGATGTACATTGGTTATATAACTCCTGCATTATCACAAACTTTTCGTTATGTAACAGTATAGGTCGCACTGTGGTTATGCGGCTTGATTCACAATGGGTATACACTAATTGAGCCCATCATGACTCCAGGGTTGCTTAAATGAGTGCCACGTTTACACTATGGGGACCTCATTTGCCAGTAAAAATATGATAATTGGTTCAACCCATATGAGACTAGGCTCGAAGGAAAGCTGTCTCGGGTGTGGACCAATCAACTTCAAGGACAGTGCACATTATCAGAGTTATGTCTTTTGTTTGTATTTATGACTGCAGGTATTGCGGTCTATGCAAACATGACTCCTTGCAAAAAGGTGTCAGTTTTGTTGCCAGATAGAAGGGTAAAGAACCAATTATCGAGTGCCACGTTGTGGGCTGTAAAGTTGGTTGTCCAAGTGATCGACTCGTATTCACCTTGTGCAGGGCGTAATGTCGACCACGAGTTAAGGACCCCCCCCCCCCCCCCCACACAGACTCCTAGGAGCGTGAAGTCACTCCAACGTTGGACGTTTAACATTCTCTGCAGAGCATCCATAAACCTATCATTCATTATTATAGAACTGAAATACTGGCAAATATTATTGATAAAATAAGCTTGCCATCTGCAAGCAGCAACAAAACAAACCGCACGTGAGCCATTTCAGTCCGCACCAGAATGCGTAACAGTGGCACGTTTGGGCAAGGGGAAAATAAAAATAATAAGTAATATTAAAAACAAACTTTTTTTAAAAACACGTTTTTATGAAATGTACTAGTAATGGCAGAACTCCACGACTCCAGGAAGTGGCCCCGAAGCTTGGACCGTGGCCAATTACAGACAACGTCAGTTGACCGTGGGCAATTAGACCCAAGCCGAAACATAACATATAAACAAAAATATTAAAAATAAATAAATCATGACAGAATATAGTATTGTCATCAGCATGACATAAGTATACCAAGTTTCCAGTCGATACCACATTGGGAAGTGGGTTAAAATTGATTTACAAGATTTGAGGATACGACAACGCCAACAACAACAACAGACAGAGTGAGTTAAAAGAAAGCGTGTAATAATAACAAAGTTGGGGTTTGCATAACATTATCATCCGACCATCGCAATGAATGAACACTTACCGTAGACACAGCCGCACCAGCGGGGCTGCGCCTTAAGCACAAACAAAACAACGTGCGGATTAAACATAAGCAACTCAATTTATACCCGTGCCACGACCCCATCAAGTTCAGCATAAACATTTACCAAGCGGAGAAAGCTTAGCTCAGTGGCTTTTAGTTTTATAACTATCGTAGTTCTAGATTAAGCGCACAAAGACATCTCCGAAACGGAAGTATAACTCGCTCACACACTCATTGTATGGCGGTGAATCGGTGAGAACGCACATCAGTAATTGAATGGGGCATCCTCGCGCGCGCCAAATTAATTGGGATAGACACGCAGCAATCCAATCCAGTTGAATAGCCACCTGCCACCATTGCCACGCGGGCTGAGCGAGGGCCATTGTGAGTTGCATTGATTAAACGGCGCGTGCCAGAGTTTCCGGTTAATTTAGGCGCATGCGAATGCGAACGATCGGGCATCTCGTGCCAAAGGGATGGGTGTGGGTTGAGTTGGGGGGGGGGGGTTCATTGGCGATGTGGGCTCAAGTCCTCTCCAATGGTGAATTGCAACGTGCCAACACACCGAATTGCCACAAGTGAACAAGTCAGGGCGTGCCACCTTAACAGCCCCACCGCACCCCCTCCGCGCAACGAGGTGGTGCGGTGAGCCACGTGTCCCGGTAGGTAACCTGAGGGAGTTTCATTGTCAACGACAAAAGGTGAATCCCGGCACGCGTGGGCTTTGAGGTGGCGCTTGCTCATCTCCCGTTGAGACATCTGAGACAATGGTGCAGACTCCACATTGCGATGGCAGTGGCGAGGCTATCGTTTAAATACGATCACTCTTGACGTCCCCAGAACGCGGTACGTACTTTATCGACCCCAGGGAGATGATGCCAGTTTCATTATCAGTTTCATTTATTAGGTATATAACCCTGTGAGCCATGCGGCTCTTGACTCGGGTGTAACCGCAACAAACAAAAACATGAACAAGAAACATCTTAAAGTGACTACCACTGCCACCACTCAACGCGCTGTCAAGACCACAAGCAGGACTTTGATCTCGCAAGCATCCCCACTGCGAGCCGCTCTCCCTCCCACCGAGCCACCTGCCAATCAATGCACGCGAGTGGAGAGGAGCGCGAACAAGCTACTTTGGGCCTCCTCTGGGTCAACTGGGTGCACAATGGGAACTTTCCACAGGATGGATGTCTTGTGACCCCCCTCACTTTTACTTGAAAACAAATATGACTCCTTGTACAAAGGTGTCAGCTTTGTTGCCAGATAGAAGGGTATATTTTTACTGGCAAATGAGGTTCCCATAGTGTAGATGCTTGCCCCGAGCTCTCATACTCTGATGGTGCATTGTCTTTGAGTTGTGCACCTTTTGGCGTCATCTGGTCCAACCCATGTGAGACTAGGCTCTAAGGAAAGCTGTCTCGGGTGTGGACCAATCAACTTCAAGGACAGTGTATACATTATCATAGTTATGTTTTTTGTTTGTATTATGACTGCAGGTATTGCAGTCTATGCAAACATGACTCCTTGTAAAAAGGTGTCAGTTTTGTTGCCAGATAGAAGGGTAAAAAAACAATTATCATATTTTTACTGGCAAATGAGGTTCCCATAGTGAAAATATTAAGTTTTTAGAGAATGAAATAGGAGTCACGAGACGTATGGGACCACCTCGTATCGTGCTGGCCCACTTCGGCGATTTCCATACGGCCCTACCAGGGCAAGCCATTCGACGGCTGAGCGAGCCAGCAGCAGGAAGATGAAACGTCAGTCACGAGTCAATTCCAACGAGGAATGGACGCAGGACCTGCGGTGTCGCTCGCGGGCTAGCGACGAGCATTTTGAAAGGCTGTGGCGGACTCAGTGGCACAGGCCGCCCCAGGATGGGTGGTGAGAAAGGTGCGAATGCCCAAGCATCGTTGCCGTCTAAGAGACACGCGGGTCACCACCACCACCACCACTCAACCTCCCGAGAGCGTATGAGGTTAAAGAGGAGATCAACTGCTCAACGGGTATTGTGGTGAGGTTTTTTTTGTTTACGCAAGCGTGTGCGTGCGCGTGTTTTACCAATGCACTTTTGTGCGATTGCAGCTACGGGTTTTTTTAGTTTATGAGATGCCAGCAACGCAACAGCGTGCCGAGCGCTGGCCCAGACCTTGCGGCGCTGTGTTACCACCAGCGTTGGGGAGACAAAGGCTGTGCTGTGCACAGTGCCAGCCAGAACCACAGATTGCTAACACCGCTTGCCTGTTGTGAACAAGTGCTGAAAATTACAATAGAGTACGCGGTTGTAATGCAAATGTGTAAAATGTGATGCGTTTACAACTTGGCCGTGTTAACGTACAATGGATCTCGCAGGGTTGTTTCATGTATGCGTGTATGTTCAACTTCTTTCGCACCGTACGTAGCCAACCGTGCTAATCGGAGGTGCGAGGAAAGGACAACCAACTAAACACAAAACCAGTTCTAAAGAAATTAGTTTCAAACTAGATTTGAAGGTGCATCGCTCCAGTCGCTTCCTAATGTCGGGAAAAAAATGCGTTTCGGACACCCGCAGAAGCGCATCTGAAAGCGCGCGATGCAGTGACCGTCTTTGTTCTACGGTTAGCCAAAATCCGCTGCAAGGATGACCGGAGTTCATGTGATGGTTTACGCTAATCCTGGCTCCTTACAAACAGAAACATCATCAAGGTTTTACAGTCGGGCTCCCTATGCCTGAGCTGGCTCTGTCATGATTTGAACTGGGTTTTTCCGAGGTGGCGGCTGGTCAGTTGCGACTAACACGCTTGCCTCTCTCAACTCAATACGGAGGCTACAAACCGGCTGCAAGCTAGTGGCTGCCAAAATGTCATGAAGATACACCTTCAGGATCTCCTTGAGTGATTGATACTTTCCTGGGTCATGACTCAAAGTGTCCGGCTGCATTGAGGCAGTAAATATCTCCATTGAAGGCTCGAAACTGGCAGAGGGGAATTGCATGTGCTCATGGTGAGAGCCAGTCTATTAATTAGATAACCACTGTTCACGAAACACAAAGTGATACTCGTTTTATTGACGCGGTAATGAGTAACTGAATTGAATTTCGCGGCACGGTAATGACGATGCCAGTATAAGCCCCTGACGGTGGCCTTACTACATTCATACTGGAGAACAAGGAACCACTGTTGTGATTCATTGCATTGGGCCGTGAACCACAGAAATCACGGAGGGCCTGGCTCAGCTACAAAAAAAAACAAAGTCACCTTTACTATTATGCAGTAGTAGTAAGTAAAACAAAACACATTTCTGTTGGCGATTGTGAATAATGTGTATTATACACGCCACTCGAAAATAATCTATGTAACAACATTGCCGGGAATTGTTTTAATTCCGTGCCTGCCCACCCGCCCCTCATGCGTCAGACACTGCCATCTCGGTAATGGCGCTCGCAGGAGCAATAGCACGTGGCCTTTTGGCTTTTGAACCCGCGAAAGCAATCTCGTGCGCAGCTATTGTACTCGAGGAGCCAGTCACAGACATTTTTCACGAAATTGCTCGAAGGTGCAGGTCAAGTGATATCAAGGGTACGGATGATAGTTAGAGGGACATTATTGCCAGATTGAACACTCTCCCGGCTGCTTTCCCGCAACGATGCAGTTAACCGAACTAAACAAATAAAACACTCGGATCTTTTACCATCGCTGTTCGCGTCGCTTGGGGGGTAGAATGCTACGCCAGCGTCACAGCGCTGAGCCAGAACAGCTTAAAAACCCCGGTTTATCCTCAAGGCAGTCGCCAATCGGTTGCATCGGTTTCTAAATTGTGGCGTCTCCATTATCTGGATCGAGCATATGCCTGCCACTATGCGCGCATCCATTTGACCTCTTTCAGTGCAGTGCAGTCCTTAGAGCTCGATGTTTTAGAGGGATTATATCTCAAAGTATATTTCAACCTTACATCATCTCTCTGACCAAAATAAGGAATGGGCATCGCTGATGTCGGGTCGTGGTCCCAAGCCTAGATTTGAAATTCCACATTATCACGGTGAGGCTCAGACCTGCTATATAATAACTAGAATTAACCTCCCACAATGTGGTACCTATTTTATTGACGCCAGAGTGGTGATTGGTTGAGTTTCCCCCCCCCCAAACTGAGATGCCATCCCCTTGTGGGTCAATCGCCTTTACCAAAGCGCTCTCCATGCAGATCATACCAATACCAATACTAAGGGACGGTGACGTCACCACGGCGCCAGTGCCAGGCCAGGTGCACTATGCAACCACGGGAGGTATTCAAGGATCGCAGACAGGAGGTCACGCGACAAACCCAGGTGCCATGTGTTGACTGACTGAGATGACTGGCAGATGCACCAGCTTTACCCTCTACTGTGCCAACCTGCCGAATTTTTGCCACATGGCACTCCGCTCGTTGTTGTGAGCATCACTCCTCTGCCCTGCATTGTTATTGGAGGACGACTGCTTACAATTGACCGGTAGTGTCCTTCACGAGCCTCTTCCTCCGTAGAGGCCGATCTTGACACCGCTGGTAACCAGTCGCCGGCAAGTCCACTCAGCTCCACATCCTCCCGTATCGCATCAGTCCATCTCATCTCCAGCCCATGTCGTGCCCGTTAGGCAGACCATGTGCACACACGCACAAGCATTGCACTGGTACTGCATGCAATGAAAACATAACAATCGTGTCTTTTTACGTTTCTTTTTTCTTCTTTCGGCCCACATTAGGAAGGTGGCCAAATTCGTTGCTATTTGCGCGCGGATGCTGCCCGACCTACCCACACACTCGGCTCTGTTTAAGGATCAATCGCGTTGCCGCGTCCTGACTCGCATTTGCCGTGGCTGTTGACTCGCGCTGGGAGGGGTAACGAGGGATCGTGGAGTGGGTCAAGCGAACAAACACGTCTGCAGGTGGGCGGTGTCCTCGATGGCGTCAAGAACATCGGCAAATCGTTCCTTCCATTCGTCGCGTTTGCTATGTGGCACAAATATTGGATGTGAGAAAATAAACGATCCGCGAGTGTATTTTAGGAAGCCACTGGAGCTATGCACGTTTTGATCTCGATCGAAAAATATGATTGCTTAAGAACCGCTTTTTGTGCTACGTTTGTTGTCCTTTCCCCGCACCTCCAATCAGCACGGCTGGTTATGTATGGTGCGAAAGAAGTTTAACATACGGACGTATTACGAATTTCGAACAAACAAAAATAAATTACGAAAGTGAAGAAAGCGTTGCGGAGTGCACTGCACCGTTCATCGTTATCCGTATTCACGATGCTCCGGTAGCAGCTGCGGTCAGAGTGGTTGGGTTGCCTGAGAGTTGAAGTAATGGCTGGGAACCCCCCCGCTCATCATCCAGGGTTTGATGAAATGTATACTGAGAGGTAAACAGTTGCTCTTCTATCACTTAGACTGCTTGTGTGGGCACAGAGGCACTCTGCCGAAATACATTCTGCAGTCGGCAGCTCTGAGAGCCGTGCCAGTTTGAAATAAGTGAAATGTATTTGTATCAAACCAACTGTAATTACGAATCATTTGGTAAGCAATTGGGAAATGGACGCGGTTCAATGGCACCCACCTTATCTCGCTTAATGTATTGGTCGCCGCAGTGTTATCTCGGCCCAGGAGACCAATGACCCAATGCAGCGGCAAATGTAGGAGAGAAGAAGAAAGCGATGCGAGTGGAGATCTGGTGCCATCCCTTTGAAGATGACAATTTCCAATGTCATTTAAATTCTCTCACGTTATACATTTTTTTGGTTATAATTAAAATGTCATTTTTCAAAGCATATTATTTCCTTTGCATATTAGGGGCTTATGCCTGCAATGGTACAACAATATATATAGAGGCCTCGTACTCAAATGAGCATTGGAGCAGCGCTCATTTCTTCAGGATGGATTTGAACCAGCAGTGGAAATTGACGAACCCTCATCAACTGAATAAATGAAAAATCCAATGCCGGTTGTCAACTAAATGATCTTGAGACTCAGCTTTCCAGGATAAGGGCATCGTTATGAATTTAGCATGATTACAAATTATTATGAATTAGAAGTGTCGATGGTGACGAACAGTCACTAGTCCAGGTGGAAGAATGGTTCACTCAAAAAAATGTGTGAGCAGGACGAATCGATAATGTACACTTCGTGCAAACGATATGCAACTGTTACTTTCAGGGGGAAATTAAGCAAATAAGACCGCACGGATAAAGTTAGAGCACATTTGAAACAATACAAATGTGGCGGCAAGCAGGCGAATGTAGAAACTATTCTCAAAGTGAATCACGACACTGAACTTAATTGTATTGGTTGCATACATCTATAAGCAGCAGTACCGGACACCCTCAGCAATGTATTCAATATATGGTGAGGACTCAAATGCGGTCGAGCATTCAAACGAATTTGCTCGGTTGAGGCGGAGCGGTGGCATTGGTTGGCACCCTGCGCTCTGAACGCAGCGACCTGAGGTGTGTTTCCCCACCACGGCTAACATCAGTGGTGATATCCTAACAGGTCCTAATCCCACCCTCCTTCACCAACCTACGATGGCCAGCGCGGTGAAGTATGGTCAAACAATCCCTGCGACCGGGGCTCAGAAAGCAAAATAATTCCATGAAACAAAATCCATAAAAAAACCAATATTTTTCATGAGCCGCAATGTGCGTGAATGCGCGATTGTGGTCCGTAATAAATAATTGTCACGAAGCGGTCCCCTGAGAAGAGCCGCTTCATGAGCCGCAGGTTGCTGACCTCCTGTCTATCCGAACAATGCCATGGGGACACTTTCATTCAGCAGCGGATTGACAAATGGTTGTGATTTATTATTATGCTGCTTATTTTTTCCCCCCAATATAAAATGGATGCAACTGCTAGGATTACATCTTTACTTTGGATATGTTCAAGGAAAGCACATAGGCCAAAAAAAAATATCGTTGAAAATTTCCATTAAAACGGAGATATTCTTTAGATAAACGCAAGTGAATAACACAGCAGCCATTGTATACCGACAGCAGTAATTGAAGGCGGATCGACATCAGACGAGTGTGGGTTGGAGTGTTTTTGGGGAATATGAACGCGCCAATGTATCGAAAGAAAAACTTTTAATAGACGCATATAGTACCTGCTCTGAAATATGGATAATACGTGATGATGATGATAATGTTTCCGTAGAGGCAATGAAAAAAAACTACGAGAGTTCGCCATGAGAGAATTGAGCCTCTAATGGATCAGAAACTGGGACACATCTGACAAAGATGGAACACAGGTGCGCAGAGATGCTTGCCATCACACTGGGCGACCAAAAGAATTGGGAGCACTTGGATTCAAGAACATGATTCTGTTGAGACACCAATTGGACTTGGTCAGCACACATTGCTAGATTAGACATTGGCCATTGGGGAGAGTAGCGATCGGATGGAGGCCACAGGGAGAATATTCGTGGAGCCACATTCAGTCCACGCGATTGGCTGCCCAGCTTGTTATCACGATCAACGTCAGCTCTTTCATATATAAAGAGACCCGTATAGCCTGAGCAGACTAATGGGACAAGTGCTGTTAGCGAGCAGCACCTATGAAGGTCGGCACGACACACAAAAGGAAGGGTGGCCATAACTACGCCCGCCACCTTTGTCTCCCGAGTGCCGATGTTTCTACATCGCACCGGGTACTCAATTGAGGCTGAGTCGGTCTAGTGGAGGCCCAGGACAGGGTTCAGATAATCGTCACTGGTGTTGACAGTGAACGGGAATTGAACCCAGGTCGCCAGGTTTGTAGCGCAGCACCGCTCCACGTGACATTTCTATGCACACATGAAAATAAAGTGTTCCAACACCACAGGCTGAATTAATGTTGATGTTTGTAAAGAGGGTCGTAAATCCAACATCAATATAACGGAGCGAACCGAACAGGACTGACTAAGCGAATGTCATTTTCAAAGTTAGGATCGCACTAGAATGCAGGCTGGAGCAGACCAAACTAAGCTTTTATTCGAACAGCTTAAAATTATTTAAAAGAAAGCCATTAGTTTAACAATGTAAAATGATATTCAATGGAACAGCCTAAAATTAAAGTTACATTCTCATGGTAGTATAATGTGCATTCAATCACGTAGATTTGTTTTATATATTCACAAAGATTATTTCCTTTTATTAAAAAAAAATGTAGGATTTGCTTCCAGTGTTCCTCAAAGATAATTTAATGCACAACTGAGCTTTAAAGTGAATGGATATATTCTGAAAGATTACTGTCGTTTGATCGGAATATTATTTAAAGATCATTTGTGACGGGAAGAATGTCACGCGTTCAAGTCTGTCCAAGCATAAGCGATGCAGTTGGAACTTTTAAGGGCCTTGAACACATTACCAAACTTGAAGAGCGTAATGCATATATTTTTCAACAAAGTGGGTATCTGAAATTATACGTATACATTTAAGTGTCCTCGTTAGTGGAGGCAGTCAAAGTAGGCCAATTTAACAATGCTAAAAGGGGAGATATCTAATAAGTCGACCAAATAATACATCATTGACCCAGGATAACCTTCGCTGAGTCTCAAGGCTCTCGGACTCAAGAGGACCGGACATTGAGGTGTTTGGCCAATGCAATTCCTTCAGAAGAAAACAAAAACTGCGCACAGACAACCCGCTTGCAGTACTGCTCTCCCCACCGTGCAGTCCAGCGAGTTTGGGAATTGTCTCAGATCTCTGTGTGGTGATCCACCACTCTTGCCTCCAAAGTTCTGTGATAACTAAGAGACGTGCACCGCCAGGCTAGACATTTTCCTTCCGACCATACATGTTTTATATACATATTTAAAAAACATCACTCTCTGCCACGCCACGTTTATTAAACACATTCCCGCAGAGGGAGATGGTAGGAACGTTGGGCTGCACGGTCAATGGCCAGGGTCAACGGCGGCGTGGTGTATTCCGCAAATATGCCCGACTGTGAGGGCGGGCACAAGCCGGCGTGAGTAGGTTATACGTTGAGTTTTATAAGGGAACCACGGGGTGACCAGCGCCTCCCCACCCAGCCCCAGCCCTCCCACCCCCACCCAGCCCCACCCTTCCCACCCAGCCCCTCCCCACCCAGCCCCTTCCTGCACGACGGACACAATAATCCCCTGTGGACTGGTGTAACCAGGAGGTTCCTACCTGTAACAGGCGACTTGAGAGAATGTGGTAGCCGTGGGAGTCCATTATCCTCATGAATACATTTGTCCAGGCATACGTTGGAAAATAGGAATTTATATGAGGGTCCAACTGGCTCGTAACTTTGTAGCCACTCCACCACCCCTCCTGTGAAGATTCTCCTAAATCCGACAAAATGTTGGGATTGTGGCGTGGGATATTGAGACTGGACGGATTTATTTTAATGTATTTTCTCTGTGATGAGCATTTTCTTGTTGTGTGTATTTTTTTCTCGTTATTTAAGTATTCATGTTTTAGTTTTGGATTTGATAAGTAGTGGGCTTTTGTTGTTGTATTAACTGCATAAGGGATTGGATAATTGATGTGCAGCGTTGTGGAATGCAATTGCATAAATGACGAGATATAAAATGTAATTATTATGATTATCACGAGTGAGATCCTGGGTTCATATCAGGGGTTTCGGGCACCCATGATTAAACCGTCTCTTCCCAGGAACCAATGTCTAACTAAATGATAAGCCACTTCATTGAGCTGTCATTTGTGGCCAGGTCGCTTCTGAAAAAGAGCTATATTGCTCAGTGGGCCTTACCTGCCAAAAACATTTTTTCGTTTAAAATTAACACAGTTGCTGTAACGTAGTTAGATCATGATGGGCTGAATTAATCACTGACTGGGATTTGAACTTGTGTGTTGCTGCTTACGAGGCAACCCTCACTGTAGCGCCACGCTAGCCACTTAATTTCTTCTCTCTTGTAACATTGAATAATGTTCAGCTCTTTGTTAATCCACTGCTGGATGAAGGCCTCCCCACGCACTGTTGGTCACGGGGGTTGTTTGACCAGACCATGTAGATTATTGCAGATTAGTGAGGGGCCAACCCATGACTGGTGACGAAATCACTCACTTTCTGACGCAAGTCATGGCCGGGAATCGAACTCAAGTCATTCGGTTGAGTGCACAGAGCGCCGATTTCCGCACCAGCATTTCCCTTTCAGTGAACTCAAAATTCCAGGCTCTTCGCTACGACACAAGCAGCCACATTGGCATCATTCGTTTGTTCATGTACATCACGTGACCACGCAGAAATTACAAAAAAAATACTTTACGTACTTTTATTTCGCATTCTCTTGAAGCGTGTGCCGAGCCATGCAATGTCACTTACTTGCTCACGGACAGATTGTCGGATGGACGAACGTGTGATTTCATATCGATTGTGTTTATCATCGTGGGCCATAGAAGGCCATAAATCTGGTGCCCAAACTCTGAGCATTGGAGCCAGAAAGTGATTTCTTCAAGGTACAGCTTCCATGATTTAAACTGCAGTCTCTCAAGGAACCCAACATTTTTTGCCCACCATTTACACTGCCTGTCAAAACTAGTGAATAATTAAAATCTAAATACGGTACGGGTACAAAAAACTGAAGTCGGGCCGACAAGGAGGACGTTTTGTTTGTAAATAAAGAGGGACATGGCGAATGAGCAATGATTGCGAGATTCTTCACAGCAAATCGTCTGTAAGACCACACCGATGGACTCCTCAATGAAGGATCATAAAAAAGGCTCACCAAATGAAACTTCAATCCCAGTAATTCCATTGGAGCTTCTCGACCAAACTTCTCCATGAAGCTTCTTCGTGAAGTTCCTCTGAAGAATGTTCCCACAAAGACTTCCCCAACAGCCACATCAATTAGGCACCCTATTGTGGCTATAATTCAAACGTGAACAGGTGAACTAGTTGCAGACCGTACTGCACACATTGTGTTTCCGCTTTATTCGTGTTCCACAACAAACAAAGGCACAAATCCACAGTATAGCCTGAACAGTCTGTTGTCCTGTTAGTGAGCACCTACGAAGGCCGGCACAGAACACGAGGGGGTGGGTGGCCAGCAAATCACCCGCCCGCCTTTATCTCCCAAGTGGCAATGTTTACACATCGCACTAGATACTCATTTGAGGCTGAGTCGACCTAGAAGTGGACCAGGAACGTTTCAGACAGTCTTCACTGATGTTGGCCCTGAGCGGGATACAAAATCGGATTCGTATTGCAGCGGGCTAATCGCTGCACCCGTAACACTACATGCACGCACGTGCGCACACACACACGCACGTGCACACACACGCACACACGCACGTGCACACACACACACGCACGTGCACACACACACACGCACACACGTGCACACACACGCGCGCACGCACGTGCACACACACACACACACGCACGTGCACACACACGCACACACGCACGTACACACACACGCACGTGCACACACACACGCACGTGCACACACACGCACACGCACACACACACACACGCACACACACACACGCACACACACACACGCACGTGCACACACACACACGCACACACGCACACACGCACACACACACGCACACACACACACGCACACACACACACGCACGTGCACACACACACACGCACACACGCACACACACACGCACACACACACACACGCACGTGCACACACACACACACGCACGTGCACACACACACACGCACACACGCACACGTGTACTTACTAATGCATTCCTACCCGGGAGATGTCAGGATTAGGAACAACAAACCTGGCCGGTTCCCTGACTAAGGCGAAGGCGTTGCCAAGACTCAACTGACCTTCATAGAGCAACTTGAAGCCTTGCCCGCTGATCGCAAAGTCACTCGTGAGGCGGAGGCCCAGGACGTTTCCAGAGCTGATGATCGCGGCCGGCAGTTGGAACCCCGTGAGCCTGCGGGCAGCGGAAAAAAAGAGCGGTGGGGCGAACAGAGCGAGGCTTTAATCGCGGTCCATATACTCGCAGTGCTATTGAACGCGCAGCTTGGGCAGCAGAACCCCGGTCGTTCCTTGAGCCGTTGGCCAAAAAATAGCTTATGGGTACCATCTCAAGTGGCAGATGCTAATAATGAGTTTCTTCAAACATCGTGTCTCTTGGAGGGCAAATATGTGTGCTAGCAAAGTCGTCATGGGAGCTTGTTAGAAAAATAATAATGAAAGGGTATTGTAGTTCGGGGAAGAAGAAACAACTCATGGACGTGAACAATCTACGGAATATGAGAATAAATAGCGTGCTGATTTATATAAATATAAAAAAACTACAGACGGTATAATAAGCTTTCTGTCCATGGTAGATACTGTCCGCAGTGAGTACTAGGAGCATTTGCCACCTTTGGTTGGTACCCGACAAGCCCCTTGGCGAATGGGGTATACGGCTGATGCATTGATATGAGGGCGTTAGTAGACACTTAGCTGTGGAAGTTTGCACAACAGCACTTAGGACATCATGTGTTTACATCATGGAGGAGTGGAATAGTCTGCAACCCAATACCACACTACCTCAAGGCACAACTCAAAACAAAAATGCAATAAAAGCAATCAGTATGTTAGCAAACACATGCAAACATCCTACAGCATAGTAGCATAACCCAAACACACAGCACAATACAATACCAACACACACCCAACACACTACGCTCGCATACTATTCTCACATTTCATCAACAGACAGGTTATGAATTATTATCCGATGGAACTGGATGCATCGATAATAATATATATGTAAAGTAATGTTTCGTTTTATATATAAGACGACATTGTTCCTGCCAATCGCATCTCCGAGTCGCTAGGGAACCACCGACAAGCAGAAGGCAGCAGCCAAGGTGCTGAGCCAGTGCCAACAATCGCTGACAGAATCAGAATGTTTATTTACACTGGAGGAATCCGATGAGCTATAAAGCTCTTTTGTCAAAGATGTCAAGTCGGGTGGATCAGCACGTTACAACAACGCATGGTACCAAAACACGTTAGGTGTGCAAAGTATAGGAAAGGTAAGCAAATTATTAAAACAAATAAAA
This sequence comes from Lethenteron reissneri, assembly GCF_015708825.2. Classification (NCBI taxonomy): domain Eukaryota; kingdom Metazoa; phylum Chordata; class Hyperoartia; order Petromyzontiformes; family Petromyzontidae; genus Lethenteron; species Lethenteron reissneri. The sequence goes on from NC_083821.1 coordinate 10,181,881, forward strand.
AATTATCTTGATTTGAAGCTTTCGTGACTGCAGGAATCCATACTATTTGGTTCATTCGGTAAAGTCACGTAGGTAGAAAAATAAATAATTTATTTTATTTGATAAAATAAAAATAAACTAATTTTGTTTCCAGGTAAAGTCCACTGAGCTATTACCTTCTTTTTCAGAAGCGACCTGGCCACAAATGATAGCTCAACGCAGTGGCTTAACATGTGGTAATTTATAGTAGCAAAATAATCGAAATAATCTATCAATTAAAATGTTTTCAGACAATTAACGAGCGTTCATATCGGGGTGATTACACATGAGACGATCATTCATGGTGATTTGATCATAGACAACTTGAAACTTTAATCGCAACACAAAGCGACATACATCACACAACTCAACCACACAACCATAACAAATATAATTTGCTTACATCTTCCGTACAGCCCTAACAGTCTGTCGGGGCAAGTGCTGTTAGCGAGCACTTACAAAGGCCGGCACGGCACACGAGGGGGTGGGTTTGCGAGCACCACGCCCAGCCACCTTTGTCTCCCTCGTGGCGAAGTTCTTTACACACCGCACCAGGTACTCATTTCTGACTGAGTCGAGCTAGGGGAGCCCCAGGACCAGTTCAGATAATCGTCACTGGTGTTGGCCATGAGCGGGAATCGAACTCTGGTCGCCGGGTTCGTAGCGCAGTGTAGCGCTAACCTCTACACCACCTTCTCCCCACCGCACACAGCATAACACAATCTGAACGCAACACGCGCGTAATCCCGACGCGAAACTCACCACAAATCAACATTTCCCCCACCACGCAGCACATGGACACACTGGCCCCTGCCATGGAAACGTTAATTTCCCACCAACTGAGAAGACCATTGCCCCCTTGCTCTGTAACCAATGGAGACACTTTGACGCTTTCACCAAATTTCTTGGCTGTTTTTATTGTGGGTGCAGTGGGGGGTATCTTCAGTTATACATTCTGCGATCATTTTAATTCCATCACATTTCCAACAATTACGCTGCACCCCCAAGCTACGTCTTCGTGTGAGGGCACCGTTCGGTCGGTGAGTGGCTACCACACGTTATTTCCCGGCCTCCCCACACGGTCGAGATTGACTGGTCACATCACCCCCTCTGGGAAGGTGTTCCTTGAACAGATGGCCATCTGCTATGGGAACGTGGAATTTCCAGCATAAGCTTCGGACTAAGAATTCTCCCACTGATTGGTTAAGCAGGACAATACTCCGACAATCACTTGAATAAACACTTCTTAGCAATGTTGGGTCAGAATGCTGACCCATGTGGCCATTAAACACACTTTCCATACGCTCTGTGTTGTGTTTTTTTTGTATTCCACCACATTGCCAACAATTACGCTGCAACCCCGGCGATGCGTCTCCTCCGTGTGAGGGCACCGTTAGGTCGGTGAGTTGCGTCCCCACGTGATTTCCCAGGTTGCCAACCTCCCAGCCTCTCCAAACAATCGAGCGCAGTAGCCACCTGGGCGTCCCACTGGGTTTAGCCCCGCGTCACGGCCTCACTCCACTCTCACCCCTGCCTGCAAGGGTCACGGGCTCGGGACACTACACTATTTGTATGTTCGTTTATTTATTTTTTACTTCTTCCTCTATGCGTCTGACCTATGACTTGCCCTGCAAAACGGAATTAATGACCTTTCGCAAAAAAATACAAACCTAATATTTTGGGTTGCATTTTTTTTAAGCGCTGGAAATTGCAGTCGAACGCAGCTAGCACAGACGACGTGGACATCCCAGGATTACCTCTGTGAGGCATCTAGAGGCGCGTTTTTTGTTCACATTATAATCATCTGCACGATATATATATGAGCACACAAACCTATGACTGAGAATCACAAATGTTGTGCAACAGCAGAACCCCCAAAGCGTGCGAGCGTTTCATGAGTATCAATTTTTTTTTCTATCTACGTAACTTTACCCGAAAGAACCAAGACTCTGACTATCTAACCACCTAGCGCCCTGGCAACAGAGCTCCACTCACAATTGAAACGTTACAAGTTACAATCTGAGTCGGAGATCGATTGACTGGTTCCATCACCCCATGTCGGAGGGGGGTCGATAAAATAAGTATCACTTTGTGAGAGGACACAGTTAGTGGTGGTGGTTCCTCGAAAAGATCGGCATCTGTCATGGGAATGTGGAATTTCCAGCGCGAGCTTCGGAATAAGAATTGTTCTGCTGCATTATTGAGCAGGACAATACTATGAAAACAATGACTTCAAAAAGCACTCTTCTTATCATCATTGGGTTCGAATGCTGGCCGAAGTGGCCATTATAAACACTGACTCGCACAACACGGGCCCCGAGGGGTTAGGGAGTGGGAAATTGGCTCACTGGTCCAGTGAACTTAACAGGGCAGTGGGAGAAGAGCTGTCCTACATTACACAGCCGATAAATTATATTGTATGGGGATTTTCAAGCACCCATGATCCATACAACATGATTAATGATTTGATATATATACACACACACAAACTCACTTCCATACATATATCCAATGTTAACATGATTAGAAAAAGTGTACTTCCACAAGAACATTATTCTTTAAGATAAGCGTGACTATATTGTCAGTAAGAATGTACCTAAAACGCGGAATAAAAGAGTAGTTTGTAACTATTGTTATTATTATCACGTGTTCAATCACAACCAAAGGAATCGCCGGATGAAGGCCTCCCCCATGCAGTGTGGGGAAGGAAAATATTTGATCAAACTTCACCAAGTTCGTGAAGGTGATTTTGGGGGAGTGCCCAGGGCTGATTCATATAATCACTCGTCTCTGATAATAATTTCAGTATCCAATCACGACGAGAGAGAGCGACTCGCAGGCACGAGACACCACGGACAAGCGGATAGGCAGCCACATCGTGAGATGGCACCAACCAATGCCCGAGCTCTGCAGTTCTCCGCACATTAAGGCATTCGCAGACAAATAATGAGTGTTCACACGTGGGAGGAAACCGGAGCGCCCTGAGTAATCACACGCATTGTGAGGGGGAAACGCTGTATCCCCGTACAGACGCTACAGGTGGCGACCACATTGTTCTGCCTTGCCGCCTTCTCCTGGCGAGCCACGGTACGGGCTTCTCCTCGACGCTCACGGGGAAGGAAGTTTCACAGCAAAACATCTGCGCGATGCACGAACCCTCACCGTGCTCAGATACAGGCGTGCACCACCAACTGACGTTAGCAGAGGCCAAGCATCAAACTCAAGTCACCGGGCCTGTGACGTAGTGTGATCACCACGAAGCTACCACGCACTTTTATATGATTTTTAAATAATAGTTTTAAGATGTTTCAAGTCATGTGAAAGATGCGGCTGTGTGGCCTAGATGTCAAAGTTATGTTCTAGTCTCAGCCTCGTCAACAAATGTTTTATCGATAAATATATAAAGTCACGTGCAATTTGTGTTTTCAGTTGATTTGGCAGGAAGATTTAAACATTGATTTTGCGACAATGCGTACTGCATGGTGAAGTTTCCCCCCTCCCGTGTGAAGCATAAAAAAAGGCATTTGAAGGATTATTTCTGAAGTCCCATGACGCTAATAAATTGTCTGGCTAAGGCCTAAAAAAAATGGGCAAAATTCAATCCGCAAATTATAAAAAAAATATCTAAAAAGTATATGTATAGCATTTACAAATATGAAATCCCAATATCTAATTACGTTCAATTCTTCGGGGAAATTAGGTTCAAGTCTTATGGGAAATTATTAACAATTCTTTACTCATCCACAACATCCTGGGCAAAGTCTCTTGTTTCATGGGGGAATGTTTACTCAAATTTTCATTGTGTATTTTGTCTTGTGGGAGGAAACCAGAGTAGCCGGAGAAAACGCACATACATGCGGCGATAGCACTCAAACTTTTACAAAGTAATTTCAGGAGCCCATTTGCTGCCACTCAATTCCCCAGGGCATCTTCGCAGTCCACTGGGATATGATTCTAGCGGCATAATCTATGCACACAACTCACTTGCCCTGCCTCCAGAACTGCTGCATTACTCGCAACGTTTCATCAGACCTGGAAAATTCGTCTCAATCTCGTGAATTACGTGACGGCATCCTTGATGTGTCCACACTAAGGTGTTTTTTTTTTGGGTTAGATCGCATGAATATTAATGTGTCGTTAACCCACCACCATCACCCGACGCAGCCAACTATTATTATTTCTATTATTTGTATTATTATTATTTTGTAAAACTTTATTTATGTATTTATTACCTACGTGACTTTACCGAAAAAAACCTAAGAGTATAACTAGTCAGGGGTTTGTCACATAAACAAAACGTGCCAGTTAGTTACTACTTCAACTCGCGAACCTAAAAAAGAGAGATGATATAGTCATCCTCTCGGCAGACAAGGGCAATGCCACGGTCACCATAGATAAAGAATTATACAACAACAAAATCCTGGACCTACTTAATGATGGGAGTTATTCCAAAATTAAAAACGATCCTCCTAACAGCCTAACGACAAAAACTAACAAGATCATCACGAGTTCGACTTCCCTAATCGAACCAACAAAACGTCCCTCTCTAAAACCATCGGCGGCAAGACCTCCCAGACTCTATGGTCTTCCCAAGATCCATAAAGAAGGCACCCCGCTACGACCCATCGTGTCGACGATCAACTCTCCTGCGTATAAACTAGCCCGGTTTCTATCAGATACTCTGCTCCCCTTCACAGGCAAGACCTCTTCGGCAGTACTCAACTCAACCCAATTAGTCTCTATGGTCAAGGACATGGTACTATCTCCTGATGATATCCTCGTCAGTTTTGATGTAGTATATCTGTTTACCAAAGTCCCAGTGCCTGACACCCTAACAATAATTGAGGACTTGGTCCAACATGGATTGAATTCGGATGTACCTGCGCTGGTTAGGCATTGCCTCACCAACACTTATTTTACCTGGAATGGCACCTTCTACAAACAGAATGAGGGTACCCCTATGGGCTCCCCGTTGTCACCAGTGATAGCCAACATGTTCATGGAAAAGTTTGAATCAGACGCCATCTAGACATCCACCCTGCGTCCTTCCCTGTGGAAGAGGTATGTGGATGACACTTTCGTCATTTGGCCACATGGCCTCCCAGCATTGAACCACTTCTTGGACCACATCAATTCCAGACACCCATCCATCAGATTCATCATGTTTGAGAGGAGACCTGACAGATCCTTGGGACATTCTGTCTACAGGAAAGCCACCCACACAGATTCCTACTTGAAACCCACCACCACCCATCTCAAAAGAATTCTCTCATCAAAACGCTATACCACAGAGCTCATGGCATTTCTGACCAACACCACCGGGCCAGTGCATTAAGACATGTACATCGGGCCCTCAGGATAAACGGACACTCTGACCGCACCATCCGCCAAGCTGTTTCTCCCACCATACAGAAACAGCCACTTGAAACTCCGATCAAAACTATCACGTTGCCATACATAGCAGGCGTGACCAAAAAGATCTCCAAAATTCTAAACAAACATAAAATCCAAGTCCGATTCAGTACAGTACATAAAATCCGTGATCTAATTCCATCTGTGAAAGATGTCATTCCTGACTTACAATACCCTGGAGTCTACAAACTGAGTTGCAGCTGTGGTGATTGTTACATTGGAGAAACGAAGCGTCATATCTCTGATCGTGTCCGCGAGCACAAGTCAGATCTGAAACACGGCAAAATTGAGTCTTCCGCCATTGCCGATCATTGCTACAACGCTGTGGGCTCTCATGAGATTGTCTTTTCCGAGACCAAGGTACTCTGAAAACCTCCTGACTACCATCAAAGGTTTGTACACGAAGTCATCCAGATATACAAACACAGACATAATTTCAACCGTGATGATGGGTACAAACTGAGTAATCATTGAAAAGATGGTATTAACCATGCAAAAAAGATTTAACTACACATATTTGGACCATCTTATTTGACAGGCACTATTCTTTAGTTACCGTACAGTTTACTGATAGACAGCCAGTTTGTTTTATCATGTTTAGCTTCTTTTTTCACACACTGGTTTCCCACCCAGCAACATAGCAAGGGGCTGTTTCTTCCTGACCTGCTTTTCTGCTTCTGCCATCTACATAACAAAGGCTCAGTCCCATTAGCAGCAGCCGCACCTTAACAACTCTGGCACCTCCCAGCTCAACCAGTCTACACAACAAAGGCTCAGTCCTAGCAGCAGCCTCAGCCGCACCAACCTTACCATAATAAATAAGTATAACCCGTAAAAACAAAGTTTTTCACTATAAATCCTTTATATGCGTGGCGGCTAGAGTTCTCTCGTCCTCTGGCTTGAGATGGCTGCCACCTATGGGTCAGATTATTGCATTGCACCATTAAGCAATTGGTAATTAAATATAATATTTTTGTCCTAAAAAGTGTAAAATTTTGGAGAAAAAACATTTCACGAACATTAATTGTCACGCACAACGAGTCTGTGTGGAAAATGTCAGCTCGATTGGATCACGGGAAGTGGGTTAAAACACGACTGAAAGATTTGCACGGTCCTAAGCAAGCAAGCGAACTTAATATAAAGGATTTAAAAACTCCTATCCAGGGGCCTACCCTGGCTCCTCCTTCCTCAACCAGTATATATACAAGGTCGGGTCTCTTGGAATTTCTCTTTACTTGATACAGCAATCGTGCTGTGACGGTTCCACCTGAAGACGGAAGCTTGTGTTCCCTCCGAAACGTCGTGATTTTTTATTTTTATTTAACTTTTTTAATTTTTATTTTATTTTTTACCTACGTGACTTTACCGAAAAAAACTAAGAGTATGAACCCTTGATCAGGGTTTGAGCTCCCTACCGTTCGATTTGGAGATGAGCACTCTAACCACAATGCCACCCTAATTCACAAAACACGGAGCATGACAGCACACGTAAGGCAGCTGTGGAGACTGAATAGTAACGCTGATGAAACTGAGTGGAAAAGCACACTGGCCGCTAGCTATCCCAGCAACCATGGACAGCTTCATTTATTGTGCCAATGCATTTCAGTTTTACAAAACTGGCATTCAGCTTTTCTTTGGATCTTTCGGTGAAGTGACGTAGATAATAAACGAAAATAAAAACCACGGCGTTACGATCACAACACAAGTGATTGGCATCTTTTTTCCTCCGGATGACAGTCGCTTGTGTTGTGATCGAAACGCCATAGTTTTTTGTTCATTTTATTTTCATTCATTTGAATCTATGACTTTACCGAAAGACCCAAAGAATATGAATTCCTGCAGTCACGAAAGCTCTAAGTCATGCCATTCAACTTTTGCACTCACACACACACACCAGTGACAATGCTCAAACAAGGATACAACATTATTTCAGCTTTATCTGAATCCGTAATACAACATAGGCATGGGGAAGCCGTCAAGAGATGCCGCAGTCTGACCATATGAGTGCAGCCAGCTTACACTGTTACGTGCCAAGGAATGCATCGTAATCTATCACGGAAAGTCCTTTACCGGGATGAATTTACAGCCAGTTGGGAGGCTGCCCTTTGGGGCAATTGCCTGAATCTCGGCTGTCGGAACAGCCCAACTCAGCACCATGGGGATAGAGACTTTCATTCCAGCCTGAGATGGAATGATCAGCGAGCATCCCACCATGGCCACTCTTGAGGATGTGCGGCACTTTAAGGCATCAGCTCAGCAACTCACGGGCAATGCTCCCCAGAGCTGAGTAAATGTCTGTGGGCAGTGGCGTTCGGCATCCGCGAGCACACGCAGTTCAGCAACTTTTAAAGGTGTACGGACGTTGGGAAACTACACAAACGGGTGTCTACAAAATATATATTTCTGGCACCAGTTCTGGGCCAACAGCCGAGATGAGCACACACTCACGTGAGCAGAGGAACACTTTGGCTGGATACAATCACATTTTTCAGATGCGCTACTGCGGCTGTCTGGAACGCTCTTCTTTCCGATATTAGGAAGCCACTGGAGCTATGGCACTTTCAAATCACAGATTCGAAACTCATTCCTTTAGATCTGCTTTTTGTGGTTAGTTTGTTAACCTTCTCCCGCAGCTCCTATTAGCACGGTTGGCTACCTACCTTGCGAAATAAGTTCAACATACATACATATGTTTGCAAATGTTATTTGTGAAATTGATCCTTACTCGTGTATCGATAGTTGCATATTAATGTGCAATTTTATTGAGGGACACTGTGTTGTCTTGCTGTGGTCTTTGACTGTTGTTGTTTTGCTACCTTGCCTGAACTTGCAGTTGGTGCTTAAAACTCGGCAGGAATATATATACATACTTATGCAATTTGTACTTACATCCTTTGTTAATACTTTGAATGTATTTATTATTTCGCTTAACTTTTCTATACTTTACCCTCCTAAAGGTGTGTGTATTGTTTGTTGTTATATATTTGTTAACCCGCCCCGACTGAACATCTCTCAAACAAAGCTTTATAGCTCATCGGATTCCCCCAGGAGACAATTGAAAAAAAAAATAACGCTAAAAGTGTGGAGCTGAAGGAAAACGGTGAGCGAAACAAAAGTTAGGTAACAACAAGCTCGAAGAGAACAAGGGAATAGCTGCTGGAGAAAACACGGCTGTAGACACAACGGAGTGCGTATGTCGAGGGTAACTGTCGATGGTGAACCGAGATCAAACTAGTAACTATCAAGAAGACAGCAAGAGCGTGTGGAGTTGTTTTGGAGACTCGCGTTTGATAATACGAAGCAACACACCGATGTATTTGCAGAAATAATGTTCGCAATCAGCGCACAGACAAACATGGGCCTTGGGCAGGGCACATCGCTCAAATTGATGATGGCCGGGTGGACGAGATTCGTGACATACGGGCAGCCAAGAGAGATGGAGAGCTGAATAGGTCAACCGCCGCAGACGTGGTGCCATGAGATGACCTCGTGCACGTGCGGGAGCGACATGCATTATTAAGTGTGGGTGCCCATGGGTTGATGACTGAGATCACTCGCAAATGCACCACCTGCGCTCCCTACTCTGCCAACACGCTGTGTTGTAGCCGCACGATGTGCCGCTCGTTCTGAGCGTTGCTCCTCCGCCCTTCGTTGTTTGCAGGAGGACGACTGCCTCCAACTACCCAGTAGCGTCCTTCATGAGCCTCCTCCACAGAGGCCGATCTTGACACCGCTGGTACCAGTCATCGGCAAGTACACTCAGCTTCACATCCTCCAGTACCACATCACTCCATCTCTTCTCTAGCCCGTGACGCACCCATTTAGCCCCCTCTATCTGGCCAAACAAAACCTGTTTGGGTATGCGGTGGCTGGGCATGCTGACGATATGACCCAGCCAGTGCAGCCTTGTCTACCAGAGGAGCTCACCGATGAAACTTTATCCAGATCGTTCAAGGATTTGTGAGCTCCTCACACAATCCAGCCTGGTTAAACCCAGGATGGATCGGAGGTAGACCAGCCTGCCTAAAATACTAACATGCAATCACATACACCACTATCACGTTTAGTTGTGTATAATGTGCATGTACTCAGTTAAAAACACATAGAGACAAGTGGGCTCATTAAACCCATCTGCGCGGACCACGCCTGTAATCCAGCACCATGAATGAGCACGAGTGCTGCCCAACGACCACTTGAACTGTGCCTGCTTTCTATTGGCTCGAATGATCCACACTGAGTCGTAGGTATCGTTTTCGGGTGCGTCATGACTTTGGGTTTTATATTAAGTACGTGTGTTTGAACTTATTTAGCACCGTACATAGCCAACCGTGCTAATCTGCGGTGTACGTGGGAAGGACAACAACATAAACACAACAAGCAGTTCTAATCAAATTCGTTTTCCATACAGATGTAAAAGTGCATAGCTGCAGGGGCTTCTTAAGATGAGAAAGAAGGGCATTCGAGATGGCTCGTCAAAAGCCACTGTTGCGAGGATGGCCAGAGTTCACGTGATAATGGTGTATGCTCCTTGACGAGATCATAAGAGTATTGTAGTTAAATTGTGGCAAGCATTTTGCGTGTAATGAGCGTCACTTTATAATCTACTTTAATCTATTATTCGGCAGCTGGCAGACGATGCAGATAATTTCTGATTCGCCATATAAGTGGGAGGAAACCGGAGCACCCGGAGAACATCTACGAGTGTGAGAGGGAAACACTCTATCCCCGTGCAGATAGAAACAGATGGCGATCATCTTCTTGGTTCTTTCGGTAAAGTCACGTAGAATGCAAATAATAAAATAATAAAAATAAAACATAATAAAATAATTCTCACGACGTTTCGGCAACAACGCAAGCAGCCGTCCTCAGGTGAAGAACAGGTCTGTCAGTCAGACTCTGTCTTCTCGACAGACCTGTTCTTCACCTGAGGACGGCTGCTTGCGTTGTGGCCGAAACGTCGTGAGAATTATTTTATTATGTTCTGTTATAGTTTTATTATTTCCCTTCTACGTGACTTTACCGAAAGAACCAAGAAGATGAATCCTTGCAGTCACGAAAGCTTTAAATCGAAAAAAAAGATGGCGATTAGTCAACTTGCTGTACTGCCTTCTGTTGAGCCAGGGTATAACACCTCGACATCCACGGAAAGGGAGTGTCACAACATGCGTGCTGTCCGCCCAACCCTTGCCTCCAGAGTACTGGATCACAGGCCACGTGCAGAGCCACCACCCAGCCACACTACAAAAGCATCAATCGGATTCTGGCAGCTTTGCAGAGTGGCCTATGGTCGGTAAGTATAATATTTATATACCGCTTCGCTGTGCTGATTTACGTTTGATCAATAGGGGCATTTCACCTCTGCGCCTATTCCAAGCAGCGCGACGCAATGCAGATCACGAACGCCGAGTCCACGTGCTGATGAAGACCTGGCTATTGAACGACGTTATCTCGCAGGTGATGAAGCACGGCGAGAATCAATCAGGCGGGCAGCATGGATGAGAAGGCCTGGCTGCGCGTTCCAACATCTGTCTCCGCTGCCACCCGATACCACTCAGCTGCCAATTAGTCACGCAGAAGGAGTAGCCAATGGCTCCCCCCCTTCCTCTCCTCCTCCTCTTCTCTCTAAAAAAAAGGAAAATCCACAACTATCATCCCCACAAGGCCACCGTTTGACAGCGATGGCACTCGAGCAGCAAAAACCGACTGTGCTGAGCAGCAACAGCGACACACTTTAGGAACTGGCGCACGCTATGCTGAGATGTTGACTACCTCGCTCGGTATGCAGGAGGTCGCGGTTTCGATCCCGAACCGAACGCCATGTATTTTTTGGGAATTTGTGTGTGTCTCTCTCCGCGTGGTCGCTTAGATTTTTCTCCGGCTCCTCTGGTCTTTCCCTCCGCTTTTTTGAAATGCGCGTTTAGAGTATTTGGCTGCTATAAATTACCGCGTGAGCCACTTCTTGAGCAATCATTCGTGGCCAGGTCACTTCTAAAAAAGAGCTATGTGGGGCCTTACCTGGTAAAATGAAAAAAATGTTTTAGATGAGATTTCATGTTTAGTGGGAGTCTGGGAAACAAAACCAAGATCTCGGTGATAATGGCTCAGTTTCTTTGACAGCAGAACAGCATTTGTCTCAGGCTCTGCACTTATCGCCACACTTAAGCATTGTGTGTAAATATATTAAAGTTGTCTACAAATATCAAAAGACATTTATATTTTTGGAACATGCGGAGGAAACCGATTAATTTAAACCTATGGTTATTCCACGTGAGATGTTCTTCTCCGAGGATATGCTGCACACATTTTGCCGACGTACAATTTTAATAAAACGGAGATTTTTTTTGTTTTTAATGAGGCTGGGTTGCTCGTAGGGTTACGCAGCCCCCCTGATATTTCGGTCCTGATCAAAGTTCACCGCTCTCTGCTTAGCAGATGAGCTGCCCTACTACCATCAGCTGTCAGAACGGGGCTGAGATTTCAATGAAAGGAAGATGTGAACCCTACGGCTGCTACGATTGCGCGGGAAGCGGCTGGGCTCTGCGGGGAACTTTCTTCTCCGTGTCTTTTTACCCATCTCAGGATGCTCCTCAATTCACCCGGCCACTAACACGGCGAGATTACGTAAGGAAAAGGGGGGGGGGGGAAGAGATGGTAATTATAAGTTCAGACTGAGTAGGCTGCGATCGTTCGGTTAACATCGAGTCCATGCCTTCAATTTAACTTTTATGAAAATGTATGCATGTATGTTGAACTTCTTACGCACTCCACGCAGTCAACCGTGATAATTAGAGGTGCGGGGGAAGGACCATGAACTAAACATAAAAAAAATTGTCCAGAAATATGTCTTCAACATTGAATTAAAAGTGCATAGCTCCAGTGGCTTCATAATATCGGAAAGAAGAGCGTTCCAGACGGCCACAAAAGCGCATCCGAAAGCGCGTGGTGACCATCTTTTTAGCAAAGTGCATCAGTTCAGATATCAGGAGACAGATGTATTTCCAGCTGCAACGCTTAGATGGAGATGTCTTATCATCTGGCATATTTCAATGTCCCCCCGGAAGATAATGTCATGCACTTTTAAATAACGAAATCACAATTGTCTCCATCCTCAAACAAGCATTGGGCTGTACTCATCTTCACTGGCGGTTTGGAGTCAGTGGCAGATATTCCACATTTCTATGCTGGGCACAACTTTATTCACGTGGTAAGCATTTGTTTGTGATTCTCACAACGCGGTGTTTAGTTTATCATCCCAGGAGGAATGATGGGCTGAGTAGACCCTGGTCCCGTATTTGAACTTACAACCTTCAACCACACTGCGAACGGGCCGGCTCACTGCAAGTTGAAGAGGCCATCAGGAACACCACACCTCGACATTACTTTATTCCATCCACCAGTTCTCAGAACTCTCGGCGCACTCGAGACCCAACTTGGAAGTCCCACTCTGTCAGTCTCCCACCATCTGGCTTCGGGTCTTCCCCTCAAATCGCTGACCTCCTGGATTCCACTGCAATGGCCATTTCCCCAATCCGGCACATTCCGCCCTGCACATGCATCCTGCCACATTCAATTGTGATTTTCTGATTTGCTATTTAAAATTATGGGGGTGGGGGGTATATAAATAATAGTTCTATCATACCTGTTTCCTCATCGTAAAAACGATGTATTTGCTAACAATAATACATACTTCGTGAAGCAGTGGAGGGAGAATGGAGTCGCGTTGATTTAAAGTACCTCCAGCCTGAAGACTGAGGTCAACACTTTGAGCAGAATCCCTCAAGTCCCTCTTCCTGATGGAGAATTTGTCAACATCACTCAAAGTGCAAGACTTATTCCATCAGATCTATCCGGACAAGATCACTCAGTAAACACAGGGGCCTGCTCTCTTCATTTCTCCACTGGCGGTGTCCCGGCTAATATGGCCCCAGGGATTGCATTCGGGAAGCAATCTGGGTATGTGGCCAGCTCTTGTAAGCAAGTCCGCCTGCCATCCTGCATTACTCCACTGAGTAATGCCTGCTCTTATCTATTACACAGTTCATTTGCTTGATGCTTTCTTCCGTCATGTGAGATTATGGATCGTTGCGCAATTTTGGGTGATTTGACGAATTACAGCAGCAATTAAGGGGCATGCCGACCCAATTGTTTTTTGTTGCTTTTGAACAAAAAAAAATAACTTTGGTGGATCCTTGGGTGGCTCGAGTGATTAATAACACGCGATGGCACTCAACTGGCAACGGCGGAGATTTTAGATTCAATTCCAGGTTGCCAGCCACCTGTGGTGGCACTGGGTTGCGAATTGTCGCAAGCCGTTGGTCGCCTACCCGGCCACCAACAGCGTTGCCCATCTGTCCAGAATCAGCACGGGAAGCTGCCGTGGCATAGTGGCTAGCAGCAGAGGCGACCTCTGGACAACCCAGAGGTCGCCGGTTGGATCCCTTCTCCCGCTGTGGCAGTCCAAGCAATGGGGACGTGTCTCACACCACCCCACCCCCTTTTGTGCTTTAACCACCTCCCCCCCCACCCAGCAGTAGAGACGGGTTCAACCACAGTTGATTTGGCAGGTCACGTTTCGTGGGGTAAAGTGTGGGGACGTCGCACCTCTTCCAACACTTCCGATCAATGTGGAAGAGCGAACCAAAAATCCGCCCCTCTCGACGTTTTCGCTCGAGCGGGGACACATCGGCCAGCAGTGGCGTGAGCAAAGACTGAGTTTAGTCACAACGATAATTAATTCAAAGGACTCTCCACCGCCCAGTGTCGACTCTTCTTCAATTGACGCCGTTGGCAATAAGACCTTGCGCCAGGATGTACGACTCTGAAGTGAAACGCATTTGTTCCTGATGTGCGTTATACAAAAAACCAAAAACTCAACATGTCCGTCCGTAATGCTGTGGCCTCAAAAGGAGAGGTGTGGAATTGGCGGTGTTCTTGGAGCGAATGAAGCCAGAGAAATACCTCTCTGTTTTATATATATGTGTACTTTTCCTCTCAAGGCCACAGTGTTATTGACGAATGTGATGAGTTGTTGTCGTTTTGTTGTTGTGCGTCCTTGCGCACCACCGCCAACGCAGCATCACCAAACATTCTACTTGTTGTTCAGAGGGGGCAACCCGAGTCAAACAATGGCTGCAAAGATTCGTCGTATTCGATTAGGCTTGTCGCTTAATTCGCAACATTCCAGCTTCGTCGTATTCGATTAGGCTTGTCGCTTAATTCGCAACATTCCAGCTTCAATTATTTCAAATGCATACCTGCCAACTCATACGGTTTACCCGTATTATTGTCCGTCGAAATTGAGTAAAAAAAATTATATTTTAAATTGTTTTGCGTTTCTCCCTTGTGATGCAACTTTGTAGGATGGACGTTGACATTTCTAATGGGCATGGGGTGACCAATATGGTCCGAATTGGTCTGTAATAAGGTAGGGCGCTGATAAGAGTTTGACAGGTATGCAAATGTGTTGGTGTTCTTGTCACGGATGAACTATATTTGCAAGGCATATACACAGGTTGCCCAGTGTGGATAGATGGCCACTTCACGAGATTTCAGCAGTAGTTCTGTGATATCTTCTAGGGGGGGGGGGGGGCATTGAAAAATAGATGATGTGACATCTCCCACTGAGCGTTGCGGCTGGAAACACCTTTCTCTCCTGATATCCGAACTGAAGCACTTTGCAAACGCGGTGCTGCACGGCGGATTTGAGACTGGGGTAATGAAACACTCTGAGGCTCCCACACTTAAATTTTGACTTAAAGCTTTCGTGACTGCAGGGATTCATCTTCTTGGTTCTTTCGGTAAAGTCACGTAGAAGGGAAGTAATAAAATAATAAAAATAAAACATAATAAAATTAATCTCACGACGTTTCGGCCACAACGCAAGCAGCCGTCCTCAGGTGAAAACCAGGTCCGTCGAGGCGACAGTCCCAATCAGACTCGGTCACCTCGACGGACCTGGTTTTCACCTGAGGACGGCTGCTTGCGTTGTGGCCGAAACGTCGTGAGAATAATTTTATTATGTTTTATTTTTATTATTTTATTACTTCCCTTCTACGTGACTTTACCGAAAGAACCAAGAAGATGCTCCCACACTTCTGAGTTGCGAGGCAGCGCCCTGGTCGTGGCAGAAAAGCAAAGGTGACTTGTTGACACGTGTGAGGGCCTCCTGAGCGTCATTTACAGCGAAGTGCACGCCTGTGCCCGAGGGCATCCGCCAGATATGGAAGAGGAATCCGCAACAAAAAATAGTTGGACAAAACCATGTGGAGCAGGACGTTCCTAAAAAGTAAAAATACAGCGTGCTTCAAAAATATGTTAACTCTTTTATGGGACTGTCTTTTTTAATGGAAAAAAAACGGATAAAAGACTGTAACATGATAACAAATGTACGTTAGTAGCTTCAAAAAGTCAAAGAGTATCCTTACTTGTTCGCCATCATTGTCAACACAAGCCTGGAATCTTACTCTTAGGTTTTTTAGGTAAAGTCACGTAGGTAAAAAATATAAAAAAATCATGACGTTTCGGAGGCAACACAAGCTTGTGTTGTCTCCGAAACGTCGTGATTTTTATTTTACTTTTATTAATTTTAATTTTATTTTTTACCTACGTGACTTTACCGAAAAAACCAAAGAGTATGAATCCTTGCAGTCACGAAAGCTTCAAACCTGGAATCTCTCTCGGTGGTCTTAAGGGCCCAGAGGCACATTTCTTGTGGTATTGTTGCAAATTATCAGAAGTGTTCACATTTTTTTGAAGCACACTGTATATTCCTGTACAAGCAATGGACACCTTTCTGTATAAATATTAATACTAAAATTATTCACAATTAATTTAATAATAGCAAGTATTTATTTGGTTATATCGTGCAAGTATAATGTTTGTTTTGTTGACTGTAACCCTCCACCACCCAACAGAACTAATACAATCAAGTTGTCATGTAGGAAAGTACGCCAATTGATTCGATTTTTGTCACCAAACCAAATTGTTGGGAAGCAAGCATTTTTTTTGTTCCAATTTCGACGCAACATTACGCTGCAGATTACACCAAGCGTCATCAGCTGTTAACAAAAGGTCAGTTATTACGTCAAAGAGCTTCCTGATCTGAGTCCTTAAGTGACTAATTACAAATTATAATATCAGCTGTGAAAGCCAACGTGTAAATTTTTACGTTGTGTGCACGTGAACCCCCTTTCAATCAATAGGCACGCATAAGTGCCAAACAGCTCCTCTGACTGAAAGCAACAGGTCGATTCAAAGGCTTGGAATTAACTGCTTGCCAGGGTGACTTAATTCGCATTTCCACACCGAGCCCCCTCTCTAATCAAACGCTACATACAATAACGCTGCTCGCAGAGACAATTTGCCCCAAAAACGAGGCGTGCCAAGCCAGTTTCTGTTACCTTCTTTCGCGAAAAGGGGGAAAGGGAGAGAAAAAAAAATCGTGAAACATTATTAAAGAAGACACTTCATTGTATCCAGCAGAGGCCTGAAAGTGATGCCAAGTTCCACAACGATTGATGGGGGGGGGGGGGGGGTATAAGGGCAATGGTAACATGTCTAAACTGTCATTTATCTATTAGAACATCCCTCCCCCGCTGTCCTCATATTACAAATGGAAAATTCCACAATTACAGTATTAGTGATAACGCACTTGTGATGAATACGGTATTCAATTAAATGTTACATCTGTCACAGAGGTATATCCGGAAGGGTGCATTTTCAATCATACCTTGATTAGGACATTGAAAGGGACCACATGTGGCTGAGCCTTGATGCCACATGCGAACATCTCAAGCACTATACAACCATGGTATCAAATTACAGCCCTTTGTCGATCCATGCTGGGTGAAGGTTTGCCCATGCTTTGTTGGCCTACGGTGTTGTTCGATAATACGATACGAATCAGTGCGGGTTGTGAAGGGACTGGGGATTTAACTCGCCGCACATATAACGTAGTGCGCTTGCCAGTGCTCCACAGTACTGTAAACTGCAATGTAGAAATACAACAGCTTCCTAGCGCCTGATTGAGACCAGGAGGGCTGTCAGGAAATCTTCCCCAAGAGTCTGACTGCAAGTTTAAATGTCGACCAGGGGTCATCATCTAACTGGGCTAAATTCAATCATTACACTCTATGGGAAGTCAACGGTGATTATACAAAACAAGTAATGGCCTCTGCCATGTGAATGTGGAATTTCCACCAACGCTGACTCAGAGCTGTCGAAGGTGACGAGCGCTGCCCGCTATTCGAGCGTGGAAACAGTGACGACGAGTCTCAATGTACTCGACCTAGTTCAGAATCACAATATTTATTCAAAGTGGAGTAATATGATGAGCTATAAAGCTCTTCATCACACATGTCCAGCAGGGGCGGGTCAGATAGTTACAACAACAAGTCATTCAAAAACCGATAGGAGTGCAATGTATAGGAAAGGTAAGCATATCGCTAAAACAAATAATAGTAACAATACTCGTTGGTTCTTTCGGTAAAGTCACGTAGGTAGAAAAATAAAATAAAATAAAAAATAATGCATCACGATGTTTCGATCGCAACACAAGCGGTCGTCCTCAGGTGGAAAAAATAATCCAGCGGGCTCCGAGCCTGCTTGACCTTGGCCAACAGATATAACGTCTTGCTGTAACAGCTCTCTCGCTGTGTTCTTACTGGTTCAGCAGTTCCACTGCTGGATAATTTTTTCCGCCTGTGGACGACCGCTTGTGTTGCAATCGAAACGTCGTGATATATAATGTTTTCTTTGATTTTCTACCTACGTGACTACCGAAAGAACCAAAGGGTATGGATTCCTGCAGTCACGAAAGATTCAATTCAAAAGTAACAATGACGCAGAATCTATATATATAAAATCGTGAATCTGTCTGTCTGTCTGTGTGTCTGTGTGTCGCCGGACCATACGCAGTTTCATTGGACGAAATGTCAGGGATTAGCGACACACGATTGGTCCGGCGGATGCCCCTGCATTGCGACACACGATTGGTCCGGCGGTTGCCCCTGGCAACGGCTAGCGACGCATTCGCCATTTTTAATTCCCGTTAAAAATAGGCGCACGCATTAACACGCGACTCTGACGTTAATTCATCACTGTTTCACGTCCTCTTCAGTCCCCTCCCACCCCAATGTGTTCTATTACTGTTATAGGCTCCGTACATAATGAAATAACAGCGATTAGACACTATTATTGTAGCGCGGGGGGGGGGGGGGAACGCCACCCGTACCCTGCCTCTGCCGGGTGGGAAATTTAGGCGAGGCCGGAGGCTCTGCACGCTACTAGGCCTCGACACCCACCACGCGAGTCTGAGGTAAATTCATCAAAGTTTCACCTACTCTTCACTCCCCCCCCAAAACAATGTGTGCAATTTATATTACTCTCAAACCCTACGCGCCAATAATCTATTCTTTAAATGGTGACTGTACAAATAGTCATTAAGCTGGGTGAGCGTACTGACAGTCTATAATGTATACTGTAGCCTGCTTATTAAATTGCCTGAGTCTACTGGCACTCTATTATGTAGACTGTAGCCTGCTTATTAAGCTCAGTGAGCGTACTGCCACTCTATCATGTAGACTCTAGCCTGCTTATGAAGCTGAGTGGGTGTACTGGCAGTCTATAATGTAGACTGTAGCCTGGTTATTATAATCGATTCTTTAAATGTTCTTTGTACAAATAGTCATTAAGCTGGTTTAGCGTACTGCCCGTCTATTATGTAGACTGCAGCCTGCTTATTCAGCTGGCTGGGTGTACTGCCAGTCTATCATGTACACTGTAGCCTGGTTATGAAGTAAAGTTAGTCAATTTGTAACACGTACGCCGATTCCCACTCACGGCCACCACCGGTGACGATTATTTCAACCCGACCTGGGCCTCCCCTAGGTCGACTCAGCCTCACACGAGTAACTGGTGTGGCGTATTAACATCGCCACTGGGGAGACAAAGGCGGCCGGGCGTGGTGGTTCCAAGTCCCGGGCGAAGCCGGGTCATGCGTATGTGTGTATGTGTTTATGTGTATGTCTGTGTGTCTGCATGTATGTGTGTATGTATGTGTGTGTATGTGTTTGTGTGTATGTATGCGTGTGTGTATGTATGTGGGTTTTTTATGTGTTTATGTGTATGTCTGTGTGTCTGTATGTATGTGTGTATGTACGTGTGTGTATGTGTTTGTGTGTATGTATGTGTGTATGTATGTATGTGTGTATGTGTTTCTGTGTATGTATGTGTGTGTATGTATGTGTGTTATGTGTGTGTCTGCATGTATGTGTGTGTGTATTGTGTATGTGTTTGTGTGTATGTATGTGCGTGTTTGTGTGTATGTGTATGTCTGTGTGTATGCATGTGTGTGTATGTGTTTGTGTGTATGTGTGTATGTATGTGTGTATGTGTTTGTATGTGTTTGTGTGTTTACGCTCGCATTACACAAATGTGTTGCAGGTCTAACGCGTTCCTCGCGCAGCATTGCCGCTTTATTATTTCAGTCGTTTACTGCCGTACGCACCCTGAAAGTCGTGTGTGTCTGCAGCAAGCGCGTGTATGTGTACCTATGGACGCGCGCAAGTGTGTTGTGTAGGGGGAACGGTAGTGTAGTGGTTAGCGTGCTGTCTGTGTGTGTGTGTCTGTGTGTGTGTGTCTGTGTGTGTGTCTGTGTGTGTGCGTGTGTGGTGTGTGGGGAGCGGTAGTGTAGTGGTTAGCGTGCTGTCTGTGTGTCTGTGTGTGTGTGTCTGTCTGTGTGTGTTTGCGTGTGTCTGTGTGTGTGTCTGTGTGTGTGTCTGTGCGTGTGTGGTGTGTGAGGAGCGGTGGGTGTAGTGGTTAACGCTACGCTGCGCTACGAACCCGGCGAACCGAGTTCGATTCCCGCTCACGGCCACCACCGGTGACGATTATTTGAACCTCCCCTAGGTCGACTCAGCCTCAAACGAGTAACTGGTGTGGCGTATTAACATCGCCACTGGGGAGACAAAGGCGGCCGGGAGTGGTGGATCCAAGTCCCGGGCGAAGCCGGGTCATGTGTATGTGTGTATGTGTTTATGTGTATGTCTGTGTGTCTGTATGTATGTGTGTATGTATGTGTGTGTATGTGTTTGTGTGTATGTATGTGTGTGTATGTATGGGGGTTTTTTTTGTATGTGTTTATGTGTATGTCTGTGTGTCTGTATGTATGTGTGTATGTACGTGTGTGTATGTGTTTGTGTGTATGTATGTGTGTGTGTATGTATGTGTGTGTATGTGTTTCTGTGTATGTATGTGTGTGTATGTATGTGTGTTATGTGTGTGTCTGTGTGTCTGCATGTATGTGTGTGTATTGTGTATGTGTTTGTGTGTATGTATGTGTGTGTTTGTGTGTATGTGTATGTCTGTGTGTATGTATGTGTGTGTATGTGTGTGTATGTGTTTGTGTGTATGTGTGTGTATGTATGTGTGTATGTGTTTGTATGTGTTTGTGTGTTTACGCTCGCATTACACAAATGTGTTGCAGGTCTAAGGCGTTCCTCGCGCAGCATTGCCGCTTTATTATTTCAGTCGTTTACTGCCGTACGCACCCTGAAAGTCGTGTGTGTCTGCAGCAAGCGCGTGTATGTGTACCTATGGACGCGCGCGCGTGTGTTGTGTCGGGGGAACGGTAGTGTAGTGGTTAGCGTGCTGTCTGTGTCTGTGTGTGTGTGTCTGTGTGTGTGTGTCTGTGTGTGTGTCTGTGTGTGTGCGTGTGTGGTGTGTGGGGAGCGGTAGTGTAGTGGTTAACGTGCTGTCTGTGTGTGTGTGTGTCTTTCTGTGTGTGTCTGCGTGTGTCTGTGTGTGTGTCTGTGTGTGTGTCTGTGCGTGTGTGGTGTGTGAGGAGCGGTGGGTGTAGTGGGTAACGCTACGATGCGCTACGAACCCGGCGAACCGAGTTCGATTCCCGCTCACGGCCACCACCGGTGACGATTATTTGAACCTCCCCTAGGTCGACTCAGCCTCAAACGAGTAACTGGTGTGGCGTATTAACATCGCCACTGGGGAGACAAAGGCGGCCGGGCGTGGTGGATACAAGTCCCGGGCGAAGCCGGGTAGTACAGCTAGTTGTCTTTATATTACCAGGTAAAGCCCGCTGAGCTATTAGCTTCTTTTTCACAAGCGACCTGGCCACAAATTATAGCTCAACGGTGTGGCTTATCGCGTGCAAATTTACGGCAGACACAATCTAAACAATCTAATTAAGCATGCTGAGCTAAATTCACTGAAATTCGAACCCATGTTCATTCTAAAAAAAAATACCACGAACACGCCAACACATACGCCACTTTCCCATTCATTAATGTATAATTTGCACTTAGTCATTTGGATAAGTGACCTCATTAAATCCACCAGTGTAGACCATTGTGTGCTCTCCTCTCATATGCGTGAGTTGTTTTCTGGGTATTCGGATTTCCTTCCACATTTCAAGGTTCTCATGCGAAATTAATTTGGGAAAATGTGCCACGACACAGGATCCTTCGGAAAATAGTCACGAGACTCACACCAGGATTTTCTGGATGAACATGATGATTATTATTCATGTGTTTCAATCAATCACTCAATCTATCGAAACTTATAATGCGCTAGTACAAATCGCATTTCGAGAGAAGATGTAATATTACTGATTATAACCGAGGCATTATGCTTAAAAGAAGCAGTTTTTTGGGGGGAATCATAAAAATACTGTATGGGAATATTATTATGATTATGTCCTTGGATTGTTTTAGTTCTTAATATAAAACCAATTATTACGTAGATATTTGGTAAGCCACACAGAAATCCACCACGTGTCTCAGTAAAGGTTCGTACAGCAGAGCGGGAGGGATTTTTTCTACCTATCTTTTAATAAAAATCATAATCCAATTGTGCTCTTCACATAATTATAAAGGGGCCGTCCAAAAATGAGGTCACGCGATTTTGGACGATTTTTGACCCCCCCCTCCCCTTTGTCACACGGCGTCACAAAAAGTCAGACCCCCCTCTAAAATATGACGTCACAAAGCTCTGCCCCCCCCCCCCCAAAAAAAAAAACATGCTTCAAATCGCCTTAAACTATTGTCATTGTAGTGCCTATTTAATGTGGGGCTGCACTCTGATGTTGTAGGATAAAACATTTATTAAAACGTCTATTTAATCAAGTAGAACGTGTTGTCTATATTTATTTAAAGTTGTGCATTATGATGTGACGTCACATTTCTCAACTCCCCACCCCCGCGTCACACATCGTGACGTCATTTATGGACGGCCCCAAAGGAATAATATTGTTTTTGAAATCCTGTGCGGCAATGCCTTTCGTAGAGGCCCAGTTCGAGAGCACTTCAGGGGATTGTTGACTTAATATTTTACGAGCAATATGCAGGATAAACCTAATACTAATTTAACAGGATTATGGACAACAAACCCATAAAAGAAACAATTCATCAAGTATGTCAAAATGCCATCAATAACATTGCTGTACTCCCCAGGCTATCGGAAGTTCCAGAATTTTCCAACTCACCCGAAACTTTTGCCGCTATTGTCACTAAAGTTATACGAATCTGGTCACAAAGACAAAGATCCCCCGTGTTGCCTTAACAGATTGTAGGAGCAAGTGCTGTTAGCGATCACCTATGAAGGCCGGCACGGCACACGAAAGGGGATAGGTGGCCACCACCATGCCCGTCCGCCTTTGTCACCCCAGTGGCGATGTTCACACATTGCGCCATGCACTTATTCGAGGCCGAGTCGACCTAGGGGAGGCCCAGGCACGGTTCAGATAATCGTCACTGGTGTTGGTCGTGAGCTGGAATCGAACTTGGATTACCGGGATCGTAGCACAGCGCATTGCTAACTGCTGCACTACCGCTCCCCAAATCTGTTCACATGCACACACACACACACGCGCACACACTCATACACCTACCAGATTATAAGATGTACTCCCCAAACTTTTTTCTTAAAAATTCAAGTGGGGGGGGGGGGGGGGGGGGAGTGCGTCTCATATTCTACAAAATGGTAATAATTTGGGAGAATGCTTATGAAAAGTTGGTTTAAATCAATTACAAATGAGACAGACGCTCACATTACCAGTTCCAAATAACATAACTACACAATTCGATATGTAGCCGTTAACATGCATGCGCTCTTCTCGTGCGCTTCGTCTTGCGTGAGTTTCAAAGCCACTTCTACCATTCCAAAGCGCTGACATCTTTTTCCAATTCAATATTTTATTTTTTATCTACAGTTAACAGCGTCTGCGAAGCAACATTAATCGATTATTCAGTTGACTTTGTGAATTCGATGTGAAGCTACGGAACCCCTTGCCATCTTAGCTCGGACCCCGCTTGTAAATGCGCCGTGAATCTCAAGTGTATATCCTCATTAAATAAAGTATATTATCAACACCCTTGTAGAATTTTTCCTACGTTCTGTCCTTTAAAAAATAAAGATTGCATACGTTAATTATCCATGTGCCTTTCCCTTGTCCCCCCTTTAATCACATTGTCCCACCATTGTCTACAGCGTCGTTACGAGCAGTCACATTTACACGCTATACAAATCCGTAATTGTGTTGTATTAGTACCAATTCAATGAATAATTATGATGGCCAAAAAAAAGGCTCACTAAAAAAAGCTCTGAAACCTAATGGGGTTTTTTTTTTGCAATGAGACAGCAACAATTTATAATTTAACTTTAATGTGACAATTATTTATTCAGATAGTCATGTGCTCTAACCAGTGCCAGATTAAGCTAGTGCGGGGCCTGCAGCATATGTTATGAAGGGGCCCTAATAAAATAAAAACACATAAATATTAAAACACAAATTTTGTACTTGCATAGCAAAGAAATTTTATTTTTTTATTTGCTATGCAGCCAGATAATACGACAAACCGCTCACATTAAACACCCAGTCGTTCATAAAAGTTGAAGGCAGTATAGTTATATAGTAAAAGAGCAAGTGCAGAATCGCTGAACCGGAATTGATAGCTTGAAATGATTTAGCGCGGGGCCCTTGAAATCATATCTAGCTATTTTTTGCTACTTGGATAATCCGACACTGGCTCTAAACGTGTCAATATGCACGTCTTCGTAGCATGTGACGTTGGTATTTCAATAACTGCTGTTATCGATAATCCTGGTGCCACGCGTACATTTGTGGCGAAGATGCTCACGGCTATAAATGGGAATGGCACTTAAATGAAAATCGAACCAAGTATCTACGCGTCACAAGTTCAGAGGACTACCCACTAGACCACAGCCGGTTGGCCCTGTACAAGGGGGTAGCCAAAGTCCACGCGCAGACACTCTCGTTGAGCGTTACGTTCGCCTTATAATTGGATCTCGAGGGAATTAGGCAATCCGTCACCTGCGGTAGCCTGGAAAAGGGCAGTAAAGAAAGTGCTTAACATAGCACGTCTAATTACCGCAAGCAAAAAAAAGACAACGGTTCGCACCACCCACGTTTCACGGAATTCATTCAGTGCGTTGTCTCCGCTGCTATGCCAGCGAAACGGCTTTCATCGCATTGCCACCAAACGAGCTATGACGGTTCACCTCCCTGCGTCATTTTCTCTTCGTTTGTGTTGAAAACTGAGCACGCGTTATTATGTTTAACAGCCCAGGGATTAAATAAACAAAAACAACGCGGCGGTTTTAAACATCACAGCATTAAGACGCTTGCTAACAGCTACGCGCTAGATATAACAGAACACGCTGTGGTGATAGGGCTCAGGGAGGGGATGGCCGTGTTGAGCCACGGTGGTTGCTAATTTCGGCGTCTGTGCTCTAATGGGCTACAGACATTGTTTATCTCTGTGGCGTAAGTACGGGCACTTAAAGCCACAACATTAGCTGCCCGAGGTTATTCCAATACACGGGATACAACTGAGTTCATCGCGACGCCATAATCGGCCATGCGCTTTCAGGCTTCAGCACAGCGTCGCCATTCCTCGCGGATTCGCGACACCACGGCCCATGACGCTCACCCCAATGCTCTCCCATCCTTGCAGCGGTCGTCATATCGGGCACGGCTCCCTCCTTTGGCCGCCACTCGCCAAGTCTCGTCCGCTGGCCATCATCCACTCGAGTGATGCGCCCTGAGCCCAAACCCACTTCAGAATCACAATATGCATTTATACTGATTTGAAGCTTTCGTGACTGCAGGAATCCATATTCTTTGGTTCTTTCGGTAAAGTCACGTAGGTATAAAATGAAATAAATCACGACGTTTCGGGCGCAACACAAGCGTCCATCATCAGGTGGGAAAGCATTGTCTGTTGCTGAGGCAAACTGTTTTAAAAGGTTTGAAATGGGTGTAGCTCAAGGGTTATAAAGAAGTGGCCGGGGCTAGTGGTGTTAATGTGAGAAATAAGCATGTAACTGTAAATTAGGAGAGCGGCCTCCTAGACGAGGGCACGGAAGTGGCTATGTTAATGTGAGGCATTAGCATGATGTTAATGTGGAAAATTAGCATGTAACTATAGAAAGTTACATGCTAATTTCTCACATTAACATCACTAGCCCCGGCCACTTCTTTATGACCCTTGGGCTACACCCATTTCAAACCTTTTATAACAGTCTGCCTCAGCAGCAGACCATGCTTTCCCACCTGATGATGGACGCTTGTGTTGCGCCCGAAACGTCGTGATTTATTTTATTTTATACCTACGTGACTTTACTGAAAGAACCAAAGAGTATGGATTCATGCTGCAGGGGGAATCCGATGAGCTATAGGGCCATTTTCACAGATGCCCAGTTGTTATATTATGCCTCTTACTTGTGTTTAGCCATGTGATCCTCTCTCGGTGTAATTCCAAGAATGCATCGTTCCATGCCTCCTTTGTGCACCCTGCAGCATTTGTTCCATTTCCTCTGCCCAGCATCCACGTTTCTGGTCCATGGCGTCGCAGGCAATGGGCAATGCGTGAAAGCTTTTTTCCTCCAGGCACATTGGAGATGTTGCTGAGGCTCCTCAAAATTCTGTCTTCCAAAAAGCACTCCATCCTGCTCGTATTCTCCCTCGTATTTACACATTTTGATCCCAGTTCTCCATTAACAAATGCTGAACCAATTTGTTTTTTTTATAATTATTGGAGGGATACAACTGGAAAACATACACTGTAATGTGTAGCTAATTGCAAGAGATTGATTCGTGCAAAAATTTTTGTTTTGTTTTGACCAATCAGCAAGAAGGCTCACAAGACACACATGGCGAGGCGTCTGGCGCTACACACGCAGGAGTTATCGATGCTATTCGGCCACGTATGACCCCGTGAGAAAAATCTGGTCATTGTGCAAAGAGACCTGGTTAAAAAAAAAACATTACAGAGCAAACGGGGAGAAATGCAAAAACAATGTGAATGCTAGTCAAGCTGGGATCTGTGTCTCACAGCGCGCATTTTTGTCTCGCCGTGCCGAGATGCGGCAGAAATTCATCGTGCCCAACGCCTCTGATGTCAGCCGCTCCTCCGTCGCTTCCTTCATTCTGCCAGATTCCACAGTCGTTGCTCGATTGACACCCAGCCTCCAGTCAAGGCCCCTTTCTTGCAGCATTCGCATCAACCGACTTCAAGTCTTCCCCTTCGCCACCGACCTCCGGGTGCCACCTCATCTGTGCCCATCTCGGCGATTTTTCCAAACCCCCCCCCCCATCCTGCACGCGTCTCACCCATCACGACCTCCTCTTTCCCCGGTTGCACCCCCGGCGCGTCCTCCTTACTGTGTTTCCGCTCCAAATGTTTGCCCTGCCTTTTCGCATCCTAAGAATGCGATGCATTGTTAGGATCCTCTACGTGCAGGTGTATGACGGTGTATTCGATCCGCGTGCACTCCATCAATCACCCATTCAGTCAGTCATTTTGACCGTTCGTTCAATAATTCACCGAGCATCTTTTGAATGAGCACATGACGCAATTATGCGTGCTCTTTACTGTCGGCCCTGTTTGTGAATACCACGTGCAGCTGCGGGATGCACCGACTGCCACGTCCAGAACGCTGCTGAGGAATGCAACTGGAAGCCTTCTCAACTCTATCCCACTCAAGACAATAAAAAACCAAGATCACAGCACTCCTCGTTAGCACGCGCCCAACGTCACTATACTCAAACTTGATTTGAAGCTTTCGTGACTGCAGGAATTACTCTTTGGTTCTTTCGGTAAAGTCACGTAGAAAGATAGAATAAATTAAGTAGTAGAATACAACGTTTCGATTGCAACACAAGCAATCGTCATTAGGTAGAAAACAAACCTAGTGAACTTAGAAATACAATGCAATACAACACAGAGAGTCGGCTAACACAACAGTCAACACCCTATCTGGTTGATTACGTTCTTCCAAAAATTGCTAAATTTGAGAGAGAGACCATCGGCCAGGCTATGAGTTAACTGTGTGCCAACCGACTATCTGTGTTGCATTCCATTGTATTTCTAATTTCGCTATGTTTGTTTTCAACCTGATGACGATCGCTTGTGTTGCAATCGAAACGTTGAATTCTATTATTTAATTTATTTTCTTTCTACATCACTGCACTCCTCTACAACATTCGATCACCTTCGTCCTTCAGACTTGACTGAAGAGCCCCAGCGGGGTTGAACGCGGGCAAGAACCGCGGCCCATTTGCTGCCGATTCGCAGCTTGGACGGAGGCGGGAGTGAGTGTCAACGCAACGTCGTTGGACTGCGGCTTATTATAATTTCGCAAATTATTGAGATTTCTGCTGTCATTTGAGTAGGTCGCGCCGGGTCATTGTGTGCCTGGTCTATGAGAAAAACCGGCCTCGAGCCCATGAAGCACTGTGGTTTGATGTCCTAACTCCACACCTCCAATTAGCACGGGTGGCTACGTACGGTGCGAAAGAAGTTCAATATGCATACATTTGTGCTTAGGTTGTTATCCTTGCTCCGCACCTCCAATTAGGATGGTTGGCGTCGTACGGCGCGAAAGAAGTTCAACACGCATACATGCATGAAGCAATGGGCTCGCGATTGGAAAAGTGTGAGTTTACATCCAGGTCAGGGTTGACTCGGCCAGGGGTTGATCAAATGTCAAACCACTGTGTGGGAAAGTGAACAGCGATAATGCGATGGGGAGACCGGCGCCTATGGAATGTCAATGTGGAATTTCTAGCACTTACTCGCGTGGCTACCATTAGCACCACCTTGACTGTGCTCGTTTGGGCGTGGTGACACCTCGACTTGAGCCTGGCACAGTGACTGTGTAATATAGTAATTACGGCGGGAGACCACTTGACGGGTAGCACACTTTTATTAACACGTGTAGCCGAACTACAGCCTACGCTACGCGTTCCAACCCGGCTACACACACACACGGGCTCTCCGGCCCCGTAGCTTCCAGGGGAACCTCGCAGACCCACCCCGGCTGGGGTATGGGTCCCGACCACTGGGTCCCACAGCCCGGCCCTCACAAGGACGTCCGGCCGCGGGTCCCACGGTCTCGCCTCTGAGCCACACAGGGTCCCGGCCCTTACAAGGACAGCGGGGCTAGGGGTCTCAGGGCCCTATCTCTTCCTCCTCCGTCTTCTGTCTTCACTGGTTGCCAACTCCCCGAGTGCTGCTGCACATCGCCCTATATAGCCCTCCGCTCCAGGGGGCGGGGCCTATGCGGACCGCGATGTGGACACCTGCCTGCGGACCGCGATGTAGCCACACCCGACGCGCTCTCACACGACCCCCCCCCTGCCAGCACGTACCGCCACTACAACTGCACCAAGTCAAACTTTGCTTGGCCTTTGGCGCAGAAATGTAATTCTCTATTGCCTCAAAACCACAACACGTTGCCGCTAATTGACCATGAAGAAGGGTGTTTGGCGAAAAAGAAATCGTACAATAAAGCAGTCCGTAATAATGTTTACTCCTGGCTGAGTAATAACCCTCAACGCAATAAAAAAAAGAGATAAAGTGGCTGAGAAAATATCTTTAACTGTTAACGACTTTTGTGGCAATTAAAAGTTAAGAAGCAAATGAGGAGCGACTGCCTAGGACAAATATGGGGAAAAAAGATGTGACGATTACAATTTTAAGAGTTTTGTACCCGATGCCTTCCATTTCACTCCATTGTTCCCAAATCCACATTCTCGTTTGCCTTTCCCATCAATAGCCAATCAACAAAGGCTTCTGACAAGTGGACATCTTTGTTGGAGTCCTTATTGTTACCATTATGTTTGATGCACACCATTGCCTTTACATGATAATTGATGGGCGGTAATCGATACATTTTTTTCAATAACCAGCAAAGCACTTTCTATTTTACAGACCGGTGTGTGTGTGTGTGATTTTGAGGGGTGGGGCAGCGGTTAGCACACTTCTACTAACCGTGTATACTGATGATATCTACTGTATATGTGCTTTCTTGAGCAGGGGGACCTTGCGGGCGCTGCAGGATTTCAGTCCTTCAAGGCGTAGTGTGTTACCAACTGCTTTCTTGGTGACTATGGTCCCAGCTGCCTTGAGATCATTGACAAGATCCTCCCGTGTAGTTCTGGGCTGATTCCTCACCGTTCTCATGATCATTGCAACTCCACGAGGTGAGATCTTGCATGGAGCCCCAGGCCAAGGGAGATTGACAGTTATTTTGTGTTTCTTCCATTTGCGAATAATCGCACCAACTGTTGTCACCTTCTCACCAAGCTGCTTGGTGATGGTCTTGTAGCTCATTCCGGCTTTGTGTAGGTCTACAATGGTGTCCCTGACATCCTTGGAGAGCTCTTTGGATTTGGCGATGGTGGAGAGTTTGGAATCTGATTGATTGATTGCTTCTGTGAACAGGTGTCTTTATACAGGTAACAAGCTGAGATTAGGAGCACTCCCTTTAAGAGTGTGCTCCTAATCTCAGCTCGTTACCTGTATAAAAGACACCTGGGAGCCAGAAATCTTTCTGATTGAGAGGGGGTCAAATACTTATTTCCCTCATTAAAATGCAAGTCAATTTATAACATTTTTGACATGCGTTTTTATGGATTTTGTGTTGTTATTCTGTCTCTCACTGTTCAAATAAACCTACCATTAAAATTATAGACTGATCATTTCTTCGTCAGTGGGCAAACGTACATAATCAGCAGGGGATCAAATACTTTTTTCCCTCAATGTAAGTCTGGTTTGGGCCTCACCCTTGGCTGACTCAGTCCATAAAAGTAAACATCGGTAGAGCTGGTGCCGACTGATCTCACCACCGCCTTACCTAGCCCTGCCAAATAGGTGCTCACTAGGAACACTTGCGTGACACAATGTTGCATCAAACGGGGAGCGGGAGTGCAGCCGTTGGCTCGCTGCGAAACGAATCCGTCGCCTCGAGTTCGACTTCGACACCGGTGAAGATTATCTGAACCGATCCATGAAGACAAAGGCGGCTGGGCGTGGTGCTGGCCACCCAGCTCCTCGCGTGCCGTGCCGGCCTTCGTCATCAGTGCTCGCTCACAGCACTTGTCCCAACAGTTCGTTACAGGCTATACGGGGGACATTTGACTTTGTCTTTCTTAAAACGAGCTAAGAACAAGTCCCCCCCCCCCCTCCTTTGAAATCCTTAAAGGAATAATTAATATTCTTTGGGTCTTTCGCTAAAGTCACGTAGATAGGTTCAAAGAAAATAACAACAAAAAGAACAAATAATAACTTTTTGTTATTTTCTTCGAACATATCTTCGTGACTTTACTGAAAGACCCAAAGAATGTGAATTCCTGCAGTCACGAAAGCCTTAAGTCAAGGAATAATTAATGTATGAATAACCGGCAGCGGCCATAACTTATCGCTGCTTAACACTGCATTACTGCACGGTTCAGGTGCTGGCAGTCGTTGGTAGCAGGAGGCATCCCTCTTACGGGCAAACGTCGCTACATGCAAGCCCATTCGCAGCATGCACTCCTGAGAAGCTGAACATCGAAGCGTTATTGTATTTTATTGTTGCTGGCAACATTTCTGTAATTAAATGCGTGGCATCTGGAAATGGTTCCCACCTCACCGTTCTCGGCATGCAGCATTTCGGTCGAATTATTGTTATTATTTAGCAATTTGTTTAGAATGTATGTTCGTAGATAGGCACAGCGTTAATATGCATTCTTAATAAACATGCGAGGATTGTTATACAAAAAAAAACATTCCATGAGAAAACCCGTTTCGTAAAAATGATTTGCTCGCCCATGGGACCCAGTGCATGAATACCCGTGGGAAATTAGCAGATACCTAAAGAGCCTAATGCGTATTGCAAGATTTTGTTAGTGCGCATCTTAATAATTAACACACCAATGTATGCATAGCCAAAGACCACCTGTTTATCTGTTTAGCCTCACATACCATTCAGATCAATCTTGTTAGCAAGCGCCTATTAAGGATAATATGTCACGCAGTGGTGTTCTCTATAGCCAACACTACACATGCCGAGCCACCTATGTTAGTGCTACCCCTGTGCTCATGTGAACCGCACCGCCCAAGGAGCGGTTCTAATTGTAGGCCAAATCAACTCAGTTGCTGAATTAGGACAGTTTCAGACGCCATTTGGCACAGGTGTGTTTCATGGGCGAGAGTTGGACGCAGGTCACACGATCGAAATAGCATCTTTCACCAACCTCTGTATTTACCACTCCCGGCAGCAGCTTGGATCATAATAGCAGTGTGCTAAACATTATACAAGCATTTCTTATATTTTGACAACTGTATACACATGTAATAATAACAATAATAATCAAGTTATGCCATCTGGAACTGCTCTTCCTTCCGATATTAAGAAGCCACTGGAGCAATTCACTTTTAAATCTAGATTGAAAACCCGCTTCTTTAGAACCGCTTTTTGTGTTTCGCTTGTTGTCCTTTCCGTCGAACCTCCGATTATCACGGTTGGCGATGTACGGTGCGAAAGAAATTCAACACACATACATACTGAGTTTCAAGAATATGTTTTTTCCGGGATGTTTGGCTGGATCTCCACCTCCTGGCAATCTTGCAAGCCGAGTTGAGACTGCAAGGTATTTCAACGGCAGTCTCAACTTGCAAATCCAGAACTGACCAGCCTCTGCCCCTGCCAAGCTTCTGCGATTTGATGACATCCGGCATATATTCAGACTAATTGAGTCACACAAACTAGGCCTGTGGGCCCATCTGCGGCATGACGGGTGTGCTGCCTACCGCAGTTATTTGATTCCTTACTTTAATTACATTTAATCAACAGGGAAGTTCAACCTCCTGTTTAGGTCCTGCGCCACAGTGGCGATGTGTTAACTACCTCGCCTGGTATACAGGATGTCGTGGGTTTGATCCCGACCCTGATGCCTGTCGTATATTTAGGAGTTTGCGTGTTCTCCTCGTGGTTGTGTGAATTTTCTCTGGGTCCTGCGGGTTTTCCCTCCACATTTAAGATCAACATGCGTTTAGAGTATTTTGGCTGCTCTAAATTACCACATGATTAGCCACTTTATTGAGCTATCCTTTGTGGCCATATAGATTCTGAAAAGAGCTGTATAGCTCAGTGGGCTTTACCTGGTAAAAATAAATGTTCTTCCCATTTATGCCCCACCAAACCCTTCCCTGATTGGCCCCAGTCTATTGCTCTTTCAGCTTCGACACCTCTCCTGTTTAGGCACCGCCCTTTCCTGTTGAGGCAGCACCGCTTCCTGTTGAAACTCCACCCCTTCCCTGCCCACCAGACCTCGATACAGGGTTGGACTGGTGTGGGTCGTGGTACCTGCCTACCACCACCACCGCTGTGCAATAAAATAATAGATTTACTCACATGTTATATCATACGCAGCTAAAAACAACGATTAGCATTATCGTGGATACGAAAAAATATGTAAGAAACTAAGCAGACAATATGCTTTCACATATCCATCTCGATGGAGAAAATATCTATTATTACACAAACCATCAGCCGCACGCTCTTCTGGCAGTGCATAGCATCAGAATTGTTTCAAGATAAGCAAACTAATGACCAATTTCAACATAACAGTGTCTCATTAGCAGGGTTGAGCTTGCTTAATTGAATGCTGGTGTACTCCCTATCTTACAGGCTTGTTCAAAATTAATACTCCTATGCAAAACAAGACAACCTCTCCCAGTTAGCCTTATGCAATGTCATAATAATTATATTCATCAAGTGCCTTTCGTCAGAGATCTGAAAGCGCTGTACAAAACACAGCAGCAGACACTCAGCATGACAATAACTCGTGAAACAAAAACTAAAATAAGAAATAAAAAAATAATGAAACAAATGCTAAAACCTTGTCTGGCCAATTAGTTAAAGGTTCTATACACGGAAGTGTACAAATGCGTTTTGAGGTGAGTTTAAAAACTATCCAAACTCAGAGATCGTGATATATTTCGAGGGGTGAGTGCGGGGGGCTGCTGCATGGGGCAACAGCTTGTTCGCCGGTAGACGGAAGCCTCGAGCTGGGAACGCAGAGAAGATCTGCATCCCCAGATCTTAGAGGCCTTGAGGGGAACATGTGGGTGCAGCAGCGTGCCTCTGATGTAGGCTAGAGCAAGGTGGTGCAGAGCTGTGTAAGTTGGCAAGAGGTTATTGAACTGAATCGGATGCCAACATTGCACGGAGGTCAACACAGACGAGTCCTCTTGTTAACACTCTAGCGAATAGTGAATGCGAGATTACATGAAGGCGTCGACCAGCTTCCCTGCATCTGAGGGCACAGAAAGGGATCGGATATGGGATATATCCCTGAGATGTCAAAGGCTGCACGGGAAGCGGCGAACAAAAGATCATTCACCATGTTCACCGGAGCTCTCTCGTTGCTGCTGTGACCAGTCCTGAACACGGACTGCAACGAATCCAGATGGTGGTTCAACTACAACGCATCCAGGCATTCGAGGACCTTGAATAGGAAGGGTGGATTGGAGATCGGTCAGTCTTTTTCAGGAGGGGAGTAACAGCTGCCAGTTTGAGGGTGGAATGGACAATACCAGAACCGAGACATTTAGTCAAGACTTGAGTGACAAAAGGGCCAAGTAATTGTGCATATTCCTGAACTCAAATTTGATAGGGAAAGGATCAAAGCAATACAAGGTAGGTCGCGGACAGAGCGATCAAGTAAGCAACCATTGTTGGGGTGACCTCGGAAAATCCTCACAATGGATTGTCCAGGGGATAGGGGAATGTGACAAGATGAGCTTGAGAAGGATGTTGTTAATTTTGTCAAATAATAATTCGAGAAATTGATCTGATGGGAATGGCAGGAGGCAATTGGCGCAGAAAAAAAAACACAACCAAATGTTCAGAAAGGTTGAGGCCTACAGGCTGCAGATTCAAGATGTCAATCCCATAGGAAACAATGAGGCCGATAGTACGGCCGCGACCGTAGGAGGCATTCACACGTGGGGAGCGGTGTTGCAACGGTTAGCACGCTACGCTATGAACCCGGCGCCCCGAGTTCGATTCCCGCTCACGGCCAACATTAGTGACGATAATCTGAACCGACCCTAGGCCTCCTCTAGGTAGACTCAGCCTAAAATGAGTACCTGGTGTGGTGTGTAAACATCAGTGTGAGGGAGACAAAGGCAGCTGGGTGTGGTGCTGGTCACCCACCCCACCGTGTGCCGTGCCAACCTTCATAGGTTCTCGTTAACAGCACTTGCTCCTAGAGTCTGTTAAGGCTATAAGGGAGAACGTTGTCTTTCTCACACGTTGAGTGAGACCAAAGCAGTCTCGTAAAGGTAAGACGGCCCCAGATAAGGAGCAATTCTGGAAATTGACGTGGTTAAGAAAGTATCTCAGAATAATCATCCTGACATCGGATGGGCACAGCACTGTGAGCCACTCAGCAAAGCAGATGTGTTAGTGAGTGCTTATTAAGGACAACATATAGCACACGAGAAGATGACCAGTGCTGCCCGTGCTCATTTAATGCTGAGTCGACCTCGCAGAGGACCAAGCCAGAGATATGGATATCAATTATGATTGGTGTTCATGCACCGTTGGCAGTCTCAGCAGGCAGTGCACATTTGTCTGACCCCCCCCACCCCCCCATGCACATTGATGATGATGATGATAGGCTGACACTGGTTGGGATTTCTCATCGCAAATGTCCACAGCGAGATTCATGCTTTTCTCTAAAGAAACGTCGAAGTGTCTCCCAAACTCCAACTGGTCATGCAACGCAGCAGCAGAAAACATCTCCAGCAGCGGCGTTGAGCCAGCGATGTAAATTGCTTGAGGCCTGTGTGCAGGGAACTGATCTAGGGAATGGGACAACCACCCACGATTTCCCTCCCAGCGGCCCTCACCTTGCAGAGCGTGGAGGGACCGAGTCAAAACAAGAGGAAGCCGAGCATGAATTCTCGTTTCCCATAAGCGGCTTATTTTCCTCTAATTTACAGTTATTGCGCCAGGCTTAATCCGAGACCTCGCATATGGCCAAAAACTAGTGCCAGTTTAATTAAGATTATGGCCATCAGCAGGTGGCTGTAAGCCCCCGTGCCTTCGCTGGCTGGCTCAACCGTGCCAGCAGCGTCCTACTGTGGCACAAGTCACAGGGGGGCGGGGGAGGGGGCATCGTTGAAATCCAGCTCAATCAAGATGATCCGACAATGCCCATTTTGCCTGGGTTTCTGTTGGCTATGGAGGCGCCGAGGTGATTCAAAGAGTATTGGCGGGCAGTGCGTTACAAGTAGCAAGTACAAAACTGGCAACAACGTACAAGCAATGCCATTGTAATAAGATTACACGTATGTTGAACTTTTTTTTATCACCGTACGTAGCCAACCGTGTTAGTCGGACGTGTGGGATACTGGTAATCCTGTATTATCCCAAAGGTTTCAGTGTACAATAAACGTATTGTTACTTAGCGTGTACCAGATTATTTCACGTGTATGTTCGTGACGTGTTGACTTTTAAGCTTTCGAAATTATTCTAAAAGCAATACAAACAAGGAAATGATGGTGTCAGCATCTTTGGTTTATGCAAGGAGACCAGCAATCAATGCCTACAGCTCATGGCACAAAGTCTACAATCGCTTATATTGTGTTATTATTTATGATGTTAAAAATAAAACTTGTTGCATGTTGATTTGAAAAACAATCATAAAAGTGATCAAGCAAAGATATTTAATTACTTGAAAAATAACCCGACCAATATGGCTTGAAAACAAATGCCATGGTTTCAGAAGCTCTTTCACGACTTCTGAGATTCACCGAAGCTTTCTGTTTTTAATCTTTTCTTGGAAATATTCACTATATTGCCTCCAGGTAGGCTCCATTGATGCTGCGGTCAGCATCGTGATCTGGCACGAACAAATGTCCATCGATGACTCTCACAGCGACCAGTCCAACAACTGCAAAAGCCCATACCAGGGGATATGGCCCAGAAAGATGATATGACTGAATAAATTCAGAAAACACTTCGATAGGCTTCGTACACCTATTAAGATGGAACATCTTCATTTATGTATGGATGTTGAACTTCTTTCGTAGCCAACCGTGCTAATCGGAGGTGCTAATCAGAGGTGCAAATATGGTTCAGCGCATGGACATCAAATCTTTGAAAACAAACTTCACGATGTTTTGTCGTAGTGGCTGGTGGCCAAAAATTACGTGCAATTAGCTGATTACAGCCTGCAGGGAAGACAATTGGCCGTGCTCAACCCTGCCCGAACAACACACCGTGTTAAGTCGTCACCCTCGTGTGAATGTGGTGAAGTGTAATCTGTTCATCGCCTAACCAACCAACACTAATTATATGGTTACACTGGAGGCATGAAAGCTATATGTCAAGAAACCCCTGATGCCTGCCATAGGATGTATTAGAGACGCGACATACAGATGTAATGCATGTTGCTCTTCAAATGCCACGCGAAAGAGTGAGGGAGACACAAGACTTCAGAACAGGGTCGAGTGAAACTCAAATTTCAAACCCAGGGCTATTCGTGGTGTCAGCTTGGTACGCTGGGATGGCCATTGTGCGGCCACTGTGCCACTTCAGATTAAGCACTTGTAGTACAATTACATTGTGGAACGCGACAATACCTGGGCCCACCCTAGGAATGTCGAAATACCACACCTAGATCAGGCCCAAAAAACAGAACATTTATTTGACCAGATAAGCACTTTTAACATTTTCTAAACGACGACCGTACTGAAATAATTTTTAGTTGTGATGCAATTTATTTTGGCAGCAAGGTGCCTGCAGGAGGCAACACACAACCGAGGTGTTCGCTAGAAATCTGTGCAGTGTTTTTTAATTTCAACTATCCCCTCTCGTGTGTGCGATTTATCTGGGCATGTTGGGATGTGTGTGTGGTAGGCATATTTGTTATAAACTCAGCAATCTGGGTTCAATACCTGAGCATGCACAACACCAGTGGAAGCTTGTATCTAAATGAATGCGCAGCTCATTGGAATCAACACAACGTCTTGTGCTGTGCCAATCTTCATTGATGCTCGCTAATGCCACTTGCCTCTATGGGAAATAAGGCTAATTGAAGAGAGTGGTGGGACAATGGCAGTGCACACATAACCCAGCGACCCGAGTGCTATCTCGTCAGATTCTGGTTCCCCCCCCCCCTGCTCATCTCAGCCAAATTGAGTACCTGCTGTGGAGTGTAATCAATAGCACCTGGGGAGACATGGTGCTGGAAAAACTACCCCTTCATCCACCGTGCCAACCTTAATGGGTGTTCGCTAACAGCACCTGCCCAAACAATATGTTAAGGCTACACGGGGGATCTTTGTCTTTGTATTTATGTGTGCACATAAACGCTAAGTAAATAACCAAAATTCAAATCTCGCAACACTCACGAAGGCGTAGGCATCATGGGACATATTTGCCGGTATTAAAGTACGAAAAATAAGAAGAGGTTTAACCCTTTGTAGCAATAAAACAGCAGGTGTTAAAATGATCAAACACCAAATAGAGACCCTTTTTCAAGGAATCATGTCTGCATCAACCACACGTACTTGTGGTGGACATGCAAACAAACAAGCTCTGATAGCATATGCATTGTCTATGTACAGTAGCTGCTCACCTCGAGCTATACATGCTGTGATACGTGCATTGTCTTTGTACTGTTCGCCTTTTAACATTCCCTGGACTGACACACTGGCGAAACTAGGGCAAAAGAAGTCTACCTCTAGTGTAGGCCAATCAGTTTCAAAGACAATGCGTTTGTTTGTTTGTATGTATGATAACCACATGTACGTGTGGTTAACGTAGACCTGCTTCCTTGCAAAGGTTTCAATTGGTGTTTGAACATCTGAACGAGAGACATGATTCCTAGCATCAAGTCTCTCGTTAAAAGAAGCTTGATTCATTTCAAATAGTCACCTTGCAAATAGTCACCTTGCAATATATATGCAAAATATATCTATTTGGTGTTAGAACATCTGATGAGAGTTAAGATGTCACCGCTCTGAAAATGATGTACAAGAACATTTTGTGATGCGCAAAAAAAGACAGACTCTATATATACAATTTGTATTGACACTGGGAAAACGTTGTTGCTATTGAGTTCTGGATAAAGAAAAATGAGTCCTGCGAGCATTGGGTAAAGGAGGCGGTGTTGTTTATGCAGACACCCTAGTCTCTCCACAATGTCCACAAAAGGCAGACAAATTACCAACATAATGCATGCAGTCATCATACATCACCGCCGTTGTCGGAGTGTGCCGCGTGCGCATGAAAGCAACCACTTAGCATATTTGTGTCCCAATTCCAGGCATTCTTGGTTTCACGTGGGCTGCACGCTTGTGAATGCAAACATTGCTTTTCATTCTGCCATTCGACTCGTGCAGCATGTTTTCAAAGGAGGATTTTAAAGAAGAATGCGCTTTCACTCATTGATCTGTTATTATACCAGTCTGCCTGTCTATTAATTTATACAGATACACAGAAGAAGAAACAAGATCCAAAGATAATTCGTGACCATTCTCCAGTGAGTTTAGCCCAATTTTAGAAATCGCACATTTCTACGATGTCCATGAAAAGCAGAGAACTTCGTAGTGAACCGCACAGAGACAACACAACAACAGGCAATGGCGGCGGCCCAGGTAGAAATTCTGGGAATGCTGGGTAATGACACCGAACAACCGCCGCATCTATTGCGCGGGGCGGTTGAACTTACGACTCTCGGTCCGAACACGCAACTGGACATATGGGCAGGTTTGTTCGTATCTCTGAAAATTCGTAAGTCGAATGTTCGTAAGTAGAGGAATCCCTGTATAGTAAGCAAAATTAAGTTTTCACTTCACCCAGTCAATACGCATCATGAGTGGGTTCATAGTGTAAGGGATCCTGAGAGGCAACCCCGAGTAGGAAATGAAGAGGTATATACACCCGCCGGGTCTAACAGCTCCTCGCGAGTTTGAATAGCGGCGCTCCGACTCTCACTGTCGAGGACCTATCACAGGGGGAGGAGCCGACGTAGGGGCATGCCCAATCGATAAGAAGGTGGAGAGCCATTAAAATCGGATTGGTCATTACACGAAAAAA
This sequence comes from Lethenteron reissneri, assembly GCF_015708825.2. NCBI lineage: Eukaryota > Metazoa > Chordata > Hyperoartia > Petromyzontiformes > Petromyzontidae > Lethenteron > Lethenteron reissneri. The sequence continues at coordinate 10,221,727 of NC_083821.1, forward strand.
AACTATATGGAAATTGAGGAGTCGGTTGGAAGACTGGTATAAGGAAAATGTACATGGGATTGGTGGAGAGTCGTGGAAAGTTCAGAAAGCATGGATTAAGAGAATAAAAGGAGGGATGGGAAGGAGGTTTCGGGGCACCTGAACGGAGTGGTTGCCTGAAGTTTGATGTGCTGTGCAGAAGACGTAACGAAGACCAAGTTCAAGACGTACAGTGAGGGAAAAAGTATTTGATCCCCTGCTGATTTTGTACGTTTGCCCACTGACAAATAAATTATCAGTCTATAATTTTAATGGTTGGTTTATTTGAACAATGAGAGACAGAATAACAACAACAAAATCCAGAAAAACGCATGTCAAAAATGTTACAAATTGATTTGCATTTTAATGAGGGAAATAAGTATTTAACCCCCGTAATTTTGGAGCTTTCGTGACTGCAGGAATTATTCTTTGGTTCTTTCGGTAAAGTCACGTATAAAGATAAAATAATAAATTAAATAATAGCATACGACGTTTCGATTGCAACACAAGCAATCATCATCAGGTATAAATGAAAAAGCAACAAAAAATCTAACCAGAAAACTATAGACAGACATATAAGCAGACAGATATCACCAAGATACATAGAGAGAGTAACACAGGTACAGAAAGGGGTGATCGTCTCTGTGGGGTGGCCTTAAATAGACAGAGGGGGGCGGAGGCAGAGAGAGGGAGGGGTTAGAGAAAAAATGTACATGTCAATGAGTACGAAGAACGCGTAGTAAAGTACGCAGGCTTGAACATTAGGAGAGAGGGAGAAAGAACACACTAAATTAAATAACCTAGCAAATATCGAAATGTTATGTAATACAACACAGAGAGTCGGTCAACACACAATTAACGCATAGCCTGGTCGATTACGTATTTCAAAGATTGCTAAGTTAGAATTTAAGTGTGAAAATTCCAAAGAAAGACAAAACATTTATACATGATGATGATTGCTTGTGTTGCAATCGAAACGTCGTATGCTATTATTTAATTTATTATTTTATCTTTATACGTGACTTTACCGAAAGAACCAAAAAATATTTAACCCCCTCTCAATCAGAAAGATTTTTGGCTCCCATGTGTCTTTTATACAGGTAACGAGCTGAGATTAGGAGCACACTCTTAAAGGGAGTACTCCTTAATCTCAGCTTGTTACCTGTATAAAAGACACCTGTTCACATAAGCAATCAATCAATCAGATTCCAAACTCTCCACCATAGCCAAGACCAAAGAGCTCTCCAAGGATGTCAGGGACAAGATTGTAGACCTGCACACGGCTGGAATGGGCTACAAGACCATCGCCAAGCAGCTTGGTGAGAAGGTGACAACAGTTGGTGAGATTATTCGCAGATGGAAGAAACACAAAAGAACTGTCAATCTCCCTCGGCCTGGGCTCCATGCAAGATCTCACCTCGTGGAGTTGCAATGATCATGAGAACAGTGAGGAATCAGCCCAGAACTACACTGGAGGATCTTGTCAATGATCTCAAGGCAGCTGGGACCATAGTCACCAAGAAAACAGTTGGTAACACACTACGCCGTGAAGGACTGAAATCCTGCAGCGCCCGCAAGGTCCCCCTGCTCAAGAAAGCACATATACATGCCCGTCTGAAGCTGCCAATGAACAACTGAATGATTCAGAGGACAACTGGGTGAAAGTGTTGTGGTCAGATGAGACCAAAATGGAGCTCTTTGGCATCAACTCAACTTGCCGTGTTTGGAGGAGGAGGAATGCTGCCTATGACCCCAAGAACACCATCCCCACCGTCAAACATGGAGGTGGAAACATTATGCTTTGGGGGTGTTTTTCTGCTAAGGGGACAGGACAACTTCACCGCATCAAAGGGACGATGGACGGGGCCATGTACCGTCAAATCTTGGGTGAGAACCTCCTTCTCTCAGCCAGGGCATTGAAAATGGGTCGTGGATGGGTATTCCACCATGATAATGACCCAAAACACACGGCCAAGGCAACAAAGGAGTGGCTCAAGAAGAAGCACATTAAGGTCCTGGAGTGGCCTAGCCAGTCTCCAGACCTTAATCCCATAGAACATCTGTGGAGGGAGCTGAAGGTTCGAGTTGCCAAACGTCAGTCTTGAAACCTTAATGATTTGGAGAAGGTCTGCAAAGAAGAGTGGGACAAAATCCCTCCTGAGATGTGTGCAAACCTGGTGGCCAACTACAAGAAACGTCTGACCTCTGTGATTGCCAACAAGGGTTTTGCCACCAAGTACTAAGTCATGTTTTGCAGAGGGGTCAAATACTTATTTCTCTCATTAAAATGCAAATCAATTTATAACATTTTTTACATGCGTTTGTCTAGATTTTTATGTTGCTATTCTGTCTCTCACTGTTCAAATAAACCTACCATTAAAATTATAGACTGATAATTTTTTTGTCAGTGGACAAACGTACAAAATCAGCAGGGGATCAAATACTTTTTTCCCTCACTGTATCTGGCCTGGAACTCCTTTCGAATAGCACAACAAATGCAGACTTCATTTGCCCTCATTATGGCTCATCAGCAAGCCGTGCACAACTACTGACTGCTCAGAGTTGTATGTCGCAGTAAGATGATGGTGTTTACATTGATGACATATGAAATCATACTTGACAAAATAATCTACTATAAAACATTACTCGTGAAAAAAGTAAAATTTAGGTTTTTTTGGGACAAATAAATAGCATTGCTATTATTATTGTGTACGCGTGTTCACCAACAAGTGGAGGAACCTGAAACATCCAGAGCAAACTAGAGATCATCAGAGACATTCAGGAAAACTATATTCACCGGATCTGGTTCCCATTAAATGCAATGTTTGCAGAGAAAAATTATAATATAATTTGAGAATCAAGACGAATAATTCATCTGGGTGGGCATTAGAACCAGCTGGATTTGCTCAGCCGAGTATAATTACATTACGATAACTGTATAAATCAGTGGTGAGCTACCTGCGGGCCGCATGCATCCCGTGCAGCCCCTCGTGGTGGCCTAGTCTCAGTGTGTCCCGAGGGTGATGCGTTGGGTCATGATTAGTGCATAATCACGATTTAAAGCTTGCAGTCCACGACATTATACACTACACTGTACACCACACTATACCGCAAACTAAAACTGTACATCACACTGCACACTCCACTATACACACTATACACTACAGTTTCCTATAGACTACACTTTACACACTACACGATATACACTACACTATACACACTACACTATACGTTACATCATACGACACATTATACTATATACTACACTATATACACTACACTATAAACTACACGCTACACTACACTATACACTGCACCAGTGGTGGGCAACTTGCGTCACGTGGAGCCCCACGTGGTGGGCTGGTCTCAGTGTGTCCAGGCTGATGCGTGGGGCCGTGGTTTGTGCACAAGGGCCACGTCTCAAGCCTGCGGCCCAATCAGGTGAAGGATGGCCACTCACGTGGCCCACTCACTCGTCTGGGTTGCCCATCGCTGGTCGAAATGAAGTTGTTGACAAAAACATTCCACTTACAATAGAAAGAGAGCCATTATGACATATCCTAAATATAGGTTTTTGGGTTAGATCGCGTAAATATAAATGTGTCGTTAAACCCACCATCACCCGACACGGCCAATAAGTATGGCTTGCACGAAAACAGAAAATTCTAATTCCTTACTAGTACAGCACACCGGTGTGATGGAAAGCAAATCCACAAGATTTAAAATCTGGATTTGCTCTCCAACACACTCGTTTGCTGTACCAGTAACAAATTGCCATGTTCTGTTTACGTGAAAAGCCTTACTAATTGGCTGTGGCGGGTGGTGGCAGGTTTAACGACACATTTATATTATGGATTATATTGGTCCCAAAAGTGTACGTATTAAACATTCAGATATTTTTTTTTGTCAAATGCTATTGCAAATTCAGCCAAACCGCGTGGCACACACACGCACGCAACCACTCTTTAATATGGTGCCGTGAGTACAATGCAAAAAAAAAGGTTGTCATCGCGATGAACATCAAATCTGCTTTTGTGCCGCACGTTTACGACGCGTTTCGTATTCCAAGCATGAGGCAAGCGCTTGGTAAATTACAATTCATTTTATATCAACGTCGACCGCTCGCTGATCTCACAACAAATGCCGCCCTAAAATTGCCCCACTGGAGAAAATGCGAAAAAAATTAAGCGGATAAGAGTTAGCAATAACGGCGGAAAGGACATTCACTCTATTTTTTGTTTGTTGGATTTATTTGTGAAGGCTGTCTCGATAAAGGTGACGTAGCCTGCCATACAATTATACAATGCTTCTCTCCGCCGAACGAATTGTGGGTTTAAACCCAGTGGGTGGCATTGGCTAGCACGTTCTAGCCAAAACACACATGCTGGTTCGTGTTGTGAGTACTCACAGCAATAAGCATTTTATTTTGCGGCAAGGGTATTTATGTAGTACTTGCATTCATTAATTGCGTACATTTTGCACAAAGAGCTCAAGTAAAAATTGAACAGGATTTGAGACGCTATTTTTTTCCATAACAGCAAGGAATGCTGGGATGAAGGCTTACATTAATGCAGATATGAAAAATGAGCATGCGTTTATATGTCATGGTACAACTGTAGTGGTGTTAACTACTCGCTGTTCGCAAACTGTGAGAGAGCGGATCGTAAACAAGGTTTTCCCGCTCAATCAAACGGTCAGGGTCAAATGGGGTGAGGTAGGATCCAAACGCCAGATTGGGAAGGACCAATCGGAGGGTTCCATAAGGTGGCCTGGGATTGGACAACCCGGCCACGAACTGGTATAAAAGCCAGAGCGCTGAGAGCTCTTGGCCAGTTCTGCTACACGAAGACCCAAGTCGGCCGAAGACATCTAGGACCCTGGACCAAGCCCTCCAGCCCTTATCAGGGCTAGGGCTCAGTGTAACCAGTGGTTGGGGAGAGATCCCCTAGGTCCAGCCAGAGGACGCTGGGATAGCAGGGAGATTAGATAGCCTGAAAGGTCCGGAGGCTGTGTCTCCTCAGGGTAACGGGTGAGGGGACCATATACCCCTTTGTGTGATAGGGACTGTGTATTAAGATAATAAACAGTGTGTGCTATAAAGAAGTTTAGAAGTCCGTCCTTTACAACACTACACAACGATGCATCTGTCCATTAATTAGGACTCTGAGTGCTCACAATAGGTGCGTCGAATTGCGCGTGTGAGAATCTGTTTTAAAGTGCATGTGTGTTGCAGCCACTGCTAGAGAAAGCTACATTCACTGATATTAAAAACATCGATTCCTGAATCCAGTCGCCAGCAGAGAGGGATTCAATTATTTCTATTCTGCCAGGTAAGGTCCACTGAGCTATGTAACTCTTTGTCAGAGGCGACCTGGCCACACATGATAGCTCAACGGAGTGGTCCATCAAGTGGACATTTATAGCAGCCAAAAACTCTAAACGCACGTTTCAAAGTGTGGAGGGAAAAAAACGTAGGACCTGGAGGAAAACCCACACGGGCACGCGGAGAACATGCAAACTCCAAATATACAGCAGCCGTCAGGGTCGGGACATAACCCACGACCTTCATGTATACCAGGCAAGGTAGTTAGCATCTCGGCTACCTTGGCGCCCCAAATCTTTATGCTCGATTTATTAATCGTTATATCGATTACATCGTTATCCTCCTAATATGCGCGTTGAGGGAGATCTTATCCTCATTCCCCATCTTAAGGGCTTCCGGGTTGCGCTCTCGATGGTACGAGCAGAACCGGCACTAGACCTTTGGGGGCCCTAAGCAAAATTTGGTCGGAGGCCCCTTTGATGTATGATTTTTTTTTCACCCACTAGCTAGCAGTGACTCTAGGGGCCCTCTGCTGGCCACGGGGCCCTTTGCAATTGCAAGGAGTCGCTTAGTGGCTGGGCCGGCTCTGGGTACGATGGTCCTGGCTGAATGTCTCGTGGTCTCCTAATAATGGCTGTGTCAGAGCACTCAGGCAGGACCACCGGGATACATTGTGCACAGCCAGATTGAGGCACGTATGATTAAACCAAGCTCTCAAGAAAAGGGTGTCAAAAGGCTCAGCCCAATCAGTCAGATGCTACATATGCATATATAATAAATTCAGAATATTGTCGTTGGAAGTATGCACATTTCAGATTATTAAAGTTAAAGTATATTCAAAGTGTATCCCGGCTCAGTGATGTGTTGAGCACTGCTCATCTCCATTGGCAACCTCGAGCCTGTGGTGTATATTCCACGTGATGATGAGGCCCGGCGAGTCCATCCATATGGTAACCATTGTCAACTTCCCAGAAATGAGTACTCTATTTATCGACATAGGAATGATGATGGGCTGGATCAGCCTCCAAACAGAATCTGAAAATTGCCGGCTTCTGATTTGTAATGCAATAACTCTAACAACAGCACCGCCCATTCCACAGACCATGCTTTACGGCTCATCAATGAGCAGGGCCATGTGGTGGCTAAGAGAGAGACTGATTGTAAGAGATTCCAAAGGGGCTTGTGTGGCCTCATCTTCCGGGACAATTTTTTTTCCAAGCTGAGTTGAGGCACTTCTAATGGGAGTTTATTTTTTTTAAACCACATCACTCTAAGTTTATTTCCGCATTTCATCATCATCATCACGATCCATGGGCAGATAGTCCGTAGGTGTCACACTGCATAGTCCATCATTTGTTTCTAATTTCCTCTGCCTTGGCCACATCATTCTGGCACCAATCTCTTATGATGTCGTCAAGCCATTCTCTGTTAGGTCTTCCTCTCTTTCCGGTTCCATCCATTTTTCAAAACAACAACAACAACACACTTTTTCTTTTCCTGTTGTTGTCCATCCTACATGGGTGTCCAATTCGTGGTGCCAGTTCCCTTCTCTTTTTCTGTGTGCAACCTTTTTCTTCTACGTTGGCCACTCTCTGAGTTCAGCTTAGATGCAAGTACCTTTCTGGAGCAATACATTCCGAGGAGCAACACATCTTATCTCTGCATCTAAATTAGGACGAATTCCAAGCTCTGAGAATTAAAATATTGAGTTTTCCTGCCATGTGCCCAACACCGCTCTCACATACAGAGCAGGTATAAATGCTGCCCCTTCACCATGTGGACCACAGGTTTCATTAACTGGTATCAGAGGTCACCCTTTGAAATCCACCTCTATTGGCCAACATTTGACATGAACATTTTCACTCTCTGCGTGAGATCCGAATGTAGACATCGTTTCATAACACGATGCCGATAGGTAAATCAGAATAAAAAATGCGGATAAGTCACACAAAAAAGGGAAATTAATGAGAGATGAATGAGCAGTACTTTACAAAAAGGCTTCTATTTCGATTTAAAGCTTTCGTGGCTGCAGGGATTCATCTTCTTGGTTCTTTCGGTAAAGTCACGTAGAAGGGAAATAATAAAATAATAAAAATAAAACACAATTAAATAATTCTCACAATTATTTTTTTATGTTTTATTTTTAATAATTCTCACAATTATATTTTTATGTTTTATTTTTAATTATTTTATTACTTTCCTTCTACGTGACTTTACCGAAAGAACCAAGAATATTGTAAAATTTCGATTTAAAGCTTTCGTGACTGCAGGGATTCATCTTCTTGGTTCTTTCGGTAAAATCACGTCGAATGGAAATAATAAAATAATAAAAACAAAACATTATATTTTATTATGTTTTATTTTCATTACTTAATTATTTCCATTATTATTTCCATTCTACGTGACTTTACCGATAGAACCAAGAAAAAGGCTTCTCTCCATCTTGTGAATTCAGTCACACTATTTGTGCATATCTGGGGGAGGGGGGGTGGTAATAAAATTAAATAAATAACGTATTCACAAAATACCAAGAAGCATGAAGCGGAGAGTTTTTCGGAGACGACGTTGCCATTCGGCTAGCAGCCGACGAGGTTTTTATGACCTTGAATCCCACTGTGTGGTGATTCGGTCGGATGTGTTATTAAAGTGCATTTCCAGCAGCAAAGCTAATGGTTGTGCTCTGCCAATCCCATGACCGAAAAAGTTGAAAACGAGAGTTAGATGACAAGGACATTGCAATGCAGGCGGCCCTCGCTTTTACGACGTCTCAATGCGTTCGTAAAAAAAAATGGAATCGTCGTAAATCGGACCCTAATTTCCCAAAGACATCGGTATAAACAGTAGAAAAATCACTCGCTGGTGTTTTTTAACATTTTATCAGTCATATTTAACAGGGTTTAAACTGGTGAAAATTCACAAAAGACAAAGGCTCTGGGCAAAGTCACATAGACACCACGCTGACGACTCTGTCCAAGTGCATTCGGAGTCGTGTCGGAAAAAGTCTCCGTAAAATCACGTTTCTGGGTCGTTAAATCGATCCACAGTGACATCAAATAAACCTCGCGAACATTTAGCGCCGTAACTCGGACCGTTGTAAACCGGACACAGCTCGTTGCTGTTATTATTTCTTGCAAGTAGGTGCATCGTAACAAGACTGGAGAATCGTTTTGTTTCTTTCATTGAGCAATTTCGTGATTGAGAGAACGTACTATCATTTGGCAAAAACATCGTGGACAATTTTTTCTTGCCGTGGGTTTACCACCTGATGATGATGATTGCTTGTGTCGCAATCAACCCGTCGTGATTTGTTTTATTTTATTTCTAACCACGTGACTTTAGCGAAAGAACCAAATAGTATAAAAATGTTAAATACAGATCGATTTAAATGTTAAATGTCACAGTCTCTCTGGTAAGCTCTGTTGGTATCCCTAAGCTGGTGGTGTTAGCCCCATATTCCCTTGCCAGGTACGAGTCCATCCATGCGATTACCATCGTGGATGTTCAACAACCTGTTCCTACGCTCGCTCTATGGAACCGTTTGAGAAACGATGTCTCAGTAAACCCCCCTCCCCCCCCCATAGGGATTTGAAATCACAGCCATTTCTGAGTCGAGGGCTCCAACTGCATCACCACTGAGCCGAGATAACACAGTTATGTAAGTACGGATTTTTTTGCTCATGAGTGATACGTTTCTTTTTTAATCCACAGCAACGTAGGATATGAAACTGCGTACGCTATGGTTAGCAAGCGTATATTTAGTAGCACGTTTTAAGTTGAGGTCAAAAATTGTTGGGCAATAAATGCCTTGGTGTCATTATAGCAAGACCTTCTCTGAATGTTCTCTTGCTCATTAAAATTGAGTAATGAGGAGGTGGTTTCAGACGAATATTAAACTTAGTCCAGTACATTAGAGCATGTGTTACTAATGAAAGGGCTCTGGAGGAGTGTGCTCGCAGGCTTTTCGGGATACTGTGCATGAATGACACAATGCCTGTTAATTTAACTGTTGTTATTACACGCAAGATGTGGCTTATTTAAATCAACATATGTGTGCAGTTTTTTTAAGCTTCATTGATGCTTATTTTTCAAAGAACATCATTTTGCTATTGTGTAGGTGTCTCGTGCAAATATTGATCGTTCATATTTACCTACATTGGAAATGTATCAACATCACATGAGATTGCAAATGTATGTCAATGATCGAGTGTCTTAAAAGTGAACACAATTGATAACTGTTTACAAAATACGAAAATTGAAAACATATTCTGGATTTAAAAAAAAACTGATTTGCTATCAGTTATTTACAAGGTTACATTTTTATTACGCCTCATAACGTTTTCAGATGTAATTTCTGAAGGTTACATCACATCCAGAATGTAATTTACAGAAGTTGCTATCTCACAATACCAAGAATGTGCCTTTGTTTGATATTTTTCTCCAATTTCCATTCTGATTGTGCTATCGGCATCATGCCGTGAGACAAAGTGTCCGTACGGACCTCTCGCATTGTTGTGCAACCCTTCAGGACACAATGGCCCACAGAAGCAGGTATCACAGGGAAGATTATTTTAAGTGACCTCAAATCAACCAAAAGTAGAGGACAACACTTTGCCACTTAATCTTCCCTTTTGAGAGCAACGTGCATTGAATGGCATTCAACTTGGATTTTAATTCTCAGAGGTGGAATTCATCCCAAATGCTGGTCCAGAAATACAATGTAAATTATGTACTCCCATGGCAGAAACCCATCTATACATAGAGTAACCCTACCAACAAGCAGTAATCAATGTAACCACCCTGAAAAGCTAAGAAAAAAAGTCAACCCCTCCTACTGGGATTTGAACACGTAACTTTGAAAGCCATAATTTGAGCACTCTAACCACGGCAGGTGGTGAGGCTTTGGTTAGAATGTATCACCGCATATAACGTGTGTGGTGTGAACTGACAAAAAATAAGGGCCAGTGGAAATGTAAACGGCAGAGTGTGTAAGCCGAATGTACACCTCTAATGCAGCCAAATACATTCACCAGCCACCTGGAAACTACCGGGTCAATCTGCATTTTTTATATGATTCATGGCAGCTAAGTGGGCCCTGCCCATCTAAAACCCCTGTAACGTCAGAAGATAAAGTTAGGTGTGTGAGGAGCCGGAGGGTAGACGGTTAGCGTGCTGCACTACGAGCCCGGCGATCCGAGTTAGATTCCCGCTCACGGCCAACAGTCGGTGACGATTATCTTCACTGGTCCTGGGCCTTCCCTAGGTCGACTCAGCCTCAAATGAGTACCTGGTACAGTGTGTAAACATCGCCACTGGGGAGACAAAGGCGGCCGTGCGTGGTAGTGGCCACCCACCCCCTCGTGTGCTGTGCCAGCCTTCATAGGTGCTCGCTAACAGCATTTGCCCCAAAAGTCTGTTAGGGCTACACGGGGGATCTTTGTCTTTGTTATGTATGAACGTTGAACTTCTTTCGCACCGTACGCAGCCAACCGTGCTAATCGGAGGTGCCTTTACATCACAAACATACAAGTGATCGTATGTTTGTGATGTATGCAGAAGCAGCATTACATTTGACAATTTGCATATTATTGAGATTCGTGTGAAATGTGAAATACAGCTTAATGGATAATATTCGCTTTAATTAAAAACACCAGACAGGGGAGAATAAAAAGTCTTTTCAGCAATGGAAATCAATTTCCAACATTATAACTTTAGATCGATCAACGCTCTCTCCAAAATGAAGCCACGAAATGTATGATCTCATTTTGAAATGTGTCGTTTCTTCTCAGAGGGTTTGAATCGCAGAATTTTAATGGCAAGGGGTGGGGGGGAGGGGCACATTCTGTGTCGACGATGGCCACTGTTGATTGTTGCACCAGGTGGTATTTTATTTTGACCTGCAGGATTGGAAGTCAACCCCCAACCGGGATGTAATCCCAAAGCCTTCTGACTGTGTGAAGCACACCAGCCACAGCACAGTCGCACCAGATTAACATTTTACACCACGTTTATCGGTAACGGTCTGTACGGTAAAGGTCTATGATAAACAAAAAAATCACGTGGCATTGTAAACATTAGCGATGTTATTTCCATTCAGATGTCTCCGGGTCATATAAACAAAGACAAATGTGGACTCACATTCCAAACCGTAATCGGTTCACCTTGTGGGCTGCTGCACCGTTTTTTTCTATTCGAATCGGAATCAACGGAATGTCTATTGTTCATACTCTATGGTTCTATTTCTGATTTATATAAACCCCTTAACTCCGGCATCTCTCCCACTTCAGTAAAAAAATATTGCTGTGGTTGTCACGCCTGATGATGATTGCTTGTGTTGCAATCGAAACGTCGTGATTTAATTAATTTATTTTTATTTAATTTTTCACCCACGTGACTTTACCGAAAGATCATTCCAGTCACGGAAACTTTAAATCTAGAATGTCTATTATTCGTTGATTTCATTCTAAGTTGATACATTGATCTGTTTTCTCTGTAAGTGGCCGTACTGAGTAGTCAAAGTGACGTGGGGGGGATTCCACATTCCCATGACAGGGGCCAGTCAATATACGACAACGGCCCCTGTCATATACAGTCAGTAACAGTGACTGTTTCAACATAGACGTCGTATAGCACCCACCCCACCGTTTGAATGAGCAAAAGCGAGGCATTTTGACTTGCCTGTAAATAAACAGATTATATTTTTCCTGCGTAAACTTGTTTTCAATGTTCCTTCAATGACCGTAGGATTGTGTTTTGTTACATACAAAAAGATAAAAATCATAAAATAATTCACGCGTGTGATCACATCGTTACACACGTCAGTGTGCAATTCTCGCACGCATTGGTTTATGTTCGTCCTCGTGCATACATCGTGTAGCCTAAGTGCCTCACATTGGGAACAAATTAGCACTGCAATATATAATATATATATAATTAATCTTCCAACGCATCAATTTAACGTCATTCTTTAAGCATCGCCTTCGTGATCGATGCATTTCATTTCGTCGTGACGTCAATGACACGTGTCTTCGGAACGACGATAAGTTGCAAGACTTCGTGGGACCAATGGGAATTTAAAAAGTAGCTTTAACAAAAAAACAATTCCAAACATCTTTCGCGACGTGTGCCGTCAGAGGAATGCTTCATTGTTGGAATGATCAAATTGGCTTCCCAAACCCCAGCCGCTGTGCTGAACTATCCCACAAGTACAGTATCACCTCTTTTTTGTCTTAACAGTCTGCACCACTTATTGCACGTGAATGTACTGAACCATGGTTGCCTTACTTTCGAAGCCAACAATCTCAGTGGCGTAAGCTCAGCGCCCCCTGACCTCTGCAGCCAGCCGACCACCGCCCTCCCGGGAACGTCGGCGGAGAAGACCATCGCCTCCGAAGTGAGTCGAGGAAGTCGGTGCAAATATGAACGCGTTTCTTACCGCTGCGCTTACCATGCTGTGTACTTCCCCATCAGAGCCAACAAAGCCTCCCGTAGGCAGGCTTTGTAGTAATATTATTACTACGACTGCTATTGTTTGTGTTTTATGCAGTTCAATACAATGATAGTGGTCCAGGCGACATGCCTCCACTGGTGACAGTGCTGGCTGATGGAAGGATATTTAATATTTTTTTGTATTCTACATCACCGGGGTTACTCTCACAGATTTATGACACTGCTGGTCGTGCAGCTCATTGGGACTGTAAGGCCAAGGCGAGAAAGTGCCTTTGATCATCGCTCGTACGCTGGTGATAAAACACAAGACGGTGTTGTAACAGCGTAAAATATGAACGGCGGAGTGCACTGCGCAAATGCCAATCTGGAGGATTTTTTTTATTTCAACGAGATCCATCACCTTGAAAAAAAAAGTCACATTCTGGGCAGCAACAGCCAAAATGTGAATCTAAATGTGAATTCAGAGAGAGACTGCCACATTGAAATTCCGGCTGTACCACGGCTCTACTATGAAATGGTAATTGAATGCTATACGCATATCATGATGATGATGACGATTATAATGATTTGTCATCGTCATATATTAATATGGTGCAATCTTAATATCATCATCATCATCATCTATTTTGATGTTGCCAGTTCCATTTAAGAGCATCCATGTTCTTATATTACAATCGTATAATCATCATCACATAACCATGATCTATTCTGAGATTAGAAGTGCCATGCAAAATGATTATCATGGTCATCATCATCGCTTCTTGTGTTCAAAATCTCTATTCAATATACGCATCAAGATTATCGTCTCATATCTTATAACATTCATTCAATATCATCATCATCATCATCGCCGTAACATTTTCTGATGTTTGTATCAAACTTCCATTCTGGCATTTCCTAAATCACATGAAAACAATTAGACCGATATATTTTAAACTGCTGTTGGTTGTTTTACGTATGCAATGCAAAGTTATCGGTTGTTATATAACATACTATATATACTCTTTTTTTTCGGTAAAGTCACGTAGGTCAAAAATAAAATAAATGAAAACAACTAAATTAAATCACGATTTATTATTTAATGTAGTTGTTTTCTTTTATTTTATTTAGTTAGACACGCGGAGAGGTTTGTTTTTACATTAGGAATAAAATGCAATGGGTAAAGTCTCGCTCATAATCTCTCCGCACCACTCGTACATTTACTTGCTGATGCTCATTGCAAAGCAATCCATTGAATTCCTGACTGAGCATGTGATCCATGCCTTTAAGAAAACAAGTATCAAATATACTGTTGTATACATTTTATTGTATATAGTATTTCTAGATTTGAAGCTTTCGTGACTGCAAGGATTCATACTCTTTGGTTTTTTCGGTAAAGTCACGTAGGTAAAAAATAAAATAAAATAAATGAAAACAACTAAATAAAATCACTCCACTGCTGGATGAATGCCTCCCCACACCTTTCGATCGTGGTGGGGTTGTCTGACTATATTTGACCACCCTGCGATGTCTGCGGATTGACAAGGTATCCGCTTAACCCTCGTGCGAGCCAATCAAAGCTTCAGCAGTCAAATTGAGCGACACTTCGACCGCCGGGTTTCGTAGCAGCGAGTGCGCTCATCAATGCGTCCCATTATTTAATCTTCACCACGAATTGATGATGCGTGGAGTCGATTCCCCAGCCAAGGATTCAACTTGCAACCTTCCACTTAACGAGTCGATCGCGATAATCACCGCGATGCACGGCCAGTTGTTTTAGAATAGGCAGCCTAAATCCCTGGAATGCAATCCCCGTGCAAGATTCTGGAGCATTTGATGTGTGTGTTTAGGCATTAAACACCCCAAACACCAGTAAATTGCAAACGCAAAAAAAGAATGTGCTTCCTCCCAATTCTCCCCGAGGCAGCCCTTGCTGCCAGGGAGACTGAGTGTGCAATGACTCAAGACGACTATCCAAGACTGTGGTTTGTTCGTTCGTAACCAATCTAAAATGAGGCTTTTGGAGCATTAAGAAATTCACACTGGCTCTGTCGAATCTATGGAAATGCCATCACGCCTGGCGTGGGTTATGAAACGGCGGCTCACCGGTTTGTGTCCGCTCACCTTATGTGTGTCCGAGTGTGTCTCTGCTCGCTGTGAGCTCTCACTCCTTTTGGTCAATAAGGATAAATGAGACACTCTCACCTTTGTGTGTTTGTGCGTGTCTGAGTGTGTGCATGTATGGGGAGCGGGAGTGCAACGGTTGGTGCGCTGCGACCCGAGTTCGATTCCTGCTCACGGCCAACACGAGTGACAATTGTTCGAATCTGTCCTGGGTCTCTCCTCGATCGACTCAGCCTCAAATGAGTACCTAGCGTCGTGTGTAAACTTCGCCACTCGCGAGACAAAGGCGATCGGGCGTGGTTCTGGCCACCCATCCCGGCTGTGTGGAACAGTATTCGAAACCAGCACGTGCCAAAACAATCTACTAAGGCTACACGGGGGATATTTGTTTCGTGTGCCAAACTGACTTTTTGTGCACTTTGTTGATGCCTCTGAGTGTGAATTCCAGTGTGATTGTCTATCGCTTCATAGGTGCTCGCTAACAGCACTTGCCCTATCGTTGTGAAAGAAGTGCAACATACATACAGGTAAATTTAGCCTTAACTAGCTACAGAGTGTCTAGAAGAAAACAATTCCCCTGTGAAATTAATGGACAACGTTCAGCATCGAGTCCACTACTCATCGAAATAAATTGCACGTGAGAGAAAACCTGAATGCCTGAAAGGAACCCACACACGTCAAAATATTAGTATTCGTGGGTCAGGAACCTGCTTGCTGTACTGCCATCTCCTGGACACCCCACGACCCAGCGGGTGTTAATCTCAACCTCATGATGTTCTTTGTTCGATTCACCAACCACACGTCCAGAGCATTGGATCCCACCTAACGCATCGTTTTCATGGTTCAAAATATCAGCTTCAGGGTGCAAGCTAAACGAAGTGGCTTATTATCATGTGAACATTTAAAGCGGTCAAATACTCTAAACGTTCATAAATGTGGAGGAGAAAAACCGGAGGACCCTGAGGAAAAAAACACTCGACCAAATGGAGAGAGACACGCAAACTCCAAATATACAGGCGTCAGGGTCGAGATCAAACCCACGACCTCATGTTGACCAGGAGAGGGAGTTAACATATAGCCACCATCTAACTCAGTTGAGAAGTCCTGAGACCAGGACGAGTCTAATTTGAATGAGTGGCCTGAGTGACCAAAACGACAAAACCAAAACATGTGAACATCATTACAAAAACAACGTGTATCACATGAGGAAGTGAAAGTATATTGCAAAACATAACTCATCGAAGTGCAAATCACCTCATCTTAGGTCAATGAAAATACTGTTAATATTTAGTTTTCCCAACCTCTTTGCTGCTCATCGCAGCTCAATAAATATTACAATGATTCAGAAAGGAAAGTTTTTTTGCAGGAGGTTTTAACGCTCGGCCATGTGGTGCTGTTGTGAGAGCACGAAACATCGCAACAGGAATGCCGCAAGTGAAAATTCTCCTTTGGGGACTGCCTCCGCCTATTACCAACACAATGAGAAACACTTTGCGCAAGTCGACAGCAGTCGTGATATTGAAGAAAAAAAACTGTCCCCTTGCCATTGGAAAGTGAAATGTCCACTTCTGTGCTGTACTAGCTTCGGGCCTCGAGTAGACATAATTGCCAACTCTTGCTCATATTTAGGAGGGAGACCACTTTAGCTTCTGCCTTTCCCATTACAAATTTAAGTGGGGAGCTATGCCAGACTAGCACAGCTTACATCTGCCTGCCTTGTCAACAATGCTCTCATCTCCCTCCCTCCACGCCTCTGAGATTCGCAAGCTCTTTTGCAAGCGTGAACATTTGATTTACTCTCACCGACGGCAATTACCGTGCAAGCTAATTGAGTAGAATCACGCTGACCTCGAGGCAGGCGACGTCGCTGGGAGTTCAAAAATCAATTATGACTTCCCTGTGCACGGTGGGTGGGGAGGGGGTATGCAGGATGCCACAGTGGCCATGGCCTCCCAGGATTTTGCAAACACCGGAGCCCGCAGCAACCATCACGACGGCCTTGACGCGCGCGAGGTACCCGCCCCCTTCGCTTCACTTCACACCCGTGGCAAGCGTAGGGGCAAGACAGCGGGGACGTGAAATTGCGATGCCTTTGACGAAAATAATAGACGGGATTTTTTTCTTTCTTCTAGCATCAATCGCATTACCAAACCGATGCATTGAAGGCCGATGAATGTGAAACAGCCAGCAAACAATGGGGAGGATACAATGCGCATTAGCTGGTTAGAGCTGAGAAACGTCGTGGGTTGCAGGTGGGTTATTATTTTTGTTATTATTATTGTTATTATTATTTTGCCAGCGTGCACAGGCACAGTGAAGAAGCCCCAGTAGCTTTCTTCCACGGGCAATCTGCGTGAGGAAAGACAAGGGGGGAGAAGGGTTGCATCTCACATGGAGGCCAGCTGCAGATGAGGGGAGTTGGCCGAGCGATACAAACCACGAGGGCAGAATTTGGGAAATAATTGAGGGTTCATATTCTTTGGGTTTTTCGGTAAAGTCACGTAGATAGGTTCAAAGAAAATAACAAAAAATAACAGCCCAGGTTCCACTTGGCACGCATTGGTTACTAACTATTCAGTGTTGAAATGTATAGTGAAGGTCGCAATGCTCTTCACACGTGATGAACACGTGAGTACACCTGCAGCAGTTCTTGCAATGCCATGCGTGTGATGCCAAAGACCTGCCAACGATACCACGTTTTCTCGAACCAGTGGGGCAGGTCTCACATCTGTCTGGGTGGCACTGTGTTTAGAGTTCAGATATTTGTCAACACTGTTGGCCGTGAGCGGAAATCCCACTCGGGTTGCTCGGTTCATAGCCCAGCGCGCTAACCACTGTGCCACCGCTCCGCAACACGCACACGTGCACATGCACGCTCGCATACGCACGTGTCGTGTTTGTAAAGAAACGCATTTTGTGCAAAAATACACGAAGACAAAGATGCCCCCCGTATGACCTGAACAGACTTTTAGGGCAAATTCTGTTGGCAAGCACCTATGAAGGCCGGCACGGTTACACAAGGAGGTGGGTGGCCAGCACCACGCTCAGCTGTGTCAACCTAGTGGAGGCCCCAGAACCGGTTCAATTAATCGTCACCGGTTTTGGCCATGAGTGGGAATCGGAGTGGGAATCGAACTGGGATGTCCAGGTTTCCTAGAGCAGCTCGATAACCACTGCGCCACCGCTCCGCACAAATACACAACAACAACAACCGTCATTCGCCACTAAGTGGTGGTGACATCACCACGACGCTTGTGCCAGGCCATGTGCACCTTGAGGCCACGTGAAGTGTCGAACGCCCGCTGGCAGGAGGTCACGGGGCAGACCCAGGTGCCACGGGTCGACTGACTGAGATGACTGAGATGACTGGCTGATGCAGGGTGACTCGGAGTGAGACCTCCGCTGCCACGTGCACTGCACTCAGTGCTTACTCTATTAGTGTGGCAGTTGGAAACGCCAACGGGTGCCGAGGGACCGTGGCCTGGACGACGCTGGGATCTCATCCACCAGAGCGCTCCCCAACTCTGGGCATCTTCTGGAAACCCTGCTGGTGGTACGGCAGCAAGAAGCAACACAGTTAGCCCGCTAAGAACTTCAATCATGATCTTCTGAAGCACCCAGCCTTTCGAGAGCAAAATCAGCAAATGATGGCAGCAGTAAGCGAGGGCAAATTATAGCTTTCAGTTCTGTGGTACATTGCTGAGACTTCCGTGTTATGTAAGAGATGGCCGCTAAGACGTTGAGGCAGTGGAGAAATCTGCACCAAGTCTGGAGGCTTCAACCGATGGAGGCAGAGGCATCTGTTGTCCTACAACTTGAGGAAGCTGAGATAGAGCTCATGGGTCTGCTAATGAGACAAGCCAAAAGGCCTCTATGCAGTCAGTGGTCATGTTCCCTAAAGAAATTGACTCGAGGTTCGGATACTTCATCAATAAATAAACCACACGTGTTCTTCTCCAAAATGCATTCAAATCGTGCTATTCGCATCACCTCAGGGGGGCATTGCGATTCCCATCGGGATTCTCACGGTGGACGGTGCACCACTGTGTCAGAGAATGGCCCAGCAATATGACAACATAGCACCGCTCAACTCGTCTCGCCAATTGCCCTCGCAATCCACGCTTACGGGTCACCTTTCATGAACCCCGCAAAGAGACTGTTCATCGCACGGTGATCACAATTACGAGTGTTTTTTTTGTTTAACCTTAGAGCTGGAATAAGCCAAATTAGGTAAAAACGCACGTAACTGACACGTAATTGCTTTTGTGCACTCTTCGTGTGGCTGTGCCGAGACGTTGAAGGGCACCGCGCTCGGCGACCCGATTTAATCGTGGGTCGCTGCGCAGATGTGAACCTATGATCTCCTCAGCAGCCACCGGATCAGTGCTCTGACGCGACACTCCTCCTCCCCGAGAAACCACCAAGCTACCTCCAACTTTCGATTTGTATTTGCCCTTGGGAGGAAGAGGGGGAGGAGGAGGGCGGGAGGGAGGGAGAGTAAAGCCAAAGCACACAGAAGTGTCCGTAAAACCGAATTGCCTGTAAACACGAGAAGCGAGGCTCTCTGCAGAGGCACGGCCACGCTTCGGCAAGTAGGCGTGAGCTCTTCCATTTAGGAAGTGTTTTTTTTTGTTTGTTTCGCGAGTAAGGGACGACTCTTCTCACTCAGGAAGAACTGTGCAGAGGCTCGGTCGGTATCCACCTCGTGAGCAAGGACGCTCGCTCACCACAACAACAATGGGGGTGGGGGGGGGGGGGAAGCAGTTGAGTAGTTGGCATATTTCGTGTAAAAAATTTGTTGTTTTTTTGCAATTGTCATTTTGCAGAGTCACCCACTGCAATGTTCTGTAACGGCCACCACTGACGAGGATCTTGAGCTGTGGCAGCCCGTGTAGCAGAGCTGCTTAACATTAGCAGCTGAGCTCAAGGCTGAGTATGAAGCCACAAAGGCGCTGGGAAGCCACAATCACCAGGGCCTGGTCAGTCAGACGTCAGAATTTCACGCTCTTTTCTGAAACGAATTGACAACTTTACAGCGGTACTGAAGGAAATATTAGGAGAACGGTGAAATTCGCAGGACATGAAGGTTGAAAGGGGATTTTACCTCGGTCTCCCTCTAAGAACGAGACTTGGTCTCAATGAACTCTCACTTGGGTTCCAAGTAATGCAAGTGATTTTTTTTCTTTCAAAAGTATTTTATCGAACAAACTATTCAGGAATTGACACCAGTATAGAAACGATGCGAAGCATAATGCTTACGACCAACGTTCTATATTTTGAAACCATCTCTGACATGTGTTTCAATAAACTCTGCATCCCTGGTGTCGACAGTCTGGTCTCCTAATTCCACGGTAGTTGCGTTCCTGAAGAGCACAGCATCAGGTAAAAATCGCGTTATAATAAATCATAAATCACAATGGAGTAAAGCGAGATGCGCGCGCAGGCCGAACACAGACAGAGGCGCGTGGGTAGCATCTAGAAGCATCCAGCAGCATCCCGCCTTGGGTGATGCTAAGCCGAGGCAGCCTTACAACCGATTATTCCTACTCATGCTGCGACGTAGTTCCGTTCACTCCATCGCGTTATATTCAATCCGCGTTGTGAGAACACGTGAGAAGGAACTGCTTCCTTAACTCGGAAAACCTTCTATGGTAAGGGCAAGGGTGGGAGTGGGGGGGGGGAAGGAAAAAGAGGAGGGGTGAAGTGGAGGAGAGGGGCGGGAGTGCCTAAATGCCCGAATGAACGATTTTAAAATGCATTTAGGAGTCACGTATTTAACAAACAAACAAAAAACTGTCAGGGAGGATCAGAACTCAATGCCAGTACATCAAGCACTGGTGAGAGCACTGACTCAAACCCAGCGATTTTACGAAGAAATCACACAACACAACAAGTCCCCAGAGGATACCAAAATCACGACAACCTTCAGAAGAGATCTTCTTACCTAATCAAAACCTATGTAAGTCCCCCCCCGGTCTTTCTGAAGAGCGTCGACCAGAGCGACGTCATCGACGCGGCAATTGGTCTCGTCCACCACGACACGGGGGTGTATGTGGTGGACGAGCAACAACGGCACGCATAGCGCGTCCGTGCCGAATGCCAGAGGGATTTAGCAGGGATGCCTCCCCCCCATAGTATGCCGACTCCACCCTGAAACCACCGAAGCCTTCCAGCGTCTCGTGAGAAAAAAGCTCGAAGGGATAGACTCTGAAAAAAAAAACGACCACGTTAAGATCGCCCTGTCCACCTCCGCAGAAGAAGTCCTGTTTATTGTCCAGTGCCTTGGTAGACATCGGCGGAAATAACGCCTGAGTCATCCCTTGAAGATCTATTCAACAAACTAAACTCAACAATGTTTAAATCAGGTAAGGCCCACAGAGCTATGTAGCTCTTTTTCAGAAGCAACCTGGACACAAGTGATAGCTCAACCACGTGGTGTATCACGTGGAAATGTATAGCAGCCAAAAAATCTAAACGCATGTTTCTAAATTATGGAGGGAAACACCGGAGGACCCGGAGATAAATCTATGCGACCACGGGGGGAGACGTGCAAACCCCAAATATACAGCAGCCGTCAGGGTCTGGATGTAACCCACGGCCTCCTGGATACCAGGCGAGGTAGTTAACATCTCCTTGCCACAGCGGTGCCAAACAACGCGGAGTGAAAGACGTGGAGCACCCGGATGCAACAAAGAACGCGGCGTCACATCACAGGATGAGGTGGTTGTGACCAGCGGCATGCACGGATGATGACACCTTTGCCCCCCCCCACTGCCCCTCCCCCACCCCTCCCCCAATTGTGACGTTGGCTTGAGGTCCACCAATGGGAGACCCGGGACGGGTTCCAGATACCCATCTGCCACCAATGCTCAGCACTGCCAACGATCTGGCAGAGAGAGAGCGAGCAAAAAAATCCGCAGATTACCTGCTGGATCTCATCTCTTCTTTGGTTTTTTCAGTAAAGTCACGTAGAAAAATAAAATAATAAATTAAATAATAGCATACGACGTTTCGATTGCAACACAAGCAATCATCATGTTGCAATCGAAACGTCGTATGCTATTAATTAATTTATTATTTTATTTTTATACGTGACTTTACCGAAAAAACCAAAGAATAATTCCTGCAGTCACGAAAGCTCCAAAATTAAGATTGATCTCATCTCTGTTTCAAAGAACAAATTTGACCTAAGGTCTACACTCATTTACCAGCTTAACATTTCCTATTGCCGTACATATACTGGAGGAAGGACCTTTGCTATTGATGCCCCCAGGGTCTGGAATGCTGTTGCCAAAAAATTGAAACTTGAGTCACTACCTATGAGATCTTCACTCAAAACTGCTCTAGAGGAGTTGTACACCCCTAGCTGCCAGTGCTATTCAGTGGCCTAAAATAAAATGTTTCGCTCCGAATGATCGCTACAAAGTATGACCTGTGTTTTGATTTAGTGTGCTGATCTTAAAGGTGCATTGAAAAATTATAATACTCCTATTGATGCAGCCAGCTATGGCTGCAAAGTTTTTGTAGTACATGTTTATGCCATTTATTGTGAAAATTCCGTCACAGTTCCTATGATTGCTTTTTCATTGCTTTCATGGCTTTATTTTGGTGATTTCGAAAAGTGTATTGGTTTAGCCATGTTTGTTTGTTGTAGTACAGAGTTAGACTGATGGCCTTAATCTAAGTTGTCTTATGGTTGTTGTTGTTGTTGTTTGACTTGCATCCCACTGGGATTTTTGCACACAGCGTTGGTGTACGGTGTTTTTTTCTGCAATATTTTGCTGTCTTTTCTTGGATTTTCTGTTTGCACTTAGTCACATATTCACTTTAAGATGTTTTTTGTTCATGTTTTTGTTTTTTGTTTGTTGCGGTTGCACCCGATTCAAGAGCCGAATGGCTCACAGGGCTATACCTAATACATGAACTTGAAACAAACTCGTCAACAAACTCAAGCACACACGAACAAAGACGCCCCCAGAGAGCCTTGAGCGGACTATCGGGGGCGAGCGCTGTAAGTGAGCACATTTGAAGGCCGGCATGATGCAGTGGGAGGTGGGGTGCGGCCAGCACCACGCCCGGCCACCTTTGTCTCCCCGATGCCGGTGTTTACTTACCGCACCAGGTGATAATATCAGACTGAATTGACATAGAGGAGGCCCCAGGTTAGGTTCAGGTTATCTTTCACCGTAGTCGTGAATAGAACCCAAGTTGCTAGGTTCTTCGCGCAGTGCTCAAGCCACTTACGCCACCACACACACACAAGCCATGCACCCGTCCTCCCAGTGCATTCTGTTTGCAGCTGACATAGGCAAGGTGCCTTGTGCTGAACTATTATTGTACCGGCACCCTGCCTCTTTGCTAAGTGGTCATGTTACGACGCGACACACTCCCGACGACGAGACACCATCACAGATATGAAACGAGACCAGGTTTCAGCTGCCGAGCTTTGGGTGCCGACAGCACGTTGTTGAATACACGCGCTGCACTCGGTGGGCTCTACGTATGCACACACACAGGTGTGTGCACTGGCAACAACAACAACAACCGCCATTCGCCACTAAGTGGCAGTGACGTCACCACGACGCTTGTGCCAGGCCATGTGCACCTTAAGGCCACGTGAAGTGTCGAACGCCCGCTGACAGGAGGTCACGGGGCAGACCCAGCAGGTGCCACGGGTCGACTGACTGAGATGACCGAGATGACTGGCTGATGCACCACCTGTGCCCCCTACTGTACCAACTTGCTGTGCTTTAGCACTGGCAACGCACGTACACACACACATACACAGCTTCGCGCTGGCAACATAGGCCAGCTTTCAGCGGAGCGCGTTAGGTGGCCTTCGGCTATCGTTTTATTGTGATTGTGACCACTGACCTCTCGTAATTAACAAAACAATCACTCCGAGTTCACCCTGAACATCTTCACTGCCAATGGCAAATATGTAACCGGGCTACTGGAAAAAGCCACGTTGTGAGGCCTGGCTTAAAACCAGACGTGTAATTTACGTGACCCAACTTTATTGATTTTTTTGCAATGGAAGTTTGTTTGCAATGTCGGAGTGAAATTGACGAGAGCTGTCATCAGGGTTGTGGCCAAGGGGCGGGCTGGTGTGACTGCCGGGGAGATAAGAGTCCACTCGTCACAATGATCGAGGTGGGATGGAGAGGTCTGGGGGGAGGGATATTCAGCAGCCAGTGCAAGCCTGCCTTCGCCCTTACCGTAAAGATGTCAACGTTGATGCACTGACGTCTCTTTTGACGTGAATGAAAATGTTCAAGAACTGGAGTGACTTAGAAACATTCTATATATGTATATTTTAACTCTGCAAACTAATCAAGTCAAGTGGAGTTTGAGGCAGCTGCAATTGGTGCAAAGGCAAGTTCGTCTTCTTTGCGTGTCCTGCCACCACGATAATATATTCACGCAGTATCGAGCACGAGATATTGCCCAGGTTTGTAGCCCGGGTGAGGTAGAGTATCCATAATAAAAGGTTTTTTTGGGGTGGTTAGATCGCGTAAATATAAATGTGTTGTTAACCCACCACCACCCGACACAGCTGATTGGTAAGGTTTGTCAAGCAAATCAAAATGGGGCAATTAGTTGCTACTTCAGCACACCGGTGTGTCAGAGCAGGGGTCGGGAACCTTTTTGACTGGGAGAGCCATAAAAGCCAAATATTTCTAAATATATTTCATTGAGAGCCATATAGTATTTTTAACGTATAATAAATTAAATATGTCTTACTTTTAATGCGACTTCTGGTCACGGGACCCGTGACCCGAGACATTTTATCTTGAAAACTAATTTCTGTTTACTTTAAAATGACACAGTATTATTAAGCAATATCACAAGTATTTTAAAATCAGTTCCAAACTGATTTTATTTTTATTTTATTTTTTTTTTTCAACTCAAAATTGTCTGGGAGCCATATGCCGTCACCGGAAGAGCCATATATGGCTCGCGAGCCATAGGTTCCCGACCGCTGTGTTAGAGAGTTCAACGTACAACGTGCACAGTTGGAGTACCGTGACAGTCTCGCTGGCGATTACAGCAACCAGCGTCATCGGGTGCTTTGCCAGAATCGTGAAGAAGTCTTCCAGGTGTGCTACGTGGCTCCTCACCGAGGCGACAGACCAACGAATAGCTCCACGGGTCTGTGCTTCACCATCAGAACCCAGTCAAGTTGTGAAGATTTGCAACAACGGCGAAGTAACGGTCTAGGCAAAATGTAACGCAGCCATTGCTCTGGTCATGAAGCAAGCCACATGGTGTTGTTGCTTAGAGCGATCGACTCACGGTCGGAAGGAAACCAGCCCGCTCGACTCTACAGCCAACGTCCTCTGCTGCAGAAACACGGGGCTCTGGAATCACCTGGCCAACTTCCGCTCTATGGGAGGTCTCTCCTACTCCTCTGCTGTCCCTGAGACTTGAAATACCTACTCCAGTGGCTGTCCGTACTGTCAACTGCCTCATCTTACTCAAGCCCGGCGTTGAGACGTCTTCTGTCGATGAACAATAGCGGCTATGAAGTCCGCTCTGTTTCCACTCCCATTGTTTCTTTGAAAATATCGCCCCACATTACATATTTTCTCGACGTGCAAGCATCGATTCCTTGCACGGCACGTTCACATGAATGTCGGCGTTTTGCATAAGGGTTAATTGGAAAGTTTGTGGTGGCTTGACGTAGCAAAGAATGGATTTGATTAAACTGTCACGTTCTTCCCCTGATGTGCAGTGCACGTGGGCCATAATCGGTGCTCTAGGGTGGCTTTAATCTCCACCGAGAATAACGTCTGTCTGGCCCCTAAACCAACTCATTCACGGCAGCCTTAACGTAATTGGTGCCCTCGGCAAACTCGGATTCGTGTGCCCCTTGTAAGGGACCGTCTGGTAATAACCCTGCCGCGTGCTGTTATTTGTGACCCTTCACGTGTCCCGTGTAGGTCTGTGTTACCCATTGTATCCACTGTAACACAGTGCAACACAGACATGCACGAGACACGCGATTAGCATGGTTGGCTACGTGTAGTGCGAAAGAAGTTTAACATACATTGTATGCATGCTTAATGCACACAATGTGGGGAGCGGGAGTGTAGCGGTTAGCGCGTTGCGCTCCGAACCCATCGACACGAGTTTGATTCCCACTCACGGCCAACACCCAGTGACGATTATCTGAATCGGTCCTGGGCCTCCCCTAGGTCGACTCAGCCTCAAATGAGTACCTGGTGTGGTGTGTAAACTTAGCCCACCCCTCGCCCCTCCACTTCTTCCCGTCTCTCCCCGACCCTTTCGTGATCCATAAGTAGCTCAATACTCAATTCTTGCACCCTCCTGTGGTCTAAATCATTCCATTCTGCCGCTGTTGGTTTAAGCTATTATCAAGCGACATGCATGAAGGGGCTATGTAAATATGAAATGAGGCAAGACACACTGCATGAACATCTGACGTCACTTCTTTATGGGCGGCACATCGCTTTCCTTGCAAGGGATTCTTCCGTATAGTGTCCAAACATGTGGAATTCCCTGAGAGTCAGGTCCGCCGAGATGGAGTTCTATACATTTCACCAGTTAACCGATTATTTTCTTCACATTTCTCCACAATGTTCAGTTAACGTCCACAATCATTTCAAACACCTGAGCTAAGCCTTTGCCGTGAAATTTAATTTATAATTTTTTCCTCCCAAAATATCCAGGACTTTAAATTTGCTCAAGCAGCACATTCCTGTGACATGGGTCAGAGACACATAGACCTCCCCCCCCCCCCCAACAAAGGACATGGAACAAAGAGAATGCGTGCTGGGAATCACACGAAGAACAACCACAAAGCTTCAGTGTGTCTCGAGAGCAGTTGGCAGTGGGCTAGGGCTGGACGCCTCGCTTGAAGGGACGAGGTAGGAATGATGAAACTGGTCATGGAATGGCAGCCAAAGGGAGGGGACACGCCCGAGGGAAGGGACTCGTTCATCGCGGCGAGCCTGTGAGCGATTGGGCTAGAACAATGGAGAGGCCCTTGATCCAGCAGTGGATAGGACATGGCAGACATTGATGATGTCTGCGATGACGATGAAGATGACGATATGATGGCAATGATGATGACACTATGACCGATGACGACGACGATAATAATGATGATGATAATGATGACAACGATGATGATGATGATGACACTGACTATGACGACAACGTTGATGACGATGAACACGACGACGATGAAGACAACGATGACGCGCCGAACTTAGTTCCTTGCCGGCGGGACGTGACGGGGGCGGGGGGGTAGGAGCACTCACTTGACGCGCAGGTTTCCCTGGTTGGGGTGGCCTTCGAAGACGGAGAGGAAGTCGTAGTCCTGCTCCAGTGCGAACGACACGAACGCGATCTGGATGCGGTCTTGCTCCGCCGCCTGCAGCGCCCACGTGCAGTTGGCCCCGTTGGGGTAGCCGAAGGGAAATCCGGGACTCTCCACGCTGCCATTGAGCCCCTTCAGCAGCCCGCCGCAGCCGTGACCTGCATGCACGCGTACACCAGAAGCAAAACGACGCTTCATTTTAACCGGTTAAGGCCCCCACTGAGATGCGTAGCTCTCTGTGCAGAAGCGACCTGGCGGTCACGAGATGATCTCTCGACGAATGTGACTCATCGCGTGGAAATGCGCAGCGGCCGAATGCTCTGAACGCGTGTTCTTGCCCCCCCACCCCAACCCACGCGCCTCCAATTAGCACGGTTGGCTACGTACGGAGCGAAAGAAGTCCAACGTACATGGACACATGTCGATTCTAAATGTGGAGGGGGCGAAAAACCCGAGGAACTGGAGAAAACTAAAAAAAGAAATCGATTGCGACCGCGGGGAGGAGACGCAAACTCCAAACATACTGTGCAGGCGTCAGGGTCGGGATCGAGCCAACGACCTCCTGTATACCAGGCGAGGTAGTTAACATCTCGCCGCACACCCACCCCACCCCACTCAAATTCCGCCCGCCAAGCCATTCAGACGATTGGGGGGGGGGGGGGGGTTCAGACAATGAGCATCCATCAGCCGGGCAGTGGTAGCTATACGCGTGGCCTGCGACCCTGCACTGTGGAGGGAGCAGCCAGGGCTGGTGGATCACCGCACGAATGACATGAAACTCTCCTAGGGGCCGTCCATAAATGACGTCACGCACCTAGGGGAGGGGGAGGTTCAGACATTTGTGACGATGTGTGACGAGGTGGGGGTTTGAGAAATGTGACGTCACATCAAAATGCGCAACTTTAAATAAATATAGACAACGCGTTCTACTTAATTAAACATACTTTTTAAGTATTAAATACGCACTACAATGACAATAGTTTAAAGCGATTTGAAGCATGTTTTATTTTCAAAATAAAAATATGGTTTGGGGGGGCAGAGCTTTGTGACGTCATATTTGAGGGGGGGGGGGGTCTCACTTTTTGTGACGTCGTGTGACGAGGGGGGGGGGTTCAAAAATCGGCCAAAATCGTGTGACGTCATTTATGGACGGCCCCCTACCGCAGCCGTCGAGGCGTCATAACCCCGTCTCGTCACGAGAATGCGGTACAACAAAAAAGCGGACCCCACCTCTGCCGTCTGCATTGGGATAGAGTGTTTTGCCTCTCGTACACGTGGGTTTTGTCCGTGTCTGTGGGTCTATGTGTGTGTCTATGGGTCTGTGTGCTTGTCTGTTGGTCTCTGCGCATCTGTGGCTATCTGTGTGCGTCTGTTGGTCTATGTGTGTGTATGTGGGCCTCTGTGTGTGTCTGTGGGTCTCTAACTCTCTATGCATAGCTGTAAGTCTCTGTGCGTGTCTATGGGTTTCTGTGCGTGTCTGTGGGTCTCTCTGTTAGTCTGCGGGGGGGGGGGGGTATCTATCCGTGAGTCAATAAAAATAATGATGAATCCTTGATTCTTTTCGGAACGCAGTCACAGGGTTCACATTTTCACTCCCACCACGACGTTCCCGAGGCGTTCCGGCCCATTCCCACCACTGGCCGTGACCAGATCACAGAAACGGTGGGTGAACCGCTTACTCGCACACGCACGAGCGAACACGATGCTCGCTCTCGATCATTCGTTAGGCGCGCTCTTTCCGAAAGGGAAACTCCAGCCTGCACCATCTCCACGGCCACACACACTCACACGCGAGAGTGTTCCGTCGGGCAATTGCTCTTGCTTTGTTGACTGGGTGCACGTGTGAGCAATAACCATATCAGACGTGAGTTCATCTGATCGGCGTAATCATTGGTTCACCAGCTGCTGGTGACCCTCAACCAGTGTTCATGTCGCCACACGTCATGGTGCACGTGCTTCTGACTCCGAGAGGAGTATCGCCTCCGATCAGGACAGTTGGCTACGTACGGTGCGAAAGAAATTCAACGTACATGCATGCATGCGTACGCAATGGTATAATTAAAACAGAACATCGTAGGGTTTTGTCCTGTAAATGGGAAAAACACCTCTCTGTGTCACAAACGGCTCGGGTTTTGTCGCAAGAGCCTTTGACTGGGGAATGTTTGTGGCCTCATTGCGCCCTTAATTAGTCTCCAGAAGTCATTTAGCTCGCGATATTATTATCCCCCAGCAGTATGTTTGGCGAACTGTTATGAAGCTGCAATGTGCCTCCACGTCTCAATAAGTTGAGCAAAGTTGCGCCAGTGGTTGGAAATCCCTACATTCCAGTAGCAGGAGGGAGGGATTTCAAGATGATAATAAGTAATATTTAAAAATACTTTTAAAAAAACACGCTTTAATTAAATGTACCGTTCTAGTAATGACAGAACTCCACGACTCCAAGAAGTGGGCCCGAAGCTTGCCATAACGTAAGGGGACGTGGTGATTTACAGCCAACGTCAGTTGAGCGTGGACAATTAGACACAAGCCGAAACATAACATTCAAAAAATAATGTTTAAAAAATTATACTTATTTTTAATGATAGAACATAGTATTGTCATCAGTATGATGTACGTATACCAAGTTTGTAGTCGATACCACATTGTAAAGTGGGTTAAAATTGAGTTACAAGAGTTGAGGATACGACAACAGCAACTGACAGAGTGAGTTAATAGAAAGCGTGTAAAATAAAAATAAGAACTATTTCAAGTTGTAACGTGCCACACAGGGTTCGCTCGCTCGAGCACACAGAGAGAACGACGACTCGGAGGCGATATGAAGGGCTGCACATTGCAATGTTTCAGTGTGAAAAGCCACTCTCGACCTCACGTCTCTCTGAGAGGAGACAGAGAAACATCGCGAGCGAAGGCAATGATGATGCGCGTAACAGCATCGCCGTCCACAGTGATGTCAACACAATACGCTCGGCCAATGATTGTTTTTAGTTAGGTATTATTTTATTCAAGAACCCCCCCCCAAAAAAAACACACACAACGCAGAAATCCGGGATGGAAACCTGACCGCGGACTATAATGGGTGTCTCCCTCTCATTAGCGAAGCTTCGAACTGGTGTGCGACAGCCCCTGGATTAACAGCCCAAGATGACAAAACCACGCTCACGAGATAACGCTACATAAATAATTCGCGCCGTTCTCTAGAAAATATGTTACACAGATTAAAAAAATAAGCAGACAAAACGTCTCCTTCCACGTACAATTCGTTGTGTTTTTTTTTTCAAACATCCCATTAGCCGCACGGCCTTCTGACTGCTGATGAGACGGTGCATGTTAAAACGACCCTGAGTTTTGCTTTTGAGTTGCCCATTGATGCTGAGATTACGCCTTGCGGCTGACCGAAAGATGCAGAGAACGACGTGCTTCTTTTCGTTCCACGCATTAAAGGCAGAAATGCAAAAGAGGCGCAATTTGCCTGCTTATTTATTTTCTACATCTCCGCGATAAGAGCCGCATTATTTGTTTGCCGTGCATGCTTCGTCGCTAAATAGGCGTGCATTCCTTAAATAGTCGAACGCTATCTCGGATTATGCGACGGACAATAACATTTACACGGCGGTTGTCACACGTGTAAACACTCGCACACCTACGCGCATCGGCGTGACAAATGCAGCCCTATTAGCAGCCTTTAACACAACTTACATGGTCAATAGCATACCAATGGACCCAATACGTCAATGACACGGCCACACTGCGCTGCACAAACCATTCATTCTTTTTTTTCCTACGGCCATTTGATTGAACTCATGGGACTGATGCCTCTTCACGCAGAATATGAAATGTACGCACTTTGCTTGTGGCGCATCTTGGATGGTGGTGTTGGTGGTTCTTGTGGAGGCTCTGAGAGTGTTGTGTTGTCTTCGTGCCTGTGTCTCGGTGAGTGTGTGTGAGTGTTCACGCGTGTCTCTGCATGTATCTCGATATTTATCTCCGTGTTTCTGTGTCTCTGTGCGTGTCTCCATATCTCTGTGTTTACCGGAGAGTGCACATCTAAATGCCTCCGCATCACGACAGTGACATCGCTGTTATATTCTAAAAACGAAACTAACCTATTTTTATTTTAACAGGTAAGGCACACTGGGCAATTTAGCTGAAACAACCTGGTCATAAGTGATAGCTCAACAACGTGGCTAATCATGTCGACATTTATAGCAGTAGCCAAACGCTCTAAACGCATGCTTCTCAATGTAGAGGGAAAAAACGGAGGACCCGGAAAAAAAAATCCACGCGATCACAGGGAGAGCATGCAAACTCCAAATATACAGGCGTCAGGATCAGGGTCCGAACTCACGACCTCCTGTAAAACCGGCGAGGTCGTTAACATCTCCTCACCGTGGCACCCCAATCAGTCTCCGGCTAATGATTCATATTCAAATGAGCACAGGGAAGTGCTCATCTCTCGTGCCATTACATAGCCAGTGGTGGCAAATCCTGACTTGTATATTGGGGCCAGTCTCATTATTACAACCACTCTCTTGACTTCTGCCAAAGTGGGTCTCATTTAACTCACCCATAACAGGAACGAGGGGATGATCTAACTCATGACTGGGATTTGAACTTGTAACCTTAGCGTGAGACGAATGCTCTGCCACTAGTCTGACATTTTTGTCCATCAACCAAATAAAAAAGTTAAAACGCTATTTTAAAAAAAATGTCAAATTGCCACTGGGTTTCCGACCATTCCCATCAATGATTCTAATCCATTGCCACAAATGTTTCATTCCCAAGAAATTGGCCTACCTCTCAAACACCCCCCCGCCCCCACTAACCAAGCCCCTTTATCTCGGCAGCAGCAGTGGCTGCATCGGCCCACAGGCTCTGCCTTTTCTAAAACTTGTCACGGTTTTATATTTAAGTCCCCCCCCAAAAAAAACGTCAAACACACGGCCGAGAGTGCGAATGAAATTTGTTTGCATTTGGCATGAAATGTGTCAAGTTGCAGCGGGAAACATGAGCGATGCTGCCCAGCCTTCGGCCACGAACCCGACGCTCAGCTTTGTGTCTCCGCACAACACAAGCTGTCCAGGACAGCTTTTCCAGTCAATGTCCGCTGGCTGTAACGGGAGAGTGTCCATCAAATCGGCGCAAGGATAAACAAGTAAAATGGGCGTTTCATCGCGCGGCGTGCGCTTGTGAACACGAGGCAGTATTCATCTCCGCTGGTGGATCTGAACCAGCGGTGACAATTCCATATGCGCGGTCGGCCACCGTACGGTGTGAAAGAAATTCAACGTACGCATATACATATGTAATAAAAGGACTCGAACACTTCTTTCTGTCTTCGTGTCTTTATTCAGGTTCACGTCTTTACCCACACGGCACTCTGTTATAACTCCTGTATTTGTAGCCCCCGGCTATTCACTGCTATTATAGCTTCCTCACCCCTCTGACTCTCTGCTTCATCTACTGTAACCTCCTCCCTGCAGACTTGCTGCTACCCCTATGTGCAGACCCTCTGGCTGTCACTGTATGCAGACCCGCTGCCCACTCTCTCTGTGCAGCCCCGCTGCTGACTGCAGCCTCCTCGCTGCTTCGGGTCGGTCACCGCTGGCCAACGGTGCCGATCCTCGCTCCCCCCGTGTTCGTGGCGATCTCGCTACACCCCGCTTCGCCCTTCGTGGCCTTCCTCTGTTCCTGGTTCCCCGTCACTCCCCCTGCTCTTCCGGTTCCCCTCCTTCTATACTCAACCCCTCTCCCCCCACGTGACCTAACTCCTCCCCCCCTGACGGCACCTCAGAAGGGCCGTTTACAACCGCATTACATCACCCTCCCCCCTAAAGAAAATCCAGCCGACCTCGGCTGAATTGCAACCTGAAAAGCAATGCGGGTGTAAAGGGCCAACACGCAAAAAGACACGAAGCATTGAAGAACATTATAACAATAACACAACACAACACAATCTAACGAAACGTGAGGGATTTCGAGCGAGTACGGGTAGCCGGGCCGTCCCGGACGGTCGGCGGCCCACCCGCCGAGCGGGAACGTGGAAGGGTTTTAGGGGCGACGGGCGCAAGTTCTTCCGTCGCCATTGGAGGCCCGCCACTGTCCCGCTCGCGTCCAGAAACATCCCGTACTCGCGTCCGCGGAGGGATAGGAAGAGCTGCAGGTCCCGTGGGTTCTGCGGCTCCGGTCGGCGTCCCACAAGCGGAAGGTCCTCCTCCCTGCGCTGTCACGGCCGGCTTGTCTGTGAAGGGTACGACAGGCGCTCTCGCAAGGTCAGCAGACACAGGCAAGGGCGAGTCGGCAGCAACAGACCCCGGCAAGGCAACTTGGGGAGATGACGCATCCGGCCGTGGGGCAATGTATGGCTTCAACCGGGACGTGTGCACGAACCAACGCCGTGCACCAACCTGAACACGCGCCGACTGTGGGTTGGGAACCTCAATGAGGCGGACCGGACCCTGCCAAGGTCGATGTAATTTAGGAGATGTACCTGGCCGCACCTGTGGGCAATGAAGCCAGGCCAGGTCCCCCTTTTTCCAGGGACACTCCCCCTTTGAACGTCGGGCACACCGCTCATTCCTGGCCTGAGCCTTGGCAGTAGCCATGCGGGCATTTTCCCTCGCCTCAGCGACACGCCGAACGTTGTCCTTAATATACTCAGGAAGAGGCTTAACAGGCCCCCTCGCACCGGTTCCCAACTGGTCATGAATCGGCGGCACGTTCTCACGGCCGTACATAAGGAAAAACGGCGAGTATCCAGTAGCCGCGTGCGGCGTCATGCGATACGCCGAAAGCACCCTAGGGATATGCAAATCCCAATCAGATTGGTTTTCCCCGACTGTATGGCACAGCATGGCGGACAGAGTCCGATTCAACCGTTCCACCATACCATCCGTTTGCGGGTGGTAGGGGGACGTCCGTATCTTTTTAGTTCCAAGAGCCGCACACACCTCCCCCAACAATTTAGACGAAAAGTTACGTCCCTGATCCGTAAGGAGCCTCTCCGGAGCCCCTTTGTCCATTACATACCCAAATAGAAAGGCGTCCGTGATAGACGCCGCTGACTGGTCAGGCAAGGGCCAGGCCATCGGCCAGCGAGAGAGGTACTCCACCCCCACCAGTAAATACTTATTCCCTTTAGCTGATGGCGGAAAGGGTCCCAAAATATCTAACGCCACCAACTCATTAACCCGAGATACTTTAATCGATTGTATCGGCGGAACATATGGATGTTTAGGCGGCTTACGGCGGGCACAATCGGGACACGCGCGAACGTGACCGACGACATCCGTCGTCATGCCGTGCCAATAATAGTCTCGTTGCAGCGTCAATAGGGTTTTCTGCACCCCCAGGTGTAAAAGTGTGTCACAGTGCAAAGATCGAATCAACTCATAGCGCAATGACGCAGGCACAACGAGACGCCAGTGTTCCTGTATCCCTTCCCTCCACATCAGTAACCCATCTCGGAGAGCAGTTTCCGAATTACCACCCGCACCGACTTCCTTACCCGCCTTCTCCGTTCGTTTCCGTAACGACACCAAAGAATCGTCCAACATTTGCTCCCGAATCCACACAGACCTTGGAAGACGCAAAATCCCGTCAGCCGGTCCCCCTTCAACCGGTCCCGGTGTAAGCGGAGGTTCGAGAACATCCACTGCCCGCGCGACAGGTTGAGGGGGGGGCTGAGCCGGTCCACACCTATGCGTCCCCGACGCACACGCACAAGGGGATTGTTGCGGCAACCTGGACAGTGCGTCCGCGTTAGCGTGACGCACACCCTTCCGATGGTGAATTTGGAAGGAGAATTCTTGCAACGTGTCCAGCCATCTCGCCAATTGTCCGGATGGCTGGTCCATCTTAAGAGCGTACTGCAAGGCCGCATGGTCCGTTCGGACAATAAACGACCGACCGTACAGATACGGTCGAAATTGGCGGAGAAAATACACAATAGCCAAAAGTTCCCTGCGAGTGACGCAGTAACGAGTTTCCGCGGGAGACAAAACCCGACTCCCGTACGCCACCACACGCTCAACACCACCTTTTGACTGGGACAACACCGCCCCAATCCCGGTGTCACTCGCATCAGTATCCAGAATGAAGGGATGTTCAAAATCCGGATAATCCAACGTCGGCGCAGTAGCCAGTAGGTCGCGCAGGCTCCGAAACGCCGCCTCCTCCGGCGGTCCCCACACAAATTTGTGCACCTTCCCAGTAAGGAGATGCAAAGGCCTGGCGATAGTAGCGAAATTCGGAACAAACCTCCGGTAATATGAGGCGAACCCCAAAAACCGACGCACATCACCCACCGTGGCGGGGGTTGCCCAATCCCGGACACACGCAGTTTTCTCTGGATCCGTGGCCACCCCGTCCGCACTAACAATATGTCCCAAGTATCGAACGGAACGTTGCAGTAGATGACATTTCTTAGGCTTGAATTTCAAATTAGCAGAACGCATTCTGGCAAAAACGGCCTCCAACCGCAATAAATGCTCATCAAATGTGCGGCTGAAGACAATAATATCATCTAAATAAATGAGACATGTCTCCCACTGCAACCCCGTCAATACCAACTCCATCAATCTCTGAAAGGTGGCAGGGGCTGCATTCAACCCCATCGGCAGACAGTTAAATTGGAACAACCCCTGCGGCGTACGGAACGCTGTCTTTTCCCGCGAGGGCTCGTCAAGGGGAAGCTGCCAGAAGCCCGAAGAGAGATCTAGCGTTGAAAAAAACTTAGCCCCTGACAAGGCGTCGAGAGAATCGTCCATACGCGGCAGGGGATACGCATCTGCCACCGACACTTTATTTAACTTCCGAAAATCCACACAAAATCGTAATTTACCATCTTTCTTTTTAACCAACACGACAGGCGCACCCCACGGGCTATTAGACGGAGATATAATATCCGCTTTCAACATGTCTTCCACTGCCCCTCGAACGTGCTCACGCTCAGCCGGACTCATCCGACGCGAGTTCAAGCGGATAGGGGCCGCGTCCCCCGTTTCGATGTGATGAGAGAGCAGCGAGGTGCGTCCCAAGTCCAAATCGTCCGAGCTAAACACATCGGAATAGCTCGCTAATAATTTATGAATCGCACAACGCTGCTCAGCGGAAAGGGCCGAATTTTCCGCACATAATTCGGTGATCCAACGATCGTCCACCCCTCCGTCGTGTGAAACACCACCCACCAGCCCCCCGTCCGGAATGTCACTCTGAGCCGTAAACGCCGTAGTGGCGTGTGCCACAACGGTACCAGCCGGCACACACACGCTTTCAGAAGTCGCATTTAACACCTGCAAAAACGGGCGCTGATCCGGACGGACAATGGTTTGCGCCCCCACCAGTGCCAATCCGCCCGTAACAGCGGCGGACGGCGACAGCAAAATTCCACAAGCACTCTGCCGACCCGGAACCGGCTTCCGGTATCGTAGGGGAATGAGCATCTGCGAGCCAGGTGGAATATCAACTGAAACTTCCGATAACGCCTGCACCTGGGCAACCGGAGCCGGTCGCCCCCAGGTGGACTGTAAAAACGCCAATTTGCGGCCCCCTGGCAGTTCAATGCAATTTTCATTGATTCTAATTAAAATGGGCATCTTAGCCAAAAAATCCGTGCCCAACAAGCAAGGAACCGCCAGGGACCTCGAAATTAACACAACGCCCGAGGCCGAGACCCCCCCGATAGAAATATTAGCGTCCACCTGTCCCACGATGCCCATACTACCCCCGTTCGCAGCGATGCAGGAAGCGTAAGCCGGCCTCACGGCCCCCGGTGGGATGTTCAAAAGATGGAATATGACATCCGAAATAATGGTCGCGAACGCCCCGGAATCCACCAAAATACGCACGTCCACCCCTTGGATCGACCCCGGTACAGTGGACGAACCTGTAGCGGCCGCGACAACCCGCCGAGCCAACTTACGCCACTGCGTTATCGAGCGACAAGGCGCAGATACTGGCCTCCCATATTTTAGAACATCCGCGTCGCACAACAACGGCGATGAGTGAGGTGTCAGGCCTTGCCGGGTGTCTGGTGCGCACCGACTTGCCTGTGCCGGAGGGTCTTTCTTTGGGACGTCCGCGATCGAGGCCTCCTGCTGGGGCGGCCCCGGAACCCGGGCCCAGCAGTCCCTGGCATAGTGGCCCCGACGGCCGCAGCGGAAACAGTCGACGTCGGGTCGGCGCGCAGCAGGCACCCCGTCCCGACGTGGCCGCGCCGGCGGCGGAGCCCGCGGCCCCGGCTCGCTTCGAGCCGGCCACGGAGTGGAGGCGGCCGACAGCTCCTTTGGGCCGGTCGCATCCGGCACGTACACGGCCTTTGTAGGGTCCCACCCTACGGCCCCCCCATCGACGACAGGACCGCCCGTCCACGCCGTGACTTGTTTCCAGCGGCGGAGATTGAACTGGGCGTCCAAACACTTAGCCGCGGTCCGGGACGTGAGTTTCTCGTGACCGCAAGCCGGCATAGGAATGCCCAGATCCCGGGATAACTCCAACATCTTCCCCAAGATGAGAGGTTCCAGCAGGTCAGGCTCCGTCTCCGGGTAAGCGGCCATCGCGAGTTCCAGCACGGCGCCCCTGTACGCTACAGGCGACTCCTCCGGTGCGCGTTGCCGCTGCACGAAGCGGCGATGGGCGTCATCCGGTGGCTCGTACGCGTCCGCCATTTCGTCGAACACTCCACGCAATGTTTTCTTCTTCGCAGCTTTTATAGAGCGAAAAAAACGAACAGACTCATCGTCAAGGAGAGTCGGAAGCACCTCCAGCGCCTCGGCGTCCGTCCACCTTGCCGTTCGTACCGCCGCCAAAAATCGACAAGCGAACGCACTCCAATCGCCCCCGATGGAGAACTCCTTAACAGTTGTAAGGTGACGACTGCGGCTCCTTGGCCTGCTTCCGTCCGTCACCGACTCTTCCGGCGGCAAGTTCAGCAAGGCGTCGCAACGCGGTGTCGCCAAGATGGCGGACGATCTTCGTGGCGGCCCCAAGATGGCGGCTTCCCGCCTTCCGTGGTGCGCCACGCCCAAGATGGCGTCTTCACGCCGCGTGGTCGATGGCGGCGCCATCGAAGACGACCCGGGCTCCTGCCGATCACCACCATCACCTTCCAACGCCGCCCTTGGCGTGACAAGGTCACACAACTCCGTGATGATGGTTTTTAGGGTCGCCAGTTGCTCCGCCATCCGGGTCCATCTTAAATCTTCGTCCTTCAACGCAGATGGGTCGGGCGCAGCGGCAACCTCCTCCACACCCGGGCCCTCACGGATCTCTCCCTCCGCCGAAGTGAAGCCGACCTCAGGAGGAAGATCGTCGTCGTCCGATGATGAAGCCGACGCCGGAGATGGGATATTCTTCTTCCTCAGTTGTTTCGCCATGCCGTTTCACTTCTGACTCCAGTGTAATAAAAGGACTCGAACACTTCTTTCTGTCTTCGTGTCTTTATTCAGGTTCACGTCTTTACCCACACGGCACTCTGTTATAACTCCTGTATTTGTAGCCCCCGGCTATTCACTGCTATTATAGCTTCCTCACCCCTCTGACTCTCTGCTTCATCTACTGTAACCTCCTCCCTGCAGACTTGCTGCTACCCCTATGTGCAGACCCTCTGGCTGTCACTGTATGCAGACCCGCTGCCCACTCTCTCTGTGCAGCCCCGCTGCTGACTGCAGCCTCCTCGCTGCTTCGGGTCGGTCACCGCTGGCCAACGGTGCCGATCCTCGCTCTCCCCGTGTTCGTGGCGATCTCGCCACACCCCGCTTCGCCCTTCGTGGCCTTCCTCTGTTCCTGGTTCCCCGTCACTCCCCCTGCTCTTCCGGTTCCCCTCCTTCTATACTCAACCCCTCTCCCCCCACGTGACCTAACTCCTCCCCCCCTGACGGCACCTCAGAAGGGCCGTTTACAACCGCATTACACATACAAGGCAGGGTTGAGGCTCTTTGTTAAACAACCACTGTTACATTTTGACTTGAAACTTTCGTGACTGCAGAATTTTCTTTTTTCTCTTTTTCTCCGCCTGATGAAGACCGCTTGTGTTGTGATCGAAACGTCGTGGGTGTTTTGCTTTCATTTTTTTATTATTATTTTTATTTATTTTTACTATTTGTATCCAATTTATTATTTTATTATTTTCAATTTTTTTGTTTTTTTTCCATCTATTCTACTTTACCGAAAAAACTAAGAACATGAACCACTGTTCACTTAACATCACCTCATGCGGCATCACTCGATCTGCCTGTGACGCTGACGCTCGCCTGGTGATGTCATTTTATCGACCCATCTTCCCCTCTGGGAGATGATTGTCCCGGTGTAACAGGCCATAGTATACCCACAGGCCATAGTATACCCGGGGTTAAAACGGCCTAGGCTAGATTATACCCGGGTATATTATGGCCTAGGCCAATTTATACTCTGGGGTATATTATGGCCTGGGCCAAATTATGCCCCTCTCGGCCAAATCATACCCTCATGATAGTAATAGTGTTGAGCGATATACACATTAATTACTCAATTTTTCCAACATTTTATTTAAAACTGTAAACACATAGACTTTGATTGCTTCAACCAGAAAAACTTGAATAATAACCCTAACCCTAAAAATGCTTTAATTGATCAAATTGAGATTCTTACTTCCATTTATACGCTTTTTAGATATCGATTGAAGTTTGTTGTCGGCTGTTCTCTGTATGGATAATTGCCTTTGAACTTTCACACGGGGCATCTTCTGGCCTGGAGGAGGGGTATGGTCTGGCCCAGTCTAGTTTAAACCCCCGGGTACAGTTTAGCCTCCGACACTTCATCCCCCCAGGTATACTCTGGCCTGGGCCAAACTATACCCGGGTTTAATCGGGGCAGGTGGTTATTTTAGCCTGTCACACCGGGTCGACCACGAACCGAGATTTCAACTCGGAAGCTTCTCAAGTTTCGAATTTGCGACCCCACGTCTCTGTCATGGAACCACCATGAAGCATGTCACGTGACACTCAAATGCTCAATCAATTCAGATTAACACTCAAACATCAACTGATGAACGCCAGGCAGGCGTGCAGCCTATCACGTGACACAGCACGTTTATCTATACTCGCACAAATTATATTCCATTTCGTTATTGGCTTCTATATTTCGAGAGAGAAAAAATTCCCAAACGAAAAGAATCCTGACAGCAGACCCACGTGCGATTTTTCCAGACGCTATTTTATACACCAGTAGACACGACTTAGTTCAGCGGGCTGCCCAATTACACGGATTTGCTCCTTGTCTCTTTGTCACGTGGCGCTCTTTCCTACACGGCACCTAATCTAATAAAAAAAACAAATCCCATTTATAGACATTTCACATTCGTATCTATGTAAGTTTAACTTATTTTGCACTGTGCGGGGGGGGGGGGGGCAACACAAGGAGCAGTTCTAAATGAATGAGTTTTCAATCTCGAGCATGTCGTGGCAGAGCGGTTACCGCACTGCATTGTCAACCTCAAGCAAGATGAGTTCAATTCCCAGCCGCAGCTAACATCAGTGGCGAGTGACTCAAACAGTCTTAAACACTCCCCCCCATTCCTTTTCCAACTCAGAGTGATGAAGTATGGTCAAAACAATGCTCGTGACAGACACGGTGTGGGGAATCCTTCATCCAGCAGTGGATCGACAGAGGCATGTAAAATATGTTTTATTTAGTGATACTGAATACGTGAACAATATGGGCCGTTCTGCCATGGCAGTTTGATTTATGGCCACGGCTAACCCCAGTGAGGAGTGATATCCGTAACGGTCCTGGCCCCACCGTCACCTGCGACCGTCTGGAATGCTCTTCCTTCCGATGCTAAGAAGCCACTGGGAGCTATGCACTTTTAAATAATCTCGATTGAAAGGTCATTTATTTAAAACAGCTTCTTGTGTTTAGTTTGCATGTCCTCCCCGCGGTCGGCTATATACATTGCGAAATAAGTTCAACATACATACATACGTGCACACCAGGCACGTGCGGTCAGCGGAGGCAGTGGAGGCACAGCCTCACCTGTCATACTCCAATGAAAATAGCTGTTACGAAAATAATAATTAAATTAAATAAATTATTAAGATTTTTCCACGGATCTGTGTTATAAATGTCATTTCTGTACGATTCCAATCATTTTTATAGTCAAACTCGCCAAATTTGCGGAGCTCTGCTGCAAATACAGGAAGAGACGAGAGGTGAGGCAGCGACGAGCTCAGCCTCCCCTCTGATTGCGCAACCCCTCAGTAGCTGGATGGAGCGCGGCAATAAGCGCGTGCCTGTCACTATCTCAGTATGTCACCAATGTAATGTTTGTAGACCCCTTCATTTCATGTCCTCGCCTTCCATACTCCAGGTAACTTATTTCAAGTATGTGTATAAAAATATATTTAGGCTCGCTGGTTTCGTCATGAAACTGCAATGAAAAAGCACCAGGGGAAGCAGCTATCACATCTGCCTCACGCCCCCTCCGTGAGGACCACGCCCCCCTCAGTGTGTGAATCGGGCTCTGACACGAGCCAGTGTCTCACCAGCCATTGACCTCACCGCACGTCACTGGTGCACAGACCTACCCGCATTGACCTGTATGCTGAAGGATGGCCAAACGAAGCCTCGTGAACAACAACGTGTGACGCAGCCATCATCTTGGATTATAGCACTTGGCAAAGTTTGACTCTGACCACTGCCAGGTTTGAATGACTCAGCCCATCACGTGCCTGGGCCAATAAACAAAAAATAAATGACAATTTATGAGAAAACAACAATGTGCATGCTAAAAATGTCGCCCCATCACCATCGTCAGAATTAGGAAAATACTACTACACTACATCAATACTGACACTTCCGCTCATGACAATTGCTGTCAAGAACCAGTCACTGTATCTTTAACTCATATTCGTCTGTATGTAATCGATTTGCTTAAAACGGTGCAGCCATTATAGATTCTACAGGCATCCTGTGAGGGTGGGGAATTTTTTTTCTTCCAATTTCTTGAAATAAAACTGTGACTCACAAATTCTGAAAAAACACATCGTGACTGGAATTTATTATTGTTCTTGCAAATATGAATCTGAAAGTTGCACTGTGCTGATATTTATGTTAGGACCTGGTTTATTCCATCAAGCAAACGTCTCATCTGGCTGTCGCCTGATGAGGCTGGTTCTGGTTACAGGTGAAACGTAGTACTCGAATTGTAAATGTTGTGGGTTTACTATCCAACACGCCAATGTGGTGATCTCGTAACTAATTGGCATGTTTCGATTTAAAGCTTTCGTGACTGCAGGGATTCATCTTCTTGGTTCTTTCGGTAAAGCCACGTAGAAGGGAAATTCTAATACAATAATAAAAAAAAACATAATAAAATAATATAATAAAATAATATAATATTGTTTTATTACTTTTCATTATTTTATTATTTCTCTTCTACGTGACGAAAAAACAAGAAGATAATTGGCATGTTTTGTTTACGTGACAAACCTTAGTAATTGGCTGTGTCGGGTTGCGGCGGATCTAACAACACAATCATATTTATGCAATCTAACTAAAAAAACAACTCTATTCTGGATAACATTGGTCGCGAAAGCCTAAGTGTTAAACTGGTCTCATCTGCTGCAACCCACCTCAATTAATTTTCTATTCCAAACTTCCAACTTGCTTAAGTTGTGCTGCGATTAATTTTCACACGTGCCTATACTCGACGGGCAGAAGGTTAATTTCCAAACATTGGCAGAGTGTTTTCATCCCGTACTTCTATAAATACTTGCAATAAATTGCCGGATGTGTCTGCTTCTAAACTGCCACAGCACGACGAACTGCTAGACCAATGACAGAATAATGATATGACAATACAATGATGCGGGGGGGGGGGGGTAAGCTCGTATGCAAATGTAATTATTAAGGCCACAATCTACCTGTCGAAATACCTTGGTTTCGGAGGCATTTCTGTTATTGCTGTTCATATTGGCATCAATCACAAACGTAATTACTTTGGACAACAT
Organism: Lethenteron reissneri; assembly: GCF_015708825.2. Lineage (NCBI taxonomy): Eukaryota > Metazoa > Chordata > Hyperoartia > Petromyzontiformes > Petromyzontidae > Lethenteron > Lethenteron reissneri. The sequence goes on from NC_083821.1 coordinate 10,264,946, forward strand.
TGCCCGATGGATGAGTGATGATCTCGCTGACTGTTTGAGAGGCACGGATATAATTCCCCGTGTAAGATTTAGATTCTACTTCCACGGGATATTCCCCGACAAAAACAAAGACAGCACGGAAATAGAGGCATCAACAGGTGTCAGTAAAGGTTGCCACGTTTGCAGATTAATACAAAATCTGCGTATTCAAATTTACACCCTGTGCCCTATTTTATATAAAAGTCAAACATTTTTCTGATGCCTCGCGATAACCGGACTTCATTTTATCAAAGCATGGGGCTTGTAAAACATTTGACAGTCCCATCAATCACGCTGACATATTTATTATGAGTCTAATCAAGAGCAGAGGGTAGTGATGGGGTGCTGGTGATGTTGGGCAGGAAAAAAAATGCTTGCCTGTGCTTTATGATTTCGTAGGAAACATATTATTACCAAGGTACAGTATATCCATACACGTTTATATGATAGGCATTATAATAATGATTAACACGAATATGTGAATTTTTTAAAGATTAACCTTAGAGTGCTCAGACCAAGAGAGTCAAGAGAATCATTTTCCTCTTGGGAGCTGTTGTATACTCGACGTAACCATTGCATGCTCTACAAAAGTCGGGTGGTTTATTTTGGTGCGCGCGGGAATCTGTTTCCCGATAAATCCCCAGCACAAGAACTAAACTGTTCTTTCCTTACGCAACACATAAGAGATGAAAACAACGGACGGAGGTCTTCTGGCGTCATTCAGGAGTCTCGCACAGCGGAAAAACGCGTGGCGTTTACATCGCTTCCACTGGGGGCTCGTCGGAGCTCGTCATTCATCCGCACGCAATTGCCGCGCGAACATTTGCAAGGTAAGCGCAGTCAATGGTGGCTGGGCTGAGACCTTCAACTCCGCTTTAAATAAGAACCTGGCCTCAATCTCTGCCAATGTAAACTTGGATGCGAGCTCCACTGAGCCACTTGGTCAATCTTAACCCTCTCAAGGCTCCATCATTGAGCCACACCCAGCTACAGATCCACAACGTAGAGACCGCAGAATTATACAGGACAGGGAGACCAGAGCTAAGCAACAGTGTGCTGACGTTAACGACAGTGGACAGGGAAAATAGTGTGATAATAATGCGGTAATTATGTTTTTGATCAGCCATTGAATAGATAATTATTATTATCCTGAAAACTTAATATGAGCCTTTACATTCTAATGCTGACCTCAAATAGTAATCTAAATGGCTTTGTAGCGCAGCTCAAAGAGTAATTCATCACCGTTTATTGTCAGAGTGATTTCCTCGCTACATTTAATTGAAAAATTACGTAATTATAGGCGTGAATGAAAACATGGAATTGCCGCATTTTTGTGAGTGGTGCTGCATAGGTGGTGTTTGTGTGACTATTACTGTGTTCAACATCAATAATAGCAAGCATTGCAACTAAAAATATTCCTGCAAAATGTTCACCCAAAAACGTGCCCGTTGTATAGGCCAGTTCGTGCACATTTATCCCAATTCGAAGACAGAATTTACAATTATGATGATTAATTGTTTAAAGTAACACTGCATTCTCGCTGACACGCCACGCCTGTCGCTCGAGAGCTCAGCACAAATTCGTTTCCTGATTTGGGTCTCTAACTCAGCCCAATCGGCCCACGGTGATTTGAATTCGAAAAGCGCCACCGGGGCCGAGATTGGAAGAAGAAGAAGAAAAATATATACACCATGCAATCAGGCCCACCCACTCCTGCGTGTGTGATGGAGAACCAGCAGATGCACCGTGGCAATGGCGTAAGGAATGGCTCAATAAACAATTCAACGAGAAATGTGACTCCGCAGGCATTTCCGTTGCTCCGACATTGACCCGTTGGTGTTATCCCTTTTTGTTTAAATGGTATCAAAGTGGTTTCCCAAAGCACCCACTTAACGCGATGATGATGATGCGTTTCACTTAAAAAAGGAAGACGCCGAAGCGACTGTTTGGCAACCGGGTCCACCGCTCTCTGATATCAATCGCGTCCGGGGTTTGCCACGGGCCGTGGACTTCTTCATCTCACTTTGTCCACCCACATCGCTGTGAGTTAAAACATTTCTTATTTTATTTTACCAGGTAAGGCCCACTCAGCTACATAGCTCTTTTTCAGATGCAACCTGGCCATCACAAATGATAGCTCAACGAAGTGGCTTATCACGTGGAAATGTGTAGCAGCCAAACACTCGAAACGCCACGCTGATTCTAAATGTGGAGGGAAAAACCGGAGGACCCGGAGAAAAATCCACGCAACCACGGGGACAACATGCAAACTCCACATATACAGGCTTAAAGGTCAGAATCGAACCCACGACCTCCTGCATACCAGGCGAGGTATTCAACATCTCGTGCCACTGTGGCGCATCTCGCCACAGTGGCTCAAGATGCGACTACTCACGTCTGTCACTTTCATCCGTTCAATATCACTGAAATCCGCAATCGCATTTCACTTTCGGCCACCAAACTCCTGGTTAATGCCCCGATATTCTTGGGTCTTTCGGTAAAGTCACGGAGATAGGTTCAAAGAAAATAACAAAAAACTACGACGTTTCGATCGCAACACAAGCGGTCGTCTTCAGGAAACTGGGGGGTTAGATTCCAATGCAAACTGTTTACAAGGGTTTGAAATGGCCGGAGCCCAAATTTCAGCAGCCAATGATAATGCAAGCGGTGGGCAGCCAATCCGACGGTGGTTGGTTTTCCACCAATCAAAGGGCTGCCAGCTGAAAATTAGCATGTTAATGAGAGATTAGAATTCTTACTTTCACGAAAGCTTTAAGTCAACAATGCTCCGACCTTTACCCGGTCTGGACTACATCAATTATCTTCCTCTTGGTCTGCCTGCCTATGCTCTCACTCCCCTCCCAACAAATTTGCAATGCTTCCGTGCGCGTAATTTTCAATCCCCCATTTAATTGTCACACATCGCCTCTCCTCCTTCAACTCCACCGTATTCCCGTTAGTCCACGCTGCTGTCTTTTTAAATACCCGACGGTCGTCTTCAAATCACTCCGTGGCTTCACCCCACTTCATCTCGCCTCTCTCATCTCCGTCCAGGTCCCCTCCTCTCGTCCTCTTCGTTCCTAATCTCCTCCCTGTCTCTGTCTCTCCTTCTCCCTATGCCCAATCCCCTGTACGGTCCTTCTCTTGTACATTGAGCAGCACTGCGCATAGACTCGGCACTGCCCATAGACTCAGCACTGCCCATAGACTCAGCACTGCCCATAGACTCAACACTGCGCATAGACTCAGCACTGCACCATAGAATCAGCACTGCCCATAGACTCAGCACTGCGCATAGACTCAGTACTGCCCATAGACTCAGCACTGCCCATAGACTCAGCACTGCCCATAGACTCAGCACTGCCCATAGACTCAACACTGCACCATAGAATCAGCACTGCCCATAGACTCGACACTGCCCATAGACTCAACACTGCACCATAGACTCAACACTGCACCATAGACTCAGCACTGCGCATAGACTCAGCACTGCCCATAGGCTCAACACTGCCCATAGACTCAACACTGCACATAGACTCAGCACTGCCCATAGACTCAGCACTGCGCATAGACTCAGCACTGCCCATAGACTCAACACTGCACCATAGACTCAGCACTGCCCATAGACTCAACACTGTCCATAGGCTAAACACTCCACGTAGACTTAACACTTCCCTTGTACGTTAAAGCAGTTCCCGCTCCGAAACCTCCGTCCGTTCCTCTTTTCAAGCCTCGCCTCTTCTCTATCGCCAATTCCCTTTCTCTTCCCTCCCTTCACCCCTCCACTCCGTCCCGGCGCTCCCGTGACCTTACGTGACCCCACGATGCCCTCCGTTCGGGTCACTCATCCCGCTGCCCTTGCACGCCCCCTGCCATGTAAATTGCGCTGTTTTTTGTTACCGCTTTTAAATTATGTAAAGCGCCTTGACCTAAGGCGCTTTATCTATCTATATATAAAAGGGATATGTGTGTGAATATGTGTGTCTGTTCAAAATGTGTAGCATACTTCCCGACATGCAACAAACCTGACATGTGGGTAGCTTCCAGACTGTACACAATGCAAAAAAAGTATTAAAAAAATACTTTTGTATTTTGGGGGGCGGGGGGGGGGCGCAATAATAGATATATTTTGCACGGCAAGTGAGCGGTGACGTCACATCTGTGATGTCACCCGCATGCGGCAGCGTCACGCAGTGTGCCTGCTGACGTTACGCATCCCCCCCCCACCCAATCCAAGACAAGAATCCAAGACTCGGACGAAGCCGGGTAGTAAAGCTAGTCTATAGATATAGAATAAGATAAAATATGCCCTCGCAAGGACATCAAACGTCTCACTCGTAACGCCTCTGCAGGACGTGGCTCACGCAACGGCTGCGTCAAAAAGGCAGCGAGGCAACGCACACTCAATTATATTCTTGGTTAAATTTCGATTTAAAGCTTTCGTGACTGCGATGGATGGACCGAATAAAGGAAGACATGAAGACGGTCAACGCATCCCCTGAAGATGCCCTGGACCGAGCCAAATGGAGAAGACAATGCCGAAAAGCGGACCCTGCGCCACAGCGGGAACAACGCTAGAAAGAAGAAGGGATTCATCATCTTCTTGGTTCTTTCGGTAAAGTCACGTAGATAGAAAAGAAAAAGAAAACGAAAAAATAATCAAATGAAAGGTAAAAATAATCAATTAAAAATAATCAAATGAAAAAAACCCACCACGTTTCGAACGTAACACAAGTGGCCCTCATCTCAGGCTGATGAAGACGGCGCACTGCAAACAACAACACTTTTATTCATTCAGCTCGTTCACTTTGGAATGCATTTTATCCAGTTGTCTGGGTCCCCGAAGAATGTCTATGTGATAGGAGGCTAATGGGTATAATTGTTCAAATTGGGTTTTGACTCCATATTTAAATATAATAATTATTGTGCCATCAGATCCACAATTAACATACAGTGTTTAATGTCTGTATAAATATTAATTGAAATAATGTGATTACTTTACACGGCCTTTGTCAATCCACCACCGGATGAGAAACCTACACTGCCTCAGTCACGTTAGCTGTTTGACCATGCTTCACCGCGCTGGTCAGCGTGAGTCAGTGAAGAGGGGTGACCCAGGACATCGTTACACGCTTCTGGTCCTGATTTATTTTCGTGACAACGTCCACAAGTTATCCCATCGCCACCGTGGGAGGATGGGTTAGGTGGGCTCACGAACAGCAAGTGGCGGTCGTTGCTTTCGCAAGCGCCACACCTAGAGCATCTGCCTCTGCAGAAATTAATCGTTTCACAGGGTGTACGATTTGAGATCTGCATAACATCCCTCTCCTAGTTTTATGGTGATTTCTCTGCTGCACATCGAAGTCCCATCTCGCTCTCCGAGCGAGCATTTGCGATGTATTTATCATCAACAACCGTTTCGCTGCTCCCATGCTCCCGTCACTTCTTACGGCCTCTACAATCACGCTGTGTGTTGCGTTCTCTGAGTTTTATATCGTCCCCATTTAAAAAAAAATGTTTACAAATCATGCGTCTCGTGGTTTAGATTGCAGCGAGTGGTAGTTTGCCAAAAATTAAGCGAATAACTAAATGATGCACGTGTTTTTTTTTTGTGTCTGTGCTGTCGTTGCGAACTCGTCTCCGACCATCGATGCACTGGACTTGAGAACCTGGCGTGGGGCAATGGGGTTGCTCGGCTGCCAACGAAATAAGTTGAAGCTGCACCCAGGGGGCCACGTCAGGCAGCGTTTGACGGATCATCAGGCGGATTCTGCTGACAGCCCATAAGAAGCCATGCGCGGCACTGCCCAGGTACGGGATTCCCTCCTCCGCCCTCGAAGAGCAGCACATCATCCGAGTAGAGGATGGCGAGAAAAGGGATATATATATGAAAAACACATAGCGGCGGTACAGCAAAGAGGTTGCTCGTCTGTTTCCGTGGGTTGTTGAGAATTTTCCCTTTGCGTATGAGCAGCGGTTCACCATGGTGGAGCGCTTCAACAAGGAATACGGAAAGCATCCCAAGCAAGGGAGCTAACAACCGTGGTGATAACTCACCAAGGTGATAACTCACCAAGGTGATAACTCACCAAGGCTGTCCCTCTGTAATGTGTGTATGATATAGGAGTGGTGAAGCAATGATGCAGTGGTTCGTGCACTCGCTACGCATCTTGCAGACTGAGTTTGATACTTCGACGTGGCTAACCTCAGTTGAAAATGGATATCTCAACCAGTCTTTAGTTACACCCCCCCCCCTCCCCACACTGCATACAGACCAGAGTGGTGAAGTATGCTCAAAATAACCCGCATAAATACAGCGTGGAAGGCCTCCATCTAGCAGTGGACTGACAAAGAGACTTAAGTATTCATCGTCATTTACAATTGTAAGGCGCATTTCGTCCGCAGATCCCAATGCGCTACCGTGTATGGAAAGCAGGAAATATACAGAACGAGAGAAAACGGCCAGACCGAGAGGGTGAAGTCCAGATTAAAAGAGGTGAATTTTCAAGACAGACTTCAATCAATATGTGTACATATGAGAAGTTAAAGTGGCTATCTCACGGAGTGACTGGCTCCTGACATGAGAATGTGGAAATCCCACCATTGAAGATGAGCCACTCACCCCTGCCATTACTCCTTGAGCAGCGAGATGCCTCGACTTGACGAACCCAGGACGACGTGTACACAGCAATTACCCAGATTGAACCAGCGCCGAGATTGTATTCCCAGTGTGAATGCTGATTTACGCTGTGGTTAATTGTGCCCTGCCAACATTTCTGCTGAGTACACCAAGTGGGAGAGCAGACCGCGGTGACCTAACCTGAATTAATATCAAGCGGGGCCGCGAACGCCATCTGCCTTGATGAGCAACCCTTCTCAAGCTTCAACGCTCTAAACAAACGAACGCTCTTCACGTTGAATGAGGCATTGGTGGCCCTAAAGCCAACAATACAAATTCAAAATCCCATGGGACTACCGCTGTTGACTTCCCACGGTGGTACTTATTTAATTGTAAACTTGCTGACCCGCCCCTATTGGACATCTGTGGAAGAAAAGAGCTTCATAGCTCGTCGGATTCCTCCCGTAGAAATAGACATTCTGATTATTGATTATCGACCATAGTGAGATAAGGTGTTCAGTTGACTGTCCTCATTGGAGCACTTTTTACCATATGAAGAAGTCAAGTGCTGTGACAACCGCAGCATCGCCTACCTCCCGTGAACCACGCCGCGATAATTCCACGAGGTGTTGGAACGCGACCTGATCTTTTTTTTAAACGGAGCAAAATCACAGCAACGAATTGAGCAATAATTTTAAAACAGTTCTTATTCGGCACGCATCTGAAATGAAAATGCATTGTAAAAATAGAATGGCTCATTGCCATTCACACAGATGAGTTTACAGTCGAAAGAAAAATCCATCACATCATTCTCCGAATAATTCGCTGCTCACATATGCATCTCGCTTCTTAGAGGGACCGAGCGAACACCTTGGATTTCAATCGGAAGGCTGCGAGATTAAATGCCCTCTTTGATATTTAACTGAAGCCCATCATGCCTGCATAGCTGCTAAAACGAGAACCCGCTTTTGCAGTTCAACAGCGACTGTCTTTATAGGGCCACTGACCAATACCATGGGACTGGCCCAACTACAATTCCCACTCGCTGTCCCAAGGGTTGCTATTATATATGTTGTATGCATGTATGTTGTATATATGCAAGTTGTATGTGCTCGCTAACAGCACTTTTCCCAACAGTCTGTGAAGGCTATACAGGGGATATTTGTATTTGTATGTATTTTGAAGTTATTTCACACCGTACATCGCCGACTGTGCTCATCACAGAGCACAAAAAGCAGTCAAAAAAGAAAATGAGTTTTTAATCTGGCCTCCGTTCCCAAAAACAGACAAAATAGAACGGAGGTCCCATTCCATCATTTCCAGCTGGCGTGCGACCTGCTTTGAAAGCTCCAATTGTCTCAATGAGCACTGCCACCCCCACCCCCCCCAAATGCTGGTTTGAGCAGGGGAGCTGCGCACTTTGAAATCTAGATTGAAAACTCATTTCTCTAAAACTGCTTTTTGGACTTTGGATTTTGATGTGCTGAATTCAAATATGGAAATGAAAACAACTGATTGGCAACTGTTCCCAAGATATTTACGTTTGTATATGTGTGGCAACCCTCAGTGTACATGACTAGTTTTACTCGCTGGGTTTAACATTGGCAACCAAGAGATGGTCAGATACATCAAGACACTCACAATGGTCGCCTCGGAGCACTGAGCGAGCACCCCTGAGAACCCTGGGTATGAGTTCAGGTTGTGTGACGTGGTTTCATGGTCTCAACCCGACCACCAAGGACTGAAATTAAAACCCACATTTGTAAATGAGCTCGCACGCACGAATACAACTGCATAGGACCGTCAGACAGAAATGTCGCAAAAGCGCTCAACTCATTGGGCGGAGCGGTGACGCCGTGGTCTATGCGCCGCGCTATGAACTCAGAGACCTGGGTTCGATCCCCGGCCACGGTTACTGTCAATGAAGAGTGATGCCTGAACTAGTTAGGAGACTCGCCTCTTCAGAAACCCGTAACGACCAGCGTGGTGAAGTATGGTCAGACAACCCCTTTAACCCACACGGCGTGGGGAAGGAAAGCATTCATGGAGCAGTGGATTGATGAAGGCTATATATGAAATATATAGGTAAGATGAGCACAGCCTCAGGAAATTATTTGACTTGACTTTAGTAAACGAAAAATACGATGTATATATATCATTTTTCTTTCTCAAGTCATAATTGACAGGTTGCAATTTCCAATCACAGTCAGGAGTAAACTCTCAATATTAGGTAAATATGTGCTTTTATTAAAATACAATTCCCAGATATCAAATTGGCGTGATTAGGATACATAATTTGCAAGGCGACCTTGGATTTGCCTTTACTATGAAATAATTAAATTCATATTGTTCTCATATTTCTGATTGAAAGATCTCAATCAATAAACAGATATCTAATCTGCTATTAATAGCAGATCAACAACATAAACATTACGACAATATTTAGTTTTTGTTATTGCGTATACTAAATGCAATGATTGTGTATACTGAATGTAATGATTGTGTATACTGAATGTAATTATTCTCTATACATCTTTTGAGTCGGAATTATGAAGTCTCTCCCTGCTCAAAGCAGCGACGAGGCATTACTCATCGCTGTTGGCGGCAACCGAGCCAGTGGTGGAAATTCCACATTCCCACGTTGAGGGTCAGTCTGTCCATAAAGGTGGCCGCTGTGGACCTCCCCACTCGGTGGTACTGTACTCACTCTATTGACCCCCAAAGGAATGATTGGAGCTGTTTTTTTCCTCCCCCACCCACCCTCCGCTTCGCTACCACTACTCTGCCAAATTGGCCGCGACACGCATCGCTAAATGACGCAGCAGGCATCGCCACTCGGGAGGCTCGTTGACGTAACAGTTGACAGCAGACCTCCATATGCTAATGAGGGTGCATTGATTAAAAACATATATATATCTCCCACTTGTTTTCCATGGAATTCTTGGCAGCTGATAAATGTGATTTTTGCTTTTGAATGCCAGACACCCACGCGTCTGCCACCCAGTCTGGCGTTGTTTGCAGTCCACTGTGAGTTGCTCATTAAAAAAGAGCTCTTCGTCCCAGGGTGAAACGGAAAGAAGCAACGCGTAATGTTTATGTTACAGCAATGCAATCGTGGAATTATTTTTTAAATAAAACGAGTATTTTTAGCTTGTTTGTGCAGGTTATTTGTATTCACAATTTTTGCCTTGGGCAGAAATGCCCTGCTTGGAAATCTGCTCGTGAGCAGTCGTTCGTTGCGTCAAGGAATGACCCTGGACTATGACGTCACAATACCGGCTGCACCCAGCCAGACTAGACGTGTTGAGGAGTGGAGTGCTGACGTCAGGTCACACTCGCCTCGGGGGAATGCCGTCAGGGTAAAGTGACGTCATGCCCCCCCGGGGTATTTGAGGGGAGACCCGTGACGTGGACGGGGTCTTCGCCGGGAATCGAGAGAGTGAGTGTTAGGGGAGCAGGGGGCTCCGGCATAGAGGATAGAGAGCCAGGCTACAGGGGCTACTTTACCCGGCTGGCCGAGTTGGCTGAACCCTCGGTCAGTGCTGTGGGAAGAGCCCGATAGCCTGGTGGGGTGTAGGGAACTCCCAGTACCCTTCCCCTGGGGAGCTTAGTTAATAACCGTTGTGGTAACCCCTTCCCCCGAGTTATGCGTAAGCCCTAAATTAACAGTTTGGCGTCAGCCCCTACACGACCGGCTTCAGCGTCATTTTCTACTACGCAACAGACGTAATAACAAGCAACTAGCTACCGTTCATATTTTTTCCTCGGCACATGAATACTTACGCAGTCTTAAGGATATTGCACTCGGGATGGCCTCGTAATTAAAAATCAGTTTTTTTTATCGAACAACTTTGGGAGTAACAAACACAGCCTTACAGCAGCAGCAACAACAGCAACAACAATATGTCTCTCAACTGTGAATAGTGCATGCCGTTTAACTCGACCCCCTGTCGACGTCACGCGCGCACGCAAGTTTTCTACACTCGGCACAATCTGACAATTAAATCGGCCTCCAATTTAGAATCGCTCAAGAACTGTCCTTCACAAATAAAGCCAGCATTCATGCCATATATCGGCAGCTAAACCCCTCTAGAGCTATAATGTTCACGCTCCGATTAAGCGGACACAGCCCTAAAAATGTTCCCTGGGAAACGACGACGCCGACGCTTGAGCCGTACATCCAATGGTGCAGCCAGAGCCGGCCCAGCCACTAAGCGACCCTTGCAATTGCAAAGAGCCCCGTGGCCAGCAGAGGGCCCCCTAGAGTCACTGCTAGCTAGTGGGTGAAAAAAATCCTACATCAAAGGGGCCTCCAACCAAATTTTGCTTAGGGCCCCCAAAGGTCTAGGGCCGGCTCTGGGTGCAGGGGCTGGATTCTCTGCTGCAATGTCCGCGCATATCCACCGCCTCATCAGCACTCCCGTTGCTGATGTGCTGTTGTTGGGATGGCGATTCAGGTGACACCGCCTCAACCGGAGCTGTAATTTTCTTAGGTTTTTCGGTAAAGTCACGTAGGTAAAAAAATTAAAAATTAATAAAAGTAAAATAAAATAAAAATCACGACGTTTCGGAGGCAACACAAGACTTTACCGAAAAAACCTAAGAATATGAATCCTTGCAGTCACGAAAGCTTCAAATCTAGAATGGAGCTGTCATTCTCATATCCCCGTCGACGATGATGCTGCACTACGGTGAAGGCACGTAGCATGTCGAGATGACGTATCTTTGGTTGGCTATGTTACCCAATGTCTCAACACGACGCTTGTCTGCAGACCGTACCTCAGCAACTACCAATGGTCCCTTGTATTAGTGCCACCTGCGTCTTGATTGCCCTCTACGCGTCGGTCGGCTCCATTGGCGTGATAATGACTTTGCCCGCAACAAACGTCGTGTTACCATGGTGATGTTTATCATACGCTGACGTGACGTGCAACCGCTTGAAGCTCAGCTCGTGGTTGCCAAGGTTCGACACCATCCGTGGCCGTCAGCACGCAGAGGAACTCCATCTCTCGAAATGTGGTGCATCGCCTTGGAGCGATTGGAAGGGGGACCGTTCCCTGATTCCGTTCGGTGATCCGAACGTCGTTATCCCAATCACGATCGTCTTCCCGCTGGGTCGGGATCACGATGAAAAGTGTGGCCGATCTGCTAGCATGCTGCGCTTGTCCATCACCGTGTGGCTGGTTGGTCGAGTTGAGAGTATGCGGTGAACTCCTGTGAGGCGTGACAGGAACCTCGGTTGCTGATGAGCAGGTAGTCAATGCTCATTGTTTAAAAATGTCCTGCTCCCCATATTTCTACCTGCCGCTTTTATTAACCGGTTAAGCTAATGATGATTATTTGTACGCACGATACAACCTCATGTAATGGGCCCACATATTGCCTCAACTAAAAACTGTGACTTAGTGTCGCGGGCAGAATATAGTCAAGTAAAACCTCGGCAAGTGAATTATCCATGATGCAGAGGTGCTCAATTTTGAACTGAATACTCATCACGTTCAGGCCCAGGTGATCCGTGTGCACCACCTCAAGTGGCCATTGGCCCTGGTGCAGTGCCCCCAGGTGGCCATTGGCCCTGGTGCAGTGCCCCAAGTGGCCATTGGCCCTGGTGCAGTGCCCCCAGGTGGCCATTGGCCCTGGTGCAGTGCCCCCAAGTGGCCATTGGCCCTGGTGCAGTGCCCCAAGTGGCCGTTGGCCCCGGTGCAGTGCCCCCCGGTGGCTGTCCACCCAGTACCTTGCGAGGCACCCGAGGCAGTAGGCCATCGGTCCACGCGTGCGATGGCGCATTCCCATGAACCAATAGAGACCCTGAATTGTAACAAACTCTGCGATCCGTGGAGAGATGGCCACGGAGGTCATGGCAGCAGCATACAGCGATGCTCCTACCCAATGGTTGTGGGAGTTTGCGGTGTGGCATCGGAGTACTGTTGTCGTGTTCGGCAGTGAGAGAGGAGACGTCCATCTCTAAGCACAAAGCCTCGTGCATGATTGTTGCCCTTGCGACGTTCACTCTTCCTCTGGTGTTTTCATAACGTTGAGCATCTGGCGCATTTCAGAATCACCCCGCTGGTACACCAGAACTTGATCCTAGATCCTCACAGTTGGCAGCGCGTGTTGGTCTGGCTTTGTTGCTGCTCACTGTGTCCACTCGCAACGCCGGCGAGGGCACAGTTTGTCTCTTGCATTGGACAGCTCGCTCGAGTCAACGTTTTCAAATCGTCTTGATGAATTCCCTCCTGCATGTTCATCAGCATGACGGAGCACAGAATCGGCCTACCAGTGGCAATAAGACATGGAGACGCCGATTGCGTCTTAACGTTAAAGTGCGAAGACGGCACACTCATAATATCTTCGAATAATGGAGACGTTGAACTACCGTGATGACAGAGCATGCGGACAAAGTGCTGATAGCGATAAAGCGCAGTGGCGGTGAACTTAAACTTTTCGCAATGGATAGAGTGCGAAGACGTCGAGATAATGGCGGTTAAACCTGGAGACTTCTGGGTGTTGCTCATAGCAGCTAGAGTAGAACTTGCCGGAGCGCCAAAAACAGTGAACTGATCGCTATGCCGCGAAGTCGGTGTGCTTTCCACGATGGCAGCGCACGAAGATAGCACCTCTGTGTTCAAGCTGCCTCCACAATCCGTAGTCACGATGGAGCGTGGAAATGGCACGCTAATGGCGGCATAGCGCCGACAAGTCTAACTGCCACGATGAAGATGGAACGCTAATTGGGTCTACAAAGTGGATGTCTGTAGTAAGTTCTTGTTCTTTAACTTCTGTGTTCAGCATCGATCCCACTTCTGACATGTTATCCATGTTTCTTCCCTGGCACTTTACTAATTACCGACTCTAAGGTGAATGCACTTACAATGGTCTCAAACTCATTTTCTGGCACGTGACGCGACGGGTACTGCGAGATTTGACCGTGTCAACCAGTGCTCACTGAGCTGCATTGGCTTCTGCTTGCCAAACAAATACATTACGAGGTTCCACTTATTGCACACAAATTAACCACGATACCTTGCTGATCTCGTCAAGGTGCATAAACCATCATGCAAACTCTAGTTATTCTCACAGAGGCTTTTGGCTGGCCATCAGACAAAGACGGTCACCGCATTATCGCTTTCAGATGCGCTTCTGTGCCCGTCTGGAAGGCTCTTCCTTCCAATATTAGGAAGCCACTGGAGCTATGCACTTTTAAATGATCCCAGGTTGAAAACTAATTTCCTTCAACCTGCTTTTTGTGTTTAGTTTGTTGTCCTTTCCCCGCATCTCCGATTAGCGTGGTTGATGACGAATGATGACAACGAAGTTCAACGTAAAATATGTAACAATAAATACTGTACGTCTTTACCAAACATATTTGAGAGCATCAAAACAAGCACAGCCTTTCAGCAACAACAACTGTCTGCGTCTCTCAACTGTGAAAAGCTCGTGCTGTTTAACTCAACCACCCACTGTGGACATCACGCACGCGTGTTCTACGCTTCCCAACGAGTGCTGCAGCAGCATCAGCTGCAGCAGCAGCAGCACCGTGGAGTTCTAAATTTAAACATTATGCAGGCAACAGTGGGGGGATGAGCAAATGTTGGATTTGAATTCGTAGCCTCACAATTGGACCACTCGATGCTCAATTTATTTGACGGGCAGCAAAGTGGCCGAGCGCTCGACTCACAATGTTGAGAAACGTGAGTTCAATTCCCGATCCATAAGGCTGAATAAACCCCACTGGCGGCCCCTGGTGACCTTTAGGGCGACCCCTGCTGTGCGGCTCCCCCGACAATACACAACATTTGAAAACACCCCCATCATCATCATCGTCGTCGTGCTGTCAAACCCACAATGGTTTCAAATGTGTCGCGGCCCTCCCACTGATGATGCTTGATCCATGAAAGTGGCCCCAACTCTGAAAATTAGTGAAGAACACTAGACTAAGCCAATCCGCACCTCTGATTAGCACGGTTGCCTATGTACGGTGTGAAAAAAGTCAACATACATACAATCATCCTGTATGTTAAATAAATTGACTACTACTTTGTGGAAAGTCTTCTTAATAATGGTAACCAACAGTGGTCATCAAATGAATACACTGGTCCCTTGCATAGTAATGTGGAATAATCAATTCTGGCTAAGGGCTGCCAGTGGAGATGAGCGTTGCTACAATGTCCGTTGAAGCACGGAGGCGGACGATATATGGTCTGCTGCTCTATTAAATGAGTTATGATCAGCCATGGTCAATCCACTGCTGAATGAAGGCCTCCCCAAGCTGCCACAACCACTCATGTTTCTGCAATTCACCCAGCACCCGCACAAGAATAGAATCCATCACTCCATCTCCTCGGTGCACTTCATAGATGGTGCATTCCATTCCTGGGTAAGGTGACGAATTCTTGACATGTCAACGTAGCTGATGGTTATTCTCATGCAGATAAGTAGCTTCAAAGTCAGCCAACTTCATGAAACCAAAATTCAAGATTCATATGCATTCATTACCCCCACCCCACCCCTGACCTTCGCACCTGATTGACTCACAAATTAGATCACATCTATCCCTCTATTTAAGACCGAAAAAGGAGGATTACCCAACAACTATGGCTATAGCCTGATGATGCTCATTGTAATTACTGGCGAAACGTCATTCTCGAATTATAAATGTTGTGGGTTTACTCTCCAACACATTTGCATGTTTTGTTCATGTGATAAACCTCACTAATTGGCTGTCGGCTGATGGTGGCGGGTTTAACGACACATTTATATTCATGCGATGTAACCCAAAAACCGCTATTATGGAAAAAAATTCAGGATATTTTTAATTCCGAGAAAAAAAACAGCCTCTTTGAAATGTTCCCTCAGACCGATATGCTACCGAGTCATTGACTTCACCCTGCCAGCGTCACTATTTTGTGTTCTTTTTCTCGTCGAATGCATTGTGATTTTTTTTTGTCTGCTAGTGATTCGGCAATTATAATTTACCGCCACACAGCTGAAGGCAATTACCAATTTTTCACGCCTGCTTATGAATAAAGAAAAAATATGGATGTATTTATGTTTCCCGCACAAATTGTTTAAACATTACCATAATTACAAGGCGCGTGCCAATTTTTGTTGCTGAAATAATGAACAAGCATGAGTGTGTGTGAATTAGGGCCCCGCGGTGGCGAGATGCTAACTAACTCGCCTGGTATGCAAGAAGTTGTGCGTTCGATCCTGATCCTGATCCTGTATATTTTGAGTTTGCAAGCTCTCCCCGTGGTTGCGTGGAATTGTATCTGGGTCCTCTGGTTTATCCCTCCACATTTAGAATCAACATGCGTTTAGAATTTAGAGTATTTGGTTGCATTAAATTTCCACATGATAAGCCACTTCATTGGGCTATCTTCTGTGGCCAGGTCGCTTCTGAAAAAGAGCTATATAGCTCAGTGGGCCTTAGCTGGTAAAATAAAAAATAGTTGAGTCGTTTGAGTTTAATTCACTGCTTTTGTTGGGGGGCTGGGGGGGGGGACTGTGATTCAACAAGAAATATCCAAAAGCATCCGAAATAAATCGTAAAATTACTGAATTGTGTTGTTTATAGGAAGTAAACAGTGGTTGTCATATGGATGGATTCGTCCCTCTGTCATAGAAATGTGGAAATGCCACCACTAGCTCAGGAACACGAATGGATATTGATCGAACCAAGCTGGGAATAACACTGGGCTACTCTGAAAACTCGCGTTATCAATAAGGAGACAACTGCCAGCTATTCAGAAGCCTACCTCCCTAACACTGAGCACAGCACGCGTTAGGAATCGCTGGGATTAAACGGACTCAGTTAAACAGATTATGGCTTGGAACAACACAACTTTAGAGCAAGGTAATTTACCAAGATAACGGGATTATTTTCTCTTGAATGTTTTGTTCAGTGCCTTACAGGATTAACACTGTAACTTACTGCCAAGGCTGTCCAAGTGTAAAAGCATCAGTGTGAATTTAAACGTCTCCTTAATCAAACATTCCGTAATGCCATCCAATGTCCTCCCCCCACCCCAGCTCCCCCATCAGCTGTAGAATGTGAATGCAGTCCAAGACAAATTAACTATACCGAGTGAGATTCATTAGGCTACAGAGATTGTCAGCGCCTTTAAATAAGCCTGTGGGCTGCGCCAGAACCACCTTCAGATGCGTTATAACGCGCCCCAGAGTGCACGAGAATC
The DNA here is from genome assembly GCF_015708825.2 of Lethenteron reissneri. Lineage (NCBI taxonomy): Eukaryota > Metazoa > Chordata > Hyperoartia > Petromyzontiformes > Petromyzontidae > Lethenteron > Lethenteron reissneri. The sequence goes on from NC_083821.1 coordinate 10,281,779, forward strand.
GCTATCCTGTATAACGATCGCAGACGGGTTTTTTTTGGTATCTCACAGTGGGGGAAACAACAAACGGGCAGCAGTAAAATAAAGTGACTCCGCTGACGTGTGCCTCCTGGCTCCACCAGGTCTTTGGCACACTCACCTATATTGATTGCTGAGTGAGTCGTAGAAATTCCACATTCTTCTGGTCGGGACCACCTATAGCGGTGTTCTTCACTCATTTTCAGAAGTCGGGGGAGGGGAGGGGGCTACTTTCGCAGATACGACATCGTCAGTGCGAGGGCCGCCACATGTTTGAATCCATTGGGGGTTTAACAGCAGCACTATGATAATGGTGGGTGTTGTCACGTGTTGTGTATTGTCGGGTGCAGCGCGTCAGGGGGCCGCACTAAAGGCCGCCAGGGGCCACCCGGTGGCCCATTGGCCTTGCAATGAAGAGCACTGGCCTCTAGTCAAATTACAAATAATGCCCCCGAACTTGTCAGATCTGGGAAGCTAGTCAGGCTCGAGCCCGGACATTGCTTGGATGCGTGACCACCACGCATGCACAAGCTGGTCGCAACGGGCGGCCGTGATGCTACGCGGTGGTCATCGGAGAGAGCAGTCCAACAAAAGCTATTTTTGTACTCTAATCCTATGCTCCCGTGTCGATGCTAGCCATTTGGAGCAACCCGTACCGACCAGTGTGACGTTTGGTCAGATCACCCCCACGACCTTCGGCGGAGTGGGGAGGCTCTCATCGAGCATGCATTGACACAAGAGCTTTACACGTGTATGTGTTAGGAACCAGTCCATTCATATGACAAAAAAGCTCATCACACACGTCAACACCACTGCCTTGAAATAAAAAAAAAGATGTACAGTTTGAAAAATATATAATCCATCACGTTTTGGACAATGGCTCTAATTTCATAGAAGATGACAATGGCACCATATTCACAGTAGGGCCATTGCCTGAAACGTCGTCCGCCAGCCCTTGGGATGTCGCGACTGCAGTTGCGATGTAAACTGATTCTTTCGTGGTGGTGGTGGTGGTGATCCTGCTGCTGCGTTTGGCAGCGGTGCACAGACACCGACACTGCCCACCTTCACCAACCAGCGATGGACGACCGTGGTGAAGTATGGCAACATAACCCCCATGACCCAAACAGCAGTAGATTCACAAAACAGTGGCTGCGTTTATATGGAGAGGCTACGAGTCTTGCTTTCAGCGCCTCTACTTCACGGACGCGAACTATGATAGTGGCATGAAACATGGCAAGCCATCTCGGCAGTGCGTGATAACGCTTAGCACATCAGCGGATAAGAGCCGGCCCCGATGGAAGGTGTTGATGGCCGATGATTGCACGTGGCCGAATCTTCCCGTCGGCTCGTTGCTGAGGTTGCGTACACATGTGGTTGCTTCGTGCTCTAGCGTGATTCAAAATAGATGAATGCCCTGGATTACCACGTCCTTTCCACACGTGCACACGTGCCACTGCTCAGAGGGCGTCGGGGTGGCGAGATGTTAACGACCTCGCCTGGTATTCAGGAGGTCATGGGATTGATCCCGACCCTGACGTCTGCTGCATATTTTGAGTTTGCATGTTCTCCCTGTGCTCCGGGTCCTCCATATTTAGAAAGGTGCGTTTAGAGTATTTGGCCGCGATACATTTCCACGTGATGATAAGCCACTTCGTTGAGCCATCATTTGTGGCCAGGTAGCTTCTGAAAAACAGCTATATTGCTCAGTGGGCCTACCTAGTCTAATAAAAAATTGCTTACTTTAGTTTTTAGAGTATAACAGCGATATCACTGCCGTGATGCGGACACATGCAGAGACACACATGGATACTCACACACAGACACGGAGACACGGAGACACCGAGACACGCAATGCTCTCCGGAGTCTCAAGAAAAACAACTATCTCTGCAAGATCTACCAACCCCGCGACCCAAGTACTGCAATAAGGATGCGTGCCACCGGATATGGCCGTGCAGGAAGATCAGAGTCAAGGAAGAGTCTTCATCAGTCATGGCGACAAGTGGAGACAGCATCAACCAACAGGTGCTCATTGAGTCTGGCCACACTGAGCTCCGTGACAAATCCCTCGAGTGGTGACAATGACGCCGCCTCAACCCACCCAGGGCACCTCCTCGACGTTGCGATCGAGGCGGTCGAACGACGGTGAACGATAGTCGACGGCGTCGCTGGCCGCCCGAAAGTTCATCGAAAGCGTTCGAGTCACGTACCCCGAGCGCCCGCGTGCACAGTAGGGTACGAGGCACGCCCCCAATTTAGATTTTGACGGACTCGGTGCTGAGAAATTGAGCTGAGGTGTCGCTATTGGAGCAGACACGCAATTTGCCCTACTGAAGAAGACTTTGAAATAAAGTTTTTGCCGTTTCACAAACCACTTGGTGCCCCACTTCTCTGGAGGACAGAACACAATGCAGAGTCACTACTCATCATCTCCGAACTTTATTCTTTTTAATGTAGTTGTTGTGGTCTATTGAGCCGACCTTTCCCCCTCGCTCGGATTAACGACACGGGAAGAGAGGGACAGCGTGGATCGGCTACATATCGAACAAGTTTGATAAACCAGATATCTCTCGGAGGGACAGAATTATAAAAAAAACTTTCAGAGTGTGTCTCATTGGGCAGTTATTTAAGGTAAGGATGGTATCATAATGATAACATCAACGGGGAGTAGTGAGAAAGCAGGTCGGAGTGCATTTGGAAAAGTGAACTTAATGGAAAGAAGCAGACCAATGTGCCTGAATAATTAGGTTCTGAATCAATATGCATTAGCCGCTATGAGATAGGGATCAGAAGCACTGGCACAGAGAATGGAACAAAAGCTGAAAAGTATGCAAAGAAGTTTAGCAAGGGCACATGCACTTGGAATAACACTGAGCGACAGGAAGCGGAGCCTCGTGGATTAGAGAACATATGCGAGTCAGAGACATCGCGTTGATTAAGTGTTAATAATGGCAAGTGGGCTCCAGATGGACACGCCATGCCTAAAAAGGATGGTGGCCAATGGTTGAAGCCAACGATGGATCAACGGTCACCTTGAGACCGTCATAGATAGTGATGATGATGACAAAGTGGACACCTTGACATGACAGGTATACGGCAAAACTCGCCTTGGCTGTGGTGATATGTTAAACTTATTCTTGGCTTTTTTTCTTCTTCTTCTTGGTTCTTTCGGTAAAGTCACGTAGAAGGGAAGTATTTATTATATTATATTTTATTATATTATTTTATTATATTATTATATTATTTTATTTTGTTTTATTTTTATTATTGTATTACTTCCCTTCTACGTGACTTTACCGAAAGAACCAAGAAGATGAATTCCTGCAGTCACGAAAGCTTTAAATCGAAATTTATTCTTGGTTCTTTCGGTAAAGCCACGTAGAAGGGAAATAATAAAATAATAAAAATATAAAACAATAAAAATTATCACGACGTTTCGACTCCAACACAAGCAATCATCATCAGGTGTGAAATCCACAGCAAGAACATTTTCAAATTTACTTGCTGGAACCAAGAATATGAATCCCTGCAGTCACGAAAGCTTTAAATGAAAATTTATGTTAAACTTCTTTCACACTGTACGTAGCCAACCGTGCTAATCCAAGGTGCAGGGGTAGGACAACAAACTGAACAACATAAAGCAGTTCTTATTGGAAGGTGGTATTATCTGAGTTTATCTGCAAGACATTTCTCCTCTTATCAAAGCATCTCTTGGCCAATAAGGGTGGTGGTCAAATGATTAAATATATTCCACTCGTTGTAGAGGCACGCGGTTCAAATACGGCAGGCAGCCCTGGTTATCACTGCTGGTGTATCAACATTAAAACACGTGCCATCTGCTTCACGGTGGACGTTTGCGATCACCCCTGACGTCATTCGAAACGAGTTGGGGCCATCGTGTGCTGCCGCCAGGAGGCAAAGTAAAAACAAAAAATACTCGCAAATTGCTCCATTGGGATTATGCAATAGCGACCATCGACCCCTCACTGGCAGACTGATGCCAGTTTGCGGGCCAGGTGGCAAGTCACCTCAGGGACAGCTTCCACTGGAGATGCCCTTTCCAAAAATGTGTTGAGACGAGATGTAAGTTGCTTATCACATGGAGGGCATGCTGTGGCGCCCCGGTGTATAGGAGAGGGAATAGAAAAAAAAGCAAATCGTTCTTTTCATTATTCAGTTTGTTCTCCTATAAAGTGGTAGTTGCGTTCCTGAAGAATACCGCATGAGGGGAAAATGGCGTTATAATGAATAATATGTAATATAGGGTAAAAAACATAGTCCGTGATATCACGTGAGATGCGTACACAGGCTGAACAAAGACTGAGGCATGTGGGTAGCATCTAGAAGCATCCAGCAGCATCCCGCATTGTGCGATGCTACGCAGAGGCAGCCTTACAACCGATTATTTCTGCTCACTCGATTGCATTAAATCCAATTCATAATAGTAGTTGTTGGATTAAATCGCGTGAATATTGATGTGTCGTTAAACCCGTCACCACCCGACACGGCCAATTATTAAGGTTTCTCGCGTAAACAAAACATGCCAATTCGTTACGAATACAGCACACTGGTGTGTTGCATATTAAACTCACAACATTTACAATTCGAGGACATCCAATTCTTATCAACGTTATAAAAAAAATGTGTTCCCTAATAGATGCATCGCGTTATATCCAATTCGCGTTATGAAAACAACACGCGTTACAGGAGAACAGACTGTCCATGGAAGGCCAAGGAAAATAGGGTAAATTTGACACTTCTGCTAACTCGTTATCCAAGGATCAGATAATCGGAATGATTTGCGGCCACCCCTGGGTTGACTCCTGTGTTCTGTGGATAGGCGTGGATGCACGTGCGGATACACGGGGTGAATGTAATCGCTTCCGGGAGACATAGCCCACGTGACTCATCTGCAGATAAGCTCAGCTAACACGAAACCTTTGTCAACACAGCCGGCTTATTTTTTTATTTGTGCGGGAAAAAGTGCGCAGGTACAGTGGTAGGATTTCTTTCAAAGGATTTTGTGCGAATCAGTTCACGAGCGCCGATAACAGAGAGAGAGAGAGTGGGTCACGGGGGCACGGATTAGGGACGTTTGATTGTTTATGGAAAAGTCCATGGCCTCGCAGAGAAGGCAACGAGTGACCTTGATGGAGCTGTTAATCTCTCAACGGCCCCCTGGATGTGTAATGTACGTCATCCATCGCTGTCCAACTCCATCCTCTTACTCCTCGGTCCACCCACTCACGTCCAATGCATTGTCCCGAGGAATCGCCATTCCCTTACAAGTAATTCCATAAAGAAGCCACTGGAAGCCACTGGAAGCACAGCTGTAGTGATTTTTGTGGATTGTACGCAGATGTTTCACTTTGTTTTTATCAAGTATTTATAGTGTTTTGATGAATATGTAGATGTTTCACATGTCTCTGTGTTCAAGTTAACGCATCAGCAAGATCATTTAATAGACATGTTTATCACATGCTATGACATTTGGGATTTTTTCAGAGCAATGTAACTTCTCACAGACATTTCGAACAACCCCCCCCCCCTCTGCTCCACCCGTATTTGGGTGTGGATTCGAGAACTCAATAAAGAATCAGGGTCAACTCATAATCATAATAACAATGCCCTTTATTTACCAGATCCTAAGGCAACCTCCTTCGCCAACCCTCACTGATCAGTGTGGTGAAGTACGGTCAAAAAACCCACATGACTGACACGATGTCGGGAAGCCTTCATCATCCCTCAGCCAATTAACAAGGGGCCCTTTGATTTGATTTAATATTTTATTTTCTTCCCCCGGACAGGTTGGCAGATTGTCTTCAGCCGAGCGTGAGACCTGACCTATGCATGACCCCTTGCGAAGCTCCGCACTTGTGCACGAGACGTGAAACACAGAGACGACGCCCAACAGCGGTAGCCATCACTGATTTAGTAAAGTCGGTCTCTGCGCCATTTTCATAGCCCAAGGGTATCACGAAAACGCACTGTTCAAATATGGCTATTGTCCATAGAGGGGTATTGTTCAGAGAGGGTATTGTTCATAGAGGGGTATTGTTCATAGAGTGTATTGTCCATAGAGGGGTATTGTTCAGAGAGGGTATTGTTCATAGAGGGGTATTGTTCAGAGAGGGGTATTGTTCATAGAGGGGTAATGTTCATAGAGGGTATTGTTCATAGAGGGGTATTGTTCAGAGAGGGTATTGTTCATAGAGGGGTATTGTTCATAGAGGGTATTGTTCATAGAGGGGTATTGTTCAGAGAGGGTATTGTTCATAGAGGGGTATTGTTCATAGAGGGGTATTGGTCAGAGGGGGTATTGTTCACAGAGGGGTATTGTTCATAGAGGGGTATTGTTCATAGAGGGGTATTGTTCAGAGAGGGTATTGTTCATAGAGGGGTATTGTTCATAGAGGGATGTTGTTCATAGAGGATATTGTTCATAGAGGATATTGTTCATAGATGGTATTGTTCATAGAGGGTATTGTTCATAGATGGTATTGTTCACAGAGGGGTATTGTTCATAGATGGTATTGTTCATAGATGGTATTGTTCATAGAGGGTATTGTTCATAGAGGGTATTGTTCACAGATGGGTATTGTTCATAGATGGTATTGTTCATAGATGGTATTGTTCATAGAGGGTATTGTTCACAGAGGGGTGTTGTTCATAGAGGGTATTGTTCATATAGGGTATTGTTCATAGAGGGAATTGTTCACAGAGGGGTATTGTTCATAGAGGGTATTGTTCATAGAGGGGTATTGTTCATAGAGGGGTATTGTTCATAGAGGGTATTGTTCACAGAAGGGTATTGTTCATAGAGGGTATTGTTCATAGAGGGGTATTGTTCATAGAGGGTATTGTTCATAGAGGGTATTGTTCACAGAGGGGTATTGTTCATAGACGGTATTGTTCATAGAGGGTATTGTTCACAGAGGAGTATTGTTCATAGAGGGTATTGTTCACAGAGGGGTATTGTTCATATAGGGTATTGTTCATAGATGGTATTGTTCATAGAGGGTATTGTTCATAGAGGGTATTGTTCACAGATGGGTATTGTTCATAGATGGTATTGTTCATAGATGGTATTGTTCATAGAGGGTATTGTTCACAGAGGGGTGTTGTTCATAGAGGGTATTGTTCATAGAGGGTATTGTTCATAGAGGGTATTGTTCATAGAGGGGTATTGTTCATAGAGGGGTATTGGTCAGAGGGGGTATTGTTCACAGAGGGGTATTGTTCATAGAGGGGTATTGTTCATAGAGGGGTATTGTTCAGAGAGGGTATTGTTCATAGAGGGGTATTGTTCATAGAGGGATGTTGTTCATAGAGGATATTGTTCATAGAGGATATTGTTCATAGATGGTATTGTTCATAGAGGGTATTGTTCATAGATGGTATTGTTCACAGAGGGGTATTGTTCATAGATGGTATTGTTCATAGATGGTATTGTTCATAGAGGGTATTGTTCATAGAGGGTATTGTTCACAGATGGGTATTGTTCATAGATGGTATTGTTCATAGATGGTATTGTTCATAGAGGGTATTGTTCACAGAGGGGTGTTGTTCATAGAGGGTATTGTTCATATAGGGTATTGTTCATAGAGGGTATTGTTCACAGAGGGGTATTGTTCATAGAGGGTATTGTTCATAGAGGGGTATTGTTCATAGAGGGGTATTGTTCATAGAGGGTATTGTTCACAGAAGGGTATTGTTCATAGAGGGTATTGTTCATAGAGGGGTATTGTTCATATAGGGTATTGTTCATAGAGGGTATTGTTCACAGAGGGGTATTGTTCATAGACGGTATTGTTCATAGAGGGTATTGTTCACAGAGGAGTATTGTTCATAGAGGGTATTGTTCACAGAGGGGTATTGTTCATATAGGGTATTGTTCATAGATGGTATTGTTCATAGAGGGTATTTTTCATAGAGGGTATTGTTCACAGATGGGTATTGTTCATAGATGGTATTGTTCATAGATGGTATTGTTCATAGAGGGTATTGTTCACAGAGGGGTGTTGTTCATAGAGGGTATTGTTCATAGAGGGTATTGTTCATAGAGGGTATTGTTCACAGAGGGGTATTGTTCATAGAGGGTATTGTTCATAGAGGGGTATTGTTCATAGAGGGGTATTGTTCATAGAGGGTATTGTTCACAGAAGGGTAGTGTTCATAGAGGGTATTGTTCATAGAGGGGTATTGTTCATAGAGGGTATTGTTCATAGAGGGTATTGTTCACAGAGGGGTATTGTTCATATAGGGTATTGTTCATATAGGGTATTGTTCATAGAGGGTATTGTTCATAGAGGGTATTGTTCATAGAGGGTATTGTTCATAGAGGGTATTGTTCATAGATGGGTATTGTTCATAGAGGGGTATTGTATGCCAGTAGGGAAGGGTTACATCGCTTAACAAAATTTAAAAAGCTGGGACTGTGACACCGGCACACGTGGTCTAATCTTTATCGAATGACCTCAGGGATCTTTAACGTGCCGCTGTGAAGCGGTATTTTCACGGCTTATACGCACGACAGTATTAATCAGGGTGGCCCCCAGGGATAGAGGTCGTGAATGCTCCCGCTCAGCCAGGTCCACGGGAAGCAGTTTAGTGGCTTCCCATTTATGTAAAAAAAAACGGTCAAAGTCAAAAGGTCGAAGGAAAAAAATTAATTACAGGCCCAAACTACCGATGCCTCCGCAAATAGCAATTTCAATCCTCCCTCCCAACAGATTGCACGACAGTCGATGCAGATCCACAGGGTCTGCTCTTGGTCTCACTGCCAAAATCTGGCTTCAGGTTTTACCCCCTCGGATGCCAAACCCTGGGGTGCCCCACTCCAACGCTTCTCTTGGTTACTTCCCCCTCCGCTGCACAGTCGTGTACCACCCAGTTTAACACGCAGTCGTAGAGCTTTCGCGACCAATGTTATCCATAACAGAGGTTTTTTGTTGGGTTATATCGCGTAAATATACATGCGTTGTTAAACCCGCCGCCGTTACCCGACGCAGTCAATTAGTACGATTTTTCACGGAAACAGAACGTGTTACTAGTTCAGCACACCCGTGTGTTGGAGAGTAAATACGCAACATTTACAATTCAAGCACCGTCACAGCCAAAGTTGTGGAGAAATCCTCTTGTTTCGGTATATCTCTCTATCTAGAGGTTAAATCTACAACGCTTGTCTGCACCATTTTGTTCTAACCTTTGCTTATGCTATCATATGATCAATGGCTTATTCTAGCCAGTGATGACGTTCCTCGAGACCTTTCATTCACCTTCATGCACACGCAAACTTCTTCTCGGGTTACTTCTGCTGAAGGCGCAACCTCTTCCAAGGCAGGGCCACCCTTTACCAGGACTAACTACGTGTTCGGCGATAAGGTGCTTAGAAAAAAAACACATGTTGTTAAACCCTTCTAAACCAACAAATATTAAGGCAGTCCTTATCGCTGCTCACACTTTCGCGTGCCGTGTGTCAGATAATATAGTGTATAGCGCATGCGCGAATTGATGTAATCAGTGGCGCATTCATGAACTGAGCGAAAAAATGTTGCCGGGTTGACACAGCTGCAAAATCCACTCGTACTTGGCACCAAATTCATTAGGGAAACTTAGAAAAATCAAGTAATTTTCATGCCGGCCACCATCCGGTGCTTCGGGAGGGGTGGGGTGCCGGGAGGAGGGGGTGATTGCATCGGATTGCAGATCGATGTTTGGAAGCCACTGGGAGCTCTGCACTTTTACAACTATATTGAAAACGGATTTGTATAGAACGGATTTTTGTCTTCAGATTATTGTCCCCCCCCCACCCACCTACGATTAGCACGGTGAAGCTCGTTTTCACAGATGTCCGCGGAGTAAGGGGCAGGTCAGAACATCACAACACAAACATTACTAAACACGACAAGAGTGCATGGTATAGGGAAACGGGAAGTGAATTACTGACAGAAATATACAAATAAAACTAAACTACTTCATCTTACCCAGGTAAAGCCCACTGAGCGCTTGGCTTCTTTCTCAGAAGCGACCTGGCCACAAAGGATATCTCAACGAAATGGCTTATCAGCACGTGGAAATGTTTCGCAGAAAAACAATCTAAGTAGCCTAAACGCATGGTTCTACGAAATGAGAAGTAAAAAAAAAACATAGGCAAATGAAAGCATCGAGGTATATATATAAAGCACTGGCTTATTTACTTGAGGAGAACGGTGGTGTAGTGGTTAGCTCACCGTGCTATGAACTCAGTGTCCCTGGCTACCCCTGGATTCGATTTAAAGACCACGTGCTCACGTCAGTCAGTGAGGTTTGATTTCTGAACCGGTCCTCCGCACTCCCCCCTACTAATCTACACTCATCAGCGTGGTGAAAAATATACGGCCAAACAAACCACCAAGATTGATATTGCATGGCTGTAAATTATTACGTCTCATTACTATTAATATATATATATACTAGGGTAATGTTGCGGGTCAGAGCACTCCAGTAATGAAAGGATGTGTTTTTTATTCCGGTCGGGGGGTTGACCCAGTTCGGGTTATTTCTTGGGTAAACTTTGAACCGCAAGCTCTGTACCCACCACTGAGACGTGTGGTGTTTCCCATTGCCCGGGAGGGACATAAGGACCCTGGTGTTTTACTACACGGTGAATCGAGGGCAAGGCACAATCGTCCGTATGTAGCCCAGCAGGAGAAGCATTCGACTTGGGTTTTAATCCATTGTCCCCGTACTCTGTGTAATTAAACTGCCGGATCGATATAGATGAGCAAATACTCAATGGGAATGTCCCCAGTTTAATCACACACACACACAGACACACAAAGCTACAGGAACACAGGACCGTTCTGTGCCCAGAAATCTAATTCCAGGAGACCGGGTTTAAGGCCGCGGTGTGGACGGACAATGGGAAATTTGTGGCTCTGTCGCATCCAATCAGAAGAAGACCCAAGAGATCCCAAGATGTCCCAGCAGGTGAACACCACAACACAATACAATCTGGATTTAAAAAGCGCCTTCAATAAAATGTAACGAAAACCGGGTGCCGCGGGAAACAGCTCTCACGCTGACGTGTTCAACTAAAATAACTTACCTTCGATTATTTATTCTGGAACAAAAAAAAGTAGCACTCTGAGCACTATCGATAGCTGTCGTACTATATGTATAGATTGGAAACTGCCACGGTAATGTGGAATTTGCATCAGCAGCTAGCTAGTGCTGTCAGTGAATAATGAGCACTGCACCACTCGTTTAAATCGAGGTTTCATTATTGTAGTTTCACTCATCGCCTGTGCACATTCTAGCGGTACAATGATGATCAGATTGAGGGGCTGGAGGTGCTGGGGGGGGGGGGGGGGTGGCGGAGTGGTGGCGTAGCAGTTAGCAAGCTCGGCAGTGGAGTAATTCCCGGTTATGGGTTCCTTCGTTCGCGAGTGATATCAGTGCATTTACTTAGAGACATTGAATTTTTATTTTTATTGATTCACATTTCCGACTCCCAACAATAAACGTCACGGCCCGGCGTCACGGGACAGGTCGGGCTCCTTCTCATTTGCAGGGCCCATTGTTGTGATTTTACAAGGAGTGGCTGAACGTTTCTTAAAAGTAACACGTGGGGGTGGGGATAGAGAAGGGGGAGGGGGGGTTAACATATGGCAGGGCTCAGAGCTTGCGCATGTTGGGTGGGGGAATTTACGAAGATCTATCGTGTTTTGGATCTTCACCTATTCTGATTACACCCTTTAAGTCCGATACGTGGTGTGGAATGTCACATCGGGGCAATCGTAATATTGCATTGGGTCATCACGTATGTTCATTCGCAAGAAGCGGAGTGGTTTCGCAATATTTATCGCCCATTGCATAACTCACGATGGTCGCTTTCAATTTGGCTGTGATCCCCAAAACCGTGAACCGTATCACTTCGCAATGCCCCAAATAGATACGTGTGGGAAGGCGGGGTGGGTGGACGTCTTTGCAATTCGCCAACTCTCAGACAAAACAATTGATCGGCTCAATCACTTACGACCGAGTTTCTAAAGGCTGCTCTTCATAGGTCACAGGAGCAAAAAAAAAAGAACTGCAGATGCCTTCTAACATCGGATACTATATCTATGGGACCTTTTTGCCGGTATCCAAGATGATGAAAAATAAGAATATGTTTTATACGTAGATATGGATACTCGACCCGAGCTATAGGTGTTCTGAAACGTACATTGTCTTTGTACTGTTCGCCTTTTTGATGTTCTCTGGTCAAGGCCATAATGTAGGGTGGTGTCTCTGCTGTAGGCCAATCAGTTTCAAAGACAATGCAGATATTATTATCAGAGCATGCTTGTTTGCATATGTGGGCCACAAGTACGTGTGGCTAATGCAGACTTGATGCCTTGCAAAAGGCATTGATTTGGCGTTTGAATATCTTAACACCCGTTTTATTGACAGAGAGTGTAACGCCCACTCGTGTTTTTCATCAACATCGGATGCTTAATGCCACTCCGGAGTGCAAGTGTGGTGAGCAACATAACACCGTGGAACGATCTTGATTTGAAGCTTTCGTGACTGCAGGAATCCATACTCTTTGGTTCTTTCGGTAAAGTCACGTAGGTAGAGAAATATGTTATACCTTCGTGACTTTACCGAAAGAACCACGGAACGTCTCCATGTGACCACCACCTCGACGTTCATTGTTCTTGTGCTGTAGGATGACGCGCTCGACGGCCATGTCGAGTTCATCTGACGTCAACTCCTCGTCGGCACCACACAGCGTGGGCTGCTTTTTGTAAGAATTGTCCAATTAGAAACTCTTCTAATCCGTCCCTTTATCTTCTTCACTGTTCTAATCCGTAGTCATTATAGTTTGGCAATTTGCACTCCATCGCCTTCTCTTGCTGTGCACGCAAAATGCACTTTAATCGAGTATGGAATGTTGGTGGGGGGGGGGGGATAATTGTTCCTTGCATAAGGTTCTGGAAGATTCATCTGTTGTGAGCTTCGCAGGTATACGCTGCCGTGCCAATACATTGTTCAATGTGATTTCCAACGTCCTAATCTGATGTTTCGGCAGAACAAAAACATCACAATGTATGTGATTTTTAAGTCTTCTTCCAATTACTGGTCCACATTTGTGTTTGGGTTCGGTCACATTGTAGTGGTGGTGGTAATGGTAGTTTTTATGCCCAAAATTATCATAATAAAACTTACTGACAAGATTGTCAAGTTGACAAATATATTATTCACACGTGGCCAATCTATCGATTACATTCTGACCGATGAAGCTCCTCCTCTTCACTGACGGCTTCAGACTTTTCACGACCGAATTTAACAACAATATACCATGTTCACCATTGGAACCTCATTTGCCAGTAAAACATATGATTATTGTTTTTTTACTCTTATATCTGGTAACAAAACTGACACATTTTTACAAGGAGTCATGTTTGCATAGACCACAATACCTGCAGCCATAATGCACATAACATAACTCTGATAATATATGCATATATTATCAGACTTATGTTATGTACTGTGGTCTATGCAAACATGACTCCTTGTAAAAAAGGTGTCAGTTTTGTTGCCAGATAGAAAGGTAAAAAAACAATTATAATATACCGTGTTGTTTCACTCCAACTGCCTTGAAATTCACCGGGTAATCAACTTAATTGTTCTCATCAATCAAACCTATTGTTCATGCTCTGTTGCACTTTTCAAAATGTCACTTCCCTTTTTGTCATGGCACGGAATTCGGACCTGGTGTTTGCGCCTTGTTTTCACACATCCTCTTGTTTAACATCTGGTGCTTAAAATGTATTTGGGTGATATACCAATCAACTATACCTGGTAGCCATTCAAAGTACTCAAAGTGCTCAAATGAGGCAGTGCACATCCTCCTGTTAACATCCCTGTGCACGTCATGTAAATTCCACATTCATATGATAGGGGTGGATATATTAATAGGACAACCACCACTGACTTCCCCACAAATTAGTGCCCTCGTCAAGGAGCATAGACCGTCAGTCGAACTCCGGCCATCCCCGCAGCAGCTGCGGCTTTTCGCTCGCCATTGGTCACTGCATCGCGCGCTTTCAGATGTGCCTCTGCGGCCTGTCTGGAAAGCTCTTCCTTCTGATCTTATGAAGCTATTGCAGCGATGCACTTTAAATCTAGATCTAAAACTCTTTCTTTTAGAACTGCTTTTTGTGTTTAGTTTATTGACCACACCTCCAATTAGCACTGTTGGCTCTGTACGGTGGGAAAGACGCTCAACAGACGCACATATTTTATTGACCCCAGAGAGATGATGGGTTGAGTCAACCCCCAACCAGGCTTTGAACGCGCAACCCTCCCATTGCGAGCCAGTCGCTCTACCCCATGGCCACCAGGTCAGTTTAATAAGTAATACATCGTTATTATGCTTTGCCACCAGGAGCCAGTCACTTCACGCCTGCGATCGTGAAAAAAGTCACCTTGTAATTCCTAGCGCTAGATATGCTCGCAACGTTTGACCAACCCTTGACCCCATTAAAAGCCTTAAAAATTGCTTTTTTTTACTTGAAAAATGTAGTGTGGATAATGCATGTGGCTTCTCATGGGCATTATTCACGCTCATACCATACACGGGGCTGGATTACACCCATTGCTTAGATAGATGCACTGTGTGCCGGGCAGAAATACTCCATCATGGCGTACAACGAGATTCATACACGGGGGGGGGGGGGGGGGGGTGAAGCAAACGTAGCACAGTGGCCAGAGTGCTTATCTCAGTAGGAAAGGTTGCGAGTTCATATCCCTATCGGATGCCAACTCAGCACATTATTCATCACTAGTCGGGTCACCCCATGCGCTTACTGGGCCCCGAGAGGAATGCAACAATTGTCTGTACAGACTTTCAATGAACCGTCACGATTTCCACTTAAGGGTCATGTTTTGCACCAGCTCATTTGTATTGTTTTTCATTTATTCCATCCCATTTGCACAGTCGCATTTGCTCCGGGAGACTGAATGTAACGTCACCGTATCATTTACGCATTACTTGCACGCAAAACATCTTACGCAATCAATCCTGACTTACGCAATCGATCCTGACCTACTATGTGCATCAGAATTCATTCCCACCGATGCAGCGATGCAACGACTGTTCCAGAGGTCAATCGGGGGGCCCGTGGAGCGAGATGGAGCGCCAACCCCCGTTGCTCGTTGGAGCAGAGGCGGTTTCATTTGCATTGACAACCTGACCACGTGATGTCCTCGTCGAGAAAGCAACGCGCCACCGCGGCTCGATGCAAACGAGCGCACGTCTCTGTGAAGTCGAAGCGGCAAACTGCTCATCGCCAAGTGCGCCAACTTACGAATCTGGAAACAGCTGCCCTTCGCTAATAACATCGTCGTGTGTTTATGTGACCGCTCCACAAACAAAGTGTGAATGTGCAATCCTCATCCTGCTCAAATAAACGAGTGCGGTTCCCCAATTGATGGCCCTGAATAATTATTTTTTTTGGGGGGGGGGGGAATTCCACATTCCTATGATAGGAGGGGGCGTGGGTCTTTGGCACTGCATGCTAATTGATTTTCCCGAAAGGGTTTCTCATTTTATCCAATACAGGAGGGATACGGTGTGAGTGCACGTGAGCAGCGTCGGCTACCCAACCCAGAGGATGAATCCAAACCCTCCTCGTTTTCATTCAGGGCCTCTAACAACCAGGGCATGAACCGATGCATCGAACCCTCGACTCATATCGATTCAATATGCTCGCAATTCCGCCATCAAATTCGAAGCGTCTAAGGAATCAATTATTGACAATGTTTGCGTAAATGCCAGCGATTGGCTTACTTTCACAAAAATGGGCTGACGAGGAGTGAACACGACCGTGCGAGACAGGAACAGATGAGAATCGAATCGAACAAAGGAGATAACAATTAGACTAGAAAAACTAAAAACAAAAAAATATTCTCGAATCGAATCATCGACATCGCTTCGTTCGAATATCATCACGTGCGTTCTCAACACAGCACCGCACGGCCGAATGGGACGAGGAAACTACTTCATTCATATTAATTCTGCGTGTGTTGATCCTCCGTCGTCTCCGTGTTGCTTGTAATACGGATGACAGATTATATTACACGTCCTGCATCTGGGCTGTGAATCCCAAGAGAGGATGTCTCTCTCTCTCTCTGCCCCCTACACCCCTCCTGCCTCCACCCTCCCACCCTCGCCATTCTTCATTCCTGAGCGAGCCAGGTGAAAGTCTCACCATAATCAAATCACTAGCAGCTCATTATGCGAGTATTGAATTGTAAAATTCCACATTGTGATGGAGGGGTCCAGTATTTTCATATAAAAGCAACGGTTGGCTCCCCGCTATGATATTTTTCTCTATCCCGGTGGGATGATGGGATACGTTGACCCCTAACTGACATTTTAACTGGTGTCCTCCGCTTGCACTGCTCCTAAATAGCAAAATTAAAATCCTCTTTTACATATAAATGTCCCTGCTCAACTAGGAATTCCTGCACCTCCGATCAGCACGGTTGGTTACGTTCGGTGCGGAAGAATTCCGTCGTACATACATACGCACACACTCACCAGTGTGTGTGTGTCATATCTGGGATGGAGCACCCAGTTCCTACCTCACTGCCCTTCATACAATTCAACGTAAAGCAGTCGATGTATCAGAATATACAGCACCCACCGATGTGCTGCAGTGACTCGCCTCCGTATCACTCTTCTATCGCTCCTGCCATGGTTACTGTTCCCGTGAATTGATGACTCCACTCACGTTCAGTCTTCCAAACTGACCGCTTCGTCTCATCCATACTGTTCAACAACCATATTGCAGGTCACAGCCACGCACTCACTCACCAACTCAGCCACTAGCTCACGCGGTCATCCACTCACTTACTCATTAACTCGCTCACCCACTAATTCACCACACTCAAGGTGAAAACACGCAAGACTCTGCTTGGAATTCCCTCCCATCATCCTCAGTTTACAAGTTGTATTAACCTGGCTAAATGCAAGCAAGGCATTAACTCTTACCGATTTCAACACGTATTGTGCCTGTTTGTTGCTGGCCACTTGACGTTTTGTATCTTTGGGTCCTGTGCTTAGGAACCGTGATGACAATAAAAAAACAACGTGAATCCCTGGCATGGAAATGTGGAATCTCCACCACCAGTTATGGGCTGTCAGTGGTGATCGGCACCATCCCAAGATGATTCAAGCCCGTGGAAACACGCTGCTTGAGCGTAACTGTCAAATAATAACAAAGTAATCGAATTGACGTCTCATGTTACTATGGGAGAAACACCCATGAAAACATCAATGGCAAAAACCTAAGAAATCAAATGTAAGGGACCGTCTTGGCAGTGGTGCAAAAAAACACACAAGTAAAATCTATAAAACGCTCACGACTCTGCCAATGGCACTCCGTCAGAGCAGTGGAGAAGACGTGAAGCCAGAAACATTGGTGTATTGTATGTTTCCAAATGTCAGGCAGTGTTAATGACCAGTGTGGTGAGTTTTGTTTAGGTGATTCGATTTATAGAGAGAAATGTAGAAATAGAATATTGCTAGGTGGTGAAGGACACATTCAAATCTTTCCTGGGTCCACTTCTATCGATGATTTCTCTAGAATCAGTCCAATGAGTCCCACCTCGCTCCGATACTGTCACGTGGAGAGATTGGCTATGGATAAATGAACGTGGAATTTCCACCCATAAACTGAACTTTATTTTCATTTACCAGGTAAGGCCCACTGAGCTGTATAGCTCTTTTTCAGAAGCGACTTGGCCACAAATGATAGCTCAACGCAAGTCGCTTATCACATGGACATTCATAGCAGCCAAATACACTAAATACACGTTGATTCTAAATGTGGAGTGAAAAACCGGAGGCCCGGAGAAAAATCCACGCGACCACGGCGGGAGAGACCACGCAAACTCCAAACATACAGCAGGCGTCAGGGTTTGGATCGAACCCACGACCTCCTGCAAACCAGGCGCGGTAGTTAACATCTCGCTACCGTTCATATGAAGGGTGCGGCATCGGCACTCTGAGTCTGACGCCCGTGTGTGACCACGCATACTCGTGACCCACCTTTGATATCGCACTCCAGTGCCCCGCAGACCTCAAAACCCTCAAGATGAAAAAGAGCAGCCTTTAAACCCGACAGCAGGTGCCATTAAGGACAAAGACAGCAGGAGTAATTCGAATAAAGACACAGTGTTGTCAACAGGCAAAGTCTCAATAAAAAAACGCTTTTGGAGAGAAATATACGGGACGCAATCGATCACATCAACGGCTTATTAAAGTGTGGCGTGAGAGCGCTGGGATGTAATGCCTCTTGTGATGGTGGGAAGATGAAAGCGTTGCCACCACAATATTTGAGAACGGAACTACCGCGGCTATTCGCGTCTCTCCTTCTGTTGACTTCTACAAAGCGGTGGGAATTCATATTCTTGGTTCTTTCGGTAAAGTCACGTAGAAGGGAAATAATAAAACAATATAAATATAAAACAATACAAAATTCTCACGTTTCGACTGCAACACAAGCAATCATCATCAGGTGTGAAATCCACAGCAATTATCATCAGGTGTATATTTCACACCTGATGATGATTGCTTGTGTTGCAGTCGAAACGTCGTGAGAATTTTGTATTGTTTTATATTTATATTGTTTTATTATTTCCCTTCTACGTGAATTTACCGATTAAACCAAGAATATGAATCCCTGCAGTCACGAAAGCTTTTAAATCAACATTTTTCGGTGTCGCTCTTGGCGTCGCCTCACAAAACGGGTTTCTCGTTGCAGTGGCCACACGTGCATTTGTTAATCACCCTCTTAACTGACTCATCTGGCTCGACGGAACCGCAGTTAATAGATTTAACTCGCCATTTCGGCATTTTGGGGAGGGGGGATGAAGTGGTGGGTGGTCTCCATCCAGGGCCAGGAGTAAAAAATTAACCCGTAAAAACAAAGTTTTTCACTATAAATCTTTTATATGCGTGGCGACTAGAGTCCTCTCGTCCTCTGGCTTGAGATGGCTGCCACCTATGGGTCAGATGATTGCCTGCCACCATTAAGCAATTGGTAATTAAATATAATTTTTTTTCTTAAAAAGTGTAAAATTTGGAGAAAAAAAATTCACGAAAATAAATTGTCACGCACAACGAGTCTGTGTTCAAAATGTCAGCTCGATTGGATCACGGGAAGTGGGTTTAAAAAACGACTGAAAGATTTGCACGGTCGTAAGCGCGCAAGCAAGTGAACTTAATATAAAGGATTTAAAAATGATCAATCCTCATTTGTTGTCCTTCCGATTAGCACGGTTGGCTACGTACGGTGCGAAAGAAGTTCAACAAACATAATATTTTTTTTGCAGCCAATAAAGTAAGTATGTCTCTGTGGGTTGTCAGCAGCGGTTGTTCTGTGAATAAACTGGCCACCCGTCATGGGCTCAGGGTTACCAACAGAGACGAACTAGAACACTGGTTGGGGCATGTGGATACTTCGAACGGACTTTGGTTGAGCCTCTTCCACTCGTTAATGACGCAAACCAAGGGGAAACTCACGTGGAACAAACCAACGAGCGTACATTTGAAACTCTTAAGAGAAAGAAATTGGTGACCGCACTTGGGACCAGCGTTTATAATCCACACGCATACGCGCGCAGACGCAGACGCACGCACGCACGCGCCCATTGTGAAATTATTTTATCGCGGCTGCATCGTGCATCCAATCCATCATTCCATGAGCTGACTGACGCACCCAGCCTTGAGGTCCAGTGTCATTTCCATTCAGTCGTTCATTATTTTATTCGCAAAGGGGGCTTTGCTTAGGCGCAGCCAACACAAAGCACCACCACAGTGCACAAGCAGAAACAAATAGATCCCCCGTCTAGCCTGAACAAACTGTTGGGGCAAGTGCTGTTAGCGAGCACCTTTTACGGCCGGCACCGGACACCCCACCGGGTCCCGTGGGTGACCAGCACCACGCCCGGCTGCCTTTGTCTCCCCAGTAGCGATGTTTGCTACACATCACACCAGGTATTCATTTGAGGCTGAGTCGACCTAGGGGAAGCCCAAGACCTATTCAGATAATCGTCAACTGGTGTTTTCAATCCCGACTCGGACGCCTGTATATTTGGAGTTTGCATGTTCTCCCTGTGGTCGCGTGGATTTTTCTCTGGCTCCTCCGGCTTTTCCTTCCACGTTAAGAAACTTGCGTTTCGAGTATTTGGCTGCTATAAATTTCCACGTGAAAAGCCACTTCGTTGAGCTATGAGTTGTGACCAGGTCGCTTCTGAAAAAGAGCTATTATATAGGTCGGTGGGCCTTACCTAATAAATAAATAAAAAATGTTTTGTTCATGTTTTTTTGTAACATAAATTTTAATTTTTTATGAAGTTCATAGAGCCGGCGCTACCAAAATTTGCCGAAACTCTGCAGTGCTATCAGCCAAAAAAACACATTCCTGTGGAGGGAGCTGGTAGGAACGTTGGGTTGCTCGGTCAATGGCCAGGGTCAACGGCGGCGTGGTGTATTCCGCAAATATGGCCGATTGTGAGGGCGGACACAAGCCGGCGTGAGTAGGTTAAACGTTGAGTGTTATAAGGGCACCACGGGGTGACCAGCCCCTCCCCACCCAGCCCAACCCCTCCCACCGCCCATCCAGCCCCACTCCTCCCAGCCCCCACCCAGCCCCACCCTCCCCACCCAGCCCCTCCCCACCCTCCCCTCCCAGCCCCTCCCCACCCAGCCCCTCCCAACCCTCCCCTCTCCACCCAGCCCCACCCCTCATTTTTGGATGCACGACGGACGGACGAACACAATAATCTCCTGTGGGCTGGTGTAACCAGGAGGTTCCTACCAGTATAAGTATTTCTACTTGTGGGAGGAAACTGGAGTCCCCATGTGAGGAGGCAACTCTCTGTCTCATGCAGGTGATATGACACCGCACTGCACTGCATCGCTGTCCACTGCTGAGCCAGTGGATGCATCTCCTCGATGCACCACAGGGAGTGTCCAATATGTGTGCGATCCAACCAATCCACCAGCCCTCGGCTCCACAGTGCTGGACTACAGGCGGGCACCACCACCACCACTCACCGGAATTAGTTGCAGATGGCGCTATAGCTAAGGTCGTGCCTGGGCTCATAGTGCCGTGCGCTCACCCCTGCACCAATAAGTTACGACCAATTCATCCAAAAATGTTCCTGATCTAGTGGGGAGATGACACATCGGAGCGTCATCCCCTTGTACACGTGGGGTTTTTTTCTTCCGTTTTCCTCCCACAAACCAAACACTTATTCACGTAATTGGCGAAACATCCAAATGCATGACGCTCCTAAAAATGGATGTATGACTCAACAGGGCACTGAATGCCAAAACAAATAAAATAGCACGAGCATTGAAACTAAACAAGCAATCAAAACAATTAAAATACCGATACACTGCCGGAGTAACTGATTAACTAGCCGGATTTTTGGAAAACTAAATATCTGAGTCTGATTTGGCACAGTGCATAAATACAGAAACTAATATCTGGATGTATTGCCGAAGTTAGCAACAAAAGGTGTGTACCGGTGAATTGCTCTTGTGGCAAATTATATGTTGGTCAGACAGGACGATGATCAGCATAAGACATAAAGAACACCAAAAGAATATTAAACACTCCCAAATACAGCTGTCGGCAGTGGCAGAACATACGTGCCAAAAATGACACTCAAATGATTTTGATGTTGAAGATCTGTGCAAAACTAGTTACTATTGCCCAAGACTAATTAGAGAATCTGTCGATATTCACCGTTCTGATAGCTACAATGTTAGTGCTACTTGGAAGCGAATTATCAAGTAACACACTGTTTCACTGCATGCCTAGATAACTCACCATACGTCAGTGGTGATTAACTGTAAGCAGGTACTGGGATTTTCGCGCACGCAACAAACGGCAGCATGTACAGGCACAATGTGCATGTATAATGCATGTTGATTGCCATATGAATAACCCAAACGGTAATAGTATCCATTGTCATTTATATGCATACATTAACCCCCCCCCCCCACTCCTCTTGGCATTCGCATCTGATTGGCTCACAAAGGATGGCATCACATTCTCTATTTAAGACCGAAGCAGGAGGATTTCTCCACAAATCTGGCCGTCGCCTGATGATGCAAGTTGTAATCACTGGCGAAACGTCGTACTCGAATTTTGTATGTTGTGGGTTTACTTTCCAACACACCTGTGTGCTGAACTAGTAACGAATTGGCGTGTTTTGTTTCCGTGACAAACCTTACTAATTAGCTGTGTTGGGCGGTGGCGGGTTTAGCGACACATTTATATGTATGCGAACTAACCAAAAAAACCCTCTTATGGACTCAGTAATGCTTTCGTGGGTGAACAATTGTCATTATTGACACATGTCTGCTCAATCGAGTTTTGAGACAAAACTCGTCTGCTTTGGTGATCCAGAGCCAGTGGTGAAGTTCCACATTCCTATGGTAGGGCCCAGTTTATCCATAGGGTGACCACCTTTAGGCTTCCCAATAAGTGGTTGAGTACTTGCAGAGACGTAAGAGGGAAGATATTCTGCGTCGACCTGTGACCAGGATTTGAACTCTTGACCTTATAATTGTGATTCATCTGTCTAAACCGCAGTCGGTGCTTAAATATATTTAAAAAAACGCATATCTCGGCAGTAATTAACGTCAACGCAAGTATAAAAATTGTATCCGAATGCTAATGGGTTGCAAAAGCCTAATATTTTAGGTTCGTTAAGTGCCATGATCCTCAAACAGTATGGCCATGTTATTATTCATCAGATTTCTAATGATAAACTACCGTTGTAATTATCATCGCGTGTCAAAGGCAAGTCTGACCATGATGAGACGACATTCGTCCATATTTTATTATTTCTATTGGAAGCAGTAGCTTCCGCAAAGATACGTATCATTAACTTTTACTTTTGATTTTCAAACGGCCCTCTGCAAACTTATTTTGACACCAGGCGAACACTTTTGTCAGCCCAGACAATCACAATTCAATCACATGGGCTTTCCTCTTTGTGTGCACTGGCACAGAAGAATAAAGCACTGCTGCGAGTGTGATGGCATTCTCACATCATAAATGCACAATCATCTCGACTAAGAGAGCTTCCCCTGTAGACAATTCTAGGAAAATTATCGAATGTGCGGGTGCTGGCGGCATTTCTCCCTCTGCCTCTGAGGGTATCTCTCTCTCTCTCTCTGCTGCACACAAACAATAAAAGCTGCCATTCACCGAAACAGCGGTGGTGACATCTCCACAGCACTTGTGCCGGACTTCCTACACTCTGAGGACAAGGAGAGAGATCACAGACAGGTCGCAGGAGGCACCAGGCACCATTGTGGCTTTTGCACAATAGACGCGGCTGTCTGATGCATCTGCTCGCTGTCGTGAGAGGTCCTCCTCCGCTCTGCCTCTTGCGAGCGGCCAATTAGCGTCCTCCACGAACAGGAAGAGGCGATCGCGACACACCGCTGGATCCAGCGGTGACAAGTCCACCAAGCGCCAGGTCTTCCCGTGGAACATCGCTCCACCTATTCTGAAATCAATCAACGAGCCAGAGCGCGTCTCTAAACCTCAGCATGTGTGGAATAGTGCTCGTCTCCATCAGTAGTCCTGACACACCAGCGAACATTCCAAATTGTTGTGGTGTAGACCAGCGCCGACCTATTACGACCTCTGCTGACTTCCCACAAAGCGGTACTCACTTGATTAGTCCAGGAGGGACGATGTGCCGAGTGGTTCTATTTACACGCACGTATTTGAACGCACGCCGTTTGCAGAGCAGGTTGAGTGCTCTGCGATGACACACACACCACACCCATCACTTCCTTCCTTGTGCCAGGTCCTGCGGTTGTTTGCAGTCAACATCTGACCACCAAACTCTGCTCTTACAGAATCCCACCAACGTCGCTTCACAAACTTCCCCTGGGTCACAGGCCTCTGAGTGCCACTGTAATTCGGACTTGCTCACCTGCTCTGCTCCATCCTGCAGGAGTGCCCCACAACCCCTACTACTAGCTTTAAGTCTACAACGCTTCTCTGTCGCTCTATAACCCTGATTCCTAAGTTGTTAAGCCTTTGGCATCGTGAATATTACCATAATGAGAAATGTATACTGGAGGAATCCGACGAGCTATGAAGCGATGTTACAGAGATGCCCAACAAACATTAATCTCGCAATCAGAAGGCCAAGAATTCATGTTAAAAAAACTTTTATTACACATCCCAACAAACACCCGGCCTTCTGTGAATGCATAATGTCAGGGGTGAGATCATAAATAGGGGAAAACGCTTTTGTTCTTTCTCCCTATAACACAAATAGGTATTAATGAGTAGCTAATGCCCGCTAACGACACATGGGCTGGCAGCCATTAGTGTGCCAGATCTAACAGTGGCATGGGAATGGCACCCCATCTCCGCACAACTCTCTAACCCCGCCCTCATCCCTCCCTCACGCGGATAAATGGAACGCGCCAATACCCTAAGCTCCCTGAGACTGGCGCAGAGCCCCACGACAATTATTGAATAAAACATTCCACGCCACCAAAAGCGCACGCAGGCCAACCTCGTAATACCAAAGCGCAATTCCAGCGAAGGGCATTAGGAAGCCGGGTCGTTTGTACATGTATACTGTATACAAGTCAGCAAAGATGGCACATTAGCTGGCAATAATCCAGCAAACATATCATTCGACGGTCATGATTTGCTCTTAATTGCCGAGTACATGGAGGGAGGCGTAATGAGCTGTGTGGGTGTGTACGCGTGTGCGTGCGAGTGCGTGTGCATGTGCGCATTGCGTTTCAAGCATTTATGCGCGATGGTGCGTATGGATGTGTACATGCATGTGTATGTGCGAAAGGAGTTCAACATGCATCCTTTAAATGGAATTATGTTCCTTTTATTTCATCACGTAAGGCCCACTAGGCTATATAACTATTTTTCAGAAGCGACCTGGCCACAAATGATAGCTCAACGAAGTGTGCAGCGGATTACCACGAAGAAATGTATAGCAGCCAAATACTCGAAACGCATGTTTCAAAATGTAGAGGGAAAAACTCGGAGGACCCGTAGAAAAATCCACGCAACCAAGAAGGGCCCATGCAAACACAACATATACAAGCTGCAGGGTCAGGATCGAACCCACGACCTCCTGTATACTTGGCGAGGTAGTTAACATCTCACCACCGTGGCACCGCGTGCATACAACGGGAGCGTATGAGACCAGTGGTTAGTGAACTGCAGTCGGGTGGTGGGGGCCATGCTGCTGATGAACGCGGCCTGTAATCCAGCACCGTGGAGGCAGCAGCGAGGGATGCTGGATCACCGCATGAATGCCGCACAGCTCCCTCGCAGTGGGCGTCATCACGGTGCCATACCCTGGCTTGCCAGGAGAGGGCGCTAAGGCAAACTGGCTTCATCTCCATCTGTCCCTTCTGTATGGGATAGAGTGTTTCCCACTCGCATGCGAGGTTTTTCTCCGGGCGCTCCGGGTTTTCTCTCACATTGATTGGCCGATATTATCTGAATACAAAGTGCACCTCTTGTGTTTATGAATTGTGCGGCGTTTGCATGAATGATGCTACTCTCTTAAAAAACCCATAAAAACACTGGTTGTCATGATATATTATTATTGTTACGACTGAGTTGTGATCCCAGTGGTCTCAATTAACTGAGTGATATGTCCACCTGATTTTGGCCTCCTCTAGATTAACTGAGCCTAAAACGAGCGAAGGATACAAGGTGTAAGTAAAAAAAAAACAACGGGGTAGAAAAAGAGAGTTGGGATTGACCCTGGCCATACTGCCCCCTTGCGTGCCACGCTTGCCTTGTATGTTGAACTTCGTTTGCAATGTACGGAGCCAACCGTGCTAATCGGAGGTGCGGGGGAAAGATAACGAACTCAACACAAGAAGGAGCCTTAATAGATCCTCCCTGACGTCAGAGTCTACGTTGTACGGTGAAACATTAAGTGAAACAAGTACTCTCTGGTTCTTTCGGTAAAGTCACGTAGATAAAAAAAAAAGAAACACGACGTTTCGGTCACAACACAAGCGTCCGTCATCATCCGTCATCAGGACGCTTGTGTTGCGAAACGTCGTGCTTCTTTTATTACGTTTTCTATCCACGTGACTTTACCGAACGAAGCAGAGAGTATGGATCCCTGCAGTCACGAAAGCTTCAAATCAAGACTGAAGTGGAACAAGGACGACACATTGCATGATGCGTGCTACAATCTCAAGTGACCTTGGTTCAATTCCTGGCCATGTACACCGTTGCCAATGAGTGTCTGAACCTGGCCTGGATTGTTCCCTGGGTTGGCCAAGCCTCAAGACGAACACTTCCCTCAAGCGTCCGGTGAAGCGTCCGGCATTGCTCACGCGCGCATCGCAATGTAGCGGGCGCGTGCGCGCGATCCGCGTGCCGATCGACTGCTGGATGAGGGCCTCCCGCTTCGTGTCAGGTCGCCGGGGGTTATGACCACACTTTGTTTGGTGATGGTGCGGAGCGGAGCTGACCACTGCGTATCAGCAAAGGCTCGCAGACGCCTTATAACACCTTGACATGCATGGCGGTCACCCAGTCAAGCATTGCCCAGGCTCAAAGAATCCAGCTTAGCTTCAGACATATCATGAAATCGTGCACGTTCCAGGTGATTTGGTCATGCGCGAATACGCGCACGGCAAAATAGCAAATGTAAAGGCTGTCATTGCAGAGTGATGTTATGTGTCCGTGCCGGCAGCTATATCCGTTGCCCATGAGCACGAGCAATGTGCATTGCTCGAGAGAGATTTTTTTTGCGCTGCTCGTTGTCCGGCAACTACAGCCCAGCAATTTCATCAAATCTCTCAAACATTTTCCGAACACAGCGATTACCGTAACAAACACCGGCGCCGTCGTCGTGAGCGGGACGCATCGCGACGCCTCGTCAAGGGGCTGCATACGGCAGGCTCGCGAGGCACGCCGCGTTTCACGCAGCCTTGCTCGTCTGCGCGCGAAGCCTCCGATATTCAATCCCAAGGTGTGCCATCTTCATAACATCAATGACCGTCGGGGGCAATAACCGTTTCGAGTGCAAACAACAGCGCGTGTCCGTTCGCGTGTCGCTCATCTCAACGTTTGCTATTGGTGCCTCGTGACCCTTGTCGCTGAGAGCACTTCACTCACAATCAGGAGCTACCCAGTTGAAATCCCGGTCAGCGCTCGACTCAAGTGAATCATCATTATCATCTCTGCAGGGTTGATAATATGTGTGACCAGTTTGTGGGCAGGCAATATGTTACAGTGATATGGTTCAACCGTCCCCTAACAACAGATGTGTGGAATTTCCACAACTGGCATTTGCTTTCCAACAAAGACAATAAAGATCCCATGTATAGCCTCAACATACTGTTGGTGCAAGTGCTGTTAGCGAGCACCTATGAGAGCAGGCACATCACACGAGGGGGTGGGTGGCCAGCGCATTTGTATCCCGCGTGACGATGTTCACAAACCGCACCAGCTACTCGGTTGAGGCTGAGTCGACCTAGGGGAGGACCAAAACCGGTTCAGATAATCGTAACCGGTGTTGGGCGTGAGCGGGTATCGAACTCGGGTCACCGGGAGCCACATCCAACCAGTTAACACTGAAGCTGTATTCATTGTTCCCGGTCGTACTTAGCAATAATTATTGACAACAATTGTGCAATTTGACATTTACTATTCATTTGTACTGCAGTCTATGCTATTACTCATAACCTTCAATATCCTGATCCCAATTATGTCGACTGGATATCTGTGAAAACGAGCTTCATAGCCCATCGAATTTCTCCAGGATAAATACAGATTCTGATTCCAATATTGTTTTTTAAATGTCAAACTCGGTGGCAGGCAAATTATTCGGTTCACTGACGATGAGGATTGCGTGCCTCTGAGCGTCTTGTTCAGGACTCAGACCACTGCTGAGGTTTAGGCTGACCCTGGTCCACTGCGTCAAAGAAATTAACCTCAAAGCTTTAAAATATATATTTGTTTCAATCTGAAAACGTGGGGGATTTGTTTTCCCGTTTATTTGTCTACCTTATAAAGCGATGCCTTGCCTACGTTTGTACAGGAGAACATCGTTAAATAATTGACATCAGTCCGTCACGGTTGTTCACGTGCGTTAGATAACGTGGCCATGCTGCCAGGTGGCGCTGTGGCAGAATGTCCCGTGGCACAAGCGCAGGGGGCCACACAAATTCAAATAACGGTTGAGGATTTGTATAAACACCTCATCATCATCACATCTCCTCTTCTAACACTACAAATGCATACTTCATAGGACCTCTTTTGCCAGTAACAAAATATACTAATAGGGTGTTTCCCCTTTTTTCTGGCAACAAAACTGACACCTTTTGCAAGGAATCATGCTTACATTAACCACAATACTTGCAGTCAAATGCAAACAAAAAACAATACTCTGATAATTTATGCATTGTCTTTGAAACTGATTGGTCCACACCAGAGACAGCTTTCTTTAGAGCCTAGTCTCATATGGTGTTCGACCAGATGACGCCAAAAGGCGCACAGTTCAAAGACAACGCACTACCAGAGTAATGAGAGCTCGGGGTGAGCAGCTACATCATGGGACCTCCTTTGCCAGTAACAAAATATACTAATAGGGTTTTTCCCCTTTTTTCTGTCAACAAAACTGACACCTTTTGCAAGGAATCATGCTTACATTAACCACAATACTTGCAGTCAAATGCAAACAAAAAACAGTACTCTGATAATTTATGCATCAAAGACAATGCATAAATTATCAGAGTATTGTTTTTTGTTTATGCATCAAAGACAATGCATAAATTATCAGAGTATTGTTTTTTGTTTGCATTTGACTGCAAGTATTGTGGTTAATGTAAGCATGATTCCTTGCAAAAGGTGTCAGTTTTGTTGCCAGAAAAAAGGGGAAAAACCCTATGCATACTTGTTTTTGGAGCGGTTCACCTTGATCACCCTATGGACAGACTGGCTTTGGCCATTGTAACCTGACAATTTACACCACTGGGCTTAAAGCACTGCAAATAAAAAAAACTCTGACTTTCACAGCTCACGATTATTTTGTTGTTGTTGTTTACGGTGGTCAAGCCCTCGTTTGTATGCGACATCGACCGTAAGGTGCAAGCTTCGGTGAAAGAATAAGGGGCCGTCCATAAATGACGTCACGCACCTAGGGGGGGAGGTCAGACATTTGTGACGATGTTTGACGAGGGGGGGAGGTTTGAGAAATGCGACATCACGTAAAAATGCGCAACTTTAAATAAATATAGAATTGTTATAATAGCACTCCTACAACATCAGAGTGCAGCGCCACATTAAATACGCACTACAATGACAATAATTTAAAGCGATTTGAAGCATATTTTATTTTCAAAATGTAAATATGTTTTTTTTTGGGGGGGGGGGGACAAAGCTTTATGACGTCATATTTGAGGGGGGCTCTCACTTTTTGTGACGCCGTGTGACGAGGGGTCTAAAATCGTCCAAAATCGCGTGACGTCATTTATGGACGGTCCCCTAACCAAATCTGAACGCTGCACGCGTTGCCTTGCTCCCTGCAATGGCCACCGAGCGGACGTGAACACCCAACGACACGCGGTGCGACCGGGTCGCGGGGAAACCACCCCCGACTCGATGTTGCTGGCACGCAGTGGCTCGCAACCCCCTTCTGGATTACGCCACGAAGGCGAGGTAAGAATACTGAGCTGAATTTTGATTTAAAGCTTTCGTGACTGCAGGGATTCATCTTCTTGGTTCTTTCGGTAAAGTCACGTAGAATGGAAATAATAAAATAATAAAATAATACAAATTAAACATAATAAAATTATATAATATCATTTGATTATGTTTTATTTGTATTACTTCATTATTTCCATTCTACGTGACTTTACCGAAAGAACCAAGAAGATGAATACTGAGCTGGTTCTGATGGACCGAACCAGCAAGCCTGCCATCCGCTAAGCTGAATCGATGCACTTTTAAATAAGCGCGCGCGTATATATGGTAACATCTTTACTAAAATCCACACTGAAGCAGAACTGATTTTTACAATGCAACGCGCAGCATCGGGCACCGCCTGTTATCCACGTTGGTAGATGAGTAAAGTCACGGGTGACGGGACTTTTCATCATCTGCAACAAGAAAAATATACTATTGTTCAAGGCACAAAGTATCGTTGATAAAAGTGAATGACAGGATGCGTTTTCTGTACGGCTGCTCTTCTCACGCGCGAAATTAAGCAGATTGATAGGGGTGAAGTCTGTGTGTCTGCTGAAACCACATCGAGTCCAATTCTCTTATCCACGGATATGAGGACGACTTTGCCACTGACTCCTATCTGCAACAATGCGGAGAGCAGAGATGCATTTAGCCACCCGTAGTTACCGCTTCTGGGCTGGACAATGGGGATTGCCTTAGCACCTGCGGAAACCACTTGTGCGGTTTTGTGCCCCGTATCCGTGATGAAAGGAGACGATACTGGAAGCAAAATACAGCGAGACATAACCAGCAGTTCCCATTCATCGGTTTGGGCCGACAGATGATTGGAGTTTCTATGCACATTGTTAATTTACGGAGTGTGGAAAACAGGTTCATTTTGCAATTCTACACAGCACTGAAATGCAGGTTGTGGAAGAGAGGAATGTTCATGATAGCGGACATTATTATGATATGCCGGGTTACTGAGGACATTATTAATAACATAGAGGACAATTGTCATGGCAGGCTGTGAAATTGTAAGCGGAAGAGAAAGGGCAATTGTTCTTGAGCAAGGAATTTCTGTCCATTCCAGAGGCCTCCCAATCCACGTTGTGAAAGTCCTCCACTCCCACCCCATTGGTCAATCTCTTCTCCCCCTCACCATCCTCTTCTTTTTGTTTCTCTGCCACCCGTTGCCCCCCCCCCCTCCTCCCCCCCCCCCCTTTTATCCTCTCTCTCACGCTCTCTCTCTCTCTCGCTCTGAGTATAGTCACGTCCACACGCGCGCATGCACACACACACAACACAGAAATAGCTTGCGGGTAGCAAAACAAAAAACCGACTCGGTAAAGTAAAAAGCCCGGCAATAGGATTGCGACTTCAGTTTTTGTTCAGATCCGCCGTCGAGGCTTCATCGATATTTCGGAAGCCGTCACGGCCAGTGCCGTCGTTGACCACCACACCTCGCCACCTTTCTGGCGCTTCTGTCAAAAGCACACCGCCACTTTGACACGGACACCGTCGACAGACCCGCGCCTCCAGGCTCTGCCCTCAAAGTCTGCCACCACGTGGCTGCAGGTCTTCCCCTTGGTCGCTTGCACTTGGGGGGGGGTTGGCGACGGGGAGGGGTGCCCTCCAATGCCCGTCTTGGTAGCCTGACGCTACATCACCCCTGCACACGTGCCCCATCAGTCGCAAATCCCCTCTTGCTCGTGACAGCTGCAATGCAGTACCCGTCGTACCATAAACAATTCAGAATTTCCAAATGTCTCCCCCTATTCTGCCGTGAAATATATAGCATCCGCTGAGTAGCCCTACTCATTTGCCAAGCCCCACTGATTTAATGTAGAACGCTACTCATTTTTTTCCCCACATGCGAATTTTCAAAAGCAAAAATTGCACCGATTTTTTTGCCCCGAATGTTTTTTATTTTTTTTTATTTTTTGCAAAGCGGTACGATTAGCCTTTGAAATCATTAGGCGACGTTTGGGTTCAAACATCGGCAGACGACCGCTAAAATCGCTAGAGTTGGAATTAATTACCTAATAACAGCATCATTTGTGTCACTAGGTCACCTCTTGCCAATGAGACTGTCCTGATCTCTCGAGTAAGCACCTGGATTCAACAACATCAACTTAAACTTTTGCACCTTCATCATCATCATCACGATGGTCCATCGGCAGGTAGCCTGTAGGTGTCTACTGCACATTTCGTCACTTGTTTCCACTTTCCTCCCTGCCTTGTGCCGATATGCTCGATGCAACTTGCACTGCTACGAATCCAGTACCTCACACGAACACTCGTCACATCACCAACCCAATATGCATTCCGTTGACCATGGTCAAACCATATCCCTACTCCTAACTCAATTAAACTAAACTTAAAACTATATTTTTTATTTCATTTTACCAGGTAAGGCCCACTGAGCTATGCAGCTCTGTTTTCAGAAGAGACGAGGCCACAAATGATAGCTCAACAAAGCGGCTTATCACGTGGAAATGTATCGCAGCCAAATAACTCTTAACGCGTGTTTCTGAATGTGGAGGGGAAAACCGGAGGACCGGAATAAAAACCCACTCGACCACGGGGAGAGAGACACCGCAAACGCCAAATATACAGCAGCAGACGTCAGCATCGGGATAGAACCCACGACTTCATGTATACCAGGCGAAGTAGTTAACATTTCGCCATGGTGGCACGCCCGATTGTACATCCCCACGCCAGGATGATCTTCAGCAAGCCACGATTTGTGTTTGTTTTGTGTCCAGCTCAGTGGTTTGTGCACACACACGCCACTGTCTCCCCCCCCCTCACCCACACAATTCAGCCCGCACTCGCTCACTCACACCGTCAGTCTGACACACTCTGTCACACACAACAGCGTAGCGATGGTCGCACACGCGCATGCACGCACGCATATCAAGGTCTCCCCACTTCGCTGTACGGAATTACTGGG
This sequence comes from Lethenteron reissneri, assembly GCF_015708825.2. NCBI lineage: Eukaryota > Metazoa > Chordata > Hyperoartia > Petromyzontiformes > Petromyzontidae > Lethenteron > Lethenteron reissneri. The sequence goes on from NC_083821.1 coordinate 10,314,501, forward strand.
ACACGTGCTATTTTTTGCGAGCATCCCTTAAGGCCGGTATCGCAGGCTCAGCTCACCTTTGTCTGCCCAAATGGCAATTTTGACAAAGCACGACCAATGCTAGGGCTCAAATTGACCGAGAGGGCACGTAAAAAGGCTGAGACGTCACACGCCACTGACATTATCCGCAGCTGGGAATAGAACTCGAGATGCAAACACGTCCGCTTACGCGTGGTGTCCCGTGTTGCGCCCACGCTTTCACAACACACTCGCACCGCCGCACCACTTGCGAACACGGTCACATCCACACAAATACCGTAATTTCATAAAAGATGATCACCCGTATAGCCAAAGCCAGGCTGTCGGGGAAAGTGTTGTTGGCGAGCACCTTTGAAGGCTGGAACGGAACACGAAGGGTTGGGGGCCAGCACCACGCCTGGCCGCCTTTGTCTCCCCCATTGCTGATGTTTACAAACCGCAGCAGGCACTCATTTAAGGCTGCCTCGACCTCGGGGACACTCAAAATCTCAGATATTCGTCACTGCTATTTGGTCGTGAGCCGAAATTGAACTTGGGTCGCCGGGTTCTCAGCGTCGTGCGCTTTCCACTGCAAATACAAGTCACCCCCGTGACGCATTCACAGACATCCAATCACACGCAGATACAGGGTCTGTCATAACCTCTATTTAGGTGAGAGCACACTGATAATTCAATACACGTGTTTAAAGGGAGCTCTGGGATACTAAAGCAAATACAGTAACATGATTTTTTTTTAACGTACACAAGAAAATTAAGATATAATTTACAAAGAATCCTAAATTAGCGCAAAATCGCATACCGTACACTAATATCTGCACACAAACAGTACGATAGACAATCACACTCAGAGGCATCAAGGGAGTGCACGTGGAATCAGTTTGACACAAAATAGGTCCCCCGTACAGGCTGAGTAAACGTGTGGGGCAAGTGCTGTTCGCGAGCACCTATGAATGGTACACAATGAGGTGGGTGGCCAGCACCACGCTGGACCGCCTTTGTATCCCCAGTGGCCATGTTTACACACCACACCAGGTACTTATTTGAGGCTGAGTCGTCCTAGGGGAGGTCCAGGATGGGTTCAGATAATCGGCTGTTAGCAGGAATCGAACTCGGGTCGCCGGGTTTTGTAGCGCAGCGCGGAAACCGCTGCACTACCGCTCCCCACAACACATTGACACACAAACACAAAGATCCCCGTCTAGCCTTAACAGACTGTCGGGGCAAGTGCTGTAATCGAGCACCTATGATGGCCGGAACGGCACACGAGGGGGTGGGTGGCCAGCACCACACCCGCCCGCCTTTGCCTTCCTACTGGCGATGTTTAGAACACACCGCACCAGATAGTCATTGTGAGGCTGAGTCGACCTCGGGAAAGCCCAGGCACGGTTCAAATAATCGTCACCGGTGTTGGCCGTGAGCGGGAATCGAACTCGGGTGGCCGCGTTCATAGCGCTAACCGCTACGCCACCGCTCCCCCACGTTGACCCACCACACGCACAGACACACACACACGCACGCGCGTGCATTGACGCGCGCGCACAGTCGCAGCGGCACACAAGCGATCGCGTCGCATGCGAGTGGCCCGCCTGCATAATGGACCATTTGTCTCGTATTTCACTCGGAGCGGACGTGCCGAGGAAGTTTATTCCGAGGCGCGGACACAGCGGAGAGCGCCTCCCGTGCGCTCTCCGCCCGGCACCGCCCAAAGCCTCCACGGCACAGAGCAAAGACAAAGATCCCCCGTCTAGCCTTCAACAGAGTCGGGGGCAGGCGCCGTTAGCGAGCACCCCTCGTGCGTATAAGCGGCCACGGCTCGCGAGTGAGTGGGGCGGTGGTTAACAGCACACGGCCGGCCGCCTTTGTCTCCCCGTTGCTGATGCTGACGCGCAGCGCCGTGTACTCATTTTAAGGCTGAGTCGACCTAGGGGAGATCCTGGACCGACTCAGATATTCGACACTGTTCTTGCTCGTGAGCGGGCAGTGAACTCGTGTGGCCGGGTCCGCTAACCCACTGCGCCACCGCTCCCCCCCCCTGTGGTACAGAGCGCAAGCACGCAACAGCACCCTGGGCGGACCTGTGACTTACATGCTATACACCACTGCCAATTGGCTGGCTGCCTCGGTGGACTGACCTGTTCCTGTAATAGGAAGGTGGAATTTCCACTACTGGTCTCGTACCATGGTGCTTGATGGTCACTGGCGGCGCCTGATCCTCATTTGAAATCCGAGTTTCAACCAATCTGAGATATTGCTACAGTGCAGACTGTCTCGGACTCGACTATTAGAGCCCGCATACTGTTACACATTGGTCGCCCTGAGGTTAGACTCACCCCGCTGTTGTCGTGTGGAATTCCCACGTGGAATTCCTCTCCCTGACCTCGTAACAACTATTATCATTCCGGCTATGTTAATACGGGAATGAGGTGCTGCCAAATTTCAGTTTCATGGGATTGGAGGTGTCTCAGACAATCATCTTCCCAGGGCCGCTAAAATGCGTACTGTCGCACGATTTTTTTTGTGGAAGGGAGAGACGCTTCGTTCAGTTCTGTCTCTGTAGCAATGTATGGCTGGGATTTATAGCGGCTTCTTTCATTTGTTTTAGCAGGTAAGGCCCACTGAGCTATATAGCTCTTTCTCGGAAACGATCTGGAAATCACAAATGATAGCTCAACAAAGTGGCTTATCACGTGGAAACGTAGAGCCCCAAATAACTCGAAACGCCACGTTGATTCGAAATGAGGAGGGAAAACCGGAGGACCCGGAGACAAATCCACGCGACCACGGGGAGAACACGCAAACTCCAAATATACAGGCGCCGGGGTCGGGATCGAACCTGGCTAGGTAGCTAACATTTGGCCATCGCGGCTGCCCCGTGTCGCAGCAGCAGCTTGACTTCAAACCTCGAGACCACGAGTTCCAATGGAGTTTAGGGACCGACTCAGTGGCATGCAAATCATCATCAGCATCATCCCACCGGGGTGAGTAAAATAAGTATCGCCTGATGAGGCTGCACCGCTTGGTGCGTGGAAGTCAACAGGTGATCCATTCATGGTTTGAATGTTTCCCACCGCGAGAGCGTGGATTTTCTACCACGGATCAGATCCGTCAACGAAGATGAGCTCTACCCAGTGCTCGCTTGACTCCCAGTAAAGCGGCGGATTGTCTTTGTATACTCGACGCATAAGTGTGTAGTGCCCCCCTTTAAACGAGCAGCCGAGGCATTCCTCATTACCTCGATATACGAGACTAAATACCCATCTGCACACGCGCTCACGTGCGCGCGTACAGCCACGCTCACAAAGACACGTCCAATATAATCACGCTTCAAGTTTGTTTTCTCTGACGAGGTGAGACCTCAAGAGACAAGGACAGTCCCCATGGGGCACGGATGACCTGGGTAATGATGGTATCGGAACATCAGCACGGTGACTCCTCTCGAGAGGGGGACCCATTCGCCTTATCTCGCGCGTCAGGGCAGGAAACCAAAGGCACGCATTGGGAGGAGGCCAGCGACCAGTGCCAGCCATTGCCCAAGCGCTGTCGTCTGCAAACAGATTGCTATATAGTCTCGAATAGGGCCCCCCCAGTGGCAGCTGTCCCTACCAGCATAGGAAAATATTACATTGATACCGTATATAGTTCCAATTTAGGCATTTGCTGCAACATTTAGACCATAAAGCCGAGCGCACAATGGCCTGCTCCTGCAAATACGTCGCGTTACAATTTGAATTCCCAATTAAGCAGATGGCGCGGGGTTTTTTTTGTTCGTTTACGAAAAGCCCCGGCTGTATTAATCAGGGCGGGCCGTTGCATTCCGCGTGCTAACCGCCGAGCTTGCGTCGCCGCCCGAGTCGCGTGTATTGTTTGGGGAGCCCCCACGTGATCTCAGCGAGAACCCGTTCGGGCCGGCACTTTGCTCGATAGTTTGGCGGTGGTTCCTCGTGCGAGGCCGATCTAGGGGGAGACCCAGAAGCGATTCGCATGGCACTCGCCGCCGACGCGAGATCCGTGGCCCGATATGAGAACTCAGATCGCCGAGCTCGTGTCGCGGTCTGCGAACTCCACTGCGCCTACACCCAGTATAGCGCGCGCATTTCACACGCGCGCCTGGATAACAAGGCAGACCCCCTCCCCGCCTATATAGCCTTTTAACAGATAATGTTTGGACGAGTGGGGTTAGCAAACAACTGTTGAGGCCGGCAGGGCACGCAAAGGAGTGGGATGCAAGGATCACGCGCGGCCGCCTTTGTCTCCCGAGTGCTGATGTCTACATTTCCCATCAGCGTTCACGTTTAAGGCTGAGTCGATCTAGGCGAGGCTCAAGACCGGTCCCGCTATTCATCACTGTTATTGGTCGTGAGCTCGAATCGAACTCGGTTCGCTGGGCACGTAGCGCAGTGCGCCAACCGTGACACTACCGCCCCCCCCCTCCCCGACACGCACATATGTTACTCACAGCCAAACATTCACATCGCTTTAAAACCACGTCAAGTTCAAAGTCCCAAGCTGTAATGTTGGCGCACGGTACTCATGGACGAAGCCGGCTGTGGTTGCGGCACCGTCTCGTTCCGTGTTGTCGGTGCATGATCATGATGATGGTGGTGATGTTGGTGGTGATGATGGTGGTGGTGGTGATGATGATGATGGTGGTGATGGTGATGGTGGTGATGATGATGGTGGTGATGATGATGGTGGTGATGATGGTGGTGGTGATGTTGATGATGGTGGTGATGACGATGGTGATGATGGTGGTGATGATGATGGTGGTGATGATGGTGGTGGTGGTGATGATGATGGTGGTGATGATGGTGGTGGTGGTGATGATGATGATGGTGGTGGTGGTGATGATGATGGTGGTGATGATGATGGTGGTGATGATGATGATGATGGTGGTGATGATGGTGGTGATGATGGTGGTGATGATGATGGTGGTGGTGATGATGATGATGATGGTGGTGATGATGATGGTGATGGTGGTGATGATGATGTGTGCTCGAGTCTATGAACTAACAACATTGCGGTGCGGGGCTGCTACTCTATACACGGCGGAGGGGGGGGTGCTAAACACGGAGACATCTCCCGTGTCTGCTCCATTCATCACGGAGCCAATGGCTCTTAGGGGCTTTTGATCAATGGGGAATCGCTCGCTGCTGCGAGCAACCCCAACTGCGCGCTCGGACAGGAGGGACGGCGTCTATAATTTAGCGCAAAAACAAACCAAAAAACAGGCATCGGTGCATTCCTTTCGTTGTATTGCCCCGTGCAGACAGCACGTGGCCATGATTCTCATTCTCTTCGTTGAGCTCCGAGATGATTTTTTTTTTAGCGAGAATCGTCGAACACGGAGTTCGCGAGTGAAGAGGCTATCTGACCGATGCACCTCGCAGTCCTATCGTGTCTGTGTTACTGTTCGCCGTTGAAACGTTCTGATCCCCCCCCTAAGTGGACATCTGTGAGATTGTAAAAAAAACCTTCAAAAGCTCACCCGATTCCTCGGATATAAATACAGATTCTGATTCTGATCAGAACGGTGCGTGGTGTACACCAGCCTCGCCTGTATAGAGAAACAAGACAAAGACACCCCCCCTACTCACCCCATGTTTAAGCCGCGCAGATTTTTGCTGCAAGAGTGCGCGCCGTTGGCGAGTATCAATGAAGACCACGGGATTGGGTGCTTAGTGTGAACAGCGGTGATGGAGCGGTCATCGCTACGCTGCGCTACGAACCCGGCGACCCGAGTTCGATTCCCGCTCACGGCCAAGACCATCAGTGACGATGATCTGAACGAAGTCCTGGGTCTCCCCTAGGTCGACTCAGCCTCAAATGAGTACCTGGTGCGGTGTGTGGTAAACATCGCCACTGAGAAGACAAAGGCGGCCGGGCGTGGTGTTGCCCAACGACACTTCTGTTTCCCGTGCCGGCCTTGATAGGTGCATCGCTAACAGCACTGGCCCCAACAGTCTGCTAAGGCTATAAGGGGGATATTGTTTGGACAGCACCACGCCCGGCCGTCTTTGTATCCCCAGCCTATATGCGAGGCACCGAGAGCGGTGTTCCGATGACTTTCCACCAACGCTAAAACCCGTGCCTGGCAATTCAACTCGCGATCCGCCGAGGGTTCATATTCGCGATGCGCTCGCAAGCACTGTCGCCACCGCTCCTCTCAATCTCTCTCTATTCGTACCGCGTATGTGTCCGCATCACACGACGAGAGTTCGGTCGGTGAGATCGCACCTGGCTTATGGGCTCAATCGCAATGCCCCATGCCGCAAATGTATCCAAATATCCGGTGTCTTGTGCGTCGCTACAAGAGCGTGGCACATGTCAGACGGTCACTTTCAAACATGCCGATGATGAGACAATCACTTTATAACGACACACACACTACACACGCGCACGTGTAGTAGTCGTAGCGCAATACGCGAACTGCGCTGCGCACCTGTGCCTACGCCATCGGGTACGGTAACAGGTAGGCAAGAGCAGGCGAATACGGAAAGCACACATCCTAGTGTACGTATCACATTACAATGTGAACTTGCGTACAAAATATAACAGGCGTGTGTGTCTACACACATGCACATGTTTTTAATGATGTGATTACAATGAAACGTCATTTAATTAGCACCCATCTGGGTGTCGATTGACATTTAAGTGTCTATTTTGTCTACAGAGACCTCGTTAAAAGAGATGCGGATATAACAATGGCCAATTAGATCAATTATTAAAAGCAGTAAGCATTCTCAAACGGTATCTCCGCAGTGTGTATGCCGTCTTAATGACACGAACACGTCAATGCATTCACGCACAACGCGCGCATCGGCTAGTGCCTGTGCAATGCGCAACACGCGCCATGCGATATTCACAGCGGCTGTGTGTTTTTCTTTATTTTTTAACCGGGGCCCCGCCGTAGTAATGTGGAATGGCCACCACTGCCTCACAGGGCTGTCGAGGAAGGCGCGCACCCGTGTCACTACCGTCGTGTGCACACGTGAAGTGTGCGGAGCGCATGCATCGTCTGCGCGTGTGTCCGTGTGGCTCGACTCAGCTCGCTCACAGACGTTGCCCCCAACGTGCTGTTAACAGTCTACGTGGGGGGCAGGGGGGGACCGCTGTCTTTGCGTGTACTTGTGCAAGGCTATGCGCGTGTGCGCACACGCGCGCACATGCGTGTTCAACTTTCATAAACACGCACGCACCTCGCATCGCCCGGAGCTCCAAGACATCGCCTGCCGATCGCAGCCCGTGGGAACAGAGCGCGCGGGCTATTGCGCATTCCACAGCGTGCACCAGCACGGGCACACAGAGACAAAGATCCCCCGCGTAGCCTTTAACAGACTGTTGGGGCAAGTGCTGTTAGCGAGCACCTATGAAAGCCGGCACGTCACACGAGGGGGTGGGTGGCCAGCACCACGCCCGGATGCGTTTTATTCCTGAGCGGCGATGTTTACGCATCACACCAGGCACTCAATAATCGAGGCTGAGTCGACCTAGGGGAGGCCCAGGATCGGTTCAGATAATCGTCAATGATGTTGGTCGTGAGTAGGAATCAATCTTTGATCGCTGGGTTCGTAGCGCAGCGCGTTAACCACTGCGCCACCACTCCCTCGTACTAACTCGCACAAACAAACAAAAAGATAAAGATCCCCCATATAGCCTTTAACAGACGACATATTTGGGGGAAGTGCTGTTAGCGAACACCTATGAAGGCCAGGAGGGCACACATACATACATACAGACACACATACATACATACAGACACACATACATACATACAGACACACATACATACATACAGACACACATACATACATACAGACACACATACATACATACAGACACACATACGTCCGCACCTCCGTTGAACACGGTTGGTTACGTACGGTGAGAAAGAAGGTCAACATACATACAGACACAAGCTCCAACACAAAACAATTCAAAGCCTCTTCGTCTCCCATATAAATCTCTGTTTCCTAGCAGCTGGCTACTAAAGCCGGCACCACGCCCGGACGCCTTTGTCTCTCCGTGCTATAAAGCTCGCACACTGGGACCTGGTACTAATTTAAGGCTGGATCGCCTTTGGAGTCATCATCATCATCACCATCCTCATGTTGTCTCTATCACAGAAGAAGAATATGTATTCGTACCGGAGGAATCCGATGAGCTGTAAAGCTCTTTTTCACACGTGCCCACACCAACGTATAGTCAGACCATCGTGCACGACTTTTTGAGTGTGAACAGCTTCAGCTACCGCGTGCCACTGTCAACAGCCGTGACCGGGTATCGAAGCAAGCCATGAACGCACCGCGCGGATCAACGCACACAAGACGTACGCGGACGTGAAAGTGCCTCGCAACTAATACAGACGCGTCCCCGTGTCACTTGCGCGTGGTGATTCTCGCGCGACCCAACAACAAGGCACCAGCCCTGCGAATGCGCATCTCAATCACTCGCTTACCCAGCGCAGGTGCCGATATGAAGAGGAGGCACACGAAGGCTCCTATGAGACCGTGTCCGTCCCGCATCAATACAGAGTTGATATGCTGCTGCTGCCGCCGACGCCGCTGCTGTTGCTGTTGTTGCTTCCTCGTGTGATGGGACACCAATGATGTGCCACTCTTCGTGGTGCTACTCGTCATCACCGCCACCACCATCATCATCATCCTCATCATCACCACCATCATCATGCTCATCATCCACGGCGCATCGGTAAGAGCCTCCGGGATGACGACGGCGGTGAGGTGTGAGGATCTGTGCAGGGCGGTCGAGGCGTGCATTCGCCGGCGCTTGACGAACCTCAGGTCCCCACCTACACCGCCAATATCATTACTCCTGCTGCCGCTATTACTACTCTTACTACGAATAAGATTACTGCTGCTGCTGCTGCCGCTGCTGTGACTACTGCCGCTGGCGATCTCCGCTAGAAGTGGAAGCCGGGCTCCCGTCGTTGCCTGCCCGGGGTGCGTTTGCGTTGGGCAGAAATTGTGCAGGTGACGATGTCTCATCCTCCTCTTCAGCGACCTCGTCCGTGCAGCCCGCTCCACGCAACGCTTTAAGACGATAATCATCGTCACCACCACCATCATCATCATCATCACAGTGATCATCGTCGTCGTCGCAGTCGTCGCATTCGTGTTGGCGCTGAAAGAGCGTCCATAGGCAGCGAGCCCTTGCTCCAGGCTCGTGTGGCTCATGTGCTGGTGATGAGGAGAGGAGGAGGAGGGAAGGGAAGAGGAGGAGGTCCCTCGGCCGTTCGCTCAGGACGCACGCCAAGCGGAGAGTGTCTCCCCTCCTGAAGAACCCGCCTGTGTGCAGCAAGGGGATGATGGGACGAACCATTGCGATGAGGAGGAGAGGGGGGAGGAGAGAGTTGTGGATGGGTGGTGGGGGGCGCTGGCAGGGCTTGTGGCGAGCAGGCTGTGAGTGTGTGGTGTGTCCGGCTGCGTGGGGGGGAGCGCTGGTGTAGTGCCCAGCGCGCCGCGCTACAAACCCCAGACGACACGAGTTCGATTCCCGCTCACGACGTTGCTGGGCCTCCCCTAGGTCGACTCAGCCTCAAAATCAGTGTTCAAATATCGCCAGCAGGGAGACAAAGGCGGTCGGCCGTGGTGCTGGCCACCCACCTCCCCCCCTCCCCTCGTGTGCCGTTTCGGCCTTCATAGGTGCTCGCTAACAGCGCTTGTCCCAAACGCCTGTCAAGGCGAGACGCGGGGATCTTTGCTGTGTGGGGGGGTTTGAGTGATGCGCAATGACCGCACGCGAGTTGGCATCGAAAACGAGGAACGGCGGTGAGCCCACAGCGCTATGAATTCATCCGCACGCGATGAGTTCGATACCCGTTCACGGCTTGCATCCTGTGGCGAGTGGATATCTGGACACGACCCCGGGACTCCCCGAGATGAACTCAGCGGTGTTAAAACAAGAACCTGGTTCATGTAAACATGCAGTGGTATGGTGAGACAAAGGCTGCCCGGCATGGTGCTGGCCACCCATCACCTCGTGTGCCTCGCCGTTCCTGAGGTGCTCGCTAATAGCTCTCGCCCCATACGTCTGTAACGGCTACACGGGGATATTGTCTTGTGTACTATTTGTGTATGTGAGGAGTGGTGGCGCAGTAATTAGCGCGCTTTGCTATGAACACGGCGACCCGAGTTCGATTCCCGCTCACGGTCAACACCAGTGATGATTATCTGCACCGGTTATGGGCCTCCCCTAGATCGACTCAGCCTCAAACGAGTACCTGGTACGATGTGGGGAGACAAAGGCGGTCGGGCGTCGTGCTAGCCAACCCACTCCCTCGTGTGACTATCCGGCCTTCTTAGATGCTGCTCGCTCACAAAACTGCCTGTTAAGGCTTAACGGGGGATCTGCATATTTTGTAGGTGTTGTGTAAATGTGTATGCACGTTGAACTTCTTTCGCACGACACGTAGCCAACCGTGCGAATCAGAGGTTTGGGGGAAGGACAACAGACAACACAAAGGCAGTTCTCGGCGTCTCTGAATGATCTAGTCTGTGAGTGTGCGTATCCCGGTGTGATGAATGCGAATTTCGGGAATGTGCGGAATTATCACGGCCGTGACCGCGTAAAGATTGGTGTGTGTGTGAGTACGAACATGTGAGAATGTCAGTTTAACACGTAGGCTTTCGCGACCAATATCATCCATAATACAGGGGGTTGGGGGGGTGGTTTTTTTTGGGGGGGGGAGGTTAGATGGCGTAAATCTAAATGTGTCGTTAAGCCCGCGACCACCCGACACAACCAATTGGTAAGGTTTGACACGTTAGTAGAACATGCCAATTCGTTACTAGTTCAGCACACAGGTGTGTTGTATATATGTCTGGCTATCCGCCTGATGATGCTAGTTGTAATTACTGGCGAAACGTTGTACTCAGATTGTAACTGTTGTGGATTTTGTTTTTGTGTGCGTGTGCCTATGACATGGAAATCATTTCAAGCTGACCCGACCCTCACGTTGGTCGACTCAGCCCAAAATAGTACCTGGAATTGTCAATATCAAGACCAGGAAGACAAAGGCGTTCGGGCGTCCTTGATTCTGACCGCCCCCCCCCCCCAACTCCATTATTTACAGCACCTTATAGTTGCTCGCTGACTGTCTTAAACGTGGGTGCTGAGTTCATATACTCTTGGCTTAAGAGCTGCTACGTACTCTAAGTCCATCAGAGTTCATCAGAGCGGGGGGCACTTTCGTCTAGAAGACATCATTGGTGTGTGAGGGCCGCCACACATTGTAAACCATTGGGGCTTGACAGCAGCACGCTGATGTTTCACATCTGTTGCCGCACTCAAGGCCACCAAAGGGCCATCAGTGGCCGCCGAGCCTTGCAATTAATATCACTGCTCCAAGACCTAAAATTGCTTGTCGATGCCACGTATAATCACGTGCGTCAGTGTGCAGCAAACAAAGCAGCGACGAAGAGTTAGACGTAAGAATCACCACCGCCCGTTGTCAAACGATCGCTGGACGAACTCCCAGTCGTGCGCGGTAGTCGTCGTTGCTTTGTTTGACCATACTTCACCACACTTCACCACACTTCACCACACTTCACCACACTTCACCACACTTCACCACACTCCACCACACTTCACCACACTTCACCACACTTCACCACACTTCACCACACTTCACCACACTTCACCACACTCCACCATACTTCACCACACCTCACCACACATGAACATACTTCACCACACTGCACCACACTTCACCACACTTCACCATACTTCACCATACTTCACCATACTTCACCATACCTCACCACACTTCACCACACTTCACCATACCTCACCACACTTCACCATACTTCACCACGCTTCACCACACTTCACCACACTTCACCACACTCCATCACACTTCACCACACTTCACCACACTTCACCATACCTCACCATACTTCACCATACCTCACCACACTTCACTACACTTCACCATACTTCACCATACTTCACCACACTTCACCATACTTCACCACGCCGAGCCAGTCGGCACGAGTTGGGGTTGAAGGTGGTGGCCCAGGTTTACCAACAGCCACCGATGTTTGGCCGTGGCCGAGAATCAAATTCATGGGACGCCGGCTCGTTTAATCGCATTTTGCGTTCACCACTTCGCCCACCGCTCGACCCCCATTCGCCTTATGCGCTTATAATGGGACTGCCGTTCCTGATGATGATGATGATGGCGATTTCGTAGGGCCAATGGAGAGCAACTCTCTACGTTTCCACGAGTATAATCAAAAGAGCTCGAAATGCGTTATCAACCCCGTACCGCACTGCATGCTGAATCGGCCGGCAAGGTGCATTGTTATCGCACGCGTTCGCAAACAATCTTGACTCATTAGCTCTGAACCAGGTAGACATTGCAGCGACAACCAATTACATTATCGTCAGCCATAATTGAACCACATTAATGTGATACGGGTGTAGGTGACTGCATCTGAACACGGACCAATAATAATGATAAATAGATCGTGTCATGTAACCAGGCGAGAGTTCAATCAGGTCAACAACTATTTTTGCAACTGACAACTCATCACGAGCTGATATCCAAACTGCGTATTATCCAAATTGCTCATTTGTTCCATCAAACACTTTAACTGCATTGATCTTCAATGCCCACTTCATAGCTTGCCGATTGCCCTGGTCATTAGCCCCTGTATATATTTCCGTGCACAGTTAATTTCCAATGTGTATCGTTTTAATTTTTTTTACATTTCCGTACTTTTATCAATGGGCAATGTCTCACTGAGCTTTCAAGTGCTCCGTTATCTTTGAGGAGGGCCCCTGCTTCTGGTAAAATACTCAATTCCTCGTCGAGTATTTATCGATGCGTTTGCTTGCCACGCCAGGATATATCTCGGTTCGTTTCAGCAACCCGCCAATGCCGTGCCATCATCGCCTTCTCGGCCTGCTCCATCGCGGGCCCAGTGTGGGGTTTTGACGTTCACAGACATCGCGATCGCAGGATTATTAAAGTGCGCCGCCACCGCGCCCTGATGGCCTGGACTCGTTCATCCCTGGCGTCACGAGCCGCGCCTGCTATGTACGGGCACGCAATCGCATGGTTCCATTGATTTAAACATCCAGAAAGGGGGTGGGTGGGGCGGGGGGCGCTATGCCTTCGAGCCCAATCGTTCACTCCCACGGTCTCTGCGGCACGAGTTGAGCGTTCGTCACTAAACGGTCTTGTAGCGCCACCCCGTGCATGTTACGTCGAATTATCCACAATGAAATATAACACACAATTCCCATCGTTTGCCACGGAAAAGGGTTGTCATTTAAACAACTGGAATTTAATTATGATACCAAGAACACGTGTTTTAATGAACCTACACATTGCAGTGCCCTCTAATTAGTTCATGAGTACAGGACTTGACTCAAGTCGCGTTCAAGTTGAGGTGACACCAGCTGCTGTTCTGCTTTGTGCAGCCCTGCGCCAGTGATGGAAATTCCACATTACTCTGTTAGGGACCAGTGTTTTCATAGGACAGGCAGGGCCGGATTAAGATCGTGTAGGCCCCTGGGCGACAGATACTGTGTAAGGCCCCCCCAGTAGTATATTAAAAAGGAAAACAAAGTTTTTCAAAAATACAATTTATTTTTACAAGGCTAACAACAAATACAATTCGGCATTCACGAGTGAAATAACTTTTCACTTAATCTCTAGAGGCACCTGGGGTGCAGCCCATGCCTTAATCCGGCCCTGAGGACAGGTACTGCTTCCACAAGGTGGAACACATTTTAGCAACAGGGAGATGAACTCGACATCATCATCATCGTCCGAGATTGGAACAAGGAGCTATATTAATTTACATAAAATAACCTAAATAATGCATGTTGTATTACATCATTGTGCTGTAGATAGACTTGTCTCTGCCATAGTAACGTGGTATTTACACCACTAAATTGACACTGTAAATTAAGACTAATTCATGATTGTTAAAGTACTTACTTTCCAAAATCTAAACATATATAATACGTAAAAGTGTTATGTAAATCAGAACACTTTTTACCCATGGCACAGGACAGGAAAGGGGACAGGAACAATGCTTCCGCTTGCCAAACGAATGCATTACGAGGTCGCACTCATTACACACAAAGTACTTGCCACAAATGAACCTTCCCGATCTCGCCAAGAGGCATAAACCATCACGCCAACTCCGGCCGCTGCCGCAGCGGATTTTGGCTACTGGCGATCGAACAGAAATGGGCACTGCATTGCGCGCTTTCAGATAAACTTCTGCGGCCGTCTGGAACGCTCTTCCTTCCGATGTTCGGAAGGCACTGGAGCGATGCAATTTAAAATCGCCTAGATTTAAAATTGATTTCTCGAGAACTGCTTTTTGTGTTTATTGTTTTGTCCTTCCCCCCACACCTCCGATTATCACGGTTCACTACGTACGGTGCGAGAGAAGTTCAGCATGCATACGTACACGCGAGGGTGTAATGAATGGAAAAATTAAACAGAAGGGCAAAGAGAAGAGAAAAAAATGGGAAATCAGAGGGAAAGGCTTGAAAGGGAGCGGAGAAACTTTGAGCCAGAGGGCCAGGAGAGAGAGGAGGAGATAAAGAGGATGCATCAGAGTCTCGGCGACGCTGCTGGAGGGAGGAACGGCGTCTGTTTTCAGAGGGGGCGTCGGTTAGCGGGGAGGGATAGGGAGTCAGGGTGGCCACACAGAAGCCTCGTCGTGGCTTATGGTGGGGGGGGGGGGGCTTGAGATGATTAGGATATATGGATTTATTTGTGAGGAAAAGTACAAAAAAATCCTTTCTACCATGACAAATCAGTGTTCCGCCGGTAAAACACAAATATGCGAAAGTCAAGCATTCAATTGCAGTGTGGTGTGGATCAGTTTTTTTTTCATAAATAGGAATTATTAAATGAGAACAATTTTGGGGAAATTAATAAAACAACATCGGGCATCTGCACGTGACCCGCGGAGTGACAGTGGTCATTGTGTACTGAAACTCGCGAGAGAGGTTTTAATTATTTCGTGGAGTACTATACGTTATAAGTTAATTGACTCTTTCGACGAATCAATTTGTCTCTTTTTTTTTACAGGCAAAGGCCACGTTTTGCCAGGGCAGAAACGCCAATGACGCACGACGGCTTTTTGCACGCAACATCGCATATCAAGTCCTCAACGAACTACCAGGGTGTTTGGATGTTTCTGTGGACAGTTTCAATCGGTCTAACACTGGAGGCTTTCGCGACCAATATTATTCATAATAAATGTTTTTTTGGGGGTTAGATCGCGTAAGTATAAATGTTGTCTAAACCGTCCGCCACCCGACACGGCCAATTAGTAAGGGATTTGTCACGTAAACACAACGCCCAATAGTTACTACTTCAGTACGAGTTTAAATCGAATATGTGCCTTGTAATCAGGTGTGGAGCGGCTGACGCAAGTGGTGAGCGCCTCCAGCTATAGACTTCAGCGACCCGAATCTCCCTTCTCGGAGACTCGGGTCGAGGGCGATGTCTCCCCTAACCGGCCCCGGTCGCCGCCTTCACCAACCAGCATCGAACAGCGTGGTAATAACAACAACAACAACACCAACAACAACACCAACAAAAAGATACAAACAATCCCAGCTGTTTCTGACAACACGTGGTGGTTGATGCCCTTTGTCAGCCAGTGGATTGACGAAAAGCCGTTGCACTTTTGTTTCAGCGAAACCTGTGTACGTGTTGCTGATTTGAAGATCCTGCCTCCTCCCTCCACCGTTGCGCTGGCTTTCCCTGAGACATTCTTGGCTGTTGAATGGGTGTAATTTTCAATGGTTCTCGCTTTGCTTAATTAATATCAGCTTATTTTGAGTCAAGGTCACCGTGATCCCAAACATTGGCTGCTGTGTGTATCCGAGTTGGTTGTCACTGAGGTTTTTTTTTTCTCGACATCTTTCCACGTAGAAAAAATTATAATCCGCTAGATGCCGTTGGTCACAACGCACACGGATACGTCTGTGTGCTCATTAATGATGATTAGTTTAATCGTGATTGCTTTCATGTCCACTTGGAGCTATCTTATCAGTGGCTGGTTGTTGATGTTCTATCCATTAAGTTTCTTGCGTAGCAATGTTGCATTTGTGTTTTGGTATATACGTGTTGGCTATTACTACTCTCTGTCTCACCAGATTCCCGAGGTGAAGAGCGACGTTCATTAGCATTAATCTACAGCTCTGCGAGTGTCAGGTGCGACTGGACAATCTTCGTAGCTCATCGGATTCCTCCAGTACAAATAAAGATTCCGATTCTGATGATACTGGTAGGAACCTCCTGGTTACACCAGCCCACAGGGGATTTTTGTGTCCGTCCGTCCGTCGTGTAGGGAGGGGCTGGGTGGGGAGGGAGGGGCTAGGTGGGGAGGGGAGGGTGGGGAGGGGCTGGGTGCGTATTTAATGTGGCTCTGCACTCTGATGTTGTAGGAGAAAACATTTATTTAAAAGTATATTTAATTAAGTAGAACGTGTTGCTTATATTTATTTAAAGTTGCGCATTTTGATGTGACGTCGCATTTCTCACCCCCCCCCTCGTCACACATCGTCACGAATGTCTGACCCCCCCCCCCCTAGGTGCGTGACGTCATTTATGGACGGCCCCTTGGCAGCACAGGGGATCACTTCTCATTCCTTGGCCCGAGCCCTCAGGGTTTGCCGATGTTTGGGCGAGAGCTCGGGGTCCTCCCAGGCTTGTTGAATATTTACTACTTTCACTGTTGCCTCCCTTTCAGGACAAAGGCTTTAGTGTGAGGAGTAAGAGTGATACTCTTTGTTTCTTTCGGTTAAAATGTCACATAGGTGAAAATAAAAAATAATAGAAATAAAAATGAAAAAACTAAATTTATTTTTATTATTATTTTCACCTACGTGACTTTACCGAAAGAACCAAAGAGTATATGGATCCTTGCAGTCACGAAAACTTCAAATCTAGAGTGAGAGTGATTTCATAATAAAATAATTCTCACGACGTTTCGGCCACAACGCAAGCAGCAGTCAGACTCTGTCTACTTGACAGACCTGTTCTCCACCTGAAGACGGCTGCTTGCGTTGTGGCCGAAACGTCGTGAGAATTATTTTATTATGTTTTATTTTTATTATTTTATTATTTTCCTTTTACGTGACTTTACCGAAAGAACCAAGAAGATGAGAGTGATTTGTTTACGAGTCTTCTCCGGACTCAACTTGGGCAGCGCCTCTTTTTTTTCCCTTCAGAATTTCTTGCGAACTCGACTGTTGCTGTGCAATACGTTTGCTGTCCTTCCGACACCTCCGATTAGCGTGGTTGGCTACGTACGGTGCGAAAGAAGTTCAATACGCACATGCAACAGATGTCTTGGCAGGCAAAGCATTGTTTTTTCCCACTTGCAATCGAAGTTGTTATTTTTTTTGTCGGTTTGTGGTCTTTATTGTTGTATCACCAAATGCACAAACGATTGTGCCATGTAATTCAATTCTTGTTTTGCTCCTGCCACCTGCATGACCACACACGCCAGTTCATACGATTGGTGTTATTCACACGTGACGAGCTATGACACGTATGTTTGTCGGTGATATTAATCTTGACAGTCGCAGTTTATATCTTTGTAATGCATCAGGCATCCGGGTGAACGATTCTCATCTCCTTCACGAATGATAAATGCACGTTTGGTTTGCCAACACGCGTTAATTCGGACTGTGTGTCTTCCTATAGGCGCTGTTTGTATTCTTGATATCAATTTGTGGACGCTGGCAGCGCAGTGGAGTTGTGATCCAGAGTTCGCCGGTTCCAGTCAATTTCCCGGAGCGGCAGTTAAAACAATTGGACAGATTTCAAGAACCCAGCCCCCCGCACCTCGCCCCCACCTCTGTCCTCTCAGCAGTTTCAGTTTCATTTATTTGGAAAAGCCCTGTGAGCCATTCGGCTCTTGAATAGATGGGTAGAGCACAGTTAGTCCATCGGCAGATTGCACACGGTGGGCTAAAGCGTGTGTAGTACTCCCTCCTATTTCAAGACGTCAAAGCCAGCATGGAAGAGTAGGCCAAATGCCCTGTAGAGAGGATCTGTTGATTTCCCTCCAGTGGAGGCCCTTCTGCCAGCAGTGGTGTGAGCAAGCAATTGGACGGTTGGTTTCACCTTTGGGGCGTCACGGTTGCGAGATGTTAACTACCTCGCCTGGTATGCAGGTGGTCGTGGGTACGATTTTTCTGCAGGTTCTACGGTCTTTCCCTCCACATTTAGAAACATGCGTTTAACATACTTGGCAGCTCTGCATTTCCACTTCGTTGAGCTATCAATTTGTGGCCAGGTCGCTTCTGAAAAAGAGCTATATAGCTCAGTGGGCAGTAGATGGTAAAATAAAAAAACAATTAGTTCGTCATCTTAATTTGACATTCCTCATACGGCATTCCGTGGAATAGTATCACTCTCCCGTAACCTCTCGTGGTGTTCTGACGCGAGACGCATCTACTCACGACGCATGTCAATTCTGTACAGATCTGGCTGGCACGTGCGTTCTGCTGCACCGTCGACCATTGGAATCTGTTGGTTCTCTGTCGAGATGTGTTGCACCACGTGTGTCTCGTTTCCCGGTTTGTTGCCATTTGTTTAACATTGTCTTCGGAACTTTTGGTTTATTACTGAAATATATATTTCTTACGTATCTATATTTATTATTTTCATTACCTCTGGCTTTGTTTTAAATGCGTTTTAGAAGATAATATGCACTGAATTAAAAACGTATTACTCCAGGCGCATTGGGATGTTGCTTTTTATTGTTATTATTACGTTGAATTCTCCAAAAGCACTCGCCAGCCTCCTTATTTCATAGTCGTGATTCCGCGTTCAATAACTGCACTCGGTACGCATACTGCCACTTTGATGTGTCTTCCAGGGACACCGTTGAAAGTGTTCCTTCAGCAGATACCTTCAATTGGATCAGCAAACTTGAACGCTTGGATCAGAGGACAAAAACAGACCAGGGCAGCATTGTGGATCGTTAAGAAAGGCGCGTAGACTCGGGCAGGATGCGTTGCTGAAAAGCAACGATGCTTGGATGGCTGGCGGCCGAGACTACCGGTGGAGTGGCAGTCAAGGGTAGAGAAACCAACTCGGAGCGATGATGAAATCTGCTCGCGTGCAGAACCTTGGTAGATTTTCCGCATTGCGAAACCGTGATGGTGGGGCAACTGCCTGCGGAGGCCTTCAACCAGCGGTGCATCGACCATCGCGCGGTGCTTTCGGACGCGCCTCTGCGGCCGTCTGGAACGCTCTTCATTCCGATGTTAGGAAGCCACTGGAGCTATGCACTTTTAAGTCATCCAGATTGAAAATCTCATTTCTTTAGATTTGCGTTTTTGGGTTTAGTTCGTTGACCTTCCCCCGGCACCGCCGATTTGCACGTTTGGCTGCGTACGGTGCAAAAGAAGTTCAACGCACACACACACACATGGCTGATGCCGGCCACACTATTGAGAGACTGGTCACATGCGTAGGAATGTCTGAACTCCACCTCTGATCTCCCGCAGAACTGAGAGCCGCTCCATTAGTTGTTTTACCAGGGGACCTCATTGGTTTCATAAAACAAAAATGAGAGTTTAACCATCATTGCTTTGCATGTCAAGATAACCATTCTGGCACGCATTCTGAAACAGTCTTGCAATAGCGACCAGCAAAAAATTGATAGGATTTAAATTTATGATAAAATAAAATAGAAAAAGAATATATTGCCACTAAGAATAAAGGAATATGTTCATGCCTCGTGCATATATCATGATTACCATGATGTATTACTTTTACTTTGACGGAACTCGTTATTTACTGCGCAAGTTAATTTTCAAAGGAACTTTGAGTTAATGCCTTGGTCAGAGAGCTGCATCGGAACCAAACGACTCGTAAAAAAGCTTCTGGCCTTTCAATAAAGGCGTGGGCAGCGGGCGCTGAAGTGCAATATCAGTACAGGTCGCATCGCGTTCCACGCGTGCGTACACTGATTTTTTGGTATAGGCGCGCGTTGGCCAGGACGTACGGAACTCGCTGCGAGCAGCTCATCGTTAACGTGAAGTCGGGCAGCAAAGTTCAGTGGCGATGCCAGCCTGAGGTGCGGCAGCAGGCACGAGAGCGGACAGCAGCATCAGTCAGCATCTCTCCTCTACGCCGAGCGATTCTTGAAGATACTTTTTAATCTAGTCCGCGCGAACTCTGCCATGTGCACACATTTTTCCTTCACACAATGTCCATTAAGCATCTCACGGCGTGTTGGCAATCTTGTTGTTTTAATTAATTTATTTAAAATGGCTTTCTTTAATCAAGCATGCTACTGTCCTTCATACGTGTATGACGGTTTTATAAATTGAATATGTCACTGTTACGAATAACCACTGCTCTCCCTTGCTCCAACCGTGTCCTTTATTTCTTACGGGAAAATGACGTTTCATTGACGCGTTTGTGAGTCGCGTGCCGCTTTTCAAGAACACAACCCCCGCGTAAAACGAGAGGCAGCCGTACGAGGCAAGCGACTTGGATGCTCAGATGAAACTGCAGTAGGAGAGAGCCGTGATGCAGTCAACTGGAGATTGGCGATGGAGTGGGGGAAGGTGGGGGGGGAATGGGCGTGTGTGGGCAGCAGGAGGGCATGCTGCCCAGGCAGACGTAGCAGGCCAGACGTGGGTGATGCTCAGCAAAAGGCGAAGAAGACGTCAACGCCGGTCGGCTGGATGCTGGAAAAGTAAAACGAGCAAAGTGCAAGGCTTTGCAACAACAACAGCGGTGGCTGCTGGCAGGAGGCAGCGACGGTAGCGTCGATGATATCGACTGTGTTGAAATGACACATGCAGACTCCTCCGCTTCACTCGCGATTGCCAAAGCAACGCGAAACGTTGCATCTCAATTTGCAAGTCGACTGCTCAAACGAAGGCGCTTGAATGGACAGAAAATGATGCCGATTGCATTGGGCGAAGGACATTTTTTTTTCGTCGTAATTATTTTCTCCCAGAGCTGTGCACAAACTTCATGCCACTTGAATTTTTTTTAATGATGATGATGCATTCCCTTGCCAAGCATTTTGCTCACCAATTAATCACGTGTCCACACGCCTTTGAGAACGCAGATCACCTTTGCCCGCATCACGGCGCTGCTCTCGCTCAGCATTATTGTTTTTTGTTCGTTAAATATTTTCAGATAGCAAAGAAAACAACAACAACGACAACAAGAACAAAGTACAACATAACCCTGCAATGATGTTCAATGCTGCGGGAACAAGAGGGAACGAGACTCGGCGGACACGTGAGCACCTCTTCGTGGCAAGTCAACAGCATCTTCTTGGTTCTTTCGGTAAAGTCACGTAGAAGGGAAGTAATAAAATAATAAAAAAATAAAACATAATAAAATAAAATAATTCTCACGACGTTTCGGCTACAACGCAAGCAGCCGTCTTCAAGTGAAGAATGAGACACTGCCAAGCTAGGAGCTTATATATAAGCTGGGTTGGAGGTGGAAGAAGAGCGCCTTAACAAAAAGAATATGCTAAATTCCTCTTGATAAGCTCCTAGCTTGGCAGTGTCTCATTCTTCACCTGAAGACGGCTGCTTGCGTTGTAGCCGAAACGTCGTGAGAATTATTTTATTTTATTATGTTTTATTTTTATTATTTTATCACTTCCCTTCTACGTGACTTTACCGAAAGAAACAAGAAGATGAATCCCTGCAGTCACGAAAGCTTTAAATCGAAATTTAAGTCAACAGCAGTTTGTCCGGTGGATTCGACTGGAACCCGCCATGGAAATGTGGAGTTCTCACAGCCAAAAGGTGCCCGTTTCTGTGCCACGCCTGCAAATCCGGCACTCGTGGGGGGCGAGTAGTTGGGTGGATCGCAACAAAATGCCGTGGGACTCCCCTTCCTGTGGGGCGTTGAGGTTGCAGTACCATTGGCTCGCCAGGAGAACGCAGTACTGCGAGTGGATTTGCATTTCGTCCTGAATTCTTTAGGGCAGGGGTCCCCAACCCCCGGGCCGTGGCCGGTACCGGCCCGTGGCCTGTTAGGAACCGGGCCGCACAGCAGCAGGAGGAGAGAGCGGTGAGTCCGCACGTGGCCCGCCCCCATTTATTGTATGTCTGTCTATAGTTTTCTAGTTAGATTTGTGTTGCTATTTGTTGTATGCCTGATGATGATTGCTTGTGTTGCAATCGAAACGTCGTAATATGCTATTATTTAATTTATTATTTTATCTTTAGACGTGACTTAACCGAAAGAACCAAAGAATAAGAACATTATTTTATTATTGACCACTTCAGTCCACGCCTCTATCCCGCACTGCGCACTTGTTTCAGTCACGGTGTTAGTAAGCCCCCACGAGCTAACCCTTAGCCAAGATGAGTAACAAACAAACGTAGCCGGAGAGCTTCTTTGAAAAGGGGAAAGACCCAATGATGAACCCCCCCCCCCCCACCCGGTCTTCCACGAAACCGGTCCCTGGTGCGACAAAGGTTGGGGACCGCTGATTTAGGGGAATGGAGCGTTGGCCAATCCCCCTCCTACGCGTGGGTTTTCTCCGGGAACTCCGGGGGTTTCTCCCACTTGCGGTCAACTCTCAATTATGATATTTATATAAAAACCCAATGCAGGACCCTCTCGAAAGAGGGGTCCTTGAACTGAGCGCGGCTTACCTGGACAAGTTATTATTATTAAGTAATTATAATACAGTACTGTGCTAATAGAGTTGGGTCTTCTCGATTGAAATCGAATTTATAGATTGAAAACTGGTTTCTTTATCACAGCTTCTTGCGTTAAGTTTGTTGTACATCCCCCACACTTCCGGTGAGCACGGTTGGCTACACACCTCAAGATAGCCCTACCAGACAACCCCTAAACCGGCAGTGTTTGCGGACGCTGTAATGCATTACTGCAATGGGATAATTATCAGAGGCAGGTAGCAGTAATCCTGAATGATTACACTTTATTCAGATATTAGTGAATACTCGTATTACCATAATTATAATCCGCTAGTGATAATTTTCTTTACTTTTTTTATAGATTAAGTTTCACAAAAAACGAGACATTGTTTGAATTATCACGTTAGTAGCTCGGGGTAGAGCAGCCAATGCATACAGATCGTGCAAAAAGCCCTGATCACAGCACAATGTCGCTATTCCAACACTGCTATTACGGAATTGTATTTTTTTTACAGATCAAATTACCTTGCATTGCTGTGATATTAAAAAAAATGGGATTATGCTGTTAGTTATTGGCCATGAGACACTGATTGCCCATATTGTATTTTTCTGAATGTTGGTTGAACTTTTTTCACACGATATGTAGCCAACCGTGCCACAATTATTGTCGTTAACCCTCCACCACCCGACAAGATTGTGACATTCACGACGATAGTGTTTATACATTTGTAAAGGAGAGCCGACAAAAGGTTGCAGGGGGTTCGTCTTTTATTCCTTCCTTCAGTCCACACGCGTCCCTCAGCCTTCTCAATCTCGTTCCCGCCCAAATCTCCCTTCTTCCCGCCCGTTCTCTCTCTTATAACTCCTCGCTTGCTCCTCCCCCTTCCCCTGCCACCGTCCCCCTCCCCCTCCTTTTGGTGGGAATCCTTCCCCTGACATCTCTTACACATGTGTAGTTGCGTAACGCGCGGGGTTTGCAAACAGCGGGTGCAATTGAGGACGAGCAGGTGCAAACTCCCCCCAGCAATTAGGGGGAGAAGCAGTAATTAAGCGGGTGCATTTGGAGACAGGCAGGTGCGAGCGTGGGAACACGGGCAATACGCCGGAGAGGCGGGAGATGGAGGCGATAAGAGCGAGAACACGTGCAGGAGGCGCCGCTGAGGCGCCAGCTTAATAGGGGGTAGCGGAGGACCCTTACTGAGGAGGGGAATATAAGGGTGTGTGCGGAACAACACGGGGGGTTGTTGGCTGGAGCTGAAGGAACGAAGAGGGCAAGAGTCGGGGAGCAGAAGCCTGGGACCTCGCCCTCCACACCGCGTCCTGCCCAGCGGTGTTGGCTGATCCCCCGCTGGGGGCAAGGACGAGGGTGGAGGTGTGAGCGGCGTACAGAGTGACAGGCTAGTGGAGTGTAGAGTGACAGGCTAGCGGAGTATAGAGAAAGGGAGTTTGGAGCAAGGGTGCGTTGTGTTAGTGTGAGGAGCATCTTACACAGAATGCGAAGTAATAAAGTAACAGGAGAAAGGCTAAAAGTGTCCGTGTGAATGCTCCACCACACATTCAAGCTGCTGATCACCTTTTGATTAATAAAGCTCCTTAAGAATTGGCATGACCGAATTTAACGTCAACATTCGACGTTTATTCCGAGCTGCTTTGATCTTCATCGCCCAAAATTAGTCAAGCACGTTGTATTTGCATGTTTGTTGCACTTTTCAGAGTACAACAATATTTGTGAGAGGGGCGAGTCACGTGAAGGGCACTGCTCACGAGACCGCAGGGAAACATCTCGTGTCTTCGCGATGAGTTCCTCTCCCCTAGACACCAGACGGCCGCGCTGCTTTCAAGGAAGGCTTTGGCATACACACCCAGCGCTTCATTTCTCGCTCAGATCTTTCCAGAACGTTGCCCGGCTGGCTCGGTGTTACGACACGGCCACTGTGAGAGAGCTCTGAGGCAACGCTGCCCATCCACACGAAAACCCTTTACGCACAATATTCTACATTCAGATAATTACATTTTGGTGCAGTGTCTATTATATACGACCGTCTTATTAAAGCATTTTGTTTGGCGTCAATTCAACAGGTATGAACAAAAAAATTAGGCGGCAGCGGCAGTGCAGTCGTTCGCACACTGCACCGGTGAACCCAGTAGACCTGAGTGCCATTGCCGGTCACAGCTAAACGCGAGGAGGCAATTGATGATTGGCCGTGGCACGTGCACAGCCTGGAGGTGGACAGGTCAATCTGATGGGCTTTGAAATGGCATCCAGAGGTCGGTGACCAACCGGGTAGAGCTGAATTAAGGTGGCAGTAATGATACTACAAGACCAGACTGTGGAGGTCAGGTATCGGCTGTGCAACAGTGGTGGGTTCTGGCAGATGGAAGGAAGCAATGGTGAAGTTTCGGGCCATGGATAGCGTTGGCCACGTTTGACCTTTTGACCTTGACCAAGCATTAAACATATGGGAGCGTTGACAGGGTGGTTCACGCAATGGCCACGGCTAACATCAAGTGGCGAGTGATAGCCGCACCTCCGAGTAGCACGGTTGGCTATATACGATGCGAAATAAGTTAAACATACTTATCTGAACCGGTTCTGGGGGCTCCATGATTCACCAAACTACGCTTACCAGCACGGTGAAGCACGGTCAAACCCCCATGACCAGCAGGCCGAGGGGAGGCCCTCATCCGGCAGTGGCATTGC
Organism: Lethenteron reissneri; assembly: GCF_015708825.2. Taxonomy (NCBI): domain Eukaryota; kingdom Metazoa; phylum Chordata; class Hyperoartia; order Petromyzontiformes; family Petromyzontidae; genus Lethenteron; species Lethenteron reissneri. The sequence continues at coordinate 10,339,882 of NC_083821.1, forward strand.
TGCGGCTACAAACTGCCTCGTGGTGAACTGCTATTGCGTAATGCCACAGGGATGCTTCTAAGCCCCCACTATCGGATATTATTTGTAAGGCGATGTTGAGCCCTGACACGGTGATGGAGTGCTCACGTAGAGTGCAGTGTCCGTATATATCTCTCTGTCAGATTCCAGCCTGCCCAGTCCTGTTACAAAGATTAAACTGCATCGCAGTGTAAGCAGCCTAACATTTAGTCTCTCCTTTGTCTCTCTATTCACAGCCGTCAACAGTCCTGAAGACACAGAGCAATGAACCACAATACCTCGCTGATCTCGCCAAGGAGCATAAACGATCACACAAACTCTGGTCACCCTCGCAGCAGCTTTTGGCTGCTGGCCATCGAACAGAGACGGTCACCGCATCGTACGCTTTCAGAGTCGCTTCTGCGGCCGTCTGGAATGCTCTCCCTTCTGACATTAGGAAGCCACTGGAGCTATTCACTTTTACATCTAGATTGAAAACTCATTTCTTTAGAACTGCTTTTGTCTTTATTTTGTTGTCCTTTGCCCTGCACCTCCGATGAGCATGGTTGCATACGTACGGTGCGAAAAAAGTTCAACATACAAACAAGGGGACTGAGGTCTGAATGGAGAAAATATCACAAATTTATATTATCACATCTATGCTCTTAAATTAAATATTGACACTTGCTGTTAAACCTGAACATCGCAGGTCCACCGTAACTATAGTTACTATTCATAAATCCATCCCTACATAAGAAGAGTCAACAACTAAAATATAAAACCCAACGTCGTTTACTAATCATATCAGTCCACCTATCGCTTTAAAAGTGTGACACTTGGAGGTGCAAAGAATTTGGCGCAATATTATAAGTTGGTTTAACTCCATGCATCCCCATGCAAACAGTTTTAATCCTCTGATGTCAAAGGTCAACAAATCAATTGCATTGCCTATAACCATTCGATGGTCAGTCTGGTTCTTGGTCAAGTCTGTAGAAGTGGGGAGGTTGTTCACATGTAAAAAACAGATGTTACAAACTCATATCAATATTCTCCTCCATGACCCTTAATAACCATTAGCGTCGTGGAGAATTTAAAGGACAAAATCAATAATCAGACAGCACATGCACTTCATATGTCCGCCTCTCCAAATAAAATAACATATAAAAGCATTGCTGACGCAACCCATCAGCCACATGGCCTTCTGGGAGTGCACAATATCGGCGGCATTGATTCAATAATTTATGGAGTTGAATAGCAAAACGTCTCTGAGTTGGCCCCATGTCGTTAGTGGAAGACTCTTCTCGATAAATGACGTGGCATTTTTTTTTTAAAGCCTGAATTTACCGATGAGACCCAAAATATGTCAACCAGTCTCACTGTATTCTTGATTTTTTCGGTAAAGTCACGTAGAAGGGAAATAATTAAGTAAAAAAACATAATAAAAATTCTCACAACGTTTCGATTGCCACACAAGCAATCATCATCAGGTGTGAAAACTACAGCAAGAACATTTTTGCTGAAGTGAGAGAGATGCTGTGTAAGGGGTTATATAAGTTAGAGAGGGGGGAGGAGCAAGCTAAAACAATTGCTGTAGTTTTTACACCTGATGATGATTGCTTGTGTTGCAATCGAAACGTCGTGAGAATTTTTATGATGTTATATTTTTATTATTTTATTATTTCCCTTTTACGTGACTTACCGAAAGAACCAAGAATATGAATCCCTGCAGTCACGAAAGCTTTAAATCGATACAGTCCCACTGTTTTACAGCTTAAACAAATGGTAACTGGCGATCTTGAATACCTATATACTACTAATGGTTTGAAAAATATGTGAATAGATGGACTTTGTATATGCTATGCATTTATACAGCGTACACTACAGTAGTAATAGCAATGTACAGCCTCTATGCCAATCCATTGCTGGATCAAGGCCTCCCCATCACCTGTCAGGATTATTGTTACATAGCACTGGACAATGATGTTAAACAAATCTGACTATGGCTGGTCACACTTTGCTGGAAAAGGTTAAATGGCATTAGATGGTTCCAGAAAGTAAATTATAAAAGCTTCACTGTAATTGTTGACAGTGCCGCTGTGCGCGCCTTAGAGGCTGACCGTGGGGATGAATTTGTGACTCTGGCGGGTTGCTGGTGGCAGCTCATGACAGCAGTATTCCCCAGAACGAAAGGCAGGATATCTAGCTGTTATCAAAATGAGATTGGAACTCTTGCCTAACTAGAGGCGCTGCATGAATTATTTAACACATCAAATGCACAGCAATGCAGAGTGTAACCTTTTCTTCGGCAGTTTCTTGCACAGCGAAAAAGCCAAATGAGTTTTTTGTTATTTCATTTATTCGGGGTGGTTTACACTGATGCCTTGCAGGGATATCTTTCGTTCATTCATTGGATTCCTGGATCTGCGTGCTACGTATTTTCACGTGATGAAAATAAATCTTCGATTAAACGAATACCCTTGTGACCATTGTTCTATAGGAAGTTATCATTGTTATTTTGTATACGAGATGCTAAAGTAAAGGTAATTGCCCAAAGGGCTTAAACTAGAGTGGGAAATCGGCAACCAAAATAACACGTTGAGACATTTTGTTTTCTAATTCGATAAAAAACTGAAATCTTTCAAGTGCCGCAATTCCACGTGAATTCGAGACGGCGGCCATTAATAAATAACGCCACGGAGCAGCGGTCCTTAAGAGAGCCGCACGCGGCCCCTGTGCTGGAGGTAGCTCTAGACAGCACCTTTTAAAGGATATGTGGCCTATTCTTCCAAACTGGCAAGACGTGTTGGAAGCGGTAGGACTGACGATGCATTTTACTCAGCCCCAACGCGCGATTTGCCGACGGACAAGCCGTTTAACCATTGATTCTGCCGGGTGTGATGGCAGCGGAGAGGATTTGAGAAATGTGAATCATCGTTTCAAGTGAACGCACTGGAAGATCGAATTGAACCGGCCGACCTCTGGATCACAAGTGCAGTGTGCAAGCCGTTGCTACCGCGGCAGCATCCCTCGTAAAATAATACAGTCAAGTGGCGATAACAGACCAAGATTATAGTTCTTTGTTTATGCTCGGTTGAGTGAGGGTGGTATGGATCTATTTTTGTTGCCCTGGGCCAATGGTGGATATTTCATATTCCGACAGATGAGGCCATTACTTACCTAGGACAAGGTGTTGACTTCCCACAATTTGCTAATCACCGTATCACCCTTGAAAGGATGACGAGCTGGGGTGGTTGCCTGATTGGGATCGCCACGGGCCAGTCTCCCCATGAGACAGGGGTGGAGAACGTCCGGCCCGCGGGCCGTATAAGGCCCGCAAAATCATTTGGTTTGGCCCTGCCAAGGCAACCGCAGGCGGGACTCGAAATTAAATAAATCTAGGAGCAAACCTGGAAAATCAGTTGCGGGTAGCAACAACATCATCAATACCAGCTAACATCACACGCATCACCAAATAGAAGCAGTTCCAGCCATCGCATTAGGGGTGAGTTAATTAAATGTTTGACCAAATATAACAGGCAAATTTTTAAGTTGATAATTTTGTATGGCCCGCGAATGATGTTGTAAATATCCAAATGGCCCTTGGCAGAAAAAAGGTTCCCCACCCCTGCCATAAGACAACGGCTGTTGATGTCCCACAAAAGCAGTACTTATATTTATTTAACCTGGAGAGATGATGCACTCGGTCAACTTAATCCCATTCAGCACTTTTCCACCACGTCCCCCGGCCACATTTAATAAGAGCAGAGTTCAAACTCTTCCTCTGAAAAGGAGTCCACACGCGGTGATCTTCCCTTCAGGACTTCTTTGAAGTTCCTCACACTACAAGACATCATACACGTCTACCCCAGTGTAAAATACATTGTTGCGTGTTACAACAAGTGTTTCAAAATAAAAGTTTTGCCTATCGATATCTTCATTTCGAACGTGAAACCTGCCTCAGCAGCTTTCACGTTATTTTGTCTCCTGATGACGATTGCTTATGTTGCGATTGAAACGTCGTAGTTTTTTGTTATTTTTTTGTTATTTTCTTTGAACCTATCTACGTGACTTTACCGAAAGACCCAAGAATATGACATATTAAGTTTAACAGGTAGGCTTTTTCGACCAATATCATCCATAATAGAGCTGTTTTGGGTTAGATCGCCTAAATATGTAAATGTGTTGTTAAAACCCGCCACCACCCGACACGGCCAACTAGGAAGGGTTGTCACGTAAACAGAACGTGCCAATTCGTCACTCGTACAGCACACCGGTGTGTTGGAGAGCCAAGCCACAACATTTGCAATCTGAGTACGACGTTTCGCCAGTAATTACAACTAGCTTCATCAGGCGACAGCCAGATTCGTGGAGAAGTCCACCTGTTTCGTTCCTTATATAGAGGCGTAGATGTGGTGACCACGCTTCTGCGCTCACGAGTCAACGCACATTATGCATGCGCATTATGAGAGCCCATTGATCTTGTCCTTCCTGTCCATTGTGTGCACTAAAATAGCCGTAACCAACGGTAAGGTAAGAATTGACGTGACCCGATTCAAACAATGAATGTGTTCGGTTCAATGCATTGCAGCCATCCACCGGTCTAACATCGAGCCGAGCACGGCGACCAACGGGACACATCAGCATTAAACTTTAAGTTCTAAGTTGAAGTGTGAATCAAGCAGCGTCCTCACGTTGGATTCGCCCATCATTAAACTACTTAAAACGACCCGATGCCCATTCCCTTCGGGTGTTGGAAGAGGCCCAAAGGCTGAGCTCCAAGGGAGAACCTGTACCTACACCCAGTGGTGTAGAACCTGTAGCTACACCCAGTGGTGTAGAAACTGTACCTACACCCAGTGATAATGAACCTGTACCTACACCCAGTGGTGTAGAACCTGTACCCACACCCAGTGGTGTAGAACCTGTAGCTACACCCAGTGGTGTAGAACCTGTACCTACACCCAGTGGTGTAGAACCTGTACCTACACCCAGTGGTATAGAACCTGTACCTACACCCAGTGGTGTAGAACCTGTACCCACACCCAGTGGTGTAGAACCTGTACCCACACCCAGTGGTATAGAACCTGTACCTACACCCAGTGGTATAGAACCTGTACCTACACCCAGTGGTGTAGAACATGTACCCACACCCAGTGGTGTAGAACCTGTACCCACACCCAGTGGTATAGAACCTGTACCTACACCCAGTGGTATAGAACCTGTACCTACACCCAGTGGTGTAGAACATGTACCCACACCCAGTGGTGTAGAACCTGTACCCACACCCAGTGGTATAGAACCTGTACCTACACCCAGTGGTATAGAACCTGTACCTACACCCAGTGGTGTAGAACCTGTACCTACACCCAGTGGTATAGAACCTGTACCTACACCCAGCGGTGTAGCACCTGTACCTACACCCAGTGGTATAGAACCTGTACCTACACCCAGTGGTATAGAACCTGTACCTACACCCAGTGGTGTAGAACCTGTAGCTACACCCAGTGGTATAGAACCTGTACCTACACCCAGTGATATAGAACCTGTACCTACACCCAGTGGTGTAGAACCTGTACCCACACCCAGTGGTATAGAACCTGTACCTACACCCAGTGGTATAGAACCTGTACCTACACCCAGTGGTGTAGAACCTGTACCTACACCCAGTGGTATAGAACCTGTACCTACACCCAGCGGTGTAGCACCTGTACCTACACCCAGTGGTATAGAACCTGTACCTACACCCAGTGGTATAGAACCTGTACCTACACCCAGTGGTATAGAACCTGTACCTACACCCAGTGGTGTAGAACCTGTACCTACACCCAGTGGTGCAGAACCTGTACCTACACCCAGTGGTATAGAACCTGTACCTACACCCAGTGGTATAGAACCTGTAGCTACACCCAGTGGTGCAGAACCTGTACCTACACCCAGTGGTATAGAACCTGTACCTACACCCAGTGGTGCAGAACCTGTACCTACACCCAGTGGTATAGAACCTGTACCTACACCCAGTGATATAGAACCTGTACCTACACCCAGTGGTGTAGAACCTGTACCTACACCCAGTGGTGTAGAATCTGTACTTATGCCCAGCGGCTGTGAGTGTTTCGACGTGCAGACACGTTTCAAACACGACTTGTGTTTGTTTATTATTCAGGATGGCTCACATGACCATATTTTTCCGATTTTTGTTTTCTTCACATAGGGTAGAATATGATAACTGATCTTAAAAACAAGGATTGAAAACGCATGCATGATGTGCACGTCTTTGCTACATCTTTCATTCTTTCTACATAGTTTTCCTTGAAAGATTAAACTTACATGAATGTGTATGAAGGCATTCTACCTGCTATGACATGGATAATTAACAAAGGACCTTAACACAGGCAATTGAAAGAGAAAGTGTCCGGATAAGCATTCATATAATTACTACATTAAGAGACTTCCCACAACTTGCTAATCATTGTTTCCACGAAGTTGAGTGTTGAACACTCAACCCCAATGGTTTCCACTAAGTTGAGTGTGGAACAGTCAACCCCGATGGTTTCCACTAAGTTGAGTGTTTAATACTCAACCCCGATGGTTTCCACTAAATTGCGTGTTGAACACTCAACCCTGATCGTTTCGATCTCGAACAGTCGGCCCCGATGTCGTCCACCTCTGGTTGTCGATCAGTCCCCGAGCAAGCGCCCCGACTGCGGGCCTCGCTCCCCTCATATACTCGCCTTCCGGCCACCTGTTTTCAACAATCTCAACTCCGCCATTCCAGAACATTCTCTTGTGCAATCCCCTACATATGTACGCAGGGTCGGGTGAAGGTTCTTCTAGGCCCTAGGCACTTGTGACAGTTGGTACTGCTCGCTGCCCCAGGTTACTGCCGACCCTGTCACTCCGCTTGTCGCACGCGTTGGTACTTCGTAGGCCGCTGGACAGATGTCGCCACTGCTGACACGTTCATTATTTAGGCTGTGGCATCGTTCGATGGGAACGCGCGCTGTGTGCCGCAGATAAGCGAGATTTAAGTTGAAAATATTGAGAGGAAAAAAAACAAGGCGAGCCTACAAGTGTTTAAAGCAAAACTATCGTCTCGCCTGAAGATGATTACTTGTGTTGCGATCGAAACGTCGTGATCTATTGTTTCTATTTACGTGACTTGATCGAAAGACCCAACGAGTATGAATTCCTGCAGTCACGAAAGCTTTAAATCAAAATGTATTCAACTATTTTTTTGTTATTATTACACTATGCAACAAGCATATTTTTTTGTCCCTGGGTAGTAAGTGTTATATTTTAATTGCTTATACCGAAACATTATATAAATGGCTATAATTCTCCGCAAACGTTGCTTTTGTGACAAAAACTTTATGTGAAGGAATGACACAATTGCACAATTCTTCTCATTTAAAATATGTAACTTTCTAAATATCACTGCCCTGGTCACAAAAGAAAAGTTTGTGAGGAATAATAGCCATTTTCCGTACTTTTGAGCCATCAGCAATTAAGAAATAACACTTACTATCCAGGGCCACAAATTGATTTGTTACGCAATGTTATCATATCGGATGACGCAGCAGCTTTAAAAGGATGCCGTTCATTTTCATCGATAACATTCAATGTTCTGACAGAACGACCGCATGGTGAGCCCCAGAATGCTTTTCTTTCATTTAAGATTAAAGATTTAGTTTGACCGTTATTTTAGGTGGTATAAACCTCACAATGAGTCAATTTCAACGAGCAGCCATTTCAATATATTTATCGAAAAATATTCTTTGATTACATTCTTTTTATCATGCACACAAACAAAAAATGGTCACATTTTTTTTTCGTAGGCCCTTTTAGTTTTCGTAGGCCCTAGACACAGTACCTGCTGTGCTTATTGAATAATACGGCCCTGTATGTATGTATGTTGAACTTCTTTCACACCATACGTAGCCAACAGTGCTAAGCAAAACTTGCGGGTGGATACAAACACAAAGTCCCGAGCCACGCGCCCTGCCACGCCGCAGGTGGACAATCCAGCAATGGAGGACAGAGTTCCGCTTCTGTTCAAGGAACGTCGCGTTTCCTTTTCCTTCATTCTCATTGCCTCCTTTTTCATACTTTTCCTGAGCCACTTGTGCCACACGAGACAATAATAATAATGCTTTAATTTTATACAGCGTCATTCATGCCAAAATCATCCCACGAGATCTCGTCGTGTGACCTTTCAAAAACCAAATGCTTCCCCAGCTTACATTACTCACGTCCAAGAGTTCTGGTTAAACAAAAAAATTACTTGAACTTAAAGGATATTTTAAGGTTCACTTGCAAACGCATCCGTTGAATCTGAGGCGAGGTACAAGCGGTGGACTCAAGGCATTTTCGAGTTCACAAGAAGATAGATATCTGGGAATTCGTACCATCGCCCATCCCAAGCAGGTGATGAAGACAGCAGAGATGTCAACGTTTAAGTAAATTGAGTCCTGACTGGGTGACTGTGCCTCCACAAGTGCCTCGTAGATGTGTGGAAGACCCCTGCACCTCAGGGGGAGCACAACACGAGTCAGCGCTCAACAAACGGCAAAAGTGGATTCGAAGCTTTCGTGACTGCGGGAATTATTCTGGTTCTATGCGTCAACTGTGTGCTAACCGACTCTCTGTGTTGCATTGCATTACACTTCCTAATTTTACTCAATTTGATTTCTACCGTGCTTGTTCCGTGCTTATTTATGGGTCCATTCTCTCCTCCGGCCGATATGGGCAGGAATTCCACACAACTCCCCCATCTGCCCCCCCTCCTCTCTCTCTATTTAAGGCCTCGACACAGAGACGTTGTCTTTCTGTGTCCCAACGTGTGTGTCTCTCTCTGTTTGTCTCTGTGTGAGTCTCTCTCTGCTTGTGTGTCTGTCTGTGTGTCTATGTTTTCTCTCTCTCTCTCAAATTTAGCAATCTTTGGAGGAACGAAAGAACCAAAGAATAAAACGTCAAAAGCGAGACATAAATCAGTAACGACGCAATTTGCATCTTGACTATCACGCATCCCTGCTCTATCTCTCGCCCGCTGCGATGTACGGTCGTACGATGATGCCAAATGAAGGCGCCACACGCTGAGGCCACGTCGTGCCCTGGAATGAGGGCAAGGCGAACAGCTGTGCACACGCTCTCTTGCCAGCTTTCCACCAGGGTGGTAATTGTTCAGGATGGGTGGGCCACGTCTCTCTCAGAATTGCAATGGTGGCTTCAAGCAACACATTCTGGCAGAATTTTCGTTAAAAAAAAGAGACGTGTGCATATACATTGCATGCTTTAAAATGTCGATTTTTTTTTGTCCAACATCGAGTGTGTATAACAGATCATGTGGACCGTGGCTTTTTCACATTTTTGTTTCGAATAGCTAATCGTGTGATGACCAGTCAGCCAGATTGCCTGCCTGCCTGATCATCTGTGCTTCTATCTATCTGCCTGTTATGAATGTCATCCTTGAAGAGCTGAGCTAGGTTGAAATTCGTTACATTTAATACAAATCGGGCTAATGACGTATGAGAGTTATAAGAGTTGCGCGTTCTCAAACGCAGTTCTTACTCCGGTGCAGTCGTTAGTAACAGCCATACGTTTGAGAACACAGTGTGCTCATGGGCGGCTGAAACCTGGGATATGACGTTGAACACATACTTATAGACTGTGCAATTTATGTAATCTACAGCTACTGTGACTTACCGTACTCACAAATGGACGACTCTGCTGCAAAACTTTTGTTGGGTGTCAAAGAAAACTGTCGTAATTTTGGAGAAAATTAAATGAGTCCCACTTAGTGGTCTTGTTCATGATGTTTTTCAACCCCATCATATAAATGTAGAATTTCCACCAGTGACTCAGGAATGAGAGACACTTTTACTTTGTGCATATATATACAAAACTAGACGTTCGTATTGAAAACATTACCAAACACGAGATATTGATATGTCGGTGGTGGATAGAAGTGGTCAGCCTTTTGTCAAATGAAGTAATTTATTTCTGCTCTAAGCAAAATGGCACTGGATAATAGGAGGGGCATCAATTCATGGCATCTGTCATTTTATTTAAACGCCCTCGGCTATTTAAAGTTTTGCTTGAGCAACGTTTGCAATCGTCATGGCTAAAAACATCCCTCGCGGTTACTTCACTGTGAGCAATAACGCTCCATGGTTCTACGCAGTCAGTCTCATTGCCATTATATTTTTAAAACTCTTAGCTCTTTAAAGCTCTTAGCTACTGTAGAAAAAAACAAAGCTCCCCATGTAGCCTTCACATACTGTTTGGGCAAGTGCTGTTAGCGAGCACCTATGAAGGCCGGCACAGCACACGAGGGGGTGGGTGGCCAGCACCACGCCTGGCTGCCTTTGTCTCCCTATTGGCAATATTTACACACCACACCAGGTACTAATTTAAGGCTGAGTCGACCTAGGGGATGCCTAGAACCGGTTCACATAATCGTCACATAATCCAACTCGGGTGATCTGGTTTATAGCGCAGTGCGCTAACCGCTACACTACTGTACAACAACAATAACAATTGCCATTCGCCACTAAGTGACGGTGACTTCACCACGGCGCTTGTGCCAGGCTAGGTGCACGTTAAGGCAAGCATTGATGAAATTATCGCTTGAAACTTTCATCAGCTAGCGAAGATCAGGCCACTATGGGTTTGAATGTGGGCCTGCGTGTACACCCACCTCCTGAGTGGAAAAATGGCAAATGCATCTTACAGATGACAAGCCGATGGTCAGTGGGCAGATCAGCTCCACGGTAGGTGTCAAAGACATGGACCCGCATTCGCTGTTCCAACACTATATAGTCCAGCAGATGTTCTTGGTTGGACTGGGCGTGCATCCATGATGTTGTGTGGATGTGCCGATGCCGTAACAGCAGCCTCCTACCGTTGTTATTGAGCTGATCTGGCCCATGCCTTCCAATCACTCTAGACCAAGTGCCAGCATCATTACCAACTCAGGCATTAAAGTCACCCAACAGGATGACGCTTATCTCGAGGGGCCACTTTAGCTAGCACATGTGACAGTAGGTCATATAAGGCATCTGACTCATCGGCCTTTCCTGCATCCCTCCACTGATGTTCATCTTCGGTGGGGGCATAAGTAACCACAGCTTACAGCTTCCCACACCTCACCGCTACGCTCCCACGCCCCTTCATTCTTTTGTTCAGAAGAAGAGCCACTCCCTGTTGTTTGGTAGTCTCCTGCCCCGAGTAGAGGACTGTCCACCCCTCATGGTGGCAGGAGCCAGAGCCGGTCCACCGGACCTGCTGAATACCGCAGACATCCAGGCGGTACCGTCCAGCTCCCGACAGAGGGGTGGCAGCCTCTCCTCCGCAGTGAGCGTTCTAACATTCCACGTGGCCACCCGCAGTGGATTTTTGTTGTTTCTGGATGAATCCCGAAGGTAAGGATTCAGTCTCCTGGTTCTGCCAAATGGGGTTTGGCCAGGAGACGTCATAGACGCCTGTCACCCCCAGAGGCTCCAGGACAAGCTGAGCTGGATATTTTTTCGTCGTTTAGTGGTTATTAATTGAAGGTGGAGGGGGTACCAGCCCCTCACACTCTTCCAGAGCCCTCATTGGCCGCTGTGGTGGCTACAAACGCTATGAGGGGAATGACCAATAGAAATTCGCCATCCCCCCATGGTACTGCTCACCCACAGCGTTATCGTCCGGCACCAACGAGGAGGTAGAAGCTTGATTTTCCAGACTACTGCACAAACACACACACGTGTGAGGGTCGCTGGCCCCCGAGATCCCTCCCTCTGTACCGCTAACGGCCGGGTTCACCTCATTACTCGCCCCCTCGCTGCTAGGCGAACCGCTGCTGGGTTCTTCACCCATGGGGTGAGAGCCGTCGCTCGAGGATTCCCCTCCCCCGCGGGTCCGCGTAGTAGGCATGGTTAATTACGTACGCGCACACTCACACACAGCTCTGCGCGGCACTCACTCAACACGGACCACTCACGTTAGGATCGCGCACCTGTATTATACACGTCGTGAACGTGCGCGCACACACGCATACAGCTCCACACGCGATACCCACTCTTGCGCCGCTCTGCACCGCGCTCGCCGCCCGCTGGCCGCTCACGTTATGATCGCGCACCTGGGGTACGCCGATTACGCACGCCGCGAGCTTACGCATACACAGTACCACACGCGTTCACACTTATAACACGAGATCACACGAGGCCACGATCAGTTATTAATGATTTATTGTTTGCTACCTGGGACTGGTTGTTGAGTCAGTATGAATCGACGAGGCTGCCTACTCTACTATCCCGGGACCTATTCCCTATTTATCGTTCACGAAATACTTTTACCTCCTTACTCACGGTTTGAGGCACTCGACGTTCCGTGGGTTTTCCTCGCTGCTTGCCTCGACACGTCGCACGGACGTCCGGAGGGCAGAGCTGGGGGCCGTCTTGGACGCTGGCTTCTCGGAGTAAGAGAGAGCTCTACCTCGCTACGCTCCCTTTTTATCCTAATTCCCGGACTCAGGCCCCTACCCCCTTCCCACGTACCGTGCGCCTTCGATATGCTAATTAATCCTCTGTCCGCGCGGCGTAAACTCTAAACAATGGCTCGCTGCCCCCCTTGCACGAGCACGGCGGCTCCGCGGCGCCTCCACGGCGCTTTTGTTATGCTAATCAATGAGCGACCTGCGCGGCGCAAATTCCAATCAATCCCTTTCTCACGCAGGCCCCCCCATTATTGCAGTTCATGCGGCGGCGTCCGTCACAAAGGTGCGCCGTGGGAATTTGTGCACGGCTCCCCGCGTGACCCCGCTCTCCCGATTACTCATACTAACAGCCTTATCCTTTAACTCCCCTAACAATGGTGCCTGCGTGCCCGAGCGTAATTATGCCGTCCCTCCGCTGCCTGTGCGGGGGTGCCTGATTATGCAATTCAGATGTGCTGCGTGTTTTCTAATGATGCTCCTCCATCACAATGCTTATTCCCTCTGCCTGCCCCGTCGATACTTGCGTGTGTGGGGTGTGTGGGATGCGTTTCACCCGCGGTGGCCGAGTGGCCCCTCGCTGCGACCTTGCAATCTTAAGGCCGGTCGCAGCGCCGCGGTGCAAAGTAGCGTCGGGGGAGGTCGTCCAATTCCCTGGTCGCCGGAAACCGTGAAAGTTTAATCCCGATAAGGGCTTCTCAGATAAAAACCGGTCGGCCAGGTGACCTCCCCTCGGAGCTCTATGGGGGGGGGAAATGCGTGCGGGTGTGTTCATGTGAGGTGAGGTGAGGGGGACGCGGGGTCGGCTCCGTCGCTTGGTGGTGGCGAGGTCGTAGATGGGGCGCCTGCTGAACGGCTTCGTGGCGGCGGCATCACACACGCATGTGTAACCAGCTCGCCCTATCCCTCTCCTCCCGTGATCGTAAAGAGGGGACAGGCCGGTTGATAAAGACAACAATAATGAACGAGTACGGAGGCGATGAGTGGATACTCTGCGTTGTGTTCTGCCCTCCTCTTGAGAATCGAGTGACTCCACTACCAAGGGACGGTTGTGGAATGGCAACTCTTTATTTCAAAGTGTTCTGAGGAGCATTCGTGCGTCTGTAATTATGACCAGATGCACAACAATCGACCCCACGTTGCACAGCACCTCACTGCTCAATCCTGTACAGCGTCCATCCAAATCTGAATAGATGACCTGTACTCTGAATTGATTACTCCACTGGTGGGCGTGGCCTACTGTGCAGTCACGTGAGTCTATAGGTCCAATCCATGGTCGCCATTAACTCCATTAATTATACACTGGTCAACAAAAAACAAAATTCTGGCCTGGACTTTTGCAACTGTTTTAGACTAATTTCAGGGTGCTGATTACAAATCTGATCTCAGATTTGCTCTATCACATCTCATTTTTATGCTATCGGCATACCCCATTTTCATTGATTTTACCCGAAATTAACTCTGTCACTTATGATTGCAAGTTGTTGTGAGTCAGTGACTGCTTTAGTGTTAAAATATGGTGCTGTATTTTTAGGATAGTGTGTTTATAATATCATTTTATGTAGATATCCACATTTATTTAATATTTTTCTGCTGCAGTTTTTATTGAAAATGCAATATTTGATATCTCAAAAACCTGATGTGATAGACAAAAACTGATACCAGATTTGGAATCAGCACCCCAAAATTACATTCAAACCGTTGGAATACCTTATTCCAGAAAAAGTGTGTTGACCAGTGAATTATTTATACTTACGTGAAATTCATTACAATAAGCCCATACCGGCTGCACACGCTTGTGCCATTTTACACCATGGTAAAGACTACGGCTGAGCGTTAGCAGCTATTGGCAGCACGAAAGCGAACGTATCTCATAATGCCGTGAAGTAAAATCACAATTATAGAAATAAGTCGCAGCTCTACCGAGTTACCATTGCGATGTGCAACATTTTGCAATTACGTACGTGAAACATTTCTCCCGTGAGACGGCCACTGGAGCATATTGCGACAATGTAATCGATAGACACTGTGGTTGCACTGATACGTTTTTTATCATTGAAATTCTCGTGCGCTGTCGTGTCAGAAACTAAACAACACAAAATACATAAACCAAATACAAATGCGTTTCTCTTTTTTGTGCAGCCATTGGTGGCCGAACCGAGGCTGTAAACTCACTGCACTTGACGTGCCAGTTTAAGCTTTACAGTTTAAGCCGTAGTCAATTGCTGCCCCCATGATCAATCTCGTCCCTTTGTTTGTTGCTACTCGATTATATATATACAGTATTTCCAATTGTGCCATTGTGTCACACGGTTGACTGTGCGGATATTTCCCCTTGGACCTCTCGCGGTGAGCAGTGGTGGAGAACGGCCCCTTCGGGGGTAATCTCGCCATAGAGCGGGACTGTGTTTGAAAGGGGCCATACGAACAAAAACAGTTTATTACATAATATAGGTTTTTAGCAGGGTTTGTCACGCAAAAAAGCGGGCCATTTAGTTACTAGTTCAGCAGAAGAGTGTATTGGAGAGTAATCCCACGACATTTCGCTGATAATTGCAACCAGCCTCATCAGGCGACAGACATAATTGTGGAGAAATCCTTTGTTATGGATAATATTGGTCGCGAAAGCCTAATGTGTTAAACAGTTTATGTTTTGATATTTTATCAGATAATACCCACGGAGTTACGTAGCTCTTTTTCAGAAGCGACTCTGGCTATCACACATGATAGCTCAATGGCGTGGCTTATCACGTGGACATTTACAACAGCCAAATACTTTGAACAAAATGTGATTCTAAATGTGGAGGGAAAACCCGAAGGGCCTGAAGAAAAATCCACACGATCACGGGAAGAACATGCAAACTCCAATATAAAGGCATCGTTAGGGTCGGGATCGAACCCACGATCTCCTGTATACCAGGCGAGGTCGTTAATATCTCGCCACCGGTGGCGACCAGATGGCGGGGGGTGGGGTGGGGGGCGTGGTGTGGTACGGCTCAATGTTAGGACTTTAAACAAATGTTGAATGTGAAACGTACATTCCGCTCTTCCCCCCCCCCCTTCGTGCATCACGATGTTCCATGAATAGGCAGCTCGTCCAAGTTTGTCGGTCGTATGAGAGACCCCGAGCCTGGCTTCTGCGCCTTCGAGGTGCGACTGGAAATCGCCTTGGTGAAAATGAACCTCATGGTGAGAACCCGGGGTCCCATAAGCCCCCGGCTCTCACGTAAACATTCTATTGTAATGTAAACAAAAACTTTGCTCTTTTTCACCAATGGGTTTGAAGGATGTTGGAAAGTGTTGTCTTGTTAAAATATGCCTTTAAAGCGGAAAACTACTTACCTGCAGTACCTCAATTTAAATACACTATAGAATAAATAATTTACACCCCTCTGTCAATCATCGTTTTTCTCAGTGTGTATTTGTGAACGCACTTTGTAAACAGTACATATATATTGCAACAAGCGTTTATACCAATGTTACTCTACAGAGTAGTGGGTCGCCCACTCACTCCTCTTATCCGCATTGCTACGAGCGGTATGTGGGGACGATGGCTTAACCGCATAAAAAACCTATCTGCACAGATGCATACGGACAAGAGAAGTATTATCAAACAGGAGGAATTAACGGTGCAACGCATCTCACCTGTTAAATATCTACAGCTAATAGGATTGTCATTGATTGATCCTGGCTGCAGACATTGGTAAGTCATAAATAATAATGAAGATAAGAGAGCAGTTTCACTGTATTATGCAAACCGTTTTGACAAATAAAGGACTTAAGTCGTCGTGTAGGCAGCTTGGGCATCTTTGGATAAGACTTATGACTCTGCCCATACCCGAGCATGGAGAGCAGCATTCTCTTGTTCAGCTCTTCTGCGCATTCGTCCTCGCTGCTGCGCTTGGACACGACACGACAACAGAACGATCCGCGCCAGGCGGGTCGCGGCGTTTATGTGCACGGTGGGACGGAGTCGCAAAAAAAATTGTTAATGAATTACGATTTTCACTTGCGTTAATTCGGGACACCGGGGTCCCGCCATAAGGTCCAAATGTGCACGTTTTTATTGTTTAATTATTATTACTTATTTACGCCATAATGTTTGACTTAACAATAGTAATTTATCGGGGGGGGGGGTAGTTAGAGCCTTCACCAGGGAATTCAACTCCCTCCATTCCCCCACCCCCCACCACCACCATCACCCACCCAGTGCTACGGGCCTGCAGACAACTTCTTCTGAAGTCACTTCAACTGGCCTCACTTATCCAGACTCGGTGGAAACCCTCATATATGGCCCTGTCGAGAGCATGCCTTCCACGTGTGCAATCCTTCACACGTCAAATGAAGTGGAAATAACGTACGCGCAATATATTCGTTTTTTGTTGCAGCCGACGGTGGCTGAGACCATCACACTCGACACATTTCGGTAAGCGGGTTTAGTCAGGGGTGGCTGAACCCTGGATACAAACCCAGGCTCCTCAGTGATGTGTTATTAGTGACAGCCCCTCTTCCGCCCTGAGCCGCCCAGCTTGATCTCAATAACAAACAAACCAAGCGGGCGAGTGCTGACATTAAAGCAGCGTAGAGTCCCATCACACCGCTTCCCTTGTGTGGGGAACTGTGCCTCTCACGAGTCGCATCTGTGATTATATTTATCCTCAATTTCACTCCACCACATTGTTTGCCATTACGTGCAGGGTAATAAGCCCAGAGCAAGAAGGATGCGTGTAAAGATGAGAGGGATCAGCGTCGTCAAAGAGGGTATGTCGATTAGCGGTGATATGCAACATGGCATGTAAGTGTTTATAATAAATTCGCATTGTCTTTGATACCGGTTTGCCTGCACCAGAGATAGCCTTCTTTATTACTCGTTGGTTCATTCGGTAAAGTCAATGCATAAAGAAATAAATTGAATAATATAATACGACGTTTGGATTGCAACACGAGCAAGAGGCATTGGGTCTCTGTGTGTCTCTGTGTCGTCTCTCTCTGCTTGTGTGTCTGTCTGTGTGTCTCCGTGTCTGTGTTTTGTCTCTCTCTCAAATGTAGTTCTACCTGATGACGGTTGCTTGTGTCGCAATCGAAAGGTCGTATTCTATTATTTAATTATCTTTCTACATTCCCTAGCCCCAACATGCGTCAATCCCTGCACCGAGTTGCCCGGGAGTAATCCCGCGGTATGAAGAAAGGGGATTTATCTTGTTTCACATGCTATGGGGTGGGGGGGGTGCAACAGTTTGTGTCAAAGTTTAATGTTAAGGTCCAAGGCTGCAGTAGACGCGGTATTGAGTGCAGCGATGCCGCCAGGGTGCGCGCTTGAGTGGCGCACTCGGCGGTGATGCGTTTGACGGTTTTGGCCTCATGGAAAGGGGATTGGTGGCCGGAGATGAGGAGACACGGTCCGAGGTTAGACGATGTGCGATTGGTGGCTGGGAAGTGAGGAGACAGGGTTGAAGGGAGGGGGAGGGAATGGGGGTAGGGACCGTTGGGATGCGAGGGGATGGAGTGACAAGAAGAGAGAGCTGTGGATGAAGGAGGGAGCCGTGTGTGACGGCGGTGGTTTAAACGGACTGGAACGTCACCAGTCTCCGTATATTGTTCGGGAGAGTGCCCGCTGTGCAACAGAATCAGAATCAAAATATGTATTTATAGTGGAGGAATCCGATGAGCTATGAAGCTCTTTTTCACAGACAAGCACTCCAACCACATTGCTACCCGGATGAATATTCTGTAAGAGTGGTGGTCAACTTAGAGTGTGGCCAACTTTATATAGCAGTGGTGGCTTCATCCCCTTTGAGACCACCGGTTTCCACTGCACACCGGTTCGCTCGATGCTGAAAGTCAACATGCAGCGTGTTCATCTCCATCGAAAGCTCTGAGAGCCCATGGTGAAAAGTCCACATTATTCTGTAAATGTTGTTCGAAGCTTGCACAACTGCATTTAAACAAACGCCGCATTGTTTTCCGTAAATAGTTCACGAAGGATTTCCTCTCCAGTGTTTGTTGTTGTCCTGATGACAGCAAGTCATGAAATAAAAATGAAAATTCACAGCATTACATCACACTAATGGGCAACTCCCAAGCTATTGAGCCCCGCAGAAAGTAAAACAATTTCCGCATGGGGTGTGCAGCCAAACCTTCCAGATGATGCCAGACTCATGCCAGACATCGTCATTCTCGGCGGTCACTTGTCACGCAGCGAGCGAGAGACACTTCAGACCCGGGACGATTTGTTAGAAGAGGTAGGCCATCACGCAATGTTCAGTAAAAGCAGACCCGTTTCACTCAGTCTATCGCGACAGGCAGTGTTCCACTAGCCCCCCGGCCCCCGCTGATTCTTCCAGAACAAAAAGGTTGAAAACAAGGCAAGTGGGATAACAGCGCACAGTGCAAGACCATGTGCGTTGTATATTATAATCGATTATGATTTATTATTATTATTAATGATCGATTATCCCGAGGGCTTTTTTTGCACATTCTTGTATGACATATTTTTTGGTGTTTTTAAATGTTCCTTCATAGTGTCTTACATTTATTTACTATGTGAAATTGGCATAAATAAAGAATGAGAATAGGTTTTCCCCTTTTTTCTGGCAACAAAACAGTTGTTAAGATGTTAAAACACCAAACTGAAACCTTTTACAAGGAATAATGTCTGCATTAACCACAATACTTGTGGTCAGAATGCCAAAAAAGTACTCTGATAATATATGCATTGTCTTTGAAACTGATTGGTCCACACCAGAGACAGCTTTCCTTTGGGCCTAGTCTCAAAACGGTGTTAGACCAGAGGATGCCAAAAGGTTCAGATGTAGATGTCACTGGTTCTTCACGTTCTGCAGATGGAGATGCCGCCAACGACATCTATTGCACGGTGGTTTAAATTACGACTCTCAGTCCGAACAGGTAAGGGTTTCCAGGAGGCACCTTCATTTTTACACTTCACAGGTTCGCCCTCGCGCTCTCCATAGTCGTCTAGCCTAGCCTAAACACAACCCTGACCGTGTAACACTGACGGCGCTGACCGAGACAACCAACGACTATCCGGCCGCGCAATATCTTGCAAAGACGGCAGCGACAAAGGCGGCGAAGACGACATCGACGACGAGACGAGTTCACTCCCAGAATCGGCAGCCCTGAGCTCCCGCTCTCAACTGCTTTTATGCTGCCCAGCACAGCCTGGCTCTGCCCTGGCCGCACCTCCGTTCTCGAACCCACTAGCGGTTTCCAGGGGCTTCCAAACAGGGTCTTCCATGACCCTTGCCCCAGTTGCTCCGCCCTGCCGACACACCCGTGTATATGCTCATCGGCGTGTGTACTGTTTGACCACCGAAGTTGTCGCTGTCGGACGGCAGTCGGGGCTATTACACTACACTTACATACAAGTAATGGGGCATATGCACGAGCTCTATGTACTCTGAAGACAGCAACTGATGTAAACGCATACCTACTAGCCGTTACCTATCAAGACAGCTGTGAAGCGTGAGGAGAGAATCTTTCAGGAGGAGCAAGGGCCAATGGTGTGAATAAGTGTGTAACATATACAGAAGAAGAGTATTTTTAGACTTCTTATGATAAATTAGCATTCATTGTTGATAGCCGGGACAAAGGGATCAGTAATAGGTATGTTATAATTAATACCCACCTATGGAAACTCCATAAATTGTCACAAAAAGTGGGGATTCTAATATTTTACAAATGTGTATCATGAATTAATCTCGTTTATGAAGTTTAATTTCTCTGATTAAACCTCATGCAATAATAGCATAACATTTGCATAAACCATAAATCATTGTTTTTTACGAGAAATTCGATGCGTGACTTATCACGTATATCTTCTTGGTTCTTTCGGTAAAGTCACGTAGAAGGGAAGTAATAAAATAATAAAAATAAAACATAATAAAATAATTCTCACGACGTTTCGGCCACAACGCAAGCAGCCGTCACCTGAGGACGGCCAGCTGTTGTAGGTGTGTGTGGGTGTAGACGTGCAGGAGGCACGTGAAGGACGCTACTGGTCAGTTGGAGGCAGTCGCTCTCCAACAACAACGGAGGGCGGAGGAGCGACGCTCACAACAACGAGCGGAGCGCCGGGTGGCTAAAGCACAGCAAGTTGGCACAGTAGGGGGCACAGGTGGTGCGTCAGCCAGTCATCTCAGTCATCTCGGTCATCTCAGTCAATCGACCCGTGGCACCTGGGTCTGCCCCGTGACCTCCTGTCAGCGGGCGTTCGACACTTCACGTAGCCTCAAGGTGCACATGGCCTGGCACAAGCGTCGTGGTGACGTCACCGCCACTTAGTGGTGAATGGCGGTTGTTGTTGTTGTGTAGACGCAAGTGCTGAAGCGTTTGTCCCCTCGTGCACGTGATGCTTCTCCGGGTATTCGCTTCTCCGGAGTTTCTCCAGCCATTCTCCGGCTTCCACGATCACGAAGCCTCAGAACACTCCGTAATTGTTCTCGGGCAAACATCACCTTTGTGACACAGTCTTTACACTCTTCTGGGTAAATGTCACTGTTATCATGATACTAATTATTAGCAACAAACCCTGAAGCACACGTGTGGACTGTGACCCGAGAGTGATTTAATGTTCGGGATGTGATTATCAATAGTGACTCAATATAAACTAACGACTCCTCACCAATCTACTTAAAATGCAGGTTTTACTGTTACGGTAGATGTGGGAAATGCTTTGCTGTACTTGAGGAGTAATTGAATGTACAGGAGATGAATGGAATGTGATTGCGTGAGAAAGGGGGCGGATTTGTGATGGTCAGATGCGCGACATTATACCGTATAACAACACAGAATTGGTCGCGTTACGCACAAGAACTGTGACTATGCGTTGAGTATTGGAACTAAAATGACATCAGACGATGAAGTGTCTTTACAAAAAATGGAATCTGGTGCAGAATGCATTCTCACTCTCAACACCTAACTTGTGTGAAGCTGCAAGAAATCCACAGATGCAATGCATTGTGCTCAATGCGCCACTGAATAATAAATGTACCTGCGTCTAGAATGTAAATTAGCAACATTAATAGAAGCTAATTACACCAGAATCAATAACATATTATGGGGGGCAATAGTTTAATTAGCCAAGCTAGTAATGACCTTTTGGATATTTTAACATAATTTGTAACAGGAAAGAAAACCTTACGCGTGGCGAAAGGTTTTGGCTGTCTTGAATTTTTAAAATGTTCATTTATTAACGGCGAGAGAATTCTGTGAAAGCTACTCAATGACCTGCGGGTGCACGTGGTGTGTTTACTCCTAATTTGTTGACAAATCAATGGCTGCTTGGCAAAAAAAAGCAATGCCCGAGGAAAAGTTACACAAATATTACATTTCAGATACATTCGAGATACTGAAAGCATGATTTTTGTTCTCTAGAGTGCGTAATTTGTTTTAATACTGTTGCTTATTTTGTTGAGATTGTATCACCGCTCGAGTCTTGATCTCTTGTCAAAATTTAAATAAATAAAGTAATTGCCACGATTGGGGACCTCATTTGCCAGTAAAAATATGATAATTGGTTCTTTACCCTTCTATCTGGCAACAAAACTGACACCTTTTTACAAGGAGTCATGTTTGCATAGACCGCAATACCTGCAGTCATAAATACAAACAAAAGACATAACTCTGATAATGTGCACTGTCAGAGTTATGTCTTTTGTTTGTATTTATGACTGCAGGTATTGCGGTCTATGCAAACATGACTCCTTGTAAAAAAGTGTCAGTTTTGTTGCCAGATAGAAGGGGAAAGAACCAATTATCATAATTGCCACGATGTTATGAAACATCATTTCTGGAACTCTCGCACAATTTCGGGCAAATGTGGCACCACAGGACAGTGTGATGGAGTCTCTCCAGCAGACGTCTCTTACAAGACTTCTCGCTCCCAAATCAGTGCTCATCGCCACAGTGGCGAGATGTTAACTACCTCGCCTAGTATGCAGGAGGTCGTGGGGTTCGATCCCTAAGCTGGCTCCTGTATATTTGGAGTTTGCATGTTCTCCCCGTAGTCACGTGGATTTGTCTCCGGGTCCTCCGGTTTTTCCCTCCACATGTACAATCAACGTACGTTTAGACTCTTTGGCTGCGATACATTTCTACATGATACGCCACTTTCATTGAGCTATCATTTTGTGACCGGGTCGCTTCTGAACAAGAGCTTTAGAGCTCGGTGGGCCTTACCTGGTCAAATGAAAATATAGCTTTTTAAGTTAACTTCCATCGGCGGCCTTGAGCCAGCATTAAGACACGCGCATGCGTACGGCAGGGACTATTCTCTCCATGGGAGGACCACTGCTCACTTCCCACAAAGCGTGACCCGTTTTATTTTACCCCCGCAGGAGGTATGGGCTGAGATGGCCTCTGGCTGGCATCGAGTCGAGCACTTTGCAACACCAATACCTTAGCTTGCTCTGAATGGCGCACGAGGAAATGTGCCCATCGCGACGCGTAACGCCTGTTGGGACGGCAGGTCTGTTCGGTACGGCGCGTGAGAAGCGTCACGATTTCGAGTTTCAGGTTGTATTTCATTACACCAGGTGGGCAGTCAAGAGACCAGGATGAATCTCATTTGTAACGGTGACTTGGGTCACCATAATGACAAACGCCAAGCAAATAAAAGTAGAGCGATGAAGCAAATTTCGCAATCGAATCCAGTACAAAAATCAACCGTGTCCATTGAGAAATCAAAAGCATTGCGCGAAAATCGGAAACCCTGTGTTAAATAATTGATTCCCTGTCGCGCAAGTTGCCCTTAATGACGTGAATAATTCATCGGCAAGTGCGCTGGAACGTCGCGGGGCGTCCGCCGGCTCAACTGAGTTGAGATCAAAAGCTGCGGAGGAGCCGCTGTGCCGTAGATTGCGGAGAGAAGGACCAAAGCCCCCTGGCGAGGACATTCGCGCTCGTTGACCTGTGCAACAGATGTTGACCTCTGCAACAGACGCTGACCTGTGCAACAGACGTTGACCTGTGCAACAGACGTCGACCTCTGCAACAGACGCTGACCTGTGCAACAGACGTTGACCTGTGCAACAGACGCTGACTTGTGCAACAGACGTCGACCTCTGCAACAGACGCTGACCTGTGCAACAGACGTTGACCTGTGCAACAGACGTTGACCTGTGCAACAAACGTTGACCTGTGCAACAGACGTTGACCTCTGCAACAGACGCTGACCTGTGCAACAGACGTTGACCTGTGCAACAGACGCTGACTTGTGCAACAGACGTCGACCTGTGCAACAGACGTCGACCTCTGCAACAGACGTTGACCTGTGCAACAGACGTTGACCTGTGCAACAAACGTTGACCTGTGCAACAGACGTTGACCTCTGCAACAGACGCTGACCTGTGCAACAGATGTTGACCTCCGCAACAGACGTTGACCTGTGCAACAGACGTCGACCTGTACACAGCCTCCGTGATGAGAGTCCGAGGGGCCCAGACCGAATGTTTGACTTTTCGGTACACCGCCTAGGAGTGGCAATGCTCGAGTCATACAGAGAGGTCGAAATTACCCCCCTCCCCACTGCCCCCCCCCCCCCCCCAAAGTGAATTTTGCAATCACCTTAAGAAATGTGTGATCACGTTTCATGCAATTGCTCTTAGTCACGTACAGCATCTGAGATGACAATATATGTGCCAATTCGCCAGGTACCGAATATAGCTCTGGACCATGGATTATCCCTCCCAGAGATCACACGGCGCTTAGAGAAAGTGAGCTACCGTCCGCGAGGAGACTGACTTGGTGATGCACGCTTGACCACCAAAGCAACCCAACGTCTATCCGAAGCACCGACCACGTGTTGCGTGACACCACATAGATGTCGCTTGATCACCACGGTGGCGTGTGATGTAGTATCGTCTAGAAAAGGCTCGATTATTGCAACTCACTACTCTACGGGACGTCTGGCAAAAAAACATTACCAACATTATCTGGCACGTCTCGTGACGGGTACTGCAAGATGCGACCATGTCCGTCCAGTGCTCGCCGAACTGCATTGGTTTCCAGTTGCCAAATTAATACGTTGTTATAAGATCACACTCATTACGCACAAAGTGATTGCATACAGCCATCACGTGAACTCCGGTCATCCTCAGCAGCAGCGGCTTTTGTGGCTGGCCACCACATCGCACGCTTTCAGAGGCGCTTCTGCGGCCGTCTGGAACGCTCTTCCTTCCGATATTAGGAAGGCACTGAAGCGATGGCACTTTTAAATCTAAATTGAAAACTCACTTTCTATAGATTGGTAAAGCGTCACAGAAGCCATTCGTATGCACGAGTTGCCTTCCTTTGTTTTTCACCTTATTGTAATCTTTACTATCCGGCACGCACGTTGACCCGACTTTATAGCGAAATATAAATGCGCCCGATTTTCTTTTTTTCGACATTCCTTAACGCGAGCATCATCTTTTGCACGCATCGATCGACAAATCTCGCGGCCTTCAAACTGAAGGGGAAAAGCCCCCTACAACCGGAGGACGCAGTCGTTCGGCGGCGGAGGGTTACGGGCTGCTCGAATGAAAATGTGCCCATTGCACGCCGTCGAATCGAATGCACAGAGGAGCGAATTGGAATTGCTTCAGCCCGACCACATCACCGACTCCTGCAGCTGAAAGCATTTTTCTTTTTTCACCGCACTCATTCGGCACCAGCATTGCATCTATCAGCAATGGGCATTCGCCGCTGCCAGCATCAAATTGATGTTTCTGACACGAGATCAATACAATTGCATTGCATTCGATGACGTCATGAGCAAGCATTTCAGGTAAGTTCACGTGGCAAAATACCGCTTCGCTTTCAATCTTCCGTGCATTCGCTGCGTTCCATTTACTAACTCGCAACGTCATGTCGCGAATAAGTAAAACGACTTACAAAAGCGCGCGCGACAGCTGCTTATGGATTCGTCAGCCATTCTTTGTCCACTGCTGGATGAGGGTCCCATTATTTCGGTGGCTTTACCTGGACGACAAGATTTCACAGCTTTGATGTCATTGTTTTCGACATCAAAGTGCACTTCCAATGCTCATTCGAATGTTATAGCTGTGTATACGTGGACAAGCGTGCCTTCACGCGTGAATGTTTGCAGGTGGACACTGCTCAGCTCGCTGCCCTGTAACCTCAGTGACCTGGGTTTGATTCCCCGCCATGTAGCCACATCAGTGGCCAGTGGTATCTGAATCTATCCTGAGCCTCCCCTAGATGAATTCAACCTGAATGAGTACTGGTGCAGTGTGTAAGCATCAGCAACGAGAGAGAGACAAAGGTGGTGTACTGGTACTAAATTTATTACACAAGGCTCAGTTGATTTTTTGAGTCACACGGTGCAGTATTTATGTGACGGATCTGTCAATCGCTGAAGTCTGTGAACCAATAACACCTACAACATGAAACCCAGTTGCATGATTCTGATGAAATTAACATGATTCATTTTCGAGATGCCCATGGAATGGAGCGAGACGGAGGGTGAGATGGGGAGGACGCGGTGGAGCGAGGTGCGAGAGCGGGCGGATGTGACGAGCACGTTTGGCGAAATTCAACACACATACATGTGACTCGGGAAGGGAACGGAGGCACATGAAGAGAGCCAACCCGAGCTGCCGACCCCACATAACAGCGGGACATTTCGTTTGCAGGAAGATAACATTATCCTGTATTGATCGTCATCTGACACTGCGCTTAGAGTATTCAAAGGGAAGGCGATGAGTTCAAATCCCAGTTGGGGGCCAATTCAGCCGATCATTTTTGCAATGGCAATAGGAAGAGTGCTAATCTGTTGGCACTTCAGGAGTGGCCCTCCGATGACATACCGACAACTATCTCCAGGCTGCGGGAATGGCCACCACTGGGCAATGGAGATTCTTGTTGTTGTTGTTGTTGCTGATGTAGATGCGGAGCAAGGACGACGAATTACCATTGCGGTGGTGAAGGCAGACAACCGCGTCGGGAGAAACGGAGCGTATGGCTACGATGCCTCCTTCGCACTCCCCCGCGCTCGACTTGAGCGATCGGGAAAACTTGACTTTTTTTATTAATCCTAGCTACACAAATACTGCGAAGATACGAATCCAGACCAGAAAAATGCGTGCGCATTTCGTCGAAGGTAATTTATTGAATTATAGACAACGATGATTGTTTTTGTTGTATAAATGAATAGTTCATGACCTTGACTTAAAGCTTTCGTGACTGCAGGGATTCATATTCTTTGGTCTGTTCTTCAGGAAGACGACCGCTTATGTTGCGATCGAAACGTCGTAGTTTTTTGTTATTTTCTTTACCGAAAGACCCAAGAATATGAACAGTTTATGGTCAAGGGGCAAACAATTGAGTGGCTTCCTCGTGTAGGTGTCATTGCTGCCTGGGCCGGCTTGTCTGCGCGACAACGGATACGACGCGGGTGGACGTTTCAGTCGAGACGCGGCTTGCCTTGTTCAAGAGGCCAAGCGACTCAAAGTTCCTTCACAGGCGGAGCTCTAGTCCACGATCGGCGGAGAATCGTGAGCCCGAGTCTGTGGGCCGCACCCAACGTTCCTGTTTGCTGAGTTGTGTTTGGGTTGTTAAACTACATTGCTATCCTACCTGTTTTTTCGTCCGTAAAATAACGTAGTTATGCCTTGTATATATTTCTTTGAGGTTATTGACCGATTCCTTATTCCTGTAACATGTGAAGTGCGTGGCGATACACGCCGTTTGCATTGCGACCGATATAACCATGATTGTAACCAATATCTGTATCGTCTAGCATCTGTACCGTCGAAGCACGCCAATGAAATAGAGCTCACTGGGCCTTCCCTGCTGAAATAATAACGTCTGAAAGTTAAAACTCCATTGCGTACTCCGTACTGCGTCTAAAATCTGCCCTGTAAGTTTATTGCAAATACGCACAAAACGTAATTATGTATCTTCCTCTTAGGGAACGAAAGTCCCGTGGTTTTCAAGTGTGTCGGATTTTTGCAGAATGAACGACAACTATTTGTGTATCCCACGTCTGTGGTGGTGAGGAATGCGTTTTTCTTTCTCTTCCTCCCAATTTTGACCTGGTTAAGTCACAAAGCCATGAGCAGCTTTGAGAGGAGGTCAACATGGCAGTATGTGGGGAAGGATTTGAATTCAATGCCTGTCTGCCTGTGATGTGTCCAGAGTGTCAACCGACGATCTTGAATCTACCAATAGAAGTTTTTTTTCCCACTGGATTGACAGTTTCACAGCAATTCAATTAAACCTGCCGTAGAGTCAAAAGACGTAGTTCAATAGCTGCGTCGAAAACATTCACGTACAGAGGTGCAAAAATGTTATGATGGCTTTAGGCAAATGTTACCAGACACACTTTTAACCATTTGAAAAAATAATTTATGTGGGCTTTGGCAATGACGCGTCGCTGGCACGTATGATGGGCCCCCTGTGGCCAAAGAATGACAACGATGGCCATCAAGCAGAGAAACATCCCTAGAGGACGTCAAAACCGGGGAGATGGAGTGATGGATTCGGCTCGTGTGTGCGCTGCAGGAGCTAGACGAATTGTTCCACCTTAAAAAAAAGAAACACGTTATCCACTGTCACGGGCTGGGGAGGCCGGCCTTCATCCACCGGTGGATATATCCGTGGCTAATGATGAATGTCAGTTTCGTCGGACGGGACCATCCAAGTGCATTGGATTGTATGTACGTATGTTGATCTTCTTTCGCACCGTACGTAGGAATCCGTGCTAATCGGGGTTGCGGGGCGAAGGACAACCAACTAGACATAAAACGCATTACTAACGAAATGGGTTTTCGATCTAGATGTAAAAGTGCATGGCTCCAGTGGCTTCCTAATATTGGAAGGAAGAGCGTTCCAGACGGCCGCAAAAGCGCATCTGAAAGCGCACAATGCGGTGACCATCTTTGTTCGATGGCTAGCCCAAAGTTGCTGCAAGGATGACCGGAATTTGCGTGATGGTTTATGCTCCTTAACGAGATCAGCAAGGTATTGTGGTTCATTTGTGGCAAATATTTTGTGTGTAACGAGCGCGATCTTTTACTTTAATCTTTCGGAAACTGAAAGCCAATAGACGGACATGGTCAGATCTTGCAGCAATTTCACAGTTGCAAGGTCTGAAGTTCAAGCGCCAATCGACTCATCCCATCAAGGTTGCTAAAATAAAATAAGGTTGCTAAAATAAGTATCCCTTTGTGGGAAATCAAACGTCGTTATCCCACGACTATTGTGACTCCAACCACGGTAATTTTAGATTGCGCACCGCTGCTTCTGGGCCACTAATGAATATGAAATTGCTCGTGGAGTGAGGGGACAATTTTGCCGCTGAGTTTGTCCGCTGAGTTTGTTGCGCGTTTGCCCATGAGCGGGCTGAAGCGATGCCCTAAGCCGCACTTGAGAAGCCAGCATCATCATCAGAATTAGAATATTTACTTAGACTGGAGAAATCCGCTTAACTATGAAGCTCTTCGTGGGTGACAGCCCAGATTTAGGCAGCTGTCCCAGCTGGTGCCGACTCAGCTCTCAACCACCAGCACCAAAAGCCCCCTGAGCCACGTAGCTATCATCATTATCATCATCATCATCACAGTAAAAAGTCAAAGGCAACAAACACCGTCCCCATACTCAAACGAGCACCGGGGGCGCTGTGAAAATCCAACAGTGCCATGGGAGGTGCCGGGCTTTCCGAAGATGGACGAATGTTGACTTCCTACGAGGAAGCGGTACTCGTTAGCCCAATGGTGGGCTTCCCCAGCGGTTGGCAACCTGCCGCTCCGGAGCCGCGTGTGGCTCTTTAAGGACTCTGCATTGCGTCTCTTGAAATATTGAGGGGGGGCGGGAGTTTACGAATTGGAAAAAAATGGGTCTTCTTGATATTTCGGTAACGACCCCTGGCCATGGAAGTCCAGTTTACGATAGAAATACAGTTTACTATTGGAATCCAGTTCACCATGGGAGTCCAGTTTACCATGGGAGTCCAGCTTACCATAAAAGTCCATTTTACCATGGGAGTCCAGTTTACCATGGGAGTCCAGCTTACCATAAAAGTCCATTTTACCATGGGAGTCCAGTTTACCATGGGAGTCCAGCTTACCATAGAAGTCCATTTTACCATGGGAGTCCATTTACCATAGAAGTCCAGGTTACAATGGAGTCTAGTTTATAATGGCAGTCCAGTTTACCTTTGGAATCCAATTTACGTTGGGAGTCCAGTTTACCATAGAAGTCCAGTTTACCATGGGAGTCCAGTTTACCATAGAAGTCCAGTTTACCATAGAAGTCCAGTTTACCATGGGAGTCCAGTTCACCATGGGAGTCCAGTTCACCGTGGGAGTGCAGTTTACCATGGAAGTCTACTTTTTCGTGCAAGCAGTTGCAATGCTCTGTTTTCTTGCTTTAAAAGTTAGCCGACACATGCAACGCAGGTCGTTCGTTCTTTATTCGGAGAAGAAAAAAAACGTTCCTAAACTTTCTCCTACACAAATTCGATTTGTTGTCGGGATTTGGACATTTATCCAAATACTCCCGTAAATACTGACAGGCCGTCACGAAGGCTTGGCTGCGACTTTCAAAGCCTCTGCACCTCCTGTCCCTCAAGTGGTGTAAATGGGTCCACCACAGTTAGTCGATCTGAAGGTCAGAATCTTTCTCATAGTCAGAATATTAATCCTTTTTTTTACAGATGTTCAGTAGAAACGAAACGAAACTAGTTTTGTTTTATTTCATCACGTAAGGCCCACTGAGCCAGATCGCTATTTTTCAGAAGCGACCTGGCCACAAATGAAAGCCCAACGACGTGGCTTATCACGTGGAATGTATAGCAGCCAAATAATCTAAACGCATGTTTCTAAATGCGGAGGGCAAACAATCGGAGGACATGGAGAAACATCCACACAACCACGGATAGAGAGAATATGCACACTCCAAATATACAGTAGCAGGCGTCAGGGTCGGGATCAAACCCACGACCTCCTGTATACAAGGCGAGGTAGTTGACATCTCGCCACCGCAGCGTCTAGTAGGTCACGTGTGGTCGGATGAAGTGTGGGCGAGCACACCTCTTCCAACACGTCCGGTCAGCTAGTGGAGGTCCTTCCACCAGCAATGGCTTGAGCCAGCACTTGCAGGGCTGGCCCTGTGAACCCTCATGAATGAAGCCAAGTCTGGCACCAGACGGCAGGTAAAGGATTCAAATCATGGCGAAGGTTTGTAAATATTTTTTAAAAACTACAACTTTGTTGGTCGTTGGCAGTGGTTTTCATACGGATAGACTAGCCCTCATCATAGGAATGTGGAATTTCGACTCATAGCCTAAAACTGTATTCTTGTTTCTTTCGGTAAAGTCACATAGAGAGAAACAAAAATAAAAAATAAAATATAAAAATTAAATATGATTTTCAATTTCTTTTTAATTAAAAATGTATTTTACTATTTTTTTTGCTTTTACAGTATTATTTTCAATTCATTATTTATCTTTTTTCTTTTTTTTCTATCTACCTGACTTTACCGAAAGAACCAAGAACATGAATTCCTGCAGTCACGAAAGTTTTAAGTCAAATTTTAACAGCTATAAAACTGATTTTTGCGTTAATTTTTTGTCCTTCCCCCGCACCTCAGATTAGCACGGTTGTCTACTTACGGTGTGAAAGTTAAATATATATATATATGAAATGAGGGCCACCCAACACAAATTTGAACAGTGAGACACGCTGACAAGGGTATTATTTGTTTGCTTGTTTACCCACGAAAGCCTCGCAGAGTCTCCAGACTTCTTTTCAGGGGAGTTCTGCCCAGTTAATTGTTTTACAGAAGGGAGCGATGTTGCTATGTATAATCCCAGTTGAGTGATTTGCAGGCAATTAGTCATTGTTAAAATCATTATTTTTTTATTACCGGTAGCCAAATGAAAATAGAAATGGTTAAACACCAGTTACTCGTTTGCTATATGGAGAAAAATGCGTGTTGACTATTTGGCTGCACGAAATTTCCACGTGATAAGCCACTTTGTGGAGCTATCATTCGTGGTCACTTCTTGAAAAAAGCTATAGAGGGTGTTTGAAAAAGATTGGACCCAATTTCAAAGCAGTATGTTTCACGATGGCAACGTTACAATTACACAAAGTTACAAACGGTTTAATGAGTTATCAAGTTTTACTAACCATTTTATAAATGCTCTATGTGCCCTCCACCTGCTGTACGGACAACATCGAGACGATAGTTGAATTCGTCCCAAACGCCTCTCAAAGTGTCTTCTGCCACTGAAGTCACCGCTGCCGTGATTCTGTTTTTGAGGTCATCCAGATTAGTCGCTAATGGTGGCACAAAAACACGGTCTTTGACGTATCCGCACATGAAAAAGTCGCAGGGTGTGATGTCTGGGGATCTTGGGGACCAAGAGTGTAGCGCCAAGTCTTGGGGTCCCGTGCGACCTATCCAACGTTGAGGCAGTGGGTCTTGCGAATGACTGAGGCTAGGGGCTGTTTGTGCGCTGGGAGAGGCACCTCGCGGTCATCATTTGAAACTCTATGCCCTGCCCTCGCTGTGCCCCGCCCTTTCAAGTGGTAAGAGTTTCATTCATGGACGCTTCGTGTTTGCAGAGATATAGCAATTTCAAATAGGGTTGATATTAATTCTAGATTTGAAGTTTTCGTGACTGCAAGGATCCATACTCTTTGGTTTTTTCGGTAAAGTCAGGTAGGTAAAAAATAAAATAAATAAAAATGAAAACAACTAAATTAATTCACGACGTTTCGGGCGCAACACAAGCGTCCCTCTTCAGGTGAGGACAACGTAGCGAAAGCACAATTGCTTAAGTGAATTATATATATAATTCCTTGTCACAGCCATATCTTAAATTAAATCACGACGAAACGTCCTGATTTAATATAGTTGTTTTCATTTTTAATTTATTTTATTTATACCTACGTGACTTTACCGAAAAAAACAAAGAGTAGGGTTGATATTGTTTGAAACACCCTGTACATCACAGAGTGCCTTACCTGATAAGCTTTTAAAAAAAGAAAAGTTTCGTTTAAAAAGTTTTAGTGACTGTTATTCCATCATTTTTTCTTTGAAAGGTTGAGAAATCAAAAGCAAATTTTAAACAGAACCTGGAGTAAAGTCAGAGAAACCTGAAGAAAATTTATACTCATCAAAAGATTCAACACATTCTTCACTAGCACTGCTTTAAAAGTATCCGTATACTCGGTGACATTACAGGCAATGGCCATTCTTCTTCTTTCACGACGAAGGGGCGCACATCATCACCTGTTGCATACTTTCCCTTTGAAGGCAGCGTTATTGGCGAATGTGTCGGATGTTGTTGTTGTAAATTCGTGCTTTGTGCACCACTGCCAATGCCGGCATCACCGAGAAAATTCATCCTCACCAAGGATCGCCCCCAGTGCCTTTCCACGTGTCTCCATATTTACGGCATCAAGTACGGAGGGTGATCATTTGTTTCCCAATTAGCTCGTTCTGCGAACACCTGATTATTTTTTTTCATAAATAAAAGACAACAGGTTTTCTCCTGGAACGGGATGAAGGGGGGTTTCAAGTCCTGGAACACAGAGGGACTGACTGACTCTGCTGACGTTGTGGGATAACAGCTCTCGCTCTGTCCTCGTGAGCTGCGTTCATTCTGATTCACTCATTAGCAATAGCGATGCCTGTGCGATGTTTCTCTGCATCATTAAATTACAGAAACATTCTTACGGATTGGCCTACGGCTATGCTTAAATGAACATTAATAAATAAATAAAACCCTGTGTGCGAACACGGACAATAACCGGTGGGATTCGGAAAAGCCCAATTTCGGTGGCGTCTATGAATACGGAAGGCATTCGGCAACAATTGGCTGGGCCAGTCGCACGGGGTAACGATGGTAACGATGGTAATCATCGTTTTTTGCGGTGCGAGGAACTGACGGGTCGCCCCCTGGTCATTTGCAATGAATGTTTCTTTTCATGTCGGCCCGAACGGGAGGCGGCAAAAAGCTTCAAAGCGGAGCAATGTTTCGCGGCTGCTTTGCGTGCATGTGGCGGGTTCGGCAGCGCCGCCGTGGTTGAACACGTCCGACAGCGTTTGCGTTTGGGCGAAAAGAAAAAAGTCCAGATTTTAAAGAGTATATGTCACAGTGTCTGTGTGTGTATATATGGTGCGGAGCGGTAGTGTAGCGGTTAGCGCGCTGCTCTATGAACCTGGCCACCCGGGTTCCATCCCCGCTCACGGCCAACACCGGTGACGATTATTAAAACCGGGGTCGACTCAGCCTCAAATGAGTACCTGGTGCGGTGTGTAAACATCGAAACTGGGGAGACACGGGCAGCCGGGCGTAGTGCTGGCCACCCACCCCATCGTGTTCCGTGCCGGCCTTCATAGGTGCTCGCTAACAGCACTTGCCCTAACCTTCTGTTCAGGTTATACGGGTGATATTTGTCTTTGTGTATATAGTGTGGGGAGCTGTAGTGTAGCGGTGAGCGCTTTGCGCTCCCAACCCGGTGACCTGAGATCGAGTTCCGCTCAGGGCCAACACCAGTGACAACTATCTGAACTGGTCATGGGCCTCCGCTAGGTCGACTCAGCCTCAAATGAGTACCTGGTGCGATGTGTAAACACTAAGGGAGACAAAGGCGGCCGAGTGTGCTGCTGGTGACCTCCCTCGTGTGCCGTGCCGGCTTGTTTAGGTGCTCACGAACAGCACTTGCCCCAAAAGTCTGTTAAGGCTACAGATGTGTTTGTTACTGGTAGGAACCCCCTTATAAAACTCAACGTTTAACCTACTCACGCCGGCTTGTGCCCGCCCTCATAGTCGGGTATACTTGCGGAATTCACCACGCCGCCGTTGACCCTGGCCATTGACTGAGCAACCCAACGTTCCTACCAGCTCCCTCCGCAGGAATGTGTTTACATATGATATCTATGGAGTCTACAGGGAGCAGTGGCGCAGTAGTTGGCCTACTAAGCTACGAATTTGACGAGTTCATTTACCGCTCACGATCGAATTCGTTTCATTATTATTTGACGCAATCTTAAATGAGTACCTGGTGCAGGGTGTTAACAAAAGCATTGGGGAGACAACGGTGGTCGGGCCTGGTATACCGTGCCTGCCGGAACAGGTGATCGCTAACATCACTTTCCCCATCAGTCTGTTAAGGCTATATGGGGGACCTTTGTCTATTGGTGAAGTCCAGTGGTGTATTGCTTAGTTTAATGTGCTACAATCCTACACATGGGTTGTCTGGCCACACGGCAAAGATACACTTGACTTAACGAATTTCTAAATCATCTCAACTCACAAAACCCATCCATCTAGCTGACAGAAATCTACCATTTCTGGATATTCTGCTTGGACGGGGTAGAAATGGTAAAATAACACAGAGTGTTTATCGAAAGAAAACGCTTACTGACGCCTATCTGAATGCAGAGTCAAACCATCACCCCGCACAGAAATCTGCTCTTAACAAGACGCTCATTCATCGAGCTAAGAAAGTGTCAGATGGTGACAGTCTGAGAAGTGAAATTCAACATGTTATAGAAGCGGTGCAAATGAACGGTTACAACGATGTGCAAATAAATAGGGCATTGAATGCCAAACCCAAATCAAATAACACGAGCATTGAAACTGCCCAAGTAATTAAAACGATCAACATATAGTAAATTTCGGGAGTAACTGATAAACTAGCCAGATGTTTGTAAAAACAAAACATCCGAGTCAGATTTGGCACGGTAAATAATAAACAGGAAATGATATCTGATACATAATAAAGAATGTATTAACGCAGCTATCAACAGAAGGAGTGTACAGGATTCACTGCACTTGTAGCAAATGTTATGTTGGGCATACAGGACAAATGATCAGCACGAGACTAAAAGAACATCAGGGAAATATTACATTCTCCCAAATGCAATTGTCAGCAATAGCAGAACACGCGTGCCAACAAGGACACTCAATTGATTTTGATCATGTTGAAGTTCTGTGCAAAACTAGCTACTACTGGCCAAGACTAATTAGAGAATCTATCGAAATTGAAAGAAATAAAAATAATTGTAACCATTCGGATAGCTACCTACTTAGTGCTGCGTAGAAGCGAATCATCAAATAATACATTATTTAAATGCATGCCTATAAAGGGCAGCATACTTCAATAGTTATTACCGTTGGTACGGCTATTTTAATACACACAATATAAGGACAAGATCAAAGTGCTCGCATAAAGTGCTCGCATAATGTACGTTGACTCATTAATCCCCCCTCCACTTGGCGCAAGAGCGCAGAAGTGTGGTCACCACATCTATGCCTCTATGTAAGGAACGAAACAGTTAGACTTCTCCACAAATCTAGCTGTCGCCTGATGAAGCTAGTTGTAATTACTGGCAAAACATCGTACTCAGATTGTGAATGTTGTGGCTTGGCTCTCCAACACACCGGTGTGCTGTACTAGTGACGAATTGACACGTTCTGTTGACATGGCAACCCTTACTAGTTGGCTGTGTCGGGTGGTGGCGGGTTTAACGACACATGTATATATTTACGCGATCTACCCCAAACAAAACCTCTATTATGAATCCTACATACTGTACTTATATGTATGTTGAGAGAAGTTCAAAGAGGTTCAACATACATACATGAACAAGGAAATTGGTAAAATATTTCCAGACTAGAGGGAGAATGAGTGAAATCTCAACTGTTTTAAAACTAAACTATTTAAAACGAAACTATTATTTAATTAAACTAGTTTTACCAGGCAAGAGCTCTATAGCTATTTTTCAGAAATTTTCTGCGGGTCTTCTGCTTTTTTCCCTCCACATTTAGAATCAACGTGCGTTTAGAGTATTTGGCTGCTATAAATGTCACCATGATGATAGGCCACTTTGTTGAGCTATCATTTGTGGCCAGGTCGCTTCCGAAAAAAGAGCTACATTGCTCAGTGTGCCTTACCTGGTAAAAAATATAAAAGTTTCGTTTCCAGTTTATGATGACCTCTTGGTCCATGGCACAAGTATTGCCGCATGACCATTATAAAAGATGTAATGGATATCCACGGGGCTCTCACCTGGTGAGATAAAGGACACCGCTATAATGATGCACATGCATCATAGGTGTGTGCGTGTGCATGTTTCTGTTACAATGACTTAGCAACGGGCAGAGCAATTCCAAATGCAGTTAAGTTAATTGCGTGTTTTCCCAAAATCGATATAACCACAATTCACTGCACAGCACATGTCATTTTTTTAATTACCTTCAGGTTTTTTTTTCGTGCTTGATTTGCAAGTTCGCAGTGTTGGTTAATTGGGCTGAAAAGTCGAAAAAAGATAGAGGGTCGTGGCGAATATTCCATTATTTCTTGCGCTAACGATACGGCAATTAGACAAGCTTGGTGTTGAACAATGCAAACACCACGTGTGACTGTAACTGTGTATCCTTTTGTGCGCAAGTGCGATCCGAACGTGTTATACAACTTCTCTTAGGTCGATTCGGCCTTAAATAAGGGGCCGTCCATAAATGACGTCACGCGATTTTGGACGATTTTTGACCCCCCCCCCCCCCCATCGTCACACGGCGCCACAAAAAGTCAGACCCCACCCCTCAAATATGACGTCACAAAGCTCTGCCCCCCCCCCCCCCACAAAAAAAACATGCTTCAAATCGCTTTAAACTATTGTCATTGTAGTGCGCATTTAATGTGGCGCTGCACTCTGATGTTGTAGGAGAAAACATTTATTAAAACGTCTATTTAATTAAGTTGAACGTACTCTTTGGTTTTTCGGTGAAGCCACGTAGGTGAAAACTAAATAAAATACAAAATAAAACAACTAAATTACATTAAGTTTAAAAAATATTTTTATTTTATTTTATTTAGTTTTCACTTACGTGACTTTACCGAAAAAAACCAACGAGTCTGGATCCTTGCAGTCACGAAAACTTTAAATGTAGAATTAAGTAGAACGTGTTGTTTATATTTATTGAAAGTTGCGCATTTTTAAGTGACGTCACACTTCTCAAACCCCCCTCCCTCGTCACACATCGTCACAAATGTCTGACCCCCTCCCCCTAGGTGCGTGACGTCATTTATGGACGGCCCCTAAGTACCTGCTACGGAGCTCCAACATCAGCAGGAGGGATGTGAAGTAGGCCCTCACCGGCGTCATTTGCCCCTGTGCACTATAACGCTCTCTGTCTGCGTGCGTGTGCACGTACGATCAAACACAGCTTGAATGGCTCTGGCATCCGAATGTGAATACGTCGCAAGATGCCGCGGGGAATCGGTGGCCATATTCACATTGAAGAGCAAATCGGTCATTGGCAGAGAAGAAGAGGGAGGCCTTGAGCCTAGAGTTGACCAGGGCGAGGGGTCAACAGCACGCACGGTTTGGAGAAGGGAGATCCAGACACTCGGGACACCAAAGGAGAATAAACGACCTCCTACTGAGGGCAATAGATTGAGATGATAAGGGATAGGAGAGTATGCGTGGAGGGGAGTAGAGTTAGATGAGAGGGGAGAGGTAGGAGAGTGTGTGGAGGGGAGTGGAGTGAGATGAGAGGGGAGGGGTAGGAGAGTGTGTGGAGGAGAGTAGAGTGAGATGAGAGGGGAGAGGTAGCAGAGTGTGTGGTGGGGAGTAGAGTGAGATGAGAGGGGAGAGGTAGGAGAGTGCGTGGAGGGGAGTGGAGTGAGATGAGCGGGGAGAGGTAGGAGAGAGCGTGGAGGGGAGTGGAGTGAGATGAGAGGGGAGAGGTAGGATAGTGCGTTGAGGGGAGTAGAGTGAGAAGAGAGGGGAGAGGTAGGAGAGTATGCGTGGAGGGGAGTAGAGTGAGATGAGAGGGGAGAGGTAGGAGAGTGCGTGGAGGGGAGTAGAGTGAGATGAGAGGGGAGAGGTAGGAGAGTGCGTGGAGGGGAGTAGAGTGAGATGAGAGGGGAGAGGTAGGAGAGTGCGTGGAGGGGAGTAGAGTGAGATGAGAGGGGAGAGGTAGGAGAGTGTGTGGTGGGGAGTAGAGTGAGATGAGAGGGGAGAGGCTGGAGAGTACGTGGATGATCTGTACGGCAAGCGGCTGCACAGTTACACGTTGACACAATCCCTGCAACTGTTGCCGTATGGATCATTTTGGATGCATATTCTCAATGAGTAATTTAAATTAATCTGGGACTCGCGTTGGTCAGCTCGGCTTGAAGAAAATGACCACGTGGTGCCAAGTATTAACGTCGATATTTAGCAGGGCATGGGCTGCCAGGCACTGCCCATCTCTATTGCCATCCCTCAACCATTAGTGGACGTTCCACGTTGTTTGTTGTTGTATATAACAGGGACCCAGTCTATTTAGAGGAAATCACTTAAGACTTCCCACAAAGGGGCACTCATTATATCGATCCTGGATCGATGATGGGCTCAAATGACGTCTCGCCAATTACGGCAACTGCTTCAAGCTTAGCACCACCAGGCTGCAAAATGAGACATTTAAAAGAGATAATGCATTCGTACAAATTCTAAAACTCCCTCTCATTTTCATGGCTTTCCATTGCGCTGTATATTAATGTGTCCAAAGCACAACGCAAATATTATATTGGTGGGACAGATATACATGACGTTCGTAAATGTCTCAACCATGATGACAATTGGGGCAGCTGTTCGAGTGGGTTCCATCAAACTACACACACACACGTGACACTAAACACACACGTGACACTACACACACACGTGACACTACACACACACGTGACACTACACACACACACACACGTGACACTACACACACACACACGTGACACTACACACACACAAGTGACACTACACACACACACGTGACACTACACACACACACGTGACACTACACACACACACGTGACACTACACACACACACGTGACACTACACACACACACGCGCGAAACTACACACACACACACGTGACACTACACACACACGTGACACTACACACACACGTGAAACTACACACACACACGTGAAACTACACACACACACGTGAAACTACACACACACACGTGACACTACACACACACACGTGAAACTACACACACACGTGACACTACACACACGTGACACTACACACACACACGTGAA
Source organism: Lethenteron reissneri (assembly GCF_015708825.2). Classification (NCBI taxonomy): domain Eukaryota; kingdom Metazoa; phylum Chordata; class Hyperoartia; order Petromyzontiformes; family Petromyzontidae; genus Lethenteron; species Lethenteron reissneri. The sequence continues at coordinate 10,379,422 of NC_083821.1, forward strand.
ACTACACACACACACGTGAAACTACACACACACGTGACACTACACACACGTGACACTACACACACACACGTGAAACTACACACACACCCGTGAAACTACACACACACGTGACACTACACACACGTGACACTACACACACACACGTGAAACTACACACACACACGTGAAACTACACACACACGTGAAGCTACACACACATTTAAACTACACACACACACGTGAAACTACACACACACACGTGAAACTACACACACACGTGAAACTACACACACACATTTAAACTACACACACACACGTGAAACTACACACACACGTGAAACTACACACACACGTGAAGCTACACACACATTTAAACTACACACACACACGTGAAACTACACACACACACGTGAAACTACACACACACGTGAAACTACACACACACGTGAAACTACACACACGTGAAACTACACACACGTGAAACTACACACACACGTGACACTACACACACAAGTGACACTACACACACAAGTGACACTACACACACAAGTGACACTACACACACACGTGAAACTACACACACACACACGCGTGAAACTACACACACACGTGACACTACACACACACACGTGAAACTACACACACGTGACACTACACACACACACGTGAAACTACACACACGTGACACTACACACACACACGTGAAACTACACACACACACGTGAAACTACACACACACACGTGACACTACACACACACACGTGACACTACACACACACACGTGAAACCACACACACGTGAAACTACACACACACATGTGACACTACACACACACACGTGAAACTACACACACACACGTGACACTACACACACACACGTGAAACTACACACACACGTGAAACTACACACACACACGTGACACTACACACACACACGTGACACTACACACACACGTGAAACTACACACACACACGTGAACTACACACACACACGTGAAACTACACACACACACGTGACACTACACACACCACGTGAAACTACACACACACGTGAAACTACACACACACACGTGACACTACACACACACGTGAAACTACACAACACACGTGACACTACACACACACACGTGAAACTACACACACACACGTGAAACTACACACACACGTGAAACTACACACACACACGTGACACTACACACACACACGTGAAACTACACACACACACGTGAAACTACCACACACACGTGAAACTACACACACACACGTGAAACTACACACACACACGTGACACTACACACACACACGTGAAACTACACACACACGTGAACTACACACACACGTGAAACTACACACACACACGTGAAACTACACACAACACGTGAAACTACACACACACACGTGACACTACCACACACACACGTGAAAACTACACACACACGTGAAACTACACACACAACGTGAAACTACACCACACACGTGACACTACACACACACACGTGACACTACACACACACACGTGAAACTACACACACACACGTGAAACTACACACACACACGTGAAACTACACACACACACGTGACACTACACACACAACGTGAAACTACACACACACACGTGAAACTACACACACACGTGAAACTACACACACACGTGAAACTACACACACACGTGAAACTACACACACACACGTGAAACTACACACACACGTGAAACTACACACACACGTGAAACTACACACACACAGTGAAACTACACACACACGTGACACTACACACACAAGTGACACTACACACACACACGTGAAACTACACACACACATTTAAACTACACACACACACGTGAAACTACACACACACGTGAAACTACACACACACGTGAAACTACACACACACACGTGACACTACACACACACGTGACACTACACACACGCGTGAAACTACACACACACGTGACACTACACCCACACACGTGAAACTACACACACACACGTTAAACTACACACACACGTGACACTACACACACACGTGACACTACACACACACGCGCGAAACTACACACACACACGTTAAACTACACACACACACGTGACACTACACACACACGTGACACTACACACACACGTTAAACTACACACACACACGTGAAACTACACACACACGTGACACTACACACACACGCGCGAAACTACACACACGTGACACTACACACACACGTGAAACTACACACACACACGTTAAACTACACACACACACGTGACACTACACACACACACGTGACACTACACACACGTGACACTACACACACACACGTGAAACTACACACACGTGACACTACACACACACACGTGAAACTACACACACACACGTGAAACTACACACACACACGTGACACTACACACACACACGTGACACTACACACACACACGTGAAACCACACACACGTGAAACTACACACACACACGTGACACTACACACACACACGTGAAACTACACACACACATGTGACACTACACACACACACGTGAAACTACACACACACACGTGACACTACACACACACACGTGAAACTACACACACACGTGAAACTACACACACACACGTGACACTACACACACACACGTGACACTACACACACACGTGAACTACACACACACACGTGAAACCACACACACACGTGAAACTACACACACACACGTGACACTACACACACACACGTGAAACTACACACACACGTGAAACTACACACACACGTGAAACTACACACACACACGTGAAACTACACACACACGTGAAACTACACACACACACACGTGACACTACACACACACACGTGAAACTACACACACACACGTGAAACTACACACACACGTGAAACTACACACACACACGTGACACTACACACACACACGTGGCACTACACACACACACGTGAAACTACACACACACGTGAAACTACACACACCACGTGAAACTACACACACACACGTGACACTACACACACACACGTGACACTACACACACACACGTGAAACTACACACACACACGTGAAACTACACACACCACGTGAAACTACACACACACGTGAAAATACACACACACACGTGACACTACACACACACACGTGACACTACACACACACACGTGACACTACACACACACGTGAAACTACACACACACGTGAAACTACACACACACGTGACACTACACACACACGTGAAACTACACACACACACGTGACACTACACACACACGTGAAACTACACACACACGTGACACTACACACACACGTGACACTACACACACACACGTGACACTACACACACACACGTGACACTACACCACACGTGAAACTACACACACACACGTGACACTACCACACACACACGTGACACTACACACACGTGAAACACACACACACCCACGTGACACTACACACACACGTGACACTACAACACACGTGAACTAACACACACACGGAACTACACACACACACGTGAAAACTACACACACACGTGACACTACACACACACACTGGAAACTACCACACACACACGTGAAACTACACACACACACGTGACACTACACACACACACGTGAACACTACACACACACACGTGACACTACACACACACACGTGACACTACACACACCACACGTGACACTACACACAACACGTGAAACTACACACACACGTGAAACTACACACACACACGTGAAACTACACACACACACGTGAAACTACACACACACACGTGAAACTACCACACACGCGAAACTACACACACACATTTAAACTACACACACACACGTGAAACTACACACACACACGTGAAACTACACACACACGTGAAACTACACCACACACGTGAAACTACACACACAACGTGAAACTACACCACACACTGTGAACCTACACACCACGTTGAAACTACCACACACGTGAAACTACACACACACGTGAAAACTACACACACACCGTGAAACTACACACACACGTGAACTACACACACACACGTGAAACTACACACACACAGTGAAACTACACACACACACGTGAAACTACACACCCACGTTGAAACTACACACACACGTGAACTACTACACACACGGTGAAACTACACACACACGTGAAACTACGTGAACACTACACACCACACGTGAAACTACACCACACACGTAAACTCACACACACACGTGAAACTAACACACACACGTGACACTACACACACACCACGTGACACTACACACACACACGAGAACTACCACACACACGTGAAACTACACACAACACGTGACACTACACACACACGTGAAACTACACACACACGTGAAACTACCACACACACGTGAAACTACACACACACCGTGAAACTACACACACACGGGTGAAACTACACACACACGTGAAACTACACACACACTGTGAAACTACACACACACACGTGAAACTACACACACACAGTGAAACTACACACACACGTGAAACTACACACACACGTGAAACTACACACACACGTGAAACTACACACACACACGTGAAACTACACACACACGTGAACTACACACACACGTGAAACTACACATACACGTGAAACTACACACACACACGTGAAACTACACACACACGTGAAACTACACACACGTGAAACTACACACACACGTGACACTACACACACGTGAAACTACACACACACACGTGAAACTACACACACACACGTGAAACTACACACACACGTGAAACTACACACACACACGTGAAACTACACACACACACGTGAAACTACACACACACACGTGAAACTACATACACACACGTGAAACTACACACACACGTGAAACTACACACACACGTGAAACTACACACACACACGTGAAACTACACACACACGTGAAACTACACACACACGTGAAACTACACACACACGTGAAACTACACACACACACGAAACTACACACACACACGAAACTACACACACACGTGAAACTACACACACACGTGAAACTACACACACACACGTGAACTACATACACACACGGGAAACTACACACACACACACGTGACACTACACACACCCACGTGACACTACACACACACACGTGACCACTACACACACACACGTGACACTACACACACACGTCGAAACTACACACACACGTGAAACTACACACACACACTGTGAAAACTATACACACACACGTGAAACTACACACACACGTGAAACTACACACACACGCGAAACTACACACACACACATTTAAACTACACACACACACGTGAAACTACACACACACACGTGAAACTACACAACACGTGAAAACTACACACACACACGTGAAACTACACACACACGTGAAACTAACACACACACACGTGAAACTACACACCACACGTGAAACTACACACACACGTGAACCTACACATACACGTGAAACTACACACACACACGTGAAACTACACACACACGTGAAACTACACACACGTGAAACTACACACACACGTGACACTACACACACGTGAAACTACACACACACACGTGAAACTACACACACACACGTGAAACTACACACACACACGTGACACTACACACACACACGTGACACTACACACACACACGTGACACTACACACACACACGTGACACTACACACACACACGTGACACTACACACACACGTGAAACTACACACACACGTGAAACTACACACACACACGTGAAACTACACACACACACGTGAAACTACACACACACGTGAAACTACACACACACGCGAAACTACACACACACAGATTTAAACTACACACACACACGTGAAACTACACACACACACGTGAAACTACACACACACGTGAAACTACACACACACACGTGAAACTACACACACACGTGAAACTACACACACACGTGAAACTACACACACACGTGAAACTACACACACACGTGAAACTACACATACACGTGAAACTACACACACACACGTGAAACTACACACACACGTGAAACTACACACACGTGAAACTACACACACACGTGACACTACACACACGTGAAACTACACACACACACGTGAAACTACACACACACACGTGAAACTACACACACACACGTGAAACTACACACACACACGTGAAACTACACACACACACGTGAAACTACACACACACACGTGAAACTACAACACACACGTGAAACTACACACACACGTGAAACTACACACACACGTGAAACTACACACACACGTGAAACTACACACACACGTGAAACTACACACACACGTGAAACTACACACACACACGTGAAACTACACACACACACGAAACTACACACACACACGAAACTACACACACACGTGAAACTACACACACACGTGAAACTACACACACACGTGAAACTACATACACACACGTGAAACTACACACACACGTGAAACTACACACACACGTGAAACTACACACACACACGTGAAACTACACACACACGTGAAACTACACACACACACGTGAAACTACACACACACGTGAAACTACACACACACGTGAAACTACACACACACGCGAAACTACACACACACGTGAAACTACACACACACACGTGACACTACACACACACGTGACACTACACACACACACGTTAAACTACACACACACGTGACACTACACACACACACGTGACACTACACACACGTGACACTACACACGTGACACTACACACACACACGTGACACTACACACACACGCGCGAAACTACACACACACACACGTGACACTACACACACACGTGACACTACACACACACACGTGACACTACACACACACACGTGACACTACACACGTGAAACTACACACACACACGTGACACTACACACACACGCGCGAAACCACACACACACACACGTGACACTACACACACACGTGACACTACACACACACACGTGACACTACACACACACACGTGACACTACACACACGTGACACTACACACGTGAAACTACACACACACACGTGACACTACACACACACGCGCGAAACTACACACACACACACGTGACACTACACACACACACACGTGACACTACACACACACGTGACACTACACACACACACGTGACACTACACACACACACGTGACACTACACACACACACGTGACACTACACACACGTGACACTACACACGTGACACTACACACACACACGTGACACTACACACACGTGACACTACACACACACACGTGACACTACACACACACGTGACACTACACACACACACGTGACACTACACACACACGTGAAACTACACACACGCACAACGACATCTCGGCCGTGTTGGCTTGAACCGCTCTCGCTCCGTGCTTCTGTGGAAGATCCCCCAAGGTTGTGTTTGTTTGTTTAAGCCCACAAACTCATATCTTTCGCATAACCCCAACATGCAAGCGAGCTGTCCAAGCCACTGTCTCTCAATTGGAATGCTTCGGTAGACGACGAGACTTTTACGAACACCCTGCATTTGTTCAGATGTTATTGCGCATATGAAAATGACAAAATGCACGGCATTTGAAACGCTTCAAACCTGTGAGCGAGAAAACCCATCTTCACAGCGAGGGTTGACGGTGCGAAACTCTCTTCCCGTGCGAGTCGATGAGCTGTACGGTGGCTCGCCAGCAGAAGGCAGTGCAGCGACAAAAGTGCTTGGTCCGTATGGGATCGAGCGTTTCCCCATCGCATGCGTGGGATAACTCCGGGAGCTCCGCTTTCCCGGTAACGTGTAAACGCTCATTCATTGTCCCGGTAACACCTAAACGTATGGAGGAATGCAGAGCTTGGGCAATTGTTGGTGCCGGATGGACGCGTGGCTGCCTTCCCACATGTCCATGGTTCCTCCTCGAGCCTCCGAGTCTTTCTCTCTCTACGAGAGCGAGCGGAAAGAATGCGGTGCTACGTTTCACATTTAATTTAATATTATTATTGCTACTGCCTGTAGGTTTGTCCACATTTTCTCAATTCATTGATCAGGATGGGGGCGGGGGGTCTTAGACAAAATTACCGCAATGCAGTACTTATGAACTGGTCGTTTTGCATAATGCATGAGGCTCAATAAAGCTTTCGTTGTTGAATATATAAATACTGCAGCATTAAAACTTTAGAGTGTACCAACTGTGAGTCCAGTATTTAATCATTAAGAGGAGGGGGGGGGGGGGTTAAACAATAAAATGTAGTTACAAGGCAACTGAGTGACTCGCAATAAAAACATTATTTTGTAGCAATGAGCCAATACTGCTGAGATCGAGCACATAACGATTAAACGGGGTTCTCCAGAGTAGCGAGTTCATGCTCTCAGCCTGTGGTCACCGATGACACGAAAAATCTCACCAAATTTAACTTGGTTTCATCACTCTACTTGCCTTGGGATTATAAAAATCATATCAACGTGAGAGTCCACGTTTCACCACGCTCGCAAAGCTGTCGGGCAGTTTTCATCAACCTCAGACGCTGTCTTTCCGACAGACCTGTTCTTCACCTGAGGACGGCTGCTTGCGTTGTGGCCTAAACGTCGTGAGAATTGTATTTTATTATGTTTTATTTTTATTATTTTATTATTTCCCTTCTACGTGACTTTACCGAAAGAACCAAGAAGATCAACCTCCTACTGTGTGCGAGTACATTCCGCATTTCTGCGACGGAGACAAGTATGTTCCCAATGTTGACATCCCACCAAAGCGGAGTCGCCTCAACAGGCGCTGGTCACTGGGCTGGTGGCGGTCGATGATTCATGGCTTGACTGGTGACTGCCAATGATGACAACGACAATTCCGGTGATGATGGAAAGTTCATCGATCGCTACACCGTGCAGTGAATTTCCACGAGGGCGTGATGAGTCGAGGTGTCATCGAAATAAAAGACGGAAGTTCAGCGTTTTAAATTAGCTTCATCCACTGCAAAGCCTTTTGCTAATTAAGCGAGCATTGTGAATGATATGCACAGCCCAGAACCCTCAGCATAGTAATTGAACCATAAATTAAACCACTTTGAAACTTAAAAAAAACTATTTTAAAATTAAGGAACAATAAAAAGTCAGCGTGCGATCGCACGCGCAGAATCCCACGTTAATGAATTCTTATTAAAAAATATACACTTGAAGAAATTAAACACCTTTATGGGCGTTCCATGAGAGAGCATTCGGACTAATTACCTCGTGAGAGCGTTAACCTCGGAATCGGGGGGGGGGGGTCTGAATGTGGGGTCATAGGCGTGTTGGTATAATGCCATGAAATGTGTGTGAAATCAAATCGAAACTTTACTTACACAGCGCAATTCGTGCAGCGAATGCGATACAAAGCGCTTTACTGGACTAAAAGGAGCGTCTGACACAATGTAAACAACAATAAGAATGATACATTATTTTTGTTTTAAATGACATCGCATTATAACGAACTTAACGTATCACAAAATGCACGATAACACACGATAAAGAGCATCTTAGCTAAAAGCCGATCAAAAAAAAGGTACGGTTTTAAGATTTCGTTTCACCGATTCTGATGCCCTCAGATCCTCAGGCAGGCCGTTCCAAAGTCGAGGACCGCCGAAGCTGAAGGCTGCCTGCCCATAAGTCTTAGTCGTGGCCTTTGTCACAAACGAGATACCAGTACTAGAGGACCTGAGGGATTCACTTGTTAGACATGCATTCAGGTGCCAGTATCGATCATTGTCTGCCTGCCGGAGGCTGCATTAGCTCGAAGGTCTTTACTCGGGTAATGGGGAAGTAAACTACTGACTCTGAAAAGTGACATTTCAAGAGACGCTAAATTTGAACTGCTGGACGTTTCAGTACAGACTGAAACCTCTATGCAACTAACTAGAAGGCGACGCAGTGGTGAGATGTTAACTACCTCACCTGGTATGCAGGAGGTCGTGGGTTCGATCCCAACCCTGGCGCCTGCTGCTGTATCTTTGGAGTTTGCGTGTCTCTCTCCCCGTGGTCGTGTGGATTTTTCTCCGGGTTCTCCAAATTTATAAACGTGATTTTAGCGTATTTAGCTGATGTACATTTCCACGAGATATGCCGCTTCGTTGAGCTGTCATTTTTTGTGGCCAGATCGCTTCTGAAAAATGACGATAGATTTACATAGATCCCCAATAAACAAATGCATCACAACCATTGTCCTTTCCGATTGAAATGTTACGAGTTGAAATCCTGCTTTCGGAGTCAACTCAAACGCACGAACCTTCCAGGGGTAGACGCCACGGGCAGCCGCTCTGTGCGAGGTCGTCCCGTGGAGACGATGGCCTCGACGAAGAGGAGCGGGGGGAGATCCGGAGCCACCGATAGAGACGAGCAGCGCCCCCCCATACGTGTACGAGTCGGGAGGTGCTGTCCTTCCTCCCCCCACACCTCCGACTAAACACGGTTAGCGACGTACGGCGCGAAAGAAGTAACAAACAAAGATCTCCCGTGTGTAGCCTTGACAGACTGCAGGGGCAGGTGCTGTTAGCGAGCACCTATAAAGGCCGGCACGGCACACGAGGGGGTGAGTGGCCAACACCACGCACGGACGCCTTTGTCTCTCCAGTGGCGATGTTTACACATTGCACTAGGTACTCAGTTGAGGCTGAGTCGACCGAGGGGAGGCCCAGGACTGGTTCAGATAATCGTCTCCGGTGTTTGCCATGAGCGGGAATCTCAACCGGGTCGCCAGATTCGTAGTGCTAACCGCTACACCACCGCTCCATGCTTACACACACATGCACTGCGCTACGAACCCGGCGAAACCGCGTTCGATATCTCGTCCACGCCCAAACGTCGGTGATACATATCCGAACCGGTCCTGGGCAGTGTGTCAAATATCTTCCCTTGGTGCCGGCCTTCATAGGCGCTAGCTGACAGCCCTTGCCGGAACAGTCTGCTCAGGGTATCCGGAGGGGACTCCGCCTTCGTCTTTTCTCCTTGAATGAACTTTGAATTCCCAGTCACGATTGTCACGCATATTGCCCGCCTGTATGACAAACGCGAAGTATTTCAGACGAGTCAAAAGAGTGATCGCTGTGCTGTTTATCTCAGTTGTGCATAGACTTAAGAGGTAGGTAGGGCAATCTGGACGACTGTTATTCGGCAAAGCTTGACGCCGCATGAGAAATCGTCTGTAGGTGACATAGTGGCGTCTGGTGGATAGACATGCTCGTATGTGTGTTCAGCAAAACTGCTTCTTCAGAGCAGAGATGAAGGAGGCAGAACATCGCGAATGTTACAGACACACGGAATATTACAGCGTCGAGCATCGACCAGCGTTCAAATATGTTTAGGCTGGGCCCTTTCCATAACCACGTGGAATTCCCAACCCCTATCTCAGATCGACCAATGAATATGAGTGCAGCTCGAAGCTCATCTGGAGCAGGCAGACACTTTGACCTTAACGTGACTCTCAGTCTCATACGTCAATCACCGGACCACATTGCGAACAGAATCCATTGACTGGCTAGAAACAGGATTCACAGAACTCGCAATGTCACCAACAGACCACCCAGCCTCGTGTGTTTTCATGGGCTACATCATTTGACTGGCGCAGCCACAGTTTGTCAAAGACACACGCAGGTGTCATTTAATACTGCCAGCTACGGAAAACATTCCGGCAATGACTTACATTACAGAAGGTTCACAATTAGACACTCGATGATTTGTCTACTGCTCTTGTTATTCCGTTTCATGCGAGTGCCACACCGAGACAGGACGTACCGAGATTAGCACCTTAGCAAGCCGTGCATTTGAATTATTACATGCGGTGTCATAATATAAAAAATCGAGTGTGTTAAAATGATCATTTCACAGGTCATAAAACATTGTTAATGCATTTAGAGTAGAAAGGCAGTGAAGGAGAGGGCGAGGGGGTGAGGTTTACGCTATAAAGTACGTGTATAGATATATCTCGTGTATTAGCACTGAGAAAATCCTAGCACGAGGAAAGACTGCCATCATTTCAACGAAGTCGTTAAAGAGAGGAAGTTATCATTTTCTCATTGCGTAGATGATTGAACATTTATTGAGTGCGTGGGGTTGTTTGAGGTGCAGTGATTTGCACATTCGGTTTAAAGCACAGCGATGGGAATTCGATGGCGAGTGATGACGTCAGTGGTGAGTGATGACGTCGGTGGTGAGTGATGACGTCAGTGGTGAGTGATGTCGTCAGTGGTTGGTGATGACGTCGGTGGTGAGTGATTCATCGGTGGTGAGTGATGTCATCAGTGGTGAGTGATGACCTCGGTAGTGAGTGATGTCATCGGTGGTGAGTGATGACGTCGGTGGTGAGTGATGTCATCGGTGGTGAGTGATGACGTCGGTGGTGAGTGATGACGTCGGTAGTGAGTGATGACGTCGGTGGTGAGTGATGTCATCGGTGGTGAGTAATGACGTCGGTGGTGAGTGATGTCATCGGTGGTGAGTGATGACGTCGGTGGTGAGTGATGTCATCGGTGGTGAGTGATGACGTCAGTGGTGAGTGATGACGTCAGTGGTGAGTGATGACGTCAGTGGTGAGTGATGTCATCGGTGGTGAGTGATGACGTCGGTGGTGAGTGATGTCATCGGTGGTGAGTGATGACGTCGGTGGTGAGTAATGTCATCGGTGGTGAGTGATGACGTCAGTGGTGAGTGATGACGTCAGTGGTGAGTGATGACGTCAGTGGTGAGTGATGTCATCGGTGGTGAGTGATGACGTCGGTGGTGAGTGATGACGTCGGTGGTGAGTGATGACGTCAGTGGTGAGTGATGTCATCGGTGGTGAGTGATGTCATCGGTGGTGAGTGATGACGTCGGTGGTGAGTGATGTCATCGGTGGTGAGTGATGACGTCGGTGGTGAGTGATGACGTCAGTGGTGAGTGATGTCATCGGTAGTGAGTGATGACGTCGGTGGTGAGTGATGTCATCGGTGGTGAGTGATGACGTCGGTGGTGAGTGATGTCATCGGTGGTGAGTGATGACGTCAGTGGTGAGTGATGACGTCAGTGGTGAGTGATGTCATCGGTGGTGAGTGATGACGTCGGTAGTGAGTGAAGACGTCGGTGGTGAGTGATGTCATCGGTGGTGAGTGATGACGTCGGTGGTGAGTGATGTCATCGGTGGTGAGTGATGACGTCAGTGGTGAGTGATGACGTCAGTGGTGAGTGATGACGTCAGTGGTGAGTGATGTCATCGGTGGTGAGTGATGACGTCAGTGGTGAGTGATGACGTCAGTGGTGAGTGATGTCGTCGGTGGTGAGTGATGACGTCGGTGGTGAGTGATGACGTCGGTGGTGAGTGATGTCGTCGGTGGTGAGTGATGACGTCGGTGGTGAGTGATGTCATCAGTGGTGAGTGATGACGTCGGTGGTGAGTGATGACATCGGTGGTGAGTGATGACGTCGGTGACGAGTGATGACGTCGGTGGTGAGTGATGTCATCAGTGGTGAGTGATGACGTCGGTGGTGAGTGATGACGTCGGTGACGAGTGATGACGTCGGTGGTGAGTGATGTGATCGGTGGTGAGTGATGTCATCGGTTGTGAGTGATGTCATCAGTGGTGAGTGATGACGTCGGTGGTGAGTGATGACGTCGGTGGCGAGTGATGACGTCGGTGGTGAGTGATGACCTCGGTAGTGAGTGATGTCATCGGTGGTGAGTGATGACGTCGGTGGTGAGTGATGTCATCGGTGGGGAGTGATGACGTCGGTGGTGAGTGATGACGTCGGTAGTGAGTGATGACGTCGGTGGTGAGAATTGTCATCGGTGGTGAGTGATGACGTCGGTGGTGAGTGATGTCATCAGTGGTGAGTGATAACGTCAGTGGTGAGTGATGACGTCGGTGGTGAGTGATGTCATCGGTTGTGAGTGATGACGTCGGTGGTGAGTGATGTCATCGGTGGTGAGTGATAACGTCAGTGGTGAGTGATGACGTCGGTGGTGAGTGATGTCATCGGTTGTGAGTGATGTCATCAGTGGTGAGTGATGACGTCGGTGGTGAGTGATGACGTCGGTGGCGAGTGATGACGTCGGTGGTGAGTGATGTCATCGGTTGTGAGTGATGTCATCAGTGGTGAGTGATGACGTCGGTGGTGAGTGATGACGTCGGTGGCGAGTGATGACGTCGGTGGTGAGTGATGACCTCGGTAGTGAGTGATGTCATCGGTGGTGAGTGATGACGTCGGTGGTGAGTGATGTCATCGGTGGGGAGTGATGACGTCGGTGGTGAGTGATGACGTCGGTAGTGAGTGATGACGTCGGTGGTGAGTGATGTCATCGGTGGTGAGTGATGACGTCGGTGGTGAGTGATGTCATCAGTGGTGAGTGATAACGTCAGTGGTGAGTGATGACGTCGGTGGTGAGTGATGTCATCGGTTGTGAGTGATGACGTCGGTGGTGAGTGATGTCATCCGTGGTGAGTGATAACGTCAGTGGTGAGTGATGACGTCGGTGGTGAGTGATGTCATCGGTGGTGAGTGATGACGTCGGTGGTGAGTGATGACATCGGTGGTGAGTGATGACGTCGGTGGTGAGTGATGACGTCAGTGGTGAGTGATGTCATCGGTGGTGAGTGATGACGTCAGTGGTGAGTGATGACGTCGGTGGTGAGTGATGACGTCAGTGGTGAGTGATGTCATCGGTGGTGAGTGATGTCATCGGTGGTGAGTGATGTCATCAGTGGTGAGTGATGTCATCGGTGGTGAGTGATGACGTCGGTGGTGAGTGATGACGTCGGTGACGAGTGATGACGTCGGTGGTGAGTGATGTCATCGGTTGTGAGTGATGTCATCAGTGGTGAGTGATGACGTCGGTGGTGAGTGATGACGTCGGTGGTGAGTGATGTCATCGGTAGTGAGTGATGACGTCGGTGGTGAGTGATGACGTCGGTGGTGAGTGATGTCATCAGTGGTGAGTGATGTTATCAGTGGTGAGTGATGACGTCGGTGGCGAGTGATGACGTCGGTGGTGAGTGATGTCATCGGTGGTGAGTGATGTCATCGGTGGCGAGTGATGACGTCGGTGGCGAGTGATGACGTCGGTGGTGAGTGATGACGTCGGTGGTGAGTGATGACGTCGGTGGTGAGTGATGTCATCGGTGGTGAGTGATGATGTCGGTGGTGAGTGATGTCATCGGTGGTGAGTGATGACGTCGGTGGTGAGTGATGTCATCGGTGGTGAGTGATGACGTCGGTGGTGAGTGATGACTTCGGTGGTGAGTGATGACGTCGGTGGTGAGTGATGTCATCGGTGGTGAGTGATGATGTCAGTGGTGAGTGATGTCATCGGTGGTGAGTGATGTCATCGGTGGTGAGTGATGTCATCGGTGGTAAGTGATGTCATCGGTGGTGAGTGATGTCGTCGGTGGTGAGTGATGTCATCGGTGGTGAGTGATGTCATCGGTGGTGAGTGATGTCGTCGGTGGTGAGTGATGTCATCGGTGGTGAGTGATGTCATCGGTGGTGAGTGATGTCATCGGTGGTGAGTGATGTCATCGGTGGTGAGTGATGTCGTCGGTGGTGAGTGATGTCATCGGTGGTGAGTGATGACGTCGGTGGTGAGTGATGTCATCGGTGGTGAGTGATGTCATCGGTGACAAGTGATGACATCGGTGGTGAGTGATGATGTCGGTGGCGATTGATGACGTCGGTGGTGAGTGATGTCATCGGTGGTGAGTGATGTCATCGGTGACGAGTGATGATGTCGGTGGCGAGTGATGACGTCGGTGGCGAGTGATGACGTCGGTGGTGAGTGATGTCATCAGTGGTGAGTGATGTCATCGGTGACGAGTGATGATGTCGGTGGCGAGTGATGATGTCGGTGACGAGTGATGACGTCGGTGGTGAGTGATGTCATCGGTTGTGAGTGATGTCATCAGTGGTGAGTGATGACGTCGGTGGTGAGTGATGACGTCGGTGGTGAGTGATGTCATCGGTAGTGAGTGATGACGTCGGTGGTGAGTGATGACGTCGGTGGTGAGTGATGTCATCAGTGGTGAGTGATGTTATCAGTGGTGAGTGATGACGTCGGTGGCGAGTGATGACGTCGGTGGTGAGTGATGTCATCGGTGGTGAGTGATGTCATCGGTGGCGAGTGATGACGTCGGTGGCGAGTGATGACGTCGGTGGTGAGTGATGACGTCGGTGGTGAGTGATGACGTCGGTGGTGAGTGATGTCATCGGTGGTGAGTGATGATGTCGGTGGTGAGTGATGTCATCGGTGGTGAGTGATGACGTCGGTGGTGAGTGATGTCATCGGTGGTGAGTGATGACGTCGGTGGTGAGTGATGACTTCGGTGGTGAGTGATGACGTCGGTGGTGAGTGATGTCATCGGTGGTGAGTGATGATGTCAGTGGTGAGTGATGTCATCGGTGGTGAGTGATGTCATCGGTGGTGAGTGATGTCATCGGTGGTAAGTGATGTCATCGGTGGTGAGTGATGTCGTCGGTGGTGAGTGATGTCATCGGTGGTGAGTGATGTCATCGGTGGTGAGTGATGTCGTCGGTGGTGAGTGATGTCATCGGTGGTGAGTGATGTCATCGGTGGTGAGTGATGTCATCGGTGGTGAGTGATGTCATCGGTGGTGAGTGATGTCGTCGGTGGTGAGTGATGTCATCGGTGGTGAGTGATGACGTCGGTGGTGAGTGATGTCATCGGTGGTGAGTGATGTCATCGGTGACAAGTGATGACATCGGTGGTGAGTGATGATGTCGGTGGCGATTGATGACGTCGGTGGTGAGTGATGTCATCGGTGGTGAGTGATGTCATCGGTGACGAGTGATGATGTCGGTGGCGAGTGATGACGTCGGTGGCGAGTGATGACGTCGGTGGTGAGTGATGTCATCAGTGGTGAGTGATGTCATCGGTGACGAGTGATGATGTCGGTGGCGAGTGATGATGTCGGTGGCGAGTGATGACGTCGGTGGTGAGTGATGTCATCGGTGGTGAGTGATGTCATCGGTGATGAGTGATGACGTCGGTGGCAAGTGATGACGTCGGTGGCGAGTGATGACATCAGTGGTGAGTGACGTCAGTGGTGAGTGATGACGTCGGTGGCGAGTGATGACGTCGGTGGCGAGTGATGACGTCTGTGGTGAGTGACGTCAGTGGTGAGTGACGTCGGTGGCGAGTGATGACGTCGGTGGCGAGTGATGACGTCAGTGACGAGTGATGACGTCAGTGGTGAGTGACGTCAGTGGTGAGTGACGTCGGTGGTGAGTGATGACATCAGTGACGAGTGATGGCTGAACTTACTGGGGTTCCCCTTTCAACCACCTGGCAAGCGTGGTAGAGTTTGGTCAAACCACTCCTGATGGTGTGGGAATGCCTTCATCCTGCAGTGGATTAATAAATAGCTGCAAATATGTGTTTTATGATGATGATGAATAGTATGAATGTCAATAAGTAATTAGCTACGCGTCACTCCATCGCATAGCGCTGCAACGGAAAGAGGTGTGAAGTCGCAATCTTCGATGTCGGTCAACAGCCACACATTTCCTACACGTGGCGGTTGAATTCTCCTTCACAAGTCACGGCTGCTCGTTCGGTAACTTCCCGATGGTCACCAAGTCGGATTAGTCAACGTGTGCTCTTGACAAAGGGGAGCAGAACAACTTCGCGTGCAGACACATATCCCAGCCGGTGCTCTTGGGCCATGGGCATCCCACGCGTTCACTTTCGCAGTATGGATCGCTCATTGGTATTCACGGTTACGCGTGTAATTGTTGCAGCGGGCGATAATGCTGGCCACTGAAATGGCTATTGTAAGTAGTACTCTTTCATTGGAATTGAATTAGTACACACTGGCACATTCTTCAACTTTAATAAGCTAAATGTATTTTAAAATAATGCCTTAATCTACTTTTGAATATCTGTCCAGGCGGTCCTGTGGTTCAACCACCCAACGCACGTTCAGAAGGGCACGAAGTCGAACCCTCAATGGGAGTCAACTCAGCCCACGACATCTCCGGGGTTGATGATTCGTGCATGACTTTGAGGGCAGTCAAAAGTAGTTGTCCTCCTTGGGGGAAGTCGTCCCCATTACAGGAATGGGGAATTTCCGACACCGGCTCTGGATTGCTCACAAGAGATGAGCACCACACCAAGGAAAATACGTGCGGATTCACTTTCTTTTGGGTTTTGTTTTGCGAGGAAATCCCAGCACACAAGCGGTGTCTCTCAGCATCTACTGGCCACTTCACTGCCCCACAGCTACCCCACGTTACATACAAAGCGCGCCACGATGGATAGGAGATGTGAACTCCCTCACCTGGTATGCAGGAGCTCATGGGTTCGATCCCGACCTTGACATCTGTATATTTGGAGTTTTCACGTCTCTCTCTCCCCGTGGTCGCGTGGATTTTTCTCCGGGTCCTCCGGGTTTTCCCTCCACAGTTTGAATCAACATTATTTCGAATCAACATGCGTTCAGAGTATTTGGCTGCGATACATTTCTACATTATAAGCCACTTTAGAGCTATCATTTGTGGCCAGGTCGCTTCTGAAAAGAGCTATGTAGCCCAGCAGGCCTTACCTCGTAAAATCAAATGAGTTTAGTCATACCATTAGAACCTCCTTTGCCAGTAGCAAAATATGATTATTGTCTTTTTTACCCTTTTATCATAGCTTAGTAATATTCTGAAGCACTTCACGGATTTATTTCCACACCTCCTCGTTCGCGATCGGACAATAATTTTTACGATTCATGGAATCTGCGGGTTACAAATATTTTTTTCGATTTAAAGCTTTCGTGACTGCAGGGATTCATCTTCTTGGTTCTTTCGGTAAAGTCACGTAGAAGGGAAGTAATAAAATAATAAAAATAAAACATAATACCTGAAGACGGCTGCTTGCGTTGTAGCCGAAACGTCGTGAGAATTATTTTATTTTGTTTTATTTTTATTATTTTATTACTTCCCTTCTACGTGACTTTACCAAAAGAACCAAGAAGAAAATTATTTTTTATATATATAATTGTTCTTGTTGTTGTTAAATCCACTCGCTGCACTGTCTCTTCCAGATCACTGTGCAAATCCAGCAAGTTTCAGAATTTCCCAAATTTCCATGATCAACCAATCCTCGCCTCTTAAAGCGCGCGATCAACAGGCATACACGCCGTTGTGCCTGGCGCATAGTAAAATGCGCTGTCCCAATGAGCTCCAATTCTAGGCCGTTAAGATCTGGATTATTGTACATACAATGGAGAACTATAGGAAGATTTGTAAATCACTTTTAGTTTCTTCTTAAATATTTCGGCCTTCCAACATATCGTGCAGCCTGTTTCGCAGCCTGAGCAGCGGGAAAGTTGCATGCTGCCGCCAAGCTACCACGACTGTACGCTCGCGGAATGAACCACACTAAAAGTCCCTCCACTGACGGCTTGGGGAAAACTGCCGAACAAGGTTCTAAATAATGCACGATTTGGTCACACTCTGTGAGTGCGCAGGGAACGATGGGCTAACAGCACGCTGCGCTACAAACCCAGCGACCCGAGCTTGATTCCCGGTCACGGCTAACACCAGTGATGATTATCTGAACCTGGGCGTCCCCTATGTCGACTCAGCCTACATTTTTTTAAGGTTATACGGGGGATCTTTGTCTTCAGGGGCAAATTGGCACAAATGCATTCACGCCATGCTGCTGGACGGCTGGGCAGCGGTCAGAGTGCCCGCCGCTGAGCACGTTTGCATGGAGTTGGCAATTTGATTTGCACAAAGACAAAAGTCCCCCGTATAGCCTAAACAGACGTTTGGGGCAAGTGCTGTTAGCAAGTAGCGCCTATGAAGGCCGGCACGGCACACGAGGGGGTGGGTGGCCAGCACCACGCCCGGTCACCTTTGTCTCCCCAGTGGCGATGTTCACACACCGCACCAGGTACTCATTTGAGGCTGAGTCGACCTAGGGGAGGCACAGAACCAGTTCAAATAATCGTCACTGGGCGTTGTTGGCTGCGAGCGGCAATCGAACTCGGGTGGCTGGACTCACATCGATGCGCGCTAACCGCTGCGCCACCACTCCCCACGATTTTATTTGCAACACCACCACCATCTGCTCAATAGTTTACTCCGAGAAGAACCAATGCTCGTTCATCCGCTCTAAAGCCAAGCGAAAGTTTCTCCCCCTCGCCAAGCTGGTGGATCTCGGCCCGGCAGTGGTAAATGGCGTGCCTCTACGGCGGAAGACAAACTTTCTCTTCACGGGGCCACCACAGCGGTTGACTTCCCCAAAAGTGGGACTTTTCTTTTTAATTGGGCCCCCCGAACCCGCAAGGTACAACGGGCTGAGCTGAATGTCCACTGGCATTCTGCTGACACCGGAACGGTTTATACGCCGTAAAACAGCGGTTGTTAAAGACAATCCCCCCCCACACACACACACACACCGAGACGCTGGTTAGAAGGGTACCCCCGTAAATTGCGTACCCATGTCATAGCCAGGACCCGTAGCAAAACATTAAATATGTATTTGCTACTAACGTTGAGGAGAACATTGACTGGTTACATAACTGCAACTTCACACGGGCCCTTATGTAACTGAATTTCCCCCGGATTTATTTGCCTGCCAAATAATTCCTATTAGGCAACGACTTCTCAAATTCACCCATTTTTCTACTTAATGACCCAAGGAAATAACAGAACATATCACATCATTAACCCCTGTGTCATTATCGAAATGGTGGTTGCTTAAAGACGATTTTTTGCCCAAAAATCCCGCAACGAAAACAAATTATTAGCCATCAATTATTGCTTTAATAATGTCCTTTGCCATTAACCCTTTGAGGTTTTGCCGCGAGACGCCGCGAAGCTACTCGATTAGCCGTCGGCGTCACGTGATGCGAACGAGATCCTTATTCGGGAACTGAAGGAGGAGACACTCGGAGCAACACGGAGCGAAATGCCGGACACCGTGCCGAACAATTCGTGGTGCGACCCCGAAGTCCGTGGGTTTGATCCCGACCCCGACGGCTGCTGTACATTTGGAGTTTGCGTGTCTCTCTCTCTCTCCGCGGTCGCGTGGATTTTCTCCGGCTCGTCCGGTTTTTTCCTCCACATTTAGAATCCACGTGCGTTTAGAGTATTTGGCTGCTATAAATGTCCACGTGACAAGCAACTTCGTTGGGCTATCATTTGCGACCAGGTGACTTCTGAAAAAGAGCTACATGGCTCAGTGGGCCTAACCTAGCCAAATAAAATTAGCTCGTTAGTTTCTTAGCTCATCTGGTTTTCTGACAGTCGGCAAGTTTATTTCCATGCATCCAATCGTGACGACCCTAAAATAAGCTCAAGGGGCCGTCCATAAATGACGTCACGCGATTTTGGACGATTTTTTATCCCCCCCCCCCCCCCCCTTCGTCACACGGCGTCACAAAAAGTCAGACCCCCCCTCAATTATGATATCACAAAGCTCTGCCCCCCCCCCCAAAAAAAACATGTTTCAAATCGCTTTAAACTATGGTAATTGTAGTGCGTATTTAATGTGGCGCTGCACTCTGATGTTGTAGGAGAAAACATTTATTAAAAAGTCTATTCAATTAAATAGAACGTGTTGTCTATATTTATTTAAAGTTAAGCATTTTGATGTGACGTCACATTTCTCAACCCCCCCCCCCTCGTCACACATCGTCACAAATGTCTGACCCCCCCCCCCCCAGGTGCGTGACGTCATTTATGGACGGCCCCCAAGAACGAACGCCCTGACTCAACACGGGAAATGTTCACGTGGCAAACCTCTGCACCAAAACTAGGCAGAACTCGGGAAAGAATCCAAGCTCACGTCCAAATTGAGAATCAGTAAAGTGCGTGACTTTATTGATCAAATCGAACATGAGGCTGCACTTGTTGAAGCGATAGTGTCCCTAACTACCTATTGTTTAAATGCAATGAACGATCATGTAAATCCCTTTTGCTGAGCCCACAACATCGGCCACCATGCACCGCTAAAGTGACAGTTGACATCACCGTGACACTTTCACCAGACGAGGTGCACTCGGAGGCCGTATGAAGCGTTGAAAGCTTCACTGGCAGGAGGTGCTTTGGGTTGACTGACTGAGCTGACTCGCAGATACACACCGTCGCCTGCGCTCACCCCAAAGTGCCAACTCTGTGGTTTTAGCCACCCAGCGCTGCGCCCGTTCTTGTGAGAATCGCTCCTCCATCGCCCGTTGCTGGAAGGTGGATGCCTCCAACTTACGAGGAGCGTCTCTCACGATCCCCTCCAAAGGGGCTTTTTCTGGTAACTCCTGATACCGGTTTTCGGTGAGTTTGCTCCGCACCAACTCCTCCCATGCCACATTAACCCAACTTCTCCTGAACTCAATCTCCGTTTATACCCTTGCGTCTGGCCAAATATGAGCTGCTCTCACTCGCGTGGTGGCTCGGAATGTGGGGATATGTGAATTGGCGTGGGGCCTAAACAACACCCACCTTTATCTCTCCCTTGCTCATGCTTTTTTCACGTGGAATCCACTACTAATTCAGGACTAAGTTGACAAATGATGATAAAAAGGATAGAATTCAGATACGACTGGCCACTGATGTGCATGCACACACATTGAAGGCAGGTCACAGGCTTTGTTCGCACAGCGCATGAACCATTGTTACACCACTCCCGCGCATTCACACATACAGACACAGAGATGCCTTGTATAGACGAAACAGACTTTTGGGGAAAGTGCCATTAGTGAGCATCCATCACGGCTGGCACGGCACACGAGGAGGTGGATGGCCAGCACTACGCCCGGCCGCCTTTGTCTCCCTCGTGGCGATGTTTACACACCCCACGGGGACGCCTAGGACCCTTACTCTTTGGTTATTTCGGTAAAGTCACGTAGGTATAAAATAAAATGAATCACGACGTATCGGGCGCAACACAAGCGTCCATCATTAGGTCAAATACACGTCACTGGTGTTGGCTGAGAACGGAATCGAACTCGGGTTGCCGGGTTTGTAGCGTAACACCCTTTCCGTAACACTAACGCTCCAAAGATAGAAAACAAAGAAAGATAAAGATCCCCCATGTAGCCTTTACCAGACTTTTGAGGCAAGTGCGGTTAGCAAGCACATATGAAGGCCAGCACGGCACACAAGCGGGTGGGTGGCCAGCACTATGCCCGGCTGCTTTTGTCTCCCCAGTGGCGATGTTTACACATCGCACCAGGTGCTCATTGGAGGCTGAGTCGACCCAGGGAAGGCCCAGGACAGATTCAGATAATCGTCGCTGTTATTGGCCGTGAGCGGGAATCGAACCTCGCATTATCGAGTTCGTAGCGGAGTGCGCTACTGCTCCTCACGTGCACACACACACACCCACAATGCACCTTTTAGCCACAAGTCTCGGAAAGTACCGATAAAATAAGTGCATCCCTTCGCACTTTTAAAATAATTGCACTTCCACAATGACTTTCCTCCAGCCCAAAGTTAAAAATGACTGCTATGGAAAGAGCCGCAGAGGCGAGAACAAAAACGAAGTTGAACTGTGTGAGTTGGTGACTGCCCGGAATCTGTGAAATAACACACTTTTGACATGGGATGCATAATACATGACTGGAATTGCAAGGTCAATGTTAAAATATATAGTTTTTTTATTGCACCTAAACTGGATTTTTGTCAAGAACACACTGAGTGATGAAATGTCTCTTTCAAAACCCAATTGCCGGCAGGATAGCATCCAGGTCACATTGGGGGGCAAGGGCAAAATGACCTCCAAACCGCTGCATGTGGTGGGTAGGTTTGGAGGATCATGCAAAGATAAAATAAGATAAAATTAAACTCTCGTTTTTCTAACCAGGTAAGGCCCACTGAGCTATAAAGCTCTTTTCAGAAGCCACCTGGCCACAAATGATAAACTCAACGATTTGGCTTATCACGTGGATATGTATTGCAGCCAAATACTCAAAAAAGCACGTTTCTAAATGCGGAGGGAAAACCCGGAGGACCCGGAGAAGAATCCACACAACCACGGGGTGAACATGCAAACTCCAACTATCTATATATATATGCATCGGTTGGGATTGAACCCACGACATTCTGCATACCAGGCGAGGAAGTCACATCTCGCCATCATCAGCACAGGACACTCACCTGCAGGTAGAAGCACAGCGGCTTTCGGCTGTCCATCGAAACAAAGACTGCCACCGCATCGCGCGCTTTCAGATACGCTTCTGCGGCCGTCTGGAACACTCTTCCTTCCGATATTAGGAATCCACTGGAGCTATGCACTTTAAAATCATCTCGGTTGACGAACTCATTTGTTCAAGAACTGCTTTTTGTGATTAGTTGTCCTTTCCCCGCACCTCCGATCAGCACGGTTCGCGATGTACGGTGCGAAAGAAATCCAAACAACATACATAGAGTAATGGGGGCTGTGTCTAACAATAATTTAACACTCGGCTCATTGCAAGTTGACGGTGGGAAGAGGGGGGCGGGGGCGTGGGCATGTCTGGTTCAGGTTTGACTCGCCACTGATGTTAGCCATGGCCAGGAATTTAATTGGTTGCCGAGAGCAGTGTGCTAACCATTGTGCCACCACTCTCACCCATATTTAATACGAATTGGAAAAAAACCCTCAATATTGAAAGAAGCAGCGAAATGCACTGATGCTTCAGCCCAATACCCCCAAAGTGATCAACATTCACAAATCCCTCCAAAGTGATCAACATTCACCAATACCCCAGTCACAAGGCGGCCGTGGGAAGCTGCAAATACATTTTTGGAATATATTTGTTTTACTCAAGGCAATGCTTGCTCATTAAAATCCGAAACAATATTACGTTGTGCTCTTCGTTATGCCTCTGCTACTGAAGCCAATAAAACGCTCTGCGTCGTGAGCTATGATTTGTGAGCAATGTTTTTAACGATGCCGCGTTTGCCGCGAAGCGTGCGCTGTAGCGGAGAATGGCATCGCGTGTGTGTGCGCGCGTGTGTGTGCGTGTGTGTGTGGGCGTGTGCGCGCGTGTGTGTGCGCGTGTGTGTGTGCGCGCGCGTGTCTGCGCGCGCGTGTGTCTGCGCGCGTGTGTGTGTGTGCGCGTGTGTGCGCGCGTGTGTGTGTGCGCGTGTGTGCGCGTGTGTGTGTGTGTGCGGTTACCGCACACACACACACATGCGCAGTTCAGTGGCAAATCGCAAAACAAAATGCATCGCAAGTGACCTAAAAAAACCCTACCCTTAGGAAATATTTAGTTATATTTGACAACGAAAAATGCCAAGGCATTGGCTCGCAAGGTAAACTATTTAAACGAGGACCGTTCAAAAAACCGTGGCACGTAATGAGCTGCGGAGTTCTACCAATGCAGGTATGTTTGATAAAAACGTTTTTTTTTGGGGGGGGGGGGGGGGGTTCCATCGTGTAAAAACAAAACAAACCTGTATCATGCACGATATTGGTCGCGAAAGCCAACGTGTTTAAAGTGACGAACGGCTTTGTTTTAGTGTTGTTTTTTTACAGAGCGTGAACTGGGTGGGATTCACCGTCAGTGTTCGAGACCAGCCTTCCTGTGAGCACGTGTCCCAGCTATTGCTGTTCACTTCGCTCCTTCGCGGGTACGGGCGGAGTGCCCAGATGACATTGGTGGAACTTTGATCTTAACTCGTGCGTTTTACAGCTGTCTCGGGCGGCCATCTTTCACTTTGATTCTCGATTGAAAACGAATTTCTTTAGAACTGATTTTTGTGTTGAGTTTTGTTGCCCTTCCCACGCACGGGTTGGCTAGGTACGGTGCGTAAGAAGTTCACCGAAATACTGCCCACCGTTACATTAACGTGGAATCTCCACGACTGCCTTCAGTGCTGCCAATAGAGATGAGGGACGATCAGTCATTGTGCATTTTAAATAAATCAACGGAATCACATTTGTGCTCAACAATCCATGGGGGAAAATACTTATTTAAAAATGACCATACAAAGCATGAGGATTTACAGCCCTATGCTAATCTATTACTATTATTATTCATATTTGAAGGCCTCGCCCAATGAGTGTCGTATGGCTTTGTGGTCTAAATTATGGGGGTTAAGATTGTGGGCATTGGAGTGATTGGGAGATGGGATAAATCATTGATCCCAAGAGCGACTGGTTGGCACTGATCTGCAACTAAATGGATCGTAAACATGGCTGTTAAAATCATCAGGAAGGATGAGCGGAGATGAAGAGAGAGCGAGTAAGGGGCCGTCCATAAATTACGTCACGCGATTTTGGACAATTTTTGAACCCCCCCCCCCCTTTCGTCACACGGCGTCACAAAAAGTCAGACCCCCCCCTCAAATTTGAAAATAAAACATGCTTCAAATCGCTTTAAACTATTATCGTTGGAGTGCGTATTTAATGTGGCGCTGCACTCTGATGTTGTAGGAGTGTTGTTATAACAATTATATATTTATTTAAAGTTGCGCATTTTGATGTGACGTCACATTTCTCAACCCCCCCCCCCCCCGTCAAACATCGTCACAATTGTCTGACCCCCCCCCCCCAGGTGCGTGACGTCATTTATGGACGGCCCCTAATGAGATAGTGAATACGAGAGCCAAGTCTGGATTTGTCTTACAGAGACAACAGAGGGTTCAGAGCAGCGTCCTTCACTGCCTTTTCAGAATGTTTTGAGAACATTTATTCATACTGGACGAATCCGATGAGCTTCAAAGCTCTTTGTCACCGATGTCCAGTAGGGCCACGGGGTAAGAACTTTGCAACAACTCACAACACAAACACACGAGAGTAGCGCAAAGCACATTAAAGGTAAACAAATCACGCAAAAAACATACAAACAAAATCTTGATTTGAAGCTTTCGTGACTGCAGGAATCCATACTCTTTGGTTCTTTCGGTAATCCCATATCTGCATTTTCCATAAATATGCTCAATTCATCTGTTGATATGCAAATTCCTTTGTCAAGGCGCTCTTCCTCCCCTAACCCAGCTTAAATATACGCTGCCAAGCGTGGTGGTGTTCATTCAGACGCTGTCTTTCCGACAGACCTGTTCTTCACCTGAGGACGGCTGCTTGCGTTGTGGCCGAAACGTCGTGAGAATTGTATTATTTTATTATGTTTTATTTTAATTATTTAATTGTCTCCCTTCTACGTGACTTTACCTAAAGAACCAAGAAGATGAATCCCTGCAGTCACGAAAGCTTTAAATCGAAAAATCTTTCGGTAAAGTCACGTAGGGAGAAAGAACCAAAGAGTATACAAATAAAACTCAACCATCCCCGCCATACGAGGCAAAACCGACTGAGTGGCTTCCACACATTTGAAATGATTTGGGTTTGACAGCAGCACGTTGATGGGGGAGGGGGGGGTCACATTTGTGCATTGTCAGGGGCCGCGCTAAGGCCACCGGCGGCTGCTAATGGCCAGCGGGCCATGCAATGAAGAGCACTTAGCTGGAGGGAGAGAGATGCTCAAAAGAGATGAAAGTTTGGAAATGTGTGGCAGAGAATCTAAAGCCCACTTCAAGAGTTGCGCTTTGCTCACCGAGGTGGCGGTGGCCGCTGGAGACTGCTCCAGAGACTTGAGTCGGGCTCAGAGGGCGCGTGCCCAATCCTCCGTGAGGTGGAGGATGCCAAAGCACACACTTCATTGTCGCGAGACAACTGCAGTCGCCGCAAGCAAGTCTGTACGTTGTGGGGTCATGCGGAATGAACTAGGAGCCAGTTCTAGGGAACATTGGTTTATTCACATTTATCAAAATAGGTTTTTTTAGATTTGAAGTTTTCGTGACTGCAGCGATCCATATACTTTGGTTCTTTCGGTAAAGTCATGTAGGTATAAAATAAATTAAATCACGACGTTTCGAGCGCAACACAAGCGTGACTTTACCGAAAGAACCAAGAGTATAGGTTTGTTTTTCATATTAATCTGGGGCTTTCTAAATTTGCACATTTTTCACTGAACACACAAGTTATCAGACACCTGCTAAAAATGTAAATTGTGAACAATTGTGATCTTTTTTTAATGAATGTTCCATCTGTTTACATCACGACTCCACGTCAGGCCGGATACTTTTTTGACTTGTGATGTAATGTGGCCAACGAAAAGAGTTGCGACATCGTTGACTTAGCAGCCTTGATCTCGAGACTGCCACATGTACTTGTGTCAAAATTTTAAAAAGTGCCGTAACGATATCCACAGACGGTAAATTGAAGGTTACAGTGTATTGCTAGTAGCTGCCACTATCACGGGATGCCAAAAAATACACACACTTTAAAATCTTTCAGACGATCGGGCCATTTTCTTGGTTCTTTCGGAAAAGTCACGTAGAAGGGAAATAATAAAATAATAAAAATAACACATAATAAAATAATTCTCACGACGTTTCGGCCACAACGCAAGCAGCCGAAACGTCGTGAGAATTATTTTATTATGTTTTATTTTATCATTTTATTATTTCCCTTCTACGTGACTTTACCAAAAGAACCAAGAAGATGAATCCCTGCAGTCACGAAAGCTTTAAATCGAGATCGGGCCATTGTGAATCAATATCACAACCCCGTATTGCACATATTTATATTAGCCAAGGCAAACTTAACGGAGAAGAATATTCAGAGGTCAAAGGCAAATTGTCTCACCGCTCAAACAAGTTAATAGTGCAGGGCTCATCTTCATCTGTAGCCCTAAGCAATACTAGTAAACATTGCTACTGTGGTGCCAGGCCTCCGTGCTCATCCGCAACCACTGTTAACTCTCCAAATAGCGGTCATCAGTACTGTGCAGGATTGTAACTTGTAGCCTTGAGAATTGTTGTCTATCGCTATGCCACAGCCACACTCGCTTGGAAACAAATGGAAACGGACGCCTTTTTTAGCACTACAAAATGACTGGTCACACATCGAAATGAAACAGCTCTCACTTGGTCAAATCAAATACACCGTGATCGAATAAAGTCACGATTCTTTCAACTTAGGCACGGCCACACGCATTGTGCCAATGCTAGGATATTGGCACACTGCACACACATTTGTACCGCATGGGACTTATTTGTGTATTTTATTTAGTTGTTTTCATTTTAAATGTATCTTATTTGTGTAATTTGTGTTGTAGTTGAGTTGAGACTGCAATGTTGTGATGATGGAGAGATGTGTTGCTGAAAATGAGAAAGATCTGTCCAACCACGTGATGTGTGTGTGTGTTTGGTTGTTGGTGATTGGAGGAGAAGGGTGATTGGGTTGAGGAGCGAAGTCATCTGTTGAGTTGCTTGGTCTATACGAGGTTTCTGATGTTTCAGTTTCATGTATTAGGTATAGCCCTGTGAGCCATGCAGCTCTTGACTCAGGTGCAACCGCAACAAACAAAAACATGAACAAGGAACATCTTAAAGTGAGTACACGCAACAGAAAATGTAAGAAAAAACCAGCAAAGACTTCCAGAAAAAGCACTGTATATCAATGCTGTTTTTCAAAAATCCCAGTGGGATGCAAGTGAAACAATAACAACCACAAAACAATTTATATTACAGTTATCAGTCTAACTCTGTAGGGTGGAGCTTGTTTGTGTATTGCTTTGTACGTTAATGAGATGATTTTGAAGTGTAGTCTGTATTTGATTGGTAACCAGTGTACGTTTTTTTAGAGTTTCAGTGACCTGGGATGATTTCTGGAGGTTGAAAGTTAGTCGAGCGGGATTAATCTGGATGATTCGAAGGCGTTGTGGGTGTATTTGAGGTACAAGCCATGTGACTCAAGCCTACAGATCTGGCCAGATCAGCTGCCATTTGGTGTAATTTGGTAACTGCACTGACTGCTTTAGCTTCAAGGTATTTTTTCAGGGCTATACCACGTGTTGTTCGACACGATGTCTGCGTGTCAGAAGCTTAACCACGCTCCTGAAGAAGCCCCCAGCACCTAGAGTAAAATGTCAGACATAATGCCATACAACTCTATACGTACAGCACAACTCTGCACACCTGTATAAAAGTTTAACACGTAGGCTTTCGCGACCAATGTTATTCATAATCAACGTTTTTGGGTTTAGATCGCGTTATTTATAAATGTGTCGTAACCCTCCACCACCCGACACGGCCAATCAGTAAAAAAGTGTCACGTTGACAAAAGACAAATAAGTCACTGCTTTAGCCCACCGGTGTGTTGAAGCCACAACAGGCCTGCCTCGTCCAAGAGATTGTGGAACTTCCAACGTTGGCTGAGGGCCACCAATGGGAATTAATAGCCGACCCACCCTTGTTTGAGAATGAGGAACACATTCGCTTTGGATGTGATGTCAGCCTAGCTTCGCATTGCCTTTTACATCCACCCCAATATCACACTATCCTGCAGGGGGTGTAGGGGGGGGTGTCTTCACTTTTCGGGGGCCAAACAGCATATAGCTGAAATCAATCAAGCAATTTGGCAGGCATGGGAGCTGTAATCTCGTGAAACAACCCCTGCAGTGGTGTTTGTGGGGCGTGACATTATTGATGGCAGGCCAAAATAACATACCCAAGTAGTTTGCTTAAAAACTTTTATTTCTCACTTTTAAACGGAACCCCTACCTTGAACTGCTTTGCTCTCGCACAAAAGTTGAACTGTTGACGGATGCATCTGAAATAACTCGGTGGCTCAAGGGACTCGTGACGATGACAGCCGAAGCCCTCGAACGACCACCGCTGTCCATAGAGCCCAATGTGCAGTGTATAGTGTAGTGTATAGTTGGGTAGTGTATAGTGTAGTGTATAGTGGGGTAGTGTATAGTGTAGTGTATAGTTGGGTAGTGTATAGTGTAGTGTATAGTGTAGTGTATAGTTGGGTAGTGTATAGTGTAGTGTATGGTGTAGTGTATAGTAGTGTAGTGTGTAGTGTAGTGTATAGTTGTGTAGTGTATAGTGTAGTGTATAGTTGTGTAGTGTATAGTGTAGTGTATAGTGTAGTATATAGTAGTGTATAGTGTAGTGTATAGTTGTGTAGTGTATAGTGTAGTGTATAGTAGTGTGGTGTATAGTGTAGTGTATAGTTGTGTAGTGTATAGTGTATAGTAGTATCGTGTATAGTAGTGTATAGTGTAGTGTATAGTAGTGTAGTGTATAGTAGTGTAGTGTATAGTAGTGTAGTGTATAGTGTAGTGTATAGTTGGGTAGTGTATAGTGTAGTGTATAGTGTAGTGTATAGTTGGGTAGTGTATAGTGTAGTGTATGGTGTAGTGTATAGTAGTGTAGTGTGTAGTGTAGTGTATAGTTGTGTAGTGTATAGTGTAGTGTATAGTTGTGTAGTGTATAGTGTAGTGTATAGTGTAGTATATAGTAGTGTATAGTGTAGTGTATAGTTGTGTAGTGTATAGTGTAGTGTATAGTAGTGTGGTGTATAGTGTAGTGTATAGTTGTGTAGTGTATAGTGTATAGTAGTATCGTGTATAGTAGTGTATAGTGTAGTGTATAGTAGTGTAGTGTATAGTAGTGTAGTGTATAGTAGTGTAGTGTATAGTAGTGTAGTGTATAGTAGTGTAGTGTATAGTAGTGTATAGTGTAGTGTATAGTAGTGTAGTGTATATATTTGTAGTGTATATATGTGTAGTGCCTCCATAGAGCTTACCGACCATTTCCCTGTTAACGATGGGCTGTTGGAGGTACAGTGAATATTAATGAATTGCGTTCATTAACCTCGTATATTTTAACATTATGTGTCATACTGTTTTCAGTATCTTTATATTAATATCCATTTTTAAATATTAGAAAGTAATTTTTTTGGGTGAAAAAGGTTAACTTTCGATACAATCGGAACGAATTAAGCCTTTAATGTGTTTTCCTATACTCGCTTAACGACCAAATCACTTAACGAACGGTTTCGTGGAACCAAATATGTTCGTGAAGAGGAGGGCCTCTAATGGATATCAGAGTAATACTCCAGCAACAATGAGATGCTTGGTTACATTTTTTGGACTCCCGCAAGAAGCAAACAGCGGGTCGTCAAATGTTCGAGCATAAAATAAGCGCTGCTGTTATGGTTGTTTGCACTCAGGATTTGGACAAGCAAGCTCTCTGAAGGCCACAAAGTTAAAAGTGAGGGATTTATCTGTCTAGCGTCCATCTCTCTCGGTGGTAAAGATCAAGTGGTGGAAATACCTCACCGTAGGCAATGCAATAATTCACGTTTATGCTGGGGGGAGGGGGGGGGGTAATCCTGTAATTCGCGACGCTCCGAAGAGGTTAGGCATGTCATGAAGAAGCAACGTTTCGCACCGATGGGGTGTGTGGCGGATAACAAGAGAATTCGCTGTGCGATCCCGTTAACGAGGGATGAATATGCCGATCACAGGGCAAGCATGGCACGTGCCTGGTGGCGATATGAATCTGCGATACATGAACGCATTGTCAGGTTTACGAGGCAAGCGGTGCAATCTGTCACATGAACCGACACCAAAGGTATTGTTTGAGAGTTTTGCAGACTTGATATCCGAGTAAAAAAAAAACAATCCAAAAGTTTGTCTACGAAACAAATCACACGAACAAATACAATTTTAAAAAAATGTCACCTTTCCCTGCAGCTTCCACGCTCGCATCGCACCACGTCAACGGATCTCGTGTTTTGGGGCTCCGTGAAGCGATTTTCAAACCCACCACGGATTACCGGATCCGACGCGAGCCGACAAAGCGCCCGTGAATAACAGCGGACCGCGGGTTTAGTGTTTGGCTAATGATTGGATTCCTGTTGTATTCATCTGGTTTTAAGATGAATCTGACTTCGTGGAAATTGCTGCTGATTGTATCATTTTCAGAGGAATGACTGATCGAATCAACATCTGGTTGAGCTCATGAATTTCCCCGTCGGCGAGCCTGCGACACTGCCACCCAGTCGAGCCGTATGCACATATTGTGTCGTTGTTTGGGTGATAGATTCGGTCATTCAAGGGATGGAGATGCGAGGGTGCAGATGGTGGTGGGATTGGCAGAGTCCGTGTGAAAAGTGCGTCTCGGGGAAAGTCAACTGAAATTTCGACTGCCAGCCAATGAGAATAGAACCAGAAGGGATAACATCTATTCTTATGTTTCGTCATGTTGGCTACTGTAAAAAGAAAAATGTTCCCTAAATCAGCGGTCCCCAACCTTTTTGGCACCAGGGACCGGTTTCGTGGAAGACAATTTTTTCACGGACCAGAGGGGGGTGGGGGGGGGTTCATCATTGCGTCTTTTCCCCTTTTCAAAAAAGCTCTCCAGCTACGTTTGTTTTTGACTCACTATGGCTAGGGGTTAGCAGCTTGTGGGCTTAGCAACACTGTGAGTGAGACAAGTGCGCAGTGCGGTAAAGAGGCGCGGACGGAAGTGGTGAATAATAAAACAATGGGGGCGGGTTCCACGCGCGGACTCACCCGTCACCTACTGCTGTGCGGCCCGGTTCCTAACAGGCTACGAGCCGGTACCGGTCCGCGGCCCGGGGGTTGGGGACCCCCTCCAAAGAGAATAAAGAATTTCACGAACATCCATGCACACACCGGTTGGGTAGAATCTCGGCTCAATGTGCAGTGTTGAGTGAAATCCAATGCGAGGGCGTGAATTTTGGGTGCGTTTTAAGAATGTAAGAATTGGGGTGAAAACCGATGATGGAGGAGGAGACGAGACGCGTGTGCGCACTCAAGTGGCTCCAAACGGATGCGATTGCACCGTGAGCAGCGCAGACGTTACTCCACATGCTCGAGACGACGGCTGAACGGTGCGGTGGGTTTTACGACAGCGTGTTAATTCAAATGCGGTATGTGTGGCAGACTTTCCTTCATAACTGCAAAAGCTCCCCCCCCTCCCCCACCTATTTAATTAGTCGAATGTAATGAGATGTTTTATATTCCATGTTCCCAGTTGTGTTGTTGTAATGAAGACAGAAGTGCGGAGAATCATCCTGCCTGCAGTGCATACAGTGCACGGGGCGTCACATCGTGTCAAGGAATTACTGCAGGCGACAATAACCCTTGCCGCACAGGGCACACACCTGGAGAACATTGCCAAACACTGTTTAACAGCTGATTTAACGTGATTGGAGGCATATTTGCGTCGCTAGAGACTCCGAACAAATCCTTGCAAAGCCACGCCAAGCACTTTCCGCCTGAACAAGCATGCAGCAAATGAACCTCATGGCGGGACCCCCGAGGTTACGAATAAACGGAAATCTAAATCGTAATTAATAAATGCATTTTTGGCGACTCTGTCTCACCGCCTGGCGCGGATCATTGTGTTGTCGCGTCGTCCAAGCGCAGCGGCGAGGACGAATGCGCAGAAGAAACTAAACTTTGATGAGCTTATTGTGTAGAGCTCGTCGAGAGGAACGGATTACCGTGTCGTTCGCCTGCAACAGACATAGAATGACGTCGCAACGCAGTTCATGCGAGAGCCGGGGGCTTATGGGACCCCGGGGTCCCGCCATAAGGCTCAAATGTCACCCTTGATGTGTTCTTCCATGGTAGCCCACTGCGTTATGAGCCCCACTCCAAGATATCTGATGGTGTACAGCATGGTGAATGGACTTACCCCGGCCTACCTGTCTCCCGTCATTGCAGCCCTACACGCCATCCAGGGAACTTCGTTCATCCAGCATGGGGCTGCTTCCTCAGACCCGCAACTTAAACGCGAGACAGTGAGTGTGCGTGCCTTCACATCTGCAGCTCCCATTGAGTGGAATTCACTCCCGCTCAATATTTGCCAACTATAAGTCCCTTCCATGATTTAAGTTCCATTTTTAAACCGTGTTGTTTACTTTGGCCTTTAACTGAGTTCACCTTGGGTTGAGTTTGCGATGTTTCTTGCGAGGTGAAATATTCCCTTGCTTATTATTTGGTTCTTTCAGTTAAGTCACGTATAAAGATAAAATAATAAATAAAATAATAGCTATTATCTTTATACGTGACTTAACCGAAAGAACCAAAGAATAAATCCTGCAGTCACGATAGCTCCAAAATTGAGATTCGCTTGTTTGTTAATTGTGTAATGCGGGCGTAAACGGCCCTCCGGAGGTGACGTCAGGAGGGGAGGAGTTAGGTCACGTGGGGGGGGTGAGGGGTTAAGCTATAGAAGGAGGGGAACCGGAAGAGGATGGGGAGTGACGGGGAACCAGGAACAGAGAGAGGCCACGAAGGGCGAAGCGGAGGGTGGCGAGATCGCCACGAACACGGGGGAGCGAGGATCGGCACCGTTGGCCAGCGGTGACCGACCCGAAGCAGCGAGGAGGCTGCAGCCAGCAGCGGGGCTGCACAGAGAGTCAGCAGCGGGGCTGCATACAGGGTCAGCAGCGGGTCTGCATACAGTAGCAGCCAGAGGGTCTGCACATAGGGGTGGCAGCGAGAGTCTGCATAGGGGTAGCAGCGAGTCTGCAGGGAGGAGGTTACGGTAGATGAAGCAGAGAGTCTGCGGGAAGAGAAAGGAAGCTATAATAGAGTCAATAGCCGGGGGCTATAAATACAGAGTTATAACAGAGTGCCGTGTGGGAGAAGACAAGAACCCAATAAAGGACACGAAGACAGAAAGAAGTGTCTGAGTCCTTTTATTACACTGGTGTCGTTACGGAAACGAACGGAGAAGGCGGGTAAGGAACTCGGTGCGGGTGGTATTTCGGAAACTGCTCTCCGAGACGGGTTACTGATGTGGAGGGAAGGGATACAGGAACACTGGCGTCTCGTTGTACCTGCGTCATTGCGGTACGAGTTGATCAGATCTTTGCACTGTGACACACTTTTACATCTGGGGGTGCAGAAAACCCTATTGACGCTGCAACGAGACTATTATTGGCACGGCATGACGACAGATGTCGTCGGTCACGTTCGCGCGTGTCCCGATTGTGCCCGCCGTAAGCCGCCTAAACATCCATATGTTCCGCCGATACAATCGATTCAAGTATCTCGGGTTAATGAGCTGGTGGCGTTAGATATTTTGGGACCCTTTCCGCCATCCGCTAAGGGAAATAAGTATTTACTGGTGGGGGTGGAGTACCTCTCCCGCTGGCCGATGGCCTGGCCTTTGCCTGACCAGTCAGCGGCGTCTATCACTGACGCCTTTCTATTTGGGTATGTAATGGACAAGGGGGCGCCGGAGAGGCTCCTTACAGATCAGGGGCGTAACTTTTCGTCCAAATTGTTGGGGGAGGTGTGTGCGGCTCTTGGAACTAAAAAGATACGGACATCCCCCTACCACCCACAAACGGATGGTATGGTGGAACGGTTGAATCGGACTCTGTCCGCCATGCTGTGCCATACAGTCGGGGAAAATCAATCTGATTGGGATTTGCATATCCCTGGGGTGCTTTCGGCGTATCGCATGACGCCGCACGCGGCTACTGGATACTCGCCGTTCTTTCTTATGTACGGCCGTGAAAATGTGCCGCCGATTAATGAGCAGTTGGGAACCGGTGCGAGGGGACCTGTTAAGCCTCTTCCTGAGTATATTCAGGACAACGTTCGCCGTGTCACTGAGGCAAGGGAAAGAGCCCGCATGGCTACAGCCAAAGCTCAGGCCAGGAATGAGCGGTGTGCCCGACGTTCGAAGGGAGAGTGCCCCTGGAAAAAGGGGGACCTGGCCTGGCTTCATTGCCCACAGGTGCGGCCAGGTACCTCTCCTAAATTACATAAACCGTGGCAAGGTCCGGTCTGCCTCATTGAGGTTCCCAACCCACAGTCGGCGCGTGTTCAGGTTGGTTCGCGGCGCTGGTTCGTGCATACATCCCGGTTGAAGCCATTCATTGCCCCGCGGCCGGATGCGTCATCTCCCGAAGTTGCCTTGCCGGGGTCTGTTGCTGCCGACTCGCCCTTGCCTGTGTCTGCTGACCTTGCGAGAGCGCCTGTCGTACCCTTCACAGACAAGCCGGCCGTGACGCAGCAGGAAGGAGGACGTTCCGCTCGTGGGATGCCGACCGGAGCCGCGGAACCAACGGGACCTGCAGCTCTTCCTATCCCTCCGCGAACGCGATTACGGGATGTTTCTGGGCGCGACCGGGACAGTGGCGGGCCTCCAATGGCGACGGATGAACTCACTCCTGTCGCCCTTAAAACCCTTCCACGTTCCCGCTCGGCAGGTGGGCTGCCGACCGTCCGGGACGGCCCGGCCACCCGTACTCGCTCGAAATCCCTCACGTTTCGTTAAAATTGTATTGTGTTGTGTTCTTGTTATATTGTTGTTGCATGCTTCGTGTCTTTTTACGTGTTGGCCCTTTACACCCGCATTTCTTGTCAGGTTGCAATTCAGCCGAGGTCGGCTGGATTTTCTTTATGGGGGAGGGTGATGTAATGCGGGCGTAAACGGCCCTCCGGAGGTGACGTCAGGAGGGGAGGAGTTAGGTCACGTGGGGGGGGTGAGGGGTTAAGCTATAGAAGGAGGGGAACCGGAAGAGGATGGGGAGTGACGGGGAACCAGGAACAGAGAGAGGCCACGAAGGGCGAAGCGGAGGGTGGCGAGATCGCCACGAACACGGGGGAGCGAGGATCGGCACCGTTGGCCAGCGGTGACCGACCCGAAGCA
Organism: Lethenteron reissneri; assembly: GCF_015708825.2. Classification (NCBI taxonomy): domain Eukaryota; kingdom Metazoa; phylum Chordata; class Hyperoartia; order Petromyzontiformes; family Petromyzontidae; genus Lethenteron; species Lethenteron reissneri. The sequence goes on from NC_083821.1 coordinate 10,416,788, forward strand.
GCGAGGAGGCTGCAGCCAGCAGCGGGGCTGCACAGAGAGTCAGCAGCGGGGCTGCATACAGGGTCAGCAGCGGGTCTGCATACAGTAGCAGCCAGAGGGTCTGCACATAGGGGTGGCAGCGAGAGTCTGCATAGGGGTAGCAGCGAGTCTGCAGGGAGGAGGTTACGGTAGATGAAGCAGAGAGTCTGCGGGAAGAGAAAGGAAGCTATAATAGAGTCAATAGCCGGGGGCTATAAATACAGAGTTATAACAGAGTGCCGTGTGGGAGAAGACAAGAACCCAATAAAGGACACGAAGACAGAAAGAAGTGTCTGAGTCCTTTTATTACAATTGTATTGGTTTTCTGTCTTGTACAGCGTTAAAAAGAATGCCGCTGTGGCAAGATGTTAACTACCTCGCCTGGTCTACAGGAGGTCTTGGGTTCGATCCCGACCCTGACGCATGCTGCTGTATATTTGGAGTTTGCGGTGTCTCTCTCTCCCGTGTTCGTTTGGATTTTTCTCCGGATCGTCCGGTTTTTCCCTTCATATTTATAAACACGCGTTTGGAGTATTTGGCTGCTATAAATGTCCACGTGAGAAGCCGCTTCGTTGAGCTATCATTAGTGATTGCCAGGTCGCTTCTGAAAAAGAGCTATACAGCTCAGTAGGTTTTACCTGGTAAAGTAAAAAAAATGTTCAATAAGGTGCAGTTTCCATGAACGACGCTTTATAAAAAAAAATACATTATTATTCATATCTAGGTGTTATGGATAGAAGCCTGGCCTTCAAACTCCACATGAAACAGATCTGTGAAAAGACCAAATCAAGAATTGTCCCGCTACAGAAACTTGCGGGAACAAGTTGGAGCACCTCAGCTGATGTGCCGAGCCACTGCACTCCACCCTTGTCTGGGAGCTCGAACACAAAACGCCGTCAGGTGTCACTCTTAAACAACGCAATGCGCAGCTCAACCAGAACACCGAAATCAACACCCGCCGTCCCCCTGGCCCCGTGTTGTGGCGAACATTTTGCCACCAAATATCCGGAGAGACAAGAGAAGTTTTCATGTTTGTTGCGTTAACAATGACAACCGACCCATCAGCCAACACCTCAAAAGTGTTCCTCACCAACGACTCCAAATCCCGGTCCCCCTTCTGGGATCGCGTTGTCATCATCCTAGAATCTCGCCCAGATCCGGCAGAACGTTGGCGTACACAGTGGAACAACGCGGACATCCAGGAAAAAAAACAGCTGCTGCTCTATTCGTGACCCAAACATCGTGCGGCCTCGCTTTGACATTCCTTGAAGATACCGGTGGTAAGAACCATCAACCACATCAGAACATAAACACGCCGATGCACACATCTCCTTTCACGGATTAGAAATTCAAGACGCAAGCCAGAGTGTGACTGCAGCCATGCAACCCAAACTATAGACGATATCATAAACCATAGTAGTCTGCGCTCCTTACAGAAACAACCTACACACGCACTCCCCCCTGGCCAGCAGACCAAGACATTGCCATTTAACTCGCGAACATATTGCTGCCATAGGGAGGAATTGAATAGGACATTACTCTGGAAGATGACACCAACCTACGACTCCTGGAGTTTCATCAATAGGCCTTGAACACCCAACTGAGAGCACTGCCTCATGCTCTGCAAGGAGTGATTTGCCACGTGTCAGTCATTCGCTAAGCAAAGCATCACAGGGGCCAGTGGAAGGAGTGACATTGACAGGTGGAGACACACAGCAGAATGAGTTGGCAATAATAGAATAAATCTTGACTTAAAGCTTTCGTGGCTACAGGAATTGATATTCTTTGGGTCTTTCAGTAAAGTCACGTAGATTGGTTCAAAGAAAATAACAAAAAAACGACGTTTAAATCGCAACACAACCGGCCGTCATGATGACGACTGCTTGTGTTGCGATAGAATAATAATAATATAATAATGTAAATTTTCAATATATCCAATTCTCTTGCTGATAAAAGGCGTTCACTTTGGAAGTGCCATTGTGTCTGAGCCACCGAGTCATCTTAATGCATTCAACACTCCAAACATAAACCTTGCGGAGCAACTGCGCCTTCATGGGGAGGGGGCATGGTGGCAGGCCAGCCACATACAGCTCATTGATATGAAAAAATACAGCTCGATTATGTAAAAACCAAGGTGGTTTGCAGGGGGAGAGCATGCTTCGTGCAGCACAGCGCAGACCGTGTGCATCCCGGCATTCCAAGGCCACCTCACATTATTTAAACAACACACGTTGACTTGCTTATCTTTTCACCTTAAGTAGATTTACAAAGCGCTTGAATCCAAGCCGCCTTACAACAAATAAAAAATTGCACGTAAAATGATGGTGGTTAAAATAAAGAGTGGGGTTGATTAATAGTGGTGGTGTAGTTGTGGTGACAGTAAGGACAGGTGGGAGTGGTTAACGAGAGGTTCGTATAGGGGTTGGGGTAGTGATAGGGGTAGTGATAGGGGTTGGGGTAGTAATAGGGGTAGTGATAGGGGTAGTGATAGGGGTAGTGATAGGGGTTGGGGTAGTGATAGGGGTAGTGGTAGGGGTAGGGGTTGGGGTAGTGATAGGGGTAGTGATAGGGGTAGGGGTAGTGGTAGGGTTGGGGTAGTGATAGGGGTAGTGGTAGGGGTAGTGGTAGGGGTTGGGGTAGTGGTAGGGGTAGTGGTAGTGGTAGGGGTTGGGGTAGTGATAGGAGTAGTGATAGGGGTAGTGGTAGGGGTTGGGATAGTGATAGGAGTAGTAATAGAGGTAGTGGTAGGGGTTGGGGTAGTGATAGGGGTAGTGATAGGGGTTGGGGTAGTGTTATGGGTTGGGGTAGTGATAGGGGTAGTGATAGGGGTTGGGGTAGTGATAGGGGTAGTGGTAGGGTTTGGGGTAGTGATAGGGGTAGTGGTAGGGGTTGGGGTAGTGATAGGGGTAGTGATAGGGGTAGTGGTAGTGATAGGGGTAGTGGTAGTGATAGGGGTAGTGGTAGTGATAGGGGTAGTGGTAGTGATAGGGGTAGTGGTAGTGGTAGGGTTGGCCTGGTCGTAGCCGAGGAGCGGAGTCAGGGAGTTGCAGGACGATGGGCTGTGACTGGATGGACTTTAAAGGAGGAACGACCGCAGGTTAGTGAAGATAATTGGAGCTCGTACATCAACACGTCTCTTACAACCAAGTACTCCGGCGTAGTCCATCAAGTCATAGCAGCTGTTGGGCATGAGCGTGTGCGTAGGAGCACTCATCGGATGGCCCTGACCTTTTCCTTATCCCTCCCGAGGCCGCAGGCGGGAGGATCACTGCAGGGGCAAGAGGTGCGCGACAACCCTGGGCATGGAGGTTCACGGCTGTCGGTGGAGGCATGCGTCAATCGCGGTGCTAATATTTGAGTTTAAGGCTACTCCCCGCGCTTGCCCCCGCATATGTGATACCGTGCGATCGCTGGCAGGTATATTCCACCGAACCGTGCGCTGAGCCCGTACCGTTGCCAAGCCAGCCAGCCCGGCGTGGGTCAGGGTGGCGAAAATCTTTTTTTTTTCACCGCTGCAAGAAGCTGAGCCAAGCTGTGCCGCTGATGTCTCTCTCTCACACACAGACACATGGGCTCTGACGCACAGGACATAATACGTTTTGTTCTTATTTTAGGTGCAATGGTATTCATAATCAACGTTTTTGGGTTTAGATCGCGTTTATTTATAAATGTGTCGTAACCTTCCACCACCCGACACGGCCAATCAGTAAAAATGTGTCACGTTGACAAAGACAAATAGTTCACTGCTTTAGCCCACCGGTGTGTTGAAGCCACAACATTTACAATGGCTTCAACACACCGGTGGGCTAAAGCAGTGAACTATTTGTCTTTGTCAACGTGACACATTTTTACTGATTGGCCGTGTCGGGTGGTGGAGGGTTACGACACATTTATAAATAAACGCGATCTAAACCCAAAAACGTTGATTATGAATAACATTGGTCGCGAAAGCCTACATGTTAAAAAGGTGCAATGGTGTCAGACGCGTTGAAATCCCCAGCCCCTCACCGTGCTTGGCTGCAAGGCAGATTCAGTTGCCTTGTGAAGTGGTCAGCGTAGCACATTTCGGTTCTAGCACGTTATGACAAAATATCTGGTGAAAAAAACCACGGGTAAACGTGTATGCCAGTGGAAAAGGGGTATTACCTGAACTCGCCACACCGTTTAAACTCACTTAGCGCTCGGCAAATCAGCTGCAGACACGGTGGCAAGATGTTGACTACCTCGCCCGGTATGCAGGAGGGCGTGGGTTCGATCCCAACCCTGACGTCTGCTGCTGTATATTTGGAGTTTGTGGTGTGGAGTTTTCTCCCGGTTCTCCGGTTTTTCCCTCCAAATTTAGAGTCAACGTGCGAGTATTTGGCTTTTTATTTCCACATGATGATAAGCCACTTCGTTGAGCTGTCATTTGTGATGGTCAGGTCGCTTCTGAAAAATAGCTACATAGCTCAGTGGTCCTTTCCTGGTAAAATAGAAAAATAGTTTTATAGTTTAGTTTTAGCTAACTTCCCCCCTCCGCTACACTTCACGTGTCTATTAAACAATCTGGCCAACTCTGTGAAATTTCAATAATGGACAATATAATAAGGGATGAATAATTACATTGAAAACGTACAACAAAAATCAGTTAACTTTTACCTTCCAGCCGTCCAACCAGTCCGCGTGTCAAGATATGGCCACAGCTGTACTAAAATTATCTCCGACTGCACTCCACCGCCCCATTTGTCAGCCATGGCCAGGATTTGAACTTCAGATCGCTGGATTCACGGCACAGCAAACTAACCACTGCACCACCTCTCTCTACGTTAGCACACGTGAAAAAATTCTCAACTCATTTGTCAATAACACTGTTGCCTTAAACGGAGAAGCATGTATCGGGTGACGTTTGAGCCAATGCCTCTTCTTTATAGGACATGCAGAGAAGGGTCATTGCCTGAAAAGCAACCGATTTAATGTTTGTTTTTCTTCTTAAAGTCACAGCCTTGTGCACCCTGTGCAAAACGTAAGTTTGCAAAAGACATCATAGCGCGCCCATTTAATGTTTCTCAGAAGCAGAAAAAATAAGGTAGAAATAACAATGATAATACTGTTGTTGCTGATTCTCGATATCAGGGGCGTCGCGTTGGGTTGAGTGTTGGTTTTGGTTATCAGGGGGCACCGGGGGGTAGCGAGGTCTGTTGTTGATTCGTGGGGGATGCCATAGTTGTAACGAGATTGTGGGGAAGTTTTTTTTCTCTTTTCCTTTTGTTGATGTTAAGGTTGTTCCTTGAGGTTAGAGGGTTGCCCTGCCTGCTTACGGTTTGGGCTGCTATATTAGCGTCCGAAAAAGCTGTTTTCTAACGGAGGGGAGGAGGGTGATGTAGTAACACAGCATTGACTGCTGTACAGCAGCTGCAAATGCAGGTGGACATTAAGTGCTCACGCCATTGAGCATATACACGGTGTGTGTGTGCTGGCAGGGCAGAGGAACTGGGGCAAGGGTCACGGTAGACCTCGTAGGGAGACCCCTGGAACCCTCTGGTGGGTTCGAGAAGGGAGGCGCGGCTAGGGCGGAGCCAAGCCCCGCCGAGGGGAATAAAAGCAGCAGAGAGCGAGAGCTCCGGGCTGCCAGTTCTGGGAGTGGACTCGTCGTCACTGTCGTCGTCACCGCCTTCATCGCTGCCGCCTTCGCCCGATCAATGCGCGGCCGGAGAATGGTTGGCTGTCTCGGTCGACACCGTCGGTGCAATGCAGACAGGGTGGTATCTGGGCCGGGTCGAACGGCAGCATGGTCATGAGAGAGAGATGGGGGGTGGGGGCGGAGATGGTGGCGTGAAACGTAACAAAGGACGGACGGTGCCCCCTGCGACTACCCCGTCTCCGACTGAGCGCCACATGCCACCCGCACACACAAAGCCTCGACAAGGGAAAGGAGACCTACGACACGACACTAGTAACAATTCTCATTCAACTTCATACAAAATGAAAAGAAAGATGTACGAACCTTAATGGTTGAATATGGTGTGGGGGGGATACACACGAGAAGCATGTCCCCTCAACAGCTCGATGCTCACGCCTGCAGCCCAGAGAGAGGAGCTCAGCAGCCACCGATCACAGAGAACCACCGATGGATGTTTCGGGAAAATCGTGGTGTAAGAGTGCTGTGCTGGATTATCCTAGTAGCTACGGGCCACGCACTTTCAAGGGCCCCGCGCTAAATGCTTTCAAGCTATGAATTCCGATTCATTTATTCTGCACTTGCTCTATTACTATAGTACTATACTGCTTTCAACTTTTATGAACGACTGGGTGTTTAAGGTTAGCGATTTGTCGTATTATCTGGCTATATAGCAAATGAAAAAATACAATTATGTTACTGTGCAAGTTAAGCATTTATATTTTAATATTTATGTTTTATTTATTTATTTAGAGCCCATTTATAACATATGTTACAGGCCTGCACTAGCTCCATCCGGCACTGGATATATAACCCGGGGTTTCGCCATGCGAGAGCTTGAAATCAACATGATCAGAGACAGGGAGCCAATGCAGATTCTCGAGCAAAGATTGAACGTGCCCTGAACAGCGACCTTGTTCGCTGCATGCGGGAAAAGTGGACGTTTCTGCACATGGCCATGCGTTGGCCTCAATAGAGATGAGTATGTACGGTTGTAATCTGTGTTCCTAACAGACTCAAGCCCAGGATTTTATTTCATGATGTTAAAGTAAGAAGAGTTTACAGAGACTGGAAAGAAACCCGTGTTTTTAGTGGTGGGGGGGGGGTTCCCCATTTTATTCCAATTGCGGTATCGGTATTCAGATGAGAAAAGATAATCAACGTGTCATGAGATGCAGGCACGTCAGAGCTCTTGTCGAGCAATGCATCACCCCGATTAAAGAAAATAGACAACGAAAAGAGGAATCTATATTCTACTTCTGAGATCTCTTCAAGTGACCCCTTCATCTCTCCAACGTGCTCGTCGCCTGGCAGTCAAAAATGATATTGTTTTTCATTCTTACAGCTAGAATTTTCATTCTCACTGCCAGAATTTTCATTCTCACTGCTAGAATGTTCATTCTCACACCTAGAATGTTCATTCTCACAGCTAGAATTTTTATTCTCACTGCTAGAATGTTCATTCTCACACCTAGAATGTTCATTCTTACAGATAGAATTCTCATTCTCACTGCTAGAATTTTCATTCTTACAGCTAGAATTTTTGCCCATATTGTTTTAAAACCCACAATTTTTGCCCGACAGCTATTTTGTATAGTTCATTTCGTTCTGCAGTCATTGGTGAATGCGTTGAGACCAATCGACTGACCTAAACTTCGTCCAGAATTGCGGCCAGGGCATCTCAACATTGCCGGCCTTAGAATGTTGGCTTCTGAAGCCACGGCACCACGTCAAATAACGTCAACTTACGTCTCATCCGGATAGAGAGAGAAAAAAAGAGAGAACGGCTCAGATGCGCGAGGAGGAACCACAGGCGATCGGCAAGGCAGCTGCCACGCGGGGTGAGCCGCTGCCAAATCGCCGCCCTCGCTCAGCGGTCCTCTGTGTTCAGGTGTTGTCGGCCCATGAGTGCGCGTCTTTAGGTAAACGAGAATAAAAGTCAGACGCGAAAGTCGGCTCTGGTAACTTGATTTGATCTGATGTGGGACTAAGTAATACGTTGTACTTTTAAATTGCTGATATGTCTGTTTTTTTTTTCGACCAAGGTATAAGTACTAAATGTATTATTATTATTACGTGCCTGCACAAATGAGAGGAAGCAACACGTGGGACTTAGTGAAGTACTTACACGTTTTTTTTATAATTATTTTTGCGAGTGTTGGTTTATCGTTTGCATTAACATCGACACACAGCGGACAGCATTGTAAGTACGGAGCTCTTTGCAGAGAAGTCGAGTTCTCATAATTTCAACACTCAAGTAAACCCATTGACCCAATTAAACCAATTAAGATCGTTCGCCATCATTTTTTGTAAATAATTTCCGATAAGGGGCTCTTCACCGCCTCCAGATGCCTCGGTAATGGAGGATGTGGTGGGTGGTGGATGTTGACGGAGTGAGGATTTCAATCGGTTTGGCTTTAACCCCTTTCTCGCCAAACTAAATGGTGTAACAACAATGCATCTATCATGGGAGATTCGTTTTGCCAGTATCAAAGTATGAAAAATAAGAATAGGTTTTACCCTTTCTCATGATATAGCCGCTCACCCCGAGTTATAAATACTCTGATACGTGTGGCATTGTCTTTGTAGAGTTCACCTTTTGGCGTTCTCTGGTCTGACACTAGGCCATGAAGAAGGCTGTCTCTGGTGTAGGCCAATCAGTTTCAAAGACAACTACGATCTCAATATTGTCCCTCACCACCACCGCTTGAGGTCACGTAAGGCCTTTTACACACATGCGCTTAACCTTCAACGATGCGACTTCAACCCCGGTGATGATGAGGCTTGGAAAACCGAATGAAGTTGACAAGCAGTCACAAACAACCACCTTGTGAAAGACCTAAAGCAGAAGATGTATGTATGTTGATCTTCTTTGGAACCATATGTAGCCAACAGTGTTAATCAGAGTTGCAGGGGAAGAACAGCAAACTAAACACAACAAGCAGTTCTAAAGAAATGCATTTTCAATATAGATGTGAAAGTGCATAGCTCCACTGTCTTCTTAATATCTGAAGGAAGAGCATTCCAGACGACCGCAGAAACGCAATTTGAAACCGTGCGATGCGGTGACCGTCTTTTTTTATGGGAAGACAAAAGCCGCTTCGATGATGGCCGGGGATCTCAGACTTCCATCTTCCACAAAGCTCTTGGGCCACAATATCTAAACCACATTCGCACACCAACCATGGCAGCAGCAGATGCGAATATTTGATGCACAAAGGGAAGTTGTAAAATTCTCCAGTTTGCGACCTTGGTCACCCAAGGCAGACCGTAGAACACGTAACGACTCAATGCCCGATTCATAAATACGAATGAGGCATCGTCACGGCGATACGCTCCGCTGCTCCTGACGCAATCATCTGACTCAACCACTTCGGTCTAAAATTTTAGCTGTTGCTCTACCATGAACATCAGGCATACGAAGAAGGATGGCAAACATGTCCAATATCTGAACCAGTCCCAGGCCCAACCTCGCCTGACCAGCGTGTTGAAGTATGGCCAAACGGACTGATATGGCATGAGGCTCTGTTCATCGCCGTTGTTATAAGTTCAGTGAATGAACAAAGTACACCGTGGTTTGAAGCTTTTGCGACTGCAGGAATCCATACTCTTTGGTTTGATTTTCTTTATTTAGATTTGATTTGTTTTATTTTATTTATACCTACGTGACTTTACCGAAAGAACCAAAGAGTAAAGTACACCGTCTACGATATTCTGCACGGGGGGGGGGGGGGGGGGGTTCACACGTGACGAGCGTAGCTTGTGATCCAAGACGGACGATGGCCCACGCCGCTGAAGACTGTCGCTCTGCGAGCCTTGCGGCACAGCGAGGACGACGTCGCAAACTCTGCAAATCATAGAGCTGCTCGCCCGGCGCAGCGTAAAGTGCGCACGCGAAATAAATACATAACCTCGACCTTCCACATCCTTACATTTGTTTTCACTCCCTCCTCGGTATCCTCTGTTCTTCTCATTGATTCACCTTCCTTGGCCACTGTATCGTTCTCCATAGCTTGTCAGACACCCATGTCTTTTAATTCTTACCCCACACGTCAACGTTTTTAACAGGGTTCAGTGAAGTCATCAATTGCCCGCATTGCCCCGTAATGTGCCAATTGCATTCAAAGAGCGTTTGACCTTCGCCTGCTCCGTACAAACTCAACGGCTCTTACCTGGCATCATCAAAATTCACACGAGGATGAAAGCGGAAATGAAAACGTAATCTTTGTCACTTTAATATTCTCGAGATTTTAACAAGGCCACCTTCTTCGGCCGCTCGTGTCCCCGGTATCTGAAGCCGCGAGGGTTGTGTCGCGTCCATTCCTCGTTCATTTCTCGTCTGCCAAAGGCAACAAGAAGTGAAAATGCGCGAATTGCACACAGAGCACAGCACAACTGTTGGCCTCTCGCTGTTTAACATCACGCGGGGTGGATTAACGGCAACGGCAGTTCAAGCGAGAAGCAATGCAAACATACAATGGTGGGGCATAGACCTGCAAGGCAGCGATCTGGATCTAAGACATGACAGATGCATGTAGATCAGGATCTAACACATGACGGATGCATGTAGATCATGATCTAACACATGACGGATGCATGTAGATCAGGATCTAACACATGACGGATGCATGTAGATCTGGATCTAAGACAGATGCGAGTGGTCGGCACGCTGCTCTACGAACCCAGCGACTCCAGTTCGATTCCCGCTCACTTCCAACACCGGTGACGATTTTCTGAACCGGTTCTGGGCCTCCCCTAGGTCGACTCAGCCTCATCTGAGCTCCTGGTGCGGTATGTAGCAAACATCGCCACTGGGGAGACAAAGGCGGTCGAGCGTGGTGCTGGCCACCCACCCCCTTTGCGTGCCGTGCCGACCTTCATAGTTGCTCTCTAACAGCACTTGCCCCTACAGTCCGTTAAGGCTACACGGGGGATCTTTGTCTTTGTTCCCGGTGTCCAGTCCCGTAACCGAACAATCCCCGATGCAGGTCCCTCCTGAACGATAGCATCTCGAGCCTCGGGCGAGGCTTTTTCTCCACGAATTATATCGCTGCCATTATGTTTTTTTATTCCCTTCGTCTGACATTGTGTGACAATAAAATGGATGTGTTCTGCCGGGGCTATTGGGTTGTATTGGCAATGGGGGCGGGGGGGTGGTGCCGTCACTTCTTTATAGGACGGCGTGGCCAGGATAATGAACTCCATCAAAGCAGGCTGGGCTGTAGCATTCCCTACGCAACTCGTGATAATAAAAAAAAACAACTTTGTTGAAATGAACTTGCGTTTATAGATTTCGCATTCTAACTTAAAGTCATTGAACGATGCATATTTTACTGGGTTTTCTAGTTAAGTCAAATATATCGTTGTTCATTCACTGGAAATAACTTCTGTGGCCCATTCCCCGATGTGCGCGCTCGCCACGAGGGAAACGTGAACGCAGCTACTGCGCCACTGCCCGGGACAACGAATCAGGCGTCCGTGAATTCAATGGAAATTTCACGACCACGCAACGCACTCGCAATAAATGGGGAATCCGGTTACATTGACAGTAATGAGGCGCTTTATTGAACGCTTACAACAATTGCAGTTGCAGCCTCCAAGTCCCCCTAGCACCCCTCCCCCCAGCCCCTCGCCCTGGGAGACTTAGATCAAGGAACGCAATTAAAGTTATTTTATAATATAGCATATAAAAGAGGAGCGAGCACAACACGTTAATAATTTCCATTGCTTCGTACCGGGATCGAGGGCCTACTTAACGGAGCTTCTCGCATACCCACGCGCACGCAAGCGCACATAAAACACACACACATTTCTGATTAGTCTTGCGAACTGTTGGGGAAAAGTATCGTTGATGAGCGCCTCTTAATGCCCCCTCGTGTGTCACATTATTGAAGTGGGTGGTGGATTGGAATGCACCCCAATCGCTGCCCGTGTCTCCTCCAAAGCATGTGGTCATACGCCGTGCAGCTGCTGTTTTGGTTTTAGGCTGAACTAACCTAGTGGATGCCCAGGCGCGGTTCACATAGCGGGTGGGACTCCGATCTGAGTAACTTCGAAAGGCAAAGACGAGCACAGCAGCTGTGGATGTGCACACACTTCCACTTTCGTTTGTTGGACGAACCGTTAGTTTGGAATGTCCGCCACCACTTTTGCAGCTTGGCACACTCAGATGCGCGGGTGTGACCCTGTTAAAATATTGAGAACATAAATGCTTGCAAGGTTGCAATATTCATTGTTGTTTTTACTCCGTTCTGCATTTTTGCTTATATATGTGTATATATTTTTACAGGTAAAAAACAGTGTGCCTGTGAACTGAAGACGAAAGTTCAGAAGCTATTTAAACTAAACTCCCCAAAAATAAATAAAAATTCCTGCTCCGTCCAAATGCGTGGCTTCTTCCGTCCGCGAACAATTGCACGCATGAATGGTTCTCGGCAGGAGGGTGAGCAAGAGGTGTGGGCAGGAGCTGGAGGTTTGTTTTGTTTCTGAGGACATACCTCGGTGGTACTGGGCAGTATATATAAAAAAAAAACTCTATATATATTTGTTTTACCAAGTTAGGCCCACTGAGCTATGTGACACGTTTTCAGAAGCGACCTGGCGGCAAATGATAGCCCAACGAAGTGGCTTATCATGTGGAAATGTATCGCAGTGAAATACTCGAAGCGAATGTTCGTTCTAAATGTGGAAGAAAACACCCGGAGGACACGGAGAAAAATCCACGGCGGAGACAGACACGGAGACTCCAAATATACAGCAGCGAAAGACACGGAGACTCCAAATATACAGCAGAGACAGACACGGAGACTCCAAATATACAGCAGAGAAAGACACGGAGACTCCAAATATACAGCAGAGAATGACACGGAGACTCCAAATATACAGCAGAGAAAGACACGGAGACTCCAAATATACAGCAGAGAAAGACACGGAGACTCCAAATATACAGCAGAGAAAGACACGGAGACTCCAAATATACAGCAGAGACAGACACGGAGACTCCAAATATACAGCAGAGAAAGACACGGAGACTCCAAATATACAGCAGAGAAAGACACGGAGACTCCAAATATACAGCAGAGACAGACACGGAGACTCCAAATATACAGCAGAGAAAGACACGGAGACTCCAAATATACAGCAGAGACAGACACGGAGACTCCAAATATACAGCAGAGAAAGACACGGAGACTCCAAATATACAGCAGCAGCAGGCTTCAGTGTCGAGAATGAACCCACGACCTCCTGTATACCAGGCGAGGTAGTAAACATCTCGCCACCGCGGCGGTCACCATGGCTGAGATGGTGTTGGGGTGGCGACGAGTTTGGTTTTCGTTTCCCAGAGGCCATAGTGAGGTTCTGTGTGTCCGGTGGCTCGTGGCTGGCCCTACATGACGGTGCTGCAGCGAGATTCTGGACTGATCATTTGAAGTCAGAAAACCTTTGGGCCATATTAGAAAACCTTTTTCCTGTGCTAATTATCAGTCCAGAATCTCTCTGCAGCACTACCAAAAGGTGTTCTAATATGGCCAAAAGGTTTTCTGACTTCAAATGACCATTGGAGTGGCACCGATATCCCGCAGTGGCTCTGGTTAAATGGTGTAATGTGCCACGATCCCATCGCAGGAGTCAGTCACTTCATTAGGAATATAATTGTGTTGCTGTTGCATGAAAAAGCCAAAGTGATGCCCCGCTCAAGTGAGTGTTTGAGCACCACTCATTTCAACACCTTGCTGATCTCGTCAAGGAGCATGAACCATCACTTGAACTCCGGTCAACCTCGCAGCAGCAGCAGCAGCGGCGGCTTGTGGCAAACCATTGAACAAAGACGGTCACTGAATCGCGCGCTTTCAGGTGCGCTTCTGTGGCCGTCTGGAACGCTCTTCCTTGCTATATTAGGAAGCCACTGGAGCTATGCCCTTTCAAATATTCTAGATTGAAAACTCATTTCTTTAGAACTGCTTTGTTGTATTTAGTTTGTTATCCTTCCCCCGCACCCCCCATTAGCACGAGTGGCTACGTACGGTGCGAAAGAAGTTCAACACACATACACACACACACTCGTCTCCACTTACGTCCCTAAGCGAAACGTGGAAACTCCACGTTCCGATTGTGCGACTTGCCCTTTTGCGCAAATCAAACGCTACTCGACGACAGCTCCCGCAAGCAATAGCAGCATCAGCAGAAGCATCAGCAGCAGAAGCAGCATCAGCAGAAGCATCAGCAGCAGAAGCAGCAGCAGCAGCATCAGCAACAACCAGACCTTTGGCCTTATCGTCACGCTCTTAATTTCTACATCCCAGCATGTGGCGGGGATGTGGCCGCCACTATCCCTGCGGAGATCACGGCCCAGACCACGGGGGAAATGGGACTGTCGGCCTTCCCCCACACCCCACACACGACGAGTGCTCGACAAAGCGCCGGGCTTGCTTTTTTCAACGTGTTCCCCTCCCCCACCCATCCTCCCACCCACCCACTTCCTCCTCCAGCCACAGCCTGCAATGGCCACGAAAGGGCGAAGAGCCCCCGACGTGCACGCGAGGCCACACGACACCGTCGGAGATGCGGAGGGTTCGTGCTGTGGAGTTGAGACGCACGCCGATTGCGCAGCCACCGTCGTCTATGCGTCGGCGCTCTACCCACCCCCCACCACCCCCTCACCACCCCACCGATCACCTGCTGACCGTACAAACACGAGGGACCCTGATCCTAAAAAATCGTATTTTTAAATCTGTTGTTGCTTGGCCCCGCTCGCCGCGTGGAGAATTGTTTTATGTTGTTTTTTTGTTGCCAATCAAGGGGTGACACTTCAGCCTCGGGGAAGGCGACGCTACTTTTCTCAAACTTTCGTTTTCGTTGCCGTCGTTGTTGTTGTTGTCGATGTTGTTGCGGAGGGATTTCGGGCGAAGTTTTTCGCTCAAAATTGAGTTTTCATCGCCAGCGACGTCTCGCAAGAAGAAGAAGAGCAATTGCAGCCCGCTCACCTTTCTCGTGAGCTCTCTGACTCTGGCTCCAACTCATTGGACGTTTCGATGGACGGAATCGACAAGAGCCTCCTGGTGCAAACCCCCTCATCGTCTCCTGGACGTCCTTGCCTTCTTCAGCTGTGACGAACGTGCTTACGTATCTACAAACACGAGCAAAAAAAACCAGTCTCTCTCTCCATCTCTCTCAAATTGGCATGGGGCCGTTCATAAATGACGTCACGCACCTAGGGGGGGGGGCGTTAAAACATTTGTGACGATGTGGGACAAGGGGGGGAGAAATATGACGTCACATCAAAATGCGCAACTTTAAATAAATATAGACAACACGTTCTACTTAATTAAATAGGCGTTTTAATAAATGTTTTCTCCTACAACATCAGAGTGCAGCGCCACATTAAATACGCACTACAATGACAATAGTTTAAAGCGATTTGAAGCATGTTTTATTTTGTGGGGGGGCAGAGCTTTGTGACGTCATATTTGAGGGGGGGGGTCTGACTTTTTGTGACGCCGTGTGACGAGGGGAGGGGGGGGGATAAAAAATCGTCTAAAATCGCGTGACGTCATTTATGGACGGCCCCCATGGAGACACTGCCCCGTCCAGCTGGGCTGCCTCCGTACGGGACCGAGCTTGTCCCTAATGAGGACACGGTAGGGGGGGGGGGTAGCAAGAGTTGGAGAGCGCGCAGCCCTTACTCTGATCTGTAGAAGAAGATTTTTTTTTAAAAACTGCCACTGTGCAATCGGCGGTGTGGTTGGGACCCATTCGTCTACAGAGCGATCAATGTAGCAGCCGGAATCCTTGCGATGCTGTTCTGTGTGTGAGTACGTGTGTGAGCGCTTGCATTAGTAGCATGCGGGGAGCGGTAGCGTAGTAGCGGTTAAGCGCCGCTGCGCTACGAACCCGGCCACCCGAGTTCGATTCCCGCTCACGGCCAACACCGGTGACGATTATCTGACCCGGTCATGGGTCTCCTCTAGGTCGGCTCAGCCTTATTTTGAGTGCCTGGTGAGGTGAGTAAACATCACCACTGGGGAGACAAAGGTGGCCAGGCGTGGTGCTGGCCACCCACCACCTCATGCACCGTGTACGTATCAATTCAGCACTTGCCCCAACAGTCTGTTAAAGGCTATACGGGAGATATTTGTCGTTGTGTGCATCGCGCATCTGTGAATGTTCCCGTGAGTATGAGCCTGTGTGCTTGTGGCGATTGCCTCGCAGTGTCTGTGTGTGTCTGTGTGTGTTTCTGTGTGTGTGTCTGTGTGTGTGGGGAGCGGTAGTGTAGCGGTTAGCGCGCTGCGCTATGAACCTGGCGACACGGGTTCGATTCCCGCTCACGGCCAACACCAGTGACGGTTATCTGAACCGGTCCCGGGCCTCCCCTAGGTCGACTCAGCCTGAAATGAGTACCTGGTGCGGTGTGTAAACATCGCCACTAGGGAGACAAAGGCGGTCGGGCGTGGTGCTGGCCACCCACCCCCTCGCCTGCCATGTCGGCTTTCATAGGTGCTCGCTAACAGCACTCGGCCCAACATTCTGTGAAGACTATATGGGGATCTTTGTTTTATAAATCGCTGTAAAGTGATTCATGCACTGTGCTACAGTGCCAGAGCCAGGTTTCGATTTTAGGCCAAAGACATCAGTGCAAAGTAAGATTGGAACCTGTTCTCGGCACTGTTTCTTCCGAGAGCGAGTACATTAAGACATCATCAGCTGTAGGGAGACAAAGGCTCTGCCACGTATGTACAGAACTGCCCTCAATGCCACTTGATGCTGTGTGTTGCTGGCCTCGGGTAGCCGATTGCTAACAGCGCTTGCTCCGACGTGGGTGGCATTTTCTCTTTTTATTGAATTAAATTGTTGATAGTGCATTGTCTTTGAGCTGTACGCCTTTTGGTGTCCTCTGGTCTAGCACCAATTGAGACGAGGCTCAAAAGAAAGCTGTCTCTGGTGTGGACCAATCAGTTTCAAGGACGATGCATATATTATCGGTGTGTTTTTTGCTTTCATTTTGGCCACAAGTATTGTGGTGAATGCACACACGATTCCTTGTATAAAAGGTTTCAGTTTTGTTGCCAGAAAAAGGGGAAAACCCCTATTATTATTGAAAGAAATGTAGTTAATGTTTGATGTGAGCTCGGCTGGCGCGTCCAATCTTCCGTACGGCTGATGTAGACGCAGAGTGACTGTCACTCTACATTTCAGGTGGTCAATCCCAGATATTCGCGTCACGAGCAGCGGAGTGGATCACCGTCGCTGTGATGTCTCCTTTGTGTGTTTTTAATAGATCGGGCCATTGCGTCGTTATACCTCGTACGGTCTGTTTCTGGATGACCACAGTCAGTGGACCGTGAACTTCGTGGAAGATCAAACCCCCAGGGATCTTCTGTCTTGGGTCTTTCACCAGGCGGCGTTTGTTTGTGAATTATTTTGAACGTGACCAATATTATCCATGATAGAGGGGGGGTTTTTTGGGAGGGTTAGATTGCGGAAATATAAACGCGCCGTTAAACCCTAAACCCACAACATTCACCATTGTAAAGTGTTGTGGCTTTACTGTCCAACACACAACCGGTGTGCTGAGCTGGTAACGAATTGCCACGTTTTGTTTACGTGCCAAACCCTCACTGGCCCACGGTGTCGGGTGGTGGCGGGTTCAACGACAAATGTATTACTTACACGATCTAACCCCACAGCACTCTGTTATACATACACACAAGACGGACAACTGCTGGGAGTCGCGTTGTACTTCTTGAAATTGTCGACTCCACCCATGGCCATACAAGCCCGTGTTGTGTCTGCTCCTCTGTCCGCGCTCCAAGCCGACACGTGTCAGTGATCTGCTCTGAGTGCGAGAGTGAATAACGGGCACCGGTAGTCAACCCCCCAGCCAGCATTTGAATCACCCGGTCCGATAACAGCTCACAAAAATGTTTTCCCGCTGGTAGGTGAACTCCCCTCGGCAATGAGCCATTCTTTTACACGTTTTTAAAGTTTAATACTTATCACGGTGACTGGTGAACCAAAGTTTAATAAAAGTATCCCTTCCCGGTCGATGTTTACGTCGAAGTTTCATTTGTTTGTCGTGAGGTTATTATGAAACGTGAACGAAAAGCTTTCGTGACTGCAGGAATTCATATTCTTTGGTTCTTTCGGTAAAGTCGCGTAGATAGAAAATAATAAAAAGGTTAGAAAAACCACGACGTTTCGATCGCAACGCAAGCGGTCGTCCTCAGGTGAACAAATATACAGCTGGCGGATCGTTGAGAGAAATATAGTGAGAGGGCTGCTTGAGCCAAATGCAGAGCCACCGCAAGCAAAGTTTATACATGCTTGGAGTAGGCGCGGCTAGAGATGGAATTTGCAAGTAAATGCAAGATCGCAGAGCTAGGAATACCTCGGCTAATGATGTCTGTATTAACCACAACACTTGTGGCCGTGACACCAAGGTAATACACCGATCGCCTTGTTTTTGTTTGCATTCTGACCACAAATATGCACACGAATCATTTCCTTTTTTGTAACCAAACCCTGCTGCTGGAATGCACCCGACTGGAAAATAACGTCGTAGTTTTTTGTTTACAATGTTTATCAATTTATTGTTATTTTTTAATGTATTGCTTAATATCGTGCTGCTGTTTACAACTGTCCGTGGCCTCGAGTTTCCTGGCTGGCTGCTGCCTGGGCTCCTCTCCACAAAATAAAACTGAAGAAGAGTTCGGGAACCGAACTTGCCCCCCGAACATTCGGACCGTGATGTCGCAGGCCAGGTGTCAGAGTCCGGCAAGTAGACACGGAGCCCGGAGTCTGTAATAAACACGTTCGTTTATTCACTACTTCAGTTGCGCAAATGAAACCCCGAGTAGCGCGGTGGTTGCGTTCCTGAAGAACACCACGTGATGGGAAAAATGGCGCTATGATAAATAATATAACAGGGATCAAGCACAGTCCGCGATAACGCGTGTGATGCGTACACAGTCTGAACAAAGACTTGAGGCGTGTGGAGTGGCATGTAGAAATATCCAGCAGCATCCCGCTTGCGTGATGCTACGCCGAGGCGGCCGTACAACCGCTTATTCCCACTCGCGCGACGTCGTTCCATTCACGCAATCACGTTCTATCCAATTCTCATCCGCGTTATATAAAGAAAAACTGTGTTCCCGGGTATATTCATCGCGTTATATCCGATTCGCATTGTGAGAACAACACGCGTTAGAGGAGAACAGACTGTACACACAAAGCCAACACACTAACACGAATCGATATGGTTGCTTTTGTACGTACGTACGTTGAACTTCTTTCGCACCGTACGTACCCGGCCGTGGCAGGCGGAGTTGCGTGGCAAGGACAACAGACTAAAGGCAACAGGCAGTTCTCTGTTGGTCAGCTTTTCATTGTATCGCCGTTGAAGGGTTCTCAGAGTTCAATCTTTGCTCCTTGACCCAGACCAAGGCACCGCTTTGTATGCACTGATGTTTACTCTCCAACACACACGGGTGTGCTGAACTAGTCACGAATTGCCATGTTTTGTTTACGTAACAAAGCTTACTATTTCATACCGTGTCAACCCATATGGTTGACAAATATTCTTGTGCAGGGAAATTGGGTTTTCAGGTCCACACGGCGTACTGCCGTTTCAGTGCGGGCAAAACAAAATGTGAATCCATTTGTTTGTGTTTCTCCCTTGTGATGGGACTTTGTAGGATGAACGTTGCGATTTCTAAGGGGCACGTGGTGACCAAAAAGGTCTGAATTGGTCTGTAACAAGGTAGGGCACTGGTAAGCGATGCTAATTGTCTGCTTCGGGTAGTGGCGGGTTTAACGACGCATTCATATTTAGGCGCTCTAACCCGAAAAGATCTCTCTTAAGGAGCGATGTGCTGACGCAGAAGGCACATTTCCCGACACAAATCGCATGTTACATTTTTTGTTCCATCGTAAAGCAACACGGTGGTATTGACGAATTCGTTCAGCTTCTTTTTGTTATTGTTGTTGCTACTTGTGCTCGGGCACGAACGCCAACGCAGCAGCAGCAACAAACAGCACCACGCGATGTGTTTGCTACATGGGGTGACTCGTTCATGCATTATGGATACACGGCGGCGCTTATAATGGCATATGCTGAAAGCTCCGGGCTCCGTAAGTTACGGAGGATGGGAGTGTCACAGGAATTATCTTTGTCAATTGAGACTGGTGGAAGACAACGGGCAGAAGCTTTCAATTTTGTTTTCTCATTCATTTCTATCTAGACTATGGCCAACGAATGCATCAGCCCGTATTATTGTCGTAAGGCTTGTCGAGGAATATTGCGAGGTCTTGGATTTCGATTTAAAGCTTTCGTAACTGCAGGGATTCATCTTCTTGGTTCTTTCGGTAAAGTCACGTAGAAAGGAAATAATAAAATAATAAAAATAAAACAATAAAATAAATTCTCACGACGTTTCGGCCACAACGCAAGCAGCCGTCCTCAGGTGAAGAACAGGGCTGTCGGAAAGACAGCGTCTGAGGACGGCTGCTTGCGTTGTGGCCGAAACGTCGTGAGAATTGTATTTTATTATGTTTTATTTTATTATTTCCCTTCTATGTGACTTTACCGAAAGAACCAAGAAGAGGTCTTGGATTGTCTGAAATAACCCCATCAGTAACTCCGTTGCTTGTGGCCGCGGCCGTCGCCAGCGAAACTCGTTGGGTGACTGGCTAAACGGGATTTTCAGTGAAACAAATACACGTCGACGAAGTTCCGATGACTTTTAATAATATTACTAATTAAAGATAGTGACACCCAAGAGGTGGGAGTAATGGATAAAGAAAACTGACCACGGTTCGTTTAAAATTGCTCTAACTTCCTAATGTGTGCTCCTACTAATGTCATTATTTTGCAAGAATATTATTTTAGTCCTTGAGAATGAGACAATACTTTCAGTGCTCCGTGTACAGGATTGTGACAAGAGTATGAACATAACAGCTCTCTCTCTCTCATCTTCCTACATTCATGTTGATCTCAGGTTACTGTTGTTAGCCGTTGTGACCATTTGCTTACGTGTTGTTCGGTGGCCTCTCCGCTGTTATAAATAACACACGAGGCACCCGCGTTTGAACGCTGGCCACCCGCGTTTGAACCCATCAACTCAACAATGTTTTTATATTATCACCAAGTAAGGCCCACTGAGCTATATAACTCTTTTTCAGAAGCGACCTGGCCACAAATGATGGCTCAAGGGAAGCGGCTTTTCGTGTGGACATTTTTAGCAGCCAAATACGCTAAATGCATTAATCTAAATGTGGAAGGAAAGGCTTTAGGACCCGTAGAAAAATTCACGTGACCACGGGTAAAACACGCAAACTCCAAATATACAGCAGGCACCAGGGTCGGGATCGAACCCACGACCTCCTGCATACCAGGCGAGGTCGTTAACATCTCGCCAACAATAATTTTATCATGAACTGAGTAACTCCCATCGGTAATTCTGCCAATCTAATCTGGATCGTTTTTGACTTAAAGCTTTCGTGACTGCAGGCATTCATATTTTTTGGGTCTTTCGGTAAAGGGGCCGTCCATAAATGACGTCACGCACCTAGGGGGGAGGTCAGACATTTGTGACGATGTGTGACGATGGGGGGGGGGCGTTTGAGAAATGTGACGTCACATCAAAATGCGCAACTTTAAATAAATACTGACAACACGTTCTACTTAATTAAATAGACTTTTTAATAAATGTTTTCTCCTACAACATCAGAGTGCAGCGCCACATTAAATACGCACTACAATGACAATAGTTTAAAGCGATTTGAAGCATGTTTTCTTTTTGGGGGGGTGGGGCAGAGCTTTATGACGTCATATTTGAGGGGGGGTCTGACTTTTTGTGACGCCGTGTGACGAATGGGGGGGGGGGGGTCAAAAATCGTCCAAAATCGCGTGACGTCATTTATGGACGGCCCCAAAGTCACGTAGATAGACTTTAAATCTACGTGATTTTCCCGAAAGACCCAAAGAATATAAGATAAGAGTTCTATGATTGCATATTAACGTAACTAGATGTATTTTGCAATGGTCTACCCTCTGCTAGCTGATGGTTAAGTCGGTTGTCAATCAACAGCTCATATCCTGACGGCTCTGAATACAATACCAGCGTGTCAGCAAACGAATTAACACAACAACAATAACCAAACAACGGAATCACGCTGCTTGTGGAAGAAGCCATGTCCTTAAGTGAGTTAATATTGGTTGAGATGTGGTCCTTCTGACAATTACCGGCATGATCCGATCTCAATTCCGATCACAAACAACGCTGTCTGTGTCCATTTGATCATCCAAACTGTTCCACGTGTTGAGCAAAGATAAACCCTACGGCGCTCGCCTACAGCATCCAAACGAGGGTGGCACAAGTAGTTTTGATCACAGACGTCAGGATCAAGGCAACTCACGTAACAACATATTGTCAATCTGCAGAAATGCACATTTCTCACTGCGCAACACTCACAGAGCCAGCAAATAGAACCGTCGCACTCCGAGCCACCACACAAACAAGCAGGTCTCCCACCGGTGCACAAGCGCCCACAGTGTCCCTCCATTTGGGCCTCTGAAGGAGGAGGGCTTTGGGCTGGGCAACGATTCCAATCGGAGGATGAAGTGAAGTCGTCTGTCCTGCAACGGTTCGAGCAGAGGCAGTTGCGTTCTACGCCGCATAGGGCATTGAAGTGCGGGGACGACTTGAACCATCCTCGTACATAGCTCGGTGCCAATAGCCGGGAGCTGTTTACACGGCAACCGGGCCCAGCTAAATCGAAGTGAGATCCAGAGCCCCGCGCTCATCAACCCGTGCCCCACACTCATCAACCCGTGCCCCACACTCATCAACCCGTGCCCCACACTCATCAACCCGTGCCCCACACTCATCAACCCGTGCCCCACGCTCATCAACCCGTGCCCCACACTCATCAACCCGTGCCCCACACTCATCAACCCGTGCCCCACACTCATCAACCCGTGCCCCACGCTCATCAACCCGTGCCCCACACTCATCAACCCGTGCCCGACACTCATCAACCCGTGCCCCACACTCATCAACCCGTGCCCCACACTCATCAACCCGTGCCCCACACTCATCAACCCGTGCCCCACGCTCATCAACCCGTGCCCCACACTCATCAACCCGTGCCCCACACTCATCAACCCGTGCCCCACGCTCATCAACCCGTGCCCCACGCTCATCAACCCGTGCCCCACACTCATCAACCCGTGCCCCACACTCATCAACCCGTGCCCCACACTCATCAACCCGTGCCCCACG
Source organism: Lethenteron reissneri (assembly GCF_015708825.2). Classification (NCBI taxonomy): domain Eukaryota; kingdom Metazoa; phylum Chordata; class Hyperoartia; order Petromyzontiformes; family Petromyzontidae; genus Lethenteron; species Lethenteron reissneri. The sequence goes on from NC_083821.1 coordinate 10,439,741, forward strand.
CTCATCAACCCGTGCCCCACACTCATCAACCCGTGCCCCGCGCTCATCAACCCGTGCCCCGCGCTCATCAACCCGTGCCCCACACTCATCAACCCGTGCCCCGCGCTCATCAACCCGTGCCCCATGCTCATCAACCCGTGCCCCACACTCATCAACCCGTGCCCCACACTCATCAACCTGTGCCCCATGCTCATCAACCCGTGCCCCACACTCATCAACCCGTGCCCCACACTCATCACACACACATGTGAGATGATTCTTAAACCACGTGATGTTGTACATGAAACAGAACATTATTTTGAGGTGACCAAGTGACTCAGATGTCAGAACGTTGAGCCGGCACGTCGGAGAACCGAGGTTTGGATCCAGGCAGCTACCTGCGATTAAAGCAGGTTCTCAAGTAGCGTGAGTGAGCCTATGGTCGTCAGTCCGGTCGCCAATGACTGCAACAACAACAAAAACACCCCATCACATCTCAGCTGGTTTCAAGCTGTAAAATGCCTAACAAGCGGATCATTTTGGATGATCAGATGGGCACAGACGGCCTCACGTGTGATTACAAGTGAGTTAATTGACATCAGATAATGCTGATGTTGCCAGATGCACCACATCTGAACTGATGTTATATAACGTCAGCAAATGAGCGGGGCATCAATCCAGAATATTGGTTTTAGTGAGGCATTAAATTTTTTCCAGAAGCCGCGTGATTCTATCTGTCGTTATTAATTTTGTGGCAATTCGTTTGCTGACACGCTGGTAATTTTGTCAGAAACTGCAGGACCACGAGCTCTTGATTGACATCAAACTGAAACCTTTAATCGCTGCAAACATGTCACACATTGATTAATCGCTGATTGGTGATTAAATTGTGTGATTGTTTCATGTAATTATCTAATTCTGAGCAATCAAGTTTCCTCCCAGAGTATAGTTTATAAATTTGTATTGAACTTCTGAATTCTACATCTTTGAAATGAATCTAGATGTATTAATCAGTTATCACTTTCTGCTTGTGTGTCTGTCTGTGTGTCTCCGTGTCTGTGTTTTGTCTCTCTCTCATATTTAGCAATCTTTGGAAGAATGTAATCAACCAGGTAGGGTGGTGACTGTTATGTTAGCCGACTCTCTGTGTTGTATCGCATTATATTTATAAGTTTACTAAGTTTGTTTTCTCTTTCATTTGTACCTGATGATGATTGCTTGTGTTGCAATCGAAACGTCGTATGCTATTATTTAATTTATTTTTTATTTATACGTGACTTTACCGAAAGAACCAAATAGTAATTGCTGCAGTCACATAAGCTCCGAATCAAGTATTTACAGTATACATAGTACCGTATATGATCCTGAAACAAATTTAACACTTAATTGAAAACAATATGAAGTAACTGCAATGTTACACTATATTGTAGTTAACCTTGCAATATATTTGTGTTCACTTGTCTCCTGAACCAATTGTATTACCTTTAAATTCATTAATATATTCATCCGTGCATTTTCCCATTTCCCCCTTCAAAAGAAACGTGGCCTATCAATGGGCTCTCATCAGGATTGCATTCCACCTGCCGAGCTGCTTAGTGACGCCTCAACCGATTCACACTCCTGGTTGATGTCGAGCTTATTAGCACGGTTGGATACGTACGGTGCGAAAGAAGTTCAACAAACACATACATCGAACTACCTCTCTCCCACCGAAGCCTCCAACCATCCCTCATTACTTCCCTACCTATCAACCAAACCACCTATCCTCATCGCTGTCCGCTTGCCCTGCGAATTAGAACAATGCAGTCATGATCGTTGTTCACGTGTGCTCATCTCGTACTTGAAATGTAGCAAAACATACAAAAATCAATATATATCCATAATTAGGTTTGGATTGAGAGGAATTCTGGGTTAGAAGCCAGGACACAAAACTTGGGTCCCCCCAACTATTTGCTTGTGTGGGTCTCTGCACCAAGTTATTGGCAGCTGCCCCTGTGGGGTGCTGGTTTATCCCAATCCTGGCAGATGAGGCTCCTAGGAGCCGCAACGCAGCTCTGGGCCAATAATGGCGTGCGGCGAGAGAGGTGTGATGCCGCCGCCACGAAGCCGTTCGGTAGGCGCCCAAATCCCACTTCTGACACCACTTTGTCGGGGTCGCTAGCCCCCGAGATCCCTCCCTCGATAATGCTAACGGCCGGGCTAACATCATCGATCGTCCCCCCGCTGCTAAGCGAACCGCTGCTAGGTTCCTCACCCATGGTGTGGGAGCCGTCGCCCGAGGATTCGCCTACTACGCGGACCCGCGGTGGAGGGGAATCCTCGGGCGACGGCTCCCACACCATGGGTGAGGAACTTAGCAGCGGTTCGCTTAGCAGCGGGGGGACGATCGATGATGTTAGCCCGGCCGTTAGCATTATCGAGGGAGGGATCTCGGGGGCTAGCGACCCCGACAGAGGCACTTTAGTGCCGCCAATGTGAGAACTGGCTCACGTTACGCTCATCATTTTATAACAGATTGCCTTGAATGTTGACCTTATACTCCGCCGTGCTTAATTGAGAAGTTGGTCATTTTGTAATGATGGCTTTCCTGAAAACCATTTTCAACACAAACGCCCCGTGACGATGTGTGGTCTCGTGGGAGAAAGTCAGAACAAAGTGCCAAAGTGTTTAATATCAATAATTATCTTTCATATAGCGCCATTCATGCTAATAGCATCCCACAACGCTGTGCATTAATTATATATATATAAGGACCAAATCCCATATACAGCCACTACCAAGCAGTGGTGAAGTGCCAAAAGGTTACGACTCATGAATAGCAATCGGTCAAATGTACAAACAGTGATTGCCTATTTTACACGCTATCTATTAACTCACTCTGTCTGTTGTTGTCGTTGTTGTATCCTCAAATCTTGTAACTCAATTTTAACCCACTTCCCAATGTGGTATCGACTGCAAACTTAGTATACTTATGTCATACTGATGACAATACTATATTCTATCATAAAAAAAATATATGTTTTTAAACATGTTTTATATGTTATGTTTCGGCTTGGCTCTAATTGTCCACGCTCAACTGACGTTGGCTGTAATTGGCCACGGTCCCTTACGTTATGGCAAGCTTCGGGGCCACTTCCTGGAGTCGTGGAGTTCTGCCATTACTAGTAGATTTCATAAGACCGTGTTTAACAAAAAGCTGTTTTAAATATTACTTATTTAAGCATCGGGCAGTGTTCATCTCCGTCGGCAGCCAGAAGAACAAATCATGGATTTTTCCACACACCAGAGGAAAACAGTAACACTAATTTAATGTTACAACCGTACACACCTATTATTTGCTAATTTGCGGAGATAGGGGAACAGGTCCATGGATAACAGGATTAAATCATAGATTGGTCTGCCACCTTGGATAACAGGAGGAGTGAATCAGAGGAGTTTTTTTTCTTCCTGTAATTATTGTGTAGAAGTATAGTATGTTAATGCAATTATTTATTCTGCTTGTTTGCCCAGGAAAGCATCGCTGAGTATCAAGATCCTTTCTAGGGAGGGTCCTGCACAGTGTGGGGTGATGCTGCTGCTGCTTCGTGTGGTCCCAATTGAGTCATTTTGCAGGGAAATCCTCAGCATTTGAATATTTAGCCAATTCCAGTCTTGTTGTATGGCAGGGGATGGGGGGTGGGGGTGAGCTATGCTACTTTAAGGATTGCTTACAAACAAACACGTGTATTTGGTATGTTTTCAAAAGCCAAGGAGGTAACAAAGCACCTGAACACGCAACCAGCCCTGCTGTGATCCGAGTTTCACCCATCCTTGATTCAAACTGAGTTCTCAAATGAAGCGAGCTTGATGGTCGATGTTAGCCTGGTCACACAATAAGGAGGAAAGCCACCGGCTGCGCAATGTATGACCGAGGAGGCCCAATGAGTCGAGCCGTAGCCGGAGACTCCTGCTTGCGACGTGTCCACAATCCCAGCTGTTCACCGCCTGCTGTAACAGACGAACAGATCGCTGCGAACACTCGCAAAGAGAGGGCCACTGCTCTGTGCCAATGGCAATGCAACGACAAAAAAACATTTAACAATTTTAAAGTAGACGGATAGATTATATTTATGTCGGCAAGAAGGGGCCCCAATCGGCCGTTAGGCTCTATTTCATGGGCGTCCTTTGGGCGGTACAGACGCATTGAATAAAAGTTCACGGTGTGGCCCTGTAGTTGCTTGTTCAGCCCACTCAAGCGTCTCCACGAGAGAGAACTCGAGGGAGCCCCTGTACAGGATATGTTGTCCGACTCCTCCACACTGGCCAGATGTCGTGGAGGTGATGTACGTACCCACACTTTACCCCATCACAAGCGACCCGCCTGCTGATCAATGTAACAGTGAACCCATGGGGGCGCGGCGGTGGCGAGATGTTTCTCCCTCGCCTGGTATGCAGGAGGTCGTGGGTTTGATCCCAACCCTGACGCCTGCTGTATAATTGGAGTCTGCGTGTCTCTCTCTCCCCGTGGCCGCGTGGATTTTTCTCCGGGTCATCTAGTTTTTCCCTCTACAACTATCAACTATTTTTTTATTTTAGCAGGTAAGGCCCACTGAGCTGTAGAGCTATTTTTCAGAAGCTCAATGAAGTGGCTTATCATGTGGAGATAATAATTTGTGGCCAAGTCGCTTCTGAAAAAGAGCTAAGTAGCTCAGTGGGCCCTTAATTGGTAAAATACAAAAATATTGGTTTTTGGCTTTGTACACTGCCTAGTGGATAGAGGCAGTTGGGGGGGAATTGAAGAAACTCGTCACACTGAATCAACTGCCACCCCGAAACCTTCCCACCGTCACTTCCACAGCAACACACAAATCAAGACCACGTCACTTACATCTGGGTTCTCCCTCCTGATGGTGTCGTGAGGACGCTCCTCTCCCCGTGATTATTATGCCCCCGCGTTCTGTGCCCCAGGAGGTGGCGGCCCCCGTTCGCCTGCGCGTGACATTGGTGTGCACTCGAGCTGAGCGCGTCCGGAGGCGCCCTACATACCCACAACTGCATCCGCTCCTGCACCGCCTTAATAACGAATGCGTGTTTTAGTCGGCGCAATATTCAATCAATCAAGAGAATATTCAGCGGTGTGAATGAAACCGGAAATGTAAAAGGCAAACCGTATATGAGAAAGTAACAACATTACTGTGGATTTGTGTTTTTTTACAATTACCAATATACCAGTGGCCTCTCATTTGTAACTGTGGCACATTCAATAGAACCCACGCACGCACTGCCCACAGCTGTGTCCTTGGTTATTACACAAACACACACCCTCAGGTCGAGCACATACATCAAGCGAGCTCCACGCTGGAACATAGGTTGCATCCTAGCGGCAGGGTGGTTACGATGATGATAGAAACGCGCGTAGCCCCCCGTTTGCCACCGTATCACTAGCCCGGAGCCCGCTGGCAGATAATGCGTGTCCACTGAACAGCAGTCAGTTTGACAGTCAAGTCTGTGTGTACTACTCAAACTAGTCTGGGCTGGCGCTCATCTGCACTGGCCGTACCGAACCAGTGGCTGGTATTCCATATCCCCATGCTGGTGATCATGGCGGCCGGTTTATCAATGGCAGAATCGCTGAAAACTTGCGACATTTTACTGATGCTGGAAGTGGTGATGATGGGCTGAGTCTACCCCTCCCCTGAAATGTTTACCCGAGCATTCTGATTGTGTGTTGAGCGCTGCAACGACAGCACCAAAGCAGTGAGTTGACGTATTTTATAATTAGTGTCGTGAGCGACTTCCGAGACGCTACGTGTAGAGGGCTCCTTGTTTATTTCTCACACTTTACAGGCACAATCACTGAGCAACACATATATACTGGGCTACGCATAGCTGACCCACTCATACAGCCCCATCGCCTGCGTCTAACTATATAGCTGGCTGACTAATACAGCGACGACGACGATGGGAGCCGTACAGCGGATCGGCCATGCGGCCGGACGATGGAGAAGAGATGACGGCGAAGAAAGCGACGACAGCCAGGACCCGGACCCCCACGACAGCCTCGAGCCTCCGGTTTGCGTCCTCCTTATAAACTCCTCGGCGTGGCCAAGCCCCGCCTCCGGCCACGCCCTTTTCTAGAACCTTCCAGCAGGTTCCCAGAGCTTCCCGACTGAACCCCGCCTCTGACCTTTATATATATAACGCACCCATACCCATAATTATCCCTCCCGGTCAGCAGATGGCACCCTGTCACTACATTAGCATAACGCAGTGCATTTAATTCTCATGCTGTTCTGCTGTCAAAGCACTGAGCCATTACCACCGAGATCCTGGGCTCGTGTCGCAGGCTCCCATCAAACATGAAAGCTCAACCAATTATTTTATTCAGAAGCAAACTGGCCACAAATGAAGGCACAGCAACGTGGCATATCACGTGGACATTTAGAGGAGTCAAATGCCCTCAACACCACGTTGATTCTAAATGTGGAGGGAAAAGCCGGAGGACCCAGAGAAAAATCCACGCAACCACGGGGAGAACATGCAAACTCTAAAAATACACAGGTGTCAGGATCGGGATCGAACCCACAATCTCCTGTATACCAGGCGAGGTAGTGAATATCTCACCGCCGTGGCGCTCAAGTATACGTTGATATTGTTTAAAGCGGGAGAGAACTCAAGAGGCACAGAGAAATAGTCTCGTTTGCACGGGATGACCTCGGTCTCTACAACATAAAAAAAACACGTGCAACAAATAAGCGCATATAAATCGAAGCAAAAGTAACCAAATAGAAATCGGAGTGAAACAATTTCATTAGAAAATTAAGTGAAAACAGTGCACCAACATCAACGTCCTCAATTCGAATTAATTTTGACTCGGACAAACGACTTTGATTCGGTGTGATTCATTTGCACTCAAAATAGATGACTTTGAGGTGGCGTTGCCGGATCGTGCGGAGCTGCGGCATACTCTGATGCACCTCCTTGCGCAGATGCTTGTGGGTAGGTGTACGTCACGCGGGTTTGTAAGAGCCACTTGCTGACAGCCTTTGGGAGTTCAAGCGTTCTATTCTCATTTGCGTGGCTCTTCACTCGGCACTCCAGCATCTCTTCTGAGCCGTTCTCACGTCTACTCAAGAAGTTAATACCTCAGTGGGCTTAACCTGTTAGGAGAAACAAAACAAGCAGTTGCGTTTGTATATGTTTAAGTTATTTGTCTACATTTCCTATAGTTTGCACTCACTTCGCGTTTTTGTGTTGTTTGTTGTAACGTTCTGACATGCCCCCAATTGTACGCTTATGAAAAAGAGCTTTATAGCTCATCGGATTCCTCCAGGATAAATAAACATTCTGATTCTGATTGCATTGGAGGGAAGGCTCGGTGGATCACATAGATTCATGACACTCCTTCAACCTGCTGGGCTGTAGTTGAATCTCGAATTTAGCTGTGGCCGTTAAGGTTGAGTACGTGATAAATCTTGAGTGATTTGCAATTCCTCTCACGGGAAAAAATATATATATATATCTTCAACATGAGTGTGGCTTGAAGGAACACGACATCTTCTGCATCATCATCATCATCGTCGCCGGAAAAAGCGACAGCAGCAACTACAACATCAACATCGGTGTCGTCTAACAACATCGTTATCGTCGACACCACCACCATCATCATCATCATCGATCGTGCAGGAAAATCCATTGTCGGACTGAGCGTCTAAGCTGCTGCGCCTCGCGACGCCAACCTTCACGAACCCAACACCGCGGGAGGCCGTCGACCAGCGGTGGATTGGCGGACGGACGGGGGGGCTGTAGACGTACGGTGTGCACTCCATGGACCCCGTACGCATGTGTGTGTGTTGAACTTCCTTCGCACCGTACAGAGCCAACCATCCTAATCGGAGGTGCGGGGTGGAAGGACAACAACACTAAACGCAAGAAGAAGCAGTTCTAAGGTAAGTGGCTCAGCAACTGGGTACGATCTAAAACCGTTTGATGCGAAAGGGCATACCTTGGAGGTTGGCTTATGGCTGCGCAACAGGTCACGTTGTGGAGATTCAGTCATCGTCGTTTTGGCGAGGACGCTCCGACCATGGGAATGTGGAGTTCACTCCTGTCGCCAATGGAAGTGAGCACAACACCGTGCGCCATTGAGTAAGGGGTCATTCATTTCATCTTTTGCGTTCAGTTTGTTCCCCCCCCCGCACCTCCCATGAGCACGGTTGGCTACGTACGGTGCGAAAGAAGTTCAATGAACATGCATGCGTGGGATCAGAGCATCGAGACGCTGCTCCCAAGTTAAATTGGCATTTAGCAGAGGTGCCACGATACAGGGCAGCACGACATAACGTGGACAGTGTCACGGTACGGTTTATCGGCAACGTACCGATCTTGTTAAACAGCGAGCCATCCGAAACCTTGCATTCTCTCGAACTGCAGATTGCATTTTTAAGACTTTACATCGAGCGGTAATTGCTGCCTATTACATCAATGGGCAATCATGGCTAGTATTATCTCGCAATCTTTGGATGTGTCACATGTGTTCGCGTCCTTTTTAAATTGCACTTCCGAGTGTGCAGCTGAATAGCCCCCACACTTAGTGCTAAGCACGTGAAGCAGCATCGTCTAATGTGCGCGCGTGGCCTGTAATCCAGCACAGTGGAGGCAGTGCAGTGGTGGTGGTTCGCTGCACGAATGTTGGGAAACTCCCTTCCCGTGAGAAGTCGAGGTGCCGTACCCTGGCTCGCCTGGAGAGGGCAGCACAGCGAGTGGACTAATCGCCAACCTGTTTCCATCTGTACGGGGATCGAGTGTGCTGCCGTCTTGCACAAGGCGTGGGTTTTCTCCCACTCTTGTATGATAAACACACAACTTGTCGTTAGTTGGCTAGAAACCTATTCAAATAAAAACGAAATGCAGGACCCCACTAAAAAACACATTCATACGACTCAGCGTGTCTTTCCCGGATGAATAAGTAAAATATTATTATAAAGTTTGTGTATAAGGATATTTAAACCTCGTACCATTTGCTGTGCACTAATTTGTGTATGTAATAGCCGCAGGCTGACAAGCTGTTAACGAACACCGCCTCATCGCCAACACATATTTGTAAGCCAACGTGCTTGGGCGAAATGTGGTTTTCTCCTAAGAGAAAAGAAGGTGGAGGCCAGACGAGTAATTTAGCCGAGGTCACGAGGATTTCAAGCAGACTCAAGGTGGAATATGATTCTGACATCGTGCGGGGTTACGATGTCAATTCGAGCTGTGCACCCTCCACCGCCGAGCGTTCGAGCAAATCAAAGTTGTCACCTAAACAAACCGGTGATTTTTTTCAGTTTGTTTTGTTTTTCAGCATAGCAGTTTACGACTAAAATCTACTTTTTTTGTTTCCAAACTTGGTACTCACACTCCGCTGGAGTTTACAAGCCAGCATTATCATCGGGCATTGGCGAGAGCTCAGCTCGCGAGTGAAGGCACTTCGCGATCCGGGTCCATACATTGGTGCCGTCCATGGTTGTCATCAGACGTGCAGGTGAACCGATTGAATGATTGGAGTAGATTGCCGATTGAATGATTGGAGTAGATTGCCGCTTGAATGGTTGGAGTAGATTGCCGATTGAATGGTTAGAGTAGATTGCCGATTGAATTGTTATTATTTATAGGGTTTGTTACAGACCGATTTGTGGAAACGGTGGTTTGTCATTTGAACTGCGGAATTTTTACTTCCAGACGATTTGAAAGGCCAGCTCGGATATCACTCGCCGCTGATGTTAGCCACGGCAGATAATAAAATTCACGTTCCGAGATTTAATATCAGAGTGCACAAAACAATTGGGGCACGACCGCTCCTCTCTGATTGAAAATTATGAAACAATTAGAATAGTTTAAATCCTTTCTGGCAATAAAACAGTTGTTAAGATGTTCAAACCTTTTGCTAAATATTTTCGTTTTAAATAACCAAAGTGAAACGTTATATGTAATATGCTTCTTATTTTTACACCAGCAAATTACGTTCCAAACTGACGCGTGCATTAGCTGCGTGCCCTCCCAGGAATCGATCCGCACGGTGATGTGGCAATGCGCTCGACTAGATACATACATACCTGTCAACCCATACGATTTACTCCTATTCTTGTACAAGTTTTCAGGTCCATACGGCGTAGAGCCGTTTCATGAGGGCAAAAAAATGTGTCTATTTGTTTGTGTTTCTCCCTCGTGATGGAACTTTGTAGGATGAACGTTGAGATTTATAAGGGCACGGGGTGATCAATAAGGTCTGAATTGGTCTGTGATAAGTTAGGGCACTGATAAGGGGTTGACTGGTATATTAAGAGTCGTCGTAGATCTGAAGAGTCGTCGAGTAAAATCCCGCTTGGGGGGTGACCTTAACTCATCGGTATGTCGATGAAACGTGTTATCTCTCTGCGGGAAGTGAACATCGGCCATCCTCTCGAGATGCCCCCACCAGAGTGGAGTGGAATTTTCTACTCCACTTTGGGGTCACGTGCCCCCCACCCCCTGGATGCCACAGTGGCACCCACCTCAAGAGCCAGATGCCCCACCATATCTTGTCACTCTTGTATCCCTTCTATGTCACTTCTCGCCCTCTACGTTCTCGAGCTTGGCTGCCTCCCTCTCCTTCTCATTGTGCTCAATCCACGCTTTCGCTCTCTCTCTCTCTTTCTCTTCGTTCTCCCCTTCGCGAACAAACTCCCCCTTCCACGTTAAGCGGTCTCCTTCGCTCACTCGTTTCCACTCCTCGCCCCACGACCCCTGAATCTCCCCCTCATTACCTCCACCACCGTTACTGTCCCCTCTTCATATTATCATGACATGACTATCACTCATTAACCCCATTCAGTCAATCCATGCATCATCATTTACTTGTCATCAATTTCGCTTTCACCGGATTCACGCAGCATCATCACAGATTCTCCCCCATGGCTTCCTCCCATCTATTTCATTCACCTCATCTCCACCGTTCCATTCACACGTTGCACATTTGTTAATGCTTTGTGAATCACCTTGATTAGGACACTATATGAATTCCGTTAAGATAAGATTCATCAATGCAACATGCAGCCTATACAATGCAAACAGCCCATTTCCTTGTGGATACATACCAAGGCTGTACAGTTCCTGATTTGTCCGACGCAAGCTTGAAGCAATCGGTAGGAGTGAGGTCTGCCACGTCTCTCTCGTGGCATCGCCGCGATGTCCCTCCCAGTACCCTGCATTGCGTCAATGTGGTTTCATCAGAGGGATGCTGTCATACAGCACCGGGACCACAATTTGACAGCGCACATTCTCACTGACCAAGCTTCAAACTCACGTTTGCAAAGCTTAGAACACAAGGCCCTGGCTAACTATCTACGAGATAAGAGCAATTGACTTGTTTTATGGGGTTGGGATGTCCTTTCATAACAAACTTTGGAGGTCGGGTGTTGGCTGTCAACAGCTATAGTATATGGAAGAGAGAGAATGCTGGCAGTGAGATATGATATTGTCCTTTTGATTTCAATCTCTGGCACGCAGATACGCATCACCATCCATACGAAAGTATAGGTGGCGTACGGTGGTGGTGGTTGCGGTGGTCGAAAGTAATTGGTAATATATCAGCGTCATTGACTTCGATGACCTTCCGACCGAAATATTTTCCATAAAGATTTGGATCACAATGAGTTTCAAATCATAGGTGGCATGCAGCAGTGGCTGGAAGCGTTTGCATTGTTTTAGATTTGAATTGGAGATACATTACAACGGAGCGTTCACGTTCACTGCAGCCACCGTCACGAGCTTTAATTATTTACCGCTTGCGGATTCAATCTTGGCAGAGGCAATCGACAACGCAAAAATAAAAGGGCCGAGTGAGCCTAGGCCAAAGACAGTGGGGGCAACGACAATAATTATCCCCTGCATTTCAGTCTCCGTAATAGTCACAGTGACGCCGGAGGAAGTAACATGGGCTTGTTTCATCGTCCGCATAGGGGACAGCGAGCTGACAACCAGTCCCTCCAGAAAAACGCGATTATGCGATCGCAAGATTCCACGCAAAATCAGCCAAAGTCCGCATATTTATGCGGGGGGCGCGTTTTTTCAAATACGCCGCACTTTTGCCGCATAAATTGCAGATTTCCGCGCGCAAAATATGCGGGCTTGCATGATTTCATAATCCCCGCATTTTCGTTGCAAAAAGTCACATATATCTTAGCAAAAAGTTGAAAAATGTTGCGTTTACTTCAGACAAGCGCAGCCATTTCCCCTGTTGCCATGGGAACGTTATGAAGTGTTAGAGGCTACGTAGTTAGTTTTATTCAGGAGTTTATGCAACTTTACAGTTGTAAGATTGCACTTTTTTGTTAGTAGTATGTAAATTTACATTACTGTAAGACTGTACTGTTACTGTATTGCTTACGTTACTGTGCACTGAAAACACTTATTTTAACAGAAGATGTCTGTTTTGTATAGCTACCTCTGAAAAACAGGAAGCACACATTTTATTTTTAAATATTTTATTTATTCATTTTTACAAAAGTTGTAGCATATTCATTTTGTAAAGCTACAGAACTTGTTCGACTTAATGTTTTGTAAGTTTGAGCCATCTGTTTGTTAAGGTCTGAAATAAAACAAGATGAGAACTTAAATATTCCCAGCACTTTCTGTGATGTAGTATGCTTGCTTATCATAGGAAGTAATAAGAAATGACTCTTTACATTAAAGTAGTAGCCTAGTGAATAGGGTGTTGGGGGAATCACTTTTTTTTCTCTTTTTCATCAAACCGCAGTTTTTGCAAGTTCCCGCAATTTAATCGCATAAAATTGCATAAATATCCCGCATATTCCATCGCATTTTTTAAGAAAACGTGCCGCATAATCAACGATTTTTGCCCGCAACAATCACCAAAAAACTCCGCGTTTTTCTGGAGGGACTGGACAACATGGCTTTTGTCTGACATTGATTTTCCCACAAAGCCGGTACGGCGGAATTGTATTTGTCCCTTCCCTGCCAACGAGCACTACAGGACTAAAAACGTCAATTTTTAGTCGAGAGATTGTCCTGTTAACTCTTCGCATTCTTCGTGGCCCGACCTTCTTCTTCACAGTTTTACTTGTACGTATGTACGCGGAACTCCTTTCGCACCGCACATAGCCAGCCGTGCTAATTGGAAGTGGAGTGTTGAGTTTATGGGCAGTGTTAAGTCTATGGATAGTGTTAGTCTATGGGCAGTAAGCATGTACGTATGTTGAACTCCTTTCGCACCGTACATAGCCAACCGTGCTAATCGAAGGTGCAGGGGAAGGCCAACAAACTAAACACAAAAAAAAATTATCCCTTACTCAATGGAGCACTGTGCTGTGCTCACTTCCCTTGGCTACGGGAGTGAATTCCACATTTCCATGGTCGGAGCAGCCTCAACAAAACGATGATGACTGAATCTCTACGATGTGATCGTCATTATTTTGGGAAACTGCCCTTTTGGGAACGCGGGGCGAGTACGCTCCTGAACTCGGCCTCTTCCACTCGCAAGTCAAGCTCTACGCCACCGGTGCCACCATACGAGGGCATCGTACTTGGGAATCCACAGATGGGTCAGGAGCCCACTTGCTGTACTGCCATCTCCTGAGCACATCATAGCCAAGCAAGTTCTATAAGTCTCCTAGCTCATGTTGATCTACGCTTGATCCGCCAACCCCGCCTCCGCAGCGCTCGGGAAACAGCCGTGCGCCATCGCGCCGTGCAGCGGGCGCCGCCTTGTCGAGATGTTAACTCCCTCGCCTGATATGCGGGAAGTTGTGGGATCGATCCCGACCGCTGTCCCTTGTATATTTAGAATTTTCATGTCTCTCCCCGTGGTCGCGTGGATTTTTTTTCCGGGTCCTCCGGTTTTTCCCCCCACGTTTAGAAACGTGCATTTAGAGTATGTGGCTACTTGAAATTTCGTTGAGCTATCATTTGTGGCCAGGTCCCTTCTGAAAAAGAGCTACGTAGCTCAGTGGACCTTAAGTGGCAAAATAAAAATAATATATTTCACAAGCGTCCACCTTTTGGCCCCACTGATCAAGCTACCAGTCATGCGCAATTTTTTATGACGTCCCAGTGGCCAACTCAAATTCACCAGGACAGCAAGAGAGAGGCCGAATGCACCGGTAAATAGTCTAGTCAGATTAAAACTGCCCCACGGGTTAACCTACATCCTTCCCTTATACCCAAGCAACAGAACTGCACATCAGCCCACAGGCAGATAACTCCGTCTGAGAAGCACAACCTTAAAATCTACAGCCCATTAACCCCAAAGTTTCCAAAGTTAGCCTGGAGCACCATTCACAAGATTTGCCGGCTCAGATAGGGAACATTACAGCATTTGTTTGCATTGAAGTTCAAATTCAGCAAACTTTTGTGCCGTGTCGTTTCTCATTATTTCTCCTGCAAGAGGGAAGACTACCATACTAAACTCAGTTCAAGGTAGAATTATATTAAAACTGGATTTCTCTGTAAATCGCTTAGTGATTTTGCCAGGTGAAATTATTTAATGTCAGGTCTGGGGAAGGGGCAGGATTTCAAAAGTCCCTCAAAGTGGTATTCTTCACAGTGGCCTTCGTAACTCTCGCAGTGCATGCTGGGACATTTTCTTTGACTCCTGCAATGTCCATGGAGAATGTCAGCATTTATATCGACCCGCGATGGTATTGTCGTTGTGTGCCATGACGCCAATATGCACCACACGCTTAGCATCGCAAACACGGTGAACATGATTTGGGACATTTTAACCGCGTCGACCGAGTGCCGTTTGTACTCGGGGTTGCAATGATACATTCTGGTATCATCACCGATAAATAAACCGCCTCGTAAAACTTGTCCCAGTCTGCCCCTACGAGGTCAAGATTGTCGTGGGCCATTATCGAACGCTTCCTCTTGTTGTCACGTGCCAGGAATCTGGGGACCCGACCATGTCCATTCCCAAGTGCCCTTGCAAGATTGTCGCCACGGATGTAGTCACGCTCGCCTTCGAGTCGTTGGCTCACTGCGTAACGGTAACACGGCAACTTGAAGGTAGGTTTCCGGGGCCAATACTGTACAATGATCCATGTTTGTTTTGCTCTTGAAGCTCTAATACATTGTAGTGAAAACGTCGTCGTACATTGATGCTTATTTCAGTAACGAGAGGTATTAAACCACCAGCGGCTCTATAATCCACCATCTGCGGCTCTATCGAAGGGGCCTCACGTAGAACGTGCTATCACAGTAGAAGCAAAGATTATCTCCTGTGCTGTGCCAGAAACTGTCACTATATAAATATAAACGCTAAGATGCCAGCTAGCAACATCAGCAAAGATGAGCGTTTTGAATTAGCTCAATTAAAAAAGAGGGATGACATTGTCATCCTCTCAGCCGACAAAGGCAATGCCACTGTCATCATGGACAAAATAGAATACAACAACAAAATTCAAGAACTACTCAACGATGGCAGCTATGCAAAAAAAAGAGACCCCACCAACAGCCTCGTCTCTAAAACCAACAAAATCATTTCTGCTTCAACCGCATTAATTGATCAGACCAAACAGTTCTCGTTAAAACATTCTGCAGCCAGGCCACCAAGATTATACGGCTTGCCAAAGATACATAAAGAAGATACACCTCTTCATCCCATTGTCTCTACTATCAACTCCCCCAAGTAAAAACTGGCTCGTTTTTTGTCTGAAATCCTACGGCCTTTCACTGCAAAAACCACCTCTGCGGTACTAAACTCTACTGACCTGGTATCGACAATCAATGGAATTTCCCTGTCCCCAGACGACCTGCTTGTCAGTTTTGATGTGGTTTCCTTATTCACCAAAGTTCCTGTACCTGACACCATCGCAATCATTGAATACTTGGTTCATCAAGGACTGAACGCTGGGGTACCCCCCCTGGTGAGACACTGCTTAACCAATACATACTTCACCTGGAATGGAACGTTCTACAAGCAAACAATGGGCTCCCCCCTATCTCCGGTTGTAGCCAACGTGTTCATGGAGAAATTTGAGACTGACGCCATCCAGACTGCCACTCTATGCCCGACCTTATGGAAGAGGTACGTAGATGACACTTTTGTCATCTGGCCACATGGCCGGCCTGCTCTAGACCAATTTCTCGACCACATCAATTCCATACACCCAGCCATCAGATTCACCATGGAAGTCGAAAAAGATGGCAAGCTACCCTTTTTGGATGTCCTAATTAAAGGGAGACCTGATGGTTCAATGAGCGACTCTGTCTACAGGAAAGTCACCCATACGGATGCTTACCTAAAACCGGATTCCCACCACCATCCATCCCAGAAGAATTCCCTCATCAAGACTCTATACCATAGAGCCCAATGCATATCCGACCAGGAACACATTGCCAGTGAACTCAAACACGTAAGCCAAGCTCTTAAGGCTAATGGTTACTCCGACTACACAATCCGCAAAGCCATCACTCCAACCATCAAGAAGGATCCTGTTGAGGAGCCTTTCAAGACCATCACCTTACCCTACATTGCTGGGGTCACAAAAAAGATCTCCAAAATCCTTATAAAACACAAGATCCAGGTCCGATTCAACACAGTACGTAAAATCCGTGATCTGGTCCCGTCTGTAAAAGATGTGGTTCCAGACATACAGTACCATGGCGTCTACAAACTAAGTTGCCTCTGTGGTAGCAGTTACATTGGAGAAACCAAACGACATGTCTCGGACCGCATCCGTGAACATAAAGCAGACTTGAAACACGGTAGAACAAACACCTCAGCCGTGGCAGATCACTGTTACAATTCAGTGGGCTCACATGATATTGACTTCTCCAAGACAGAGGTTCTCTGCAAGCCATCTGGCTACCATGAGAGATTCGTTCATGAGGCGATCCACATATACAAACACAGAGACAATTTCAACCGAGAAGATGAATTCTGGCTTAGCAATCATTGGAAGGACGTAATAAACCATTTCGGATCTTAACTGATTGTGTTCACGTTTACGGTGACTTTCAGACCGCGTTCCACTCACTGGCATTGTATTCTCCGCAGGGAATGGATTATTTGCTCTGCTGCAAGTTTCCCTCCACTACTCACCCATTGACATATTTTGTTGCTTCCTCTTAGTATCTTTCACACGACGGTCAATGGTACAGTGTATAATAACAAATAGTATAACATTTATATGCTTAATACAATGTACAAAGTAATATATAATATCGTAATTGTATAGTCAATATACAGCAGTGTGATATACATTAGGGTGGGTAGAATAATACATAGTGTAATATTACAATGTATAAGTGGTTTAACTTTATAGCAATACAGTATATAATTTAATGTTGGGTTTGTCTATGGCAGTATATAGTACGGTGTAGACTCGTGTGATGTAAGAGAATACAGTTTAGATGGAAGCATATTATATATTTTTTACGACGTAGAATTGTAATGTATTACTTACTGTTAGTAGCTCAGCTTATTGTAGAGTATATTTAGTATACTGATGATACTATGTAGTTTATACTTTAGTTGTTTACGTGGTGGTTTTAGTTACTGCAGCTACATACTATTAACACACCTTCCCTTTATTAATGCTCCCCTCCCTTTGATGCTGCTAATCCTGCATAATGCACGGGCATAAGTAGTACTATTCACATACCTGCATTTCCCATATCCCCCTCCCTTTGATGTTGCTAATCCTGCATAATGCACGGGCATAAGTAGTATACCTGCATTTCCCATATTCCTTCCCTTTGATGCTGCTAATCCTGCATAATGCACGGGCATAAGTAGTACTAATCACATACCTGCATTTCCCATATCCCCTCCCTTTGATGCTGCTAATCCTGCATAATGCACGGGCATAAGTAGTACTAATCACATACCTGCATTTCCCATAAATATGCTAAATTCCTCTTGATATGCAAAAAAACGTTGATTATGAGCATATTCTTTCGTCAAGGCGCCCTTTTCCCCCTTCCAACCCAGCTTATATATATGCTCCAAGCACGTGTGCTGTTTCATTCAGACGCTGTCGCCTCGACAGACCTGGTTTTCACCTGAGGACGGCTGCTTGCGTTGTGGCCGAAACGTCATGAGAATTGTTTTATTATGTTTTATTTTTATTATTTTATTACTTCCCTTCTACGTGACTTTACCGATAGAACCAAGAAGATATATAAATATACTTAAATATACACTTAGCTCTTTGCAGAACTCATAGCTCTTGGTCTATTACAGGTTGGCCACCCCTGGATTAATATATCGCCACGTACAAATAATGTATTTGTATACCGGGCGATTTTGTCAGGTGGTGGAGGATTAAATGACAAGAATGTTATTCTTGGTTCTTTCAGTAAAGTCACGTAGAAGAGAAATTATAAAATTATAAAAATAAAATAATAAAATTCTCACGACGTTTCGATTGCAACACAAGCAATCATCATCAGGTGTGAAAACCACAGCAATAAAAACAAATTTTATGAAAGAAAAAAACGCCACTTTTTCAAAAAAATTATTGCTGTGGTTGTCACACCTGATGATGATTGCTTGTGTTGCAATCGAAACGTGGCGATAATTTTATTGTTTTATTTTTATTATTTTATTATTTCCCTTTTATGTAACTTTACCGAAAGAACCAAGAATATGAATCCCTGCAGTCACGAAAGCTTTAAATCGGGACAAGAATGTTGGCAATAGCTACCGAGAAGCGCAGCAGTTTTACATACCACGTGCATCAGGCGCATCTTACAAATAACAAGCCAATGGTCAGTGGGCAGATCAGCTCCACGGTAGGTCCTGGTGTCAAGGACATGGGCCCGCATCCGCTGTTCTGTCACTAGATAGTCCAGCGCTTTCTGGCGTCAAAACAAATCTGTGACAGTGAAAATCTGAATTTTCTAATTTTCAGTATTCACCACGGTCTGTGTGCTATAGATGAACCGTAAGTAAGTTGCAAAGCAATCTATAATAGTTATCACTGTCTGTATGAGACTACAAGTATTTGCAACATCATTGGCCATTCGTGTTGCTTCTTAATCGGATCTAATATGGAACGCGATGTACTTCGTGGAAACGGAGAATATTCCGGATGAAAATAATATCACACTAATGTTTACCAAACGTGAGTAGGCACATTAATAGTCTACAAGCATGTGTAATAATTTCTCGCAGTAAGTTGCTTAAATAGACTTTGCATGTTTAATTGTTAATTACCTTCACGCACAACTGTGTCATTATTTAAACTTTGTATTATTTCTTGTGCTCATTAAATAACAATGGTATTCCCAACGCCATTCGCAAACTACGTCTGCATAGTAACAGTGACTGTAATGATAGGGTTGCTCAAGTTCAGACGCATTGATCCACGTGAAATGGAGAACAGCCGTGTGTGGTGCTTGAAATTGCTCCTTTAATTAGCCAGCATCACACAAAAACACTCGTAGATCAATGCACTACGTTGAACTTCTCTCACACCGCACGTAGCCAACCGTGCTAATCAAGGTGCGGGAGGACAACAAACTAAACACAAAAAGCAGTTTTAAAGAAATGAGTCTTCAATCTAGGTGATTTAAAAGTGCATAGCGCCCAGTGGCTTCCTAATATTGGAAGGAAGAGCGTTCCAGACGGACGCAGAAACACTGTAACGCGACAGAATGAATAATAAATTATGTTCATGTTTTCGGCCCATACAGAGAGTAATTGGGAGTCGCTTTGCTCATATAAGGAATACTGGAACACGAATCGATGTCTTTTTAATCATCCAAAGCTCGATTAAACGGAAGCGACCGATTTTTAACAATGCAAAGCTGCGAACACTGCTTGACCCATACTCGAACACAAACGCACCTATTCAAAGCGACGATTTGTGGATTTCCGGATCGAAAGAGACGATTTGCAGATCGAAAAAGCCCAAATGAGTCCGCCCCTTGACGCTGATTGGCTTCGCTGTGCATTAACATCATTCATGATTCAATCTAAGCCAATCAGAATGAACCTGCTCCGCTGCACCAATCCGGTGTGCGCTGGGCACTCAACCAATCGATGTGAGCGTCACCGGATAGGCTCGGCTTGCCAAGAGCCGCTCGGCAGACAGCAGCTGGCCAATGGCAATGAAGCCCAACGGTTTCAAACGGCCAAATCGCTGGGACTCGATGGGAGGGGAATAGTTCATGAATGAGGCACACATTTTTGTATAAAAGCTTGAAACCAATAGCTTCGAGTGGTTTAACATTTCTTTAAGAACTGCTCTTTGTGTTTAGTCTGTTGTCCTTCCCTCCAAACGTCCGATTAGCACGCTTGGCTATGTACGGTGTGAAAGATGTTCATACATATGCAATGACAATAGAGCCTGCATGCGGTCTGAGGGGACTAGTGGCCACGGGAGGTAATGACAGGGGTATCAATTGTGAGTGGGAAGGGACTGGTGGCTACGGGAATGAACGAGAAGGGAGTGTGGTCAGGTGACAGAAGAGGACGGTGGAGTCTGCTGGTAGAGCGAGCGCCCAGAGTCAGTGAGAATCATCGAGAAGGGGGGCGTGGCCTCGTGTTGATATCTAAGGGAGATGCACGGGAGACTCGGGGCTGTTGCGGTGGGATCTCCACGTGATGTCAAGTGAACGTGTCTTCAATGAAGTGCCATCTCAAGAGAAGCGTGTCAAGTCGTCATTACACATAGATACAACACATGTTCATGTTTTCTGGTGGGCTGTTCTTCATTGGGTAGGCATATGTCCGCCTACATACCATCACTTTGATCCCAGGACGCCTGCAATAGCTGCCCTAGATAGTCTTGAAATCAGTGGAGGTTTCCTGCTATCCAATATGGATCAGAAACATGGACATTGACACGTCAGCCACTGCAGTAGCTGTGATTTCACGCAGTCGGTGCGCTGTGAAGAATTATCCAGCTGAAGGGTCCGCGGTTGAGTCCATTGCTCTGTGGCTGGGAATGTGCCAAGTTAAAATCCCCAACTGTTTGACGCCGGGCTGAGTGACAACGATCGCAGGAGTTGGTCAGCTTCCTCTTCGTCGCCTTTGAGCTTGGACTTGGCCCGGAAGTGCCCCTGGTTTCTGAGGACCCAACACCGGAAGTACAAGATTTTTGATGGCCTTGGGATGTGTTATTTGTGGCAGCCCCTTTGATGGAGCACCACGGTGGCGAGATCTTAACTTGTTTCATCCTGGTTTGCTGGAGGTTGTGGGTTCGATCCTGACCCTGACCCTGACGCCTGTATATTTGGATTTTGCATGTTTGCCCCCGCAGTCGTGTGGATTTTTCTCTGGGTCCTCTGGTTTCCCCCTTTACATTTAGAATCAATGTGCGTTTAGAGTATATGACTGCTATACATTTACACGTGATAATCCACTTCATTGAGCTATCATTTGTGGCCAGATCTCTACTGAAAAATAGTTATACGGTTCAGTGGGCCTTACCTGGTAAAATAAATAAATACAATTTTAAATTTGGATTTAAAGCTTTCGTGACTGCAGGGATTCGTATTATTGGTTCTTTTGGTAAAGTCACGTAGAAGGGAAATAATAAAATAATAAAATAATATTATATAAATAAAATTTTTGTTTGTGATTTAACAGAAGCTGTCAAAATACTTTGAGTCAGGTTCAAGGGCTATTGATCTTGTCCTCAATTTCGCAAGTATTTTATTTATTTACCCAAGTATCTCCGGAAATTCCATCGAGGCCTCGGCTTTGACGATAGCACACGAAGTCCGATCCTGATGTGAATTCCGGCCGGCCGATGCTGGCTGTGAAGGTGTTATATATATTGTGTTTTGAAAAAAAAATCAATAAAAAATGTTAAATATGTCATTGTATGAAATTATGCAAATTAGCGAAATTATACAAATGTATGCAGTTATGCAAACTAGGCTCGATTAATAGTTTGTATTATGACCAACAGGTGTGTGTGTGTGTAGTTACATTTATTATTATTGGCTCAGCTTCGTTGTCGAGGGGTGTGTTACCAATCGTGATAATACAATGATTCTCGCTGTAACTTTTACTGATTATGTTTTAGTGTAATTATATCCGGTCTCAGGATTCAGATCTCGCCGCAGGATACAGTTCTCATAATTAGGATTATTACGCATGAACTTAGGAAGGAACCACTCAGACCCTTCTGTGTTAAGCAACTTTAATATCTAAAATCACTCGAATATGCGAACACACTTATGATCGGAATTGCCATCACAGTACTGCTGTAGATGTCCTACTCATCGATCCGTGCAATTAACCCTCAATGGTTACGTTGTTAAAACTGAGCAATAGAACAATAAGCAAACTCCTCAGAGTAGCGCCACCAAACACGACGATAGGAAAAGTCCTTAAAAATTACAATATTCATACAGAACCGTGCTAAAGAAACATGTGCCCAATGGCAAAAGAAGACATCAATGAATTCATTGGTAAGATTATGCAATTCAATAAATGTCCCGAAACAACAGAACAATGCTCTTCATAATCAGCGAATAGTTAAGACACCGCCTTGGGATGGCAACCCTTTTCTAAACAAACAAAACACAGTTCTTGGAACAATCTTATTCGTGCCAATGTGCGTGTTGTGTGTGTGTGTGTGGGAGGGCAGTCACCACGAGGTCTGGTTTGAGTTGTCCACCTCCTATTCCTGCTAACTATGGTTCTGACGAATTAGTGGAGTAAATACACGGTGCACACTGTTAACCGAGGGCAAACAGGTGCGCGTGTGCAACATGGAGTTGCACGAACAAACCGCCACCTAATTAAGGGGCTAAGCGGGTGTAAACCGGGTCGACCGGTTGTGCGCGCTGACACCGGAGGTGTTGCCGGGGAAGCAGGAGATAAGGGTTGATTCATGGGCTGACAGGCGCCAGCCTGGCTCGCCTTAAAGATCCACACGAGAGCTCTCGGATAATTGGCAGGAAGATATAAGGACGTGTGCGTGAGCGGAGCGGGGTTAGTTGCTGCTGGGGACAAGAGTGAAGACATCTCGCCGCTGCTGCTCAAGCCGTCAACGGACCTCAACCCTCACGAGTCGCCGGGCGGGTGATGGCTGATCCCCCCACCTGGGACAGAGGAGTGAGTGGGTCGGAGGGGGTGTAGGTGAGTGCAGAAGTGGAGTTTCAAGTTTTTTTCAAGTTTCATTTATTAGGTATAGCCCTGTGAGCCATTCGACTCTTGAATCGGGTGCAACCGCAACAAACAAAAAAACAAAAACATGAACAAGAAAACTTCTTAAAGTGACTATGTGCAAACAGAAAATCCAAGAAAAGCCAGCAAAATATTGCAGAAAAAGCACCGTACACCAACACTGTGTGATAAGCTGCTGCGTGCTGAGGTGCAGTGTGCGAAACCTCTGTGTGTGAAGACGCTGAGTGTGACTAAGCTGTGTGCGGAGTCGCTGGGAGCAGAGCTGCCAAAGGCAGGATAGGTGAGGTGTAACGTAGAGACGAGTGGCAGAAGTTCGATCTAAGTGACCGTGTAGATTGTTCTAGGAGTGCCTACAACTGGTGCTAGAATAGGTGAATGAAGTGCAAGCAGGTGACGTGTTACAACGTGTCCGTCCGAGTGATGCATCAAGACGCTGCACTTGTTCCGAAAATACATCAGGTCCCCAAACAGAGGTGCTGGGGTCGGCGTGTGTGTGTGTGTCGAACACGCGGCGTCTCGGCTGCGCCGTCAGTCTCTCTCCGCCGCTGGGGTGGTGGTTGCGGAGTCGGCACGCTGCTCACGCTGGTGACGGTGCCCGTGCTGGCAGGGATCAAGCCCGTAATTATAATATATATTGGGGGGGGCACATTCCCCCCCTCCAATATTCAAATATGCTCAAAATGCCCCCCCCCCCAATATATTGCTATAAATATATTTATGTTATATATTATTGTGGTTATTGTTGTACTTTATTGAACCCTAATCTCTGGCATTACATACAATGAAACAAGAACAAATAATAAAAAAAAACAGAGCAATGTAATACAATACACTATTAGACATTTTTACGTGACTTTACCGAAAAAACCAAGAAGACTATTAGACATTATTGTAAAAATAAATGACAAGTCCATCCTATGTGTTAGTGAATTGTTTTATATTTTAGGCACGAAATTAGTTTTCAAATTTAGATATTTTTTCTGGGGGGGGGGGGACCCCCAGAACCCCTGGAAGATTTTCTCCCACCCCAATGTTGACTCCATGGCTACGGCCTTGGCAGGGATGATGAATCCTGCTCCATCTGCGTCGATGTGTGCGATGGTCACGTCCCCAGATAACGCTCGCAGCTCATCCGCTGGCTGCAGCGCGTCACCCACCTTGGCACCAGCCACTGTCGATCCTTGTAGACTGTGGCACGGCTTGGAGAGACAGCGCCCGTCGTCTCTTCCCCTCTCCACGATAGTCCTCCGGCAGCTGTCTGTACGACTCGTACGCTGCTCAGTGGACACGCTGCAGATCAAGTTATATCGTTCCGTGTCAGTCTCTGATCCAACCCTCAACTATCCTTCGCCTGTGGGTTTGCAAATTCCTGGGCACTCTCACGAAGAGTGGTTGCTCCAGGTTTTCCCTCGAAGGGAGTTGACTTTGATCGGAGCACAATCGGAACGACCGTCACACCATGATCGTGCGTCGGCTAGAGACAGCGACCTCGCCACTGGGGACAGCCTGGTCCACAGCACTCTTCGCCACGTTTTGTATCGTGATACTGCGAGTACAAGCCTTGGCTTGCAGTCTCTCCAAATGGCGCGTGTAAAAAGAAGGTAAAAAAAAAACCTCTCCGTGATGCGTCGCTTCCGCCGATGCAGAGCTCCCTATCAATTGCCAGTGACGAGGTTCAATCCCCGCAGGACTCCCTTGAACTCGACCTTTGCTGGAGAGTGCTCGGAGCTTCCGAGTCAACACGCTCGTGGTGAGTTGTGAGCCACTGCTGCGCTGCTGGTCCTGTGAGTAGCAGCCTCTGGCTTTATGCAGCCACCTCCTTTCTCCAGGAGGGCTCCTGCCGTGAGCTGCTCGTCACCGCTCCTCACTCATTCTCCAAAAAACACTCATCAAATATATTCGCACACCTCTTAGCTTCTCACAACTCTTATAGCTTAGTACAATACAACTTCTCGCAGTGCTTGACTATGCCAGCGACTCAAAACATCAGGATGAACGTAGAATACAACTTTCAGCGTCTGTCAGCGCCGAACTCAACACTTAGCAACATACCTCCCCTCTCCTCTGCAAGACTCGACTCCCATGGTTGATTTAGAGGACCATAACGCAGAGCTTGCCGTCGTTGCAAGACTGATTTGGGTGGTTCGGCTTCTTTGTTATATCCGAAATCGTTTTCGCCTCCGTCTCGTCTTCTCGCAAAGGACCGGAATTCCTTTGATTTCGCTCCACGGCCTGTGATTGGTCAGTTTCTTCTCGCGACGGAACAGCTGTCCTTTTGATTGTGACCGTTTGTCCGGTGCACGTGCGTGTGTCTGTCTGTCTGTCTGTTCTAATTTATTGAAGTAATTTCCTAAGTCACATCAAGGCCTGGCCCCCCTCTCCCCTTCGTCCAGTCATCTCATGGCCTGTGGACACAGGATGCTCTCAATTGCCCCCTAAGTGTAGTTATTCCAAGTTTACAACTTTCCGCAGTAATTAACCTCCAGATGTATTTTGTGTGGGCGAGGAGGGGGGGGGGGCTTTTGGCCTTTTGTTGTCTCGAGGGAGAAGTTCGCAGGTATGCGTCACTGCATTTTTTTGGGAACTCGCTGAATCCACATATATAAGGAAATCTATTACATTAAAAATAGGCAATATCACTCTTAATATATGTTTTTGGAAAAGGCATACAGTATATACAACAATTGGGAATTGGGAAGGATTTTTTTTCAGAGTTGCAGGCAGGGGGTGGTCCGTTCCTTGTTTGTGGATGTAAAACAGAGATCAGGATCGAATGCCACGCAGAATAACAGCCTCGTGCTACCGCGTGTGTTGGATGCATGAGTTGGAACACGAATAGTCAACAAAGACACAATCACGCTGGTGGCCATCAACCCCCCCAACCCCCAGATCCCCGCATATCGATCAGTAACCTATTTTGCTATTCTGTCGTCTGCGAACAGCACTCGCGCCTCCGATTAGCACGGTTCGGCTGCGTACGGCGCAAAAGAAGTTCAACATACAAACTGTGCATACGTCTCCTGGACACTTCACAGCCCGGAGGATTAGGCGAATCACATCACGTGGTGATATATTTGTGATCCACCCATCCCGCTTCGAAAGCGACGGATTACCGGTGTGTGCCGCACGACGTCTACGTTCGAGTCACGTTCGTGACTCCTCTCGATGTTTCTGCGCATTTAATTTAAATAGAAGCTGTGAATGCAAGAGTTGAGAGGCGGGGGGTGACATTTTTATTTCAACAAAATATATACGGGCAAGTTTGGTGTCTGTGTTGTGTTTCCTTTTTACACTCAGTGAGATTACAGGACACGGCTGCTGATCAATAGTCAATACGACAAGACAAACTCCGGGTCAAAATGAGCTGTTTGCGCTCGATTCAGTCTTTAAGGCGATCAAGGAACATAAACAACTGCAGGTAAAGTGGCTGGCTGCAGTGCGTGCACTGTGGACACAAAACAGCGGGCACATGAATCGCAGGAGATGGGCACACGCCAATGATTGTGATGGCGCGTAAGAACTTTATACGCGTGAGTGAGTGTGGTTGGGGCCAGTAGTGGGGAGTGGTAGTGCAGTGGTGACCCGAGTTCAATTCCCACTTGCGCCTAACACCAGCGCCGATTCATCTGAACCGTTCCTGGGCATCCCTGAGGTCGACTCAGCCTCCGATTAGCACAGTCGGCTACGTACAGTGCGAAATAATTTCAACATACAGTACATACATGTGAGTATCTGGTGGTGTGTGTAAACATCGCCACCAGGGAGACAAAGGCGGCCGGGCCTGGTGCTGGCCACCCATCCCCTCGTGTGCCATGCCGGCCTTCATAGGTGCAATCTAACAGCACTTGCCCCAACAGTCTGTTAAGGCTACACGGGCGATCTTTGTCTTTGGAGCCCGGGGGGGGGGGGAGCAGATCTGCAGAGGTTGGAAGACTGTTATAACCCTTTCAGCCTGGGTATCATTCCTGGCAATGATGAATCGTAGGTCAACTCAACGTTAAATGAGAACCTGACCTATTGTGAAAATAGCAACGAAGTGACCGAAGGTGGCCAGGCATGGATGGTGTGGATCCCCCTGACTCACTCGTGCTGTGTCACACTGCACGTGTCCACGTACAGCAGTTCGCATTGAGCTCTATCAGACCACATCCCACGGCCACCACCATGGGTCTCCGCGTGAGTCTATGGGTCTCTCTGCGTGTTACCACTGGCTTCTCAGTCCTATCAGACCACATCGCACGGCCACCACCATGGGTCTCCGCGTGAGTCTATGGGTCTCTCTGCGTGTTACCACTGGCTTCTCAGTCCTATCAGACCACATCCCACGGCCACCACCATGGGTCTCTGCGTGAGTCTATGGGTCTCTCTGCGTGTTACCACTGGCTTCTCAGTCCTGTCAGACCACATCCCACGGCCACCACCATGGGTCTCTGCGTGAGTCTATGGGTCTCTCTGCGTGTTACCACTGGCTTCTCAATCCTATCAGACCACATCGCACGGCCACCACCATGGGTCTCTGCGTGGGTCTATGGGTCTCTCTGCGTGTTACCACTGGCTTCTCAGTCCTATCAGACCACATCCCACGGCCACCACCATGGGTCTCTGCGTGAGTCTATGGGTCTCTCTGCGTGTTACCACTGGCTTCTCAGTCCTATCAGACCACATCGCACGGCCACCACCATGGGTCTCTGCGTGGGTCTATGGGTCTCTCTGCGTGTTACCACTGGCTTCTCAGTCCTGTCAGACCACATCCCACGGCCACCACCATGGGTCTCTGCGTGAGTCTATGGGTCTCTCTGCGTGTTACCACTGGCTTCTCAGTCCTATCAGATCACATCCCACGGCCACCACCATAGGTCTCTGCGTGAGTCTATGGGTCTCTCTGCGTGTTACCACTGGCTTCTCAGTCCTATCAGACCACATCGCACGGCCACCACCATGGGTCTCTGCGTGGGTCTATGGGTCTCTCTGCGTGTTACCACTGGCTTCTCAGTCCTGTCAGACCACATCCCACGGCCACCACCACGGGTCTCTGCGTGAGTCTATGGGTCTCTCTGCGTGTTACCACTGGCTTCTCAGTCCTATCAGACCACATCCCACGGCCACCACCATGGGTCTCTGCGTGAGTCTATGGGTCTCTCTGCGTGTTACCACTGGCTTCTCAGTCCTATCAGACCACATCCCACGGCCACCACCATGGGTCTCTGCGTGGGTCTATGGGTTGCTATGGGTGGCTTATCATGGACATTTATAGCAACCAATTACTCGAAACGCATGCTTCCAAATGTGGAGAGAAAAACCAGAGGAACCGGAGAAAAAAACACGCGACCGCGAGAGAACATGTAAACTCCGAATACACAGCAAGTGTCAGGGTCAGGATCGAACCCACTGCCTCCTGTACACTGGCGGAGCCAATGGGGGGGGGGGGTGGCACGTGCCCCCCCAATGATCCGATCGAAATCCCTAATTTCGATCGGATCATTGGGGTTTATTAATAATAAATCGGCATTTTGCGACCCCCACTGCCACTGTGTAGCGTAGCATATTATTACGTGCCAGGGACTCTACGAGATGATAGGACAATAGTCTGAGTCAATAATTGGCAATAAGTAACGACAAAGCAGTTATAAGTGACTCACAGCATTGTGCGCAGTTGCGTCTACAGCGCACGACTTCCCTGAAGGCAAACACCTTCAGCGAGTGCGATGTCGATCACGCGCCATCACCGCACACGCGTCGAATAAAAAGCAAGGGACAAGTCCTTACTTACTAACAACTCCTCTATCATGTTTCATTGCAGGAGGGGTTGCCCCTCTACCTGAAAACCCTGGCTCCGCCATTGCTCCTGTTTACATCTCGCCACCGTGGAAGAATCCGTCCTATCGGACACACGGCCTTCTGGGAGCGCATCTTAGCAGCAGCATTCAATACAAGAAGCTCTCTTCTGGGCCGGTTTTGACATTCTTTGTCTCCATCAGCAGAGTCGGGTTTGCTTAAGCCGATACCGGTGAGCTGCCCCCGATGTTTGAAGGCAAGGGGCCTTCATTATTGAATCGTGTGGATGTTTCTCCCGGTCTTTTCGAGTATTTCCCTCCACGTTCAGAAACATGCGTTTGTAGTATTTGGCAGCTATAAATTTCCACATGATAAGCCACTTCGTCGAGGTATCGTTTGTGGCCAGGTGGCTTATGCCTGGTAAAAAAAAATAGTTTTGATTTTATTTCAATTGATAGCCATTGGTAGCGATACTGTTATCAGGCTGACCAATGTGCGATATCATTCTTCCGAGGATGAGAATGTTGTGTCTTCTGCGCGCGCGTTCAAGCTCATGCAGCCTGCCCTGCAATGCAATACGTGGGTCAGAAGTGAAGAAAAAACAATTTTCCTGCATGACAAAGGACGGGGTAGGCTTCATGAGTGCTAAATAAATTATAGAGTCCTTAGCACGAATAGCAAAACAATGAGATTGGAATTCAGGAGGGGAGGCTCAAGATAGATATGTAATTACTTGGCATGGCGCTGCAGGGTGTAAAGGATGAATGTATGCACACGGGGACGCAGGCGCGTGCACACAAAGCCAAAGAGCCCCCGTATAGCCCTGCAGAGACTTTGGGGCAAGTGCTGTTAGCGGCACGATACACGAGGGAGGGGGTGTTTGGTCATTACCGCTCCTTTGCAAGCCCTCCTAGCGATGTTCACACATCGCACCAGATGCCCATTTGAGGCTGAGTCGACCTAGGGGAGGACCCAGGACCGGTTCAGATAATCGTCACTGACTGGTGTTGGTGGCCGTGAGTGGGAATCGAACTCGTGTAGGCGGGTTCCTAGGGCAGCACACGCTGACCGCTGCACTACCGCTCCCCACAAAGATAAAAGACAAAGATTCCCCGTATAGCCTTAACAGACGGTATGCTGTTAGCGAGCACCTATAAAGGCCGGCACTGCACACGAGGGGGTGGGTGGCCAGCACCACGTCCGGCTGCCTTTGTCTCCCTAGTGGCGATGTTTACACACCGCACCCGGTACTCATTTGAGGCTGAGTCTACCTAGGGGAGGCCCAGGACCGGTTCAGATAATTATCATCACTGGTGTTGGCCGTGAGCCAGAATCTAACCCGGATCGCCGGGTTCGTGGCGCAGCGCGCTATCCGCTGCACTACCGCTCCCCACACACGCGCACACACACACTTGTCCAAGTTGATTGCTGCACGATGCACAAACCCTGCGTCCACAGCGCAGCGCCCGGCAGGTAGGGGTCGCCTGCCACCGTGTCCACTGGAGAACCAACCACGGCGATGGAATTTCTCAGTCCGCACAGAGTCTAGAGCAGGGGGCTGCAGCCTGCCGCTCCAGAGCGGCATGCGGCTCTTTCAAGGACCGCTCCGTGGCTCCCGACACTAGCTTTGCCAAGTAAAAAAGACAAACAACCCTCCTCATTATTTTCGATAAATGGGTGAAACGTCTAAAAGGCCAACAATGATTCGCATACGCGGCATTACAAATCGGTGTGTACGTGCGTCGTTCGTTAAACAGTGAATACAAAAAAGATATGGTTTGACGTTATTCATCAAGAACCGCATTTTATTCCCATGAATTGCGGCTCTCGAAATATTTCGTTTTTTTTTTTACCGAATTCGAAGAAAATGGCTCTTCTTGTTGCCCTCGTTGCTGACCCCTGGTCGATATGAACAGTGTGCAAGTGGACAGTAAGATAGTCCTAGATTTGAAGAACTGATTCTTCGGCCGTTGCCGATCATTGCTACAACTCAGTGGGCTCTCATGAAATTATCTTTTCCGAGACCAAGGTTCTCTGCAAACCTCCTGGCTACCATCAAAGGTTTGTATACGAAGCCATACAAATATACAAACACAGACATAATTTCAACCGTGATGATGGTTACAAACTGAGTAATCATTGGAAAGATGTGATTAACCATGCAAAAAAGATTTAACTACACTTATTTGGACCATCTTATTTGACAGAAAACTATTACAGGTTACTGATAGACAGCCAGTTTTGTTTTACCATGTTTAGCTTTCTACCAGGTTAAGCTTTTTTTTCACACTTTTGTTATGCAGGCCAGGCGTAGTCACAAACCGAACCTCTCCATAATAAAGGCTCAGTCTTTTGTTATGCAGTCTATTCATAGTCTCAAACCGCACCTTACCATAATAATAAAGAGTGGGCCATCCCTGCCCCCCCTCAAACATTATATATACGGAGTGGTATCTCCTGTAATCTCTCATTTATTTCATACAGCTGTCGGGCTGTGACGGTTCCACCTGAAGACGGAAGCTTGTGTTGCTTCCGAAACATCGTGATTTTAATTTTATTTTACTTTTATTAAGTTTAATGTTTTACCTACGTGACTTTACCGAAAAAACCTAAGAATAAAAAATAGTAAGAAAGTCCAATGCAACACCGGTACCAGGTCACGGTACAAACCAATTCCTGTAAACCAAACACAGAAAGGCTTTCCGGGTCAAACCTGGACAGGTTTAGACCTGACCGGCGCGGTGTCTGTGGTGCATCCAGCATTGCAATTCTCTCTGCGCAAGCTGCATTCACTCGCGCTGGACTAATAGTGGCAACGTCGTCCACGCTTTAAGATTATTCATTCTTTCCACATGTACGTACTATGCGTGGTGAACTTTTTTCGCACCGTAGCAGCCGACCGCGCCAATCGGAGGTGCGGATACGGCACCACGGCACGCCAGCACAAACTCGTCCACGTATTCCAGCCAAAGCACGCTGTGGATACGCATCCCGACACACAGACCACGTAGCCTCATCTCGATTAACCTTCACGCAGCCGCTTTGTTCATTCTCTATCAGGGCAGCTGGCCCCTTTGTAGATGTCTTAAATAATCCCGACGTGATTTCTGTTCAGGGCTGTGCAGGTGAAGGTCTTCCACTGTTTAAAATATATATAAACATAACGCAATACACCCTTTCATGAGCAGCGCAGCTCGGGCACAGCGACACTTCGCACTCAATTCGTCGCTACGGTGCCAACGTCACGCATGCACTGGGCAGTGACGGCTCGCCGTCAACAATCAACCGATCCTTGTTGAATGCGGCGAGGTGGCTGATCGCTGCCCTCGCAATGGCAGGAGATGCGGATTCAACTCCTGGTTCGGGGGAGATTGCCTCGGCCCATCATCTCTCCGGGGGTCGATATGATGAGTCAACAGTTGGTTGTCCTCCTGGGTATATTGCCCCTGCCATAGGAATGTGGAATTTCCGCCACCGGCTCAGGGCAGTTAAACGGGAGATGAGTACCGCCCCAATGCTCGTATGGGCAGGACATCACTTTGAAATGTCACTCAGGTATCACAGAACGCTGGATATTAGACTACATAGTAGCCAATCAACAAAGTAAACACACTGGATTTTATGAAGGTTATGTTTTATTTACCTTACCATTGACCACACGCATATCGTGACTCAGCTTGTAAAGAAGACAATTTACTGTCACGTCAAATACCATAACGTCGGGCCATTTGAACGCTGCAAAGCGTTTGATTTTGTAGGAAACTGCTGCAGTCATCCAAGTTCTCCCAAACTAAAGCCTGCATTGAAATATATATAAATACAGTATGTACAAATGAACACACAATTGAAAGAGGTGTGCCAGCTTTACTGATATTTCGTTAAGAAAGAACAAAACGCATCTCAGAAAAGGAGTCAATGAGACATTGTCTAACCCGAACCCTGATACGGACATTTGGTCGTCGATACGAAGGCACAGATTTAAATTGAGAGAATATTAACCATTTATTCTAGATTTGAAGTTTTCGTGACTGCAAGGGTCCATACTCTTTGGTTTTTTCGGTAAAGTCACGTAGGTGAAAAAGAGAAAATAAATTAAATCTCGACGTTTCGGAAGCAACTCAAGCAACTGTCAGCAGGTGTTGACTGCTCCAGCAAAATTACTGAGGCAGTCACAACAGCTGATCACGGTTGCTTGTGTTGCTTCCGAAACGTCGTGATTTAATTTATTCTCTTTTTCACCTACGTGACTTTACCGAAAAAAACAGAATATTAACCATCTCAGGTGTGCGCTGATGACGATCTCAATATTATTACAACCAATGAAACATTTACCGCATGACAAACATTTGGAATAATGTAACCAAGTAAAGTGGAAAGCTGGGCTAAACATAACTGTGAGTAGACGAGAGATTGCCCACAACAAGTTTGCTGTCCAAATAATTGAAAAACACGAGCGAGAATATACCGTATTGTTATCTGAAGCAATTATTGAAAGTGGACCGAGATTGAAATAATGATGTGAACAAGAGCCGGCGGATTGGAGTGCTTTTGGAATATTAAATTTGATAATGAAGAGAAACGGACCAAAGTCCCCGTTGCCTGCTCACGAGACGTGCATGGGAGGCATTGACTCCGACACAGAAAACATGGAGTAGAAGCTGACGAGTGCTAAAATGAGCGCGGGGAAATATGCACGCTGGGAATTGACACTGAGGGACAGAAGGACAAGCACGTGGCTTGGAAAGCCAGGCGCAAATTAGAGGAAATTGGACTCTTAAGATGTGTAAGTAGGCTTGGGCGTGATGCATCGTTGCATGATACGATGGCCAGTGGATTGAGCTCGGTGATGGAACGCATGTACGTTACCGCTAAATGGAACTCGATTTTATCAACCGGGAGAGGATTATGGCCTGAGTTGACACCAATATGGATTTGAACCCGTGACTTTCAATTACGATGTATTGCTCTGGTACAGGATCCGCCTCCCGCATATCCTTTAACAGACCATTGTGACTGACCTCCGATGAAGGGGGGTGGGTGGCCAACGCCACACTCGTAGATTCTTTTTTCTCTGGGTCCTCTGGTTTTTCCCTCCACGTTCAAAAACATGCGTTTAGATTATTTAGATTATTTTGCCGCTTTAAATGTCCTATCGATGATGAGCCACTTCGTTGAGCTATCATTCGTGGCTTCTGAAAAAGAGCTACATAGCTCAGTGGGCCATGCCTGGTAAAATAAAACAAATAGTTGATTTGATTCCTCCGGTATAAGTATCATAATCTGATTCTCATTCTGATCATTTAGTGGACAATTCTTCTTCTGGAAAGACTCCTCGTGAATCGTGCTTCTTTAGGTCCGCTGTGCGGTGCGCACGAGGGCGGCTGCATGGGAACATTCACCCCAAGGGAACTCCACGTGCACTGCTCGCAGAGTCCAAAGCAAACAGTTTACAATTAACAAAAATTGTAAATGCTGTGGATTCACTCTTCAACATACCGGTGGGCTAAAGTATTGAACTATTTGTCTTTTGTCAACGTGACACATTTTTTACTGTTTGGCCGGGTCGGGTGGTGGAGGGTTACGACAATTTATAAATAACGCGATCTAACCCAAAAACCTTTATTATGAGTTTACAATTACCCAGCTCCGATTTGCAAAGTGCGTACTCAAACAATATCGGTTGTACGCGTGCACGTTGAACGTCTTTCTCGCCGTACGTAGCCAACCGTGCTAATCGGAGGTGGAATGGCAGCCGAAGACGGGAATGAGCTTGAGACGACAACCACATTGTTAGACGGAGCGTTGGAGATCAACTCGTGGCTGGGAATCAAACTCAACTCGTCAGGTGCATCGCGCAGATGAGCAAACGTTGAATTTGGACGAAACATGCAAGGAGCCACAACTCTTTTTCACAAGCGCGTGAAGTTTGTTCAAAATCAGCAACGACCCCCTAACCATAGTCAATACGCGCAGCAATTCCAGTCTTGATTTGTCGTTAGGGTCAATGACCCAGCATATTGCATATTGACAAGGGCACCAGATGAATGCCCTGTGTGTCTACACACACGTGTGTGTGTTCTTAACACTGAGACCTTGCGCACTGGCCACTGCTGTGGTCTCCGCATTATGCTTATTTTTTATATGAAGGCAGATTCATTGTTTTCTTTTATCAAGAGACTGAACAGCCTAGTTAGTGGTTTGCGCGCTTACAACCGAGCCAGTCTGTGCCTGGCCCACTGATGTTAAATTGTCCCGCGGTATTGTTCGTAAATACATAAGCCAGTGTGTGCAGGGGTCATAGTCAAGGCAACTAAACATTTGAAAAGTAGCCACCACCTTTGTGTCCAAGTTAGCTCTTCCACTGCACGTCATCATGACATCAGTGCACATCACTCTGGCAGCCCAGCCAATTATATTTAATAATAGCAATAATGATGTCAACTTGTAACCCACCGCCTGGCAGCTATTGGCTCGCTCCCGTAAAGAGAGAGCGAGCGACTCGGAGGCACGAGGAACCACAGACACGCGGGAAGACAGCCACGCGGTGAGCCGGCGCCCACAATTGCCTAAGCTCTGCAGTCCTCTACGCGTTAAGGTGTCATCTAAACAATGAATGAGTGTTTACATGTGGGAGGAAACTGGAGCACCCGGAGAAAACTCGCGCGTGCGATGGGGGAAACACTCTATCCCCGTACGGACGATAAAGGTGGAGTCCACATCTTTTTGTCCGTGCCGCCTTCTCAGGGCCGTGTTACCCAATAGGCCACAGTCGCCACCGCGTCTAGGGCCTACGACAACGAAAGGGCCCACGAAAAATGTTGACCGTGTTTTTTGTTTTGTTTATATGATTTTTAAAAATGTAACCAAGATATCTTCTCGAATAAATATATGTATATAGAGAGCAAGGATTAGGCACAGTGTATATACAAAGGGGCAGGGTCATGTAAATGAAAATATCTTTTTTCACAAGGTTAGAGAAATTAACATCAGAGATGAACTGTTCGATACTTTCTCATAGCAAAATTAGCAACAACATCTTCAAATGGTGTTTGTCGCACAAGCGGAGTGACAGCGGCGGTAGTAACATCGGGCAGCAGCAGCAGCACCACCAACTGCAGAGAGTGTTCACTGAAGGCCTACGAAACGCAAGTGCCTAAGGGCCTACAGGAAGCTTAATCCGGTCCTGCACCTTCTCCTGGCGAGCCAGGGTACGGCACCTCCTCGACTTCTCACGGGAAGGGAGTTTCCCAACATTCGTGCGTCGATCCACCACCCCTGCACTGCCTCCACTGTGCTGGATTACAGGCCACGCGCGCACATTAGACGATGCTGCTTCACGTGCTTAGCACTAAGTGTAGGGGGGCTATTCAGCTGCACACTCGGAAGTGCAATTTAAAAAAGACGCGAACACACGTGACACATCCAAAGATGCGAGATAATACTAGCCATGATTGCCCATTGATGTAATAGGCAGCAATTACGGCTCGATGTAAAGTCTTAAAAATGCAATCTGCAGTTCGAGAGAATGCAAGGATTCGGATGGCTCGCTGTTTAACAAGATCGGTACGTTGCCGATAAACCGTGCCGTGACACTGTCCACGTTCTGTCGTGCTGCCCCGTTTGGTGGCATCTCCGCTAAATGCCAATTTAACTTGGGAGCAGCGTCTGGATGCTCTGATCCCACGCATGCATGTTCGTTGAACTTCTTTCGCACGGTGGTGCTGGGGTGCAGGCCATGTGCAGTGTAGCCACCATCGCCCAGCCAATAACGATGGTCTCAGATTCATAATTTGGTTTATTTTGGGTCATGAGAGCCTACATCTTAAAATGACTGGTCGACATCATGGGACCTCCTTTGCCAGTGCCAAAATATGAGATTAGGTTTTCCCCTTTTTTCTAGCAACAAAACAAGTGTTAAGATGTTTAAACACCAAACTGAAACCTTTTACAAGGAATCATGTCTGCATTAACCACGATACTTGTGGTCAGAATGCGAACAAAAAGCGTAATCTGATAACATATGCAATATATGCATTGTCTTTGAAACTGATTGGTCCATGGCTCGCAAGGCGAGCTACGGCCATCAACGAGCTACGCTTTAGAAACCATTGCCACCACCTTGGGTGGCTGCTCGCATTTGAAACCAAGAGTGAAAGTCAGCCACGACGGAATACGCGCATCTGCTGCTGCTGCTGCAGAACACTACAACTAATTGTGCTTCAGAAGCTGCTAGGTAATTGGGGTCGTATTAGTGACAAGACATGCAATTAAAGGAGACGCAAAGAAACAACATTCGTATGCTATTTAATTAAAGGTCGTATGTGTATGTTTCTGTAAATTGAAACGACAACTAGCATTTCGGGTTTAAAGGTCCTGGTCGGAAGACTTCTTGCATAACGGATTCCAAATAGCCCTCGATGTGCGCGGTCTCAGGAGACCAACGTGCATGCATCTCACGGGTGGCTGATCGCAAAACTGAAAACGTGTTTTTGTTGTTGTGGATCTCAGAACAAATCCGAGAAAACACTCACATCATGAGCAGACAACAATTCTCGTTGCAGCTGACGACAAGCAAAAATGCCCGACTGAACATTCGTACATTTGAAAGCGTAAAAAACGCGACCAATAGATGGGCGCGAGTAGTTGATGTCTACAGCAGGGACGTGCGGTCAGGGGAGGCAGGGGAGGCACAGCCTCACCTGTCATACTCCAATGAAAATAGCTGTTACGAAAAGTAAAAAAATAATCAAATCAAATAAATATTAAGATTTTTCCACTGATCTGTGTTATGAATGTCATTTCTGTACGATTCCAATCGTTTTTATAGTCAAAATCGCCAAATTTGCGGAGCTCCGCTGTATATACAGGAAGAGACGAGAGGTGAGGCAGCGACGAGCTCAGCCTCCCCTCTGATTGCGCAACCCCTCAGTAATTGGATGGAGTGCGGGCAATTAGCGCGTGCCTGTTACTATCTCAGTATGTCACCAATGTAATGTTTGTAGACCCCTTCATTTCATGTCCTAGCCTTACATACTCCAGTTAACTTATTTTACGTATGTGTATAAAAATATATTTAGGCTGGCTGGTCTCGTCATGAAACTGCAATGAAAAAGCACCAGGAGAGGCAGCTATCACATCTGCCTCCCTGAGGGGGACGTGTCTAACACGCCCCCCTCCGTGATGTCACGCCCCCCTCAGTGTGACTCTGGCTCTGACACGAGCCAGTGCCTCCCCAGCCATTGACCTCACTGCACGTCACTGGTCTACAGGATATCACTGTACAGGGTTCAATCCATTGGGGTAATTGTTGGTCGAAGCTTTCTGATGGATCGGGGAACCCAGTGAGATCCACCGCAATGAGATGACAGCGCTCGGAGTTTCGGGTCACCAATCACTCCGTCTCTTGGCCGAGTGGCTCACCGCTTTGAGAATGGAGGTCACACGACTCCACCAGAGGACCCATTGGGCAGCGCAGTGGAAAATCGCTCGGCTGCGACTTGCACATTATTGGACAGTCTGAGATACATACAGCCTGAGCAGGGATACGTTTTCCAAATGTAACACTGTCAGATCTGCATGGAACATTTATGATTCATGTGTATTATAATTTTTAATCATTCGCCATGATGTTCGCGTGTCACCTTGTCTTCTTGCTAAACAGTCGCGATGTCACGCAACGCCACGTGAACGCCGCTCTGAGAGGTAAAAACGCGTAGGTCTACGTCATATTGGCAACGTCACTTTCGGTTTTCGAATGAAATCTGAAACAAACAAAAAATTCGGATCATTTGATATTCCACATCTTCGGCTTGATTTTCTGACTTTTCGAGATGAATGCAAACATCGGAAGCACGTGACCACATAGACCACAGACTTTTGGTTTTGTTTTGGGGTTTTCCTTTTTGATCGCTCGAGGCCACATTTAGCTCCCTCAAAACTGACTCATTCCCAATTTTTGGCAAGGGGAAAGCCCCTTGATTTTTACTGTTTTTGTGTTTGTTTCACTTGCTCGCCCAAAGGGAACCCCCGGCTATTGCATAATTAACTTAAAAACCGCAGATCGCTGCTTTCTGTTCACTTAGAACTCGCGTCGAGCTAAGTAAACATCTTTAAACAAACAAAATAAATCTCCTCCGGTTCCCAGCGGGTCCACTTGTAAGGGAAACCATCTCCCTCACGTAACCCGGGGCGCGGTGGGGTGGATGGAGCTGTCCCTCCGGCTCCCATTAAGAGAATAACGCGACGCGAAATCCTAGCTCGCACTCCCCCTCCACCCCGCTTCTCCCGTCCTCAGCATGTACGGAGGGGCCACTCCCGTAACGCCGCTACAACGCAAACCTTTTGGTGTTGCCCCCCCTACATCTACATCAGCGGTCGGGAACCTATGGCTCGCGAGCCATATATGGCTCTTCCGGTGACGGCATATGGCTCCCAGACAATTTTGAGTTGAAAAGAATAAAATAAAAAAATCAGTTTAGAACTGATTTTAAAATACTTGTGATATTGCTTAATAATACTGTGTCATTTTAAAGTAAACAGAAAATCTTTTGAAGATAAATTTCACGAGTCACGGGGCCTCAACGCCTGCACGAAGCTCAACCTCACCACGTACGAACCAGACTACAAGGCCCTCAGCAAAACCATGCAGCACCAGAAGTCGCATTAAAAGTAAGACATATTTAATTTATTATACGTTAAAAATACTATAAGGCTCTCAATGCAATATATTTAGAAATACTTGGCTTTTATGGCTCTCCCAGTCAAAAAGGTTCCCGACCCCTGATCTACATGGTGGGAGGGGGGGGGGGGACAAAAATAGCTCTGCCTAGGAGCAGGGAAAGCCAGCAACCCCCCCCCACCTCGCTCCGCCCCCCTTGGCGAGATTGAGAACTCATTTCTTGAAGATGTCGATGTTGTAGGTTTGCTCTCCAACACACCGGGTTTGCTGAACTAGTAACGAATTGGCAAGCTTTGTGACACACCTTATTTATTAGCCGTGTCAGGTGGTGGCGGGTTTAACGACACATTTCTTTATTTACGCGATCTAACCCAAAAAAAAACTCTATTTTGGACGACACATTTATACGTATGCAATCTAACCCAAACACTTCTATTATGGATAACTTGTTTAGAACTGAATTATTTTTGTGTTTAGTTTGTTGCCCTTCCCACCCGCACCTCCGAAAACTTCAAATCATAGCGAAGGTTTCTAAATATTTCTAAAAACAAAACTTACACTTTGTTGGACGTTGGCAGTGGTTGTCATATGGATAGACGAGCCCTCATCATAGAAGTATGGAATTTCCACTCGTAGCCTCGAACAGATTTTTGTGTTTAGTTTACTTTCCTTCCCCCGCACCTCTGTTTAGCACGGTTGGCTGTGTACGGTGCGAAAGAAGTTCAATGTACATACAGCCGGCGTCACCCAAAAGCCAAGAGGAGACTCCGACTTAGTGTGCAATGTTTAAGAAGACAGAATAGCAAATGGGACTTGCGGTTTTTAAATGTTTATATATTGTTTTCCTGAAGCAAAGAATCAGGAAAGATTTCTGCGCCGTCGATCGCGACACAAACTGTCAATAAGATTCTGGAAAAGACTCGTGAATGGAAAATAAAAAATTATCTATGCCTAGCCACTTTTGTTATACTGTGAAGAGGCATTTGACGCGGTGTGAACTGATGTGGCTCTGCCAAAGCTCTCACAATCCGAAGCCTAAATATAAACAAATATACGTACACATTTCGAAATACTGTATTATAAAAAGTGGAGCTATATTACTAAATTAAAGAGCGGGTCGACAAGGAGACATATTTGCCCGGAATTCACAGCAACATAAAAAAAACTAATTCCAAAAATGGTATCAGAATTAAAGGCAAGAACATTATTGCATAAAATATTGACCATCTCAACCACCATTGAAAATGAACTACAGAAAATATTCCGTTTAACACGTAGGCTTTCGCGACCAATATCATCCATAAAAGAGGTTTTTTTTGGGTTAGATCGCGTAACTATATAATTGTGTCGTTAAACCCGCCAGCACCCGTTGACTAATTAACACCCCCCCCCCCCCCCCACTTTGCACAAGAGCACAGAAGCGTGGTCACCATATATACGCCTCTATATAAGGAACGAAACAGGTGGACTTCTCTACATATCTGGCTGTCGCCTGATGAAGCTAGTTGTAATTACTGGCGAAACGTCATACTCAGATTGTAAATGTTGTGGCTTGGCTCTCCAATACACCCGTGTGCTGTACGAGTGACGAATTGGCCACGTTCTGTTTACGTGACACGCCTTACTAGTTGGCCGTGTCGGGTGGTGGCGGGTTTCACAGCACACTTTTAAAATTTACGCGATCCAACCCAAAAAAGACCTCTATTATGGAGCTCGGGCTTGTCATCCGTGGAATATTTGTACCCCCCCCCCCACTATCCGGTCACTAGTGCGTTGTACTGACCTCTTGTTCAATAAAAACAATAAAGAATAAAGCGACAGGAAACATTACAAGGTATGGCAGCCGCAAGCGACCTCAATGCAGCGAACGTGTAATGCTTGCGTCTAAACCGCGACTTTAGTTCTGCTCGTTAACACAGCTGCGTGGTCATTCCATACAGATTGGGACACGGGCCAGTATATGCAGCCTCAGTTTCTTCCATAAATGTTGCTTTCTGACAATGTCACGTATATGCAAGTATGTATGCATGAGTCATAATCACTATTCTGGCAAATCGCCCGATGATGCTGGATGAAATCACCAGCGAAACGTCATACTACTCAAATTTTAAATGCTGTGGATTGGCTCCCCAACACACCGGTGGGCTGAAGTAGTAACTAATTGGCGTTTTGTTTACGTGACAAATCCCTTACTAATTGGCTGTGTCGGGTGGTGGAGGGTCACGACACATTTATACTTACACGATCTAACTCAAAACCCCTTTAATATGAATAATAATGGTCGCGAAAGCCTGCTATGTGTCATACTCTGTGTAGGAGTGTTGCTTCTATTGAACCACTGCTGCTGCTAAGGTGCGCTCCCAGAAGGACGTATTCCTTACTTGAATTGATTGTCAATAGTCGTAACAATGGTATCGGGCTGTACGTATGGACCGTATGCTGAACTTTTCCACTCCGCATGCAGCCCCCCGTGCTGATCACTCGGCTTGACGACAGAATGTCCTCAAAGCTGAAAACGCGTTTCTGTCCCTTCGGTGTGTTACCGCTGCGTGCCAAATTGATAACAGGGCAGAGCCATGAATGCAGGGAGCAATGTTAACAATTGCTGCTGCTGTTGCTGTTGCCTATATGGAGGCGTAACGGGGCTGTCTACAGAGTAGGAAGCGCTGCTACTGTCACGAGGAGCCGCACATTCTGCTTGCAAGCTTGTTCTTGCTGGCTCAGCAGTTCCACTGCTGGATTATGTTTTCCGCCCGAGGACGACCGCTTGTGTTGCGATCGAAACGTCCTGATGCATTAACATTTCGATACTTTGCTAGGTTATTTAATTTTAGTGTGTTTCTTTCTCCCTAGAAGCCTGCGTACTTCTCTACGCGTCTCCTCGTACTCATTGACATGTACATTTTTTCTCTAACCCCTCCCTCTCGCTGCCTCCGCCCCCCTCTGTCTATTTAAGGCCACCCCACAGAGACGATCACCCCTCTCTGTACCTGGGTTGCTCTCTCTGTGTATCTTGGTGATATCTGTCTGCTTACATGTCTGTCTATAGTTTTCTGGTTAGATTTTATGTCGCTATTTCATTATACCTGATGATGATTGCTTGTGTTGCAATCGAAACGTCGTATGCTATTATTTAATTTATTATTTTATCTTTATACGTGACTTTACCGAAAGAACCAAAGAATAATTCCTGCAGTCACGAAAGCTCCAAAATTAAGATTGTATTATTTTTCATTTTATTTTTATACCTACAGTACGTGACTTTACTGAAAGAACCAAAGAGTATGTGTTTCTAAATAATTAATGTTTTTTTATTATTACTATTATCCCTACTATTCTTGAACTCAAAGAACAGGATCCACAGAGAAGTGGGGGGGGGGGTACATTCCGCGTGTGCATCACATCCTTGGTCCAGCCACAACCTCTGAGCGGGGGTCGATTTAAGTTCGCCGGGTTCACTGACCCCACAACGGGTGGGGGTTAACGGTCGGGAGTAAGTGGCCTAACCAGGGATGGGGGGGGGGCAGAAAGGGGAAGAAGGGGTTGGGGTAATATAACCGAACAAAACTTTGTAACACAGATAAATTAAACACAAACACGATGTCCGGGTCGGCCTTTCACATGTCCTTTCCTTTTCCCCTCCGGGAGCAACAGCGACAGTCAGATTTTTTTTTTGCTCCGGTGGGTTCGGCATCTGAGATCCGTCCCGGCCCCGCTCCCCCAGGCCCCCATCATCCGGCCCATTCGTACCCGGTGCTTGGCAAAACACGGGGAGGACCATCTCGACTCCGATTCCAGTCCCTTCGCGTTTTAGCTCACGGCTGAGGTTGTTTCTGTCCCTGCCAAGGCGAAAAGAAAGATCCGTGACAGAGAGTATATATTAATTAATGCATAGATTAACCATATTTATTTTAAAATCATGCGTTTATAATATTGTTAGTATCCTCATGTATTAATATCCATTGTTTAAACATTTTAAAGTATGCTTTTTGAGTGAAAAATGGGTAACTGTCGATGCTATCGGAACGAATTAAGCCTTTAACGTGCATTTCCTATACTCGCTTCTTAACGACCGGTTTCGTGGAACCATTTGCCGAGGTCAAGAGGCGCTGGTGCACATCAAGAGGCCGACACAGAGCCCCATCGCAAGCATTCGCCCCCGCCATTTTTGTTTTTTCCGAAGGCAAAGGCGCCTGACTTCGCACGTTGCACATTAGTATTATTATTGAATTATCATCAGAACATTCATAACCATAATCACACAGCAGACTGCCCATCTATCTTGTGTGATGACACCCACGTTACCACCGTCGCCGTCAAACATTCGCAATGGAAGTCTCCCGGATTGATTTCGCAACACGCCGCTGGCACAGGTGCATGCTCACTCGTCAAGAGTCTTTAATCATCTTTAACAAGCCTTGGAGCTGAACAGAGACCTTTTTGATCAACGTTTTTTGTGTGCGTGTGCCATTTTGTTTTGGATGAAGGGGCCCATTGAGTTATTCAGATTTGTTTCATTTGCCAAGCCGATCAATAACCTAGAATGGGTGGAGTGCTGAATGCTTTGGGAGAGGATGAAAGGAGCAATCGGATGGATCTCAAGATTTCTCAAAGGGCCTAATTTTTTTGAGAATGTATCATTACGTGTGTGCAGCAGAGAGATAAATTAGGACACTGCGCTTTAGCCAGGTCTTCTCTATCCCAAGGGTCCAGTGTGTCTACGATGTGCGATCCGGTAGAATGCTTTCCAACGTTAAATACCCCATTAACATCGCCATTAACACTGCCTAATAATACATACAGTATATATATGTTTTTAAACATGTAATGTGTAGGATGGTAATGTTGTTTGGGTGCAAATAAAAAGATGATCGATTCGTATCAGAGTGCACCAGCCACGGCACCACCTCCTCACACGCACAAATATAAAGATCCCCCGTATAGCCTGAAC
Source organism: Lethenteron reissneri (assembly GCF_015708825.2). NCBI lineage: Eukaryota > Metazoa > Chordata > Hyperoartia > Petromyzontiformes > Petromyzontidae > Lethenteron > Lethenteron reissneri. The sequence goes on from NC_083821.1 coordinate 10,484,234, forward strand.
AGACTGTTGGGGCAAGTGCTGTTAGCGACCACCTATGAAGACCAGCACGGCACACAAACAGGTGGTGGCCAGCACCATATCCGGCTGTCATTGTCCCCCAAGTGGCGATGTTTATACACTACACCAGGTACTCATTTGAGGCTGAGTAGACCTAGCCAAGGCCGAGGATTGGTTTCCATAATCGTCACTGGTGTTGTTAGCCGTGAACGGGAATCGAACTCGGGTCGCTGGCTTCACAGCGCAGGGCGTCAACCACTACGCTACCGCTCAATTCAAACTCAGAGACTTTAATGGCAGAAATTGTTCCAGGGAAAGTTCTGTTAGCCATCCCCTGGCTTTGTCTCGAGTGCTCGTGCGAACCGCCCCCAGGTGAAACAATTTAAGCCGAGCTGACCCAGGGCACGCTCAAACCAGGTTCAAACGTTCATTGCTGTGGGGGAAGGGCACGGCTGGTAATTGTTTAATCCCAGGTCACCTGGATCATAGTGCAGTGAGCTGACTGCTGTAGCCACCAATCCCTATCATCTTCTTTTCATAGGGCAAGGTCAAATGAGCAACATACGCCCAAGCAAAATACTCACGCACACACATCATACATACATCCACACACACATCATACATACATACATACATCCATGCACACACATCATACATACATACATACATCCATACACACACATCATACATACATCCACACACACATCATACATACATACATCCATGCACACACATCATACATACATACATCCATACACACACACATCATACATACATCCATGCACACATACACACATCATACATACATCCATGCACACACACATACATCCACATACATACACACACATCATACATACATCCACACACACACATCATACATACATCTATGCGCACACACACATCATACATCATACATACATCCATGCACACACACATCAGAGGTCAGACAAATTTAGCCAATTTACTTTTTGACAACAGCTGTTCCTGGGCATCTACTAAGGCAGGCATGAAACATGACAAGAACATGAAAGGGTGGTGTGCTATGATGCTCCTATCCAACCACATTTGCCTTCCTAGACAAGTCAGCAATGATTGCACAGAGATATCTGTTTTTCAATTAGTTCAACATCGTCCAGGAAATTGGGCTAAATTAATAAAACGTATATTGGCTTCATTAGACCTCCTTTGCCAGTACCAAAATATAATAATAGGGTTTTTCCCCTTTTTTCTGGCAACAAATTGAAAAGTCAAAGTGACTTCCTGCTCAGGTGAATGTTTGGCATTGTTCGTGTCTAAAAACAAAAATCTGTTTTATTTCGTTATCTTGTATATTTCATCTGAAAAATCCATTGAAATGCAACATTTCATTTTAAAGGGTGTTTAGGATTGCCAACACCTAAGCCGGCAGTGTACATTTGCAACCTGTTAATTATAGGAAGGTGAGTGTCTATACTTAGCACTGCTGTGTTTCACAAACTAATACTCGTATTTTTGTTATTGGTATGTGCCTTAGAGACGATGTTCTAAGTCAGCAGCAGGCCAGGATTTAGATTTCACAACCTCGAAATTAATTGTGAGTCACCCCCGGACCGGGGCACAACACCGGCTGCAGTGAATAACAACTGGCGACTACAAAAACTAAACAACAACAACAACAGTGAAAACAACAACAACAACAGCACATTTAACGTACAGCCATGGGTATGAATCATCTCCCCGGCACGAAGTTTTCCTGGTCCAGTTCAAGGTTCGGTGGCGAACAACGCTCGGCGACTGGTTTACCGAGGGGGAGAGAAAAACATTACTCGCTAGCACTATCGATTGGGTCAGCGATCTCGACTACGGTCACAAATAGCTCAATTTGATACAGCGCTCCCTGCAACGCTATGGCCACAACCGCCTTGAAGGGCGAATGAAAAATGCGGTGCGGCCGAGAGCGCAAAAAAAAGAGAATGACAGCAAAAAATAACAAACGAAATAAATTACATTTACCCAGGCCGCGCGCTGTAAAACGACTACAAGTGCACTGCTATTGAACTTCGCGTTTTGGCTCGATTGTTTTTTTGGCGCCTCGATCAATACCGGATGGCGAATAATGTTTGCAAGTAGACAAATAGTTGCGCGCGTTTGGTGTTCATGCAAGTCCCATTAAGGATACACGTGTGGCTTCGGGTGCAATTATGTGGAGCAGGGTTTATGCTTAAAGCCGTTTAAATCAACTTATATTCAAGATCGAAACAGGAGGATTTCTCTACAATCCTGGCTGTCGCCTGATGAGGCTGGTTGCAATTACCGGTGAAACATCGTACTCGAATTGTAAAATGGTGTGGGTTTGCTCTACAATACACCGGTGTGCTGAACTAGGAACTAATTAGCATGTGTTGTTTACGTGACAAACCTTACTAATTGGCTGTGTCGGTGGTAGCGTGTTTAAAGATACCTCTATTATGGACAAGTTCAGCAGCTTTGACCAATCAACTTTATTCTCTTTTAATGTCGAGAAAAAAAATCCCTATTCTTTACATATTGACATTATTTTTCAATTATTTGGTTGTAATGTCAAAAAATTAAGAGGGAGTTGCGGTGGCACAGCAAGCAACGCGACGTCCGAACGCATCTCCCAACGGCGCGCAGGAGGTCGCATCGCGGAGCGGTCTTCTGGCCTTTCATTCCGACCACAGCAGCGCACCATAGTCAACATTTTCTTTTACTCTTCGGAATTTAGAATACGCCGAATTGAATGAACAAACTACATTTCACACCGCTGCGCATTTTGTTTGCGCAGGTAACTGGTGCTCAGAGCGCTAACTAGCGGACGACCGAGTTTTCGATCCGAACTCGGGTTTCGTGCGACGCATCGCCATTCAAGGGCATCCCCCGTAAACCCAACCTCGCCTCGTTTGCCGTAGATATGGAGCAGCTCATGCATCGCGTGGCTGCGAGAGACGGCGACGACTTTGCCAAAGGCCGTTATCCCAGCGGTGGAGAGGGCATTGGCAAAATGATGAACCACCTTTTCCACTCCGAAATTGCACTTTGTCCATCACGCCGCCGCTCTTCATCGCGATGTTTGCAACGCTAGTGATGCACAGTGGCACTGAATTGATGAGCGTTCAGTGTGACTGTTTGAAGGCGGAGTCATTTTACAACAGTGAGGAATTGACGCAAGCTATGTTTGTTTTTGTCCACTGTAAACTCATATGCTCATGATGCTATTGTTTCATAACTATCGAGTCTACGTAAAGTTAAATCGATTTCTACTCTTTGGTTCTGTCGGTAAAGTGACGTAGATAGAAAAATAACTAATAGATGAAATCAAGATTAAATCAATTTAAAGTGCCTTGCTATGACATGCATTGATGCGTTCATCCTTTCTTTGGTATCCCGAGCCACGAGTGGACATTCCAGATTCCTAATGACATGCGCCCGTCTCTCCATTCGACGGACACCCATTGTTGACTTCTCGCAAAGTTGTACGTATTTTATCGACTGCTAATTAGTGTCCGTGGCATAGTAAAAAAACTCATTATTACCACTGTAGGTCTGCACTCATTCAAATGAGGAGACACAGCAAAACGACACGAACTTTCTCTCTTTTTTTTACGATCAGTGGAAACAAGAAGATGCTCGGTGGAGTCGGCACTTTGCTTCGTTCATTATTTCGTATTTTTAAAAAAAATAACTTTGCTTTATGTAAACCCCCACCTCTCGCTCACCCTCTCGCTCTCTCTCGTTCCCTCCCTCTCCCTTCTCTCCCCTCTCTCTCCCCTCTCTCTCTTGATGTCCTCTCACCTTGGCCAGCAACATTGACATTGGCATCTAGCTTCTAAACACACCGCTGCTGCTGCTGCTGCGATCATGCGCAAGAATATCATTTTAAAAATACACACAACTTTAAAATGTTGCCAATTAGCAAACTGTGAGCCACCAAGCGATGCCCAAGGATTTCATGGAATTCTTTGGAAATGTTCCAGAAACTCCAAGAGTTAGAAACTAAAAGCGAGCTCTTGAGAATGTTAATTCGGTATTTGTGGGAGACGCAGCCTATGTCAACCTGTGTGGCTGTCCTGTTAATGTATTCTTTCTCGGTATAACTGAACCAGAGCGGATTGGCTGCATAACTCACCCTAAGTGTGAATTGCCAAACATTTAAAATGTGTTTCCTGTACGAAACTCCATAAGCGGACAGAATGTCCAAATAAATTTTGCCTTTCCAATTATTTTGTCTGAAAATAAGAGATTGGACCTAAAGGACAGAGCGCGCTCAAACGCATTTGAGAAACAAACAAACGCCTGCGCCACATCTATACATTTTTCATCGTCGCATGAAACATTTATTTTTCGCGCGAGAGCCAAAAGCGTCCACGCAGGCCTCTCGTTTTCGCCGGGGCCAATTTCGTCCAAACGGCCCGGCCCCCCGTTGTTTATATCCGCGAAAGCCCTCTCTTTTATTCACCCGTTCGCTTATTTATTTAAAACGCCGCTTTTCGAGCACGGACGCACTCACCTGGCCGTGCCAGACGAGGACAACGGGTGGCAGCGGCAGATCGATGGCCGGCAACGCGTTGTGCGGCCGGGGCGGTCGGATTGATGCGGCCGACAGGAGGGGGTCCTCCGTGCGATTCCTGCACACCGCCAAATCCCCCGCGTGTGACGAATGGGGCGCAAACGCGCATCGTAATCGCGCGCCATCGCTCTCGTCATTTAAGAGCATTTAGGCAGATTGAGTGGTGGAATTTGTAAAACGGACAAGCATTGCAATTAGTTCCAAACAACCTTGATTCAATCGCGTACGCGAGGACCCGTAAGACGTTTTAACGATGTGCAGCTACGGTGTCTTGGCCGAGCCCTTCAGATTACAATTTTTGGAGAACCCAGTTTAACGTAATTCTTATAATTCTTATAATTTATTATAATTAATCCTAATAATTGTGATTATTAAAATGTATTATAATTTAACGTAATACTTATCATTATTATAATTATTAGGTTAAATGTAAATATTGTGGGTTTACTCTCCAACACACCGGATGTGCTGACCTGGTAACGAAGTGGCTGTCAGGTGGTGGCGGGTTTAACGACACATTTATTTATTTTTTTATGCAATTTAACCCCCAAAAACATTTATTATGGATAATATCGGTTGCCAAAGTCCTTTCTCCTGCGTCAGTTCTCCTGCTGTGTTCGTCTCACCTGATGATGGTTGCTTGTGTAGCGATCGAAACGTCGTGATCTATTAATTTTCTATCTGCGTGACTTTACCGAAAGATCCGAAGAGTATGAAAGCCTAAGTGTTTAACTGAATTAATATTATTCTAAGTTATTTATCCAGGAAAGCCACACTTTTCTTTTCTTTCAGGAAAGTCCTGCATCGGGGTCTTTAATGTTCACGTGGATTCGGCCAGGCTCCGAGTGTTTACACATCAGGGGTGGCTGAATACTGGATTTGAACCCAAGATTTGAGTCGTTTTTTGACCCAATGATGTTGACATCGGCATTGATTCCCCGATGAGACATGTTTTTTAACAGCTGTTTCAGTTGGCAGAGCTGTGTTACGCGCGGACGAATTGCCATTGCGATGTTCTCCCTTGTAACATTTAATAATTCCAGTGCTCAATTTCGAGACGGAGCAATCCGGAACGATGTTCGGGCAATTATTCTTTGGCACGACGCACCCACCTCACCTTGCTTGTGTTTCTTGTCATCGTGATACTGCAGCTGAATCTATACGGTGCAACAACAATAATAATATACAACACGTAATTACTATGGTTAACAATACTCTACCGTGTTCGCTACTGGTGCTGCCTGAAACCAAAGAATCGCTTTACAAATCCAGTAATGTTCCAGAAATTTTTTTTGTGAGAAACGAAGCTCTACATAGTCCCCACTTAATGACTGGGTGAGTAGATTAAGCAAAATGCCCCGGCATCTACACGCAAAGCAAATGTTGCCAACTCTGTGAAACTGTAAATCACCATGATTAAGCATTATAACAGAACTTCACAGCCACTAAATGTGTAATTGTTAAGTAATCAATATAAATCAATTCTCAACAAGCCCTGTAAAACCAGCAATCATTCGTCATGCTTCGGCATACAGAAAATCCATTCCTGTGTTGTCTGAAGGGAAGGCCACACACTGCTATGATTGACGGATCTGTCCAAACATTTTTATTCCTTCCAGAAAGTAGTTGTTTTTCATTAATCATACGAGTACTGCATAGGTGCTGCGCGTAGGACGCTATGAATGCCATGCCGTGATCGGGTAAGCAACTTGAAAGTCCGAAATAGAAAATGGCAGGAAAAGACACAAAGATGAAGGAGGGCTGTGATGGTGGGTCGTGAGTACAGCATGCTGGAGGAGGGCAGGTGACCGAGATGAGCACTCGATGTACAGTATGTGTGTTGAACTTCTACAGCACCGTACGTAGCCAACCGTGCTCATGGAATGTGTGAGAAAAGGACAAACTAAACACAAAAAGCAGTACAAAAATATGAGATTTCAGTCTAGATTTGAAAGTGCATAGCTCCCAGTGGCTTCTAATAACGGAAGGAAGAGCGTTCCAGACGGTCGCAAAAGCGCATCTGCAAGCGCGCGGTGCGGTGACCGTCTTTGTTCGATGGCCAGCAGCCAAAAGCTGCTGCTGCTGCTGCGAGGATGACCGGAGTTCGCGTGATGGTTGATGCTCCTTGACGAGATTAGCGAGGTGTCGTGGGCTCACTTGCGGGAAGCACTTTGTGTGTAATGAGTGTGACCTTATGATGATGAGCGCGACCAGCGGCACCCAGAGGCCAGCAACGAAAGGAACAACAGAGGTCCAATGGCGCGATGATGGCTGTTTGAGCAAAACTACTGAGGTCTGGTGTGGCCTTTACAAAATCAGCGGCCGCGGAAGAGAGAAATATCAAGGTTTGGCTGCCATTAGCACCGACAACCGCTTAACCATTCAAACAAAATTATTTCAAATTGTCGATCAAAAATGTTTATATTTACATCCTCAATTATATATACATTTTAAATGTCTGTGGCACATACTTGGAGTGCAATTATATTCTTGCAGGATGGAGTGCAGCAAGTAGGTGGCTGGCAGGCTACCTGTGCTGATTGCTGAATGCCATTGCCCCCCTGTGCGTGTGCTGCCGGTTTCCCCGCTCGCATGCATCGCTGTGAACCCCTTATCAGTGCCCCCTACCTTGTTACAGACCACTTCAAACCTTATTGGTCACCCAGTGCCCCTTATACATCTCAACGTTCATCCTACAAAGTCCCTTCGTAAACAAATAGATTTAAAAAAATCATTTTCCCGCATTGAAACGGCTGTACACCGTATGGACCGGAAAACTCAATTTCCCTGTACAAGAGTACGGGGCGAACCCTATGGGGTTGACAGCTCTGCGCGTGCGAAGAGAGACGGCCCGAGACGTTGCTCACGATTCTAAACAGGAGCCCCGCCAAATACGAGTGGGGCAGACGCGGCGGTGTCTGGCCGGTAATTCAAACGGAGCCCTGACCTGTTGGTCTCTAGGAGGCGGATCACCGTGAATAGGGGAGGGGGGCTGGCTGGGACAAGGTCAGAGATTGGTGGGGGGGGGGCAGTAAATTGCTTCTCTAGTCCAGATACGGATACTCAGACACACAGGGGTAATGGACATTCGCACAAAGAGGGACACAGGCCGAGACAAAGATCCCGTGTAGCCGTAACAGACTGTTGGGGCAAGTGCTGTTAGCGAGCACCTATGAAGGCCGGCACGGCACACGAGGGGGTGGGTGGCCAGCACCACGCCCGGCCGCCTTTGTCTCCCCAGTGGCGATATTTTTATACACCGCGCCAGGTACTCGTTTGAGGCCGAGTCAACCTTGGGGAGACCCTGAACCAGTTCAGATATACGTCACTGGTGTTGACCGTGAGCGTGAATCGAACTCGGTTCGCCGGGTTGGTAACGCAACGTTCTAACCGCTCCACCACCGCTCCTCAGACAGAGAGGGGCACGTACAGAGGCACACACATGCTGAGAAACACAGAGACACGGAGAGCGACAACAGAAACGAAAGCATTGATAAGAAGACATATGGAGGCTCGCACTAGAACACGTAAAATAACACTTTACAATGGACCATTATTCATATTGTTGACTCCATATTCAGCGGAGAGCAGAGTGCCTGGGCTATAAAGGGTTAGTGGGGGCCCCAGTGCACTGCAACACTGGACCCAGGCTTATAGGTATAGATTTCAGCCACCATTGGATTTGTGAACACGGGTCGTTTGCGATAAAAACCGGTGGAGAAATTGACACACACACAAAACACATTGACTCGAAAAATATTGACACACACACACAAAACACATTGACTCGAAAAATATTGACGCGACAAAAAAACCCACAATGGCCATTTGAGCACGAGTATCAACAGGGAAAAGTCATCGGCCCACGGTAAAGATCCTACACCTTGGGGGTACAGGTTGCCAATTCCTCATCCCAGGCTGGAGGGTCGACTGTGCCCCATCACTCCTCCAGCGTTGGGGGCCGTCCATAAATGACGTCACGCACCTCGGGGGGGGGGGGGTCAGACATTTGTGACGATGTGTGACGAGTGGGGGGGGGTTGAGAAATGTGACGTTACATCAAAATGCGCAACTTTAAATAAATATAGACAACACGTTCTACTTAATTAAATTGACTTTTTAATAAATGTTTTCTCCTACAACATCAAGAGCGCAGCGCCACATAAAATACACACTACAATGACAATAGTTTAAAGCGATTTGAAGCATGTTTTATTTTGGGAGGAGGGGGCAGAGCTTTTTGACGTCATATTTGAGGGGGGGTCTGACTTTTTGTGACGCTGTGTGTAGAGGGGGGGGGGGGGTCGAAAATTGTCCAAAATCGCGTGACGTCATTTATGGATGGCCCCTTGTAACAACAACCACAAAAGCCGTACAGCGTGGTTGGGGGAAGCCAACGGGGAGCGGTTGTCCTTAAGAAGAGAGAAGATACCCCGTCATAGGAATGTGGAATTAACACTCACCAATGGCTAAGTCGTCGTTGGCACATCTGCGCTGTATTTTTGCTCGTTCAATAACCCCATTGGCAATCCCAAGAAGCCTAAGACGTCCACCTAATTACCTTTAACAACTTGTACAATTGCTGTAGTAGTGCTTTATCCCTTCTCTCTGTCTTACACTCATGTCGGGTTTTCTCGTACTGTTTGTTGATGTAACTCGCTGGACCCGCCCCGACTTGGCATTCGCGGAAAAAAATAGTTTCACAGCCCATCGGATTCCTCCAGGAATAATAAAGATCCTGATTCTGATAGTCAGGACTGTGACATGGGGATGATACTCTTAGGTTTTTTTCGGTAAAGTCACGTAGGTAAAAAATAAAATTAAAATTAATAAAAGTAAAATAAAAAATCACGACGTTTCGGAGGCAACACAATCTTCCGTCTTCAGGTGGAACCGTCACAGCACGATTGCTGTATCAAGTAAAGAGGTTATCAAGTAAAGACCTCTTTACCTGAAGACGGAAGCTTGTGTTGCCTCCGAAACGTCGTGATTTTTTATTTTACTTTTATTAATTTTAATTTAATTTTTTACCTACGTGACTTTACCGAAAAAACCTAAGAGTATGAATCCTTGCAGTCACGAAAACTTCAAATCTAGAAATGGGGATGAACTCCCTTGGACACCCATGAATCTGGTGGCACTTCACCTTTTGCGCCGCGCAAGGACGTTCCACGAATCGGGCTTTGCAATCCGACTCGCTCAGTCGGCCACAAGAATCGACTATTCTATTTCTCCACCGCCATAACGGCAGCACGGCAGGGAGATGAGGGAGGGGGTCCCACGAATCCGTTCCGCTCGCCGTACACAACTATCAAATAATCGTTACCTGAGCGCGAGATTCACGTCGAGGTGACGAGCCAACGCGCCGTCACGCCGCTGCTGTGGACATCGCTGCATTCGCGTGACGCGTCCCGAGCTTTCCTCTCTGTCCCGTCTTAGTGCGTCCCGTGGCCACTTGCGACGGGGTTGGCCAAGGGCCTCGTGGGGCTTCGTGCCGTTCAGACGTACGCAAGCGGCGTGCAATTCGACCGCGGGCTTCATCATAAACGGCGAACCTCTTGACACGGAGGACTTGGGCAAGAGAGGCGCCCACGGTCGACCACGAGGGGGGGGGGGTACGGCGCACGCGGTCGACTGTGACGCGGTCGACTGTGACGCGGCGCGCGTCACCGCGTGCGCTCTGCCTCGTGCAACCTCGCGCTGTCCCGCTCGTGAGACGTTCACTTTTTGCTTCGTTTTTAAATGTTCAACATTTTATTCTTCTTACGTGTAAACAACAACAACAACAAATCACACACACGCGCGCAAAAAAGAAGACGGCGTTTCATCCGATAATTCACCCGCTACCCTATTTTTATGGGCGACAAAAAAAGCGATAAACATCATCGCGAGATTATCCACAGAGCATTGCGAAGCTCAGCTGCAGATGCTCCCCGCAGTGCGTGAGCGATGGAGGACTCGACAGTGCGCTTAGTCGCGTTTGATCACAGAGCCCCGCCCCCCCCCCAGTGAATATCCCGCTCCCCAATGCGTCACTGGCAACGGGAAAGTGGCATTGATTGAAGGTGCCACGGTCACACACGGCGGCCTACAGTGAAAATGGTGGGTTGTAATTTACGGGCCCAGCCAATATGAACCTGCCCAGGGCCTTGAGGTGGCTGTGAGAAGTGGGTGGCAGAGGGACAGCAGGCTGTACTATTGGCCTCACATGCAACACACACACACACTCTTAGAGGGCGGTAGGAGAACTGCAAGACAACAACAAAAAAACCTTCCAGGAGTGAAAGTTGCACATGCCGATAGACACAAAACCATAGCTCGCCCAGCACACAACCGGTATGCTGTACTAGTGACGAATTGGCATGTTTTGTTTACGTGACCAACATACTCTTTGGTTCTTTCGGTAAAGTCACGTAGATAGAATATGAATAGATCACGACGTTTCGAACTGCTGACGTCGGCAGTTCTCCTGCTGTGTTTGTCTCACCTGATGACGGTTGCTTGTGTTGCGATCGAAACGTCGTGATCTATTAATTTTCTATCTACGTGACTTTACCGAAAGAACCAAAGAGTATGGATTCCTGCAGTCACGAAAGCTTCAAATACGTGACCAACCTTACTAATTGGCTGTGTCGGGTGGTGGCGGGTTTTAACGACACATTTCTTTTTACGCGATCTAACCCCAAAAACCTCGATTATGGATAAGACAAAGGGTGCCGAGCCCAGCCTGAGTCAGGCTGGCCAGGCCCGACCCGAGGGGCCCGGTGGTGGCGAGATGTTTACTACCTCGGGATCGAACCCACGACACGAGGTCGTGGGTTCGATCCCGACGCTGACGCCTGTATATATGGAGTGTGCATGTCCTCTCTCTCCCCGTGCTCACGTGGATTTTTCTCCAGGCCCTCCGTTTTTACCCCATAGAGCTTATAAGCGAAGTGTTTGGGGGCAGGTGCTATTCGTGAGCACCTGTTAAGACCAGTGAGGCAAACAGGGGGGCGATGTGGCCAGAACCACGCCTGGCCCTGAAATGTCACCACCACGCCGGGTGATAATTTAAGGCTGAGTCGACCTAGAAGGTGCACCGGACCGGTTCTGATATCACTCTCCACTGTTAGCCATGGCCGAGAGTGAAACTTGGGTTGCCAAGTTCGCAGCACTGCGGTGATCACGAGGCCGCAGCACCCCACAACGCACTCACAAACACACACATGACGTGCAAAAAGCATTGACATGTGTGTGCCAAAAGCACATGCTTTATATGGAGACTCTCATGACCAATGTTCTGATTCGCAATTCGTTTCTTGTGGTCTGACCTTTCTTAACAGTATCTAAATATATAAGAAGATGTTTTACCCTTTCTGGCAATAAAACAGTTGTGTTTCGATGTTAAAGCACTGAACAGAAACCTTTTGTAAGGAATCAATATCACGCGAGCCCACAGCGTTATTACAATGGTCAGTTGCGGCAGAGGTATTGGTTCTGCCGTGTTACAGATCTGCCTTGTGTTCGCGAACACGGTCCGAGACATGTCGTTTCGTTTCCCCAATGTAACTGCTACCGCAGGTACAACTCAGTTTGTAGACTCCAGGGTATTGCATGTTTCGTCTACAAAGTTGCTGGAGATTCCAAACAGCATCACAAGGAGCAAACATTTCGCTTGCTTTTCAACATTAAAATCACAATAATAATATAACAGATCATTTACCATATTTTGCCGCAAGACAACTTGATTTGATTGGCTCTGTTGGGTGGTAGAGGGTTATAGTTAAAACAAAACTTTCACTATACCTACATGACAATCTAACCCCAAAATACACAAATTATTAATAAAAAAATCATTAATTTTATATGTTAACTCGAAAGACGGAGATGTCATTTTCAGCCCGAGAGTCTAGAGAAACAAATGTTGCCCGTGAGGTCCTATTAAGGCCAGAGCAGCACGTGGCAGGGTTAGCTGTGTCCCATCCTGCCACTGCCGATGTGCGCTCAACACCTCACCAGGCATTCATGCGAAGCAGTCAGCCGAGGAGAGGCCCAGGCCAGGTTTGCCGATACCACTTGCCCATTGTGTCGTTGCCTAACATCGAATCCGCAATGACACGCAGGTCACGGTGAGCCACAAGTCGACTGTGTGTCTCCTCTGTTCACCTGCACGATGGACGGTCCCCATTCGTGATAGGACGCTGAGGAAAATGGCGAGGTCACTTCTTCTCTACTTTGGAAAACATTGCCTTCCCACTCAATGGACCTCAATTTTATTGACCGGAAGAGTATGGGCTGAGTTGACCCCAATACGTATTTGAACCCACGACTATCAATTATGATCCATTGCATCATTAGGCCTCCTTTGCCAGTACCAAAATAAAATAGGGGTTTTCCCCTTTTTTCTGGCAACAAAACTGAAACCTTTTTACGAGGATTCATGTCTGCATTAACCACAATACTTGCAGTCAAAATGCAAACAAAAACATACAATGATGATATATGCATTGTCCTTGACACTGATTGGCCGTCCCTTGGTGTGGACCAATCAGTTTCAAGGACAATGCATATATTATCACAGTGTGTTTTTTGTTTGCATTTTGACTGCAAGTATTGTGGTTAATGCAGATATGAATCCTTGTAAAAAGGTTTCAGTTTTTTTGCCAGAAAAAAGGGGGAAAATCCTATTATTATATGATCCATTGCTCTGGTATAGGAGCCACCCTTCATATAGCCTTTAACAGACCACTGGGGCAAGAGCTGTTACTGACTACCTATGAAGGGGGTGGGTGGCCAACACCACACTGGTGGAGATGTTTCCTCTGGGTCCTCCGGTTTTTACCCTCGACATTTAGAAACATGTGTTTAGATTATTCAGACTGATTGAGTGCCGTACATTTCCACACGATGAGACATTTCGTTGAGCCATCAATCGCGGCCAGGTCACTTCTGAAAAAGAGCTCCAGCCCCAGTATAAATACATATTTCAATTCTGATCATTTAGTGGACACAAATCCTTCTTCTGGAAAGACTCCTCGTGAATGGTGCTAATTTGGCTCCGCTGTGCGGCGCGCACGAGGGAGGCTGCATGGGAACATTCGCCACAAGGGAACTCCACGTGCATTGCTGCCCGGGGTGGGAAGCAAACCGTTTACAATTACCCGGCTCCAATTTTGCAACGGACGTACTCGAACAGAATTGCTTGACTGTATGCAGCTTGCATTTCTTCCACGCCGTACATAGCCAACGGCGCCCACCGAGAGATGCGTGGGAGGGATGACAAAGCAGCCGGACAAAAAAAGCGGTTCTGAAGAGACGAGTTTTGAATCTGGATTTAAAAGTACATCGCTGCGGTGCCTTCCTCGTACCTTTACCCCCATGTTCACCGCGAACGTTCTTGGCGAAACAAAGCGACTGCTTCTGGTTTGATCCGTTCAAACACCTACATGTACACGCACGGCTTTTGTCAAATCTACCGCTGGGCGAGCGGGCGAGTAGCGTCGTGACCGGCCGAGGCTTCACCGGGACAATCCTGGAGTTTCGTGGAGCCCGAGGACAGGCGTCGCTGTTCCACGCTGCGTCTTGAGATGCGGGTTGCATTTAAACGCGATAATGAATCCACACGTCGCTACATTGCACAATATCAATTGTAATTTCTCGCATCTAATTTTTTTTTTATTCAAGGCAGGAGAAGCCGATGCATGAATGGAAGATGGAAAATATTTGCAAGTTGTTTGCAATGGGGCAGGCGACGTCGAACAAAGTAGCACGCTGAGAATGTGCCAAGGCTGTTGGCATAAAAGTGAAATCGTCTTCAATCTGGTGGGTGGTGGGGGGTGATGGTGGGCGCAGATTCCCCTTGTACGAAACAGGGGCTCTGGAACGGAACCTCAGGCTGCTTTTCAGCAGCATCACAAGGGCCAGATGGTTTGCTCAGTCGGGGGGGCCTGTGCTCTGACATTGACTCCTCGCTTTTCCACGCCGCACTTTGATTATAACAGGCAGAGTGAGAGAGACACACACTCACGTACGCAACGGGAGGGTATTATGGCAGAGATGTTTATTCATGGCAATGCTATTTTCCCGCAGCTCACCGTAAATTATATACGTGAGGCTTCGCTGTTGATCTAAACTAAAATTATTTTTTTACCAGGTAAGGCCCACTGAGCTGTAAAACTCTTTTTCAGAAGCGGCCTAGCCACAAATGATAGCTCAATGAAGTGGATTATCACGTGTAAATGTATCGCAGTCACACACCCTAAACGCATTTTTTTTAATGAGGAGGGAAAATGTGGAGGACCCAAATTAAAAAAAATCCACGCGACCATGGGGAAAACGTGCAAACTCCACATATTGCAGGCGTCAGGGTCGGGAGTGAACCCACGACCTCCTGCATACCAAGCAAGGGAGATAACATCTCCTAGCCACCGATGTAGAAATCCCACCAATAGATGAGTGCCACCAACCATGATGAGCACTGAAAAAAAACACGCTTGCTTGTTGGAGCAAAGGGACACTTTTCAGTTCATAGAACAGAGATAGGCAAACGCGCACGGATGATGTGAAACCGCCTCCTCTGCTATTTCGCGATTAAATTGTTGGCCGTACTTTTTTGTTACAGTTCGTGTCACAATGAGAAAGCGGAATATTCGCCCGTTGTTGTTCGTCAGTTACATACCAATTGTAATTGTGGCTCGTGGCTTTAATTTTGTTCGGAAAATTATATTTACATACCCATGTCTTTTTAGAGCCCGTTTAACTGCTGTAAAACAATATTTTTGTCTTATAATCGTCAGCCTTTCTGTCAATTCACTGCTGGATCGAAGGCCTCCTTCCTCAATGCAGTGCCAGGCGTGGGACTTGCTTGACCACACTTTATGGAGGTCAGTGCTGGTTGGTGAAATGGTGCCTGGGACCAGTTCACAAATTCACTCTCCGTTGATTCATAATAAAGGTGTTTGGGTTAGATCGTGGGAATATATTTACGCGATCTAACCCAAAAAAATACCTTGATCATGAATAATATTGGTCACGAAAGCCCACGTGTTAAATTGTCCCTCCACTGCAGTTCACCATGAACGGGAACGAATTCAGGTTGTCGGGTTCATAGCGCAGAGCCCTCACCACTGTTGCCACCACTCGACCCCAGAATACTATGGTCGCTCACATAAAAAAATGACAAACTCCTTAACATCTATTTTCACTTTGGAAATAACCTTCAGTGTCAAATAAATGCCCAAGACTGAATTCATCGGAACTTAACGTTGCCCGGTTGTGTGAAAGGAGAAAAAAAAACCCTCTGCTCTCCCATTAAAGTGCAACACACATCAACCGTATGCCAGTGAACTTCTACGTTGCGTGTGGCAGTGCGAAATGAGGAAATGAGATGAGGGGGTAAGGTTTATTTGTTTTACGATAACCCCGGGATTTGGCGACCACAGTGTGTGGCTGAGAAAAAGGTTATTCAGAAGATCCTCGACCAGTTCGTACCTCGAAGACGGCGATTGTACAGCTTTGACAAACCGGTGTAACGATAATTCAAGGTGTCTCCCGGCTCATACCTATTGGTGGCTGTTAGCCGATTGCATACGACAACCACAAAGTGGCACTTGCTTTATGAACCTCTGTTTTACACGTTGACCCTGTGACATCACGATTGGTTCGAGTGTGCAGGCTCTGCAGCTGCACTCAGAACCCATGGGCCTGAGGGGCCCATGGGCCGGGCTATGAAGAGCGGGGAAATTGGACCGGGAGCCCCATTTAATTAAAACTAAAACTACGGAGTGGGGGGGGGAAACTTGGAGAACCCGGAGAAAAATCCACGAGACCACGAAGGGCGGGGGGGGAGACACACAAACTCGAAATATACAGCAGACGTTAGGGTCGGGATCGAACTCACGTTTCCTGTATACCAGGTGAGGTAGTCAACATCTCACCACTATGGCACCAGGCCCAGCCCACGCTAGGCCACTGCCCAGGCTGCCTCTGTGCCGGGTCAGCCTGGTGGGGCCGCCATGGACACTCTATTGCTATATAACCTTCATATTCACTTTATTTTTTACCAGGTAAGGCCCCACTCAGCTATATGGCTCTTACTCAAAAGCGACCTGGCTATCAGAAATGATCGCTCAAGGAAGTGGCTTATCATGTGGATATGTATACCAACCAAATACTCTAGACGTGTGTTTCTGAATGTGTAGGGGGAAAAACCAGAAGACCTGGAGAAACCACGGGGAGAGAGAGACATGCACACTCCATGTATACAGGGGTCAGCGTCGGGATCGAACCCATGTCAGGAGGTCGTGGGTCGATCCCGAGGTAGTTAACATCTCGCCACCACGGAGCCCCTAGGGTCGGGCCTGCCAGCCTGACTCACAGGCCGGGCTCGGCACCCTTTGTCTTATCCATAATCGAGGTTTTTGGGGTTAGATCGCGTAAATATGAATGTGTCGTGAAACTCGCCACCACCCAACAGCCAGTTAGTCCGGTTAGGTCACGTGAACAAAACATTCCAATTCATTACAAGTTCGGCACACTGGTGTGTTGGAGGGTAAACCCACAACATTTACAATTCGAGTACGACACATTTAGATTTACACTATCGAACCCAAAACCTATATCATGGTTAATATTGGTCGCGAAAGCCTGCGTGTTAAACTGGCCCTGTTATCATACATCTGTTTCATGTTTCTGCAACCGCAATACTCTGACAGATTCCATGGTCATTTGTCCCAGTCAACTTCATTAAAACAGCGTTTATATACACGTACATTTTATTGCAGTTTTTTTCGATTTCTCATGCACTCATGCAGCTGCTTCGTTCTCGTTTCTATTTGGTTGTTTTTGCTCCAATTCCTGTGACCTTTTTATTTGTTGTACTTTGTTGTTGTTGTTTTTTGTCGTTTTAGCGACCCCCCCCCCCCTCCCAGGTCACCCTTGCGAATTGAGACCATCCTGTTCCCTTGATTTATCAACCTGGTTAAACAAATACACTTGAAGAACGCTTCCCAGGGAAAATGCGAGAATGCAACTACCACCACAGAGACAGCGGGGAGTTCAACCGATTTTCACCGCACTCAAAAAAAAAACAGCGTCCACTTAATGAAATTTTCTGTCTAGTCCAAAACTCCAGCTGCGGCTGTGTCAAAGGTCAGCCGGTTGCTTTTTGCCAGCAGGAGTCCAAAATAATGCGAGCAAAGCAGAGAAAAAAACATCCTGCAGTCACATGTTTGGGGCACAAATCCGACCATATGTGCAAAGTAAGAAGTATTATTATATTTTTTTCTGCCCCTATGGGCATTGCTAACATTTCCATAGCAGTGTATTTCCTCTCCGATCCTCATCTTCCATAAAAAAAGCGAGATTGGTTTCTGTTCCGGTCCATCGTGGGTTTAATTCACATTTCGATGCCACAGGCTTAACGGTCGCTGAATGGGTGCGGCGTTTTTTATTATTATTTTTTCTGCCAGTTCGATGTCTTGTTGCTGTCGCCCTGGTGGGAACGCATTCAGATTGTGTGTTCATTTTGCAAAGGACACTCGGGTAATTGGAATAAAATAGAGCAACGCATCTAATAATTTCGTTTCCATTTGGCCTGGGTGGTGCTGCGTATGAGAACAGCGAGCCTCAATGTAAGAACCTCGCAAATTCCGATTGAAATCAGCAGTGAACTCAGCTCATCGTCCAAATTGGTCTGGTAAAATCAGAACCACTTTTGTGGGACGTCAACTGCGGTTAGTCCTGTGGAGAACTGATCCCACCACTAGCTTAGGACCAGCGACACTTGAGTGTGGACACAATGTGACTTTGGACTTTGAATTAAGTTAAATAATAATAAACATTTGTGATTCTAGTCGACAACGATGGTGGACCATGGCCATATCATATTCTTTGCGAATTCTCATGAAGGAAATGGCGATTCATCCAAGGCAGGGCCTTCCGGAAAAAAAGTTACGAGACGCAACGCGCCCAGCCCACATAACGAACGAATCAAATGTCACCATGGGTAAATGATTGCTCGGTGGATCTCATCTTTGGATGTGGCCCAAAACCGATGGTGGAAATTCCAGTCATAGAATGGGGCCAGATTATCCAGAGGAAGACCAACATTAACCTGCTATACAACGTGGTCGCATTTTTTTTTATCAGCCCCAGAGGGATTATGGGTTGCATTGATTCCACCAACTGGATCCATAATTCTGGTCAGATTATTATTGTTTATAATCATTAATGGCGGAGATGGTGCAGCGAGTGGCTAATTCACCACGCTACAGACCCAGGCGATTTGAATTTAATTCCCAGCCGTGATATTCTGAACCTGTCCTCTCGTTACACACTCACCAGCAAGGTAAAGCATGATGCGGTGTGGGGGAGGGGGGGGGGACTTCATTCAGATTGACAAATGGTTGTAGATTAATTATGTCATTCAACATTTACAAGATCTGTGTGACTATACAACACTCCGAACAGCATAAAATAAACATAAACATGGGACCTGATGGGAATAACATTTCTAATTCATGGGACCTCCTTTGCCAGTACCAAAATTTGAGAATAGGTTTCCAAGATTCTTCTTTGAACCATAGGCATGTGGAATTTCCACCATCGGCTATAATAATCCTGTAATGCCCCATGTACACAGGGAAACCTTGCAGAGCCACATGCCTCTTTTTCAGGGGTCTTACTTTGGGACACTAGACCAGTTATGAGAATAGGTTTTCCCCTTTTATCTGGTAACAAAACAGGTGTTAAGATGTTAAAACACCAAACTGAAACCTTTTACAAGGAATCATGTCTGCATCAACCACGATACTTGTGATCAGAATGCAAACAAAATCCATACTCTGATAACATATGCATTGGCGTCCTCTGGTCTAACACCGTTTGACGAGGCTCAAAAGAAAGCTGTCTCTGGTGTGGACCAATCAGTTTCAAGGACAATGCATATATTATCAGAGTACGTTTTTGTTTGCATTCTGACCACAAGCATTGTGGTTAAATCCTTGTAAAGGTTTCAGTTTGGTGTTTTAACATCTTATCACCTCTTCTTGGTTCTTTCGGTAGACTCAGTCGCCTCGACGGACCTGGTTTTCACCTGAGGACGGCTGCTTGCGTTGTGGCCGAAACGTCGTGAGAATTATTGTATTATGTTTTATTTTTATTATTGTATTACTTCCCTTCTACGTGACTTTACCGAAAGAACCAAGAAGATGAATCCCTGCAGTCACGAAAGCTTTAAATCGAAATCTTATCACCTGTTTTGTTGCCAGAAAAAAAACCTATTCTCAGCATTTCTAATGTTTCTGATAACCGGTTTGAGTTGCTTTGTGTTTATTGTGCTCGTACACCGCTGCCGTTGGAGCATTATAAAATAACGGTGTGCTGTATGATCGGCGACGTTTCAGGCAACGGGCCTTCTTCGGAGTACATTTGTGCTATTTAAGAAGGCAGTGTTCATACCACGCACGCCGTGCATATCTCTTTTCAAGGCCACAGTGCTGTTGACGAATGTGCTGAGTGGTTGTGGTTGATCGTGCACCACTACCAATCCAGCAGCAGCAGCACCGCCAAATTCGACAAAACCCCGATGCTTACATCGTTTCGCAAATACGTCGTCACTTTATAAACGCTCAACAATACACATCTCATCATCATTGAATTCTCATTTATAGAGCACAGTCGATCGCTAAAAGGCATTCTTTATGTATTAATGCAAGTGTATGCATTTATTATATCACTTAATTTTCAGCCTCCTGTGCAAAAATAATGGGTCATACATACAAAGCCCAATCTTGATTTGAAGCTTTCGTGACTGCAGGGAACCATACTCTTTGGTTCTTTCCAAAGAACCAAAGAGTATGGTTATTTCCACGTGACTTTACCGAAAGAATCAAATATCATGCACAGCTCGTTATATTCGGCAACTTCGTTTTACGAATATCCACGCATCGATGCACTGCCGTGCAAACCGCTCATCCATTAGAACAAGTGTGGCAGTGCCGTCGTAGTAGTAATAATCATAATAACGATGCAATTTATGACGGCGCGCAATGTCACGGACCGAAGACGCAATTCTGGGGCGCTGCGCCGAGCTCGGCGTGGGACGGCGTCGCGGGGTCCCGGCGAGACTCGGGCGGTTCAGTGTCGAGCCGAGGAGATGCGCCTCGAGACGGGTTTTTTTTTAACGAAGAAAATTGTTGATCGTCGCGGATTTTAATAGGGAGGATGGCGTTCCAGATGACGCGGGGGGGCGGGGGTGCCTGCGACGGAGAAACGACGAGAAGCAACGGCGGTCCTTTGTCCCAGGGAGTTGCAAGGAGGTTCCACGAAGCACTGCGAAGGTTGTCTACGATGAATTTAAATTGAAGTGTTCAGGCGTCAGCATGGATCTTGGGCGTGGCGGGTAGCCGGAGGATTTCAGATGCATAGCCATTTGAAGTACTATCCAAGCTCTCCTTAACTTTCCAGATCAGGATTGCCGTCGGTTTTGGCTGCAGGTGCAATAACAATGCAAGCAAAGTAAATGTGATGTTCCCACTCAAAGCATGGAGGTGATACTCGGCTTCCGTTTACAGCCCTTCGGGGGGGGGGGGGTAGAGAGACTCCACATTCCTATGGCGGGAACGGGTGTCGATGGGGCAACCACTGTCGACGTCACCACGGAGTTGTGTACTCGAGTCGTGGCTCCAACGAGAATGGAATCAACACGTTGTTGGGGGAAAATCGATCTCAAAAAGTATTCCGGTCATGAGACTGTGTGTTTTCGAGAACGTATCCCAATATGGGGTTAATAATAATAATAATTCTAACGCGCGCAAATTTGCAGACGTAGTGGCCGCAACTCAGAGGCGCGGAGCCAAGCTCAGAGTCGCTCAAAAGCATGATTGTAGAGGTGAGTTTTTAAGTCTCTCTTGAAGTAGGCGATTGAGGTGATGCTGCGAATGTGCAGAGGGATATCGTTCCAGACTGTTGGGGCTGCCACCGAGAAGCGGCGCATAGACATGACCATCCTGGATCTTGGTATCAAGAGGAGGTCGTGAGTCGCGCTGCGCAGGCATCTGCCGTGTGCTGAGCTGCAAGTTGTCAGTAATGAAGAAAGGTACGGCGGGCAGGCGGATATGAAGGAATTGTGGCAGAGGCAGGCGATCTTGTATGTGACCCTGCTGGCGATGGGTAGCCAGTTGAGGGCACGGAGACAAGCTAGTGAGTCGAGACGGGGATGAGTGTGGGCAATGACGACGCGTGCTAGGTTATTTTGTAGTCTTTTAAGTTTCTTTAGGTTGCCAGCGGAGGTCCGGACTAGGACGGAGTTGCAATAGTCAAGGCGAGACCCAACTATGCAACATGCCAATGTGTTGGCAATTTCAGTAGAGATGAGAGGACGTATGTGTCTAAGAGCCTTCAGGTGAAAGTTACATGAGCTGATGATATGGTTGGTTTGACGGTCGAAGGATAAAGTTGAATCTAGGATGACACCGAGGTAGCTGAAGTGGTCGGTGAACTTGATGCTGTGACCGAAGATGTGTATGTGTGTGGGGAGTGCTGCTGAATTGAGACGTTGCTTGGTACCTAACATGATGGATTAAGGGCTAGGTTGTGTGCAGTGAACCATTGTTGCACGGCGGTGGTACATTCCGAGAGCCTCTCGAATCCAGATGCATTGCTAGAATCGATGGCAGTGAATAGAATCGTGTCATCCGCGTATGAGTGATGCTTAACACCGAAGCTTGCAATGAGCCGGCCGATCGGGGAAGTGATGGCATCGACTTGCTTCTGCACTGATACATTAATTTTTTTAAACTCGTGTTTGTATTTGATGGCTCCGTTGCTAAGGGGGGCCTCAGAATCCAGAATCTCAGTGGGCTGGCTCAGCGAAATGACATCTTTATTGTCCAACCCTCCAACTACAAAGCCACCGGCCGCTTCTCGTCGCATGTCAATAGCTCCTAGCTGGAACAGCACTTACTGCAATTGTAACGTCCTTATATAATGCATCGTGTTGTATCCCTGGGCAAAACAGGTCAACGTGACTGTTTGCTGACATCCACAGTCAACACAAAAAAAAGCACCCCACAGTAACAACAAACAACGAAAAACAAAAACCCCACGGTTCCAGCCTCAAGACTTCATTAGGCTCTCGCCCAGTTTGTTTCAGGTACGAACTTGCAGCGACTTTCCAGGCTGCCCTCAAGAGCTCTTGGTGGTGAAGAGAGCGAGAGATGGAGAGCGAACGAGTGTGTGTGTGTGTGTGCGCAACACTTCAAGGTCTACACATCTGAATCGTGATGGACTGTGGCGGTTGGCAAAACACGCGAGTTCGCATCATTACAGGTCTGAGGTCCGTCCGTCCCCAAGGGGTACAGCGAATCGGTGCGGCCGCCCCGGGCCCCGCGCTTTGGGGGGGGGGGGGTTCAGTTCGAGGGCGTTCGGAGGAGGGGGGGGGGTCTCCACACGGTGCGGGATTTGTGAGCCGAGTTCGGCGCCCTACCGCACCCCGCTATGGACGGCCCTGATGACAGTCACCCGAATCGAGCAAGTCGACCGCATCACAAAGCCAATTTGAAGGCCGTCAAGCAAACGGGACAGCTTAGTCGAGAAGCCACCGGTGTGGACTGTTCCTGCTGCCGCTGATTATGATGACGACGACGACGCGGACGTGTTGCACGATTCGTCTCAGCCTCGGCAGCTTCAAATGAATATCATCTGAACCATCCTGAATGTGACATCCGCGGGTTTGGATGTATCCGACAGTGCACAGCAGCGGAGTTTCACCCCAATGGCCAAAATACGCGCCACCGCATGGAGTCGTGTAATTTTTTTTGCCGGTTTCATGCCGATATAATTAACGCCGTGTCGTTTGAACGAACTCTGCATCATGATTACAAGTTTTGGCAACGTTTCCGGCAATTGCCCGAACAGGCGTTGCTCGCATTCCGCTGGGAAGGGTCGGAGGAGGAAGATGACCTGGCCTGGCCCCCCGTGAACCTCAGGCTCGCTACCTGTCCACATCACGCAACATCGTCCCCCCGTATGGCCTGTATCAATCTGTTGGGGCAAGTGCTGTTCGCGGGTAGCACCTATGAAGGCCAGCACCACGCTCGGCCGCCTTTGTCTCCCCCCCGTGGTCGATGTTTCCCACACCTCCGATTAGCACGGTTGGCTACATACGGTGCGAAAGAAGTTCAACATACACACGTTTGTACACCGCACCAATGTACGAATTTGAGACTGAGTCGACCTAGGGGAGGCCCCGGGACCGGTGCAGATCATCATCACCGGTGTTGGTGGCCGTGAGCGGGAATCGAACTCGGGTCGCCGGGTTCGTAGCGCAGCGTAGCGCTAACCGCTGCACCACCGCTCCACACCACAGCGAACAACACCATCACACACACACCAGCCTTGCACCATTCTACGTGTTCCTGTTTTCCTTTTTTCTTCTCATTGTTTGTTGTAGGGCTTTATCCCACCCCCCAAACCAAATGTCATCTCGGTTGTACAATCGGCATCATGTCACGAGACGACTGAAATCCCCTCCGAAGTCTCGCAGATAAGTGCACGACCCACCTGTGTCGCAGAACGGTTCGCACCGGAGCAGATATTATTAGAAAATGTTTCACTGGAGCAATACCCAGATGTACGGCTCCTCCTTTTCTTACCTCGTTTCGCAAGCACCTCGTCGTCGTCGTCGTAGCGCTATCAACACCGCACTCAACGTCGCTGACAGCATCGTCCGTTCTTCCTCGTTATCCGTCGCCGACTCAGCCTTCGCTTCCACCTAGGCCTTGGCAAGGTAAGGTAATTGACCATTTTTACCGGGTAAAAGGGTGAAGGTGTCGACATGCCAAGGGGTAAGGTATAGGGTAGGGTAAAGGTAGCGCGAAGTATTACCCGGTAAATACCTTGTTTACCTACTACCTTGATTACCGCTCGCGAAAAGCTCCGTGGCGCAGTCCGTGGCTTCCATTTAAAATTGTAATCATCGAGAGTATTCTCTATGAATAAAGCACTCTGTCTAGCATTTACCTGTTACTAGCCTTGTTCATGTGTAGTAGTACCCCAGTAATCACGCTGTAATCGGGTCATTTGTATGGGGTAAGGGTAAAAGGTAGGGTCAAGGTAGGCTCGTTGCTTTTGACTTTTTACCTTTAACCTTACCTTGCTAATGGGAAAAGGTAAGGGTAGAATATCGATTTAAAGCTTTTGTGACTGCAGGGATTCATCTTCTTGGTTCTTTCGGTAAAGTCACGTAGAAGGGAAGTAATATTATTTTATTACTTCCCTTCTACGTGACTTTACCGAAAGAACCAAGAAGAAGGTAAGGGTAGAATGATTGTATTGTGGTAAGGTAAAAGGTAGGGTAAAGGTAGGCTCGTTGTTTTTACCTTACCATGCCGAGGCCTACTTACACCACCTGCCCTGCGGATTGCTTCGACTCACGGGGCAGTGAGATTTACGTTCCGCCATTGGGTGACCAGCTTGACGGCATCGACTCGTCACACTTAAAAAAAATCACATTTTATTACAGGCGGCTGCCTGGGTATGAACTCGACCAGTGGCCCACTTAGCATACCGATCTCACGTCTCCATCCAGTGAAATCACTGAATGTAAATGGAGGGGGGGGGGGTGTGTTGATTCCCACTGCTGCATTGCCACCTCCTGGGCAACCAGTCAGCTTCCGTGCTCGTGTCGAACCTCCGAGACGCACCAACTCGCGGTGGCTATGAGATGTTAACCACCTCGCCTGGTATACAGGAGGTCGCGGGTTCGATCCCGACCCTGACGCCTGCTGCTGGATATTTTAAGTTTGCGTGTCTCTCTCTCTCACACCGTGGTCCCGTGTATTGTTGTCCATATGCTCTGGTTTTTCCCCTCCACATTTAATGAGCACGTGTTTAGGGAATTTGACCGCTATGGAGTTGCACGTGATAAGCCACTTCGTTGAGCTATCATTTGTGGCTTCTGAAAAAGAGCTAAAAAGCTCAGCGGGCCTGACCTTGTAAAATAACAAATAGTTTACTTCATAGGTTTAACTCTCGGTTCTTATAGTTAAGAGCCCTGACAGTCTGACTGTGGAATGTGGTTGGGGAAGTGGGAGCAGGTTTAGTTAGTGGTAGTAGCCTATCAGTGCCTGTTTAAATAGTGGCATACCTTGCCGCAACATTGTATGACGCGTAAGGGAATGCTGTTTGGGATTAAACACGCAATGACTTTGATGACAATTGCATCCGTGTGATGTCGCGTTCTTGTAACCCATGTTGTGTCCAATGTACTCCAGTAGGTCTCATCTGTTTGTTGGTTTAATGGCCCCCCCGAATCAAAGAGGATGGGGCCTTGTGCCTGCATCCCCCCACCTAAAAATATAATCTTTTGCCATACATGTGTAATAACAGCCATAGAGGGTTCACGTGGGGATTGGCTTGCCGGTCCTGCTTTGTAGCCAATAAGGGATGAGCCAGGGAGCATGGCCTCGGCGTGATCACGGAATGTTAGCAGGGGTGATTGGCCTGGCCAATCGGGGGCCTCAGCTAATGGGGAGCCGGATCAGAGGCGTGGTCCCGGGATTGACAGGGAACCATCGGGAATGGTCAACGCTGTCTATGGAGGATTGGCTGGGGGGTACCACGTGATGAAGGGATTAAGAGAGAGGGAGAGGGCAGTCGAGAGCAGACTTGGGAACGAGAAGAGCAGGGGTCACGCGCGCACGGGGGCTCTGGGTGCCACGTGCGCGGTGGGGACTTGGCGGGGAGTCTGCCCTCTCTCCGTTGTCTGTCAGCAACGGGGAGTGTGTGAGTAAAGTGTAACTGTGGAAGTTGAAAATAAAAAGGACTGATTCCGGAAGCCGTCTCAAGGTTTATTACACATGATTTGCTCAAGTAGATCAGTCAAACTGCAGCAGGCATTCTCTCCAGTATTTTTTCCATCTTCCTTCGGCTGCCACTCCCGGCGTTATTCTGGACCACTGGCGATCGTACCTTGGAACGACGCCTCCTGCCCAAGGCGGTTCATTTGAGGCCTTAGTCCAGCAGTGGATCGAACCACGGCTGATGATTAATTTGAGTATCCAATTACTGTGGCTAAGATGGATTATTTTTTAATGATCCGAGATTGTCTTTAATGATCCACCTTAAGAGTGTTCCAGATGGTCCGCAGAAGCGCGCCCGAAAGCGTGCGATGCAGTGATCGTCTTCGTTCGATGGTTCGCCAAAAGCCGCTGTGACGATGACCGGAGGAGCGGTGATGCAGTGGTTTACCTGAGAGCTCAGTGATGTCCCTATGGTTTCCGAGCCTGGACTCTGAAGATTTCGAGCAGTGAGCATGGGGAAGGCCAGGTGGCATGGAGCCAGCCCATTGTGGCATGGTCAGCCAAGCAGCATTTTCCATTGAAACCTATGGCTTGCGTACAGAATTTTCAATAACACAATTTGTCTCAGTATTCAGCATGTTAATTCAAACTCCCATCACGTCCCCCCACCCCTCTCTCCATGCAGTTCCGCAGGAGCATGACAAAACATTAACACACGTCGGAGACTTTGCCGTGTGTATGCTTGTGTGTGTCAGCTCAGTCAGTCGACCCGTGGCACCTGGGTCTGCCCCGTTACCTCCTGCCAGCGGGCGTTCGACACTTCACGTGGCCTCAAGGTGCACCTGGCACAGGCGTCATAGGTGACGTCACCGCCACTTAGTGGCGAATGGCGAATGTTGTTTTTTGCAGAGATAAAGGAATTCGCGTGCTCCTGGACTGCAAACCGAAGGCCGGTGGACAAGCGTTGCAGATCGAACCAAACCCTGAATGTTCACAACAATGGGGACCTTTGCTGTGAACATAATAAAGAACCAAAGAGTATATACAAGGACTTGTTTGAGCAGTCTGTTTCTCTATCCCACCTGAGGACGCTCGCTTGTGTGGCGATTGAAACGTCATTATCTATTATTTTTCCACGTGACTTTACCGAAAGAACCAAAAAGTATACATAGTTAAAGTTTAACACGTAGGCTTTCGCGACCAATATCATCCACCTCTTGCCTTTCTACAGGCCTCTGCATTACTACCGGTGTCGCACCTTGTCCCTGTGGCTTGCCTAGGTTATGTTGCAGTGCCAATCGTAATGATGCCCAGGGCAGCCATCCGGGGGGACCCCATCTCCACTGCTACCGGGACACATGAAAGCAGTTCACCAGAGTTTAACGGAACGACGTCGCAAGTTTGGCGGTCACTGGGGACGGACAGTGGCGATTTGGTGGAGTGCTTACACGGTGGATAGGGTCAGCCGCTTCATTTTGTCGTGCTGCCGGACTATGGGCGATGGGGAAAAAAGCTTCATAGCTCATCGGATTCCTCCAGTATAAATACTCTGATTGTGGCTGCTGAGCCCCTGGTTGTTCGTACGCCGGTCGTCGTTCATCCATGCGTCGTCGGCGATGTCATTCAAGTGTTTTTTCCCTTCCGAAGAAAAATACTTTCCCCCTTTTTTTGTCCTTGTGATATCGTGGTATTGTTATTGTTGTGTTTTTAGGACAATTGTCGTGAGATGTCGTGGCATTTATCTCCAATTCCTTTAACCCAAAAACACACACACACGCTTCAAGGACAAACGAGAAACTGATCACAACACAGTTTATGAATCGCCTACAAACGGAATGTAGACATTACATAGTGGTTGAGTAGTCAATAAAATTGTTAACGGTTCAGAGCTGATGTCTTCAACCACGTATACTACACTACAGCGGTGTGCAGTATAAACAGTGATAGGTGCATTGATACATCAGTGCTCTACAAGAATATAAAATTGCAATAAAAAAACGTGTGGCCAGTTATCAAGCATTATTCAGATAAAAATGGTAAAGGTGCAGCCCTGAAATTACTTGCTTACGCCACTGCTGGCAGAAGGGCATCGACTGGAGGGAGCCACTTCGAGGTGGTAATTTCACCTCCTCTTCCACGCTGGTCAAACATTTTGGAAGAGGTGGGAAGCACACCAACCTTTGCCCTGCCACACGTTACCTGCCAATCAGCTAACTGTGATCTAGATTTGAAATTTTCGTGACTGCAGGGATTCATACACTCTTTGGTTCTTTCGGTAAAGTCACGTAGGTATAAAATAAAATAAATCACGACAAGCGTCCATCATCAGGTGGGACAACCACAGTAATTGTTTCTTGCTGTGGTTGTCCCACCTCATGACGGACGCTTGTGATGCGCCCGAAACGTCATGATTTAATTTATTTTATTTTATACCTATGTGACTTTACTGAAAGAACCAAAGAGGACAGCTAACTGTGGTATCCCGCTGGGTGGACAGAAGCCGGGGAGGGAAGGGATTTAGGAAACGTGTTTAAGAAAATACTTTCAACTGCTAAGCCGAAAGATCGAATCAAGGTGTCGGATCTCTATATTGCAAGTCCAGTGTGCTAATCATTACAACAGAAACATCTTATTAATTGTTTACGGCCGCACACACTGCCACCCCAGATCTGAAAGCATACACGAAACCTCGCATCTCCCATTAGCACGGTTAGCTAAGTACGGTGCGAAAGAAGTCAACATACACACGCACACAATCTGATATATCGACCAAAAATTCACCGAGTATTTCAGGAGTGCCCCGTTTGAACGTTTGTCCAATTCATTATTTAATTGTGTGTTTTGAAGCAAACCATAGTCACCGAA
This sequence comes from Lethenteron reissneri, assembly GCF_015708825.2. Lineage (NCBI taxonomy): Eukaryota > Metazoa > Chordata > Hyperoartia > Petromyzontiformes > Petromyzontidae > Lethenteron > Lethenteron reissneri. Next base: position 10,513,448 of record NC_083821.1, read on the forward strand.
AAAGTGTACATATAGGAGGAAATGACAATCATCAATTTATTCAGAGGTTCATAACCTTCTGGTTCTACTGCCATCTACAGGCCACCTCATTCAAGGCAGTGGGTGTCCTAAGCACTCCGTGATCTCTGAGACCTACAAACCCTGAGACCAAACCTGAATTAAAAGGTGAACTCCAACCACACTTGGCACAAAAGTCAATTCAACTGTACACACGAAGCTCACTCAACACATTAATTAAACCCAACAAATAATTTACAACTCAACGGTGGCCTCGAAAAAGTGCCGAGTGCGTTAATGGATGCGAACACATGGCACTCTGTCAAGCGCTGCATTTGACAACACCATTTAGCAGACCCATTGCCAGCGGTGGCAAAAGCTTGCACATGGAATGTGCAAATCAGGCCACTAAAGGGTTTTTGCCTTTCTCCGCTGAGTGGCCCACAGAAAAGCTGAGAGCAAAAAGGTCACTGCTGTAAGCAGGCCGAAGAACAGCGCCATCGGGAAGAATCCCTGCGGAAGACACAGAGAAGGAGGCAAATGTTAAAGGGTAAGGCAAGCTATTATAAAGTTACAAAAGCAGACACTTTGGTCAAACAACAACCGTAAAAGTAAACAAAAAACACTTCAGTTTACAGTGTTTTCATCCCATTTATTTTGATGCCGAATTGCTTCCCTCACTTGTTATTTTTTTTACAAAGTTATACTTTTGTTTTTCAAAGAAGAGTATTGTCAAGGGGCAAATATACAATAATAATCCCAATAAGAACAATGTTTAGTGCGAGACAGTCATTCATGCAAATTTCATCTCACAACCGCTGACGGAAAATGCGCCGGGCGGGTTGTTCCTCGAGCCAGAGCACTCACGCCACGTCAGGAAACCCGATCACAGGGCTCCCTCTGCAGCCTAACGTCACGTGACGACTTCTTGGTGCTATCTGAAGGGCGGTTTTCCCACACGTCAGAAATTTGATACTTTTATAAAGTTGATTCTTCAATGTCGGAATAGATGAAAATAGGTAAAAAAAAAACTAAAATTTGTTTTGTACGGTCAATGGTGATTTGGTTGAAACCATCACTCTTTAACTTATGAACATGGTTCGATCATGTATAGCCGTGACAGGAATTCAAACTTAAAACATCAAGGCTCGCTCAGTGGCACACCGCAGGTTATACGCCTCCTCCGAAATATGGCCCCACCTTGTACACAAATCAAATTATGCCTCATTTGATGAAGCAGAATTACCTCTCTAACGCACTTGTATCCATGATGGGTGTCCTTGCAGTCACACTTAAAGAGGCCTGGACCATCTGGGTGACAAACAGCCTCCTTTGGGCAGTGGTTACTCGATTCTGCAAGTGATTGAACACAGAGCCACACAGTGTAATCATGAAGGCTTTAGCTCATCTTGCAGTATTACAATAATTCCAAACTAGTAGCGAAAATAAAGGAAACAACCTTTCAAAAACACCACGGAGAAGCGGACAATACATTTCCTTCATATATCTGTCCCCCATATGAAGCAAAAATACACACAAGCACAATCGGTATGTGTCCCTGAAAAAAGCGAGACATCAGACGATACAATGTAAATCTAAACCCATTGACTTAACATATCTCAATTTAGGATTCGTTCCCAGGGGGTCATTTATTTTGGTCAGACAATAAGTAACAATAACATTGGCGATGCGTTCCAAGAAAAGGGGCGCGCAAAGCGGAATCGCACGAGATAGCGGCCTGCCGAGTAGCGCACACGGTAACACACACAGTGTTGTCTCGTGTACCACCGCGTAGCCGCGTATGGGTGAATTCAAACAGAATATAGCGAATTTTGGATAGAAATAGGTTAGCCGCGCGTACACATTTCACAAACCAAACCCACAGAAAGCGATAATGAAAGATACCTAAAAAGGTGTTATATAACACGTTTAAATAAATGACATGTCCATACACCGTAGCCACCACAGATGGAGGTAGAAATTGCATTTAGAGGCCTGGTATGGGATGAAGGCAAGTTGAGGAGTTACATCATGAGGCTTGAGCACCCAAACTACTGAGTTATTTTGTTAAAATCTTTTAAAACAACGTTGGAGTGAATCAATGCATTTTTTATATAATTACGTTCCCCAATTCATTGGCGGCGTTATAGTGAAACAATGTGAATAGGAGCAGCATAAATAGTGGACTTACTGTAATGTTTTTTTACACATCCTGCCAACCACAAGGCCTTCTTCTGGAAGTTCATAAATTAATTGCTTCAAAAACACATTACTAAGGTGAGGTCAGAATGACATCATGGAGAGTCGTAATGAAAATATGTACCATGCAAGAGGGGTAATGTCTCATCTAACAAAGCTGTCAACAATTTTCCCAGCCCCAATATCGGGGAGTTTAAGAAATGCTCTTTTAGAATGTCTTTGGTCAGGAGAATGCCGCACCACGTCAGTAAATGCACCAGAAAATGACAGCCACAGACCTCAGACTGCAATTACTACAATAGGCCTATCTAAAACTGATCTTTTTATTTAAACTAAAACTAAACTATTTCTCTTTTACCAAGCTGGCTATCACAAATGATAGCTCAATGAAGTGGCTTATCAAGTTGAAATCGATAGCAGTCAAATGTTCTAAACACACGTCGATTAAAGTAGAGGGAAACCCCGGAGAAAATATACACGACCAAGGGGAGAACATGCAAACTCAAAAAAAAATACAGGTGTCAGGGTCGGGACCGAACCCACAACCTCCTGTATATTAGGCGAGGTAGTTAACATCTTGCCACCGTGGTGTCCCTATCTTGCCCTACACAGAACACCGTGTAGTGCACTGTGTGTGTGGTGCTCTGTGTATCTCACTGCATGTCAAATCACCCAACAGGCAGTACTTAAACACATTCCCTCAAAGCCAGGATACACCAAATTAGGTACATTTTTACATTCATGAAATGAACCTTATGGCGGGACCCCAGGGTCCCGAATAAACGGAAGTCAAGATCACAATGAATTTATTTATTTTTGGCAACTCCATCCCACCGCGCACATAAAAGCCACGACCTACCAGAAATCAATCCTCTCGTTCTTCACCAAGCACCCGTCGTTGCCAAAATTGCCGTAGCCATAAACTAAATTTTGAAACTTTGATTAGCACATTGTGTAGAGCTCGTCGAGAGGAATAGATTTCCGCGTCATTTGCCTTCAACAGACATAAAATGACGTCGCAACGCAGTTTATGCGAGAGCCGGGGGCTTTTATGGGACCCCGGGGTCCCGCCATAAGGTTCAAATATTAATTGAAATTATTGTTGACTGGATTATGACAAATTACTTACTAATTTTGACAAGCTGCCAAAATTCACTTTGCTACCCACAAATGTCTGCCAACAGGTAAACCGTTCATCAATCTCAATTATTATCATCCATCTCCATACACATTTTAAAATAGACTCGAGATATTTCTCAGCCAATTTTTGTTTGCCCTCGCATGCTATGAGACGGGCCATTTCCCAAAACATTAACCTAATGTGTGTGCGTTTCTATTGTCCAGGTGGCAGTCACGAGGCTTGTACGACATTCGGTTGAACACCTTCCAACACAGTCCCGTAAGGTGTACATGTATTCTTAAACTTTGGGCTCATGATTTAAGTCATACAAATGTGTCTTGAGACAAGATCGATCACAAGCATCTATGTAATCTGTATGTTTGTATGTATGCATCTTTATCTGGGAAACTCTTCCAAGACGGCTCTACCAATCTCAGTTCAATGAGGTGTCATTTGAAAGATAATGGAAAGCAGCTTATATGAATCACGTTGCAATTGAGAAATATTGACCTTTGACCCAAAAATGCAGCTTATTAATCCTGAAAATGCTTCCACTCTACCAATTACAATGAGCCTGCATGTGACAAAAGCTTTACAAACAAAAATACATACTTGCTAAGAAAACTGCCTTACAAGGAAAAGGAAAAAAAAAATCGGCGTTGCGTTTACATTTCTTTACAATTGAACCTCATGGCGGTATAAATCTTGACTTAAAGCTTTCATGACTGCAGGAATTCATATTCTTTGGGTCTTTCGGTAAAGTCACGTAGGTATATAGGTTCAAAGAAAATAACAAAAAAACTACGACGTTTCGATCGCAACACAAGCGGTCGTCTTCAGGAAAAGAGGGGTTCGCTTCCAAGACAAACTGTTTACAAGGGTTTGAAATGGGCGTAGCCCAAATGTCAGCAGCCAATGGCAATGCAAGTGGTGGGCAACCAACCCGACGGTGGTTGGTTTTCCACCAATCAAAGAGAGATTAGCATGTCCCATTAACATCCTAATTTTCACGTGGTAGCCCTTTACCAAAAAACCCAAAGAATACTTATGGCGGTACCCCGAGGTTCCACAGTACCCCGGGGTACCGCCATAATGTCCGTGATGCAATCATTATTAGTCTGTTGATGGTCAGCGATGCGGCCATCGACTCATCTCGACGAGCTGGACACGATGCACCACTATGGTGCGTACGAGCGTTCAGGGTTTCAGCGCCATCGTCCTCGCTGCGTTTCGACATCGCGAAGTAGCACTGATTTCAGATTGATTGGTGCCCCAGTCGTGGAGTTAAGTACACCCTTGGAAAAAATTGTGTGCCAGAAATAAAATATTTATTGACCTCGGCCATTTAGTATTACTTGTTACTCTGGGGTACCGCCATAAGGATCAATTGCTAAGTGCACACCATCGGGGAAGCTGGTTGAATCTCAATAGGAACCCCACTACATTGTGTTCGCTGACGGTCAGGTGAGTTGATGATGAGGGTCAGGTGTTCATGTGTCACACCGCCCTGCCCAGACGACAGGCTGACCCCTACTCTTGGTATAAATAATTATTTCAACTTGTAACGGGCTGCCGCACAGCATTTGCCGCACAGCAAGAGAGCGGCTCGGAGGAGCGATGAACCACAGACAAGCAGGGAGACAGCCACGTGGTGAGACAACCCCCAAATCACCCCCAAAGCTCTGTGGCTCTCTATAAAGGCATTTTGAGCCACTTAACGACATCCAATTGTTTATGTACGTTGAATCGACAACGAACGTAGAACGTTAACGAGACACACACACACGTACTTGCGTGCATCATTTTTTTTTTAAACCCATGCATGCATTGCAATCGCTTTTTAGAATCAGTGTTGGTGTAACATAGAGGTCTTCACGTGTCACAAGAGATTCTCAAACCCACCGGGGCTACAAGGGAGCAGGAGACTGGTACAGCAAGAGGCTTTGTGAACCCATCCAGTGTGGACGTGTGAGTGTTATATTCTCACGCGAGTGAGGTTTCACCTATTTTGTTTTTAAGGAATTGGTAAAACATTTGAATGCAGGTCCCTCGGCAATAAAATGGTTTGAGAATTTGCTGTATAAAAAAAAACACGATTTGTAATAAACATACTATAAATTGTGAAGAGAGAGCTGATCACACTAAGACCTTTGCCAGGGGTACAATGTGATTAAAACAGACACCACATGCAGCTCTCGACCGACAAGTCCCAACCCCACCCACGTCGCTCATACCGTTGCATGCATTCTGCTGATCTTGGCAAATCCTGCTGTGGTTGACATATATCCTCTTCCAAGCCTTGTTCCCTCCAGGGCATTCGACGAGATGAGGCAGCTCGCTGAACAAAAGCCACCACGTATCAACACCATACCCTTTCAATCTGCTTCATATTCGATATACAGTTTGCATGCAAGTGGGTGTGTGTGTCTATGTGGGTGGTTGGTGTCATGGTTATGTGCAATGCACTATCGAATCTGGCAAGCCAGACTCATTTCAAAATGCCAGACACATAGGGGGACTGAGAGAGACAGGACAGACAGAGGGAGACAGATTGTCAGATGGATACACAGAAAAACAGTGGGAGATTAGAGAAACGTGCCAGTTTGTTGAAATGAATATATTTCCAAGGACTGTCTGCCTTCAAATTCCACATGGCTGAATATATAAGTAAGATATGTGGGTTTGGGATACATTCCTGCAGACGTGGCAAGATCGGATATCGCTGCAATCCTCAAAAACGCTAAGACACCTATTAGCAACATCAGTAAGGATGAGCGCTTTGAGGTTAATCAACTAAAAAAAAGAGATGACATAGTCATCCTCTCAGCGGACAAGGGCAATGCCACCGTCATCATGGACAAAACCCATAGAGTAACAAAATTCAGGACCTACTTAATGATGGTAGCTATACCAAAATCAATAGAGATCCCACCAACCGCCTGGTTACGAAAACTAACATCATCACTGATTCGACATTTTTAATCGAACCAACCAAGCGGCTTTCTTTAAAACCCTCTGCTGCTAGACCACCCAGATTGTATGGCTTACCAAAAATCAATAAAGAAGGTACATCACTTCATCCTATTGTCTCCACCATTGACTCACCCACCTACAAACTGACCCGATTTCTGTCTGAAACCTTACAACCATTCACTGGTAAGACCACCTCAGCTGTACTTAACTCAGCTCACTTGGTATCTCTAATTAAGGGCCTCTCACTATCTCCAGGTGATTTGCTCGTCAGTTTCGATGTAGCTTCTTTGTTTACCAAAGTTACTGTGCCTGACACCTTCGCAATCATTGAAGATCTGGTCCAACAAGGACTGAATGCTGATGTACCAGCCCTGGTTAGACACTGCCTAATCAACACTCACTTCACCTGGAATGGAACATTCTACAAACAAGTTGAAGGTACCCCAATGGGTTCGCCTTTATCTCCAGTTGTAGCCAATGTTTTCATGGAAAATCTTGAGAAAGATGCCATCCAGGCATCCACCCTACGTCCTTCCTTGTGGAAGAGGTACATAGATGACACGTTCGTCATCTGGCCACATGGCCTACCAAGCTCTGGGCCAATTATTCAACCACATCAATTCCATACACCCAGCCATCAAATTCACCATGGAGGTGGAAAAGGATGGCAAGTTACCATTCTTGGATGTGTTAATCGAAAAGAGACCAGATGGCTCAATGGGACACTCTGTCTACAGGAAAGACAGAGTATTCCATTCGGATGCCGACCTAAAACCTGACTACCACCACCATCCATCCTAGAAGAATTCCCTCATCAAAACTGTACACCATAGAGCTCGATGTATGTCCGACCATCACCACCTAGCCAGTGAGTTGGAACACGTACACCAAGCCCTCAAGACGAATGGATATTCAGACTACACAATCCATAAGGCTATCACCCCAAACGTTGGGAAATAACCATTTGAGGACCCAATCAAAACCATCACCTTGCCATACATAGCAGGGGTCACTAAAAAGATTTCCAAAATCATGAGCAAACACAAGATCCAGGTTCGGTTCAACACAGTACAAAAAATTGTGATCTGATCCCATCTGTGAAGGATGTGATCCCTGACACGCAATACCCCGGCGTCTACAAGCTAAGCTGTGTCTGCGGCAGCAGTTACATTGGGGAAACTAAGCGACATGTCTCGGAACGTTTTCGTGAACACAAGGCAGATCTGAAACACGGTAGGACCAATACCTCAGCCGTGGCTGATCAATGTTTTAACGCTGTGGGCACACGCAAAATTTATTTTTCCAAGACTAAGGTACTCTGCAAACCCACTGACTATCAGCAAAGATTCGTTCATGAAGCCATCCAGATATTTAAACAGAGACACAATTTAAACCGAGAAGATGGGTACAAACTGAGCAATCATTGGAAGGATGTTATTAACCAGTTTAAAATCACAACTGGCTGTGATGTTTCTATCCTACCTGCCGATGTTAGTAGTTATTTTCGACTCTCTGGTGTTACATTAACAGGTTAAATGTCTCGCTAACACAGCCACCGTTGCTCGTTTTCCTCGATGTGGCAGTGGCTCTACGATCTTCCACTGACATGCTAATCTCTCACAATACAATGGCCACCTCCGCAGCTTAGTCGTCGTCGAGGTGGCTCTCCGATTTACCCGATCTTACATTGACATGCAAATTTTATCACTAGCCCCGCCCACTCCCCTTATCACATTTGGGCTACACCCATCTCAAACCTTTATAACATCCTGCCTCAGAAGCTCTCCCGCTATTTTTTCACCTGATGACGATTGCTTGTTTTGCGATCGAAACGTCGCGATATTTTTATTATTTTTTCTATCTACGTGGCTTTACCGAAAGACCCAAGGAATAAGATAGGTGCGATTCAGAGAAATGGTAAAAAGTACTGTTAACCTTTGGGGTAATGACTCCCTTTATTGGAAACATTGGAAAATTATATATTACTACTATAATAAGCCAAGAATGTGCGTGTTCCGCACGTGACGTCACTCCACATGAGGCCCACCCCCCCGCGTGATGTCACTACATGAGACCCACCTCCCCCTCATTAATATTCATGAGTGGGTGAACTTTTACACTAACGCAGAGGAAGGATGAGCTGACTTTAATAATTTATTACGGAAAGTCGCTTCAAATTACGTTTCTTTACAGAAAGTGACGGTAAAAAATAAATATACGCAGCACACTGCTACATCCATACGTGACGTCACTGCAAAACAGCCCCCCCCCCCCCCCTCCCGTCATTAATTCATGAGCGGGTGGATTTTTACACTCCCACAGAAGAAGGTCGAGCGGAAATAAATATTTGTACGCAAATTCGCTTTAAATTTGACGTTTCTTTATTGAAAAAGTTAATCAAATAAATCATTATTCGCAGCACCAATGTGTTTTTGGTGTCTTTATTGATTTTTTCAGCACTTGAAGCAAAAGGTAAGTCTAATTTTTGCTTCTAAATTATGATAACATTTCTACATTTCAGATATTGTATCGAATTCAAATTGATTACAACCCCAGCGAGCGAAAGTAGAAGAAAATAAAGTAGCAGAGCACTGGTTTTGAACTAATTGAAGGGGAGTTAAATAGTGCTACAGTGACATCAAGTGAGGTGTTTTATGACATAGTTTTGTGCAACAATCACTGCCATTAATACAGTACAACAGAGAAATGCAGTTAAGTGTTTGATTACATCGTTTTGTGCAAGATTCACTGCCATTAAATTTACACAAGATACAATAATACTCTGATCAAAACGACAAATTCCGATAATTCCTGCATATGCGATGACGATCAACAAGTCCCAGGGTCATACTTTTCAAAATGTAGGTATTTATCTCAATGAACTCATATTTTCCCACGGCCAGTTGTGCGTGGCTCTGTCTAGATCTATAAATCCTCAGCGGATCAAAGTGTTTATCAAGAGTAGTCAACTGCAGGGAAACCTGATAATTACTTTTTGGTTCTTTCGGTAAAGTCACGTATAAAGATAAAATAATAAATTAAATAATAGCATACAATTATTTAAATAATAGCATACCATTATTTAATTTATTATTTTATCTTTATACGTGACTTTACCGAAAGAACCAAAGAGTAATTCCTGCAGTCACGAAAGCTACAAATTAAGATTAAACCTGATAATTGTTTTTTTACCCTTCTATCTGGCAACAAAACTGACACCTTTCTTTTTACAAGGAGTCATGTTTGCATTGACCACAATACCTGCGGTCGGAATGCAAAAAAAAACTCTGATAATGGTTGCACTGTCCTTTAAATTGATTGGTCCACACCCAAGACAGCTTTTCTTAGAGCCTAGTCTCACATGGTGTTGGACCAGGTGACGCCAGATTCACACAAAATATCGTATATTGAGAAACCTTCCAAAGTCCTTAATTTCATTTTTTAAGTTAAGAAAATTTTATTTACGTGCAACAATTCCTAAAAATATGTACAATCACACAAAAAAATATAAATGTACATCTTTAATATTACAGATTCCGTCCTAGGACGGGCATAAGGCTAGTTTTTAAATAACAACGCTGATCTAAAGAAGGGCTGTTGTCAATATATCATCTTTATGTAAAATATGTTAGGGAGAGATGACCTAGCAGAGGTCCAGGAAAAGTTAATGCCCAGAAACCAAACCTCTTTCTCTATGTCCCTCTGTCGCACTCTTGTCCATCTCTCTCGGTCCCCCCCCCCCCGTCTCCCTCTCTTTGTGTCCTGCAGTTCCCCTGTATGTCCCGCTGCTTAGGTCTGTCTTCCTGTCTTTCTCTCGTACGTCTCTCTCGGTCTCGTCTCTCTCCTTCACCGTGTACCCATGACGAGAGTTGTCGTCGCAGCTCCCGTTCCCGATTCTCCACTCTTATTTCAGACTAAACTCATATTCAGATTTGCATATTTACATGCTTCAATCAGCTGAATAGGAATACTAAAACAAATCAGCCAATCTTCTTGGTTCTTTCGGTAAAGTCACGTATAATGGAAATAATAAAAGAATAAAGCTAAAACATGTGAGAAATATTTTATTATGTTTTATTTTCATTATTTTATTATTTCCATTATACGTGACTTTACCAAAAGAACCAAGAAGATGAATCCCTGCAGTCACGAAAGCTTTAAATCGAAATCAGCCAATATTTGTAGACGGCGAAGTTAATATTAAGTGTATTATTAAATGTAGGAAGTGTTGGTGAAGTGTTATTCGTCTGTGCCGCTACTTAAAAGTGTAATTAAAATACTGCGAAAAAAATTCCACAGCCAACTTACATGTACGCCAGGCTTGTAAATCCAAGGAAGGTTGCGCTTGATATGTTGGCGAGTGGATTGTCCGAGAGGTCCCTAGAGTTGAAAACAGAAGAAAACAATGCACAATATTTACAAACATTTCACAATATTATTTTTAAAAAAGCCAAAATAACTACGAGCTTTGTGGCCTAACTGCATGGCACACCGATGAAAAGAAACCCACTGGCTACAGTCCACCAACCCAATATCCACCCTCCCATCACTGGCAACGCACGAGGCAGAACTCAAGGGTATGATCATTACATGAAGGCCTCCACACTGGAGATTGTCTTTCCACACTTCTCTATGATGGTCAGTGCCGGTTTGTTGAAGGAGGCACACAGGACCAGATCTAGGTAATATTCGTCAATGCTCGGTCAGGAATCAAACTCAGGTTGCCTGGTTCATGGCGCAATGCGGCTAACCACTGCTGCCACCCTTAATCAGGCACATAACAATTCACCTACCACCCCCAAACCCCCAATAATTTGATGAATTGTCACCGTTATGTTTTGGTCTTGTGTTTATAATACTTGCTATTTACATCTCGATTGTACAATTTTCTTTGGTAAATACCCTAAATGTAACATTATTATATAATTTACACAGACCTTAATGGATTTTAAATGCACACCCCAAAATATTCATTGATAGAATAAAAATCACTTTAAATCGATGCACTGTTACATGCATAGTGCATGGGTTTTGGATGAAAAAAAAAAACACGATTTATTTATGTAGAAAGTATTAAATATGTATTTCGTCTTCGGACAAAAAAGAAATCACTGGATACCACGTGAAACAATTTTTGGCGGAAAAATAATTTGTTTGGATTGTCTTGAATTTCACTTCTGATTGGTAGGCCTGATTTTCAGACTTTCCAGATGGATATAAAATTTGTCAAGCACATCCTGAGTACATGTGGTATGGCTGGCAATGGAAATTCTCATTAGGGCCTTGCAACACCATAGCCACACACAAGTAATGAAAAATAAAGAAATCCACTGGATGGAGATGCCAACATTCTGAATACACAGGCACTCCCACCCAACACGAGACCACGATGCATCCAATAGCAATGCCACAGCTATTGGCATTGCATCAACTCAAAAGTGGGTATCTCTACAGAAATAATTATAGCATGGTTATTGCCTGCATTGGCAGTGAAATGAATTCTAAGAAAAAAACAAGTATTCCTGAATGGGTATTGCTATCTATTTCAATGAGGCAATAACAATTCTCAGATAGAATGAAGAACATTACAATTGTAATCAGAAAGAGGAGATTGTGATGGTTAGGGCACATGTGCAGGGTGGAAGAAGGAAGGCAGGTTATCAAGACAAGAACTGGAGTGGCATCCAGAAGTCAGTGACCAATGGGAATACCTGAACCTAGATTCTGGGATACTCTAAGATTGGGCCATAGAGGTCGCGTTCTCAGCAGTACAACAGTTGTGGGTTTTGGGAGAAGGAACGGAGCAGTGGCATCGAAGGCCATGGCCACGATGACCTCTCGATCTTCAAGGCCACAGTCTGTCCAATCAGAAGTTTCTCCCTTTGGAAACGAGCGTTGCGTGGTTTTCATCTCGATTTAGTTACACCAAATCCATGTTTATTTTTGATAACGAAAATATTTGTCAACAAAGTGTTTTTCATTTTAATAATTCACGACTGAGTGGATGAAAATGATCAAGTGTGACGATGACTACACCCACCAAATACCAAAGGTGACTGCCCATGACCCGACAGAATTAACGAGTCTGCCTGATGAACACGCAGACCGAGATAATGCACATACTGAGGACGACCAAAACTGATCATTGGATTTATAAGGATATATACCGATTTACCGAGTTCACCGATTGGCTGACCTGTTAATATTGGAAGGGGGGGGGGGTGGCGGATTGCATGCCCCTCACACCAACATTGATTAACTAACAGTGGACAGCTTCGACTGCTTTAGGGGACTTGAATAACGACTCAAGTAAACAAAAATCCGACTAAATTAACACCGCCCTGAGCCATTGGCAAAAAGCTGTCCATTTCCATGACAGGGGCCAATATCTTGAAAGAAACAAGCATTGTTGACCGCACACACATTACACCAGCGCTAGTTTGTCAGCTGCAGGAGGGATGTGGAGCCACGTTGATCCCCAGCTACAATTTGAACTCATTACCTTCCAATTGTGATTTGTGATGTTCTAATAACCCATTGCCACCGGACAAATTACGTACGCACAATTATTTGCAAATACAATCACGCGTGATGCTCTACAGTTATGTGATTGCAGTGGTTCTTAACCTTTACTGCACCCTTGCACCCCTTTGGTTCTCAATCGTACATTTTTATGTAAAAAAAATGCATAGGTTTCATGAAACAAAGTAGTTGTACTTACGTGCCCATGCTTAATTTGTGTTTGATTATTTACATTCAAAAAAAAAATCTGGCCATGTCTCGCATCCCCAGAAAGGGCATCTTGCACCCCCAGGGGGTGGGTGCACCCCAGGTGAAAAGGCACTGGATTAATGTAAGTTACTTCATAGTCTCAAAGGTTTTTTACATCACAACGATTTCAATCAGCAGATTGTGCACAGCCCCACTCCCTGCACCCATGCACTTTCAAACACATTGAAAAGACTTTGTTGAAGAACAAAATTACAGAGCACCAATGGAGACAGCCGACTGAAGGCGCTATTTGCAGCAGACGTGACTGGGGGGCAAGGACAACAGCTGAGAGTGAAAATTACAAATATGCAAATGTGGACGAAGGTGCAGCTGGCACACCCGGATAACGCCGAGGGTTAAAGCCATGGCCACGGAGAGGCTTACTCGGAAAGATTTATTGGAAGTGAACTAACGGATATACGATTTAAAATCAGGCAGCAAAGTAGGGCTTATAGCTGGTAAATATGCGCAAAGCAAAAGTCACATACAACAAGTTGGATTAACAATGGGATGCATCGGTTAGGAGGCAAAGAACTGGTGAAATCTAGAGAATATGTATACCACTGAGTCACTGAGATCAAAATTATGAAATAGATGCAGGTGAGAGCAGGTTGGAGCACTTTGGAATGCCAAACTTGATAACAAGAAGCATGAAGGAAGATGTGTTTTTTTAATCAGTGTATATTACCTGCAATGATACACAGTTCAGAAATATATAAGACACTGACCAAGAACTTGGAGCAAAGCAGAAAATTGCGTGCACAGAATGGAGAGATGTGTGCTCGTAATTACGTGCTGGCTCGGGCAGTACCCTGCCGTGAACAACGTGCACACCGCACAGTGGGTGTACACCCAGCCAACCACCACCAAAGAATCTCAGGCAAGCAACGCTTTCCCGCAAGTAAGCATCGAGATCACGATGACAGGTTATTCACGTCGAACAAAAGTGCGTGTGTTGGTGACAACGCTGCCAAAGAACACTTACACCGCAATTAAGATTGGAAGAGTTCACTGAAGTCATGCACACTTAAATAATAAAAAATCCCCCGTCGTGTCATTTTTCGCATTACCTTTAATTATGCCAAAATTTTCCACGTGCAGTACACTCCTAGCTGTCCTTTTGTAGCAAATTCCAAATGGCAACATGACCTGGCCAGAATGAAGCCTCGTCTTAAAAGATTACGATGAACCTCATTTAAATTGCACCGCTACCTTTAGGCCAAGTCAACTTAGAGAAGGCTCAGTTTAGATACAGATGCCAATTAGCCATGCCCATAATGTGCATGGTCAGGAATCAAACACAGGTTGCTGAAATAATAGTGCGGTGTGCTTCCCAAAATAGCATCACTCCACCATACACATCTGTCATTCACCACTTGGTAGCAGGAGCATCAACACAGTGCATGTGCAATGCTCAGTGCACTTTATGAAAATATGCAATGGTAAACACTGGTCGGCAGGAGTTTATGGGAAACGCTCTAAAAAAGTGTGGTTTGCACCACCTGTGCTCCCCATTCGCTGTGCTTCAGCCGTACGATCCTCTCTGCTCGTTGTGTCATTCCTTTGCCTCCTGCTGGTAATAAAAGAGCAACCGCCCCCAGCAGTGAGGGAGCTTTTTCCATGAGCCTCCTTCCATTAAAAGGAGCCTCGTGAAGGGGATACACATACACGTGTAATGTAGCACTCAGAGACGGTCTTGTCCAGGTATGTATATTTATTGTCTATTCCGGTCCGCCAGGCTCGATGGCATGCTAGCGGGCGGACGCGAGTTGAGTATGTACAGTGGGTAACTTTCTGTAACTGCGACACGGCGTCACCTACATAGCTGGCTGACTATATAGGAGCCGGCCAAGTAACAGCTACGGCGACGATATATATAATCTTCTTTAGTCTTTCTAGACAATAAGGCGACCCGCTCCCAGACGGTGAGGACGATCCACTTCCTGATGACGACATCGACGATGGTCCAACTTCGGATCCCCGCAGCAGCCCTGAGCCCTGCTCCGCGCCGCCTTTTATCCCCCCTCCGACTCAGCCACGCCCCTTTCCCCCCCGATCTCTTTCTCACCTCATTTGGCCCTGTCTCTTCAATTATTAATTACGGCCACTAGGCCCCATACTGTCCTTACACACACACACACACAAATATCCACCAAGAAAAGTGAATAATATCCATTGCAAATGTTTTTCTATGGCTTCAATAAGAGGTCATGAACTGCTTAGGAGCCTTCACAATTTCCAGAGAACGTCACAACATATGTGTCCCGCCGCACATTACTGGGATATGCACCCCAATAAGGTCAGCCGCTATTTTAAAGCATTCTATTGCTCCGAAGGCCCATTACAAAACTCTACATGCCGGGCTGCGCCAGTACCATCATCCTTCATTT